>NC_133580.1:1344609-2581198 GCF_964106895.1 Numenius arquata
GGTGCCCCGCCCTGCGGTGACATCACCGGCAGCCAATGGGCGGCTCCCCGCGCATCCGGCGTTGCCATGGAAACAGATACAGGATTTGGGGAGGGGGGGGGGGGGCCTCCCATCCGCCCACACCCTTCCACTTAGGGCCCCCCCCCACCCCACCCCAAATTTTAGAGGGGGAAGGCCATGGTGCAGGAGGGGCTGAGGCCTGGCGAACTCATGTCAGCGATGGCTGGCACATCTGGGGGCCGTGTCTCCCCCCACCCACGGGTGACGGGGAGAGGGAGCGTGCCCTCCCCCCCCCCGCACCCACGCTCCCCCCACCCCACAGGGGCACGGGAGCACCCCCAAAACCCTGGGGCCAAGCACCCATGGGTGCCCCAAAGGGAAATTCCCACGGGGGGGGGGGTACTACCTGCCCCCCTGCCTGCCCCACCACCCACATAACCCCCCCAAAAATTTGGGGGGGGGGGGCCCTCAGCTCTTGCCGAGGTGGGTTCCAGCCTCGGGGGGATCCCCATGGGGGACGGTGCCTGTGCTGAGTTTGCCAGTGCTCAGCTGCAGCCTGCCACGCTGGGCTGGCCGATTCTCCCCACCACCACCCCCGCAGCACCCTGGGCCCAGCCAGGGTGGGGGCAACCACCCCCTGACCCCCCCCCAAAAAAAACCCCACAGATCCCCACCCCACTATCACTGAGCCGCAAGCCCTGAAATGCCAGGGAACACCCCAAAAGAAGACAGAGGATGACTTCAGGGGTCAGAGAAGGACCCCCGGGGGTGGGGGGTGAAGCTGGGGGTGGGGGGCTCTGCAGCTCGGGGGGGGGCTCTGCAGCTCGGGGGGGGGCTCGGGCAGGCCCCACAGCATCAGTGCCTCTTCCAGCAGCTCTGCCCCCAGTAAATAACCCCCCCCATTTATTTACAGAATTGACCCTTTTTCTCAGCTGCCCCCCCCACCCGAAAGGGCCCACCCCTGTCCCTGCTCCAGGGGTCCCTTGTCTTCCCCAAGGAGAAGGTCCAACCCCACCAGCATCAAGATTGAACCCAGGTCCATGGGGACGGCCACCGCCACCAAAACAAAACAAAAAAAACCCAATACCCCCCAAAAAAGTCTTAATTCTTATAAATCGCGGGTGATCACCCATCTGACCTCAGGGGTTTGGTTCTTCCCAGGTTTAGCGGGTGCTGGGATCAGCGTATGTTCCAGGATGGATTTTCATGGAATCTTGGCCATCAACATTGACCAAGTCCTGCTGGTCATTCACCAATTTTGCGTTTCTGAAGGCAGTTTATGAGTAAAAGTAGGAAAAAAATATTTAAACGTGAGGAGCAAGTGATCTAGAGCTATTATCGAAGTCATTTCCTACCAAATTTCAGTTTTACGCAAAAGTTTCTGAATTACTAAAAAAAGCCACCGAGAATCTTCGTCAAGCTTTGTCCTCACCTTCGTCCTTCGTTTTAAAAAGTTGCGTTGTTTGGCCTGAAACATTTTTTGGGGAAAAAAACCAGCAAATCGAAGCAAACCATTATCCCAGAGCATTTCTGCCAAAATAGTTAAAATTTGGGAATTTTAAAAGCCGGTGCTTTATCGCCGCACTCTCAAGGTCAATCACGGATGCGACCATAGATTCCACAAAGCAAAACCCACAGAACCTTGGCAATGCACCATCTCACTTCTCCTCCACCATGAGCCTCATCCACCACCAATGGCATCTTGAGGTCCTCAATGAGCCTGATCCACCACCGTTGGCATCTTGAGATCCTCAACGAGCCTGATCCACCACTGTTGGCATCTTGAGGTCCACCTGGCCCCAGCTGCTTATGCAAATAGCTTTGACTCTGCAGGGAGATGGTCCGTTCCCACCACTCTGTCCAGAGTTTGCTCCAGCCCAACATCAGGGAAAAACGACCCTAGAAGAGATTTGCTGTTCCCATTCCAGGATGGGCACCATATTCCACTCCCGCAGGCACCGAAGATGATCAGAAACCCTCTGCCGCATCTCCAGAGCATCCACAACTTCTCCAGCAACTCTGGCACCTGAACTGTTAATGGGCATCTCTGCTGGTTCCTCTCCCCCGGGGATGCTGACTTGAAGTTCCTCATGGAACACGCCCCCAGCCTGAGCAAGCACCGACTCATCTGCTGTGTAGGAGGTGCGAGACCAGGTGTTTCATACCCTGCAGACCCAGGATGGATAGAGGACCTTGTGCGGAGCCCACCCTCAGCTCTCCAGCCCAGACGTGCCCTTCAGCTCCACATTCTCACACAACACTCACCCTCTCGCATGTCCTCCCCCCCCGCCTCCCCGATACGTGTGTGGGCAGCGACACGGGGGGAAAAACGTTGATTTTGAGAATACAAAGGGCTGGGCTCAGTCACCACACCTTGTTATAGAGTCATTTGAGGCAGGAAGAGAGAAAAAAGGAAAAAGGATGTTGAGAAGCGTCAGCTGCCAGCCAGGAAGCCAGAGACCCCCCTCACTCACAGCGCTCCGGTTGTTCCCGTGTTAAATGGGAACGCACACCAACAAAATTCATTAAAAAACAGACAGTAACGTCAACTAACGTGGGTGCCAAACACCATCCACCTGGCTGGTGGTGAACACAGCTCATGCAGCTCACGGCGACCACGGCCCAGGGCTCCTCCATGCCCACCCCAGCCCCTCCTGCCTCCCCAGGACCATCCCGCTGCTCCACCAGGTTGCCCAGAGAAGCTGTGGCTGCCCCATCCCTGGAGGGGTTCAAGGCCAGGTTGGACGGGACTTTGAGCAACCTGGTGTGGTGGGAGGTGTCCCTGCCCAGGGCAGGGGGTGGCACTGGGGGGGCCTTAGGGTCCCTTCCCACCCAAACCATTCCATGATGTTATGATCAACTGGGATCTTCCACCCCTTTTATTTACTGAGCTCTTCCCATCGCTCTGGTGAGCATCAAGAGGCGGATGCCAGCCTGAGCGCTTCACCTGCCCAGGGAATTTTGCCTCCGCGTGGGGAAAAAACCCAGATTATCTTAATGAAACTCTGGAACATCCTTCAGTCAACACCTCCCCGATAACACGCAGGGAGAAACGCGGCTGTTACACGCCCGCTGGCCAACCCTGTCCTGGGCTTTAGGAGAAAGAAAACCCACTTTCCAAAGCTCTAGGATCCGAAATCCCTGGTAGCAAAAATTTATTCTCATGACTGAAGACAAGGAGAAATTTATAAACATATTCTAAGCAACCAACCAATAAAACAGTAAATATTCCAATACCTGTGACTTTATATGCCGTCACCCGGCAGCAGAACATCCAACACGGCGGTGCCACGTGCCACCACCACAACCAAGGAGCACGAGACCACGCGCACGTCACCTGTCCTTGCTCCTCCCCAACCCCACCTCCGCCAGGGAAGTCCCTTCTGAAGGTCCGCAGTGGATCCGAGACATCCTCCCAAGTGACTAGTGTCCAACGTTAAAAGGAGAAAAAATAAAGCAGCACACACTCATTTCAAAGCCCAACAAAGACACCGACATTGTTAGATTCTCCTAAAAAATAAGTAGTTCCAATTCATTTTTTCTCCCCCCGAAAAGCCCCGCGGCGCCTCGGCCGAGGTTCAGCGCATGAGCAGGCTGTGCTTTGGTCCGTCCACTCTCTCCAGCTTCTCGAAGTGTTTTCTGGCGTTGCGGATGTTGATCAGCGTCGCCGCAGAAGCTGGGACGGAAAAAAAGGGACCCGGGAGATAAAAAATAAATAAATAAATAAAATTAAAAGGGATGTGAGTAACCGAGTCCTCAGGAGTTAACGCGCTGCCTAAAAGCAACCTCCCCCATCAGCAAGCTCTCTAATTTCACACACACACACACACACACACACACACACACCCCGCTCCCCAGCTGGGCAAAATTTAACACTGGGAGGGCTGGGATGTTTGTGGATCATCCAGGAAGGGTCTGAGCGAGCCAGGGACAAACAGTTTGCTCCCGGGGAGAGCTTCCCGAGTCACCCCGGCCGCTCATCTGCTGCTCCTGGAGCACGACAATATCACAGCTGCTAATTCAGCCACAGGGCTTACAGAAGTTTGCCCTAATTCAGTAAAATTCCCAAAAGGAGGAGGAGGAACCACCAACGCTGTGAGCCGTGAGGCTGTCCCGGACAGTGTCTCTGAACGAAGCACCTCAAATCCCCAGAGGAGCAGTTTCAGTTGTGGAAACAGTTAAACAGTCACACGGCCGCTGCCTGCAGTGGCTTCTTTAAGATAAATAGATGCTTCTATAATTAGAGCCTTTGCCCACCAAGACAGTCCAGGCGGCAAGAGCGAAAAAAAAAAAACAAACCAACTCAGCTACGATCCATCTCTGCTTCCTCTCGGAAAAAAAAAAAAAAAATTAAAAAAAAAAAAAAAAATCACCGGGGCTGCCAGATCAGCCCAGCCCAAAATAGGTTATTAGAGGCGACCTGCTAAATCAGGTCACATCTGCGAGAGCGGTTCCCCACTGCTGCCGCGATCCTCCACCCGGCAGCCACAACCAGCTCGGCTCTCGCCTTCCAAAAAGTCACTTTTTAACCTTCTTCCCCCTCCCTCTGCCCAGACGGGGCAACCCAGCGGGACGGCGGATCCCCTTCTAGCTTTGAATCACAATCACTTTTATCGCTTTAGCATTTTCTAAGAGAAAACACGGTTTAAACGAGACTTATCCGGCTTTTTTTTTTTTTTGTCCCCGCAAAGAAAAACAGGCCAGAGGTTTATCTCGGCTTCGACTTACGTATGGAAGGGTCTGACATAACCACCATCACGTATGTATTTGATGTAAAGATGTCAATGAAAGCAGCAAAGTTAGAGTTCCTGACCTCCATGCTCTGGAAAGAAGCTGCCAGCTTACTGTGAGGGGGGGGAGAAAAGGAAAGAAGGGGAAAAAAAAAAAAAAAGGAGTAAATGGAATATTATTGTAACGTCGCTCAAACAGCTTTTGTGCCCACAAGAGGCAACATCCCATTATCCGAGTTGTTGGTGACAAAGAAGTGTTTGAATCCCCCACTTGGCAAACGCCACCAGGTGCCACCACAAGTTTGGTTGTTTGGGTTTTGTGTGTTTTGTTTTTTTTTTTTTTTTTAAAGGAAAAAAAAAAACCTCTTTAGCTTTAGGCTAAATGAGAACAATATAAACCCATCTACGCGTTGAATGGTGACGGTAACTCCAGACGGTTACTCCAGACATACAACCCCACCGACTGCTGGAGCCTGCGCCCAGTCAGTGTCACTTGTCCCACAGATGGAACAGCTCAGCCACTCGGAAGGACAGTTATTTGTGGATAACCAGGAGAAATGAGTATAAACCCAAAATATCTGGAGTCAGTTCTGTAAAACCAGGCAGGCACTTCTCCATCCTGCTCAGGACTCAGGTATCACCGAGGGGCTGCGGACCCTGGAGCCCGTTCAAAAGCCGAGCACCTCCAAAGCCAGCTTCCCACTCTTCCATGGGAAATATTGACAAATAGTGTCACGGAATTGTCAGGTGTGGAAGGCACCTCTAGAGATCATCCAGTCCAACTCCCCTGCCAAAGCAGGGTTGCCCAGGGCACATCACTCAGGGCTGCATCCAGGCAGGGCTTGAAGATCTCCAGAGAAGGGGACTCCACACCCTCCCTGGGCAGCCTGTTCCAGGGCTCTGCCACCCTCACCGGAAAGAAATTCTTCCTCGTATTTGAATGGAACTTCCCATGTTCCAGCTTGTGCCCGTTGCCCCTCGTCCTGTCACTGGGAACCACTGAGAAGAGTCCGGCTCCATCCTCCTTCAACCCACCCTTTAGATACTTACAAGCATTGATAAGGTCTCCCCTCAGCCTCCTCTTCTCCAGGCTAAAGAGCCCCAGCTCTCTCAGCCTTTCCTCATCAGGGAGATGCTCCAATCCCTCCATCATCTTAGTTGCCCTACGCTGGACTCTCTCCAGTAGTTCCCTGTCTCTCTTGAACTGGGGAGCCCAGAACTGGACACAGTATTCCAGTTGTGGCCTCACCAGTGCAGAGTAGAGAGGGTGTCTGCAAATCTCTTCCTCCTTCCTCTCACTAATTTATCGGCTCAGTCCTGGAGCTTCCCTACCTTGCCCAGGAGAAAATGGTTGTTTCAAAACAAACCATCAGCAAAGGAGGAAGTTACAAAATATAACAATTAACTCAGTTGTGTTTAAACACGGAGCAGTTTAACTTCGGCAACTCAGCTCCCTGAGGAGTCGGGGAACGAGTATTAATGTGGAGAGCCCTCCTGCTTCTGGATGGAGCCGAAATACCTGCTGGGGCATCTTCCCTACCCAATAATTAAACCAACTCACCTGCAACTTAGCTTGAATTGTTTAATAATGTTGCTGATTTTCTCAAATCTGTGGACGTCCCGCTGTTCTTTGCATTGATAGTGAGAAATGACCTGGAAGGCGGAAAGAGAGGGTAGAGGGAGTCAGGAATTGATTTCAGCACAGGTTTCTCAGGCTCAACAGCAATTCTGGGAAAGGGGTGGGAACCGGGACAGGGATTCCCTTTTCCTTTTGCTGATTGAATCTCGGAAACTATTTGCAAAAACATTTGTGGTGCTTTCAGGGTAAAACAAGGGTAATACAGTCACCAGGAAGCCTTTCCCAACGCAGAGGCAGGTATGCGAGATATGCAAGAGATACTATTGTCCACTTGAAGTCTGAATACTCCAACTTCCCAGCAATTCAATTCCAAGGAAAAGAAAGTGCAAGGAGAGGGGAAAACAGGTTGGGGAACCAGACACTTGACAAATGCTGGAATGGCTTTTCCTTCCCAAGTCTCTCCTGCTGCAGTTTCTCAAGGACTAAACGGGAGAAATTCCCCACCCTGCAGCAGGCAAGATGCCCAGCGCCGCTCTCGGAGCCGGAGCGAGCCCCTTCCTCCCTAAGGAAAGCAGAACCAGCTGGTTTCCCAGGGAGTTCTCTCTCCATCAAGGAACTGAGCCGCCTGTGCTCAGAGCAGTTCCCCTCCTCTTCTTCCCATCCAACAGCAACCCCCAGACCTCAGCGCCTGGCTGCAAAGATTCCCAGGATCCAAAGCCTTTAGGAACACTTGCAGGGTATCCACAGCTCCATCTCCACAAGGCTGGTAACCTACAGATCTTTATTCTTCAGCCACATCAGCTAACGGGCCAGAACTGCATTTACTGGGGGAATGGCACACAATCTAATACTTACATCACCTTTTTCCCACAAAAAACCAAAAAGGAGTATTTTAAAAACCTTGTGCCACCTCCTTTAAGCTCTTAAGAATCACGAAACCAGGTGCTGGAAGCGTCAGACAACCTTGTGCGAGGATGTGAAACTCTTTTCTACCTGTGGAGTCACATTTAACAGACTTGTGAGAACTAAGTTTTTTGGGTTGTTTTCTTTTCTTTTTTTTTTTTTTCCTTGAGCACCTTAAAAAGACCATCATGTGCTTCCTACTTTTTAAACCTGCCCGATTATTCACACACATACAGGTTTAGCCAGATTCAAGGATTACACTCATACCAAAGCCTTCATTGTATGCAAGTTCAGTCCTTAACTTTCCAGATGAGGTTTTTTTTCTGTTACTGTCATTTGAATACAATTTCAGAGTAAGATTTCACCTCAGGAGAAAGGAGTCCTGGGGGAAGTTTAAATATGAGTAAAGCAAGAAGAAAGAGTCCTTTAAACAGTCACCATTACACTGAAAATAAGCAGAGAATTTTTGTAGCAAAGATTGTTCTTTTTCATTAAAAAAAAATATATATATATATACTTACAATGTTACATACAGCTACGGTGGAACTATTTATTCTCTACAAAAGGTCAAAAAGCAGAACTTGCCAGAAATGGCAGGTCTTTCCTTCTGAGAGTTTAAGAAGTGAGAAAAGTAATGGCTCCCTTTCCACCTTCCCTCCCTCATTTCAGAATCGGACACCTGGCCCTGAAGGAAAGCACCGAAAAAAAGTCAAAAAATCCTTCTTTCAGGTCAGGAGGAGTTTTGGTGCAAAGTCTGACGAGACCAATCCAGAAACCGAGAGTATGGACAGACACGCAGCACCGGCGGCTTTAATCAATACGTTTTACCTTCAGAGACAACAGACTGGAAGCAGAGTTACTGTGGAGCCGGTAACTTCAAAAGCCATTGCAATCCAATCGCTTGTGAGCCCCTGTCCATACTCTGGGTTTATAGAGCATCAGAGAAAAAAATAAAATAAAAAAATAATATCAAGACAAGTTAAAATGCCAGGGCAGGAGGAACTGAAAAGGCTTATTTGAAGCTAAAGAAGGTTCTTGCCCTGTGCAGGAAGGAATTCTCAAAAAAAAGTCCCACAGCTGACAAGAGAATGGGGATATGAAACCCTCTCACGGCTTGGAAGAGGGAAATACCGACCAAAGCCCTCAGTTCAACTGCTAGAAGTGGAAATTTTGGGAAGGTCCTGTGGGCCACGGAGTCACGTCAGCTACTTTCAGTATCGCAAGGCCTGGATCGACACCTTCCGCCACCTCTCTCTGGGCTACCGCCACCTCTCTCTGGGCTACCGCCACCTCTCTCTGGGCACTTTCCATCCCGGGAACTCGGTCCTAGGCTGGGCAGAGGAACCCAAAGGGCAGAACCGCTGTATTCACCAGGAAAGTGGCTCTCTCGAACAGCAGCACTTCGTCTGCCTCGATGATCTGAGCAAAGTTCCTCAGGTTCATTTCCAGCTGCTGGACATTGGGGATCAGCTGATAGACTATACTGGACCAAGCCTGTCAGTAAAGAAAAACACAACGTAAGGGCTGCATTAGCACTTCTTGTTACGAAACATGCTCAAAAACTGATTATTTGCAGTGCTGGGTGTTGACAGCCCAGGCGAGGCCGAGAAGCTTCTCCCACCTCCGTGTCCAGGTATCTCTACTACAGTGGAGACAACCAGTGGTATCCCAGACCCCACATCAGTCACAGAGAAACTAGAGTATCATTAAACAGGCTTAAATCATCCTAATTTGCTTCCGGTGTAGCCAGAGAGCACTCACTGCTCCCACACCTGGAAGACTCTGACGCTGCAGTGCAGAGTGACAGCAAAAAAAAACCATTCCCTCCTGAAACTAAAGCAAATTCCCGGGAGGGTAAATGCTCGCCTTTTATCAGTGCTGCAGAGAAACACGGGAAACAATTCCACGCTGGATAAACATGACTAAAAGATGCAGAAGCTCTTTCTAAAGTAGCCAGGCAAAGCGTTTAAGCAGTGTTAACAGACTGACACCATGATCCCAACATGTGGAGGGCTTTTACTTTTTCTAATTAGAACCAGTATGCTCCGATGCCATTTACAACAGCCAGTCTCCAGAAGGAGCTGCTGCAGAACTAGAAAAGGCCAGTCACTAACAAACCGGTAGCAATTAACCACTCGACTCCCTCATGTTCTTGTTTTCGAGGAGAGGAGAGGAAGCCACACAAACCTTGTAAAGTGTTTCATCCCAGATGGAAGTTCTAAAACAAACACATTCCAAGGGACGGGAAAGGCGCTTCAAGTCTTCCTCACGCTCTTTAAAAATCTGGGAAATAATAAAAAAAAAAAAAAGATGAGCAGCTGAGTGTAACTATCCCTGCCTTTGGTGTGGTTGCTGTGTGGCATTTACAGAACGCACTTCAAACAAACCTCCAGCACCTACAGTTCTGGAGAAGAGACAACAGCAAAGCAGGACAGGCTAGGCCAGCACAAACCCCTTCCACGGGAGAAGAAGGGCCAGGCAGACCATGGCTGCCTTGCAGTAGATCTGACTGGGGCTCAGAGCTGAAATAATTGCGGGTGTTGGGGAGCGGGGATGGAAGCGGATACCCCTGAGCATCTCCAGGGACCTACATTTTGACAAGTCACAGGCAAACGTTCTGTCACTGAGAGCAGGACAGAGAGAGTGCACCTGAGGTTCATCAATACGAGCAGCTCCGAGGCTTGTACTCACAGTCTTCTCTTCTCACACCATACTCTGCCCTTAAAAGTTATGGTTACAAAAAAAGGGGAGTGGGGGAATGGCAGAGACCAGCCAGCCTCCTGCCAGGGTCCTAGACAAGAGCTAAAAAAGCAGCAGCACCGACAGCAATGTGCCTCTGCAGGAGAAGACACGATGACCACCTTCTCCTCAGCCTAAGACATTTCTAGGAACACTTAGGAACATTAACCGATCCCCGTGAAATGCTGCGTAGGCCAACACTTACCACTTGGGTCCTGGGATACCAAAGGCTACAGTGAGATTTACAGAAACAGTGATTTGGCCCAGAGTTTGCATGTTCCTCAAGAAGCAGATACCTTAAAACAGACCTCGATGGGTGTGCAGTGACACACATTGAAAGCACACCTGAAGTAAGGCCCCTCTTCTGTCTACCCCTCGCTTCAGGGCCTCGCTAGAGTCTGCACAACCATGTAAAACCAGCGCTCGCCCACCAGTCCCAGAACAAACCTGGACAGGACAGCACCGAGAAGGCTTTATAGACTCAACCTTCAGCCTGGAGGGAAGGCAGATGGAAGTGAGGAAAAGCTCCTCGAATCAACCCTAGGAACAAGCTCTTTGGGGTAATTCTGCACCAAGGAGGGCAGAACTCAAGCTGGAAGAGGAGGATCACCACGCTCAGGCAGCACGAGCGATCTGAAGCCAAGCTGTTCCGTGGAAGAAGTCTGTCTGTGCAGGGAGGTCAGGGCGGTTTCAGCCACCGCACCTCCCACAGCCTCCTCTGCAGCTGCCCGGGAACGTACTCACCAGGAATCAGAAGAAAGTTTAATAAGTTCTTACTTCAGACAAAAGCCAACAGCCTAAAGGGGCCTCCAAACTCGCTGCCAGCCAGGGAGTGGCCAAGCAGCCAGGGATGTGCTGGTCTAACCCACAAAGCTGAGCTTGGTTTTGGTATCGGCAGTTGGTTGCTCTTCAGTCCAAGGTGAAAATGCAAGGCTGGTAGGAACTCAATATCTTCCAAGCTCCCTGCAACTTTCAAAAGCCCCGAAAAGAACAGAAAATGCCAAATATCTCCAAAAGGTTGATGCCCAGCCTTTGCTGGGGCAGAGGAGTGTCTACGAGGTGATGTCTGGGCAGGAAGGCCAAACTGACAGAGAACAGAATCAAGCGATACAAACCACCCTCTAGGTAACTGGGAAAGATTCACCTCTTTTTTATTTTGGTTATGTTTTTGGACTGAGAGCACCAGCTAAAGAGAAACCAACTGGCACTGTCACCATCACCATCCGCAAAGTCATCCCAGTGGTGAGCAGGGAATCTAAGGTTGTTGGATTTCTCCAGTTCTACCTCCCTCCTGGAGCCAAGGTCTGGTGAAAGTACTAGAATCAGTGCTATACAAGAAAAGGCTTTGAGCAGTTGTCACTAAAAATCATGAGTTCTGTTTTCCACTAGATTATAGGCAAGAGATAGCGATGCCATACAATCTAGAAAAAGCAGAAAAAGCTTAGAGGGCTTTGACAGATCTTAGTATCTGAGGAACCCTTCCAGGAGCAGCGCTGACGGGGCTGCACTTGAAGTATGAAACCGCAACGCATCAGCACAGTCAAATTTGAAAGCATTTCTATTTGAAAGCATTTCTATGGCAACTATCAGCCTCTTACCAAATCCCGCTGATCCTCCTGCACCAAGTCCATCTTGTGCACTAGACAAAAGATCTTGGCATCGGGAGAGTTCTGAAGGATGGCCTCTAAGCACGACTGGTAGTAGTGCATGTCCTTCTCCAGTTCCCGGCTCTCTACATCAAAGACGTAGATGAGGACTTCTACGTTGCGGAAGATGTTGTCCCGCTGACTGGTGAAGTAGTTCTCCATAAAGGTGTCCTGTCTGAGAAGGAGCAGAGCAACAAAGTAAAGAGACTCCCCTTAGAGCAGGTGGGAAAGGTACTACCTGTAAAATACCTCCTGCAAGAAAGGCAAGGTTTGGGCTACAGACCCCATCAGAGGAGTCCAGACAAGTGCCCCACAGGTGCCTGTATTCCCCATAAAGCTCCCTAAGCATTTCCAAGCCAGGTTGGATGCTCCTGAAGAGCTCAGCAGGCTCCCAGGAAGCTGAAGCTTCCCTCCTGTCAGAGCAAATGGAGCTACGTTACGTCTGGACCCAGACTGGCTTTTGGAGAGTTGCGTATAAAAAAGCCACAGCAGCAGAAGCTAAAATATAACCAAAACCATCAGCACGGCCTCTTCTTACTGGATTTAACTTTTTGCTGAATATGGCTCAGACAAGGCATGAGGCCACTAGAGCTCATGAAGCTCTGTCAGCGGGGCAGCGCTCTTCAAAAAGCAGCTTCCAGGAGGCACAGGATCACAGTCAGCCTCCAGCGTCCCTTCACAGCATGCACCCCTTTCGGATCAAGCTGGAACCAGCATCCTCTCCTGTCACCTCAGGAGAAAGTCCAGGTGAAGGGTTCGGGCTTTGTGCCAGCAGAAGGAAGCAGCCAGCAAGGGAAGGGTGGACCTACGCCCGGCTCCTTTTATGTAGGGAAAACTCAAGAGATGGCGTAATCATGCCAACCTCTTCCACCCACCTCCACACGCGCTCTGTTCCCTTCAAACACCAGCAGCACACTCATCCCTCCGGGGCAGGAGGGCTGCTGTTTGTTACACCGTTCCCCAGAGCTAACAACCCCCAACCGTTCCGAAAGCAAAAGCAGCAGCAGTACCTACCCTCCGCAGTCCCACAGGTTTAATACCAGGTTTCCTAGAAATCTGACATGGGAGTGCTCCACATCAACTGGAAAGAGACAGCAGGAGTTTATTGGCTGTACCACCCGCCCAGATCAGAGCTACCTCCTCGGGCAGCCAAAACCACCCACAATTCATAAAAGCCCGTAAATCAGTAGCTGAAGGTGCTACAGAAAAAGAGAGTTCCCAGATGAATTCAAGCCTTCCTACTCTCTACCCAGGACTCTATTCTCCTGAGAAGCCCAACAGGTGGTTCCCCTTTAACAACATGTTCTCTGATCTTTGTGATATTTTAAGAATGACTTTCGTTCCAGCACACTCTGCAAGGCCTCAGAAATAAGGCGGTAACACAAAGACCGTAAACTTTATGAAGAGGCCAAGTTTACAGCAAAGAGGAAACGTCCACTGATCCCTGACACTAAGTCCTCTTCCTCCTGCTTCCCAACCAGGAGCGTTAGATCCTGACAATCCATACCCCTGTTTCAGAGGAATCATTTATTGCTTTTTCAGAGCAGGGGAATAATAATAAAAAAAAAAAGAGGCAGAAGACATGAATGAAGCCTGATGTGTCATCCTGCCAAAACCAGTGCTCAGCTGGCCAAGAGCAGGAAAGCCTGCCCACTGAGGAGGACTACGAGGAGGCTCTCAACACTCCAGTAACTGGTGGAGCTGCAGCAAAAGCTGCTTCCTGATCAAAATAAAAAGAGTTAAAGATAAAAGTTCAACAATAAAGCAGCAAAACTGAACCCAGTGTTGCCTTCCCTTCCACTCCAGGTTCCTACCTGCCCTCAGCTGAACTCAGGAGGGAAGTTTCCTGTGAGGTGTGGCAGCTGGGAGGACCCACAGCCAGCCAGCCACCCACCCCAGAGAGGAGGAGAGGCAGGGATTGCTGGAGGGAACAGCCTCACCCCTTTAATGAAGGGGGTTTGAGCCCTGAGAATTCGCAGTTCAAACGAGAGGAGCCTTACTTGTGGCACCCAGGCGCCGCGTGTCCCTGGCGATGTAGTTTGCAAAGATAATGGACCTCATGCTGGTCTTCCCAGACCCACTTTTACCCATCAGCAGCACCTGGGAAGAAAAAAAAAAAAAAGAACTGAAGAATTAGCTACTACCACAGAACAGCAAGTCCTCCACGGCTCTCTCTGGGTTAACATCTTGCTGCCGAAGCCACCCAAACACAGAACAAACACACTCGAGATGTGAACGCATCAGAAGAGAGAGGCAAAGAAGAGAACGACGGCTGGGAAAGCAGGAGACAGACGTCCTCACCTCCTTTCTACACGTGGTCACCGAATGGGGGTCAGACCAAAAACCTTTCCACCTTGTTCACATTACTGAATGACGCCTCCCACCTTCCCAGGCACCTCTGCCCTTCCAGGCACCGCATTCCTGGTCCTTCAACCAGCTGCTGGCCACGCAGGAACCACCAAACCCCCTCTTCCCAACCCATGCTGGCAGAGGACTCTGGAGCTCACAACCAGCACTCAGGGAAGAGCAGGAGCTGCTCCCGAAGCCTCCCCTGGCACCCGCACGGCTTCCAAAGGCCTGGCACCACAGGTGAAGGTGTGATGGTTTTGATGACAGCAAAGGACTTTGCCAAAACAAAAGAACAGCTTTATCTCAAGCCTTTAAAACCAGGCTGGAAACAATCCCTTGCCCACTCAGCACTGGGATTCTCCACCCGTTACTTCTCTCTTAATCTCGCTCTTTTCCTTCTTGTAACACAACTCAGTTTCTCTTCCCCAACAGAATGAAATACGAGTTATATTTTAAGTTCCACGAGTCAGAAGACCAGCAAAAAGTTAAAAGCAGATGGGACAGTCCCGTTGAAGTGCACCAGGCTGTCGTGGCGGGGGAGACACCTGACTCCAGAGTCCTCTTTGCAGATCATCGGGGCAAAGGAGAGGTAACACCTTTGGCAGCCAAAAACTAGGAGATGATTCGGGGGGGTGGGGAAGGGGGGAGACAGTCACACAAGGCAAGGCTCTGCATTGTGATCTAAAAATAAAAATATTAAAAAAAAACCCCAACAGCGACAGCCAACACAGACTCGCTCACAAACACAGCTGTTAGAGGAGTTCCAGTTACAAAGTCAAATTCAGCCTTTGGCAACAGCTCTGAAAACGGATCATCAAGGATAGGTTTAACGAGAGGGCGACTGGCCCCAGTGCCTGCCCAGCCCACACCAGTGCCAGGCACTGGGAAAGGCGCTCCCTTGACTCCCAGACTCACTCCTCAGCTGCAGGGCAACAGCTGCCAGACTCTCAGGGCAAAACAGGAGAGACAAAACGCCTTGGTGATTCAGTAAGGTGATTCAGAGGACTTCTTCTGAGAGAGGGAAGCTGGTCAGCCTTTCTGCAGCAACCCCCCAGAAAGCCATGCCACCTTCTCCCCTGAGCTACACACAGAGCAGAGAGAGAGAACATTCACATCTCGTATTTCATACCGCCTGTGGAAGAAGCACATGCAGAAACTCAACAGGGCTCCAAGGCAGCCCATGGGCAAACCCACTTCCGAAGTTTTAGACTGCGGAGGCCTTTCAAAGGGCTCAGACACCCACACGTAGGTCCAGGCAGGAAACCCAATCCTACCACACCACGGACAGGCAGGCGTATAGTCTCCACACAGCCGCCTGATGGCTTTGGATATGCTTACTGCTGGAATATCCTCCCCTGATCCTCAGTAAAAGGGTTACTCCTTCCCTGTGTGTGAAGTTTCACACTCCCAGGAGCCCCCAGTGGATCATGGGCTCCCCACACAAGTTTCTGTCACCCAGCAGAAGGGTCTCCCTGGGTCCCAGCAGAGGAGGTTGGAGAATTCCTCTTCCCTCACGCTGCCGGAGGTCAGCAACGAGCAGAGGGTTTTGCAACACTCACCAGAGACACTCAGGCAGCCGTTAGCGCAGACGGCTCTGCAGCGAGCCTGCCCCGCCACCAGTGCCAGCGAACACACTCAAACCCAATATCGATTTCTAGCACTTTAGGCAAAGGATGGATCTGCTGACTCCGAGAGCCTTATGAGGCACCTGACAGCCACAGAAGACAGGGAGGTACGGATGCAGACACGCAGCGACATTAGCAAACGCAGATGGGGAAGGAAATCCCAACTGCAAAAGATCCTCCTTTCCGTTCTTACCTTTTTCTTCATGGCTGTGCTTGGCATCACCCACCTACGGAGAGAAGACCATCTTCTTACATTGCTCCACTCCGTTATGGGCTTCACTCCCACACCCAAATCCCACCCGCAGAAGCGCCCTGCGAAAGGGGAAGCGCTCCCACACCAACACAATTCCCCCCGGCCTCCACCAGGCACCTGACAGCTTCTGCTCCAGGCGGTGGGGGGAACTCCAGCAGAAGCCCCCCCCCGCTGCCAGAAAACCCTCTGAGGCGCCCGTGGTGATCAACGCTCCTCTAATTACACGGCCGAAGCAGGCCTAAGCAGGGCCAGCGCTGGAAGGCAGCGGGAGACACCCTCCGGGCTCTCCCAGCACCGGGCACCCAGGGCTCACAGGGCCGCCCTCACCCCCAGCCCCTTCCCCGTCCCCTCGGGATGCTCCGGAGCCCGCACCCAGCAACGCAGAGACCTGTCCCCCACCCCGGGGCGATGCCTCCGGTCGCCCCCCACCCCCGGCCTTCCCCCAGCCCCACCGGGCCCGCCTCGGCCAGCGCCGCCCCCCTCTACCTCTAGCCGCGATAGACGCCTCCCGGGCCGGCTGGGCAGTGCCCGCGGGCGGCGGAGCTCGGCGGGACGGACCGCTCCCCGCCCCAGCTCCGGGGTAGGCCTCAAAGCCGCGGCCTGGCGTGATCCCGCCGCCCCGCCGGGGTCTCGCCGCGCCCGGGGACCCCCTGCCCCGCCCCCCCCCCCCAGCGGCGCTCACGAGACCCAGGGCTCGGCGGCCGCCGCCGGTCACGTGAGCGCTTCCACCCCGCCCTCTCCCGCGAGCGCCCCCCTCCTCCCGTCATGTGATGCGGAGCGGGGCAAAGGGGGAGGTGACGAAGCATCGGCCGCCATCTTGAATGTGGGCAGCGCCTCTCTGGCAGGCAGGGCGCTATGGCGGCGGAGGGAGGGGGAAGGCGGAGCTATGGGGCGAGCGGAGCAAGCCGTTTTCAGCGTCTCCCATATGGTCTAGCGGTTAGGATTCCTGGTTTTCACCCAGGCGGCCCGGGTTCGACTCCCGGTATGGGAAGCTTCGTGTTTTTTTTCGCCCGGGAGGCGGCAGCGCCTCCCGTTTCCCTTCAATCTCCCCTCGCTTTCTCTCACCCCATTTTAGCACCTTTTCGGCCAAATTTCTCGAGACCCGGCAGCCTCCTGAAGCTCCGCCGCTGCAGACCGTGCCTCGGGTACATGGGAGGAGGGAGCGCCTCACCAAAAAACACGGCTTAACTGCTTTTTTTTCTCTCATGCGGGCGAGACAAGCGCCGCTCGCGCCACACAGACTGTTTTAACGCCCCGGGCACCGCGGTAGGGCTGTACTGCAGCGGGAGGCTGCTGAAGATATACAGGTGTAAAAATACACGCGTAGATACATGAACGAGCGCGTAGGGATAGCGCTATATGAAGCAAACCCCCTCAGCAAAGCCAGGCGCCGCCACTGAGAGCCCGCGGGGGGGGGGGGGGACGGGCGGCGGGAGGGAGCCCCGCGCGCTGCCGTGCCGCTCTGCGCATGCGCGCGGAAGCCGACCCTATATAAGCGCGGCGGGCGGCACGCGCCCCCTCAGGGCGGCTGAGGCGGCCGGAGGTACTGAGAGGATAGAGCCTCTGCGCTGTGAGGACAGGCTGAGAGAGTTGGGGGGGTTCAGCCTGGAGAAGGCTCCAGGGAGATCTTAGAGCCCCTTTCAGTCCCTAAAGGGGCTCCAGGAAAGCTGGGGAGGGACTCTTGATGAGGGAGGGGAGCCATAGGAGGAGGGGGAAAGGTTTGACACTGGAAGAGGGGAGATTGAGATGAGATCTGGGGAAGAAATTCTTCACTGAATTCAAATACTCGAGTTGTTAAGGCTAGAAGCTTTACTGGCAAAACCTCCACTTCAACAATCCAAAAGGCTCTAAAGCTATAAATATTACAGCTCAGGGCCTGCGTAGAAATAACAGCACCACCTCAGGAGACAATCCGCAAGCACCGAACGAGCAACCCTACTTCTCTGGACTTTCAACCTCTTGCTTTTACAATTGCTATGTCTGTAAATCACCAAAATAGATCTAGCTGCACTATTTCCTTTCAGGTTTTTGTATTAAGCAGTAAGGGCTGTTTGTACAGACACACAAATACGAAGATACCAGTATTCTCATCATTTTTTGTGGTAGCACAGGAAACAAACTAGGAAGATTTGCTCAGTTCCAGAAATATCTGGACTATTCTAACTGTGATGGCAGCCTAAATGCCTTTACCATTAAAAAAAAGAGAAAGACTGAAATAGCTTCATCCCTCATCTATTTAGTTGGCTTCGTTACTGCTGTTATTGCACTTAAATAAATCAGGGACTCCACAGAGTTGTCATCATTGATCAGGACCCACCTTTGTCAAACTGAGCTGCCAAAACTTAACGTATTTTGTCTAAAAGGGAAAACTTCCATCTCCCCGGGGTAAAAAAAAAGCAGCCTGTGATTCACTGTTCTCTGGTAAAACTTGTGCTAAGCACAAGGTAAGAAGATACTTTCTTCCAAGGGGGTCTGCAGTTCCTGCTCTGCGGGCTCTTCTCGCAGAATCTCAGAACGATGTGGGGTTGGAAGGGACCCCTGGAGACCATCCAGTCCAACCCCCTGCCAGAGCAGGTCCACCCAGAGCAGGTCCCACAGGAACGTGTCCAGGGGGTTTGAATGTCTCCAGAGACAGAGACTCCACCACCTCCCTCAGCAGCCTGTTCCAGGGCTCTGCCACTCTCACGGGAAAGTTCCTCCTCATGTTCAGATGGAACTTCTCATGTTCCAGTTTGTGCCCGTTCCCTCTTGTCCTGTCACTGGGCACCACTGAGAACAGACTGGCCCCATCCTCCTGACACCCACCCTTGGTTTTCTCTCCTCCAGAATAAAAAGCCCCAAGTCCCTCAGCCTTTCCTCAGCAGAGAGATGCTCCAGGCCCCTCATCATCTTTGTAGCCCTCTGCTGTCCCCTCTCCAGCAGTTCCCTGTCCTTCTTGACCTGGGGAGCCCAGAACTGGTCCCAGTGCTCCAGATGGGGCCTCCCCAGGGCAGAGCAGAGGGGGAGGATGACCTCCCTCCACCTGTTGGTCACACTCTTCCTGATGCACCCCAGGATGCCATTGGCCTTCTTGGCCCCCAGGGCACATTGCTGGCTCATGGGCATCCTGTTGTCCACCAGGACTCCCAGGTCTTTTTCCTCAGAGCTGCTCTCCAGCAGGTCAGCCCCAACCTGTCCTGGTGCTTCCGTGGACATAGTCAAAGACGTCACCTTCACCTTCTACTTGCAGGTCCTTCCCAGCATCTCCTGCGAGCACCTGAGGGGTGCGACTGAACTGAGACGCGGAACAAACTTTACAACTGAGGGAGAGTTACAAAGCAGGTACGTTTATTGCAGCGCTGGGTGCAAGGGGGATCGCTCCTCCTACCCTGCACACCCTATCGCAACGCAAGCGTTCATTTATGATACAAAACATGCATATTCATTAGTACAGGCTGGGTTATTACAATTAGTTCTGGGAAGAGGCCTAACTGTTATAATTATTTCTGGGAACTCATTATCGTAAGTCCCCTTCTCTTGCCGTATGTGTACTGCCATCCGCTGGTCGTGGGCCAGGGTCCTCTGGAGGAAGGCTCATAGTCTTCTTCGCCGTGTACTTTTCCCCTTTGGCTCAGAAGGCTGAGTTAGCCCAGCCATTACCCGCTTCCCACCAGCTGGCCACTTCTTACAGACAAGAGAGTTCCTGTTTCATGTCTATGTGTACCCTCTTATCCCTCAAAGCCTTCTGCAACAACGTTTCGGTATCCTGCCAAACCATTTGCTATGCTCACAATATTCAGCTTAGTGTTTCTCTTCCCGTATCAAGTCCCCCCTTTCCTCTCACCTTTGCAAATTCTCTTGCTATATGATGCCGTTCCCGTTAAGGGTTTTGGCAAAATACTTGCCACTTTCAATGTTCTGCCTTAACTTATGTTTCTTCCACTCTTCATACGTGTTTCCAGTTTGTTTACACATCCACATAACACACTGTAGCATACAACAAACTAATAATCCTAATACAATAATCATGATAACGACAACGAAGAGCTGTCTAAGCCATGTAAGATTAGGTAGCCAAGAAGCGAGCCTTTCCCAGGGGTTAGAAAACCCTAACGAAGCATCATCTTGTGATACTTGATGCAATACTTTTGACTGGTGCCAAATTCGTGATACGTCTGTTTCAATTATTTTCTCTTGATTTATATATGAACAGCAACTTTGATTGATTATCAGGCAGACTCCTCCCTCCTTTGCCGTGATTAGATCTAAGGCCATACGGTTTTGCAGGACCACCTTACTGAGGGACGATACTTCGGTTTGCAGTTTCTGGATGGCATCCATAGTAAGGTTTTCAATCTTTTCCACAGTGACTGAAAGATTTACTATAGCCTTTTCCAGTTCGCTTACTCCTAACTGGGGAAAGAACCGTCTTACAAAACTACGGAAAGCCAACGGCCTTTCCGCAAGGGGATTAGTCGGGATCTCACGTACCTTTCGCCAGTGTGTTCGTACAATTCCTGGTGGAGGATGCGAGTGATTATATACTCTATTCTGGGGAATCACATACCCTAAAGTACAGACCCCATCCCAAAAATCGGGTAATGATTTCCTAGCACGCCCATCCCCACATAGCCACCAGAGCCCATCAGGAGTACAGCTATAAGAATAATTAAGCCATAATCCTAATGTCACTGCCGGTGGACACCCCTCACGGGTATCATTGATGGTCTTTCCCCGTTCACATATGGTTCCATTAAGATCCATAGTTAGATTAAAACTAAAACTTCCAACCTTTGGGGCGGTATTATTGTTTCTCTTTATGAATAATGGCCTTTCCAACATCTGTAGGTCAAATTTAAGCGGGTAGACACTACTATTCCCGCAGGTATATTTCGGAACTCTGTGGTCCCTCAGAGGTATTGGGCTCCGGTGGCCCCAACAGAGGTGCTCACCATTGGGGAGTAAAGTTTGAATCTGCTCAGGAGCACAGTTATTCCCCAAGTTCCATACGATATTGTCCCCTGTAGGTAGAGTAGAATTATTTAAATTGTCATAAGGCCAACTCCAATTTGTATAAGACACTGGTATTCCAAGGAGGGGAAGTTCTAAATTCCCTCTGGGAAGGGCTGTGCACACCCAACAGTCGGAAAGGTTCAAGCTATCTACTACTGATTTGGTCATTCGTACGTACGAATTCCGATCCCATGCGCCCACAGTTCCTAACCATAGTCCTATGATGCTGAGGATCAATGTCCATCCTTTCGTTGAATGCGCAGCTTCAGAGGTCCAGCTGATGCTGACTTCCATCGTGGTTCAGGGGCTTTCTTCACTCTGGTATGATGTAGCCACAAGGCTTGTTCTTTAATTTTGACTGCCGTGTGAGAGGTCAGCAGCACCTGGAATGGACCTTCCCACTTCGGCTCCAAAGGCGAATCTGAAAGAGATGTGACATATACATAATCACCAGGCCCGATACTGTGCACGGGCCCATCGAGACCTCGGGCTCTAGTTCCTAAAACCAGTTTCCCTATTTCCCGAAGCTGTTTTTGCAGGCTTATTATATAATCCGTTAATCCCGATTTGAGTTGATGTTCCCGCCTGCACAACGTAGGGTCTCCCACACAATATTTCAAAAGAACTTAGCCCTTCCTTCGTTCTGGGCTTAGTTCTAATTCTCAGGAGTGCCAGAGGCAATGACTGAGGCCAAGACAAACTGGCCCCTTGACCTAGTTTTACAATTTACATCTTAATTAGGTGGTTCATCTTTCCCACTTGACCACTTGATTGTGGATTATACGGGGTATGTAGTGGCCAATCTATTCCTAAAAGCGTACTAACTTGTTGAACGACCTTCGCAATAAAGGGTGGCCCCCGGTCTGATGAGATTACCGCGGGAACTCCAAATCTCGGTATTATTTCTTGCAATAATACCTTGGTTACCTCCTTAGCTTTATCGGTTCGGCAAGGGAATGCTTCTGGCCACCCTGAAAAGGTATCTGTCAAGACCAACAGGTATCGAAACCCCCCTTTCCTTGGGAGCTCTGACAAATCAATTTGCCACTGCTGCCCTGGATAATTTCCTTTCCCTATTTGTCCGGGCTGGGCTTTAGGGCCTGTCTTAGGGTTATTCTGCAAACAGACTTCACGCTGCTGTGTTACTTGCTTGAGAGTGGTATACAAGTTTCGGGCAAATATAAGCCGGCTCAAATATTTCTACAGGGCCTCTGTTCCCCAATGGGATTTTCTATGCTCTGCCATGACTACGGCCCACAACAATGCAAATGGTATTAGTATTTTACCTTGCCCATCTATCTTTTTCTATTTTCCCACCTAAGTCTTCAATTAGTTTCCGATCTTCTTTGGAATACCTGGGTTCAAAATCAATTTGTATTTCACCGTCTGGGACCAAAGACTGTGCCCCTAAATCACTTTTCTCAGCCTCTCTTTTTGGCTTCACGGTCCGCCATGGCGTTGCCCAATTCCTGAGCAGTGTTCCCTTTCTGATGAGCTTTACAATGCATAATAGCCACTTTCTCGGGTACCTGCACTGCTTCCAGGAGTTTGAAAATTTCTTCAGCATGTCTTATATGTTTCCCTTGGGCAGAGAGGAATCCTCTTTCTTTCCAGACGGCTCCATGAGCATGGACTACCCCAAAAGCGTATTTGGAGTCTGTCCAGATGTTAATTTTCCTGTCTTTGGCTAGTTCCAATGCTTGAGTTAGAGCTATTATTTCCACTTTTTGTGCTGAGGTGTTTGGGGCAAGGGCTTTAGACTCTGTTACCTGATCTGTAGTGGTTACTGCGTATCCTGCCTTGCGGATGCCCTGTCGAACAAAGCTGCTTCCGTCAGTAATCTTCAGCATCCTCCAGCAGCTCCTCTTTTAGGTCGGGTCGGCTAGAGTAGACTGCTTCAATCGTTTCCAAGCAGTCATGCGATACCAGTTCTCCCGTAGCCCCGCTAAGAAAAGATGCTGGATGAATGTTAGTAACCACTATTTCCACATCATCCTGTTCCACTAGGACAGCTTGATATTTAAGGAACCTTTGTGGTGAGAGCCAGTGTCCTCCCTTCACCTCTAATACCGCTGATACAGTACGAGATACCAGTACTGTAATCTTTTGGCCCAGTGTAAACTTACGTGCTTCTTGAATGTTCAGCACCACCGCTGCTACCGCCCTCAAGCAGCTGGGCCAACCCTCGCTCACCTCATCAAGCTGTTTAGAGAAGGATGTCACTGCCCTTCCGTATGGTCCCAGGTTCTGGGCTAGGACTCCTAGGGCTATTCCCTGCTTCTCCTGAGAGAACAGCCAGAAGGGGTTGGTAGCATCTGGTAACCCTAAAGCAGGGGTGTCCATTAGCTTTTTCTTTAGTCGATGGAAGGCTCTTTCTGCTTCCCCGCTCCAGATAATGTTTTTTTGATCAGATTTCAACAGTTCGTAAAGCGGCTTTACCATGAGTCCGTAGTTACATACCCGTGGGTGACACAATCCCGTCATTCCTAGGAACATGCGGAGCTCTTTAGCTGTCTGCGGTCGAGGGGTCTGACAGATATCCTCTTTCCTCGCTGTCCCTAGGGTCCGTTGGCCTGCAGTTATCTCATATCCGAGGTAAGTCACTTGCTGTTGAGCTACTTGGGCTTTCTGTGGAGAGACTCGATAACCATTAAGTCCGAGGAAATTTAGCAGACTAATTGTCCGTATTACACACAGTTCTTTCATCTCGGCGGCTATCAATAGATCATCTACGTACTGTAACATTATTCCAGCTCCATGTGGCCGCTCCCATCGTTCCAAGTCTTTGGCTAATTGATTTCCGAAAAGGGTGGGGCTATTCTTAAACCCCTGCGGTAACACAGTCCATGTTAGTTGTGTCTTTCTTCCAGAGTCTGGGTTTTCCCACTCAAATGCAAACAGCAGCTGGCTTTCTGGGCTCAAAGACAGGCAAAAGAAAGCGTCTTTCAGGTCCAATACAGTAAACCGAGCCAATTCAGGTACTAATTTAGTTAATAATGTGTATGGGTTTGCCACGACAGGGTGCAGATCCTCAACAATTTTATTAATAGCTCTGAGGTCCTGTACTCTTCCATAATTGCCATCTGACTTCTTAACCAGTAGAATTGGAGTGTCGTATTCCGAGTCACACTCCGTTAATAGCCCATACTTGATGAACCGGTCGATTATTGGCCGGATTCCTTCCCTATCTTCCACTCTAAGGGGGTATTGTCTAATCCTTACAGGCCACGCTCCCTGTAAGGGAAAGTGATCCTTTATGTCCTCCCCCGAATCCTTAAGACGATCATTAGCCAGATCATGGGCCATTTTCAAGATTAATTGCTTTTCAGTTTCCGTCATATGGTCTAATAACAATTGAATATCACTCCAGTCAGGATTATGCTGTTTTACTAGGAACTGGAAATGCTTGGTGACCCCCACGGGGTCACTTCGGTAGCTTTTTGCCACATTTTTCCACATTTCGAGATCAAACGAGGAAAAGGGGATTTGTATCAGGATAGGATCTCCCCCTGGTCCTACCGCTTGCCTTAGGGGCGCCTGCAATACTGCTTGCTCCTTCCGACTCCGGGTGTGAGAGGACACTGGGCTACCTGGAGGGGTTCCAGGATCGGAGCCCTCACTCTCCCTTTGTTGTGTCTCCCACTGGATCCAGTCTCTTTCCGGTGGTCTGTAATATTCCGGTAGGTCCCCCTCTCCAGGGTCCCTCACCTTCCCCGGCTTCATACACCTCTGCCCTATGCTACACGCTGAGCAACACCTTTTCAACTTTTCTTTTCCTTCTTTCTTATTCTCCTTCTCTAAAGCTAACGCCATGGGGTCCTGCGGGGCCGTCAATCCACAGTCTGTTCGATACTCGGGATGATTTCAGAGGGTAAAGAACACATCCGCATACGAGACCTCATCCCACTTCCCCTCTCTCCTCAAAACCAACATCAATTGCAGTAAAGTATTATAATTCAGTGTTCCATTAAAGGGCCATTTCTCCCCATCGTCCAATTTATACAAGGGCCACCACCGATTACAATACTTTATTAAACTCTTCTCATCCGCACTCCCACCTGGTTGTCCTCCTATGCCTTGGTGTCGTCGGCAAACTTGCTGAGGGTGCACTCTGTCCCACTGCCCATGTCTCTGACAAAGACGTTGAACAGCACTGGTCCCAGTACCGACCCCTGAGGAACTCCACTCGTCACTGGCTGCCACTTAGACATCGAACCATTGACCACAACCCTGTGAGTGCTGCCATTCAGCCAGTTCCTGATCCACCGAGTGGTCCATCCATCGAACCCATGGCTTTCCAATTTTGAGACCAGGACGTCATGTGGGACAGCGTCAAACGCTTTGCATAAGTCCAGGTAGATGACGTCTGTTGCTCTGCCCTTGTCCACCAAGCCCGGGGCAGTATCGTAAAAGGCCACCAGATTTATCAGGCACGATTTGCCCTTGGTGGAGCCAAAGGTGAAGCCAAATCAAAAACCGTTAACCGTTTGCCACAGACCCACACCGACCGGCCAGCAAAAATTAAATCGTAACACACGGTACCGGAGTTTTACAACAGACGACAGCAGTCGTGGCAACGCCGCGTACAGCTCCCGCCCCCACGGCCAGGAGACCCCAAGCCACCATTCCGCAGGGTGCGGCGCTCGCCCCGCTACTACGTTACGGGGACTCAAAGCCCACCACCCCAGGGGCGAGCACCAGGGCTCTTTGCCTCGCGTAGGGCATCTCCTCAGGACTCACAGGCATCCCCTTCCCCAACTACAACACACCTGCTCCGCCGACGATGGCCCTTCTCCGTCCCTGCCGTGACCTGGGTGAGCGGAGAGTCCTCCCGAGAAATCTCGGGGGCGCCCAGAGGAGTCCCGTCCTCAGCAGCTCGGAAACCGCCCACAAACTCCTGTGGTGCTTCACAGGGAGCCGGCGCTGCTGCTCTGAGGGCAAAGCACACGCCTATAGAGGGTGAAACATTCGTGGGCCTCCGCCGCCCGGGGCCGGCTCCCCGCACGCCCCGGCCCTCCCGCCGAGCCCCGCCGAGCCGGGAGAGCCCTTCCCCGGCCCCCCCCGCCTCGCCGCCCCCCGGGCCCGGGCCCTAAACCGCTCCTCAGCCCCCGCGCAGGGCCCGGGTCCTCCCGCTCCGTCACCCTCGGCCGCCATGACAGCCGGACCAGCCGGAAGTGACGTCATAGCGCTTCCGGTGGCGACGTCCGCGCGCCGCTCGTCACTTCCGTCCTGCCGTCCGCGCGCAGCGGCGGCCGGCACCGCTCCGGCTGCCCGCCGATGGGCCGGGCCGCCCCGGAGGAGCCGCCGCCTCCCCGCGGGGCCTCTAGGGCGGCTGGTGGGGCCGGGCCGGGGGCGGCCTGTGAGGGCCGGCGGAGGCCGCCGCAAGAACGCAGGGCGCATGCGTGAGGCGCGCGGCTCGCTGGCGCCCCCCGTTGGCCGGTTCGCAGCCCGGCCTCACGCACGCGCCGTATGAGCGCGGCCGGGCCCCTTCCCCCGGTAACCGGGCCCTTGCCCCGGGCCCCTTCCCCCGGCAGCGGGCCCCGCCGACCCCCAGGGCCTGCCCCGAGCAGCGACCCCGGCCTCCCCACAGGCTGCCATCTCCGCCCCCTGTCAGTGGCGGCAGCCCGGTGGTGTCAGCGGTGGGTTAATTTCCAACAGGTGCTAAAGAAATCCGTTACAAGATCTCCCTCTGTTTCAGAAAAGGGAGTTTTTCAGCATCTTTCGGTGCAGAAAGGGCTGAGGGGAGGCGGGGGCGGCAACCAGATCGCCTCCTTTTCTTTCCAAACCCGCCGCAGTGGAAGGTGCTGCTCTGGCTGTGGCTGGTCGGGCGCAGCAGCACCCTGCGCAGTGCTTAAACGGGGCACGAAGGTAAAAATTCAGCCTGGGGAATAGCCTGAGAAAAGAAAAGAATCAGGAAAAGTGGAAGAGGATGCTGTGGGGACACTGGGGGGAACCCCAGCCCGGCTGGAAGGGACGGCCTGGCCTTAGGCACCGCCTCGGGGATGGAGAAGTGTCTTAATCCAGCCCGTAGGAGATAAGGTGCTTTTAATTTCCACCTTTAATTAGCAAAAGCCCTGTAAAAGCAGATGGGACTAGAGGTGTCTGTAGCACTGCGTGCTGTGGAGCATATGCAAAGTTAAAAAACAGCCCATAATAAACAAACAATAAAAAGCCCTGAGAATGAACTTGAAGGAAACTTGGCTTCAGAAAGCGACGTGGCTCCGGGGAAGGTGGAGTGGCTGTGAGGGAGGTGGAGTGGCTGTGAGGAAGGTGGAATGGCTCTGAGGGAGGTGGAATGGCTCTGAGGGAGGTGGAGTGGCTCCATCCGTCACAGCCACACTTTGGGAACGTGCTCTGCCGACGCGACAGCAGCCTCAGCAGAAAATTACACTGAGTGGAAGCCAGAGGTCCCTCAATTCCAGGCATTGCAGAGCGCTGCGCGTATGCGATACCCACACAGTCGATGACTGAGGGGTTTGTTACCGAGGGGATGACGAGTAAATGGTCAAAAATGTGCAGCTACAGAGTTCCTGTCTTGGGGAAAACGGTGGCAGCCATCGGTCCCGGGGAGGAAGCTGGCTGACCTGAGGAGCGGTTTTTCTAAGTCAGGGGAAAGGCAGAGGCAGCAGCTCCACGGAAAGGAACGCGCTCGGACGCTGAAACCCTGCTCTGCGAAAAGGAGCCGGCCAGAGCTGGACTCGGGGGTGTAACGGCAGGGTATCAAAAGGGGCATTTAGTGATTTTTTAAATGAAAACAACCATCTTTCAGTAACGCAGCGGGTGTTGTAGGGCAGACTTTGTCCAATTGCTCTGCTGCGAGCACTGCAGACTGCGGTATTACTGTCTGCTACCACACGGTTCCCGCTGTACATGGAACCCCGAGTCTCTGCCGTCGCACAGCTGGTTTTGTAGCTGGAGAAGCAGTAACTCATGAGAGCCAAATCCAGAGCAACAGCCACGTAACGCACCACTTGTGACAGCCCTTTGCCCCCAGAGGACGAATACTGCCGGAACCTAACTTCAAGGGAACCTCCAGACGGGCTTACAGCCTAATGTTGTTAATACCAGAGGCAGAAACTGCCTGGAGGGACCAGACCAGCAGAAAAGGAAGGTGCTCCAGGAAGAGGAGCACTGGGGATGTCCCCCTGATGGCCGTTACTGGCAGGACGAATAACAGCACCCCCTCCTCGCCACGAGAAACGGGGTTGCTCTGGGTTGGAGAGACAGAGGGAGCTGGCAGTCGGATCCGTTTCATTTTACTGCTTCACTCAGTTTACCTTTTTGTCTTGAACTTGTAAATATTGTCTCTTGTCCTTTTCACACGTACAATCTGATAACAAAACAGAAACAGCAAAAGCAAAGCAAAGCCAGGAACAATTAGCAATATCCCCGTGGTTGGAACGGCTTATTTATTGCCCTGTTCCAGCCTAAGGAGAGAGAAATAACAGACGGTTGTTACCCGGATAACTCAGGGCTGTCACCCAGGCTGCGACACCTCCCTCTGGAGGGGTTTCTGGTGATACCAAGGGGCCCCTCATTGCGTTTCTGCTCCTTTATTTTACCCAGTTCATTGGGTATTATTCAGCAAAACCTGTTCACTCCTCCCCTTTCACGTTCCCTGTCCCCATTTGTTACCGTTGGTTCCATCTCTATGGAGCAGAGAAACTCTGCATTAATTTAAATGAGCTACTATGACATTTAAGCATCATTTTTTACCGCCTTCTTTTTCTTTTTTGCTTTCCTTAGAGGAAATCCCTTGGTACCCCCCTTGCTGTAACGCACTGCAGCCAAAACTTTCTGGAAACAGTAGATTTAGTGTTTCAGATTGGTTATTAGACAGGGAGTCCCCTAATACCTCACTACGCCATCGCCTGCTGGAGTTATTTTTGTTCTGGGTCAGTCGAATCATTGCACACAGTCATTCTAATGGGAAGAAAGGGAAATCTGTGTGCGATTCACCACTGTGCATTATTCAGCACTTGGTAATCGTCCAGCACACGGCTCCTCCCTTGCTGCTCGGGAGCGCTGGCACGAGGCACCGCAAATCAGCGCATCAGCAGGGGATGAGAATTCCATTCATTCAGTCACCAAAACCAGGCTGCACGCGAGGCAGAGCAGCTCCAGAGCCCAGGCGTCGGACCCTGCCCAGCTGCTGGGGACGGTCCTTTGGAAACCGATAGTTTAAATCGGCCTCCACGGGGGAGAAAAGCAGCGTTGAGCCCTACCCTGTGGCGCTTCCCTGCCACGTCATCGGGCTCCAAGCAAACAAACAACTGGGGGAGACCCAGCGCTTGGGTGACAGCCTGGTGAGGGCCGTCAGGAATTCAGGATTTATATCCAGCAGCAGAGGGAGGTGGCGGAAGAGTGAGGATTCGCGTGCAGGACATCATGTTCTGGGAGAGGGCGGTGGCACCACGCTCACCCATGCAACGCAGCTTCTTAATGACTTAATTAAGTCATTAAGAGTCTTAATCCTCAGGTGTCACAGGCTGCCCACAGAGGTGGTGGAGTCTCCTTCTCTGGAGACATTCAAACCCCCTGGACACGTTCCTGTGCAACCTGCTCTGGGTGGACCTGCTCTGGCAGGGGGTTGGACTGGATGATCTCCAGAGGTCCCTTCCAACCCCATAGCATTCTGTGATTGAGAGAAGCCCATCAAGAAGAGCTTGGTGGCATCAGTGGTGTCATTTTATAGGAAAAATAGGTCAAATGTATTCTTGTGACTCAGGTTTATTTCTAAAAAACACAGACTTCGTTATCGAGGGTTCAAGGCCAGGTTGGAGGGGGCTTGGAGCGAGCTGGTGTGGTGGGAGGTGTCCCTGCCCAGGGCAGGGGGTGGCACTGGATGGGCTTTAAGGTCCCTTCCAACCCAAACCATTCTATGACTCAAGTTCCACCTTCTTTGCTGAGGAACAAAAGACTATCAGACAAATCCCTAAGGTTTTACCGGCTGGAAAAATAATAGAATCACCGCGGTCCCAGCCTCACGTAACCAGGGTATGGAGACAGCTTTGCCCAAGCAAAACTTTCAAGCTACAAAGCCCCTTTGGTGTTTCCCCTCCCATCAAAAAAACCCCCAAAACCCAAATAGGATTAGTTGCATAAATCCAGATTATTCTCAGAAAATCACATTTGGGGCATTTGCGTCTTAGCAAGTTTGGGTGAAATCAGAAATTAATGAATTCGGGGAGTTTTGCTACTGGCATTTTCCCCTCGTCCCCCCCAAAATACCCCTGAGGGAAAAGCACCGTACAGGCAATGATCCCGCAGAGACACAGCGCTGCAGTGACGTCCCCCTGCTCGGCGGCTGTCACTCCTCTCTTTTATATAAATTCGGAGCCAAAAAGGGGTGACTGAACTTGTGCAAAGAAAAAGCTCCTCTGGCTTTTGCATTGTCTTGTGCCGACACGTGCGTCCGCAGAAAGCCCCCCTCCCCCGAGCCTGTCCGGGCTATTGCTCATTACGGCAAGTATTAAAAAGAAAAAAAAACAACAAAAAACCAACAAAACCAACCAACCCAAACTGTCAGACGCAAGAAATATTTGCCCTGGCGGGAGCGGAGGGGATTAATGGCTGCTGGCAGCTGCAGCGAGGGCTTGGGGAAGACGGAGAGCTCCCGCAGCCTCGCAGACATAATTCACACCAGATGCCTTTGCTGCGGGTTCTCTCTCTCCCCCCCCGGTGCGATAACGATGCTGATTTATTAGCGCAGATAGAGCAGCACCCTCTTCCCCAGCACTGTGCTGTCTCTACAGCCCGCCCGGGCTCTTATTAATACTCCCCGTCCCTCCCCTTTCAGAAGGAGCAACGGCACGAGGTGGAGGAGAAGCTGTTGCCTAGAGATCAGACCGCGACGCTGATACCCAGGCCGTGCTGTTTCCCTGAGCGTTATTAACCAAACCCATGCGTTTTCGGCATGGATTTTTGGCTGTAAGGAGGTTTACAGGGTCATGGTATTAAAACAAAAATTACACACGGCATCGGTGACAGCAGCCGCGACAGTTCAGCTTTGCCATCTGCACGCTCGAAGGTGCAGCAGTTCTCAATCCCGGGCTCATAAAGGTGGGAAATGTTTTCTAGAATCAGATTTGGATTTTAAACTTTGGCTTTCCTAGTCAAATTGTTTTTGTTTTTTTTTTTTTTCCTTCCATCCTTTGAGGAATCCCAGCCTGCCTTTTGGATCCGACGTGTCACACGCCATTCAGGACGGGCGACAAACCCTGCCGCGCGGCTCGCTCAGCTTTCGGCACGTCGCAGCGAATACACCAACAGCGCTGCTTGCCTCCAGCACTTCACAGGCACAGGCTGAGCCTGGACCATAAATAACAGCCCCCCGTCTCCCACGCATTTATGTCATCTCTGCCTCCGCACCAACACGTGGCCGAACAGACGCCGAAGGAAAAGCCCCGCTCACTCGGGACTTGCGTCCTGCTCTCTGGCCCGCGGGCTAAATCGAACCCTGACGGACAGAACGCTTGCCAGGCGACGCAGACCCACTCCCTCTTGTCTGGTACAAATGCTAATCTCGTTAATTTGCACGGCAGGAGCCCCGGGACCCTTCCGGTCTGTCACTGAGCATCACAGAATGAATCACAGAATGCTATGGGGTTGGAAGGGACCTCTGGAGATCATCCAGTCCAACCCCCTGACAAAGCAGGTCCACCCAGAGCAGGTTGCACAGGAACGTGTCCAGGGGGTTTGAATGTCTCCAGAGAAGGAGACTCCACCACCTCTCTGGGCAGCCTCTGCCAGGGCTCTGCCACCCCCACAGGAAAGAAGTTCCTCCTCATGTTCAGATGGAACTTCTCATGTTCCAGTTTGTGCCCATTCCCTCTTGTCCCGTCACTGGGCACCACTGAGAACAGACTGGCCCCATCCTCCTGACACCCACCCTTGAAGTATTTATAGGCGTTGATCAGATCCCCCCTCAGCCTTCTCTTCTCCAAACTGGAGAGACCCAAGTCCCTCAGCTTTTCCTCATCAGAGAGATGTAGTAGACCAGCCATGGTTCAGCATCGTGAAGGTACCAAAGGATAATCCAAAGCATCACCCAAAATGCCTCTTCTATCAGACAAATCCAGTTCTACATCTGTATCCCCTGTTGTTAGCGCAGGAGGGACCCGGGGCCAAGTTCAGGCTGGTGGAGCCTTCCTGGAAGAGAGCAGGGTGACAGCAGGGTGACAGCTGGCATCTGACAAGGGACACAAAGCCTGAGAGCACCCGAGCTGAAAAGCAACTTGATCTCCACTTGCTGAAACTCCTCCCCAGGCACGAGCCACTCGAGATTCATTCACGTCACTGGGTAAGACTTTGGTTTCAGGTAAATTTAAGCTAATTGCTTCCTCCGGCAGCGTGTTTCCCTCACTAAGCTCAGGTTGTTAAAGGTCTGGAACGAAATTTAAGACACACCTTCTGTAGACAGCTCATTATGAGAAAACGAGAAGTACAAGCCCGCTGAGCCTTTTGAAAGTTGGGAAAAGCAGGCACGTTTTTCCTAAATTATTAATTGTAATGACTAAATATACACACCGTCCTAAGTGCGGGGCACTGGCCCAGGCTTTTGTTCAAGGAAAGCTGCTTGGGTGGGACAGCAGGATGGCAAAACCCACCCGCAAGGCAATATAACACACCTGGAAACCCTTTCTGGAGCATTTTTTGGCTTCACAAGCCCTGGGAAGCCTTGTGCAGAAACGCGTCGGGACCCCCCACCTCTGCAGGAATCTCACCTCGAGATTAGATTTCTGCAGCGCCATTCTTTGTGGGATCGCGCCTCGAAACTACTGGGGAGCGAAGGGCGATGGGAGATCCTGGTCACCGAGCCACGTGTCACCACCAGAAACCCCCACGGCACGGCTCAGGGCCCCGCGTGCGCTGCCAGCAGGGATCCAGGTGGGATTCAAGATGTTCAGTTTTCATCCCTGAAGCTCTGTGTTCGGTAGCAGCAGTGGGTGCCCTTTCCCTCTGCCAAAACGCTGCAGCTGAGACCGGAGAGAGAGAGAAATGAGCTTGGGGCATTGTCTGCGTGAGGAGGAGGGACCTGATGGCAGAGAATTCTTTACGGAGCGGCCACAGCCCTCAAATTCTTAGCCAAGCTGGCTGAAGCCAAAGGTTAATAGTCTCTACATGTGCTGAAACACTCCTCAGTATTTCACCGGTTGTAGGAAAGTATGGCCTAAGGAAAAAAAAAAAAAAGGAAGTATTTCAATATCAACAGCTCTGTTATGTATTTTTATTTATGGAACAGGCCTTTCCACACTCTCAGAACTTACACCGTCTCCAGTTAAATCACAGCTTCGCTTGCCTTGTTGTTAAAGCTGGGCCAGAGCCCTGCCTCTGAATCTTAAATTGTCTCCCCTCCCAACCGTTCAGGCTGCAGAGACGCTCCGGAGCACTTCCAGCCCCGACGTTCCTGGCACTGCACAGGCCTGTGGCGGCTGGCACGTCGGGAAGCTGCCTGGACGCGGAGCGAACAGGTATGTAACGATGGTCCTTCGCTCCAAATGTCTATTTTAAAACTCCACCCTCCTGTCCCTGTTCTAGAGGTTTTTGGCTTCTTTGTACTTTCTCCTCCTCCACCCGTTTCTCCCTGTCTAACCAGTCCCCGTCTCTAACACCAAGAAATTTTCCCCCCTGTCAAAGTCCCTTGTTTTCTCCTTGTGCTAAACCTTCATTATTGTGTTATTCTCTACCGACACGCTTGTCCCCAGACCCACAGTGACACACAGCACCCAGGTGCTAATCCACACTGGTCCCAGTTCATCGTCCCACTCGCTAATCACAGAATCACAGAATGGTTTGGGTTGGAAGGGACCTTAAAGCCCATCCAGTGCCACCCCCTGCCCTGGGCAGGGACACCTCCCACCAGATCAGGTTGCTCCAAGCCCCCTCCAGCCTGGCCTTGAACCCCTCCAGGGACGGGAGACACGCTCCGGGGGCCCATGGCGAGCTGCACGCTGCCAGTCAAACCCCGCGGCCGCCTGGCCCCGAGCTCCCGCTGGCCCCAGAGCAGTTTGAGCTCTCCCTACGCGGTGCTTGAGTGCGGTGAGACCTAACCTGTGTCGAGGCCGGGTATGATGCCGAGCCGCGGGGTTTCTGGTGCAGGTCTCCACGTGCTCTCGGAGAAGTGGGAAATGCTGGGGAGCTCCAGAGCACTCCCAGCTCTCCCATCCTCACTCTCCCCCCCTGCCAGAAGGGGAAGCCAGAGGCATCTAGAGGGAATCTGGGAGGATGGAAGGGAGAGAACAGGGCAATGAGACGGCAGGAACTGAACCCAGTGAGAGGCAGAACCTTCCCTGTTCTCTAAGACTCAGCTATTTAAAAAAAAAAAAAAAAGAGGGAGTCATTACATTCCCCAATGCCCAAACTCCTTCCCAAGCAGCAAGACACCTGCTTCAGAGGGACACCCCCCTGGGACGAGTCCAGAGAGGCAACTCCTGCCTACACTGGCTGTGGTTAAAGTGTATTTTTAAACAAATTGCAGGAAACTGTTGTTCATTCATAATCATTTTGTTGTTGTCATTAACAGGCAGGAGCAACTAAGCGTCATCTGTCTAACGGGAAGAAAAGCTGGTAATAAACTGTCCCGTTAAAACAAATTACCTGGATCTCCTCTCCAAAGCCGGCAGCCCAGCAGTGTGAAGTCTCCTGTCTGCCCATGCTTGGCTTCTTACTTAATTACGACAGAGATAGGGATGACAATCTAATTGCATTGAAATGTGAATCTAGGCTTGGAACAGCACATCCCATTTATGAGCCGGGAGATACTAAGGGAAGAAAGAGTTTCCAGGATGGAAAGAGACAATTAGTTTCATTTATTAATGTTTTTTCAAACAAGGGCTGTCTTGGAACCTGTTGAGCAGAGAGATACCCTAACCCGGGACTGTGTCTAACGGGGTTGTGTGTAAATCACTCGACTGACCATGAGCCAAGGAGACAACCGAAGGTTTGACCTTCTTCACTCCAGCCACCCGCCTCGCTCATGATCCTGTTCCTGAGCAGATGGAGAGGAAGAGACAACGTCTCCCAACTACCTTGTGACTGGGAAAAGGTGCCTTTTTCTCTCCACTATCATTATCCTGAAAACCAGTAAAGCCTTAAACAAGATGTTTAGTTAAAGTAACATCCCCTTGTTATTGAAACGGGCGCAGACACAGCACTGTCCAGCAGTGGGTACAGCAGCAATCCTGTCACCCCCATCCTACCCCTCTGTCACCCCCATCCTCCCTTCCACGTTTAGACCAGTTACTCCCGTTAGAAGTGGAAGAACCATTAAAGTCTACCTGGAGCCTCCTGCACAGTCCGATTAAACGCAGCTGCTCCAAACTATCAGCCCATCCCACGGCTGCAGCGGTACCTTCTCTACCCCGCAGCATCCCTGCTGCCGGCAGAAATCTGGAGAGAACGCAGATCTCCTCTCAGCCAGCCCTCCCCCAGGCAGTGCTCACACTGCCCAAGTGCCACCTCCTGTCCCTGTCACCCCTCTCCTCCGTTTGAGCACTGCACGAGTTTTCTGCCCTGCTTGACTCCGGGATACTTCAGAGCAGCTGGAAAGAATTAACACGATCTGTGCTCTCCCAGGCTGACGGGAGGTGAAGACAGCCAAGGCTCAGGATACTGGAAGTGATGTTTAAAAATAAGAAATAGAAGCAAAGCCTTTCCTGTCAGCTCTTCCTGTGCTTCAGGAGAAGGAAATGTTTCCCTGGGCAATAGATGAAGGGATATTTCTTCCAGCAGCGCTCCCACGGCAGCGGGAGGCAGCCCTGTAACTGGCTGTGGGTATTACCTTTGGGGATGTCAAGGACCGAGGGAGCTGAACAGCTTAAAAGTCACTTTCTGACTCTTTGTCCCATCAGATTCCTCTCCAGCTCGGGGCTGAGGTTCACTGCGGAGAGATCACAGAGGGAAAGTTTGATTTCCTGAAGCTATTGGTGACCCTGCCCTGTTGACTAACGGAGCTGCAACATCCCAAACTGCAAAGTTGCTTCAGTTTGCCAGCGTTAAATTCTACCCCCCATTTTTTTTTAATAGAAAAAACCTAAGCTGAACACTACTCCAGCACCATTTCAGGACTGTCTATCCCAGCCTGACAATCCTCTCAGCGTTCACTGTCACCCCAGGAAAAGGGTTTGACACATTCTATATAGGAGATGTATTTTTATGGCTGGGCAATGAGCTGATGGCTGTTTGTCCCCTCCAACAGCCAGGTGAGCACCGGTGGCTCTGGGAATCCTTCTTCTCCATTCCAGTCACAGACAGGCCAGACTGGAGCCCGCAGATGAAATGGAAACACTATTTTCATCTACGTCGAAACACATTTTGAGCTTCTGATGGGGACAGAGAGGCGCTGGGTCGCGTTCAGGGACGTGTGACTGCGGAGCCGCTCCGGGCCAGCAGCTCCAGAGAGGTCTTAGGAGAGAGGACTGGAACCAAATTAACCTTTCCAAGAAATTAGCTCACCGTCTTCTAATCAGAACTGGGTTCAAGCCTTGGGGTTTGGAAAGGATCACACTAATAGATTTTTCACCACTCTTACTTTTGAGTAATTTCTGACCTCCAGCTGAGGGGAAGGGTTTCACGGGGGCAGGGGGTATCACAGAACTGACCCGCACACAGCGATCAGACCTTCCCCCATTCTGACAGATCCAGCCTATTTACTAGAAAAAGTAAAAATAAGTAATAAAAAAATTCCATAAGAACCATCAGAGGTCAGATACAGACTCGAAAATTCAGGATTCAGGTCGGATATATTCATATTTGGGGCAGGACTCGCAGACTGCCGTTAGCAAAGTCCTGACTGCGCTGCTGCTGTGAACGGGAGACTTAAAACGTCATTTTTGGAATGTTTAGATACAAAACTCTGCGGGAAAGATGGAGGTGCCATCGCCACAAACGCACAACCACTTGCTCCCGATCCAGCTCCGAGACTTGGCGACCTCTGCTTTGTTATAGGGGGTGGAAAGGGAGGGCGAGGTTTGCAAGAAATGCGTGATGCAAAAGGGAGTTCCGCTCTTCCCAGCCCGTACGGGGATAATTTCCAATGAGCTTGAACCTTTTCAGACCAAGGGATTTCCATCTGCTTACACCAGCAATAAATTTTGACCTTGCTCTCCGGTTTGGCAAATTAGGAACCTGGAATTGGAATTAGTGGAATGAAAACCAAAATGTTTGTGGATCCAGTTTGCTGTTAATTTAAGCATCACCGTCTCAGCAAGTGGGGCCTGAGTGCTCTGTGTAAAGGATCTTCCACGGCAGAGGAACAGCGAATTGAGGGGAGGCAGTTTCCGTCTCAGCGAAGGAGAGAAAATGACCAAAATGCCTGTTCCTAGGACATAAAAGCTGCAATTACAAGCTCATTATTTAAGCAGCCTATATTTCTGATGCTTAATCTTCCCAGATTCAGTCAGACGCTTTGGAAACCTTTCTGAAAGGATCCTCAAAAACTTAGCGGGTCTGAGCCATTTTGAATATTTTACTCTACATTCCTCAGAACAGATTTAAATAAATTACATTATAACCTCTGTATTTTAATAATTGTAAAACCTGCAGGGGAAGAAGTAAAACCACTTTCCACTTAATACGAGTTTACCAACATAATCCATAATGTTTAAAAAAAGCCCAACACCAATAAACCCACACAAACACTTTCCCCCTTGATTTTAAGACCAATTTGCATCTTTTAACATATTTATTTTTTTCCTCATTTAGCAAGGTAATGACAGGGAGATGAAATTAGCAGAAGTACTGCAATAACAGCATTATTTTGGGTGTTGTTTATGAGCTAATGGCTTGAGGCTGCGAAACAATTTTTATGGAGCCTGGCTTCCAAGCAGGAGGAAGCACAGTGTCCTTCAGCGGATTGAGCAGCTCGTACCCGTTAACGATAGATTCAGCTCCATATTTATTGTTCTTAAAAGAACTTTGTTTCACTCTATTATAGTTAGTACCCTCGTGGTCAGTGAAATCTGCCACACGTAACCCTCCCGCCGGGTTCTTTCTTCTCTCCATAATCCTGCCAAGTGATTTAGTTCTTAGTCAATAAATTGGTATAGAATTAAATTAGTATTTCTATAGAAATTAGTCATAGAGTACAGGCGATAGTAGATGGGGCCCAATTGAAATATTCTCCTGAACAGAGCAGGACAGCTATACTCAACTAAATACAAGCAATAACATCAGTTCTTTTCAGTGTCTTTGGGCCAAATTCTATTTACCTGAGTGTAAAACAAGGATGGATTCTGCTGGTCACGGAGATGCTGGGAGGGCTGGAGCCCCTCTGCTGGGAGGACAGGCTGAGAGAGTTGGGGGGTTCAGCCTGGAGAAGAGAAGGCTCCGGGGAGACCTTAGAGCCCCTTCCAGTCCCTAAATTCCAGCACGCTGGAATAAACCCTCGCTTTTCTTAAACAATGATGCCCTGTACATCCTATACCTTACTCTCACAACTGTCATCTCACACGGTTGTATTAAGTAACTTGAGTTTAAACCTAAACGTGGGTTTGGAACATATTTATTTTCTCCCTTTTTGCTTATTTTCATTGCATTTCTCCACAGTAACCAGATAATAATGGTAAAATGTTTGTGACTGTGTCTGAGGGGAAAGAAGAATAGAGGAGTCTGCGATGTATTTCCCCATTTTTCCTAAAAGTCTGCGTCACTTCTTAACCCTTGCACGCAACCCTAACGTATACTTAGACAGAGGCGAGTCAAAGCGAAGGCTATAAATAGCTTCAGTTTCAAACATATGAGGCGATAAACTGGAAAAAATAACTGTTTGCCAAAAGATAATTAAGATATATAACCCTCTGTCAGAAGAAAAAAAAAAAAACACGAGTAGGATGTAGTAAAAATATCCTGAGATGGTTCCAGTACAGAATTCTTTCTGTCCCCTCCTAATGTGGGGACAAAGGCTCCTTGAGAGAAATCAGCGCCGTATTCAAAGCCAAAGCAACACCTTCTAGAATGCAGCCGTTAAATTAATAACTCCGCAGGGGGCAGGGGGGAGAGAACCCCCCCTAAGCTGACACAGGGACTTCACTCACTAACGATGCTCCAGTGGGAAACAGTGAACTCGAGTCGAGCGTTAAATGGATCTGCACAAGTGACAAAGGACAGAGAAGAGCCTGGTGACAAATGGCCCATGTGTCCCTCTCTGCTCAGCCAGGTCCCCAAAGGAACAGCCAGTCCTTGGGGGTCCCCGGCAAGGAAAGATCGTCAAATCACAGAATCACAGAATGCTATGGGGTTGGAAGGGACCTCTGGAGATCATCCAGTCCAACCCCCTGCCAGAGCAGGTCCCACCCAGAGCAGGTTGCACAGGAACGTGTCCAGGGGGTTTGAATGTCTCCAGAGAAGGAGACTCCACCACCTCTCTGGGCAGCCTCTTCAGGGCTCTGCCACCCTCACAGGAAAGAAGTTCCTCCTCATGTTCAGATGGAACTTCTTATGGTCCAGTTTGTGCCCGTTCCCTCTTGTCCTGTCACTGGGCACCACTGAAAAAAGTGGCCCCATCCTCCTGACACCCACCCTACAAGTATTTATAGGCGTTGATCAGATCCCCCCTCAGCCTTCTCTTCTCCAGACTAAAAAGCCCCAAGTCCCTCAGCCTTTCCTCCTAAGAGAGATGCTCCAGGCCCCTCATCCTCTTTGTAGCCCTCTGCTGTCCCCTCTCCAGCAGTTCCCTGTCCTTCTTGAACTGGGTAGCCCAGAACTGGTCCCAGTGCTCCAGATGGGGCCTCCCCAGGGCAGAGCAGAGGGGCAGGATGACCTCCCTCCACCTGCTGGTCTCAGTCTTCCTGATGCCCCCCAGGATGCCATCGGCCTTCTTGGCCACCAGGGCACATTGCTGCCTCATGGGCATCCTGTTGTCCACCAGGACTCCCAGGTCTTTTTTCCTCAGAGCTGCTCTCCAGCAGGCCAGCCCCAACCTGTCCTGGTGCAGGGGGTTATTCCTCCCCGGGTGCAGCCGTGGGGGAGGAGTACCAAAAACCACCGATGGCGTCAATAATAGGACATACCTCGAGTGTGATGAGGAGTATTTCTGCTTCCTCACTGCTTTTGTTGCTCAACAGAAGAGGAGTCCAGACCGACTGATGCTGACCCCTACAAAAGCTGGGGGGGAAAATAAATAAGTCAGTTCCCTGATTCTTCTCCCTGTCACTAATTGTGGTGCATCTGCATTTTATGGTTGTTCATCGTCTTAAAGTGCAGGCCCACAGCTGAAAATGAATACGTTACTGCAAACTGCCACCCCTCTGCTAGTTTGTGTAAGGAATTGTGTGTTCGCTCTTAGCCCAGTGCACGGGGGACAGGGATGTGGGCTGAAAACCCGCACAGAAACTGCTACCGCAGCTCAGCCGGCAGGGAAGAACTTGCTAAACCACTTCGTTTCTTTTCATCACACACTAATATTTCGGTTTAGTTTCCCTTTGTACTCACAGTTCGCCTCACTTCTTGGCTTTTCAGATACTGGTCCAGTACGACCTTGTTCTGTTCATGTTTTCCACATAAATAAGGGAATATTTTAACCTTTCCATCTCCTTTCAACCCATTTTTGCCTACCAAAATAGACTTCAGCATGGCCCACTTTCAGTATGATCTTTAATCAGGGAGCCAAACTGTGTCCTGCTGAACCTCCTCCCCCCCTTTACTTTATTAAATACCTTTAATCTGATAGTTATTTTGCTGGATGGTGAGGAGCTCAACTCATCCTTAGGTTTATTTCCTTCAGAAAATAAAATCTGGGCTGTACCTGGTCTTATTTGTGTCCAGAAAGGACCCCGAACCAGTGCTCCCTCAGGCTTTTGTGAATTTTGCTCCCATCCAATATATTCCCTGGTCACCTAAAGACCAAAACTAACGGGAATCCTGGCAACGTTTGCTGCAGTGATAAAATCGTAGTACCCCACCAGCACTGCCAGGGAAGGCAATGCTTTTCCCGCCCCAACAACCGCACGGAGCGCTTTGGCTCTTGGAAACACGCGCTCCCCAATATGCTAAATGTGCTGTAACTAAGACTGGTGTGCTGCTACGTCGTCGTTAATTGTTGGCAGGTTTGATTCCCTGAAGAAACGGCTCTTCATCCCTCTCCCATGGGTACCTTTTCCTGGTGCTAACTTTCACCGCTCCTGAATAATTTCACTGATGTTTAGCTTAAGTTTTTTTTCTGCTGTAGCTTCAGGTCGTCATTCTCTGTCCCATCGCCAGAGGAAACGGATTACACCATCCCACAGGAAAGGAACTGGCAAAGGAAGGGACAGGTAGTAGGTTACCGTGAAGACAGTCAGAGCCTCCGGTTACGTCTCCTCAGAGAAATCTCTTTCCTCAATTATATAAACGTAGTTGTCGCTGTCATTCTGCTGCCAAAGTCTTTATTCCGATGCCCTCAAAGACAGAACCGGTCCGACAAACAGCACGGTTTGTTAGTGATCGCTTTGAACAGCACAAGAGAGTGCCGATTTTCTCTCAAGAGTTTCACATTCTCTAACCTGAACGGTCACATCCTTGGGCTTCAGAAGAAAGTTCGGGTTCCTTCAGGAGAAAATCCTCTAAGGATTGAAGCTGAGACTCTCATAACCATCTCCAGGAACAGCAGCTTCTAAGCAGCACGCTCAGAAAGAGAAGAGGAGACGTCTTTTACAAGACAGATGAACCAATCAAGGAAAACTAATCTGGGCCTGATGCTCCAAGTCCTTGAACAAAGGAGAGAGCAACTAATCCGAGCAGAGACGCTGCAAAGAAGGCAACTGATTTATTTCTCTCAGAGCTCGTAGTGCAGGGATACGTCCTTCAGAGCTGGATCTTCCAGTACAGAAACAAGTACGAAAGACAGAGCTAATCAAATTGGCGATGAAAATAAATACAGAGGAAAAACAACCTCACGGAATGTATAAGGCTTCTGAAAAGAGTTGCAAATTAAATGGCCTCGGTGCCGTTCCCCAGAAAAATCAACTGGTTTCAGCAGAAGGACGGCAAGAAGAAGAGGTGATTCTAGCCCTCTAACTCTGCTCTGGTGAGACCCCACCTGGAGCACTGTGTCCAGCTCTGGAGTCCTCAACACAGGAAGGACACGGACCTGTTGGAGCGGGGCCAGAGGAGGGCCACTAAAATGGTCAGAGGGCTGGAGCCCCTCTGCTGGGAGGACAGGCTGAGAGAGTTGGGGGGGTTCAGCCTGGAGAAGAGAAGGCTTCAGGGAGACCTTAGAGCCCCTTCCAGTCCCTAAAGGGGCTCCAGAAGAGATGGGGAGGGACTCTCCATCAGGGAGGGGGCCACAGGACAAGGGGGAAGGGTTTTAAACTGAAAGAGGGGAGATTGAGATGAGATCTGGGGAAGAAATTCTTTGCTGTGAGGGTGGTGAGACCCTGGCCTGGGTTGCCCAGAGAAGCTGTGGCTGCCCCATCCCTGGAGGGGTTCAAGGCCAGGCTGGAGGGGGCTTGGAGCAACCTGGTCTGGTGGGAGGTGTCCCTGCCCAGGGCAAGGGTGGCACTGGACGGGCTTTAAGGTCCCTCCCAACCCAAACCATTCTGTGATTCTATGATAAGAGGGCTCCTCTTTGAGTTGCTTCTCTCACTCCCACAGATACCAGTTCCCAACAGCACCCAGATAAAATAATGATTTTTAAAACGATTTTTTTTTTTTACCTCTTTGCCTTGATATCGCATCTAAGAAAAAGCTCCATGCAATTTTCTGAGGTGTGTTTCTCTCTGCACTTCAGCCCTTTGGCGGCAGACACCACCACGCCGGTGCTTCTCTGCTCCGAAGGAAAACACAAACAGTCACAGAGACGCTCACGGAAATAGGTCTCCCAACAACAACAGGCGTAAAGAACAAACCGAAATGTGGCTCCAGACAGACACACATCTAAAGCAAGGACTGGGGAGATGAAAGGACACAATGATGAGTGAAACACAATCTCCAGGGCCTTGTCCTCCTTTTATTTATGCCATCCCAAGACATTCCAGACAATAAAGTTGCACTGACAAAAAAAAGCCAAGTTTTTGGTTTTCTTTGTGATTATACGAGTCAAGCAAAGGGATGAGTTGTCTACGAGAAATGTACAGTTCTCTCTGAAATACCCCATTTTCTTGCCTTTGAACCAGACTGCAAGGTATTAATTTAAGGGGAAAAAAAAAAAGTATCACCAACTTGTGTTTATTAAAACAAAAAATGTTCAGCATCTTGGGACTGAAATGAGAACAAGAGGTTTATTAGCGAGTCTATTTTCTGCTCAACAGTCTAACTAGTTTCCTGCTGGGCTGTTTCCCTAATAGGCCTGTGGATTAAATGCAAAATTTCCTCTACAAAATGAGGCTTCAGACTAATGCTGGAAAAGACCATGTATTTCGATGAAGAGAAAGTTTTAAAAAAATAAAGAAATAAATAAAAGTTGTTTTTTAAGCCCTTTGCTGCCCTCTGCTCCCCCTGGAGAATTCAGAGCCAGAAGCAAAGACACGGAGAAACAGAGTAAATCACTGGAGGCTGAACTGGAACTTTCTCTGCGTACTTTGAAGGCTGACACGGACCAAGCGGTGGCAGGAGCTGCACACGAGGGGCCAACAGCAGAGTGAGCGCTGCCAGCTCTGCCAGCCTTTTCCAGCTTTTATCAGACCCAATACACCAATTCCTGGTGGACAACAGGATGCCCATGAGCCAGCAATGTGCCCTGGTGGCCAAGAAGGCCAATGGCATCCTGGGGTGCATCAGGAAGAGTGTGACCAACAGGTGGAGGGAGGTCATCCTCCCCCTCTGCTCTGCCCTGGGGAGGCCCCATCTGGAGCACTGGGACCAGTTCTGGGCTCCCCAGTCCAGAAGGACAGGGAACTGCTGGAGAGGGGACAGCAGGGGGCTACAAAGATGATGAGGGGCCTGGAGCATCTCTCTGATGAGGAAAGGCTGAGGGACTTGGGGCTTTTTAGTCTGGAGAAGAGAAGGCTGAGGGGGGATCTGATCAACGCCTATAAATACTTAAAGGGTGGGTGTCAGGAGGATGGGGCCAGTCTGTTCTCAGTGGTGCCCAGTGACAGGACAAGAGGGAACGGGCACAAACTGGACCATAAGAAGTTCCATCTGAACATGAGGAGGAACTTCTTTCCTGTGAGGGTGGCAGAGCCCTGAAGAGGCTGCCCAGAGAGGTGGTGGAGTCTCCATCTCTGGAGACATTCAAACCCCCTGGACACGTTCCTGTGCAACCTGCTCTGGGTGGACCTGCTCTGGCAGGGGGTTGGACTGGATGATCTCCAGAGGTCCCTTCCCAAACCTCTCTAGAGAAGCCTTTCACGCTCTATTTCTGTCTTGTGCACCCATCTTGGACTGTGCCCCAGTTTGGCAATGCCAAACCTCAGACCCACAAATAGTCCCCGCTACCATCATACCTACCGATGAAACAATTTATGCAACAAAACTATTAAGTGAGTTTCATGACATCTGAACTCGTAACTCCTGTTACCTGTGGGACTATATGGATAAGATGGATGAAAAATTAAGGTTAGTTTTCAAGAAAAGCTGTTGTGAACTACACAGCCCATGCAAAGCATTCTATGGGGTGTCACAGTTAAGGGAGTTCCCCTCCTATTTTTCCCATTTTGCTTCTTTACTCATACGTGGTGCGTCTTGGCCCGGGAGGGGAGGCACCAACATCAAATTGGGTCTTCCCCAAAGGGGCAGAACAAGTGCCGTTGACTCTGCAGCTCCGGAAATCCGTTCCTCACACTCCTCTGAAGAGCCACTGCGGAGAAAACAAACAGTTTACATCAATATACTCTGGAAAAGATTTGCTTTGATAACTGCATATGATAACATAACTGCAGTATGAGCAAGGAATTAACTCAGGCAAACCCCGAAGAATCGAGAGATCACAAAGATGAAGGGCTTTTGCTTCCAGCAGGTAGAAAAGACCTGCTTTTTTCCTCTCTTGCTTCGGAGATGAGTTTTCAGTCTGTGTCACCTTAATTCAACATAACGCAAGCCACGCGATGAAAATGATATTAAGACAAATGCCGTGGAGAAATCCCAAACCAGCCCGTGAAGTAGTGGTGGCCGCACTGGGCGTACAGCCAAAGGACCAGTATAAACTTCTACTGGCTATTTCAGACGTATTTGGGGAAAATTTTTGCCACATTTGAAGTTCCTGGAAGGCTTTGCTGCTTTCAGTGATCCCGGTTTCAGCCCGGCAAGACCCGAGCGAAATCTAGAGTAAGGTGGAGAGAAGGAAACAGATTGAGATTCTAATCTCAACTCCATCGCGGATTTTCTTCGTTAGTTCTGGTAAATCACTTTCACTTTCATTCCTTCTGCTTCCCATTCTCAATCTGTGAGATAAGCATCGGCGCTTTTTCACAAGGCACTGCAAGGATTTTTATTTTTTTTCATGTAAAATACAATGACACCTTCCGAGGGAAGATGGAGAGACAATTGAGTGTATTTTCTTTGAGGAAAACGGCTTTAAAAAGCCAGGAAAATCCTTCTTTGTGCCCACATGAAAAGTTTCCTTTAGCTGAAAACCTAACTAGACTTTAGAACAGGCTGCAGCAGGTGCTCAGATCTGCCAATAAAGTCTTGGAAAAATGAGAGTTTCAGGTTCTAGTAGTAATTTTCAAAGATTTTCCTTTTAAAGACAAAGTCCATATTAGTCCTTACAGGCCCCAACTTTACCTGCATCGTGAATAACACAAAGAAAGACTGAAAAGACGAATTTCAAGATAATCTGCAGAGTGTTTTTTTCTAAAAACTTATTCAAAACTTAGAGAGGAAGAATAATTGAGTGTATCCATTTTTCCTGAGCAGCTTGAATCCAGTGACAAGGGAAGCAGGAGCTCCTTTGAGCCCGTTATTTCCCCAGGGACAGCAGGACGGATTTCAAATGTCTCATAGAAACAGGAGGAACTCAAGGTCCCTTTCCTCAGTCAGGAATCTGGACGTGGGAATCAGAGCTGCTTTCCATGCAGTTATTTTACCTGGTCTCTGTCAAACTATTAATCAACTTCGAAAAGATGATAAATCAGTGTAGAGCCTGTTGAGAGAAGGATACATAAGGACTTATAAATTATTTTGAGGCTAGAAGCTGGTGTGAATAATCAGGCAATTCCAGGAATGGTGAAGATGAACCAAATCTGTCTTCACAGCACTCGAAAAAAAGAAAGAAGCACAAGACGTACTCACAGCCACCATCAGTAAACACCCAGAGCTCGCCGTAAATTGAATTTCTCTTGGGAAGTGTCACAACAACTTCATGAAGCTGAAGTTCAAGACGGTTGTCAGAAAGGCTGAGTGGCCATTAAAAATAAGGCTCCTAATCCTTTACCTACAGCTTGATCTATCCAGACTTGGCTACAAGCTGGATACCTTTCTCATATCCTTTATTTTCCCACCAAGACAGCACAGTAAAGTCACCCGTTGTCCCTTATTCCATCTCCGAACACGTCCACACACACTGAGGTCAACAAGCACTTCCTCGGGCACCAACTCCAACCTTTATTTTATTTATTGTATGTATTTATTTTATTTATTTCTGTGGCCCGCATGTAGGCAGCACTCTTCAGCAAAGGGAATGTTTGGAAGAGACTAGGGTGGGGGCTTGGGAATCTTTTCTTAAGTCCCAATTGAGGACCACACCAGCACAGTAATTAAGGCTCCGTTTTCCACTGGAATAGGCTTGCTAGAAATTTACTGGCAAAGTTGTTTAAGTGACTAAATCTAGTGTGTGTGGAAAATCTCATTTGCGCGTGTCCCAGTTTCTGCCTGGCTCATTATACTAACGTGGTCTTACATTTACATATAAAATCTCCTCCTAGAGGTGTGATTTTTAGTATTAAAATTATCTAAGGTAACTAGAGGTTATAGCTTCATCCTATTGGCCACCACTGGGTTACTGTTTAACTTGCTATTCTGTTGGGGCTCCACTTGGAACAATGGCCAACTTCAGGATTGGATTATTTATGTTTATGGGCTTTTTGTTGTTGGGACTTTCTATTCCCGTTGCTATGGTTTCACAGTGGGCCATCACGGTGGCTCAATTTTGTGGATTTTTAACTCTTTTCAACATCATTGGGCTCCAGCACTCTGCCCATGAGCTGCTCTGTACCTTTCATAGAACCATAGAATGGTTTGGGTTGGAAGGGACCTTAAAGCCCATCCAGTGCCACCCCCTGCCCTGGGCAGGGACACCTTCCACCAGACCAGGTTGTTCCAAGCCCCGTCCAACCTGGCCTTGAACCCCTCCAGGGATGGGGCAGCCACAGCTTCTCTGGGCAACCTGGGCCAGGCTCTCACCACCCTCACAGCAAAGAATTTCTTCCCCAGATCTCATCTCAATCTCCCCTCTTTCAGTTTAAAACCATTTCCCCTCGTCCTATGGCTCCCCTCCCTCACACTATCACACCCAGTAGAGGCACTGACTATCAATCCCTGCTTCCCGAGAACGTGTCCTCCTGGATCCAGCCTTCAAAGAAGTCCCTCATCGACTTCTTCTCCAGGAGGTTGTTGCTTCCATCCTACAGTGGAATGAGTATTGCAGCTGAAATCCCTCCACGCACCCGGTATCCAACACTCTTGGCCCTGCAGAATTCCATCCAACCCGTCTCATCCAACCCACTCCAACCCGAGCTCATTTTCCACCTCGTTATTCTGGGGGCTGGAGCCCCAGCAGCTCATCTCCAATGGTTTGGCAGCACCAGCTCCCCTGGGAGGCACTTTGTTTTCAAATGTCTCTCTCCAAGACTTACACAACATGAAGCTCTTGTCATAAAATGGGCACGGAGAGGAAGATTTCTCTGCCCACCAGACGCCAGCCAGCGACGAGCACATCTGCGTCGGAATGCCTGTCCTCGGGAAGCATCTCTCCTTGAGCTGGCAGTCCCAGATCTTGGCACGTTGAATCAGAAGACCCCTTCCTATAGAGGGAAAATCCTCGGTGGAAATACAAGGTCCTATTTTCACTCTGTGTTGAGCAGTAAGTAAATATGCAGGAGGTCAAATCTGCTGGAGTTGTTTTTAAATGGGCTTTCCCTCTCCTTTCCATCCCCCACCTCCTTTCCTTGTAGCCCATATTAATAGCAGTGTAAGAAATACTGTGCATCTGTTACCTGTTCCTCCTCTGCATAAAGAGCAGACGTGCCACGTTGTAGGGATCAGCTGGCACCAAACAGAAACGTTTTCAGCTCCAGGTACTTTAAAAAGGAAAGGAGGGAAGAGTTTAGGGCAGTCAAGCCTGGAAGCACACCGTGTCCCCTTAAAACAGCCCAAAGAACAGAATGATTCATAAAACGTGAGCACAGGGAATATTGCTTGAAGTTGGAAAGGAAAGTAACAAGTTTCCAATCTTCCAAAAAGAAAGGAGAGAAAAAACAGAAAAATATGACAAAAAATTAAAAATACACACAGTGTTTTCTTGCCTTGCTAGAAGCTTATGACAGATTCCCGTAAACGACACATCAACGTTCCACCCTTGATACGAAACATGCTCTTTTCTTGAAAGGCAGCAGGAAGACCTGCTTTCCATGAGTTAAGATGTGAAAGGCCTGAGAAGGCTGAACTCAAGGCGCAGTTACGTCTCTCACCAGCAGAGTATGCTTCGGGCCTCATTACACATTGAATACAAATGCAAAATACCCAACGGAGAATTTAAAAGGAATCTCTAAGATAATAGGATCCCTCCTTTATCAGCTCCTCTACCGTGTTTCTGGTCTCGAATGCCCTCAGTGTGGTGCAGCTTCTTGGTGTGATGTCGGTTTGAGAAGAGATGGATTTAAATATCAAATCTGGGACTAGGCATTAAGTTTCCCAGATTTCTAAGATTTGAAAAACTTGACCTGGATTTTCTGAAGAGCACCTCAGATGGGCTCTTAGTCTGAAAAAACCAAGATAAGAGAGACCAAAAGAATGGCCAGCAGGCTAAGAGTCCTAATTACAACCTTGTAATCGATTGTAGCCACAGCCTTAGGCAGCTGCTTCAGCACTTTGCCGAGCCCGATGGTGAAGGAGGCGGAAGGAGCAATGAGCAGCAGTACAGAGGCTTTTTGATGTGCATTATAACTTGCTGTTTCATGTGGATAAAATAGTTACCAAGCCCTGATGGACTGGTTGAGTCTAAAGTACTACAGAAATCTCAATATCCACTCCAAATCCCCTGTAGTCCATAGTCTGCCTGATCCGTACCCTCAAGCAGCGTCACCAAGAGTAGAATTTCTTCTGTGGCTGCTGTTTTCCTCCTCCTATGTATTAAACAAGAAAAAGCATGCCAAATGAACAATAAAAAAAACATCACAAATATACAAAAGCAAACTATCAGCATCGCCAAGCCCAGTTAAATTGGTAAAGACCTTCCAGAAGCAGTCAGAACTAAATCTGTGCTTTGAAACAAGAATAAGATTGTTCGCTTAAGCAGTTATCGATCCAGGCTCTTTAAACTAATTACTTAAACTATTCATCCTGAGGCAAGAGGCAAAAAAGAAATCGTATGTCGTCATAACTGGTAACAGACATCCTTAAACTTCCTCCTCCCCATTCCCGGCCTTGGGAAAGGTTGGGATTGTGTCCATGGTCCTTTTCTCTCCCTTCCCTTCTGCTTCCCCGGGCAAACCCCAGCCCGATTCCTCAGCACTAGCTCCGGCGCTGCTGAGCAGCACACCAGCCTCAGAGCACGCTCTTACTCCCTTTGTAGCAAACTGCATTCGTTGCATAATTTATGGCTTAAACATCTTTAAAAGTAGACAAGTAGCGATGAGAAGTCGGGCTTCGCTGGGTTGTATTTTGTAACATTTTTAGTGGAACAAGACGTGCAAATAATTTTGACAAGCTTTCTTCTCCTGCGGGTTATAGCCAACAAAAAGGCATCACACGGTCAGATTTAGATATTCTTGGGAACACATTTGTCCCCGGTACGGTAACGCCACCAGCCCTGGGGTTTCTGTCAGCACCACACCACGGTGCTGGAAGCCTCCAGGCTCAGCCCTGCTCATGATCCAGCAGAGGCTACAGGGTGAGCTTCGAATACAGGAAAGACCCCTGAGCTTCTGTGAGTATAAATCTCTCTAAAATATCTCAATATCTGGCTCACTATTTGCATAGACATCCCTAAGGTGACTGGAGTATTCAGAACGACCTCACAGCTGTAAAAAAAGTAAGCCCTACTGAAAACTTGATGTGCTCACCTGTTTTTAAAGTGGTGGGAATATACTTTCTCTCCCCCAAATCAGTTTGTATTGACATTGCTGAGAACAAGATTAACGTCGTCATTGGGAGAACTGGGAACAAAGAAAATGCTGCAGCTCCGAGAGAGTCTTGGGTTTCGGGATGGAAACATGGATGGCCTCACCTACATGGTCTCTGTTCTTACACACACACACACATCTATCAGCCCCTTGGAGAACACTGAGCTGCTTGACATGGTGAGGCTGCAAATGCCAACCTTTTACCGGAACCCTCAGGTGAACATACAGCTCAGATATGAGCTGTTCATAGAATCATAGAATTGTCCAGGTTGGAAGGGACCTTTAAGATCATTGAGTCCAACCATCAGCCTAACTCTGATAAAAACCATCACTAAACCATGTCTCTAAGCACTATGTCAACCCGGCTTTTAAATACCCCCAGGGATGGTGCCTCAACCCCTTCCCTGGGCAGCCCATTCCAAGGCTTAAGAACCCTTTCCATGTAAAAATGTTTCCTAATATCCACCCTAAACCTCCCCTGGCGCAACTTGAGGCCGTTTCCTCTTGTCCCATCGCCTGTTCCTTGGGAGAAGAGACCGACCCCCCCTGGCTACACCCTCCTTTCAGGGAGTTGGAGAGAGCGAGAAGGTCTCCCCTCAGCCTCCTTTTCTCCAGGCTGAACACCCCCAGCTCCCTCAGCCGCTCCTCACAAGACTTGTGCTCCAGACCCCTCACCAGCTCCATTGCCCTTCTCTGGACACGCTCCAGCAGCTCGACGTCTTTTTTATGGTGAGGGGCCCAAAACTGGACACAGCCCTCGAGGTGGGGCCTCACCAGTGCCCAGTACAGGGAGATGATCACCTCCCGAGTCCTACTCACCACGCTGTTCCTGACACAGGCCAGGATGCTGTTGGCCTTCTTGGCCACCTGGGCACACTGCTGGCTCGTGTTCAGCCCACAGTCGACCAGCACCCCCAGGTCCTTTTCCACCAGGCAGCTCCAGCCACTCTGCCCCAAGCCTGGAGCCCTGCAGGGGGCTGGTGTGACCCAAGTTGTGTTCATACACAACATTAATCACAAGATACTGACTTTTAGAGCAGGGACCCTGGAGATCATTCTTGGAGTGTGCAAACCATCTCAGAAACTACTGAATCGCTGGAAGATTCAGTCTGGTATTTTCAGATCCGCTTATACCTAAGCATGACCTCATCCTCCTGTTACGAGACTCAGAAGTGATGAATTATTGTCACAAATGTGCCCCTAGATGTCTGGTTTGGTGGCACACGTGGTATGAAGCACACTGGTGCATCAGAGCCTGGGGTAGAAGTCAGCTGGCTCCGTAGTGCTGGCATTTGAGTTACAGGATAATATTATTTTGGATTTGTTTTGTGAAGCACAGTTTTGAACCCCATCTGAATATGAAATAATTAGATATTTAATATTTTTACATATCTGTGACTACCTTTGTCTACTCTGTCTACAGTGACTGGAAGGATCTGAAATCTGCTACCAAAATACCACTTACTGCTGCTTGGCCTCGCGCAGAATCTCTCCTGGCACCTTGCTGTCCCCGTTCCAGACGCCTTAAACAACCCATGGTGGCAGCAAGTTTATGGCTACATCTTCGTTTTCCCAGTAGATACACCCTGTTCCTTGAGGCACAACCACCTCAGCCCACATCTCTCTCACCACCGAGCAGCAACAGCCCAAGACAAACAAACCATCAACTCTCGGTGTCCCTTGTCACCTCTGTGTACTCGCAGCGGAGCCACCCTGGGCAGGTGGGGGGCTGTTGGGGAGCACAACTCACGCTGAGCTGGGATGAGCCATCACTTACCCGTCCCACTCAGATATTTCTTTCCCTGCCAGCATTGAAGTTGGCGGGTTGGCATTTTCAGCGTGAGTCTGCCAAGATGAACTTGAACTACAAGCGCATCTGTCTTCTCCACATCAGCGTGAATCTTCTTTCACCACTCCCAGGGCTGTTGATCCTTCTCCTCTGGGACTGCACCAGGACGGTCCTTTCTTCCTGGTGGAAATCGGACTGTCCAACAGGATTCTAGAAAGGATAGAACAGTTCCTTTAATTTTCCTTACTTCTTTATAATTAGGAATTCAGTGCCTTCAGAGCAGAAAAAGGACAGATGAGACCTCAAGGACAATTCTGGCGTTTTTTTAATGGCATTCACAGGTGGTAGCTAATCAAAAGCCCATTTCAGAACTTACAATTAAGAGGAGTCCTGAAGGTGAAGCTGGTGAACATTAAAAGAAGGATCCAGAGGGGGTAGGAGAGAGAAAGAAGTATCCACTGGCAATAAATAGCTAACACAGAACTGTTCCAACAGCTGAAAATGGGGTACTCATAACGCATCGGACAGAGCCGCAGGACAGACTTCACGGGGCCAAAGGCTTACGGAAGGAATACCTTCAGTGTCCCCTCAGCCACAAGACTCGTGTCCCACCAGCAACATAAATCACAGAAGAACTAGACTGGAGTATAACCCAGGCATGCACATAAATCATGGCGATCCTCGCAATGTCTCGACACGAGTGGAGCACAACCAGCAGCACACATGGAACAAGAACAGAAAAAAAGAAGGTATTTCTTGCTGTGCCAATGAAAAAAGAAGGTATTTCTTGCTGTGCCAATGGTTTTTCCCCCATCTCCACTGCACATACAAATTCTAATGAAATGCAGCCACTTCTGTGAAGCTCAGAACATAAACCAACTGGGTTTTCTTTCCTGACGTGAGGGAGGGAAAACACAGGGGACTTCCAGTTTGACTACAAAAGACACCCAAACTAGGCCTATCAAACAGCTCTGTCTGCAGAAAGTGAAAGACCATAATTTACCATTCCACCCGAAAAACAATTTCCAGCAGTGTAAGGCTGCTTGCAGCAAAGTGTCTCGCTGGTTTATTGGTAAATCACCAGAGAGAGCATCTTCAGCTGAAGCATCGATGCCAGGCAATGATTTCTACATAATCCTGTGTTCACAGCCTTGGAAAATTGCCTGGGTGTCCCAGCAGAATCAAACAAGATAAAGAGAGAGTGATTCAAGTAATGAGTAATAACAAGGCCTGGAAAAAAGACTGCCTGCTTAGAGACAAACGTGGTATTTGCAGTAATTAATAAATGTGACAAGACAGAAAGGAGCTGATAGTAAAGCGAGCACGAACAGGTTACAGTTTAGATCTGATACAGTCTAAAATTTCCACTCCCAATTCGAAAGTTCTGAATTTTTTATTTTTTTTTTAAAGGTGAACTCAGGGTTCAGCTTTTCATTTCACCAGAGGTGACGAGGATCTGGGGTTAGAATTTTTGGGCTGAACCCACCACAACTTTAAACAACAGCATTCAGTCTGACAAAAATCACCTGCTCCAGCACATGAGAAAATATTAATTGTAGGGTGAGGTTCCATTGAATCCTCCGATAAGAAAAATCATTTATTCTGAGAACAACTTCTCTCCAAGCAGCAAATGGGAGTAGTCTAAGACTAGTTTTCTATTTTCATTGTCAGGGCAGTTTCGCAAGACCCGTGTTCATTAGCAGTTCCTAATAATCCCTGCAGGACGTGTAAGCAGCCGTATGTGGGAGAGTGACACACAGTACTGGCCCTGAGGAGCGCTCCTGAACTTCATTTTTTATTATTACAATTCACCTAGAACCATGACAAAGCCATCCCTGGGACAGACAGCAGATAAACCATCCTCAGAAGGGAATTCCCTGCTCCAAAGGTGTTATAACCTCCTCAGCAAAGCATGAGAGGAACGAGAAATGATCTTTCCAGACCACACAGCAGCTCAGCAACATCCCTGGGACCCAAACCCGAGTTTTTCCGGCTCCCAGGCTACAGTTCCACCAGGCAGCTCAAAGGGAAGCAGCAGGGATGTTTTCACTCATGGAATCTAAACATGTATCACCCAGCTCATGCTCTTCAGCATCAGTCAGTGAAATTAAGCACATCCCGGGATAAATGCCATCCCCACGACATCCAGGCACCGCAGCAGGGATGGAAGATGCGCCCAGCGCGCTGGTTCCTCCATAGGAGGCTGTGGTGAAGAACAATCCATGGCTGGGGCTTGCCCATCCACCCACGTGGGGATGCTGAGGCCACGCCAAGCCAGTGCCGGGTGACATCGCCATGGCTCTGGGTGACACGGAGAAGGGGAGGGCACCAGGGGCCCTCCCGTCCTCTTCGTGTGCCTACACAAGCAGGCCATGACCCCCCCCTCTGTTTTTATCCCAGTGACAGAAGGTGAAAGCTTGCTATTCCCAGCCACATTTATTTATCACTTTACTCCCGTCTCCATGGAAACGAGCCATGATATTACCGGCTGCAACTGGGAGGTCGGGAGGTCTGCAGGAGCTGCTGGGAGCCGGTGGCACAGAGCAGAACAAATGCTAAAACTAGAGAAAGTGTAATTTCCCTGCAAAGAGCAATGAAATAAGTGGCAGGAGAGTTGAAAAGCACTAAATGCGAGAGGCTTGAACTTAATACCACTTCAATTATTTAACAAGATTGTCTCGTCTATGTGTTGGGATGAGTACGATCAAACCTCGGGACCGCCGGGGTCGGCTCATCACCGCTCACAGACAGCGCTGGCATATTGTATCTCTGCGCCCACTGGGCTCCTTTCAATTGCTTTTTATCAGCCTTCTCTAGAAAAGATGAACAAGGGAAAAAAAAAACAAAAAAAACAAAGCCAGAGGCTCAGAGCTGAGCTTGATCCTACAGAAATCAGGGACATGGGGTCAGTCCAGACCCTGCTCTAAATAAATAAACACAGAAGACAGTGATTACACAGGGATACGGGGAGTAAGCACATGCCGTGCAAACCGGCATCTGCAGTCGGGGATGGTTTTGTGAGGGACCGGAACCAGACTGTAGGATTAGTTCAGTACCGTCAAACTCTCCTGAGCTGCTTAAACATCTATATTGTGAAGAATGTGAAATGCCTTCCCTTATCCCCTTTGCAAGCTAGAGAAATATTAAGTTAAAACACATCTTTCAGGCAAGGACCATAGGAGTCAGTAGGAGACACTGGTCTGTCCCCCCTCTAGTATTTTATGTTTTATTCTGCACTTACCGAATGTCCATCATCCCCTCCCCAGGACAAATGCACTCAGCAGTGAGCCTCTCCTCCAGAAGGAGAAGCCTGGGAGAACTCTCTAGTGAGGATGGCACACAGCAGCCTGTTCCTATTTATAGAAATCACAGACTCTGTTTTCATGGCCAGAAGGAACCATCTGAATCATTTCATCCGATCCATAACAAAGACCATAAACTATATCCTCGGTCCAACCTCTTGGCTAAGCTACAGAATCGAGTCTGGAAGCTGAGCCCAACCAAAAACCCCGATTATAGGAAATAATTGCAATGCCTGGACAGGGTTTCCTGCAGTTCATCACTGGCATAATTAAAAATGAGATTCCTACCTCCAGTCTTGCTTCAACTCATGTTGTGTTAGGCATCTGCCATGCCAAAGAGCAAAACAAGACTTGTTCCCTGTGCTAAATTCAGTACATTCAGTTTCTGGAGTCTTTTGGTAGAAGACCAAGAGCCAATTGATGGCAAATTTTGCTGCTGTATGTCACAGAATAAACACATGACAGTGGTGGGTACCTTAAATATGTATTTGTTCCTTTTGCCTTTGCTTCAGACAGGCTGTTCCCACTGCACTAAATTGCAAAGATTTTTCCCCAAGTACCCAGCAAACACCTGAATTCTCTGAGACGGAGAATTGTTAGTGATCTCACAGCAGACTGAAAAGCCTCTGAATCTTTAATAACCAGGTCTTTAAGAAAGGACAGATTACTTCCAAGTGCTGAAGTGCCAAGTTATTCAAAGTCTTCAGCTGCTACAAAGTCAGCATTGCTCCCCAAAAGCTCACAGAAGGTGCCAGAGAGCCTTTCTAGAGGCTGCCTAGGAGCCATTAATTCCATTATTTATTTTTTTTGTTTAATTTGGAATAACATGTAAGACTTGCAGGACACACGTGTAGCACCAGTACAAAGCAGTTTGTTTGCTTGTTTTGTGGCCAAAAAGCCACAGGTGCTACTACTGAGACTGTCTCAAACACAAAGAATTGCAAATGAACTCTGCTTCACAAAGAGTTTAGGGACAGGTTTTCAAAAAGCAGCTCTGCTATATCTGCACATGGTGTGCAGGCATCCTGGTGAGCACCACCAGCACCTCCAACGTGTCCAAACTGCCCCAACTCTCGACATAAGGGGTTCTGCAGGTCCAGGCATCACCTGCAGCAGCAGTTTTACTCAGGCACCGCCGTAAGTGTATTTAGAGTTGTTTAAGCAGAAGCCACATACTTACTTTTGAAATTTTGGCCCAAAATGTAAATTAGAGTCAATTAAAGAAGTCATAGAATTGTCCAGGTTGGAAGGGACCTTTAAGATCATCCAGTCCAACCATCAGCCTAACTCTGATAAAAACCATCACTAAACCATGTCTCTAAGCACTATGTCAACCCGGCTTTTGAACACCTCCAGGGATGGTGCCTCAACCACTGCCCTGGGCAGCCCATTCCAAGGCTTAAGAACCCCTTACATGTAAAAATGTTTCCTAATATCCACCTCCCCTGGCGCAATTTGAGGCCATTTCCTCTTGTCCCATCACATGTGACTTGGGAGAAGAGACCGACCCCCCCCGGCTACACCCTCCTTTCAGGGAGTTGGAGAGAGCGAGAAGGTCTCCCCTCAGCCTCCTTTTCTCCAGGCTGAACACCCCCAGCTCCCTCAGCCGCCCCTCATAAGACTTGTGCTCCACCTTGTCCTCAGCAGGTTCGTTGCCCTTCTCTGGACCCCCTCCATCAGCTTATCTTCAAGAATCTAAAATCCAGACCACTGAGAAGAACAACTGATTTGTTCTTCAGTTTACGTAGAAGCTGCTGTAGCGAGAGCTCACCTGACAGAGTGTGTTATTTCACGTGTATGTGATCGAATGTACACTCAAAGGACATCATCCCTATGGGAAAGTCTTGCAGAGTTTAGGAAGAAATACAAATCTGCCCACCGTATTAAATTACGCTCGAGAGCCCTGTGCCAGATGAGATTTACACCAGCTACGTACCTCGCCCGTCTCCCACCAAACTGTGCCACGTGCTCCTGGTGGAGGGGAGCCAATGGGGCTGAGACATAAATAAGCCCCGAGGCAGCACATCCATATTGCCCTGCTGAAAAGAAAGAACAAAGAAAGAAATCGGAACTAATTAGTCCTGTAATGTGTCTGAGGCTGGATTTAGCGTCATTCAACAACCACGGGCAGCAGAGGAATGAAGAAAAATGGAGCCAATTTGTGGCTCGGTATTTATTAGCATTTAGATAATATGCCCCATCCATCATATACAAGGCATGTTTCAAAAGTACCAGTGCTCCCGCGTCCTGAGCACCCAGAACCCCTGTAAATCGCCTTCCTCGGGTCTTGGCGAGAATAAAACACATTCATCTAGATGCAACCGCTGGGCAAAGACATTTTTTTTTCCTTGTGATGGAAATAAAGACTGATGATACAAAGGAATCCTAAAAGTAAAAGGCTGCAGATTAAGACAGAAGGAATCTACTCCTTCCCACTGACGTACATCCATGATGCCAAGCACAGCCATGGGATTATGGGAATCAAATCCCAGTTGACATTGATAAGAGACAATTTGAAAGCATCTAAAAACCTTCAGCCAAGTTGGTTGCTCCATCACTCAGCCGTCATTTAGCAGGGCAGAGAAAGGGAACGCCCAGAGAAAGGGCCTGGAGGGGTTCCAAAAAGGAAAACATTAGAGATAACAGTAAAAAAAGTTTGATTCCTCTCTTTACGCAGCAGATAAATAACCGTGGAGAGCACCAGCTTTAGACAGAGCTGAACAACAGATCCCTTCCCAGATGTTGAACCACCCACTCCTGCAGGCGCTCCAGACAAGCAGCCTGGAACCAATCTCCTCCGCGCCGTTTAAATCACGCTTTAATCTCTACAGGGCCATAGCTTTGCGAAGAATGGCTCCTTACCATCAGCTCCTGCTCGGTGCAGAGAAGGAGAGAGCGGCAGAGGTTCATGGCTTCACTACAATCGTGGAAAGAATGCTCTTTTTCTGTTTTTCAAGTCTGTTCCCCAGGCACTCCAAGACCAGACTCCCAGAAATCTCATCAATTTTTGACTCAATAAAACCCTAAGTAAGTGGCTGAAATTAAAGATACAGAAAATTAAACACACACTTAGGCACTTTGACAAATCAAAGCCTATAAAAATTAAACGCCAAATGAATCTTTTCATGTAGATTGCTGCTTTGCTAAAGTTTTAATGAGTTTTGACCTTTCATCCCACTTTGGCATGGGAGACACATTAAAAAATCTTACATAATTTCCAGGAAAAAACTTCTGGCCTATCTTTATTTAAGAAAATTAATTGTTCTGGATCCTAAGTCATTGTCAGCTTGAAAACAAGGCTGTTCAGCATTTGAGCAGCTGTTAACTAAAAACCAACAAAAGGAAACAAAGAACCCATTTCATAATGGGCATCTATCTATAACGAATATAAATCATTAATGTTGGTTAATTTATTAACATAACAGGGACATCGGACATGGTATTCCTCACACAGATATGTAATGTCTCAAGTTATTTGCTTATTTATTTGCATAATCTTTGAGAGCACAGTCGGGTTAGATGATCCATTCCTGAGTAAAATGGCAATTCCTGGGCCGTTACCAGCAGATACAAAGACCCAATAATGGTGACAGGAGAATTAACTCACAAAAATATTTGACGAATAGACGAGCTTCAACCTCTCCAGGGGCTCAGGACTCTAATGAGGAAGGAGGTTAGTAAATAGGAAAATAGGAACATTTTAACTCAGGAACAATGACATGCAATTAGTACCACTGCCATACAGCCACATATCCCGAAAACAATTAGGATACGCTGAAGGAGCAGTTATGGTTACTGAGATTTCTGTGCCAGCAAATACTGGGGATAAAGCAAGCTTAAAATAGCAGGAAATTGCAGCTCCATATAACTGTTTCTTTAACGTTCAGTATCTCCCCTTTTCTCCCAGCACACACATGCACACTCATATGAATATAATTTAAAGGCAGTAATGGAGCCATGGTACCCACATCGGGTTCATTCATTTGCATGTCTTCCCCATAAATCACCTCACCACCACGTCTGGAGTTCTTTAAAGGGATTTTAAATGTCAAAAATGCATCTAAGATAAACACTTCTGCAGTCCTAGGCCCAAATCCACTACGTCTTTCCACACCCAGAGACTTTCCAATCAAGCCAGAGACTAACGAGGGGCTCAGCTCACACCTTCCATAAAGCAGATGGGTCTGACACCCCTCATCTCCCGTCCCCAACACCCCAAAGCCCCCGGGACGGCAGTGTCGCCTCCCCGGTGTCACCTCTCTGCTAACACAGAGGGTCCTTCAGAGAAGTTTTCGTTCCCTCCCACTTCCCCTCCCAAAGGTCTCCCCCCTGGGGCAGAACGTGCCGGTTGTTTAACATAAAACAGCCTGAAGGAGGAAACTAAATCTCTAATTTAATCTCTAATAAACTAAACTAATCCTCTACCCCAAATGGATCCGGGTCATAGGACGGAGCAATGTAGTAACTCGCCCTGGAGCATGGCCAAGGCCCTGGAATTAAAATATTCTTGCAAAATGTGCCATTTCATCTTTTAAAAAGTGCAAGCGATCACTAGCTTGATTGCCAGCATTACCTGAGCAACACCAGTTCCTCCCAGTACAGACAGGAATAAAGGTTGCCACCGAGCCGATCACCAATGCTGCTCCTCAAAGCCCACACTCAATGCTCTGGTATGAACTGGTGAGGCACAGTTTGTTTTTCTAAATCTGTCATAAATAATGTATGACCTGCAGCGGTGCGGCCGCGATCCCGACCCTCTCTTTCTCTGGCCAACAGCCCGTACAGTTCTGTTCCTGCCCATTGGATTATCCGAAAAACCCAGCCGAACTCCTGGCTGAACTTTTATATCTTCAATTCGGCTCCTGGACAAAATCCTGTTTGACACTTGGCAGCCTCGGATCTTGCAACTCCTACAGCAAAGTGTGAGAGGATAAGTCTCCCACTAGAATAAAAACTGAGCCTGACAGTAAAGGGCTTTCTGGGGGGATGAACAGCTCTCCGACGGCTCGGCTGCTGCTCCTCCTGTCAGTTGACTGCAACAAAACCAGGCCAAAGACGGAACAGGGAGGAGAAGGCTGGCTGATTTCTTCAGTCTAGTCCCCAAACAGACACAGGTGCAGTCACACCAAAAATAGGAAGTCTACTGGAAGAAATATGAGAAATGAAACAGACACAGGTATATACACTGGTCAGGGGTATGCAGGTACTGATCAGCCACACATACGGCTAACGTATAACCCTCTTCTCCAGCCTTAGCCACCCCACATTATGGCACACCACAGGATTAAAAGAAAATGGGTAGATGGCATTTCATGTGCTGTACTGGAACCCCACCTCTGCACTGACATCAAACCAATAGCTGGACTTTTTTTAAAGCCAGAAAACCTCTCTGGAACCCAAGCAGAACCAAACAAATGACTAACGCTGTGCCCATTGCCAGTGAGAGCCCATACTGGAGGGGGGATGTGGGAACGAGAGATGAGGGCTCTTTTCCATTCTAAATACCCCTGCAAGCTCAATAAATTAGTAGCGTTACCCATGGCGGCAGCAGCAAGGTGTCACACACTGGTGGTGTGTCCCGTGGCTGGTGTGAGAGGGCACAGGAGGAGGAGAGCCCGCTGCTGCCGCCTCCACTGTCTCAGCTGCTGCCTCTTCTTCCTGCCTCACCCTTTGGTTTGCTCTTTCCGGATAGATTTCTGCATCTGGCTCAGCCTCTGCCTTCTGCCAACGTCTCCGCTTTGGTGGTTACACGGCCGTCACGTCTGCACCTGTGGCTCCACAGTCTCTCCGAAGATGAACGTGAAAAAGAGCATGTAAATCTCAAGTGGTTTGTATTTTGTTTGAAAATGCTAAAACCCACCATAGTCCCCGCGCTTGCTTACCCACATCTGCTTAACTCGTCGGTCCAGGCAAGGCAAGGCTGAGCCAAAGGATCCCATTTGGTCTTTGACCTGGCGTTGTGTCCTTCCTGAAGGACCCAACACCTTGTTCCAGCCTGGGCTACACGGAAATGCCAGGAGGAAAGGCAGAATCTGTGATGCTCAGCCTGGTCCAGCCATGCCGAGAGCAGGTCCCTGCTTTAAACACATCAATCAGCAGCTTTCACCCAAAGGCTCTCCCCCAGCGCACCCCAAAATGCACCAAAAGCTGTGCTCGAGTGCAGGTTTGAGGGCAAACAGTGTGATACAGGGGACTCTGGACCCAAGCCCTGATGCAGGCTCACACCCAAAATATGGCACAGATTTACCTGCTGGCTCTGATGGGAACCCAAGCCCAAAAACATCAAAATCTTCTTTTTCCTTTATGATGAATATGCATAAATTTAATGTCTTCCTGTGCAAAAAGTAACATCATGGACACGTAATCATGAAAAACACCGTACAACTTTACTCTATGTACAGAAATCTCACATGATAAATCGTTTTTTCTAAAATTTAAGTAGTGCACGTTGAAGAAACCTGACAGTTGCCTGATTTAAATCACCGGCTGGCACTGATTTAAATGACCCGCTGCACTGCTGAGCCAACGTCACGCATCCCGCCTCTATTTGCGTTTCTATTCAACAGGAGCTCCACATTATTATTTCCAGGAAGGTTCACGGTTCTTCCTGAATTACTGTGTCTTTACTGGCGCAGGAGCAGAAGGGCAGCTCATGGGAATGGGGCTGTGAAAGGAGCATGAAAGGCTCCGGGAGGGAACGCAGGAGTCATTCAAGGTCTTCTCAAGATTAACGGCATTTTCATGGAGATGAAGTTGCCCGCCTTTCTGCTGATGCTTTCAATAGGAAGCTGCAGTCCCTTGACTTAAAATTAAATGAAGCTACTTACATGCATAAAGTTAACCGACCACTTAATTAGTTTCCTAGTCAGTCTTTTTTTTTGTAAGGTGAAAGAGGGGGAGGGCATTCGTGTTCATTTGTCTCACAATTTAAACCTTTTTTTTTTTTTTAAAGGAAGGACTGGTCCTTTGCCGTCTGCTCGCAGGGAAGAGCTCTGGTGTCTCCGTACGGAAGCACGCTGTCCTCTAAAAGAAATTTAACGTTCATCAAAATCACACCGTATTTTAAAACGCCTCCCTGAGCACCTCACTCCTCAGCCAACAGCTGCCTGTGCTGTTGCAGACAGAGCACACACTCGCACCTCAGCGCGTTCCTTCCAGTGACAAAGTGACAAAATAATAAGGAGAGAGACGTCAAGGGGAAAATGGAGGAAGACAACCCCTGCACAGGGTCCTGCTTAAGTGGAAATCAGTTGTCTCGTATCAGTTAAGTATCGTTTTACCCCTCTTCCTCTCCTGATTGACCTTGTCCCATGTAATACACATCACAGCCAAAACCTCCCCTGTCCCAGGGACACCATCCCACCCACAGCATCAATCTGTGCTTACCTTCCTCAGACCTGTCAGATCTCTCATTGCTCTTTGCTGGTTTTCTGGACTGTATTATCTTGAGCAATAATGATACCAATGGGTTGTTGTGTGGGAAGGGGTTTGGCTTTTGATGGAGAGGGAAAAAAGTCCTGAAAAGCAGGGTTTGCCACGGAGCCTTCCATGGGGGCACAACTAGGTTGGGTTTAGACCTGTTCTAGCTCTGTGCAACGTTATCCTTCCTCTATCAGGACACAAGCATTTGCTAATCACGCCACAGTCTTCTCTCCTGAAATCAAATCACTTCACTATATCATGTCACCGGCCAGTCTTGGGCAGATGAGTGAACACCAGCCCTGTGATGGTTTGAGGATGATGTGCCTCATTGTAAGGACCCATCAGGGCTCACTGGAATCAAGAAACCAATATCTCACGGGGCTGAAAGGCCACAGTCATGATTCTCGTCAAGGAGGAGACAAACGTGAGGCATCGCTTCGAACTCATTCCTCTCCCGAGGTCTCAGCGGTAGCTCTGGCAGGGTGACAGCAGAGAGACACGTGCAGTGTGTGCAGACATTTCGATAGCGGCGGCTGCTGCCTGACACCAGGACATGTCGGGCTGCAGTTATGTTATTTCTGTTCTCAGAGGCAGAAGAATCAGGGTTTTTCAGAACCTCTGTGACTGTTCAGCTTCAATGCTTTCATTATGCGTTTCGGTGCAGAGTAAAAAAACACTGATTTTTCACTATTTCCTCCCTCCCACTGCAAATATCCATAGTCATGGCAGGGAATTGCACGACAATCACTGGTTTTTCCATGGACTACAGCAAGGACAGTATGAACCGGGCTGCCTGCTTCCTGAGAAAGTACCAGCAATTCATTACGTGCTTATGAAGCTCCAACCTGCACGAATTCTGTCTTTACTATTTTTATCTGCCTTCTGATTAAACTTTATCTTGAAGATATTCATGACTGTCATTAATTACCAGATTCTCCCACAAATATCTCAGTTCTGAGAGATTGCCCTAACATGGTCAGAGAGAAACATTCTTTCAAGAGTTTTAAAGAGAAGGCTGGGGCAGGGAGTGTGGAAGTCCTCCCATAACGTTCCTCTAAGCAGACAGAGGAATAAGAAACCTAAGAGGGCCTTGGCCAAAGATTCCCAACCTTTCTTCTTAATCTTTATCTTCATCATCCTGCTATGTTTCTGCGACCGTGAAAACTTCCAAACACACGGATGGGAGGGAAGAAGCAGGGCATATCTCATTTTGCAGGCAAAGTGATGGGTAACCAGACTCTTAAGCCCAGATCCTAATGCTGAAAGCTCTTTTATACTTCAAAATTAAGATCAGTGGCCTTGGATTAGTTTGAAGAGAAGAAGATTTAAAAATTAAAAAAAAAAGCAAAGCAACCAAGCAGAGGCTTAGGCTGAGAGCCCATTGCTTGCCTCAACTGGATGGGCTAATCCTTCTGCTGAGCTTAATGGAAGTGCTCCTTACAGTGCAGCAAGAAGAATCAGACACTCGTTGGGTTGAAATCTGGGTTACAGGGACGGTGAAATGAGGATAAGATGAGGCAGTAACACTTACCCCCTCATTAAGGATAAACACTAACAGCATTCTTACATTCACTGTGACCCCAGCAAGCAGCGCTCAGTCCACGTCGGGCCACGGCAGACGGCGATGGAGCAGCGGCTGCATTGTACACCCAGGGCTGCCTGAAAGGAGAAACATTTAATTGCAAATAAAATCAAACCTTGCCTTTCCTCTTTCTACTATTTTAGAGCACTGTGGAAGTTCTGCAAGAAGTCTGTATGGGAAAAGTTTAACACCTCTCTTGTGTCATGACTTGTGCTACCTAAAGGTAATAGGCAGCGGCACTGCGTCCGCCTGTTCCCAGGTTTCGGTGTGGGGCAGACGCGGTCGCAGGCAGAGGCTGACGCAGACGTCTCTGTCGCTCTTCTGATAAGATCTGACAAGATTAATGAGATCCAGGAACCACTCCTCACGGTGAAAGATCAGAAACGGCTTTGTTTCCCTCTTGAATCCTGCCAGGAAAAATTGTGTGAGGAGTGAGAGTGGCATCTCAGAAAGGGAGGAGGAAAGAGGGAAATAAAAAAGGTATGGAGAAAAGAAGCTAATTACAATCTGTGGCCAATTTAAAACACTTGTATTGGATGGACTCGTTATCAACACCGCGATCAGGCATTTCACCTACCATGTAGTGCGTGATAAACACTGACACTGTTATTAACATATTGCCATCTAGGATCTATTAATGCTCGTTAACACTCCTTTACAGGCTGGGAGAACCCTCCCCGTGGTAGTATTTCCCCTTCCATCTGCATCTTCTTTTCTTCCTTTCTTTTGCTTCTGTGGTCAGACGGGAATCAAACAGCGAGAGCTTCTTGCTGACTCCTTCTGACATCTCTGATAAGGTTATCTGGGATCCTAATGGCACATCCTAAACTTAGATTCAAAAGCAGAAAGAAAATCACTAATGGGCTCCTGTGAGCAGTGGAGATTCTGCTCTTTTTAAGGCTTTAAAGCTTCCTGCCGTGGATTGAACCAGTTTGCTCTTCTGACACGGAAAAGCTGTCAATCAGCTCAGCCAGTGCCCTCACTAAGCACCGCGTTTCATAAGCCCCGTGACCCAACCAGTCAAGACAAGGCAACAAGTGGCTCAGATCCGTGTGGCATTATTAGGGATAGAGACAGGAGCCTACACGCTCCCAGACATCGGCTGGGGTTTGTTTTTTTCTTCTCCCCTACTCTTCACCTTTGCCTGAAAGGGAATGGATCAACAAAGGGAAACTTCAGCAAGAGCTTAATCAAAGCTTCAGCCAAAAGGGCTAGAAGTCTGTGTGTGTTTGTTAAAAGGCTGAGAAAAGTTTAAGGTCTGTTTTCTGACAGTGGTAGCACTCATTATACTGTATTCTGCACTCATTATTAGGCTAAAATGAAGGGCCTGTTTCCACAAAGTGCAGAGCTGGGAAGAGAAGAAAATAAGTCCCAACGACTCCTCCATAAATCGGATGTCCTTGGTTGCCACTGGCTTTGTCACCCCCCACACATGGCCTTTCCTTGCATGAACCCATGTTGCTCTCATTGTGTTTGGCTCTTTTCACAGCAAGGACACCCTCTGTTTCTTTTTTGTCTGCAAATATGACCATCAAATGAAAGGCAAAGGTGCTTCTGAGGGAGTATCTGTAAGGATCAAAGGGAGATGGTTGGTTTTCTCCACTGGTGTTGAAGGAGAGAAAAAGAAGACAAAGTTGCTTTGATGTCTGTTCCTACCCTTCAGCTGGGAGCCGGACTGACCAACACCACCGAAGGACGAGCTCAGGCTTCCATGGCCATGAAGGCTACTGTCCTGCAGAGTGGCTGGTTCCCACTCGGGACCAGTATGTGTGCCACAAGAAATAGAAGAGAACTGCAGTTATCCTGAAGGACTTCCTGGACTTTCTTAGTGGCAAAAGGAAGGATGTGACCGGTCTCAGACCAGCGTGTAGTGACCAAAGTTCCCAATCCCATCTCATACTGTGTGGGTCACTGTTCAGGACCGTCCTGTTCATGTCCCCATGGATACCTGGATACAGAGGATTTCTGACAAGGAGGATTTTTACAGAGGCTATTTCTAAAAGCCTGTTGTTCTTGTTAGTCCTGATGGGGAAGGGAGCAAGAGAGGAAAATGAAAAATAAAGAGGCAGCTAACTTGAGAAACACTCAAATTGCAAGCAAATAATTGTGAGGAAATAAAAGCTAAACAACAACCAAAAAATTGTATCTTTCAGGATTTGATGAATTCCTGCCTCTGGATCTGACTGAATCTATTTAAAACATCAAATTTCATCCTGGATTTCCAAAGTTTGTTGGAGCTCCTTCAGCTCACACCATTGTAAATATGTGTCTGAAGGAGTGGAAATGCCCAGCACAGAAGTAGTGGCACAGCAAATTTCCTTATTATGAGCCAAGCTGGTTAATTGAGGAGACCAATACCTCTGAGCTCACTGACACGATGCCACCTCGCTAGGAAATAAAAGAAAGTCCTACCTTTTCTGCTGGATGTGTGGAAATCTGTAGGTTGGACTGCATCCTGTGTGTTACAGGCTCTGGCATTCCCTGCATCCCATAATACATGCTGGTATTCCCTGGAGCCTCTGTCTGTAGAAGCAGTTCACTGCAATGAAAAGAACAAGTGGAAAGCAGTTGCCACAGCCAGTTTCTGTGCTCTATTAAAAAAAGTAAATTAACAATAGATAAAGCTGGCAAGAATATCTAACCTCTAGAATGGAGTCCTCTGGGAAGAGATGTGATCGTGTAATTAAGAGGTATATCATAATGTAAATGGGCAAAGGGGCCAATTAAATTCATAAAATCAACCTCCATTCTGCTATTCGCTGATTGCGGAGTTCTTCAATTTGCAGCCTTTACAATATTAGTTTAATGTAACTTTTTTTGCGTACAATAAGGAGCTTTCTTATTAGCCGTGCCTTATCTGTTCTCTCACTTGCCTGCCTGGATTGAGTCACAGCACGACGAGTCTCCTGCCTCCCCAAGTCATGTAATTATATCAGGATCTTAAATTAAAAAATAGGACTCTTGTAAACCTCTCTGTTCTGGAGAAAAGCACGAGTAGGCGAACGCAGCACAGCCAGTGTGTTTGTGTCTGTGGAGAGCCTGAAACAATAGCTGTGAGAGAGCAAATGTCATGTGTGTCCTAACAGAAAACTAATTATTCCGGCAACTCTTTCACCACCATCCCATCAGGGAACTCTTGTCACCCCAGCGGGTATTTATGGGAGTAAGTACTTGGAGAAATCTCGCTGATGACCCTGGCTGTGATTATTCCTCTTTCTTCTAAAGATAAATCTCCTTGATTTTTCTGGGAGAAAAAACCAACCCAACGCTCAGCGTAATCCCAGGCCTGCCAATCTCAGCCTGGATTCCCCGATGCCGGCTGCTGATCCATCCCTGGCTCTTTTGTCTTTGCCTCATGCTCTGGGGACGTGAAGGGGCTGAGAAACTACTTGAACCCCCGCACGTGAAGGGTGCCTATTGGCAAACGAGGACACAACTAATTGCAGTGTGGCTTTGGCAGCTCCTACCTCCCGGATAGTCCTTGGGATTGTCAGAGCAACGAACCCCGGGGAGACAGGCTGCAGAGCGGAGACGTGCCGGTATTTTTAAGCCATCTCTCACTTACAGGCGGTTCATGTTTATGGAACATGGCGCAGGAGGTATCTTAAAACCAAAGCATCTCTCCAGCTACGCACACCCAGGACAAACCTGAGGTGAATGATACCCTCTAACATCCTTCCAGAGCCATTTCGGCAGCAATCAGAGGAAACATTTCCTAGACAAACAGTTCATATCAAATTTATAAGCCTTCCCTTGGGGAGGAAACATCCATTTCCCCTTCTACCTGTCATTCTTCTTCGTTTATTGAATCAATAAGGCGTGAAATTTGGCAGGCTTTAAGTGAAAAATGAGCTGTTCATATCAAAGAGAGCCTGGATGGGCAAAAAAACCCAAAACTGTGAGAATCAAGATCCAGTTAATAGGAGTAAAAATAAATAGAATCTAAATGTAAATGAACATTACATCACCACTGGCATTTAAGTTCATTTTCAAATCCAGAATTAGAAACAGACTGAATTTGCTGAATCTTGCTGTGTTGAAATAGAGCTGCTTTGGGGGACACAGCTCGGAACGCTCTGGCTGAAGCTTCTGCTCCCCAAACAAGCCAGAGCTGGAGATTCTTACTGGACAGGAAAGGAGGAGGGGGGATTACGCAGAGGGGGCAAATCCCTACTTTTTGGTCAAAAGGATAGCGAAGAGCTTAGGAGGAATACGATTAAGTTCCTGCTTCCCTGTCCTTTGTAAACTGTTGCGATCCAACAGCCAGTGTGTCCCAGTCACCTGGCCCCTTCTGGATGGCAACTGAATCATAGAATCACACAATGGTTTGGGTTGGAAGGGACCTTAAAGCCACCCAGTCCCACCCCCTGCCCTGGGCAGGGACACCTCCCACCAGACCAGGTTGCTCCAAGCCCCCTCCAACCTGGCCTTGAACCCCTCCAGGGATGGGGCAGCCACAGCTTCTCTGGGCAACCTGGGCCAGGGTCTCACCACCCTCACAGCAAAGAATTTCTTCCTGAGATCTCATCTCAATCTCCCCTCTTTCACTTTAAGCTAACATTATCAGTAGGTCACAGCAGCTTTTCTGGGCATCTTCAAGCTTCAAGGGCATTTTTCAAAGCTACCAGTCCCTACTACCCTCTGCTCCAGCTCCCAGCCTCACGAGTATAATTTCCCTCCACTCAAAGGTGAGCTGTTCTGCTCAACTACAAGCATGGGGTCCATCATTTAGATGAAGACACAGTGATTATATTTGAGTCTGCTTCCTTTGAGCGTGACTGTGTCCCTCACTGCCTATTAAAGAGCGAAGTTTAACGCTCCTCGCACTCCCACTAATCCTTTTGTGTAATTTAGTCACATTACGCATTCGCTTCTACGACTATTTTTGTAGCTCAAGGTCTTAACTTGCATCTTCCAGCTTCAACTGCCTTTGAAACTGCAGTACATTCAACGGGGGAGATTTGTTCTTCCTTCCTAATGTGCACACCCACAGAATTAATTTTTTATCCCACTGGAATTACAAAACTTGAGCATGTTTTTCTTGGCACACACCTTTGCTCGAGGACTTTTCAAGTTTAGGCTGACGTGGCATAAGAACCACGATGAAATTCAACAAGGGCAAGTGTAGGGTGCTGCACCTGGGGAGGAATAACCCCCTGCACCAGGACAGGTTGGGGCTGACCTGCTGGAGAGCAGCTCTGAGGAGAAAGACCTGGGAGTCCTGGTGGACAACAGGATGCCCATGAGCCAGCAATGTGCCCTGGTGCCAACAAGGCCAACGGCTTCCTGGGGTGCATCAGGAAGAGTGTGACCAGCAGGGGGAGGGAGGTCATCCTCCCCCTCTGCTCTGCCCTGGGGAGGCCCCATCTGGAGCACTGGGACCAGTTCTGGGCTCCCCAGTTACAGAAGGACAAGGAACTGCTGGAGAGGGTACAGGAGAGGGCTACAAAGATGATGAGGGGCCTGGAGCATCTCTCTGCTGAGGAAAGGCTGAGGGACTTGGGGCTTTTTAGTCCGGAGAAGAGAAGGCTGAGGGGGGACCTGATCAATGCCTATAAATACTTCAAGGGTGGGTGTCAGGAGGATGGGACCAGTCTCTTTTCAGTGGTGCCCAGGGACAGGACAAGAGGAAATGGGCACAAACTTGAACATAAGAAGTTCCACCTAAACATGAGGAGGAACTTCTTTCCTGTGAGGGTGGCAGAGCCCTGGCAGAGGCTGCCCAGAGAGGTGGTGGAGTCTCCATCTCTGGAGACATTCAAACCCCCTGGACACGTTCCTGTGGGACTTGCTCTGGGTGGACCTTCTCTGGCAGGGGGTTGGACTGGATGATCTCCAGAGGTCCCTTCCAACCCCATAGCATTCTGTGATTCTGTGAGAAGGGGGAGAATTTCTTCCTCCAGTCATGGTTCATGTCATAAACCTGCAGATCAACCCCACGCAGATCCTACAACTCTGGCAAAGCCTCTTCCTCTCCTTTCCTCTGCCTGAATGGTTTTATTAGTGTATTAGCACTGAGCCACGCTGTGACCAGCTGGAAGGTTTTGTTTATTGCCAGCTTGTTTGAAGACAAGCAGAGCATCTAGTCCCAATGAGGTAGGATCTAATTATGGAGGTTTTAATGAAAAAACCACGATGATGAGGCGTTGTATGAGGTACGGAAACCACATGTGAGGAATTGAGACCTTGCTGGCTCCACTGGTATTCAGATAGAATCCACATACTTTGTTGAAATACGTGACTAATTTTAATAAGTCTGATCTTCTCATTAATTATCTTTGAAATTGTACATCTCACTGTGATGACTGGGGAATACCTACGTATAAATTGTTGATCTTTACTGATACAGAGACTTTTTCCTGGCACCCCACAGCCGGTAACACCAGTCTTCAAACTCATTCCTGAAGAGCAGGAGACACATTCCATCGTAGGGTTCACCCCAAATGGCAGATACACATCAAGGGGTTTCCTGCATTTTCTGTTCTAAATGGCTGTTTCCTCTGGAGCGATAATCCGGTTTGTGTTCACCAGCTGAATTCACTCAACATCAAGCAGATTAAAGGTGAAAGCATATAATTTAATTCCAGCACAGAAAAAGGTCAGCCTCTTAATTATTAAGTGAGAAAGAAGATTGCAAAAAGAGGAAAATAACCCAAAATGTAATTTTAGCACCAGGTTTCTTTCCCAGCTGTCACCTCCAATCCCTAAGGTATGCGTCAGCCACACCGACGCGAGGCACAACTTACAAACTGGAAATACACCTTGAGAACTATCTCTGAGAGTAAGACCTTAAAGCTGGTGCACCTGGATGCCTCCATCCACCACACCTCCACACAGAGCAACCTGCTCCCTTTCTTCTCTCTTCTCTTGCTCAAAATGGCATTACCACCCAGTTAATTATATTCTTAATCACAGAACCACAGAATGATATGAGCCTTAAACATGGTGCCTCTTATACTCTAGGCATTTTGTGTCATTTTAGGTATAAAGAGTTCAAGTTGAGCAAAACAAAGCCTCCGTGGGCAGCTAAAGAAGATTTGAGCTGATTGTCACACCTTAGATATTCAAACTCTTTTGTCGGGACTGGGGCTGGTATCGCAGCCCATAGAGTTTGAAACACAATTCTGAAATGTTGGGAAAAGAAGGGAGAGGGGTCCTTGCCTCTCATTTGCAAGAAGCAAGGATGAGAGAGGAAAAGGACGTTAATTTAGCACGGTAGCGAAGGAAGGATGGCACACTGAAATTTAATTGTGCCCAATATGGCAGGAAAAGCTTAAATATTTCACAAAATATGCATTCTCTCTGATTATTTGTAAAGCATCATAGATGTGCTTGGCACTTTACTGACAGAAACATTGGCAGGTCTCTGCCTCAAAGAATCTATAATTAGGGTATAGCAAGGGAAGATGATGGATAAGAGCGTATGGGAGGACAGGGATACAACAACGAAAGATCATGAAGAGCTTTAGATATTCTTTTCTAGATTTCTTTTTTTGGTTCTTTTAATTTAAATGTGATATATTTCAAATCTAGGACTAAGAACTGATTGAACTTGAGATTTTTTTTGCTCCACAAACTTTCTTCTGTTCCAAACTGGAAGAGAAAACTGAAGTTTTGTAACTCCTCATGAAATAAATACATGCAAGAAAGGTGACCTGGGAACAACCTCATCGAATAGCCTTGCTTTCCTGGGTGGGAGCGTCTCTTTCCAGCTTTATCGTTCTGAAAAAAAGTTATACTGACACAAAGAAGTGAAAAAAAGAGTCTAACATTGCCAGCGGGAAACTCGCCCACAGCACAAGGAGATCTTGAACGTCTGAATGTTTGTTTGTTGAAAGTTTTGTATAAGTAGATGTTCCTGTGGAGTGGTTTGGAGCGGCAAAATAAACAGTTTCTAATGGAAAACAGCTTTAGCAGAAATCTTTCAACCAAATCCAACGCTAAGACCATGGAAGAATAAGGGGGTAGAATCAAAGAGAAAATACTGGACATCAGAAAGTGGTTCTCATTACAGTAAAAAATGAAGGAAAGAAGATTATTCCAGAGCAAGTACCCCTTGAGAGAGGCCAAGGGAGCCAGGAGAGCTCTGCTTTTTTCCAGTATTTGAAGAAAAGTCATAACCAAAGCAACTCCCTTGGCAGATGAGAAAGCGAGGAGATGGCGTGTGGGATACGAGACTGTGAAGACAGTTCTGTAAGAGCCCTACCATGGTGTTAAGCCCCCAAAAACCCCTCTGCGTGCAAGAGCTGAGAGGGGTGGCCACTTTGTCCAGGGCACTGTCGTGGCATCCAAGGGTGGCCGGATGCAAAGCAGGGGGGGTTGGCATTTCATTGGCCGCTTTAAAATATCAGAGGAGCAGAAATTCACTGGTTCTGCCATCAGAGAAGGGCCCAAATAGAAATGCTAAACAGCCGCCGCAATGCAGTGCTGCATCTGGGGACAGGAGGGCCCCTCAGTTCAGCCCCTGCTGAGAAAAATCTGTCCCAAAGTTCAGGGAGTCCCAGAATGACTAAATCCAAGAGATTTAGGGATGATTAAATCCCCTGGGAGCCGAACAGAGATCAGTAACTGGGCTTTCTAGAGGATACCACTGGCCTGGAGACATGAACAACTCCTGATTCCCAGCAGCATGTGGGAAAACTGAGCAGTCAACAAATTTCCAGCTCATTTCAAGTCGATTAATACAGTTCTGAAGCACCCAGCTTTCCCTCAGACCCGTAATTGGGATTTGGAAGTCTCTGGCTGTGTCTTGCACATCAGTGAGTCACCCTGTATTCTCCCTCTGCCTGAGAAACAATCTGACTATGCAGAATCAAGAAAGGCAAAACAATTTCTGATCTTGCACCTCGATGCTCAGTAGGAAACAACCTGGGTTAAGCACTGATTTCATTTGCAGACACAGGAATAAGCCCAATGTCACTGCCGGGGAAGGGGGAAGATGCCCGGTTCCAGGCAGCAAAGACAAATGCAGTCACACAAACACTCGGGGTAGGTCAGTAAATGTACCCTGCTACAGAGAAATTAAACCCTTCCGAAACGAGATGAAAAGAACCTACCCGTGGAGAATAAATACAGAGTGGCTGCGGGGGACTAATGGGAGAGAACTGCAGTCACACAGCTAATGCAAGAAATCATTTGAGAAAATATACGGAGAAAGCTGGAGCAAAGGGTGTGGGGAAAGGGAAGGGGTGTTTGGGCAATCGCAACGAGCCCAGGTTCTTTATAGAACTGTGCTCATTCCCTGTGCTCAGCTGCTAAACCTCCTAAATCTCCACATTTGCCCTCCTGTCCCCTTCCCTGTGGTCATCGCTGCGGAAGACCTGGCTGCAAGGGGAAGGGACTGTCACCAAGAGGACGGAAGAAGGAACTGGGAAGATACTTAGCTCTGGATAAAGCTAACAAAGACCTTCTAAAGCACAGGAAAAAAAATAGCTCTGCATAAAGTATATAAAGTATATGTTTTGTTTCCTTTCATCCAGGGATCTCAAACCACTTTTTATACACACATCACTACATCCAGTCTCATGACACCTCTGTAAAGGCAGGCAAGTCAGGCTAGGAACACGGCAGCAGCCAGTGGCCACAAGCCCTGACATTCACCCTGGGCTGTAATCAGCAAAAGTGCCCCTTTCCCAGCCTCGGGAACACTAATGGAGTATCCGGAAACCCAGAAAGTGGCAGTGAATTACTCTCAGCAGGGCAAACAGCGTGTCGGCAGAGAAAGAACTGTGTTCTGTGCCATTCAGAACGCAAACAGCACCAAGTCAAGGGTTGGCAGGCGGCTGTTTCCCTTGGAGCTGTAATTAATATTATCTGAGCAATGCAAAGAGAGCCGGAGAGGGCCAGGTGTCTCCTCTCGGCAGCCATCTGTGAGCACGCAGGATACCGGCGCTGATGTGAGGAGCCTTTCCCACGAACCGGGAAATAGCAAAGTTAAGAGGAAAAGGAAATAAGATAACTTTGAGGAGCATCAGTTAATAGTCTGATCCCTTCGTGCATCTCAGTGTGGAAGGTGCCAGTAACGGTGACCAAAAATCAAATTTGACCTTTCAGTGTCTGCTACCGTTTAACATTCTTTCCATAGAGGGCAGAGAACTGCTGTTTGTAAGGATGTGGTGAATGGTCCTCCTGCCACCAAGGAAACACAATCAGCAGAAGATCTCCCACTGGGAGGTTGGGGGGAACCACCACTGGCAACATTTCCAGTAGGATTTCTCATCAGGCCAAGGGCTCTTCCTCTGCTGTTCTTACAGCTGCGGAGGAAGCCACCGGTTGCCTTGGACACTTCCATTCTTTTCCCTCTTTTCTGCCCTAAACACCCCAGAGCACCCTTTCAGATCCGGTCCACTGAAGATCACATCTCCTGGAAACGGCTCAACCTCTGGCTAAAAGTTTTACTGCCATTAAGCTGACTCCAACCCACATCTCTGCAGAGTTCAGTGGCACTTACGTTAACGAGAACAAATGCGCTTCAGAGCATACAACACAGGAGAGGGGGAGGAAGGAGATCTTTTTGAATTGCTCATCATCTCTGCTGCCTCGGGGGTGCTATCTGCCTTCCTCTGTTGGTTGTATGGAGACAAAGTCCGGTCTGATACTGCAGGACAACTAGAGATCTGCACCCACAGGAGCTGCTGGTCTTCCTTATAAAAGTATCTGATGGTATCTGATATTCTTTTCCCTTTTTTGAGAATTGTGGTGCTGTAGTAAACATTTTTGCCAGGAAGTACACCAGGAGTAACCTCTTTTTGCCACTCACTGACTTACAAATAAGCAGCTAGAATGTAATGATAAAAAAGAAAGTACCTGGCCTTTTCCAAATGGATACTAATATTTATTCAGGATGATTTCCTAGCCAAGAGTTCCCTACCTAGTGAGTTGGGTTAACAAATTAGTGCCTTACCAGTCAATTAGCAATTTCAGGCCACTGGTAAGAAGTCAATTAGTGATGTGCTGCTTCTGTTCTACAGTAAGTCAAACCAATTTGTAATTATCACTTCTCTTTTTCCATTTAGGGGTACGAATATCTATGACATAGAACAATTCTGTATCAGTTCATCAAATAGGTACAAGTAAAAAGAAGTGCACCGTGGGTGCCGCAGTGGGACTGTGTCGAAGGCTTCGCTGCAAGAGCAGAAAGCCCTCTGTAACGCAGCGGCTGCAAAACTGCTTTGCAGAGATGGGAAGAACCGGAGAAAACTCCGTTACTGTCACAGATAAAAGCCAACAGATCAAAAATGACCATGTTCCACCAAGCTGGGCTCCTGCTTTGTGCCGCCTGAGTAAACAGGCTGTGTATAAAAGGCCCGTTTTGACACCACGCTGGTTTCCCCTACAACAAAGAGCTTGAAGAGGAACCGAAAGGCTTTTAACTTACCTCTCGATGTGTCTGCGTTGTTTGTGTCTTGCTGTTGCAAATGTCTAAAGCAGTTCAGGGAGCGATTCTCCTTCCTCTGAAACTGTTGCTTTCGGTTCCACTGATTTGCTCTGTGGCTGTAAAGATGCAATCCTGCTAATGGCCAGTCTGCAATGACACTCGCTGGAATTATTTACTTTTCTTAGGACCTTTGGAACACCTTTCACAAGCTTAAACTTCTACTTTCTCTTCCCTCTGAGCAATAACTTGCTAATGCATGACTAAAGAAAAATGCTTTTCATATGGGATCAGACTTAAAACGCCCTGGAGAGCAAAAGTACCGACCTTGTGACCCATGGGCATTCAGAATTCCTACCCACTACAGCAAGCGGTGCTCGGCATCTCTGGAGACCAAGACTCCAGGATTAATCAGCACCAGCAACAACAAAACTCGTTACAAAAATGAGAATATTGTGCTCAGGTATCTTGAGGGTGGAAAACACAAGTTCTGCAAATTCCATGACTGGACCTTGAATATAAGTAACCTCCTCTTCTCCCTTCGCTGGTTTTTCCCCTTCCCTCAGGTCTTCTGAGTCACGACTCATTGAGCTTTGGCCTAAACTCCAAATCAATAAAGCTGCTTCTACTGTTTCTCTGTGGTCTAGTAAAGTTCAGATGTAGCAAAATAAAGTCAAATTCCTAGGACTGTTCTTTTCTTCTGTTTAAAGAAGAAAAAAACCTATTTTAATCATGTCTGATTTCCCTTTTTGCACAGAGCAGGTATTTGGTAGCACCTGCGATACAAGGAAGCACCAAGTGAACAAAATATTTAACCTCATATCGTTTCCCATCCTCTCTTCTTCTGTGTTATTTTCATTAATCAGAAGTGAGTGGAAAATGTAAATATTGGTTTAGCTACTGTTTCTACACTTTCCTCCAACCTCCTGCAGGTTTTCCAGAGTCCAAGCTGTGCATCAGGAGAGCTGAGATGCTTACTCTGGACATGATCCTAAACTTCCCCGCAGCTCTGGAATATTCATCTCAGTGAGCAAGGAAAATATTTTTCAAGGAATTGGTGAATAAAGGGACACAGTAAGCGTTCTCTTCCCTGGATGGGATTGATTGGTTCGTGGACACCATCATACTCCTTTCACTCACAGCTTCCAGTTAGGAGTTCCAGTTATACTGGTCCAGGCTTACTCTCTCCACATGTTCCTGCCGTCCTTTCGGTGCAATAGGTGGAGCCACTGACGCTCCCCTGTACATGGTTTATAGCAGATGGCTCTTATTAGAGAGCCAGAAGCTCTGGAGCGCACATTCCTAACATCCCTGCCTTCATACTTGTTAAAATCATTAATTCTAACTTTATGCAACAACAAATTATGGAGGACAGCTGTGCTGGCAGCACAGTCATTTGTGTCAACCCCCTGCGGTCACATTGAAAAAAGCAATCTAGGAACGCGTGTGCCAAAAAAAAAAGCCAGTGATTTTCGACTGACACGTTTTAACGAAGGTATCATTAACGTGGCCAGTGATTGGTATCATTTGGGTGGAACAAAAGGAGCAGCTCTTCTGCCGCCTGTCACTCCTCTCGTCAGGATTCTGCAATCAGATCTCAATAATGTCAATTTGCTGGCAGCGTCAACGCTGTGGAAAATGGCCCCCCCTGAACTCTAAAAGCACTTTGTATTTAGCCGTGTTCTTCCAGGGTGCAGCAACGAGGGGAAAATACGTATTACTGCTGATCAGATAATGAGACGTCCCTGGATTATGACTGTCATTCCACGCTTCAGGCTTCCACAGGTGCCGTTTCACCAAGTGCTGCTTTCTGCGGGCCGGCTGCTGGGAAGCAGAGAGGTCACTGATTATTATCGGCAAAATGCGAGATGTTTCATTTCGAGCTCAAACCCACACGAGCTGCACAGCCCGGCCTACAGCAGACACTGTCCTCGCTGCAATCTGGACTCTCTGCCTTTCCACAAACGCCCAAAATATCATCCATCCGCTCCCCCGGTAAAAGAATCTCATTGAAAAGGCAAATGATGTTTTCAGCAACGCCATGCGATGTACACGGACTCTCAGTGCAATTCAGGATCTCAGATACACTGGGGTAGTTCTGCATCTGCATAAATACTCAGGTAATTTTACCAAATGGATAGGAAAAGTTTGGTTTTCCTCTTATTTGAGCTGTGTAACTTAGGTACCTTCTCTCCTGAGCTCCCCAGGCCCGGCTGTAGAAAGGGCCATGGACCAGTGGTGGTGTTTTAGCGTGGATGGGAGAAGGTCTGGGAGAAGACACCCCCAGAAGACACACTTTTTTTGGGAGAAGACACCCCCAAAAACCAGGGCCACCAGGAGAGGGCTGAATTATCTGACACAGGTAATTAGGAATCAAGTCTCCGCATGGATCCCCATATCCAGTCTCTTACAGGGTCCTCACACAACACAGACTCTAAGGAGTTAACAGAGTATCTGCTTTCTTCTTCACAGATGACGGGGCATAAAACACTTCCCTTGCCCTGCAGCAACTCCATTCCTACACTAAAAATCCCAAAGCAACACCTTCAATGCACCAGAGGAAGACAGACATAAGCGGATGTTGCAAGTTTACTCCTATCTTGGGTGCCATATGCCGTATGGGAATATTTTGGGCTTGTCGAAAAAGCAGAAAGCGTTGGTTTTCTACTTTTTTTAATGTGTGTGAGGAAGCGTCTACCACCAAGTAACGCTACTCCATTGAGCTGGAAGCAACAGGTCCAAGTATTCCCAGAGAATAAACAATTTGCTCCAGATGGGGAATTCCATCACTTGTTCTATTTCCCTGTGACGCAACAGGCCCCCAGCCCCCAGCTCTGCCACAGACCGATACTACCACCTCAAAGAGGTGCTGGAGGAAACCTGATGAGTTAAATCCCATTAAAATCACATCATTTTTCATTAGGTTGTGTCCAATTCCAGACTGTGTGATCCCATGTGAGACAAAGTGAGGAGCCTAATGCAGAGTAACAGAAATACAGAGCTCCCCGGGACAGATTTCAGGCAGCGGCTGGTTGGAAGGGGGCATGGAGGAAGATGGTAATTAGCAGATCTGTGGCTCGCCAGGGACTAGGTGTTCAGCAGTCACTCACCAACTCCTGGTAACTCGTGGAGGACATTCCCATCTCCTGGAAATAGATCCCTCCATGGAATGTGCAAATGGGCGTCTGTGAAGGAAACTCTTCTGCTTCGCTGTTCCTGCAAAAGCAGAGGACTCCTCATCCCTGGTCAACCAGCCCAGATCTGCCCAGGTCAGGGGGGACATTTCTCCTTGTAGTTATAAATCTGAACCCAACTAAAGATCATGACAGACTTCCCCATCAGGGTGCGGAGTGGTCGATGGAAAGTTAATATCACAGAATCATAGAATGGTTTGGGTTGGAAGGGACCTTAAAGATCACCTAGTTCCAACCCCCTGCCATGGGCAGGGACACCTCCCACTAGAAGGTGTCCATGTCATCTGAAGGCCAACGGCATCCTGGGGTGCATCAGGAAGAGTGTGACCAGCAGGGGGAGGGAGGTCATCCTCCCCCTCTGCTCTGCCCTGGGGAGGCCCCATCTGGAGCACTGGGACCAGTTCTGGCCTCCCCAGTTCCAGAAGGACGGGGAACTGCTGGAGAGGGTACAGCAGAGGGCTACAAAGATGATGAGGGGCCTGGAGCATCTCTCTGCTGAGGAAAGGCTGAGGGACTTGGGGCTTTTTAGTCTGGAGAAGAGAAGGCTGAGGGGGGATCTGATCAACGCCTATAAATACTTAAAGGGTGGGTGTCAGGAGGATGGGGCCAGTGGTGCCCAGGGACAGGACAAGAGGAAATGGGCACAAACTTGAACATAAGAAGTTCCATCTAAACATGAGGAGGAACTTCTTTCCTGTGGGGGTGGCAGAGCCTCCGTCTCTGGAGACATTCAAATCCCCTGGACACGGTCCTGTGGGACCTGCTCTGGGTGGGACCTTCTCTGGCAGGGGGTTGGACTGGATGATCTCCAGAGGTCCCTTCCAGCCCCATAGCATTCTGTGATTCTGTGACAATTTTATGCTGGTCTGATTTTCCAATTGTTATAGATTGACTCTATCCTTTTGGGGTTTTTTTTTACTAAATTTAGCACTAGTAAGAGAAGTGTGTACTTGATCTAACCCACCTATCTCTACTGTACCCATTATCCACAGAATTCACGTGAGTGACAGTAACTCAGGCTCTTCTTTGCCTTGCTAATCTCACGTAGTTCAGATAAGGAATGGATCAATCCTCAAACTAAAGCTGGAAGACTCGGTCTTGCTCTTCTTCCTTTCTTTCTTTCCTAACGTAAGAAATGTCAGCTCACCTTCAGCGGTGACGGAAGACTCCGCGTGGATTTTAAGAGGGCTGTTTGAAACCTTCCAAACTCACTTGTTAAATGCCAACAAGTAATGCCAACACTCAGAAGACGCGTCTCCACAGTCCACACCTGGATTCCCAGTTAAAGAGGGGGGCCTCAAAGCGTTTTCTCATCTTTGAAATATGTGCACCTACGAGAAAGCAAATACTATCACGCAAATGGAATATATATGAAAGTAACACGCAGTTTTAGAGCACATTAAGCAGTTAATTTTTGGTAAAAACTCAGTAAATAATCTTTTTTATGTGGTGCAAAGAGAAGTCCCCGTTTTTAATGACACATTCGCTCTGCAGCAGTGATTCAGACACACACACAGGTCTCTGGTTCCCTTCCATACCTTCTGATTTTTGACTAATAAGCAGGACAGCACATCCCATGGCTCAGAAAGCTTCTGTGGCCAGATTTAATCAAAGACTCCGGAGTGAACCAGCACAGTATCTAGGTGCAATGGATGTTGTAGCAGCATCACCAAAATTTGTGGCTCTAATCCCAAGTGTATATCCTACATTACTCCTAAATTCCCAGCATCCCGAATTAGAAAGAAATTTTAATGGTTGTAAAATAAATCCCCAAACCATGAACTGAGAATGAATTAAAGGCTGGGAAACCATCAAAAAGATACAGGTGTGGTTTTGAAAGTCTAATGAATTTTAAATTGGGCTTGGGGTCCGTGAAGGGCTGGTGCTGTGGTGGTTTGAGGGGACGGAGGAAGGTGGCAGGGACTCAGCAGAGGGATGACAGGCTGGTGTCATTCCCACGTCATATGAAATGCAGGGAAAATAAATCGACTGGTTTAATACTCAACCTCCCTGCCTGGAACACTAGAGGGAGCAAAGACAGGGAAGCAGACGGAGAGGAATGAAGGCAGGAAAGGAAAAGCCACACCAGATCCTTCTAGTTCTTCTCTTCTGGAACATCTTTAACCCATCCGAGCTAATTCCAGGCTTTCCCAGTAGTCTCCTCCAGTCAAAACACAAACAGCTACACATTCCAGCCGTGTTCCTCTTTAAATAATCTGAATATGACTGAGCTGCTCTTTCCACAGTTTAATTCTCTCCCTTTCAAAGTTATTAGAAGTTATTAGCGCTTCAGGAGTCATTTTGCAGCTTTGTGCTCTGATCCTCTGCCTCCACAAGCCGGTTCCCCACTGAGCTGCTTCATAACTTGTTTAATAGTTAATTTGTTTGGACATCATTAAAGGTACTAAGGCTCCAGGCAACGAGGACATGCCAATTACTGTGTCAAGTGACTTAATTCTGAGGGGGGCAGCAGGAAGCAGTAGTTTAAACCGCTTAAAGGCTCGTACCTCTGCGAAATACGAAGAGAGAGCGGGCTGCTCAGAAACCCTCAGATTTAGGTTCAAAGAGGTGCTCCTCTAGAGCGTTTATTTTGGGCGCTCAGCAGATGCCGAGACGCGAACTGTGCATGTGAAATCCCAGCCTAAGCGGCTCTGTCATGATGAAGAAGCTGCCTCAGCTTCTAATAAACTTTAAAACCACTACAACAGAAGGCTGGGGAAACAGCCTTCTCAGAAGTGGCATTTTGACAGGATTTTTTGTTTTTTAAACCACTCACTTTTGTTTGCTGGAGCTTTCCTCGCAAAAGGACTGGATCTGCATCCCAACGCGCTGCAGTTTTATATACAATTTCCCAGAGTCACTTCTTATTTCAAAAATACTCTGAGAAAGTAGGTATCCAGACTTGTCTGCTCTAGGTACGTTCTGACATTTAACAGATAAAGCCTTTACCCAAGCCTTAGCTATACTTTATTATAGTAATATATTATTGAATTATTAGCAGGAGAAGTAATAATTAATAATAATGCAATATACTACACATTAACAGCTATCTCTTAGTTATACCCCACACCTTGCCAGGGAGGTGACACCTACACCAGCCAACCGGGGCCTTTTGTGATAATCTTTACCCAATTTCCCAACTGTCACAGGCTCCTTTTGCTGGTACTGATTCTCCCTTTGGTACAACTGTGATATTAAAGTCAGCAAAACTCTCAAGTATAGACTCATTTTTTAGGTTTAAAAATGCCTACGGCAGGGAATCCTCCTAAGGTCAGCCCTGTCCTCTGCTGAGACAGGACCGCGGTCTCCCTCGCTGGGAAAGAGCTCCGAGGCGAAAGAGAGCGCACCAGGAAAGCTCTGCTTTGTACAGATATAATAAAACTAGAGGAAAACACGCACCGCAAAAAGAGGAGATTTGCCGACACAGGGGCTTTGGCATCGCCCAGCTTTTCCTGCTCTTGAATGACACAGTTATCAGAAATCTACCGTGCAGACCCGACTTGAGCTGCACCAGTAAAACCACTATTTTTCCAGCGCAAATGCAACTGCGTAAGAGTTTCTACTGGCAAAAATTAAAAGAATAAAAAAATCCCACCGTGTAATGACACGGTACAAGTTAGCTCCACGGAACAGCTACACAAAAGACAGCGACAGGTTTTGAGTGGAGAGTTCAGGCACCCAGCAAACCCCGTGGCAGCTGGTGTGTGGATGAGCAGGAACAAAGCTTTTCAGAATAAAACCAAAAAGGGGAGAACCGTCACGGTCTGCGAAATGGAACAAGCGATGGATGCACGGATGAGGCAACACAACTTATCACGAGTTAACACCACTAGCACCGCCTGGAGCAATCCTGGATGAGCTCTTTGACCACTCATTATTAAAGCGAGAGATTGATAAAAAACCCTAAAATTCATTAAAAAACTCATTGATTTTTATGCCTTACTAGAGTATTATATCTAACGGTCTTTCTCACGGAGTTAAACACATTGCACTTTCTTGTGTCAAGTTGATGAGATTAAGAGAAACTAATTAGTTCTCATTTACACTCTATGTAACTATGAATAAATGAAACAGAGTTACTGTACCATCACAATTTCCTTAACTAAAGAGTCGTCTTAAAATTCCATTTGTTTCAAAGTAAATAAGTAAAACTCCACAAGTCCCCATTTACAGCCCTGTGCCCTGTAGTCAAACACGCGCCTGCTCACTTTCTCACCCGCTTTCTCACGATTATCACCCATTTGTGGCGTTTTGCCTGTATTGAGCAGGGCAGAGACACAGCTCTCGGAGCGGGAGCTGGATCCTCCTCTGGCCCCAACCCAACGAGCGGATTCATTACCCCAATTCTGCTCAGGGCATCCCTCCTGCTGGGAAGGTTTGACTCTTGGATCCCACTGGCAACTATGAAGAACCCCAACTTTCTATTTATGAAGTTCAACATCACTGGTTGCCACAGTGACATCTGTTGTGGCCATGGGGACCCCCAGGTTGCCATGGGGACCTCACTGGTGGCCACGGAGACCTCACTGGTGGCCACGGGATCCCCAGGTTGCCATGGGGACCTCGCTGATGGCCACGGGGACACACAGGTGGCCACCGGGACCTCACCGGTCGCTGCGAGGACCTCACTGGTGGCCACTGGGAGACAAGGGTGGCAACAGGGACCTCACTAGCTGCCACACGGACTTCACTGTTGGCCACGGGGACATCACTGTTGGCCACGGGGACCCACAAATAGCCACAGGGACCTCTCTGGTGGCCACAGGTACCTTGCTGGTGGCCACCTGGACCTCAGAGCGGATGGAGAAGCCACTGAGAAACTACAGCCATGAAACCCCATCAAGTTACTGTGAGGATCACTCGCAGACTCACAAAACACCTCAAAGCAAATGTTTACACTTTGCTCCATAAAATACAGTGGGGAAAACAGTGGGAGGAATCCAGCAGGCCAAAAAAGATGACATTTGTGTAAATATCTGCCTCCAACCCCTCAGTTCCTAACCTTGCAGGATTTCAAAGTCCAGAACTTCTTTTAGCACACCAGCTGCTCTTCCCTCAGAGCCGGCGACAGCAGGCAGTGCGAGAATGACACGACTTGGAGACAAACCAGGTTTATTTAAAAACAACACATATATATATATATATATATTACACACAATATTCCAAGTTAAAAGAACATTATCGAAAATGCTAAGTCAAATATTGCGAAGTTAAGAAAAGCCAGAACTGAGGTCGCCTCTGCAGCCTTAATTTCAGTCTCTTGTGCTACCTCTCTCAGTTACACGACGGCCTGTTATTTTTTCTGCGGGACCCTTTGCCTCGCTCACTGTAGAGGGTGGATGATTCTCAATTAACGAGCAGCTATTCAATATTTGTTTTCTCCTTGTTGTGTAGCCCATTTCTGAGGGCTTCCCTCCACAGGGGGTTACTCACAAAGAGTTGAACAACTCCCTGATTGAGCGCTTTACTGCAGAACACGATCATTTCATCTCTGCTTAGTTGAACCCACTTTACTTCACCAAACTCAGACTCTGAGCGCATTTGATTAATTTATTCATGGCTTTTCTAAGGTTCCCACTGCTAATACATTTTTGATGAACTTATTGCCCCAACACTTCCATTTTCTCTGGATTGACTGGTGAAAAAAAATGATTAGAAAGTTTCTGTGCTGTAAAAGTATTCATTAATTTGGGATATCCAATTTAGAAAATGAGAGCACGCTTTTTGTAGAGTGCTTAGCGTTATATGGTGCTTTAAATGCTAAAAACTCGGATTCGGCTGCAGCTCTGAGTATATCGTGCTGTTGCGGATCAGATATCGCCTCAAATTGAGTATCCAGAAAATGAGGAACATTCAGTTAATGAACACTTCAAAAAAAGGTTTCATTTGCACCAACTTGGCATTAGGATCTCAGTTAGCAAAGGCAGAAACCAAATCATGTTTTCCAAGGCTGCGTTTTGCTGCATTAACAATGAGACGCAGTGATGGTGTTACCAACAGAATAAGCAGTAAAAACTCACCCGGAGCCAGGGACCCGAAAGACTCCAGTGCCAGACCAGAAGGACTGGGAGAAGAGAGGGAGAAACACCCGGGGTTCTCACTCCAGAGGAGGGGACTCACCATTCTCCTTCCATCAAACCCAATGTCAGACACACTCTTGTGTATCAACCACCTGTTGAGACCCACCTCCTTTTTTTCCTGACTATAAATCACTGTTTGGTGTAGATTTTCAAACTTCTTCAGTGAAGCCCTGTAGGAGAGTCAAAGACTTTTTCACCACGCAGCCTGCCAGTTTATCACTAACTGCTAAGCTTTCTGTGGACCAGTGCAAGAAGGGATGAGACTCTTTGTCAGTGTTTTAGCGGGGAGGAAAGGAATGGCAAAGGGACTCTGGTTCCACATCAGGCTGTAGAGGGACGTGTGTTTGGAACCTGTTGCCTATTTCCTTCAAGAAATTTCCTTCCTTCCTTTCCATCTCTGCCAAACTGTCTCTGCTCCAGTCCTGTCTTCACATCTGATTCTACATCCTATTTTCCCATTTTCATCACCAGACACTACCAGTGTCCCTGTTCCTGTTCCAGTCTCTGAAGTCACTCCCATATCAGCTCCTGGACCCGGCTGCTTCCCTCCCAGATCCTCCCCAGCCCACCCTGGAGAAGCCCATTCCCTAAATGACCTGCTCCCCAGGTAAATCACATCTTTTCAATTCTCCTTGATGTACTGGCTCCCCAACTTAACCACCCTTTCCAAAGTCCTTAACCGAGAGCAGCGTTTCTTCCCTCCCCGTCTCCTGGCTGAGTCAGTCCTGGGCCACCCTCACCTCACTTGAAGTACAACTCGCCCCCCAAAATCCAGAGTTACAAGTCCTAAAAGACCTCTTCTGAGGTCTGCGTAGATGAAATCTGCAGGTGCTTGGGTTTAAGGGTGGGCTGGCCACAAGGCTGGCCACACTGCTCCAAAAAACCTCATTTCCTGAGCTTCCTGATATTGCCCAGAGGTAAGATTCTTCAGTTCCTAAATTTGGGTTCTCCCTTCAACTACCCTCTGAAGGAGACTCTGTCTGCCATGATTTGTAGAAAACTCACATGTTTATCCTCACAGAGGATAAACATTAACTTTTCTGAGCAACTCATAGGCTATGCTGCACTTAGAACTTGGCCAAACTCGGGTGAATTTTAATAAAAAGGGGGAAAAAAGGTATTAATGGTGGCAAATGTCACCACTCCATCAGCTTTTAGTTCTCCACTTCAGGACTAGAAGCACTAATACCTTAGAGGGAAAGACTAAAAACCCCCGAGACAGACCCAGCGTCACACCTTTGGCAAATTGTCGCCAACCAATTGCAATTCCAATTGCAACGGAAAAGCAGAGCTTAAGCAAAGAGCTTGAGGAAACCTGAGGCACAGAAGAGCCAACTGAGGATAATCAGTCAAGTGGTACCGGGTCTCGCACTCAAACGGGGGATGCTGTTCTGGTTGTACATCTGCCCCCTGGCACCAGTGTACGGAAGAGTATTTACCTCTGGCAGGACTGGGGAAAGCAGCAGGGCACGGCGCAGGGTACACAGGAACCCACGGCGGGGCACAGAGTAAGGGACAGTGGGGCGAGAATTAAGGGGGAAGAGGAGGTATACAGGTCTTTTGGCACAGGAGAAGAGAGCAGAAAGCAGAAAACACAGAGTTTCTGGCTGCAGACTGGGATAAGGAGAGAGAAGGGGCTGGGAAGGTGGCACACAGATTCCTGTGGGCAGAAGCCTCCGGCAGGAACAGCCAGTTCAAGCTTCAGAAGACATGATGCCAGTGCCTGGAAAACAAACAGGCAGCTGCTCTCCAGAAACCGCAGAGAACTGAGGTGTTTTCAGCCCTCTTTGCACCTTCTTAAATCTGGTCTCCTCTCAGGCCAGTGCCATCAGTACAACCACGAAAGCGCCGCGTGCCCATCAGCACCTTCCACCACAGACTGCCCCTAATTTCGCGAGCTTCTCCTGAATAAAATAAGCCAAAACATGAAGCCCGTTCTACGTCCCAATACAGAATCATGGAATTATAGAAACATTTAGGTTGGAAGGGACCTTACAGATCATGGAGTCCAACCATTAACCCAGCACTGCCAAAGCCACCACTGACCCATGTCCCTCAGCACCACGTCTGCCTGGCTTTTCAATACGGAATATTCCAGGGATGGCGACTCCACCACTGCCCTGGGCAGCCTCTTCCAAGGCTTAATAACCCTTTCCGTGTAAAAATTGTTCCTAATATCCAATCCGAACCTCCCCTGGTGCAACTTGAGGCCGTTTCCTCTTGTCCCATCACCTGTTTCTTGGGAGCAGAGACTGACCCCTATCTCACTACAACCTCCCCTACAATATACTGATGTGATGATAGAATCAAGATAAAAAGACGGAAAAGTGGAGTTTGTGGTGACCAGTTTACTCCCTTTTCTGGTAAGTCCCATCCCAGAAAGCAGCTCCCTGAAAAAACGCCCAGTTCCAGTGCCTCCTGGCTGGGCGTCCAGGCAATCTCCATGGGAAGGGGGACACAGTTTCCCTATTGAGAGAAAACGCGAGAGACTGTTAACCTCAGATCTGCCAACTCTTCAACAGGGCCTTCTTACGCTCCAAAAGCTGCTGTATTTCCGTTTTAAAAGAAAATCAGAGGTGGGAACAAAGAAGCTCAGACACAAAACCCAGGAGGGTACGTAGAGCACGTGAAAGTCTGCTTAGAAGAGGACGCACCTATTTCCTGGATGGGAGATATTGTCCAGAGACACGACCCGTGTTTAAATTTAACCAGGGCTCTACGTGAGGCGAGAGAGGCAACAAAAGAAAACCCGAGAAACGACAAGGTTGGCGCTGGCAGGGATCTATTCTGGGATTGCTCGGGGTCATTTCAAAGCACACGGCGGCTTCTTTACCAGCTCTGACCTTTGGATACAGCAGCGTGAAACGAGGTGCACCCATCCCACACGCACTCCAATCCTCTTGTGAGAGTTCACGTTTCCAGAATGTTCGTTATTTGATTCAAGCTGTTTTGAGGAGATTTTTGATCTGGTAAAAGAAACACATTGGCTCTCCAGCCACCAGTGCTAGGACTAGGAGTTTATGGAGATACACACAGAAGGAGGTGACCTCAGTGGAAAAGTGTAGATTTATACTGCTGTGCCCAAACCAGAATTTATTCCTCACCGAGCAGACGTGAAAGCAGAACCGTTTCATGGTAAGAAAACAGAAATCGCTGCACGAGATCAAACGGGTTGTCTCTGTAGCCCAGCTCTGACACTGGTCACTCCCAGAGGCTTTTAAAAATGCTTTTACACTTACAGAGAAAAATTAAGACAAGAAATCTGCCCCAAAAGGGAGTTTCCTCTTTCCATGTGCTGAGCGGTGTGTGTCCTACAACCGGAGGCCACCAGAAAAATGGAACTGCATATAATTCTGGATGTTCTCGTTCCCACGTGAACATCGACACCTTTACTGAGATCCTTCAAGGCTTTCAACCTCAGCGCACGCCCGCAGCAATGAATTCTGCAGGAGAGTAATGTGCTACAGACAGAAGTGTTTCCTTCCATCAATATTACCTGCAAGGCCTTTCAATTTCACTGAATTTCTCCTTAGTCTCGAGATTAATTAGGAATTTCTGACTTAGTTCCTCGGGTTTATTTATTTTATGTACTCCTACCACAGCCTTCTTTCTGGAATAAAGAATTCAGGGGTTGTCAGTCATCGTCAGGAGCCGTTTCAGAGACACCCGCGTACAATGGGAGTGGAACAGTCTGATTATTCCCACCACCAATTCCTCTGAAATCTCAAAACTCATTCCATGTTTTACGATCGGGCTGCAGTCAATTAAAGCTAGTGATACTGGTAGATGTAGCAGCAGTAGCAGGGTAAGCCATTTTTACATTATGTACTCACCCAGGAATAGACTCTTAACTGATTTTCTGATTAAGTAAATTTTATCTTTCCTAATAAAATCAAACCTTCTGGTTAGGATTGAAGAGAAGAGGAGCAACACACGAGCACCAAAACTTTCTGCAGAATGTGATTTCATTTCATTGCGCTTGGCTATAAATTTTGCTCTTCCCCTGCAGTCAATATTTATAACTTTATCAAATGAAGAGGAATTTGATGGCCTGGCTTTGATGAGAAACTTTGCTTTCAATAATGCTTTTTTTTTAATGCATGCCTGCTCGGTTCTAAATAAGGAAAGCCACATTCCCTTCTCATGGCACCAAGGTGAAATGGTGACCCATTATTGTTTCAGTCTCTATGTAATGAGAAAAGCACCTTAACAACAGAGGCAGAAGAGGTGAAAACATTACCTTGGGAGTAATCTCCTGGTATCACACCTCCATTACACTGGGATCCGATGGGCTTCAATTTGTCACTGTTTGTAGAGAGAACGGACAATCTGGAAGCATGAAAAATTACTAATTATAACATTTAAAATAGAAGCAGCAATGGAAATGTCAACAATCTGACTGGGGCATCCGAGATGTTGCAGTGATGGATAAGGACCATTTCACTGCAGACCGGGAGAGAAGCTTTGGGCCATTTTTCAAAGCTTGAAGAACTTCTCAAGGAGTTACAAATGTTCATTTATCTCCTACGCCTTCAATTACTGTCAGAACACACTGTGGTCCTTCTAACGGCTCCCATGAACTTTCAATCGCATTTGTTGATGAGATCATAAGCACAAAGATACTTTGGTCTAAGTCCTACCAAAATCAAGGGGAGTCGGGCATTTGGATGCCCCTGCTGATTTGGATCTCTGGCCTTAACCACCATATCAAGTATTTACTGAACCACTGATTTCTTAAGTGCAAGTTTTCCTAGAGGAGATAGAGCTACACCATATAAATACTGTTCCTGCAGTTGGTCAACAGTCCTCTGACACAGCCATAATCTTCAAACTGACTGACAGAGTTTCAGTTATAAGCTTTGAAATAAAGAAGATTCAGGAAGCGGCAAATTGGAGACCGTGAGAGACGTTAGTGTATTAGTCACACCGGATTAAGAACAACTATTTGGAAAAAAGATTCAATGTAGCATAAAAATATATTAGACCATTTTCAGACATTCCTTCCTGGCTTACTTAGGAGTTCGAAGGCAAAATGTTGCCTGTGAACCCTTGCACTAACACAAACTGGTAGAAATTTGTATTCTCAGGTCTTTGCATATGTATATGTATGCATCTATATACATATGTATGTATACACACATTATATATAGCTTTTTCAGTTGACATCAGATACTTCAGTAAGAAGCTGTGTATAAAAAGAAATATGAAAGGAAGCTTTATGAAATGCATAAGACGGAAAACTTCAGTCAGTAAGGAAAAAAGAACTTAGGGATGAAAATATACCTAAGGGCTAACCCGACCTGTGAAAGCCTTTGTTAGACTTGTTATCTCATCTTCCATTGCTAGCTGGCAATACAGACAAATTATTAAAAAATAAAAACAAAAAAAAATCTGAAATTATAGATGTAGAGGAATATGGCATCTCTGTCAAAACTCAGGCCTCTGCACACTTGAAATGGAAGTTTATATATAAAGGTCAGTCCCCCAGGTAATAAACCCCAGGTTTTATTTAGTGATAGCACCTCTAACCCACAGGCTCTTCCTTGAGAAGTTGCCAAGAATCAGCATTTTGACCGTTTCAGTCTTTAACAGCCAAAGCTGGTTCATTTTGCCACAAACTGAAGGCAGGACGGTCACTCTGGAGGCAGGTGCCACTTGTTCAATGACTGTCGGGAGTCATTTTTGGGTGTGCAGCAGACAAGTTCTCCCGCAGTTTTATACCGACCGGACACACCAGGGCTCCTGCTGTGGCCAATCCACCTGGTTACCAGTTTCCCTTCAACTGGTTTCATGTTTTAGGATGGAGCTTCTTTTGGGCTGGATGCTTCTGTCAGCAAAGGAACAAGACAGCCTACTTTTCAAAGCTAATTTCTTTTTAAAAGCGTGGACATGAGGAAGGTGGCAGAGGGTGGGATGTGACTTCAAAGCAGATGGAAATGCAGAAGAACAGTTGCTTAGCACCTATAAAAGTCAGGCCCACTTCTTCACAAGATACGTATGTATTTAGGTACCCATATTTAGGCATCCGCATTTGAGTTTTGGCCTCCAAATAACCTAAATCCATCACAGGTTTTTTGGAATGTGCAGTTGCTGAAATAAACAAAGATCTTAAAAGTCATGAGAATCATGGTGCGGTCCTGGCAGCAACCAGCTCTTCGGCACTTGGGGACAGCTTCTGTATTACCTGTACGCGTTAGGAGCTTTGCCAACTATTAACAAATGAAAGACAGAGACCAGGAAAATGCCCTGTAGAAACTTAATTCCACACTGATTTCTCAGGCAGTGGGACAATAGGGGACCAGCCGGCAGCCTTCTCGCCTTTGGCTGAGCCAGAGATGCAAATTAAAGATTGGAGTCAGAGGCAATCATTCAACCTAGACTATTTTCTGGGGGCATGTGTCTGTTTTGGAATGGGTCTGTAGCATCTATTTCTCTAGGACTGAATCGATATAACGTGACAGGACAGAGACAGACAGCACTTCACAGAAAATAAATTTTAAAAAGCCTGTAGAAATGCTGGATTGACAGCCAAGAAGAATGTGCTCAAAAGCACTTGGAAGCTGAAAACATTCCTTTTACATTCCACTTTATTTCTTACTCAATTATAAAGACTCACCTGATAAAAGGAGCAAGAAATTACCCTGCTTAATGACACAGATAAGGGAAGAAAACAGAAGCATTTAATTCCCATAAGCATCTCTCCTCTTTGTCTCAGCCTGCTTTTTTACGCCTGGATTATGCTAACACTATTAATCTTTCTGTCTGTGACTAACTCCTGGGTTTTTATGTTACTGACCTGATTCTGCACTAACACGCTCCTCCCAGTTTGGTGAAGCTCCCCCCCCCCCCCCCACCTCCAGCCCCGTGTGATCCATTCTTCCCCCTAAATAAAGTTGAAAAATTTGGCTGGGCTCAGAGAGCGCTGCCGGGGGAGCGGGTGTGCGGAGCTATTGCACCCTCCCCGCAGCTGCAGCACAAATAACGCGCCTCTTCAGCACTACCCACCCCTCGGCTCTAACGACCAAAGCTGGCGGGGGGGCACGGAAGAGACCGGCCAGTTGGCGAGGGCTTGGGCTACCTCCACGGTCAGGCTTCAGCAGGGGGGGGGTCCCAGCCTTGCCACCCCCTGACCGCTCAGCCTTTTGGCAAGTAGCCCAGCGAGGCGAGAAGGATGTGGCCGGAGAAGGTGAGTGCTGCATGGCTACGATGAATCCTTTGTGTGGAACTGGGGGGCTCAGTAGAAAGTGGAGGGGGGGGGGGGGGCAGCGGTGGCAATTTTTTAAATGGACACAGCCAAAACCCTCCTTTCTTTCCCCATTATGCCCCTTTCAAAGGGAGTCTCCCGAACGAGCTGATTTCCCGACAAAGCTCATTTTCCTGGCGCGGGGCGCAGAGTGCAGCAGCGAAAAGCACGGGAAAACGCCTGCTGCAGACCTGCCGTTTGTCTGTCTGTCTCTCCGTTCGTCCGGGCAGGCGGATGCTCCCCTGCATCCTGCTCCAGCCTCCCAGGCGGGGTACGGCCCGGTGCGGTACCCGGGGCTGGCATGGCACGGCTGGCACCCAGCGTGCGGGGCTGGCACGGCACGGTACCGTGATGGTTACCCCCGCTTGACCACCGGCCCGGAGCCGCTTGTGGCCCCCGCTGGGGCTGTCCGGCTCTGGGCAGAGGCGTGACCCGTCCTCCCTTGGGTACCAGCAGCTTTCCACGCATACACCCACCTCACACCCACCCTTCACAAAGCCACGGAGCATCCTCCCTCGTAGCACAAAGGTGCTATATATGCCTAGAATAATATATATATGCCTATAATAATATATATGCCTATAATAATATTTATAAGCCTATAATAATATATATATATGTGCCTATAAACACCCCCTCCTCCTCTACGCAATGTCCATCTTCCTCTCCATCCCCCCCAGGGACCCCTCACCCTTTCCCGTTCATCCTGCACCCGCTTCTCCACATGCATATAAACCCCCCCCTCAGTTAACCATGGGTTTTGTCCCTCTTTCCCCCCCCCCGAGAAGCAGCACACCCCCTTCCTCCCCCTCCATACACTGCTCAGTATGTCTTGCTACCTATGCAGGAAGGCTGAACCCCTCAAGCCACCAAGGGGGGGAAGGTGACACGTCCCTCACCCCCTTCCACCCACGGGTAAAGCGGTGCTGTGGAACCCACCAATCTCCAACACATTAACTGATCTCAAATGCATTTCACATAACTTTTCCCATTTGGAATGTGATTTGGAGCTAAAGGGAAAGTCAGCGCTGACCAGAAAGCACTAAATGCTTAAAGAAAGTCTTTATATTCCCTTCTCCCCGCTTTGCCTCCTCCTTTAGCTTCTGTGCTGGGACCAGTTTACCGCACACCAGTTCTGCCTGCCCCAGAGACAAAGCTGCCTGGGCTTCGAGACTGGGAGAGGAGGAAGGAAAGGTGCTTTCTGCTTACCTACAACTCTCAGATGAGACAGGGACTGTCCCCACTCCACGCTGCGGGAAAAGAAACATGAACTTATTCCAGAAATGTGCAGACACAAAGCAGCTGCATCTGAAATGACAGCCATCACTCCCCCTCCCAGCCCCCTGCGCCCTCCCACCCTTTAACTTAGTATTTTTCTCGCACAATTTTAAAGGTGAAACTCCCCGAGCATTGAATATATTGTAGCCCTAGACTGTAACTATTCATCAAGAATGGGCGCGCTGGCTGGAAGGAGAAGAGTTTGCTTTTTAAATGAGTTGGATGAATACTTGAATGTTCAAACAATCTTCTGCTCTTTGGCACATTTTAAAAAAATGTCATCCCTGCGGGAGTTTCAATCTTGGCAGATTTTAGATCTAAAAGAAAGGCTGCAAAGTGTCCCATCCGTAATTACTCTCCTTGCTAGCAGTAGGGAAGGAGAAAAAAAAGGAGAGATTAAAAAAGGCAGGGGGATGTGAAAGCATATCTCATTTGTTCATCTCCCTTTCACAACCAATTAGCCCAGAATCAGAGCCCTCCTTCACCTGAAAGAAACGGAGAATTTAATGAAAAGGCCATTGATTGTCTTAAGATCTTATTTTATGAAGATTCTTAGGTTTTGTTCATTTGAATTCAGCTCTAAACAGCTTTCAGTTTTATTTACCCTATAACTCGAGAGAACAATTAAACATCCACTTGTACCTGGCCTGGTAAGTACTTGTTCTGGCTCCAAAACACATGAAACACGGAGCATTAGGACAATCTGATCCTAGAAACAGGCAAATGAGGAAAAAAATCACTGAGCAAGTTTAAGCATCGGTGTAGGCAAGGGAACTGTTTGCACTTGTGTTTTCACAGAGTAACATTTAAAATACAGACTAATGAAAAAATTCCCAGGCTGCCTCTGGAATCGCAGGATGTAATTGCCCCTGATTTTGAAAGGTACGTGGGAAGAACAGCATCGAATGTTGTGCAAGAGAAACGAATAAGAACTAAATTAGCACAAAGTTAACCATGAAAGACAATTTCAAAGGGAAAAAGAATCCACATTTTACAGGGTACATTTTTTTAGCTGATGATATAAGACTGTTCCTTTAGTAAGAAAAACAAAGAGTGGCTTATCAGGACAATCCTCCCTCCAAAAAGAGGAATAGCGTGTGCTGGTTTGCGAAAAACAATCCCAACATCGGTTTTAAAATGCAGTGAAGCCTATTTGGAAGTGAACATCATGAAGGAAGAGCTCTGTTCAGCTGTTTAAGAGAACAGCACTTTGATCCAGCACTGGTCGCCAAGTTTAAAAGAAAAGGGTGGGGTGGAAATCCAGAGCCTTCCCCAAATCTGAGGTGGTGAAAGGAATAAGGCTCGATGGCTCTTCCTAACGTGGTTTATTACAGCATGGCTCAGCCTCATCTATGGGGAGCATTTAATATACGGCTTCAAAGCTACCCTAAAAACATCATACAAGGATTTCATGGATCAGGATGATAAGCTTCCCTCGCACCACTCTATAGACAAGAAGGCTAAAATATGCACCATGGGTACATTTCAGTAACACTGGTTTAAGGAGGGAATTCCTCAGGCGTTCAGTCTATAACGTGTACTTTGTTCCTGGTAACAGGCACCAGCAACTTCCACAAGGATTTGGACTTTGTACAGACAAAAGGTAGTATTTGCTAAAACATGCAGGTACAAGAAGGCTGTAATGACCCCTAAAAAGCTGCTGGTGTTTATCAGACCATAGTTATACTAAATTAACACATTATACTACCATGAGAAGGCACCAATAACATCAGTGGGATGAATACAATTTCAGAGAGTCTAAACCCACAACACACCAGGTCTGTCACTTCAACTGCTCTACGCTTCAGGGATTACTTAACTCAAATTAAAACCTTAAACCCCAGAATTAGCTGCATATGGGTTCTCTATAAACTAAATGCCCAGGCACACAGTAGGTGTTATGGTCCAGGCGTAGCACAGGCACATGCCCACACGAGTTCTTTCTGGAACATAAAAGCAGATGTCCCACAACTTCCAGCTGAACCCACAGAAGCCGTTTTGCTCGGCATCTCTCCAGGCAGAGGTAAGATGGTACCAGCTTCTGCTCTAAAATTACTTGCTTTTGCCATATGCAAACTGTCCCTTGAAATTATCCAAGCCCATCATAGCTTTAAGGAGAAATAGGACCCCTGTAGATATGTCTCCTTTTACGGGAACAAAATTCAACTTTCTGTTAACTTACCAATGCTGGAAGGAGTTATTACAAGTGCTCCCAAAACTTGCAGCCTTTTTCTCTTCTCGCATAAGGGAGGAGAAAACCTCAGGTATGATGAAGACAGAACAGGCTGAACAACTGCTAAAAGCTGAGTTTTCTTGCTCACTAGGATAAAAATAGCATCAAGCATTCTGAGAGACGAGGGCTAGAATTTTATACACTTAATTAAAAGATTAATTGACTTGCTTAAATCTTTATCTAAATTGCCAGTTATAACACTGGACGTGATCACGGGGGGTTTATGCAAATTAAGTTTCTAAGGATGACTACGTGTAAAAATATAATATAGTTCTTTTTTTCTATTTTGGCTTGAGATTAACAATATGGAAGACAGGGGCATAAAGAAGTTGTTGGATTTCAGGACTTCTCAGAGAAATCTATGGCGTTTAACACCTACAAACCGGGTGACACTACCAAAGTGTCCTTCTGTCACAACCCCATGTGTATTACTTAAGCCCACGCCCCCAAAGTGCTCAGAACCTACTGGAAAGCATCCAGCCCAACTGGCTCCCAGCTGACAGCTGAGCAGACTTGAAACCTTAAGATTTCCAAAAGCATTTTAAGCATCCAAAGGTAAAGACAGAGGTGTACTAGTACATACATGGATTTTGAAAATGGCAAGGGTGGTCTTGTGTACATATTTAAAATATTCCTAAAATTCATCCCTTTGTTCATAGAATTATAGAATTGTCCAGGTTGGAAGGGACCTTTAAGATCATCCAGTCCAACCATCAACCTAACTCCGATAAAACCATCACTAAACCATGTCACCAAGCACTATGTCAGCCCGGCTTTTAAATCCCTCCAGGGATGGGGCCTCAACCCCTTCCCTGGGCAGCCCATTCCAAGGCTTAAGAACCCTTTCCGTGTAAAAATTGTTCCTAATATCCAATCCGAACCTCCCCTGGCGCAACTTGAGGCCGTTTCCTCTTGTCCCATCGCCTGTTCCTTGGGAGAAGAAACCGCCCCCCCCCCGGGTACACCCTCCTTTCAGGGAGTTGTACTTACACGTGAGGTTACAGAAGATGCTGTGAAAAATAAATAGCAAGGCTAAAACATCTCACTTCGTGCTTTTTGAAGCTTTCCTGCCTTCTCTCCTTCTCCCATCCCTTCCTCCTTGCCCCCTCCCCTCCTTGTCCCCCCCTTTCGTTTGCTCTCGCTCCTGCTCTGACTCTCAGCTGCAGTGTTGTGCCCAAGTGCGTGAGTCGATGTCTCGCTGCACGAGCTCCGGGGGAGGAGAAAAAGAATCGCTCACGTATCGGGTTTACAGCATGATGGATACATTTCATACAAACGCTTTTACATCAAAAAGATGCAAATTGAGAAAAAGGAAGCACAATCTTCTGTAACGCAATAAAAGGGGAAGAGACAATCTGAAAGGCAGCTGGGAAATTTGCACACAGGCCGAAGGCAGAAAGCAAGCAAGCCTGAAACTATATTAAAAAGCCAATACATATTTAAGGTGATATAAATGCTAGAAGTAACTCAGCATTGGGAAATACACAGTGTATGTGTGCTTGAGTACATGGAAAAGGCACACACAGAGACAGCAAAAAAAAAAGATTCTCCTACTACTGAAATCAAAGGGATTTTCTGTATTAATTCACAAGGAGCAGGTTTATAGTTTCAGGTCAGTCATTTTTACTTTCGAAAGATGTTTTTGTGTTCATTTGAGAACAGTATTCTACATTTTTCTCACTTGCTGCTGGTTTATGTGTCCTTATCAACTATTCTTACTCAATAAATAGAATCAGGAAGTCAAAGAAAGGAAGTTTGAGTTGACCTAAAGGTCAGGTATGTACAATCAGCTTCATATTTAAACAACAAAACTGCAGTAGCTCACATGTCTTTTCCGGCCTTCACCCTTCCAGTGAAGCTGAAGATTCCAAACATTCACCAAACTCAGTCCTTCCTTTAGCTGAAACACAGAATCAGGAAACAGAGTTATCCCAACAATAAAAAAAAATAATCCAAAACATCCCCCATCACAGCTTCAGACAAGTCTGGTCTCCCACGCGGCATTTTCATTTTTTTTAAATTTTCTTTTTTTTTTTTAAGGATTCAGTGCAAATCATCCTTACTCTCTTTCACGTAACATGGATAACGTCATTATTACCAAGTCACCAGCGAACTGAGGCAAGTTTTGCTCTTATAAAAAGGGAGGAGTCTCAGTGAAATCAAAAAGCTCTTGATCAACATTCTCATCTCTTTTCAGTAATTCAGTAATTGACCTGAATTAATATTTGAGACACTGATTTTTGTTACTGTAATGTCCTGCCCATCTTATACCAAGTTGGTATTTTACTTTAAACATCAGCTTGCTAAAAGAGGGAGACATGGAAACGCGAGCCAAAGCCTATCTCTAGGCAAGGGCACGGACCACATCCATAGCCTGTATCTATCCAAGTATCCCAGTAAAACATCACTAGTTCAGTAAAAGCTTTAGCAATGGACTCACTTTACAGATATTCTAATATGTTTTCATGAAAAGTTTCTTCCAACAAATCAGTATTTCCAGACAAAAAAACCCAAACAACACTCCAAATATTTTTGTAAATACTTGAACCTTTCTAATATATTTTATTAAACGTTAATGGGAATTAAATGTGCAGAGCCCTGAGATACTAGTTTGCATGTTCTTAACGCTCAGACAAAATACACTGAAGACTTATGACTCACACAAAACCAACAAAACAATGCAAGAATAATTTCTTTTCTACCGTTTGAATTAAATTAGAGCATGGACAATGCAGAATGTTTGGGGGTTTTTCTACTGGGAAGTTTCCTCCTGAGAAAGTGTTGACATTGAAACTTCAGTCGTTAGAACCTGACTCAACTGGAAACGTGTCATTTGTATGTGTCTCCAGTGTCACTTAATACAGTCATTACAGGCAATATGAACAGTCTTCTCAAAAGCTAAGCAGAGTAAAGAGGTCCAACTCATGTTCAGCTTGGTATCCACCAGGACCCCCAGTTCCTTTTCTCCAAAGCTGCTTTCCAGCCAGTTTGATGTACTTTAAGTTGGCCCCAGCAAGTACTTGTGCACAAGGTGGCTCCTCTCCAGGGGCAGGTCTTTGCCTTTCCTCTTGTTGAACTTCACAAGGTTCCTCTCCGTCCACTTCTCTGGCCTGTTGAGGTCCCTCTGAACTAACACCATAAAGCTTCCTCAGAACCTCAGGGGTGTATCCCATCAGCTCCCACGGGTTCCGTAGTTTCTTCAAGTGTTCCCTGACTCAGTAATTCTCAGATCAAGGGTGAGTCTTCACTGTGCCACACTTTCCCACTGGTCTTGGAGTGCTGGGATCACTCAGGGCAAATCTGACCAGAAGAGTGAAGCGAAGAAGGTATTGAGCCCTCTTCCATGTCCTTGGTCCATCAGGTCCCCTGCCCCATTCAGGTCCACATTTGCCCTAGCCTTTCTTCTGCTGCAGATATACCTCTAGAAGCCCCTCCTGTTGCATTTATGTTCCTTCCAAGGCTCACCTCCCAATGGGCTTTGGCTTTCCTAACCCCATCCCTGCATGCTCAGATGGTCACTCTATCCCTCCTGCATCACTTGTCCCTCCTTCTACCTCCTGCATGCTTCCTTTTCATGTCTGAGTTGTCTGGAGCTCCTCGTTCATCCATGCAGACCTCCTGCCACCTTCACTTGATTTCCTGCACATTGGGATGGACCATTCCTCGGTTTGGAGGAGGTGATCCCTGGAAATCAACCACATCTCCTGGACCCCTCTTCTCTCCAGCGTCCTACACAAGTCTTCCAGCCAAGTCCCTGAAAAGGCCAAGCTCTGTTCTCCTGAGCTTCCACAGCAGCACTCTGGCTGTGTGTGGGAGACACGTCTGTGATCCCAGCAAGACCATCATCTTGCAACTTCATGAAGGCCTCTAATTCCTCCTCTTGTTTTTTTTCCACACTACGCCCGTTAGTGTGCAGGCACTTCAGATTGACACCCAGACATGTTGATTCCCAGGAAAAAGCAAGGGCTTCTTTTCCTTGGCACTTGCTTACTCTTGTGCAGACACTTGAGGGGGGTTCCCTTCAGCCACGTTTTGCCATTTTTGAGGTTTCTCTCCTCCACACCACCCTGCACCCTGTGCTTGCCAACCTGGTTCACCAAGTCACCCACAAGCAATGGGAAGAAGCATTCTTGGCCCTCAAGAAGCTTAAAAGTGAGGCAGACTGGAAAGTGGTGGCAGCATTGCCCTATTGCCTACAGACACCGAGTGGTTTGGTTGTAGTCACTCAAGAGTCTGCAGCAGAGCCAGGAACAGAGTCCTCAGACATTGTCTTGGAGAGCAGAGATCTGTCCGTAAAAGCAGTTTCCTTCCCCCAAAACGCAGCTGGAGCAGAAGCTGTACTTTGCAGACTTAAGATTTTAAAAGCATTCCTGTTTTGTTTTTGAAAACGCACATACCTGAACTGATGGGGAAATGGAGTTACAAATAACATCCACTCGCCTTCCGGGAACGTTACCAGCTGCCTAATGATTTTCTATCTTCCCCGCAGGAATCCGAGAGCTGTGGATACAGATGAGATGAGAGCCAGGTTCAGGCAAGTATGACAAGATCCGATTTTCATTAGTGCCGAGACATTCCACCCTCCTGGACTTTCACGTGGGTGGTGGACACTTGGCTACTCCATAAATCAGAAGGGCATTTCACAGCGTCTGAAGTTCTTTTATTGCAGTTTCTTTCTTTGGGCTGCTTGAGAAAGATGTTGACTCCACAGCTGAGCAGCGCTAAAATATTCTGTTGTCATAACCTCCCGAAATACATCTTGCCAGTTGCGCAACGTGTAGACACTCATCAGAGATACAGCACGTTGCACTTGTTCCCTTATGGGAAATGAACTTTCAATCAGCTTTACAAACACATATATTTTTTTGTCCTAAACTACAGTAAAATCTGGCTTTTAAACTTTCTTTAAAATCAACATTTATTTTTAACTGCGTGAACATATTGTTCCAAACTGGCAAGAACTGCTCATTTACATCTTCTACCATCAACAGGACGCTAATCTAGAGTAAACAGTCTTTATTACGAGCAAGCACGTGCTGTTAATTAGTAAGAGAGACCCTCAGCTCTCTGGTAGCCTAAGTGGGATGAGCCACAGATTCCTCTAATGAAGATGAACTGGAATTGCATCCTATCGAACAGAGCATCTCCCAGCAAACAGTTATGCGGCAAGATCTCGGAAACCTAATTTTGGGCTCAAAGCATTTGGGAGTGGGGTGGAGGGGGTTTGGAGCAATCTGTTATTTGAAATAAGTCGCTCCGTAAGTGCTTACAGCTCCTCGGACTAAAATATCAATATCAGATAAAATATAGTATAAATAAAGAATAAAATATCAGTATCCTGCTGCCCTGAGGGGAAGCAGAAATCAGTAAGAAAGAGGCCACCCTTGCTCCTCATCAGATTTAACTCTGAGATGAAGATCTGGCAGAGGGAAGAGGAGGGGGGGGAGCAGATCAGTTCTTCACCTTCCCCAGCCCAGCTCTTTGAACTTCAGAACCGCTCAGATGAGTAAATATTTTAGGATTTGTCACACACAGCATGTCTCAAAGCCAAGTGCCTTAAACGTATTGGAAATTCTATCAGAATTATGAAAGACTAAGGTTTTTAAATTCTAGATTACAGCTCACTGCCCTCAGGGGAGCTCACCTCTTAAATAATCCTGTGTCATTTTTCACCCAGGTCATTTTTCCAGATTTGCCATCAGTGAGGACATCTCCTAAACTCCAGTACAACGAGGACAACGAGGACAAAATCCCCAAATCAAAATCCTCTCCAGACACGCCAAGTCTGAGAGCAAATATCAAAGAAGAGAGGAAAATAGAAACCCTTCGTTAACATGAGAGCTCCTGGTTTGTAGCCGATTTTGTTAATGCCTATGATGTTAGCAAAACCAAGCCTGCCCCTCAGCAAAAAAACATGCCTTTGATTTCACTCTCTTTGGGGAATATTTGGGGGAAGAAAAACAACCTCTCACTGAACAAACTCATAAGATAGGAACTACACTTGTTGCAGCGCTTGTTTTGCTTTTAAGCCCGAGGATAAGCCCTGCCACCACAACGCTACTGGAAAATTGATTTGATTTTCTTCAATTATCTCTTTGAGAAAACAATCAATCACAAACGGGCAGTGAGCTGAGGAGCTTCCCCCACCCCTCCGAGAAAGGAGACAGCAGAGCACACGTGTGGAAACTTGCACAACTCTGACTATAGATGCCCCATGCTGTGAACTTTGGGACACAGGGAGTTATTCCAACGCCCCCATGACCAAGCAGAGCTCCTGAGCATCACCTATGCCCGGAGAACCCCAGGAGAAAACCATCTCACAGATGCCCCCGGTGAGGAGGGAACCGTAGTCCTCGCTGCTTCAGAAATTCTGACCGAGTGAGAACACCCCCAGAATCCCAATGAGGCCCAAGTTCAAAGAAGTTCCTGTACCTGCGCTTTTGGCCTCAACAGACTATGACAACTTTGCCAAACTAAACACAACGAGAGACACTGAAACGAAGCAGCTGGAGGGGTCCCTCTCGTCCACCATCGCACTGATAATAGTGCTGGTTATTATCTTCTCTTTGGTAATGACATCCATAGTGACCTACTGTTTTCACAAATGGAAACTGAGAGGGAAACAACTGCAGAAAGCACAAGAGGAGTATCAGAAAGACCAGGAAAAGAGCATGTTTCAAAGCACTCCTCAACTTGTTTCATAAAAAAAAGGATCCACCGTGAAATACTCTCCCATTACCTGAAAATGAAAATAATCAAAGAACAGCAGCTATGAAATTTCCAAGCAAGTATATCCTTGGTTTTTCTCATTTATAAGAGTTGCTAGCAGTTTGGAGATTTCCTACAGCTTTATTATACATATATATATATATTTATATATTTAGTCTCATTTGTGCAAAGTAAGACCAACACAATCATGTATTTTTACTCTCTACTGTATGACTAAAGCAGTAAATTTAAACCTGCCGCTCGCATTCTTTCCAAACCCCACCGTCCCGTGGAAGGCGGAGGGTCAGATTTTGGTTTAGGGCCAATCCAGGCAGTCCATAAACATGAGCAGAGCTGCGTTGCCTTGCACTTGATCTAATCATCTGGCTGAAGATTTCCAAATCCAATTGGGAGTCTGAAGTAAATCAGATTCCCAGCTACTCGGCCTGGGCCTGAAAGCCTGGAGTTGAGGAACTCTTCGTGTCCCCAGCTGGAGTTCCAGGCAGAAGGGATGCAGGACCAAGCCCTACGTGTGTCACCAGGTGGTAAATCAGGATTTCTTCCCTCTTTGCCCAGAGGTGCTAGCGGCGTTACAGCCACAGGTGGAATAAGGACACCCAACGTTAGCGGAACCCAAACTTTCCAAGGAAAGAACAAGCCTAACGCATTTTTTTTTAAACTAGGCTTGTCTTTTTTTTTTAAAAACCGACCATACGATGGTGTGTTTCTATTTTCATAGCCTGTAATATTATGTCCCGGGAAAACAACAGATCTATTGTGAGTAGCACATGGAAGTAATATTTTCTAACAAAGTGACGGATGTAATATTAATATGCGTAATTGTTTTAAAAAGTAGAAAACCTGTAAAATGACAAACAAAAACCCCTGCTCAAGTATACAGCTTGCTTGCAATTACCAGTAATGCTGTCTGTATTTTTAAACAAGCTATAATACTGTGATGATGCTGTAAACTTACTTCTGTAGGCAAAAAATGTTCTATTTAAAAATGTCAAGATGAAGGATGTAAATGTTCTTAAAGTGCTATCAACTAAAAATATGAATTTTCACAGAATATTCTAAAGGATTCTGTTACATGCTACAGATATATTTTACAAACGTATTTATGGATCATACACATAAGTCTATGTGAGAACAAACAGTACTATTTTATTACAAAATAAATAAATAAGCAGTGAATATCTACACCCAGAAGCCAGAAAATGTGTTGGTGTTTTGTTTTTTTTTTTTTTTTAAGGTATCCTGATCAATTCTACAGGCCATTTGAAAGAGAGAGGAGCTATACCTTACTGACAGAAGGTATACACCCCCCTCGTTTCCCAGCCTCCCCCGTACAGACCACGCTGCTGTCGGTGCAGGCAAAGATCTGCAGAATCAGTTCTGGAGGAAAAAGGAAGAGCTAGTTGTGTAAAAACAATGCAAATGCAGTATTCATAAGACTAATATATGGATTCACAAAATTAAAAACCATTTTTCAAACACAGCGGCATTCAGAACACCAGCTCTGTTGCAGGCAGTGACAATTTCCACACAGTGTCTGGGTTAGCTCTTATTGAGTGGAGAAAATAAAAAGTCATTGTCCAAAAAACGTCCTGAATGGTAATAAAATTACAATTTGAAGAATGCAAGTGTATTTCAAAACGCTTTAAACATACCTAGCTGGGAGAGCTCCAGCTCTTGCCAGGGTACAGATGTACGAGTTGGAGTGACTGCACCGAAAGCCACAATTCAGGTTTTTACTGAAGAAGAATCTGGGCGCTGTGCGAGTGAACCATTTCACAGGGGAACATCATCCCTTCCAGCAGCAAAGCCTTGTCCTCGCTGCCACCAGCTTAAAATCTTTGTCAGGCTCCCAATATGAATAAATGGGTTCAGCTTCTCTTGGACGCCGATCAAACTGGTGTTTTTTGGTAAAAAAACCCCAAAAACCTGACTCTTGCCACACAACAAACCCAGGACTGGGAGCCAGATTTAGGAAAAGCGGGTCTGAAGCATTTCAGTTTTTAGTATGGCTTCAGAGAAAAGATTCAGGATTAACATTAAGGACTAGTGGACAACCATTCTGGGACTACGTATCTCACAAAGAGCTGGAAATCAGTATTCAAACATGTCTGTCTTTGCTCCCAGTTCATAGCCAGGCACATTAATCGCACTGAGACTTCATTCCCATTCAAACACGCACCTGTAGCCTATTGGGAATGAGATGGAAGTTTATCCTAGGAGGGAAACAACTGCAAAGTCCCACGGCCAACAGCTGGTTAGAAACAAGACCAAGAAACGACTGAGCTTGGAAGCCAGGTTAATTTTTTTTATAGAGAAAGCTGGGCCGAATCAAAGTGGAAGTTACATTGTTGCAGACACGGGAAACTGATTTTAATGATAATTTGAGGAATGTAAGTTTATCCAAAGGGTCAGTTATAAAGTATAACATCACACAACCGGTTATCAGCATACACATAATATAAAACAACGTATATAAGAAAAACCCTTCTGTACTTACACAAAGTTCAAAGCCATAAACTCTACTCCGTCACAAATCATCCAGAGGATTAAATAATGCAACTCTGTGTAGCACGAAAGGTAGAAAGGGAAAGCTCCAAGGTACTTTTATCAGGGAGGGTGATTTGTTTCAGTGCTACAGCCGCTGCCACATCAATCACCCTTCATCCACCCCACTCCTTTCCTGCCCCAGCAGCTGCAAACAAGGGAGCAGGTGAATAAATATTTCTTGATCATAGTTTTAGAGTGTTTCTTCGGATCAAAAGAAAAATCTACTGCTGAGAAAGGGGAGGAAGCTGCTGTGAGGGGGAAAAAGGAAGAGACATGATCTACTTTTATTTCCCCCCCCTCCACGTCAGAGTTTTTGTGTCTCTAGTCTCAAACACGGCAGGATTATGAAAAAAATTATTTAGAGACTGGGATCATTCACTCCATCGTACATCCCTAATGGCTGCTACAAGAAAACACTCAGATCTCAGAGTCACTCTTGATAAAAAAATATGAAAGAACCAGAGTGAGCGGTAGGAAAACACACACAACAGACGTAAGCAAAGCGTGCTTTGATTTTTCAGAGGAGCGATCTGAATTGTCTTTGTAACATTTATGCAAACAAACTGCTCAGCCACTCTGCTGTGCGAGTATGAACGCCGTTCCACAGACAAATACTGTCAGATGCCTGACCCAAATAGCTCATCGTTCAGTCTATTTACCTAAAGGCTTGACAAGAGTTGCAGAGAAGTATTTCAGTGTTTCTAGAAAGCATCTATGGACTGGAAGGAAAAATATCATAATGTCTTCTTTTACTTAGAGAAATAAGCAATGTATATGTAGAGCCCTGGAACTCACTTGCTGTGGTTTCTGTAAGGCCTGAAAGCTCTGTTCATTGGCAGTAACAACAAAATTACATCTTTCAAAGGATTCAATTCCTGGTCACCATTTCTGTAGCCAACAGCCCTTACCAGACTTCACATGGAATAATGAGCATCCTTTGCCTAGTGTTAGGCAGGTTGTTAGAGACCTCAAAAGGCTCGAGAGAAAGAGGGAGTGTAGTCCAGAAGGAACAGAGATGGAGCATCTAAAAAGAAAAGGTTTCTAAAATCGGAAGGTAGGAGATTTCAGGGATTATAGAGTAATGGGAAGAAAGAAGCAGCAGTTTATTCATTATATATGGAGCTGTGATCCACAGTGACAATTCCAAAGTTAAAGCCAAGCTTAGGGGAATATTTTTGATGGAATAGTAAACTTGCTGTTTACAAGGAACCAGAATAAAGTGCTGACGACGCAGCAAGCACAACCAGCTTTGAACAACTCCGGGCTGCATTGCGTTTTCACTTGGGGCTTGACCTACTCAGGATCAATTCCCAGTGAAATCATTCAAGGTAGGTTTTTAAGCACCAAAAGGCAGATATTTGCTAACACAGGCGGGTCTATCTGCCTCTATAGCCTGGCATTGCTTTTCAGTTTTCCATTGATCTGTGGGAAGTGAAAACCAGAGGCTGAACAGCCCTCAAGCACTCTTATAAACAATACATAGCATACAAAAGAAAATATCTACATGGATATAAAATACAAAACCAACTTCAACAGTACACATTCTCGTCCCCAAAATGGGAAAATAAAACACAACAGTAAGATCTAATCCTGTTTTTTTGTAACAAAAATTCAGTAAGAGTTCGTAGATAAGCATATTCTTCCAAGACATCCACAGCCTCCAGAGATCTAAACACACACAGGGCAGGAAACTGGGGAGTTTCTAATGAGACTCAGTAACTTCACGACTCACCCAAGTCCAACGGCCACGAGGTCGCTGCAAGAGCGACACGATGAGCTCCTGCCATCAGCAGTAACCAGAAAGGTGGGCTGCATTTGTGCCCCCAGATCAGCACACACCTTCTGAGGCTACAATGAAGATGATTTCATTGTCCAACCCACTGAGATCCCCAGCGTAAAGCCATTTTAGCTGAATGTGAACTGAATACCAACCTTTCCCCCAGATATATTCTTAGCAACATAGTAGCTTTGCCATCTTGAAAAAAAAAATCACAGAAAATTACAACAAATTCCAAAGTATATTCAAAAATGGTCAAAAATATTATTTGGCATCTTATTCCGATTTTAATCTTTGTTGGTTTTTTCTCTTCCTAGACACCTACCCTGTATAGGCTCTATGATTAACTTATTATCATTTCTTGTCCTGTTGGCATCCTCAGTCTTGCTGATTAATTTCTGTTATAGTCTCATTATTTCACTTCTATAAATATCCCATTTCATTTGACTCCTTTCTATAGTTACTTTGCAACCTTCTTTTTCTCCTCCACCTGGGGCTCTCACTTTCAATTTAAAAGGGAAGGGGAAGTGATTGAGCTGAAATCCAGTAATTACACCTCCCTGCCCTGAAAAAGGGAATCATTTATTTTTCTTATGGATGGAAGCAGCTGGGAGCTGCTCTGAAATCCCACAAGCAATCCCACAAAAAAACAATACTTATTATTGTCAGGTTAATAATAGACAGTGTTGGCTTCCGTAATTTGAAAAATGCGTACCGTTGGATTACAATATATTGCAACATTTGCATTTAGGAAGAATAAAGAGTGGACTCATATCCCAGACGCCGGCACGCTGGGCATATCTGGTTCCACCTGCGAGAATATTAAACCACCACCCAATTTATCACTGACAGAACGGGTTATATCCACAGTCGTTGGCATTCGGTACGCGACTGCCCGCAGAAGACTCTCCCAGTTCTTTCTGTCCTTGAGTTACGGTTACCACTTTCAGGCCTTACATTGTCTGACCTTTCAGCCTTTGCCATAAGTTCCTGGGATCCTCTGAAGGTTTGGGAAAGCTTCCGAGCGCTTCTCCTATACGTGTAAGCACATCCTGAAATAAAAGGAAACATGAAAATTACTGGGGTTTGTATTCGTGCTGTTTCTCATGTCCTGTATGACAGGCCTCCCATTGGCAGCTACAGCCAGTCCCTCAAAAGCAACTGGCAGACAGCGCTCATCAGCACAATTCTGCTGGATTTTTAAAGCATCCCATTTAAAAACTTTGTTGAACAGCATAGCCAGTGATCTGCCCCATAAAGCAGGTTTCTTCCCTACGGAGGAGAGGGAAAAAGCAGCTGGACTTTGCAGGGAAGCTGAGAGAAAAACAAGAGAAAAAAGTGAAGCCTCACTTGAGACTGAAGTTCTCAGATCTTAGGTATGGAGTGAATGGGAGTCAAAAATCAGGAGACTAACATTATTAGGTAAAAAAGGAACACGTTGTACAGTGCACAAACCCCCACCCTGCCCACAAATACAGAAAGACAGATCTCTGGGCTTCAGAGAGTATGACTTCTTCATCACTCAGAAACAAACTGCTTTCCATCTGACTCCCTTTCTAAAAGCAAGAGTTCTTCCTTCAGAAAGATCATCCTAAGGAACAGCCACAGAAGGCCCAAGGAATTCCCTAAGTTACCTGCTATTTACCATTTTGCCTTGGACAGCCCATCACAACACAAATCGTGGAGAAATAATTAAGATGTTCCCAAATTCTAGGACATCCTGGGAAAGACCTTCAGCTTTCATAAATCAGGCAAGCTCAGACAACTTGATCAGTCCGTTAGTCCCAAGCGTTTTATTAAAGATATGAAGCCAAATTCTGTTTTGACTTGCACTACGTTCAGGTCAATCTGATCTCATTGCCATAAATCTGGGGGAAAATCTGGCTCACGGATTCTTTAGTTACCCTATGTATAAGATGTACCACAACATGAGGGGTTTTTTAAACAACATTTGCTTACGCTGGAGTAAACCTGTTCTTCCAATTTCTCTTGGATTAAAGCACTTTCCATTAGAATCTTCATTCGTCTGAGAAAGGCGATCTTGGCTAACTCTGCTTCCTTCTTCTGACAGTCAGGGCACACTGACGATTTGTGGATTTGAGCTTCTGTTACCTGAAAGATGAGATGTTGATGCAATGAGCAATGTCTGTCCTAGCAAGATGGCCACCCAGTTAAGAACAATCAGTAAAAATACAGATACAGATACTGTCTTAGGGCAAAAGTGTGCTTTTGGAGGCATTTGTAAATTAGTTCATAATCTTTGTCACAGTATCATCTTCACGAGCCTGCCTGAATGCTTTGACACTAAATATATTTGCTTTTCCCTATGATTACCCCTTCCAGCTCTGGTAACTCAGTTTCATCTAAAATGAGAATCATAGAATTGTTGAGTTTGGAAGGGACCTTTAAGATCATCCAGTCCAACCATCAACCTAACTCTGATAAAAACCATCACTAAACCATGTCTCTAAGCACTATGGCAACCCGGCTTTTAAATACCTCCAGGGATGGGGCCTCAACCACTGCCCTGGGCAGCCCATCCCAAGGCTTGATAGCCCCTTCAGTGTAAAATTTTTTCCTAATCTCCAATCTGAACCTCCCCTGGCGCAACTTGGGGCCGTTTCCTCTTGTCCCATCACCTGTTCCTTGGGAGAAGAGACCGACTCCCCCACGGGTACACCCTCCTTTCAGGGAGTTGTAAAGAGCGAGAAGGTCTCCCCTCAGTTATCTATTTGTATCTGAGAACCACAGCACTGATCTGTAATACACTATTTCTCCTTGCAATAGGCAAAGCTTCCCTGATGCTAGAGGCTGCATGGACATTACTGCCTTCTTCCACGGAAATAAAGGTCAAAAAGGAATTCACGTGATTGCCAAGCAACACGTCGGTGACTGGCCAGAACCAGCTGTGAGGATACAGTTACACTGGGAAAAAAAATTGTTTTAATTAGTATAACTCATTTGAGCCTAAATGGATGCTCAGGACAAATTACAATTCTGCCACAACCATAGAGGGTAAGATTATCTTTATAAATTCTAAGAGGCAAATAAACTCTGAAGTTCAAATATCTATATGCAGCTCCGACTCAGACTGCAAACAAAATTATACAGTTTTCTTTGTAAGATAAACAGTGCCACTGATTAATTCCTACACGAGTTTATCCCTCATGAAATCTTAAGTGCATTTAATAGCATTACACAAATCCCAGTATTTGTGCATTTATGAAATATCAATAACTTCATCTAATTTAATTTACACAGATTCCATCTGGTTCCATAAATGCAATAAGTTGCTACAAAAGCAGTGGAATCAATCCTAGAAAGTCACGGCTCAAGTCTCTCCGTTGTCGTCTTCTTTGATTTCTTCTCTGCATAAAAATGTCATTATGGGGAGGGAAAGAGAAGCGAACAGACATAGCAGTCAAAGTTACATCTCTCAGAAAATGTATTACCGCACTAAAACAAATAAAGAGGCAGGAAAAATTCTACAAAACTTGGATGGTGGCTTGGTTACCATTAATGCAATAAAAGAACACAGATTGCTTAAATTTCAAAACAATTTAAACAAACAGGAAGCCTGAAACAATCATCAGGCCAGAACTGCCTTTAGAAGTATTGCTCCCTGCTCACCTGGCGCAGGCTTTGGAGAGAAATACGTTATCACTTTTACTATGCTATATGGCAATAAATTAAAGCCAGCAAATATGATAGAGATAAAACAAAATAAATGACCGTAATTACTATTCCAAGCTCATTTTTTGTTTTATCAGAAACACTTTCCCAGATGCCGACGTTCTGTACCGATTTCAAACAAAGTACAGACATTTGTCAAGGCCCAGATTTATGGGTAGAGGCATCCGTAGGCAACGGTCACTGCTCAAATCCACATAAACCCATATTCAAATTTATCTGCAAGTACAAAGGAAGAATGAAAGTATCATTGACCAGAAAAAGAAAATAAAATACCGGTCCGGAGACTCTTGGATGCTGAAGGGAGGAGCTGTGTCAGAATGCCTATCCTATGGTGGGAAAAACACACTGGGCTGGTGAAAGAGAAAAGCACTTTGAATTGTGTAAATGATCACATAATATGCAGAATACTTCTATAAATAATAGGTGCAAACATAAACAGAAAACAAGGTTTTTTCCTTCAGCTGATCCAGGTCTTATTGTGCACTGCAATAACTGACCATCCCAGCATCGCTCAGTGACACAAATCATTATTTTAGCACCAGACAATATTTTACAATGATTTGATTATTCGCTAGCAGCAGCTCTGCAGCTGTGTCTGACAAAAAGACGAGAAAGGTCAATCTGGAGACATCAAGCCAAAAAAATCTCTTTCAGAGGCCTGAGCATCAGTAAGGTCTGCCCAACTTGACCCTTTGCTGCAGGGCAGGGGTTGAGGCACCATCCCTGGAGGGATTCAAAAGCCGGGCTGACATAGTGCTTGGTGACATGGTTTAGTGATGGTTTTTATCAGTTAGGTTGATGGTTGGACTGGATGATCTTAAAGGTCCCTTCCAACCCAGACAATTCAACACCTTTTTTTCCCAGTGGTTCTCCCAAAAGCGTGGGTAATTTTTTTTTTTCTTCCTTGCAGTACCTGTTTAACAGTCTCTCTGATATTTTTCAGGCGGATTCTGTTAATTAGCCGACCAGGAACAATGCAGTTCCAGTCACTCGTCTCCAGTTTCTGTGCCGTGAATCCATGCTGTGGCTTTCTTGACTTGGCACCACCTGCCTGCTTAGAGACCAGCTGCCGACGCAGCCGACTTATCCTCACGGTGCAGAAAGACCGGAGAGCATCCGGTTCTCCGTCGGATAATTCAGTCATTTCTGTCAGGCACAAACCAACAAAACAAGAGCATCAATTACTGTATCAGGGAAAGAGAAGAATTACTGGTCTTATATCTGTGCGACCTCATCTTATCTATTTAATAAAAAACCAACCCCAATGTCAAGCCTAGAAGCAATGACTGTAATATTGAAATTCTGCACTGCTATTATAAGTCTGGATGATAACTGTAGGAACTCGCCCAATAAATGTCTCTATAAATAGTCTCCAAATAGGGGAAAGGATAAGAACCCTAAAGAATTAGATTACTTAATGATAAGTCACAAACACATTAGTCAAGAAGTACTTAAATACTATGACATTAAATAAACTGAGTTTCAATGACTGCCTAATACAGATTTACCTTCTTCCTACCTGAAACTGCAACTTGCTAAAACAAAATGAATTCACATTTAAAGAGAGCTACTCATCCAGTAACTCTGAGGAGCAATTCATAAGACACTGAAAAATCAGAGGCAGTCTCTACTGAAGTATCTCTGGAAAACACCTCAAATATACTCTACAACCTACAGTTAAGCATCTTTGGGGTTTTTTTTGAGGAAACGTATATTATATTAGAAAATACTTTCCTCTAAAGCTTCAATGATCATTTCCTAAATTCTTATATGACCTTGTTTAAACAATACCTTTTCACTCTTCCATCTTCTCCTATCCCTCCCAGTGGCATGTAATAAATAAAATCTGAGAGATTACCCTTCAGATGGGCAGGTAAGGACGGATTTACAGCTTCACTCAATGCTTAGTGGGAGATTTTCCACAGGCTTAAACCCAGTCAATCAATCCAGGCTTAATACTTACATGAGTAATTGTTTTACAATCGCAGTATTTCATGAGCATCAGCATACAGCGATGGCCTTAAGAGATACCACTGGTTTCAACTATTTAAACAGGGGAGGGTACCTCTCTACCTTTATTACACAGATTTTGCTTTTATGCGACTACTGAAGCCCAACTAAACACTTTAATGGTGGAATTAAAGGAGAAATGAGGAGACAAAACATTACAGTAAGAATTACTAGAAGTCTTGTGAATACCTCTGCATATAGATAGTGCTAACACAGCGTTCCCTTCTCAGGGCTCCACTCTGCCAGCCAGCAAATGTTATGTGTATACATTAGAAGAAACACTAGCAAAGAGAACAGCAATTTTTTAACCTGACCGCACACAACCAATGTCAAAAAGTTACTTGCTTAATATTAATTCGTGTTCAACAGTAAATAAACACAGAAAGAATACAAATTATCAAGGATCAAGGACTATGATTTCACTGAAACAAGAAGAAAAGATGATGAGAAAAGTCAGTGCACCGTTAAATTCTGAAAAGTTAGACTTTTAACTGCACAGGGACTATTTACACTTTCAGGTTTTCTCCTACGTATCCGAGGTTCACCCGCCCTTCGGCTGAAAGAAAAGAGCTGTGGACAAGGGGATCGATGCACTTGCTTTGCTGGTTGGTTTTATTTCTTGTCTTTCACGTATTCCCTCCTTTCCGTCTCCGAACCAGACATGCTTGACCACTCCATCTCCATTTGTGGTGGCAGATTTAAATGTCACCACGTGTCTGTCTACAGAGAATCTCTGCCAGCGCCAGTTACTCTTCCAGAAGAGCATTTTGCTGATGCTTGGCTGCCCCCAGTCCCGCATTCTCACACCCTCTTCGCTGGAGAGGAGTAAGGCAGGAGCGGGTGACAAGAAGAGCAAAACCAGCCACCAGAAGAGACATCAAACCAGAGCCGTGTGTCACACAGCAGTAAGGTCACCAAGCACGGAATATTTAGAAAGTAAAGCGCAAAAAAGCAGACCAAGAAGCTGCTCTGGTTCTCAGCGTGTACCGACAGAGATAAACTAATCATAGACTGGTTAGAGTTGGAAGGGACCTTAAAGCTCTGCGTTTATAACTAAGTGACCTACATACGTTTTGCCTTCTGTAAGCAACTACATCTTTAAACATGACATTCTAAATCTATGTGAGCGGAGGGAGAAAAATAAAGAAAATCTTTATTGAGTTTCCTTTGCCGTTGATGTCTAACTTTGATTTAATAGGAAAATAGGCAGGCGTTTTGTTCTTATTGTGCTGTACTAATACTCTATTTTAAGAAGAAAAAAATGTAAAATGGTTAAAGGAGAGATAATTGTGAAAGGCAGCAACTGATAACTGCTCTTCAGAAAGACTTTAACTCCGCATCTCAAGATAACATTTTCCTAATTACCTGCATTTGTACAATTGAGTGCAGCCGCTAAGGTTAACGTGCTGAACAGCCCGATCTGCAAACACAGCGTTGGAAAGATTTGTGCAGATAAAACACAGAACCGATAGAAACAGTGTGAGATATCAGGCTATCTACTATAAATATGAATTTAAAGCCAACAAAGCTCCTCCAGCATGGTGAAAGATACCCTCAGCTTCCACCAAGATCACTGAGATGAGACAACAGTAAGGACCTTGCAGAACACACGTCTTTTGGAAGAAACTCATTATTTCCCAATTCCATAAAGGCATTAATGAAGTAGATAAACTTTCTTTACAAGCAGGCGTTTCCATTTAGATGTTGCTGGGAGGAATTTCGGCAGCTAGTCTACATTAATTCTATTTTACTAGAGAATCAGAAGAGATGTCTGGAATCTCAGGGCCTAACTAGGTCTGCAGGAATCCCCCAGCCCGTGCGTGTTATCGAGCCGTAAGCTTTGGTGCTGAAAAGCTCAGGAACACGAAAGAGCTGATAGAGACTACTGGAAACCTGCTCCCTTCTCCAAACAGGGCAGAAGGATGTTTTCTCAATTCTTATGAATTGACTACTATTACTTTTAACGAATACTTTTAATAAAGTACTACTACTACTATTCGGTAAGTCAATAATTAAATGCTCGGACACATGAAAATTTGCTCACAAAGTGAATATAAACTAGATCTACTCAGAAATACTCCGGATGAGCTGGAAAGAGTCTGATGCAGAAAAATAAATGCTTACACTTCCCTCCAGCGCACACACACCTGCCTGTACCCACCAGCACCTTCCACCTCAACAACAGGAACCACAGGTATTTATTTGCCTGTATCTACACTGGTCTTTTTTAGATTTCCCACCATTGACATCACTATCACAGTAACAATAATGGTTAAATTGGGAATATTGACTGAGCTGTATTTCAGCCCCAAAACTGCCTGATGCTGCTCACACATTGCTAGGCCTCTAAATGACAAACATTAACAACGCCAGCTCACGCTGCTGCCAGCAGTAGTGCAGCAGTAACACTGCAGAAAAAGAAACGAGCAAAAAGATTATCGCCAATTGATGAAATCGTAAGAGGTTTGGGGGCCCCGGAGTACTGAATTATTAAGTTGTAGTAATGGGGTTGGAAGGGACCTCTGGAGATCATCCAGTCCAACCCCCTGCCAGAGAAGGTCCACCCAGAGCAGGTCCCACAGGAACGTGTCCGGGGGTCTGAATGTCTCCAGAGAAGGAGACTCCACCACCTCTCTGGGCAGCCTCTGCCAGGACTCTGCCACCCTCACAGGAAAGAAGTTCCTCCTCATGTTTAGATGGAACTTCTCATGTTCCAGTTTGTGCCCGTTTCCTCTTGTCCTGTCACTGGGCACCACTGAGAACAGACTGGCCCCATCCTCCTGACACCCACCCTTTAAGTATTTATAGGTGTTGATCAGGTCCCCCCTCAGCCTTCTCTTCTCCAGACTAAAAAGCCCCAAGTCCCTCAGCCTTTCCTCATCAGAGAGATGCTCCAGGCCCCTCATCATCTTTGTACCCTCTGCTGTACCCTCTCCAGCAGTTCCCTGTCCTTCTTGACCTGGGGAGCCCAGAACTGGTTCCAGTGCTCCAGATGGGGCCTCCCCAGGGCAGAGCAGAGGGGAAAAGAAGAAGGGAGAAGAACATTCCCTTGTGCAGAACTACAAAAATCTGAAACTTAATCATTAAGAGGATAAAATCTTCTCAAGCATAACTTTCAAGGGAAAGTCCTGCTGAGATGGAAAACTTCCTCAACGTTACACCATTGCTTCTCATTCATTCAATGAATCTGAACTTTCAATTTCTCTATGAATCAATTGGTCACAAGATTCCGCTGTATTTTAGGAAGACTATCTCAGGGAGCTCGCCAGGAGAAGCCTCTCTACTATAGACGAGATGATCTACGCTAACTGCCTTCTTGGAAAGCCAGTAACAGAAAGATAAATGCTGAAGATGAGTCAGGAACTCATAACATTGACTCACCACTGTTGTGAATGAGCTAGACAATTAAGAATAGCCTGAAAATGATCTTAGGTCATGCTTTCCTATGATATATGGGCGGTTTGAGGAAGCTTGTACGCAAATGCAATGCCATGAAGTACCTAAGCACGAGGATCTTCCTGGTTACTCAATCTTACAGGTCAGCTACAAAACTTCTGAGTTTGTTCACTTTCCATGTACATACAGATTGAGGAAGATTCTCCTTCTGCTTTAATTATTTTTTGCTCAACTACAGCTTTCTTGCTCTTTTTTTTAATTTAAAATAGTATCTCTGACCCACTTTTTAGAAAGACTTAAGCAGGACTTGGATCCCACCATCTGCTCTCACAGTTGCTTGTATAACCAGTAGCTGCAAAGAGCATCCTTCTCTCCTCCCTTCCCCTCACCTCCTCCATACACCACATCCTTGTGGGTTTGGTTAAAGCTGCTCCATTGTTCTGGCCAAGACTGGTGCCCTGCTGCCTCCCTCAGCTTGGGAAAGGAACTAAATCATGGCAAACAAGCAATTCAGTAATTAACACAACTGATTAATGGGGGAAAAACATTTCACACAATAAATTCTGAAGTATTGTTAACTTTGGAGGGAAAAAAAAACCCCATACTCCTAGTACCGGTACACCTGGAGAGACAAAAACTAAACAGTCCGGTAAAATTTTGAGGATTTAAATTTTTTGAGGATTAAATTTAAAATGTGGATACTTTTTTTTTTGATGTATTTATCCAGATCTTGTGATAATACACCACTGGGATAATGTCACTATGTCAGAAGCATCAAAGCCATGTGTTACGGAAGACAAACTGCTTTCCGAGAAAGCATAAAAGAGAAACTTCATACTTAATTACCTGGCTAATTAAGCCAGGCTAATTACCTGGCTTAACTTTAATAGCTTGTATATAAAATTTAAGTCTAGTTGAAAGTTTACATCCCCTTTTCAAAAGGAACAAGAATTATACCCTCTCCTGCAGTTATTGAACTCACCAGCATGAGTTCTGAGGACAGATTTGTCTCGCTTAATGCCAGCTTCTACGTTTTTCAGCTCAATCCACCTTCCCCTGACATCCCTGTCCGCAGCTGCGGAACCCGCTACTCCAGGGTGATCACCTATAACGAACAAAGGGAGCTTTGAACACCCACTGTAAAGGAAGCAGGACTGCAGAAAAACAAAGCAGGAGGCAAATAATCCTCTACTTGACCGTGAGTTTTCCCTGTTGAGGGAAAAGAAAGCCCAGGCCATAGGACTATACTGATGGTATCAGTGATTTCAGGGGGAAACGCTGAGTGAGCTTGTGCCCCACAAAGTATCTCATATTGCTCACTTCTAATCACAACATAGGATATACTGACAAAAACAGAGACTACTGCTTAGAGCTTGTTGACACATTCAATTTTACCCATAATAATTTAACCTCCGTCTACCTCCTCCCTCTTTCAGCCTCATCACTTATTTTCAGCCCTGCATCGGCCCTTCATTTCTGGCAGCACAGGAAGCCTTAGGAGCTCAGCAGAACTGTCTCAAAGTATTGATCCCAGTAAAAAATAACATGAGGCAGGGGAAATAAAAATATCTGTATCAGCTCCCTGTTCTCCAGCTTGTTCCAGTAAAACCCCAGTTCTGCAGGAACTGAGGAAACAGCAAAGACGTGAAAAGGAATAACTGGGCAAGGACAAAAGATTTAAGAGGTCTGAAAAGTCACTGTCACCGACAGCAAGATGCGTGGTCCCAGTTCAAAATACTGAGCATGCTCAAGAAGCACCTGACTTCTCTACTCTGTTTTCAGGGTACTAATAGCAAACTCTGGGGGCTTATACAAGGAAATAAACGTGACCCTATGGGGACACCAGGATGACAGGTTTCCTAAGGTTTTTATTGTTTATATATGCTGTTCTGGGTAAGATATATATACACCACAGAAAGCGATCAATTTCCCAAAATATTTTTCTATGAATCACAGGATCACAGAATCTTCTTGGTTGGAAAGAACCTCTGAGATAGAGTCCAACCACAAAAAAAAACAAAAACCAAAAAACCAAAACCAAAACAAAACCCACACAAAACAAACACCCACAACCACACCCCACACCCACCCACAAACAGACACAACCCAACACTCTCGGGCACTAGAGCATGCCCTGAAGTGCCCTGTCTACACGTTTCTTAAATCCCTCCAGGGATGGCGACTCCACCACCTCCCTGGGCAGGCTGTTCCAGTGCCTGACCACCCTCTCAGTAAAGTAATTCTTCCTAATATCTAATCTAAACCTCCCCTGCTGCAACTTCAGACCATTTCCTCTGCTCCTGTAGTTATTCCCTTGGGAGAAGAGGCCAACACCCACCTCTCTACACCCTCCTTTCAGGGAGTTGCAGAGGGCAATGAGGTCTCCCCTCAGCCTCCTCTTCTCCAAACTAAACATGCCCCCATGAACTATTCCCTAGTTTCTCATTTAACTGGTAGTATTCAGAAGACTCCATAATTTTATGAAACATTAACCTTGTAAAGATAAAAAGTGGTAACACTTACTAAGATCACCTCTATGCACACAGCAAGGATTCCTCCCAGCATGTACTCCCTGATGCCAGAAATGAGGATTTCAATGGTTAGACATAGAATAATTTAAAACACCTTGCTGTATCTCCATTAAAAAACTGGTTTCTTAAGACTTATCATTGTGAAAGACCAAAAATTTTAAGCAAAACTGTAAATTCTATTAGACACTGATTAATTATATAAATGTAGCCTAAATAAGACACCAAGGCAATAATCATCTCTTTATTCCGAATTTTGAAGGAGCGGTATCTAATGCTATATTCTGTGCTATGATAAACAGGGTTTACATTCATGTATATATATCTGACAACAAATTTTGTCCTGCATTGTTGGGATTTCATGCCCGAACAACCCACAGTAAAACGCTGGATGGATGGGGAACAGGAGGAACATCTACTGGACTTGTCTGGAGCAGGAAAAGAAACAGCTTGGCAAGTTTAAAGTATGGACAAGGTTAATTATATATTGGTATACACCAGCTGATCAAGTTGAACCGAGTAGAATCAGATTATGAGTAACAGCTAATAGACATTAAAACATATGTTAAGTCTACACTAGCTTTAAAAATATATTAAAAATGTTGTAGCTAATCTTTAAAGCTATGATGTTTCTACACACTGATGAGCTCCCAAACTAAAAAGAGACTTAAGAAAACATCCATCTTTTCAAATACTCACAATACTCACCAGCCCAAACTTGGAGAAAAGGAGAAGAATGACAGAGAGCCCCACAGAGACAGAAGAAAACCCAACGAGACATGAAGGCAGTTGGCTTATGTCCTGCTGCCGCATTCTTTACGCCTCATCTGACGCAGCTTTAAGGTACTGTCTCACCCTCTTAAGTATTTCAAGTCCTGGAACTTTCCCTGTGCCCTTGGAAAAATTATTTTACAGCCCAACTACTTTTTATATGTGGTAACTGTGTCAAGATATCTGGCAATTTTTATTTTTTTTTTTCAACAAGCCAACAGAATTTCAGCCTCACGAGATTACTAAGGAAGGGTTTCCGTGGCCAAATCACACCCTCCTGCACGTAGCTCCCAGCAAACCCTGAGAGTGCAAAGCACAGATCTAGTCAGCAACCTGAGGCTCTGTCGCTTTGCGCAGCAAGAACACTGCATACAATTTTTACGTTTTTATTTTTGAAGTCTCTCCCGCCCTGATTTAAAGCTGTGAAAGACAGGTCTCAAGCACGGTAAGCTGTGTGTACCTGCAGGATTTTGGCCTGCCAACCACGACATGCTTCCAATGCGTCTGACCCAGCAGACCACTCTAAATCCTCTGTGGAACAACAGGATTCAGCTGGTTCACTCTCTCACTGCTGGCAGACTTCTTCCTCGCTGAAGGGCTCAAAGGTATCTTCCGAACAGTCTAAACCAGAGCTACTGTGACTCTGGCTCAGTTCCGCCTGCCGCTTTTCTATCCACGGAGGCAGTCGTCATGGTGCAGCACTGCAAATAAAAACAAAAGCATGTAACAGGCTCAATTATACAGGAAGAATGACTGGATTACAGCAATGGGGGACATAAAGGACTATTACAGCTCAGCTCCCACCACAGGTGGATGAAATAACGACTTAATCAGTGCACTGGATCAAGGCAACACCCTTCAAAGCCCAACAGCTGATCAAAGTAGTGCATCGTTAAGATCTACCAGGTAAACACACAGTAACAATTATCACTGAACATCAGCAATGAATTCTGAGCAGCACTCCTTTCAAATCTGTAGTGAATTACCAAGTAACACCTGGATAAAATCATTCATGAAATTAAAAAAAAAAAAAATTAAAATATAGTATGTGTCTGCCTTCAGATTATTAAGCCTCTCACCACTCAGAAATGCAAAACCTTCTTTTCTGCTTAGATTTCGTCTAACTAAAAAGAAAACATAACAAGCATCAGCCAGCTGGTGCTCTCAAACAAGAAGTCATGCTCCCAGCGTGAGAAAAAGAAATTAAAAGTTCTCCAGATTCAAGCTCCAGGAACAAAACAGACCTCAGATCATGTAACGGATGTATTTTAAAGCTTCATTCTCACTTATTGTACCCCTTTTTTTTATTAGAATAACGCAATACCCTGTTTTCCTTTAAATTTATGGACCTAGATAACTTTGTCTTGAATAATTTTGCTCCTGAATAAGTTTCTTTCCTATTCTTATAAAATAAGGAGAGTAAACGTACAGGCAACATCTCCCTGGAAAGATGCTTGCAGCAGTCACAGCCAGGGCTCCTTCATCAGAGAAGCGGGAACCCCAACACAACAACAGCAGGTAGATAAAAGGCATTTTCTGTGATGCCCAAAATTCAGGTTTGACACTGTACTCGGTGTTTCTTACCAGGATTAAGGCACCTTCATTTTAAAGGTGTTGACTTTGGCCATTTGCCTACTGAATATGCTGTGCTGCCTGTTTTACATGCCACATTACTGCCGAAGTCTTTCTGTCCACTGTGTAAAGGCCCTGTGCCCCTAAAACAAATTCCGGACTCCTTTCCCAAGGCTAAACTTCCAAAACTAATCTGCAGCACCAAATTTCTAGGTCCAAAGGCTTTCTTTTTGTTCCCAAAATTAAAGAGTTGCTCTGATCAAAAGTTTAAATATTAATAATCACTAAGTAATTATTTTGTTCATTACACCACCACTGATTCAGGCTGGAGACTGGTTATTAAGATCGGGTCTAGTGGAAAAAAACAATAGGAAATGCAAACGGAGACTCAATGAGTTCTCCAGCCCATGGCTGACCTAAGAAGCTGCAGCTGCATAAGCAGCAGAGGGATGGTCAGGAGCAAGATTAATTTCTGCAAACACCGTGCCTGGCTGAACTAGAAATCCTTCATAATATTAGATATGACTGATAGTAACTAATTTTCACAGTGAAAAATAAGTATTTGTTACAACATCAGTAAATAAATAACTTAGAAGCCCTAAGTATACTTACAGATAGCAAATAAAACAACTTTAAAGTTGTCTGTAAACATGTATCTGCTATCGTATGGCTTTTATTCCTCACAAGGCTGAGGTAACGCCTTCGCAGAGCGGCAGAAAGCAAGCTTAGTGCTTCAGGAAGGGGTCTGAAAAAGAGAAGCCACAGAACTGTTTGAATTGTTTTTCTAAAAGTCACTTTGTCTTCGAGACACGGTGCCAACACCCTCACACACCACCCAGAGGAGGCTGCTGCTCACTGGAAATGGGAAGCGTGTTAGATGAACCCCTGAGGGAACGAAGCTCCATCCTCTCAGCGGGCACAAACGCGATGGCCACACAGGAAACTCATGCAAAAACCTACGTTTCCAACAAGAAACAGCTGATTAAGAAACTCTTCTCCATGCATTTCCTAGTCAAAACCCAAAGGCAACAGAGGTGGGATGTTGCTTTGGGGTTTGTTGGTTTTTCATTTCACGCTCCTGCATTTCCAGGCGGAAAACATGATTTTTTCAAAACTACTTAACATAATTAACACTTTAACTGACAAACTCCCTTTCAGAAACCCCTCACATGAGGGAGGTGCTCAGGCCACCTTTCCCCGCACTCCTAGCCACCCACTAGCCTCCTGCGGCCTCAGCAGCTCTGGCCCAGGGACGAGCCCCCCCCGGCACACTGACTAGCCCTGCTGTGACCCAGAGTTTCGCTCTCAGGGCAAGTAACTCCTCACTCAGCAGGGACCCAGATCCCCGCCTGGCCTCCTCCCTGCTCCCCCTGAGGCCCCGCAGGCACCTTCCCCTTCAGGCGTCCTTTCCCTGGGGCGCACCGGGGCTCTGGGAAGGCGCCCTCCTCTCCTCACGGCGCTGAGGGGACCGGCCCCGCTGGAGGCCGCGGCCGCGCACAACCACCCTCAGCCGGGCGGGCGCCTCTCGCTCCCCGGCACTCACCGCGGCTCCGGCCGGGGGCTGCGGAGCGGCGCGGGATGGGGAGCCCGGCCCCGGGGAGCGGAGGGAAAAGCCCGTCCCGGGCCCCGGCGCCGTTCCGTTCCGCCCCGTCCCGCTTCGCCTGAGGCGGGACCGGCCGCCGAACGTGACGGGGAGGAGGCCGGTTCCTTCACGCGCGGCTCCGCCTCCTCCCGCCATCTCCCTCAGGGAGCCGTGAGGGGGGGAGGAAAGCGCCGCCTCCAGCTCTGGGGCACCAACATAAGGACACGGAGCTGTTGGAGCGGGGCCAGAGGAGGCCACGGAGATGCTGGGAGGGCTGGAGCCCCTCTGCTGTGAGGACAGGCTGAGAGAGTTGGGGGGGTTCAGCCTGGAGAAGAGAAGGCTCCGGGGAGACCTTAGAGCCCCTTCCAGTCCCTCAAGGGGCTCCAGGAAAGCTGGGGAGGGACTCCCCATCAGGGAGGGGAGCCATGGCGGGGGGGGGGGGGGTGTTAAACTGAAACAGAGGAGATTGAGATGAGATATAATGAAGAAATGTTTTACTCTGAGGGTGGTGAGAGCCTGGCCCAGGTTGCCCAGAGAAGCTGTGGCTGCCCCATCCCTGGAGGGGTTCAGGGCCAGGTTGGAGGGGGCTTGGAGCAACCTGGTGTGGTGGGAGGTGTCCCTGCCCAGGGCAGGGGGTGGCACTGGATGGGCTTTAAGGTCCCTTCCAACCCAAACCATTCTGTGATTCTGTGAAAACCTTTCATTAAAATAGTTCTTGCCTTTATATAGTAGTTCTTTTTATATTGAAAGCGTGGCCTGGGAGGTGCTGTCTGCGTCCTGCGGCGTGGTGGGACGTGGCACCCTCAGACAGGACAGGGCAGATGGTGGTGTGGGTGAGGTTCATGCCAGACCATGGGCCATGGGGCCAGACCCCCCTGGTCTCTGGGGTCTCCATGGGCCCCTGCTCACCGTGGTGTAGCTACATGTGATGCTGTCATGGAAATAAGGTGCAATAAGTTGTCATTTCAGGAGATGAAATCTACCCATTCCTTGAGGTCCAGTTTCAAGAGGTGCGTCGTGATAAAAGCAGCTCTTCTGTATACCGGCATCTTGGTTTAATGTTGCTGTTTCAGGTTAGCTAATACCACTTTTTTTTTTCTTTCAGGGAAGTAATTCTTTTTATCAAGAAAAGGTTATTCTTCAGTTCTGGGATGTGTAGCATGTTGTCTGTCACACGCAGGTCACTGAGGTATTTCATCCTCAGCACCTCGTGCTGTATTTGGGCTGACCTGCCAAGGTCTCCGCTGGGCTGAGATCTTCAGGACAGAGATCTTGTCTTCTCTCATGTTCGATTAAGTGCAGCACACGCTGTGAGCAGCTCAGGGGATCTCGTTTCTCTTGAAACAGAGAACTCCTTGTGCTGCAACTATACGGAGGGGTGAGGGGAGACTGAGGGGTGACCTCATCACTCTCTATAACTACTTGAAAGGACATTGTAGAGAGGTTGGTGCTGGTCTCTTCTCACAAGCAAATAGCGATAGAACAAGAGGGAATGGATTCAAACTGCAACAGGGTAGGTTTAGACTGGACATTAGGAAGAAATTCTTCACAGTAAGAGTGATCAGACACTGGAACAGGCTGCCCAGGGAGGCGGTTGAGTCACCATCCCTGGATGAGTTTAAGAGCCGTTTAGATGTGGTGTTGGGGGATATGGTATAGGGAAAAACTTTGTAGAGTAGGGGTAGATGGTTGGACTCGATGATCCCAAGGGTCTTTTCCAACCTGAATGATTCTATGATTCTATATCTATAATATAAGGAAATTTTGGCCAGCATATTGAGAGAGATCCCAGTGTTGCCAAAGAGTAAATAAAAGTATTGATGCAGTGGAGTGTAAAGCAAAGTGGAATGAACAGGTCTGCCTACATTAGATACTGTTCACATGTTTTAAGATTCAGGCATTCACTGCTTTTTGCAGAGAGTGGACTGCTTGGTGCTGGCTCTTTTCATCTAGCTTGCTGTGAGAAATTAATCTAATTTACATACGATAAACATTTCTTGTATATTTTTCCATCTGTACGAATTGTAGTAGTGATCAGGGCGGCGCACAACTGCAAATGGAAGGGGCAATTATCCATCCTGCAGGAGTGGGAGTCAGCTGGATAGCGATGAGACTTAGGCTGTCCACACTAGGGAGGGAGGAAAATGGGAAAAGTATATGCCATTTAGATCAGGAAAATCTGCATTGTGTTCTAAACCTCCCGGCCCAAAGATTCACCTTTCGTTGATTGCTCTATGTTGTATTTTCCTTCCCAGGAAAGTAAGGTTGCAAACAAGGTAGCAAGCACCCGAGCTGAATAAGATCAGTGTCTGGAAGAATCTAAGAGGTAGGCTGACAGTTTTCATGCTCTGGGTTATAAACGGTAGTGAAATAGGGTTGGGAGAAACATTACCTTTTCTTTAAAATTCTAATCAAGATACCCAGAATAACTAAGAATAATACAGATCCTCACAGTTCCCACTAAATACCTCCCTGGCAGCTTGGTACTTCATTGTTTATCATCATCCTTTTTTTTTTATGGCAACAGTTGACATTAGATTATTACTGACCTGGTTGGTATTTGAATTTATTCCCTAGCGGTTAAAGACTTTGTAGTTTCATGTTCTGGGTCCTTTTTAAAATTCATCATTTTAGAGCATGGAAAATATATTGTTCTATCAAGTTTATTTCTCTGACATTTATTCAGTGGAGAGTGTGATCCTAATATTAAAGGCTTTTGTTTTGAAGCCTGGCATACAGATCATTCTTTTCACTGGTCTTCCCTAAACCAGGTCATTTTATCACTGTGGTTCCCCTTGTTGGTGTCTGGGAAGTTAATATGTTGAACGGCATAATTATTTGAACCATTATTTGTTTTTAGAGGATTCGTGGGTGATAATAGATGGCTCAACCCAGTTGTGTCAGAAGGTATTAAGATTTCTGTCTGCAGATGTCCTGGAGTTGGTCCTATATGGAGCCATAAATAATATTGTATGAGAAGCAGTGACAGGCTTTTACTCCAACTCGTCTCTTTATCATATGTTATATTAAATTTAAACAGAGTTGTTGAATTCCTTTGTGTGGGTAAATGCTTTTTGATGTCTCCTTCTATTAAAGTTGTAATATCCCCTTTAACCAGAGGGCTGCATAAGAATTCGTACTTGCTAGGTGTGTTTCTCAAATACTCATAACCTCATTAATGTTGCCAGCAGAACTAATTGGGCTGTCACAACGAGGTTCAGTACCCGGTTGGAGAATTATGGTGTGAGGCCAATGGAATTAAGCATATTCTGATGGTGGAGAAAGTTAATGTGACTCACAGATGCTCATAAGCATTATTCTATATGGAAAGGCAGGTAGTTTGAGGTTGGTTGTTTTAAACTCCGGAAACATGAAGGACAAATGCAAGAACTCTTAGGAAATTTCAAAGCATTTGTTGACAGTTCAAGGTGCAATAAAGGTTTCCTTCTTTATCAGCACAGACATGGAAAGTACTGCCAAGCAGCACATAGACACCATAAATCACTGATGGGAGTGGATAGTTTGAAAATCTTACGAAGGCAATTCCCTAAGGCAGGCGGCATCTCGGGAAGTCATTGTTTAGGGCCCACCGGATTGGAAAGGGTCTTTCCAGTTGCCATTAATTCATGTCTCTAATTAAAGAAATGGATTGATCTTTGCTTAAAGTTGCTAGAGACTGGCTGGTGTCCATGGCAGATCAGAGCTGTGCATACAAATTAAATGTTAAAAGCATCCGCTGCCTTTCAGACAGGAAAAAAAAAAAAGGTAGAAAAAAAGAGGTAGACCTGTATTTGTGGGTAGCTGTCGTTAATTACGCTTCGGGTGGTGGGAGGGAACCACAATTAGTTGCATTTTCACTAGGCTTCATGGTGGAGAAAAGAGGCTTAAAAATCTTTTGTGAGAAAAAAAAAATAAACTGTGTCTTGCTGTCTCGTCCTTGGTCACAGCAGCATCTCTGCCACTAAATCTCTGAATCACATCTTTCACAATAATCTTGATTTTTGATGTCTGAATAGATTCAGTGCTGCTTCCAACAGCAACTTGAGCATAAGAAAGTTCCAGTGCATCCTCCTCTTGCTTTCAGAGACAGAGGTGTTGGTTGTTGACTCAGTCTGTGTCCTTTTCTATGTGTTTGCATCAGTTATTTTAATTTTTGCCCATGCAGGGTTATTGTTGGTCCCTTCCAGGAGACGCATTAAATAGTTGGGTATTTGAGTCCAGTGGTTTATCATGGTGCTTCTGAGGAACAATGTGTGCCCTTCGATGGACAGATTGGGGTTTTTTCCTGAACATGACAGGCCTATGAAGACGGGCTGAGAGAGCTGGGGTTGTTCAGCCTGGAGAAGAGAAGGCTCCGGGGAGACCTTATAGCAGCCTTCCAATATCTGAAGGGAGCCTCCAGGAGAGCCGGAGAGGGACTCTTTGTCAGGAAGTGTAGTGACAGGACAAGGGATAATGGTTTTAAATTGGAAGAGGGGAAATTTAGATTAGATATTAGGAGGAAATTCTTTCCTGTGAGGGTGGTGAGACACTGGAACAGGTTGCCCAGGGAAGTTGTGGCTGCCCCATCCCTGGAAGTGTTTAAGGCCAGGCTGGATGGGGCTTTGAGCAACCTGCTCTAGTGGAGGTGTCCCTGCCCATGGCAGGGGGGTTGGAACTCGATGATTTTTAAGGTCCCTTCCAACTCTAACCATTCTGTGATTCTATGATTCTATGACATTAATTCACATGAAAGAGAAGTCAGAAACCCAGAGAGTAAATTTTTGAGATTTTCTTCATTTTCTTGTCTCCTTTTATTATTTTTGCTTCATGATTTCCCTGTGGGCCCTCCTGCTGAATTCCCAGGGTGCTGCTGTGGGGAGGGCTTTGAAAGGGAAAGGTAAAGCCATTGCACACTTTCGACAGATAGATACTAGACTTATTAATCAGTTTTCTTCAGTAATAGGTTGACTCTTTTGGGAATCTTTCAGAATTTACTTCAAACCGATGAGTTGTTTTGACAGTTCAGAAAATGCCTTAATCTAGAAATTGCAGCTTTTCATATTGACACTGTTTAACCCATTGTGTATCCGTCTGTTGGAAAAACACAGTATTCCTTCTTCAGCAGCTTTTGTGAGACTACCCGTTGCAGGATTGGCTCCTACACATGCTGTCAGTCATATTAGCAAGGCTCTTCCTGTTTTTCTTCTTCTCATTCTTTATTGGTGGAATATTATTTCTACTGGGGAAGGTGGAGTGATTTTGTAGTTTGTTCGGAGGATGCTGTTTTAATCTCTTCTCAAGGTGGGCTTATTTCTGAGAAATCTCGTGGCCCTGCAAGAAGGAACATCGGTGTTGCTCTGAGCATTTCCTTACTGGTAAGGAGGTGAGTTGTTTCTAGGGAATGTATTTTTGGAGAGACAACTTCTCTCTTCATTTTCTGAGACTGTTTGAGAACTTAGAAAATGGACACTAATATGAAGTTTGGCAACCGTTTTGTGCCGCTTACCTGCATGTGTGTTTGAGCAGTTTAGTATCCTAGTCTAAGACAGACGTCAATGAATACAACCTCTGGAATCTTAAATAATGACTTTCATTGTCTTAGTTAAGCAATCGTATTCTTAACAGTCGCTTACTTGAAACATAACTCTGATGTTTCCAGCTCCTGTGGGATGGGAAGCTGGAGGTGATCAGAGAAAGCAGTCAGTGCTCTGTGGAACGTTTCGCCAGGCTGTGTGTTGAGTGATGCGGTACATACACTATGAGGTACATTTATCATTCCTTCCACTGCGTGTTGGTTATAAACACAACACAATTGTAAAATCGTTATCTCTGAAGTCCCATTAATAGAATGGACCTCAGATACATACATTTTAGGGTTGGTTTTTTGGGGGGGGTCTCCAATTATTTACTACAGGCTGGTAAGAGTTCATATTAAGTGTATAAACATGCATATGCCTAAAATGTCCTTAAAAAACAATTAAGGATACATATGGGAACACATTTTGCACTGACTTATATAATTTTGAAGAGCATTCAGAAGACACGTAAAATAGGTCAGCCAATGTGGGACACCGGGAACGCTGCAGCTTCAGGAGGAGGGGAAGGGCTCAGGGCTCCGGCGCCAGGGCAAGGAGTTCCCAGGCTGGCAGCCATCACAGAAGAGAAAAACTCCTCAGCAAACTTTCTAATTTGTATAGAATGGTATGAAATAACCCTGTTGGCAGCTTGGGGCAAGTGCCCGGGTCTCGCTCCTCCTCATCCCTGCACCTGCATCTCTAAAAATGCAGTTTTCCCAAGCGTTAGAAGAGACCTTACTGAAAAGTAAAATTACTGAAAGAGAAATTAATCCCGTGTCACTCAAACCAGGACACCCACCTTCCCCCCAGTGAGAGTTGCTCGCCCAGAGCTGGCTACCACAAGTGCCCGTGGACTTTCTGAACTGCCGACGGTCTCTCAGGCAGCTTGGGTATCAGAATCCCACCAACCTGACAGACTTGGCTCAGCCCTAAGATGTTCTCCCGAGTAAATCGTTCTACCCCATGCCAGTAGACCAAGTCTCCAGCAGAAAACTGAACTTGATGATCTGATTCTAATTAGTTTCTTGATTTAATGACAGTAATTTTACTTTCACGATAGTAGTCATTGCCCCAGCTAGCAGGAATAATAGAATCGGTTCCCTTAAAGGCCCATTTACGCTGCATCCTCTGTTGAATCTTAAGCAATAACAAGCAGAAGCCTATAGTTATTTCAAAATGATGGTATTTAGATGGTTAACAGTGTCAGGCTGTCTTGCCTGAGACTGGTGACTGGGAATTGCCAGTGTAAGAAAATGAGCGCTCATAAAGTTAAAATATAGTTTGAGTTGATTCCATTTCATTCGAAGATGATCTTCTTTTTTCTTTCATTGCTGATTTAAACACCTGGAAGTTAAAGTCCTCATAAAATTAAAAAAGAGGCAAACAAAATCTGTAAGGAAATTAAACAGCATGGGATGGGATGTGTTTACACCAGTATAGAACCAGAATGACTCCACAGAAGATAATTAAAAGCAACTGAAACAAATGGGCTGATCACCTTAATGACCTGATGGGCAAAGTGTCATTAAAGTATCATTTTATTTCGGTTACCTCAACTCCATACGCTTTCAAAAATTATCTCCCCAGAAGAACTGAAGGTTTTGGCTAGTCCTTCAGCTCCTTGTCCTTTATTCCCTTCATTTAAGAATACACCTGCCCCTCCTTTGTCCTGTATTAAATGGAATTTTCCATTATTATTTCTTGCACCTATTTACCTCTATAAGTTCTTCAAGCTAAGGAACACTTAGACCTGTGGGGCCCTGAGCTTTCGAACTCTTCGTTCGTAGAGCACCCGCTGACTCCTGTGATAGCTCAGCTTAAAAGACTCTGCCAGATTGATCCTGAATTTTGAGAAGTGATGTACATTTACAGTCCCCTCTCAATTGTGAATAACAGTAATACCCCCTCCTTTCAGGGAGTTGGAGAGAGCGAGAAGGTCTCCCCTCAGCCTCCTTTTCTCCAGGCTGAACACCCCCAGCTCCCTCAGCCGCTCCTCACAAGACTTGTGCTCCAGACCCCTCACCAGCTCCGTTGCCCTTCTCTGGACGCGCTCCAGCCCCTCAATGGCTTTTTTGTGGGAAGGGGCCCAAAACTGGACACAGCCCTCAAGGTGGGGCCTCACCAGTGCCCAGTCCAGGGAGATGATCACCTCCCGAGTCCTACTCACCACAATGTTCCTGATCCAGGCCAGGATGCTGTTGGCCTTCTTGGCCACCTGGGCACACTGCTGGCTCGTGTTCAGCCCACAGTCGACCAGCACCCCCAGGTCCTTTTCTGCCAGGCAGCTCCAGCCACTCTGCCCCCAGCCTGGAGCCCTGCAGGGGGCTGGTGTGACCCAAGTGCAGGAAGCTCTAGAGGTTGGGAGCTCTAGAATCCCATTAGCATTTTAGATGAACTCTCAAGCTTTTACAGATTTGCATTCCTGCACGGAAATGCTAAAATGTCTTCTGTTTTCAGCTCCAGAGAGCTCACCTCTGGTAAGCAAAGCACCCGGGAACAGAGGCACCACTTAGAATAATTTCCAGCCACAAAGAAACATCGTTTGGATTTTTCTTGCAGGAGACACTGTGCTCTGCTTCTTCAAACCCCAGAGTATGAATAAAACTTCAATTATCGAGGCAAATAGCTTAGGGATTTTCAAAGAAGGATTAGACAATTACATGAATAAGAATGGGTTGGAGAAAAAGAGAAGGGCTATCAAGTCGCCTCTATCTGCTTATAAGTTCATCCCCAGTAAACAAGTAATGTAAAACTCCCGGGAGCGTGGCCCTCGGGGAGGAGATCTCTGTGCGAGCAGCGCTCTCTCTCGCAGCAGTGCCTTTGGGTGTGTTCCCAGGGTGCCGACCAGAGACGTTTTCCAGAGACCTTGTTTTTCAGGAGGTAGTTGTTCTGCTCTTTCTGACACCCAGGTTCCTTTATTATGGGAAGAGATGATGCCTTAAACAGCTGAACGCTTTCGGATACCTGTTTCCTGTGGAAGAAGAGGTATGTTGGTAATTACCTGGGGCTGGTCTGAGCTCCAGTAGATTGTTCTTACTCTTATGTTTTGAATTCTAATATATATAGTAGTAATTCCCTATAACTAGAGGGGAAAGGAACTTGGATCCCTTTGGTTTTAGCACTGTACGAGTGTTACCTCTGCTACAAAATCTGGGGGAAGAATTTCATCTTGAGGTTTATCGTTAGGCTCAGCCTAAATGTGGAACTTGGTGAAACACGGGGCTGCTCTGCCGAGGGGCACAGGGTGCGCAGATCTCAGCGGGCTGCTCACGGTGGAAGCGTGACCTGGGTGGCTTAAATCACCTTCTCGAGGTTTCTCTGTCCTTGCACTGACTCTAGAGAGAACCAAAGCAGAACTGAAGCCGTAGCTGATCAGTGCACGATCCCCCCAAATGGGGATACTTTCCCAATAACCACGGGATACATTTCCATTAGAGTCTGTCACCCTAGGATTCGTGACACAAAGGTGAACAATTTTTATCCTTTCCAGCAGAGAGAAGCGATGCGCACACACACACACTCCAGTGAGGATGACGTTGTTCCCTCTGTCTTTTGTGAAAGAACAGTTACTGGGAGGATAAACCCAGACGAATGGCTCTAGATAAATCTTTATTTAAATTATCAACAAAACATAACTCTCGCTCTTTCTCTCATTTCATAGACCATTGACCAATATTCCCACGCAACCATCTTCTAATAGAAAAGAAAGATTTCCTCCTAGGCAAGGGGAAAATAAATGAAAAGATGATTTGCTTGGACAGATCATCTGGAGCAGGGAAATCAGTTGGGATTGTTTATTCAGCGGAAGAAGCAGGGGAACCGATGGCTCAAAATTACTTAGAACACAGGAGACAGCTCACACCCTGTTTGGCAAAAGGCTTTCCATCCATACAGGACCCCTGCTTATGGGGTTTTTGTGGTTGTGATACAGAAATAGATGTGATTTCCTTTACAATAGCCTGTTGTGATCACCCGGGGAAACTTCTGCTGGATGCAGGGTTGCGGGATGGGTATCTTTGCTCCTGAATTCTTCTGTGATGGAAGGTGAGTAATCGTGTGCGATTTATCTGGGAATAATAGATGCCAAGTATCTCGTGGATTAGTGCATCCTGGGGTGGTGAGCCTGCCCTTCGGCAGCTGCGGGGCACCTGTGGCAGGTACTGCTGGAATCTTCCCTTTCCTTTCAAATCCTTCCAACGCTGCTCATCACAACGAGCTGTTGGGACTGTGCTTCCCAGCGCAGTGACATTAACAAGCTTAGAGGAAAAAGTGTAATCTATGGTTAAATGAGCTCAGTTCCGGCAGCACCTGTAGGAACAATCACTGAGCGCGGAGGGAATTTCCATGCGGGAGCAGGGATCAGCCCCAGGTGAGGGCTGCAAAAGGCTCTCCGCAGTTTGCTGTGGGACCTACTGTAAATAGAGGCACCCCAAACCAGCAGTTCAGGGCTCCCCAGTTCCAGAAGGACAGGGAACTGCTGGAGAGGGTACAGCAGAGGGCTACAAAGATGCTGAGGGGCCTGGAGCATCTCTCTGATGAGGAAAGGCTGAGGGACTTGGGTCTCTTTAGTCTGGAGAAGAGAAGGCTGAGGGGGGATCTGATCAACGCCTAGAAATACTGAAAGGGTGGGTGTCAGGAGGATGGGGCCAGTCTGTTCTCAGTGGTGCCCAGTGACAGGACCAGAGGAAACGGGCACAAACTGGAACATGAGAAGTTCCATCTGAACATGAGGAGGAACTACTTTACTTTAATTTTCAAATGCCTTTATTTTAAAGTGTATTTCTACAAAACAAGTGGGTGCACACATTTTAAAGTGATACAGGGCTTTTCACTTTGGCATGAAGTTGGAATCGCAGCATCACTGACTCTGAAATTGGTGAGATATCCAGAGGGGTAAAGGGAGATGTGTGCAGTCCGGTGAAGAAAAAGCAAGGAGGGAGCAGGGCTGTCCCTCACGGCTGTTTTGGGGAGACCACGCAGGTAGGGGGGGAAGAGGAGGAGAACCGGGTGGGAGAAGCAAGAGGAATGGAGGCAAAACCCCCGAGATATCACCCCCTGGGGCAGATAAAGAAATCCAAAGGACGTCAGGCTGGTATCACACTGCAGTGACAGAGTTATTTAATATTTCTGGTGTTATCTGCTATGGCAAAGATCTAGAATTGCAGGAACTTTTGCAGCAGTATCTGCGTAGAGCAGGCCATGATATCCTGGGATTTTGGAGCTCTCTTAGCAGGAGGTGTTAATGTCAGTCGTGGGGCGCTGAAGAGCCAGTGTGTGAACTCAGAAATGAGTCTCTTCAGTGAAAAACATATAGTTACCAGGAAGAACAAAGACATCCGTAATGGGAGTTGCGCAGAGGAAACGAACTGTTAATGAATTTTGTAATCCCTGCCTGAGTTAGGCTGTCTTCATACAGGCACAGAGAAGTATAGCTTTGCTCTGAATTAATATTTTCACTGATTTCTCTGGTTTTATGCATAACATTTCTTTAAGAAGGGATTGTTTGCTCTAGTTTCCTATTTAAACAGGGGAAATTTCCTATTTATACAGGGAAAATTCATTGCCTGCGCATGAATTACTATCCTGATTGATTAAACTGTTAAAGAAGTCCCGAGGAAGTTGTCCATCCGCTGCCTTTCAGAAGTACAGCTGAGTTACACAGCTGATGGGCCTTTGTATTGCAGCTGCTTTGTGGCCAGGTTTTCATTTTGGTTGGTTATTTTGGTTGGATTTAGCTTTGTAAAAAACATGACAAATGAATTGTATCTACTCGAAGGTTCTGTCTCCCAGCCGGGATGCGATTTTACATGAACTTCGTTATTGCAGAAGTCGGTCTGAAAGGCAAAGCCCACTGACCTACAGCCTTTAAAACATTCATAGAGTATTTAATTCGTGTATTTGAGATAAACTGTGAGATTAACCTGAAGTGAATATTATGATTAATTTGGGCGAGCGCATATGTTGTGCTCGCAGCCGCAGCTGTTCTCTTCTGGAGGGAATCAAAAGCATCCATCTGTTTATTGTAATAGTTTCTGGTCTCTGTGTGTGGATTCTCTTTTATGTTGAATTTCCGAGCCTCTGTTCGTAAACCAAGTGGTTCAGAGGGTGAGATCTGAAGACGCCGGGAATTCCAGGAGCTATAACAAGCAGTATAAATACATACTGTCAAATCAAAATGAATGTGGACACCTTGAAAACCGTATCTTAATTTGAACAATAGAGAAAGAGGAGATTTAAGAAGAGAATGCTGTCATCTGTACAGAACTACTGCTTGGCACAGCAGATACTGCCTGTTGGGTGGCGGGAGAGATGCTCAGAGCCTGCTCCTCCCCTTTCCCTCAGCAGCTGCCTCCGGAGTCCCTTCCCTGGGCCTGAATACATACGGGTACATTTTTTGGAGGAATAATACCCTATTTCCACTTCTCCCATGTAAACTATAGACTGCGAGGTGGCACAAGTTCATTACATTCGTGAATTTTATCAATAGAAAGTTAATTTAAAAGTAAACCCTGTTACTCTTGTTTCCATCCAGCCCTCCAGAAGTACCTGTCCTCTGAGCTGCGTGTCTGTCAAGAATTCAGTCATCAGTCCTCAAAGGATGTTGTTATTAATGTAAAAATCCTGCTCTGGTTAGAGCCACATTCTTTGGCAGAATTACTGCTCTCTGACCTCACTAATAGAAAATACCCATGGGGCTCCATCAGATTTCCCCCCAGATAAGCAGTGGGTTGGGATGTGCTGGGTGGAATGGATCCCTTGTCCACGTGCCACATGATCAAGAGTGAAAATGTCCAAAGAAACTGTCAGAAATTAAGAGTCTTGGCAGAAATACCTCTTAAAGTGAAGGGTGAATGTGTTAAGTTGGGCAAGAGAATTCCCGAAGGTGTTCTGCTGGGGGTCTCCGGGGTTAAAAGCCCCCTTACAAAGCAGGGCCAAGCGCAAAGTGTTGTTGCTTTCAGAAATCTGATCCTCGCTCCTTAATGAGCGCAAAAGGAAAATAAACTCCCAAAAGTTCCAATTCTCCTACTCCCTGCATGAGTCTCCTAGGATTTAATCAGTTAATTCCCTTTGCCATTAGAAAAACTTGGGTGGGAGCTCTGAGGTTTCCCAAATTCCAGCTGTGACTGTTGCCATTGCATATCAAATGGGAAATTAAATTGGTTTTGATTACGGTACTTGCAAAAATTCTCATGGTGATCGGGTTATAACAATTCTGATTAAAATCAACAACGTAGTTTGTACAGAATCATGCAAGGTTTCGCTTGTAGGTCACACGTGTATTTGATAGCTTAAGCTTAAATTCTACAAAATGGTGAATTTTGGCACTTTGTAGCAGATCAAAAGCCCTGATGAAACGTGGAACAAAGCATTGAACTAGTGCAAACTCTCCGTTTGCTTCAAGTCTGAAAAAAAAAAAAAAAAAGAAGGTGTGTAATAACTTTGTCTCAGCAGATTTGATGACATATCAGGTGTCATTTATCTTCACAGAGCTGGCAGAAAGCGAACATGAACCACAAAGGCTCCATAAATGCGATAGCGTACGCTCTGGCTCGTTTGATGAAAAATGTGATCCTATCGTCCTGCCTAATTCAATCAAATTTATTCTGCCAGATTACCCAGTACTTGGTATATCTGACAGTAAGGGCGAGCCGCAGCCTCCACGCCTAGATCCTATTATCTGAGTAAAGGCAACGTTGCCAGGAAGTAGGATTAGGGCCACTTGAGGGTGAGTTTCACAAGCAATAACTGGTTTGGGGGGGCTCCGGAACACCCCCTTGGAGACTGACCTCTGGCATCTGCTTCTCTACAGGTACAGAAGATGGGCATTGCGAGAGGGAGAGGACAAAGATCTTCTCATTGGAGAGGAGCCATTAAGGTCTTGACTCATTAAAGTGAGCTGACGAGCAGGTGCTGCAGTGATTCACGCTCCAGTGTAAGAGCAAATCTGTGTATGTAAGTCCTTAGAGCGCCAGATTCCTTTTATAGCACTTCTGTATCCTAAATATTGGCAGCTGCCGTTACTGGTGCTCCCAAAGAATCCTGCTCCCCTACTACACAGAAAATCTTGGCAGCCTCCTGGATTTATTGGGTGACTCCGGTGCGTATTCTTCCATGCACCACTTCTTGCTCTCCCACCGTCCTTTTCGGGACGGGAGCATTAGATTGCACGGCGGACACGAGAGAAGCCTCTGCAGGTAAAAGATGAATTTGATAGTGAGAGAACGAGAAATTAAGAAAACAGTGTTTAACACAGATAATTGGAAATTGTTGCTAAAACCATCCCCAAAGCAAGAAAATGGGTTTGCTTTTATCTACAGATTATTTTTAAAAGGCACAGACATAAATGTAGCAGGTTCAGGTTTATATCTGTGAGGCAAAGAGATTTCACTGGAAATGACATGAGTTGTTTTCTAAATCAGCCTTTCTTTTTATCTTCCTTTGTCTCCAAGCCTCAGATACGACAGGATCACAGCAGCGGGAGATGGAGAGATTTCGGAATAGTTTTTTTAATGATTAGGAGCCACGCGTTCTTCCAGTGGAAATTTGCTCAAGGTCCTTTCTGAAATGTGATAATTTGAAATTCAGGAGATTCAGAATTCAGGAGATCCAGAAATATGAAATTCAGGAGATGAGGGAATAGAAAGAAAAAAAAACAACTTCAGATGGTGATCTTGGAAAGACCTGATGAGCTAAAGAAGGGCTCCGCTCCCCAGCACAGCACGGTCTGTGATCCCGTGTCCCAAGGAAACAAGACTCGGGTATTGGTTTCTAATCAAGTCCCCGGTAATCGAGTCTCCCCAGGTAATTTTTGATGTATTTGCCAGAATACCTGGTACCGGAGAGCAGGGAGTCAGCGTAGCTCCGCTTGAAGGGCAGAGGGGGGTCTTGTTTTGGGTCAGAGTTGAATTGACTTGATTGGAGCGAATTGTTGCAGATTTTTGTGAAACCCTTGGCATAAACACGCAAAAAACCGTCCAGCATCCGCAACAGTTGGCTCTGCTTGTCCGCGTAAAGCACTGCAGTTACGCTGAATCAAAGCAAATCTGTCGCTTCATGCAAGACAAATATCGTTCATTGTTCTCAGCCAGAGAAACTCATTATACTGTTCATACCAACGGTGGACGGAGCCAGGGCTGCTGGAATCGCTTCCAGTCCACACTGGGTGGCCTTGGAAGAGGTAAAGGGTGAAAAAGGTGAAAGACCTCGAATAACTTCTCTGTACCTTAGTTTTCCCCGAGGGAAAACTGGAGATCCTTGCCCGCTTAGAAAGGGGGATTGCTTTTTATTCTGTACTTTAAAAACCATGGCTTTATAGCGTGAGAACTAAAAGGTCTTCAAGTTGCTTTGGTTTTATTTTCTCGTAGCACAGAGCGCATTGATCAGCGCTGTGCATTGACTGGGTGCAAAAAAAAACAAGAGTAACCCAGGAATATTGTGGAGACGGGGTTGTGTAAAACACAGAAATCCACCGTGCTTTAAATCAGTTTGGTTAAAACTGTCCAAAAAAAAAAAAAAATAAAAAAAATCTGAACAGAAATACGTTGTGGTTTGTCTCAGCTCAATTAGGAACAGACTGAAGCCAAAGGGAATGACCCACTGTTCAAAGCAAGGCAATGCCTTGCTTCTGCGGGGGAGTTGGACTAGATGATCTTTACGGTCCCTTCCAATTCCAAAAAACTTTAAACTCTTCCAACTCTAAAAATTCAGTGAAATTCAGTGAAATGCCACGAGTCCGCTCGGCCACCAGGGCTCGGAACAGGCTTCTGAGGGCTACCTCTCCACCCTCCCCATTCCTGGCTCCTACCTTCTTTCTTCCTAAATCCAGAGAGAATACAGGAAGAACAATTCAGATCACCTGTGTCATTACTGAGGCTTAAGGAGCAAAGAGGGTAAATCAGTTCTTAATTAGAAGTGGAGGGGAATGGGGTGGGGGCATTATTAGGCAAACAAAGCGAAGCCCCCGCTACAATAGGTGCTAAGGAGACTGTTAGTCTCCGCTAAGCGCCGCTGCTTTAGCTGGAAGCAGGAAAAGCAGTTTAGGGGAGGAAAAAAAAAAGGATTTAACTTGAACATATCCCATCTGTCTAAAGATGTGCTAAAGTCAGTAGCCAGGCCCCTCAAATTAGTAAAGGGATAGAATTTACATAAAAAGCACCCTGGGCTTTTCCCTTCATCCCCACCCGAGTTAATCTGCTGTTGATGCAGATGCTAATGGAGACCACGGCAATCCCAGTTTACACAATGGTGCTTGATGGAAGCCGTTAAGCAAATGGTCTTGGGAAACGTCTCTCCAGCCCATGGAGTGCGACAAATCGGTTAGTCCTTGTGTTCTCTCGCGGATTTGAAAAGAAATATTGAACCCTTGAAATATTTGACCTGGCTTTGCTGCCACAAACATTAATTTTAGCTATATATAAAATACTGTCATAAGGATCCAGGAAATCCTGCTGTTCCCAGTTAAACCCCCCCTTTTTTTTTTTTTTTTTTTTTTGTGTCTCAGCTTTTCAGTTGCGAATCCACAGCGGGAGGTGAGGGAGAGGAAGGTTTGTTGCCTCCAAACACTCTGCTGTTCCTCGCCTGAGAGCAGTTCAGGCCCCGGTCACAAACCCATTTAGCTTTTCCTCGCTGCTGAGCAAGTTTGATTTTGGGTTGTGGGTTTTTTTTTTTTTTTCCTTTTCATTCTCTAGGGTTCCTCGGGAACCTCTTGACCTTTTTCTGTTTTATGGTACCGAGAAGGCTGTTTCTCTGGTTTCTTGTTTAATTTAAAACCTTCTCCTGGAGCTGCCTCCTGGAGAGCCTTCCGTTTCTGCTGGAGCTCTATGGACACCACCGATGGATCCTGGCTGTCAGGTCACATATTCCTTTACCTTTTTTTCCTTCGGAAAATCTACAGTAGAGAATAATCATGTTTTAGTAAAGGAGAGAGCAGCTGATAAACCCACCAATTCTCCATTTCTAATGCACGAGTCTACGAAGCATAAATTACATTTTCCTGACAGCGTAGATGTGCCGCGAGAGGCTCCGGATGGGCTCTGCATTTCCCAGAACAAAGGGCATCAGGAAGGATTTTGTTCATTTGTCTCTAAACTGACACGAGTTTTTGTCCCGTGCTATCAAATCTGGGCACTTAACCAGATAAACTACTCCCTTCAGCTACAGATTTTCCTAAGGCAACCGCAAACGGCAGTTACTTTCGAAAATAAAGGAAGCCATTTTCTAAGTGCTTTCAGCGATACCAGCTTAAACCCTAACTCTAGGAACCAGCTTTCCAGCTGCCGTACTGGGTATTGGCAAAGTTACCGCTAAATCCCAGTGACCTGTCACCGACTGGAGCAAGGACAACATTTTTTAGTTCCAGCTAAGATATTTTGGAAGCCTTACTATTTTTTTTTTCGGTACTAAAACGAGTGTACAACATGAGTCTCAGGATTTGGGGGGAGCCTTTTTTTAGGGTATTCTGTTTTCACGCTGATATTCTTCTTCCAATTTTCAGAGGAACCGGCCGAGCAACCGTCAGTCACAGCCCTGGGTCAGCTGAATTCTGTGAAATTTCTGATCCACACCCACGAAGGAGTCAGGAAATTACTCGGATATATCACCTTGCCCTTCCGAGCTAGGGCACTCGGATATCTGGGGGCTTAGCATAAGCATCACTGTAGGACATGCTGCTCACCACAATTACGATATAACGTTGGGAAATAAAAGATACACGACGTAGTGTCAGGTCATACGCTTGTTTACAATATATGATATTGTTTAAATTATACAAAATACAAAGTATATTAGTCCAATTGATTTACAGAAGTCTCCAAGCACCTTTACGGCACCAGTTTTCTGCTTGACAGGCACGGGAAAGGCTTTAGCATTTACACATATAAGATTTTTAAGCCTTGGCCCCTGCTCCTACTGGTAACGCCTGTGGAGTCCTTTAAACGTGCCTTGACAGCGGAACCACCCAGGGCTCTGTGCCGTGAGGAGGCGTTCAAACACTCCAGCGGCAAGTAGCGTATTTCGACAACTTCTTCCTATGGGTGCCCTGCTGGGAAGGGGAGGGCTGCAGCCAGACAGGGGGCGTCTTACCAGGGAGTCAAAGCAGGCAACATTTCCCAGCGTATTCTCAGAAAACTGATTGGAGTTTTAATTAGTTCTTAACCTTCCCCTCTAATTCTTCATCCTTTTGAAGTGTCCAGTTATGTAAAGAAAGAAAAAAGACCACTAAGCCACCGGAAGAGAGAATGCAACACACACATTGTCTTATTACCTTCCCCTTGTATCTGCACTAAACGTACATTTTACTGAAATTAGGGTTAGAAGTTGCCCCTTTAGCAGCACCAAGATGGTGCAGGAGGGTGTTCCCCATCCTGCATCACTTTATGGGTAGGAGTGTCTGGATTAAGTACATCCTTCCTGTGCTTTACAGGCTGCCAAGTGTCCACGATTAATAACTCCTCTGAGGCACCTCCCTGTCTGAAGTTGCTGAGAAGTGACACAGCTACACGAATTGAACCCGAGCCCCCTGACATGTCCCCTCCATGGGCCTGGCGTGGTACGGCAGCTTGAAAGCACCAGGGAAAGGTGAAACTCACTTCAGTCATTCCTTCACCAGGTGAACAGGCCCCCGAATCTTGCCTTTTTCAGTAGCATTAAAATAACACAAGTTAAAAGAATGAGAAGCTAAAAGAAGTTCTAAAATGTCACCTTCAGAGCTGTAAAAAGCCAAAAAGCACTTCCTAAGAGTGTCAAACATTTGAAAGTCCTCCTTTTGGTCCCAAAGAACTTTTTATAATAGTGAGGATCCAGTTGAGGCTGCGTCATCCCCTCAGACGTGAACTCCCGAGTGCATCATTTGGTCACCCTGTGTTACCCCAAGGGGGGAGGCATTAACGCTGTGCCCATAAATTGTTCTTTTAAGGAAAGCTGTCGGAGGGATTATCGCAGTGGGGTCAGTCGGAATCCTGTGGTGAGCACGGGAAGGGTGCAAGAGTTGTCCACCGGGGCATGGAGGGCTTAAAAACTGAGCATCTTCAGCCAACCCAATAATAGGGAGGGACGGAGCCAGAGTCATGCAGACGTTGCTGGGCTGAGGACCATTACTCAGCGAGGTTCTGGTGGCGGAACTGGAACTGGAGAGGCGAGGAGGAAGATCAGGTTCTAGTAGCCAAGTCTGGCCGGGTGCAAGTCCACTTTGCTGCTCCTCCTCCTCCTGGGATTTTAAGCATTTGCAGCAGCAAATTCCAACGCAGGCACCGCCAACAACAAACGCCACAAATACAGACCCCACGAGAAGGAACGGCAGGTACACGGGCACTGAAAATGTAAGAGTGACGTTAGCCAAGCATTCCCCCATGGATATTCCAGGTTATATTCTCTTCTCCGTTCCTTAACGTGCACCAGGGAGCAGGACGGAGCAGTTTTACTCTCGTCTCTTCTCTTGCTGCGGCAAGAAGATTAGAAACTGGCAATTGCCCCGACAGGCTCCTTTGAAAAAGCCTGACTGAAGCACAGAGGGTCGGACCAGTCGGTCCTACAGCATCTGCCGTTAGTGTCCGTGCAAGAGCTGTGCCGGGACGCAGACGTCACAGCTACCGTCACTTGTGCACATCTAAGTAGAAATTCAGACTGGTAACTGATTTTTACAGTGAGTACCTGAACTGCCGCTGGGCTGCCTGTGGAATCTGGGTTTGAGGACTAAAAGTGTTTTTACAAGAGAACTTAAGTTATTAACACGTTACTTGGAGGCATCCCCGTGCATTAGCAGAACCGGCTGGCAACACACATGTTCCGCCAGGGATAGAAACATCCGAGGTGTCACCACGCTCCTTTGCTAGTACCTTAGAGCCTTTCCTAAGAGCAGGACTGATAGAAAAGTCTTTTGAGTGAAGCCCCAAGTTCTTCTGTCTTCCCAGTGAAGGGAACTGAGCGGCTCTGGCCATAATAAGCACCGTGCCAGGGCTCCACACCCTCTGCAACGGTTACAGCTCCGAAGGGCAGAGAAAAGAGGAAGGATCTGGCTGATGCCACCAAGGGAAGGTTGTTACAAGGGACACAAAGAAGAAAGCACATGATATGTCCCCTCCCCGTCTGCTAGAGGCACGGGAAGCTTACCTGGCACTGGAGGCCTGGGGCTGGGCTGCTGATAGTCACCAGGGCAGCGGCCCTGGTCCAGGCGGGCCTCTCTGGACGAGCAGCAGTAGCGCAAGCTGCAGGTGCCACAGCACAGAGTGGCCTCCGGGCCATCGTAGCGCTCGGGGCACTGGAAGCCGCGGTGCCGGCGCTGGAGGCTGCCAGCCCAGCCGTGACAGTACTCCCCTGCCTGCCCAGGGGCGGGTGGCAGGGCCACCAGCAGCACTAGGGCACAGAGGAACCCCCTGGCCATGGTGACTCACGCAGGGGTCCCACCTCTAGCCACTTGGCCCTCTCTGTCCCCCTTCTTTCCCTAAAGGCGAGGTCCTCACCGCCCCAGGCAGCCACAGAGCACGGTGCTCCCCGACCACCGAGGCACTGCCTAAGCTCCTGTTCCAGCAGGTTTTATCTCCGGGCCTGTGACCTGCCTCTAATCCCCTCTCTTTACAGCAACAAAGAAGGACCCATTAATTGGAAACCATTTGCAGCTGCTCCGGCTCCACCTTCCCTCCTTTCTCTCTTTCATTCCAGCAGGGAGCAGCCACTGGTTCCTGCTGGAGATGGCACTCAGGGTGAGGCATTTCCACTGGCAGGGATGGGTGCGGGATGCAGAAAGCCCAGGGCTGTCCTGGTACCAAAGCTTCATTCCTTCAGGGACTCGGGAGTAGCTGAAGTGTCAGAGGCGGGAGGCTGGGGACTGCGCAGGGGACAAAGCACGGTGACAAGCAAGAAATCAGGTTTCCAGAGCAGAAAGAACATACAGGGATAACCAGCTTCTAGCGGGCTCTAAAGTGTGAGGGGTACAAGCTGGAAACACGGTAATACTTACCGTATTTAACATGCATAATCAATTACATAAGTACAAAGAAGAAGATGTTAATCTGAAAATGTTGGAAAAATTAATTTTGAAAGCTCTAAGTTGGTCAAATTTCTGTCTCCGTGGCTGAAAACCTAGAGGCTGAAAATTTTAAAGGGTGCTTTGCGCTTTCGCTTTCCCTACACAGAGTGCAACCCCTGAATTAAAAAGAGTATTTCAGGGGACAAATGCCTATTTTAAGATCTTAGAAGTTTCACCTACGCAAGAAAATCCTACAGCGTTCCAAAGACCCCCTAGCAGCACGCAGTGGTACTGACTTCTTCATCTTTGAACTACAAATAACATTTGTGGTCTTTCTTAGTTCCCTCACAAGTCTCCCTACCTGCTGGATTAACGGGATCCATGGCTGAAGCCTCCTCAGCCTGTGCTTAACTGCAGCGAGGAAGAAAATTGCTGCTAATTGAGCACCTTGAAAAGCAGGGAATTTGGGCAGCAGCTTTTGGACTAATATCCTGCACAAAAGCTGGTTCCCACATCGTTTTTTAGGATTGCATTGGTTGCAGAGGGAGACTCTCCCATGACGCAAACTTACAGAAACATTTGCACAGTTATCTCCCATCTGATGATTTCTTTTTTGTTTTAATATTAGATAACAGCTTGCACATTTATGCTTTATTAACTATTTTGTAGGTGCAGTTGAGTCATATTTCAGTCTGCCAAAGACATCAGTCACCTTTCGTGTACCATTTTTTAATTGGCTTTTTGGCAAACGTGGTTAAAGAGATCCTTGGATTCAGAAATGTTAACTGCAATCTCTGCTTGGAACTAGAGACCTTTCCAAATCCTGCTCAGCGCAATGAGATGCATTTTCTCCTGCTGCATTTCAGCTCTGCAAGTGCAAGGTTGGCTGACGGCGTGGGACCTAATCCTATAAATCCATGGGCACGATCGAGAAAATACTGAGCAGCCCCAACACCCTTTTAAAGAGAGCCAGAGGTGAGGGGTGTGCTGTCTTGGCCTGGATTCTCAAAGCACTGACGCAATACTTTAAGTCCAAAGCCGTATTTGCCTTAAGGCAGATTCCAGTTTATTCACACATTCAACCTCAGCATGATTAGGCCAGGCTAAATACTAACTTTTATTATTTGTTGTTATGGGAAAAAGCAGCCTCGGACAGGTTTTAAGCATGTGCTTAGTGCTGCAGAGTTCATCTTAATAAAACGGACCTCAGGAAAGATAACGGGATGCAACTATTTCCTCCCCTCTTACATTAAAAGAGTATAAAGACACCTGCTAAGCCAGGTGTTCAAATGCCGAGAACTGCACAAAGCTGTTCCGTGCATTAACACTTTGAATGAGGCCCCCCTTACACCGTCTCCTCTCTCTGCATTTATCTCTTTGCAGGGATAAACTCTTGGAAATTAAAAGCAGAGCTCCTACCCAGGGTCTGCGTGTGTGTTTGTGTGTGTTCCGGGGGGCATTGGTTTCCCGATTCTCAATCTCTCATCTTCTTTTTGCCCTGGACCGTTGTGTGCTGTGATGTCCCCTTCACCGCTGCAGGAGGAAATGAATTAAATTGTGTGTAAAAATTGTATGTGCTTACATAACTTGTGACCCACTTCCAATTTTGAGAGGATCCGAAGGGCTGCGTGGCGATATTGGGATGCTGGTCGGGAACTACAAGGGTAAATCATGAATAACTTTCTATTCTAATTCCTTCCGTTCAGTCATTCTCAGCTTTCTTAGTCTTTCACCTGCCAGGGTGAAATTTTTCATGCTTGTTCTTTGCCAGCTTTGGGGAAGTTTTAAAGAAAAACAATGCAGCCTGTTTTGCATGAGAGGCCAGTGATGACGGTTTCCTATTATTAACAACAACAAACAATCTTGTTACCTTTCCTGAGTATCCCTGCAGCCAAAACAGCTTGAGCTTTGAATTTACAAGTTACCATGGAAATAGCCCTTAGAGAGAAGTCTTTTTTGTCCATGTGAGGGTTGTTGCTCTTATTTAGGGAAATGTACATTCCCCCTCGTGAATTTGATGTTTGCAACAAGATGATTAAAAATTCCTGTTATTCGAAGCAGAAAGCACAATCTGGAAACTTCCTGATTTGCAGCTGCTTTCCTTTCCCTGCAGTTTTCTGTTTAGTTTTCTTTCGTGATGTGGTACCACAGTCTCCTTCTTGAGAAAATAGCTGTCTGTAATGCGGGCTCGCCTGGCTTCGTCTGTCCTGTAAATGCTCTGCCCGGGTTTTAGGTGAAAACGGAGTAGAGAATCAACAGCATAAGCATCTGTGAAAATGTCCCCTGCCTCTGCAGGAGAAAACTAGCAGACCTGTGAGCTTATCAGTCTAAAAAGGGACACAATCTCTGCATGTTTTACATATTCCTGTTGGTGGGCTTTAGTGCTCCGCGTGTGTGTGAGCTGTGTCCTGCCTGACACGTGGCATTACTTCATCCACAGGAGTGAAGATGAGGGTGACGGCAGAGCGGGACTGTGGGGCTTTAGGAGCAGATGAAAAGACACCACCAGTCTCTTTGATCTGTATGTACCGTTACAACAGTGCAGGTTGTGCACCCCTGATACAGTCCCACCTGATCCACGGGTAATCACTTGCCTAGTCCCAAAAATCTAAACGGAGCCTGTATTTTACATTCTCATTTTCTAGGTTGCCACCTCTTTAAAAACAAAACCAAGAAATATTAAAGCCAGTCCGTACTGTTCACCGTCCTCAGCGAAGAGGATGGGACAGAGGTGGCTCACATCAGTGGATTTAACACCATTAGTCCTTTTTTTAGGCATTATTTTTTGACCAGCAATTTCCAACAGACTTCAGTAAAAATCCAGGTCTTAAATTTTCCCTGAATTAGACTTTGGCAGCCCCTTCACTCCTGGTGATTTTCCTTCTTTGCTTCTCCCAACTACACGGCTGTTTTCTCCTTCCTGAAGGGCCAGCCTCATTTCTGCACTTTTCTACCCCATGAGGGAGGAAATCAGGTTTTCGTGTGTTCCCTGCTGGGCTCTTCCCTCTCGAATGAGCCCCCTTTTGATGGCAGCAAGAAGCTGGGCGCTCAGGTGGCCCTCCTCACCTAAAAAGACAAACCACCTATTACAAGGGGTTACTCAGAAGAGAATGACAGGCCTTATTGAGATGGTGAATTCCTGAGGTGTGCTTTTTGAAGGGTTGTTCAGCCTGAATGCTCTTGATTGTTCATATACAATAGGCCTGATTTTCGAGAGGGGAGGGTTCCTCCTCCCTTCCCTGGGAGCCAGCGGGAGCTGCTGGAGCTCTCTCTGGGTAAAGATCAGGCCCAGGCGGTGCCCGACGATGCTGCCCTCACAGATGGAACCCGAGAATCAAACGCAGCAAGGGCTGAGCCAAACTTTCCATCGCCAGCTCAAATCACAATGCTTTTGGAGTTCAAACAAGTCTATATTATTATTTTTTTTTTTCAGTTAGTTAGTTGTAAGTTTTTCTTTCTTTTTTTTTTGAGATGCAGCCGCTTCAGAGTTTAGAGGATGAGAAGCCTGAAATGCTGGAAATCTCACAGGAAAACCTGCTCTTAAAATCTCCAGCTCTGAATTGGACGAGTGTCTGACCCCTTGGGCTCTTATTATTTTCTGCTGGATTGTTCTGCAGTAGGCATTTTCTGGCTGAGTATAAAGGACTGCTATCAGAGGCTCGGCGTTTCTATCCGAACTGAAGTCAAGTCACCGAGAAGTATCATGACAGCTTGAATCATCCTTCATAAGCTTAACTCAAAGTCTTTGCGGGCATTCGGGTTCATCGGAGCGTGGTCAGGAATAAGTCCTGACAGGGCGTCTGTGGAATTTCATTCGTATTTCTCTGTGTGTATTACCCAACTGTCAGTCAAGGAAACTGTGCAGGGTGCTGTATAAAATAATACACAAATAGTTTCTTCACTAATTTGCTAATAGTTTTCGTGTGGGGCATTAGTGGGACTATGGAGGTCAGGTTCCTTGTGAGCTACACTGGTCGTGTATTGCAGAACTCGCCTTTGAGGAGGAGCTAACTTTTTGAATATTGAGTTACAAGGACCTTCTCTCAAACAGGACAATGGAAAGTATAAAGAAACTTGAATTTTAACAAGCTGGAGGCTTTCTGTGGGCAGCAGGGAATCGGAGCCAACATTTTCATAGCAATTGGGAGAGGGTAGAAAAGGTGAAGACTAGTCAGGAAGATGTTGGAAACTGGTTGAGGAAAAGGCTGTGAAGATGCTGAAAATAAAGAAAAGAAAGTTTAGCTCAACAGGAAAGAGAATAAGGAGTCAGCAGGGAAGACTCAAAGAGAGGGTGAGCAGACAGAATAGGGTTATATTTATCAAGGTGATAACCATAACAATATGTTGAAAGTCTGGCAGTGCTTCTCCTAAGAACACTTCAAGCACTGAAGATAAAGACAAGAAAATTACTAGATAATTTCATGCAGGAACACATCCTTCACAGCTACATTAAGAAAAGGAGATGGGGTAAGGTAGATGCCTTTGTAAATCACTTTCCTTTTTAAATTTCTATAGGAGCAAAGTGATGTAGTAAATGGAGGTTTGGGACCCAGCAGCTGTAAGTACCAGGTTTCCGTCAGTCCCAGAGAAAGGCAGACAGACACACAGAAAATATGCAAACCAGCAAAGAAGCAATCCCTTCATAAACACCACATCACCTAAGGCTTTTCAGAAGACAGTGAAGGTGCGTGATGACTGACCAAGAGCAGGTCAGTCCCGGTAGGCTCTGTATCGGGGATTAGATTAAGCAGCGATTTAGATGTCCATCACAAGACTCATTCCTCTATTTCTTGGTACAAGGCCTTCATCGCGCTTTCTGGTTACTGCTTGTTTCTTTCTTGAAATTATTTTGATGTCTCTTGTGATTGTCTCTCTTGACACTTTCTTACATTCCGCAGACACAAGTTGCGATCTGCCTGGCAGTTCTGCAATTGCTCTGACACTTCTATGCCATCAGTCACTTATGGCTGCTTTGAATCTGCTGGCAGACCATGTGCCACTCATCCATTCGCTGTGGAATTGGCTTTATCTTCCCTGGCTTGTGGTTTGGGGACCACCTGTCAGAATCCTGCATTTTAATCCCTTTTTTTCTTGTGTGATTGCACTGGGAAGATTCATTGCGCCGTAGCACAGGGGCAGTCTGCAACAACCGGTGTGGGTGGCTCAGATTGTCAACCACAAAACTGTGCCTTGAGGAAGAAGGGCAGACCCCGGGGAGCGGGGGCTGCAGAGCCCCCTTCCTCTAGGCTATTTATCTGGATTTCTGGCAGAACAACGTGTCAGCAAACCCTGTGAAGCTGAATCTTGGTTGTTGCTTCGGTTTCAAATTAGAGCTCCTCCGTGCAGACTGTAAGAAAAGTGGAATTCAACAGGATACAAACCCGGGTGATACCATGGGGACCAGATCTTTTTCTGAGGCCATTCTCTGCATTTCCCTTAGTTACCTACGGAGTGAATTTGGCCTCAGAGGTCTAAACTGTCCCGACAACACCCCTGCGAGGACGGACCAGTGTGTTCTGCGCGGCGCAGACAGACCTTGCAGCGGGGAAGGGCACTGAACCGCATACACTGGCGTGTACGGTGAAATCGGTCACTTGGCATTCAGGCAAGGGGAAATATTTGAAGAAGGTAAACAGGAAACCAAACTGTTGCCCTCACAGAGCCCAAGCCTTTCTAGAAATTTAGAAAAGTTCAGTTCACTTAGTATTTTTACTATTTTACATTTCTGCTCCACGGCCATTAAAAGAAGAGCCTCTCTGAATGATTCCTGAGTAGAAAGGGAAGCAAAGTGGCCACATTTCGCTGTCCTCCTGTGCCCAGGGAACAACAGAAAATGCTGGAGAAACAGTGTGTCCTCCCTGCCCCGTTCATTACCAAGAGGTTCAGATCATTTAAAGAGGCATCGGTATTTCTGGATACTTAATCAAAGCCAAACCTCAAGGTGAACCTCTGAACCTCTTTCAGCTTGACCATTACTTCTTATAAGTGATGTTTTAATTTTCATCTAATGCCAAGAAAACTCTTTCATTCACCCCAGCTGGCACCAGAGATAAGGGACTAAATCCCCCAGACATTAAAACATTGAACAGTTCTGTCATGTTACTTTAGTCTGCTGCTAAAAGTCTTTTCTCTTCTTCCCGACTGATCTCAGATATAATGCAAAATAATCAGTGAGCAAAAAAAAAAAAAGGGCAGCAATTTAAAGTGTGGCTTTGAAGTTTAGCCTGTGCTCTGGGCTGTGCCCTTCATTTTCCAGCCCTCTGAGAGCTGTCTATCCTGAAGGGTTAACCCAGGCTGTCAGGTCACATCTCCACTGGCTCCTCTCCTGCCGCGGGGAATACTCTGGGCATGCACTAGCAATGGGTTGTGGGTTACAAAACTGCACTTTCACCGAGATATCTCACGGCTGATCCTTTGTCCCAAATGAGCTAATAAATACCAGGATAAGCTCATTCACGTCGTGGTTTTGCATAACTGTTCCAGTCCGTATCACCCCTGGCTGAACATCTCTAAGTGCCTTCTACCATTAACTTCCCGTTGCCCCCCAACTCTGAAAACATCCAGCCCCGCAGGATGCTCATACAGTGATTTTAGCACTTGGCCAGGGCCAGTCCCGTGCTCTGTCCCTGCTCCCAACTCCTGATCACCCACAACGTGCTCCTCAAATGACAGTACTGTTTGTGGGGTTTCACCGCACAACAGAGAAAGAATGGAAATGTGGAGACCTGCACAGAGCTCTCTTCTCGGGGTTAGGGATGATTAAGTGCTGCCAGGAGGAGAAAGAATGTGGCAAGCGGTCTTTCACGATGGAAATCTCCTTCTCCAGGAGCCAGCAGCCAAAGCTAGGGGTTGGTGTAGCTTTCTTTAACATCAAGCCTTGCAGAAGACCTGTCTTAAGCAGGTTTCTTTTCACCCTGAATGAGTTGTGCATCAATTGCCACCAAAACCAATAATGCTTCCGCACGCTCTGAGGAGATATTAGACCTTGGCTGGTTTGCAGAACTATTAACACCCTTATCTCTCCCAGGACACAACCCAGCACAACATCATGGTACACAGGACAGGTCCAGCTGGGGCTTGGCACTTCAGTGGATGGACCAGCAACAACATGGCAGAAGCCTGACAAGATACAGCTCGTCTCTCAAAGAACACAACTCTGACCTTGTGCCCGAGCAATAAAGTCCTCCCTGGGCTCTCTTCCACCAGAGGGTGCCAGCGACTGAGAAACCACCGGCCTTGGCAGCCCCTTGGGAGATTGCAGAGACTCCTCTGCTCCCCGGGGATCCTAATGCAAGAGCAGGATACATACAGCTGATGAAATTTGCATTTACTTTTAGCCCCCTCCTTGGAAGGAGAGCTATTGTATGTCGGCAGAGTTCAACAGAGCTGGCCACAAAGCCCCAGCGCGGGCGTGAAGGTAATCTGAGAGACGGAGCCCCAATTTCTGTTCCAGCCATGGCTGCACCCTTCCTGGGAGATGGGAGAAGGGAAGTGGTCGGCCCCGTGGTATTTTCAGAATGCCCAGCCTGCTTGTAGCCCTTGGTCACACTAAAGCATCTCTTTGTATTTTTAACCAATGTTAACATTAAGAGTTTCTAAGGCCTTTTTCAACATCCCCTATTCCAACTCAGGGAAAATGTAAAGGGCCAACTCCTCACCTGAAATGAAACTGTTCAACTTGATTAATCATCAGCTGAAGAATTGGCCTAAAATCTTTTATTTCTTTGACAGAGAAGATAAAAAAAGCCTTTTTTTTTTTTTCCATTTGCCATATGTGTTCGCCTGTCCCATTAGCAGCAACGGCAAATTTTCCTCCCTTTTTCTCCTCTTAGCCATCTGGAAAGAGCAAAGCCAGGCAACACCAAGCTGGAGCCTGTTCCATCCTGCGTGAGATCAACACGCGTGTTACATGAATTCCAGTTGCAAAACCAGCAGTGCAATTCCCTTGTTTCCCAAGCCAGCCATCAATCATCGTCTCAGAGTCCCACTGACAGGAGCAAGGCTGGATGTTTGGAATAAAGGGCACTATTTGGTCTGCGTATCTTCATTAATTATTAGTGCCGGGGCTGAGTGTGCAGAAATAGCCATGGGGTGAGCCCATACCTTGACCTAAGCAAGTGGGATACGGACGGAGTGACACTTAATGAAAACAAAACTCTAGGATGAGATGTTATTTGTCTATTTTACAGAGTCACTTGTCACAGCAGAGTTTCACTTTGGTATTGTAACAAATTCATGAGATCTGCTGTAATGGGAGGCAAAAATAACCTGCTGCACAGACAAGCTGGCAGGCCAGGAACAGGAAGACGTGGCAGAGACAAGTGGAATTGTAAGACTAAAGAACCAGCCTTCAGCTGCTCGAGTGAGGCATATGTTATGTAGGAATTAATTTTTTAATCTCAGCTGGGTGACATTTTCCCAAATGCAGAAGTGCCACCGAACGGAACGACTCGCTGTGATTGGCAGCTCCCCAGAAGGGGACATTGCCAGGAAGGGCTGGTGACACCTTAGGTCAGGAGTACAAAGCGCTGTTGAGCCTCGGGAGTGAAGTAAGGGCTGGTGCAAGCGAGGGCTGAGTTTGCTGACCGTTGTGGGAGCAGGTTGTGCTCTGCCTCCGACACAGAGCCTGTTCCGAACACATTGCTAAAAACCACTGATGGCATTTCTGACACAAACACCGCGTCTGTGAAATCTCCCCTCTGCCAGTTTCTCTTTCGATTCAGGCGGTTAAACTGAAGGAGAGGCTTTTAGTTTTACTAATTGAAACACACAATTGATCATCTGTCTCACAACGGAAAGTCAGGGTGGACCTCACCAATTTGCTTTATTCTCTCCGTATGACCCAGAAGCAGAAAGATGTCCCATCTATTCTACAGCCGACAGTGTCTCCTGTTCTGTCTCCAGCTGTTGGTGTGTGGCTGGCGCTTCCCTGGGTGCTGCCGCCCTTGCAGGTCACTGAAATAACTCCAGCAGCCTTTGGTGGCCTGAAATAACTCCAGGAACCTCTGGAGATGTGGCTGCTGTAGCCCAGCTCAGATACGAGATGCAGCCCAGGATGAGGAAGCTGATCCTCTACGCACATCTGTCCTTGGCCACAGCAGAGGGGAGAGGGTTCAAGAAAAGAAAACGGTAATAAAATCCAACTAACTTCAAATAAAAGCGATCTGGAAGAACATCATCCCAGCACACGATTGTTTCCCATGGCATGTTGCCTCATGCTCTGCTTGTAATCCCGAGTATGATAGATGAAGTTTGAGACACACAGTGAGTGAGAAAAATTGCTGGTTGTCAGAACATCAGCAGCCAAGACAATGGCTATGTTTATTGACTTCCAAATTACAATATAATCAGTAAATCCAGTGTTGTCCAACCTGAGAAGTTGCGTGGCAGCACAGCTAATGGCTGGCAGCTCAGCTTCACACTGATCATGCGTGTTAAACTCTCACTGTAACACACTCATGTATCGCTGCACTGTTTTTTTAAGAACTGATTTTTTTCCTCTGTCTTTAAATTGCTCTGGTTTGAGGTCTTATAGCCAAAAGCAATCAACAGATAAAACCCACAAACGTGCATTTTAGAAAATAAAGATATAATAGGAAAGCACAAGGAAAGTAAGAAATTATTCATACAGAATTACTAAAGGGAATATGAGCTTTAGGATTCTGAGGTTCAGCAGCACAGTTAATCTTACGGAAACTTGCCTTACTCTTGCATCTCTCCAGACTTTCTAATGTAGGTAATTATTATACTTACCTTAATTGAAGGTAGACTTCCCTTGAGCAGGAGGTTGGACTAGATGACCTCCAGAGGTGCCTTCCAATTTATTTTTTGGTCAATAGTAGGACACATGTGCCAAAGTTCCCTAAGTGGAACTATCTGGGGATGTATTGCGTTTCCCCTATGAATTTCATATCAAAGAGAAAGTGTGGGAAAAGTGAGAAATGGGAGTTGTTAGTAAGTGTTACTTTTCTGACAATACAAGTACAAACCAATTCTTATGATTTGGAATGACATTACCCAGGGGCAACAAGGTTCTGCTCATGGGTGGGTGATGCAATGGGGCTTTTCAAACCGAGTTGTCATCCTGAGCTGAAAACCAGCAGTGGATGAGTAAATCTGATGGGTTTGCAAATAACAGTAGGGACCTATATCTAATAAACGCTTTCTGTTGTACAATTTCCAGTGACACTACAGTGCGAGCCAGTCGGCCGCTGTTCTCTTCACCCTGCATGGGTTTCTCGTCCAAGGGAACGAGAGAGGCCTGTGCCTCTTCACAATATGGACTTTTTCTCTACATCTTGGTAGCTAAGAGCGCAAAGAGTTGCTGGACAAATTGCCCTCTGTCAAGTTTGCTTTTAGAGTGTCCTTGAAGTACTTTATTAGACAACCACATACTATTTTTCCAGTTCACTGTAGAGAAACATTCATGCTTCCTCTACCCACATTCCAGCTTTAGTAGATGTCCAGTTGGCGCTCAGCAGGACTTTGTCATTGGACAGTATCGTCCAACAGGCTGAGCAAGAGATGAATGGGATCCACTGTTCTTCACCGCTTCTTCCATCGCTCTTCGGTTAAAGCAATCCTGTGAGGCCTAAGTTAAAGAGATGGCTTTGAAGAGACTCTATTCCCTGCACCAGCCCCAAAATTAAGATTGCTTTCTTTAACAAAAAGGAGACAGCCCTGAACACAGCACACTACAGAGCAATGGGCCTGGCCTTAAGGGTTCCTATGGGTGTGGGGTGCACAAGAATAAAACCAGGCAATCAATTCACGGGGGGCTGGAACTATTGGAACAAGACTGGAACATAAAAACAGTGTGGTGGTAACTGGTATGGGTGGATGTGAGGATTCCTCCAGTGCTGGATACCCAACATGGGCTGGTACTGGTGTTTGCAAATTCTCCGGCAGATCTAGGCCGAGGAGAGCAGAGAGTGGAGAGAGGACTCGAGCCATTGTCGTGCCCAGTCCCGGGGAAACTGCTGTTACTGAGATTGTTATTTCCCTCCCTACCCCTTCACCCTTCTCCAGTATTTTTCCAGCTTATTTCTGGAAGCCGCTTTGACCCTGTCAGCAGCGAACAGAGATGGCATGGGAAGTTCTGGGATGATATTCCTTGGAAATGTATCCTAACAAAGCCCACTGCAACTTGGCCCCAGTGGTCACTGGAACAGGCAGACATGGAGCGCCACCGGAAGAAGGTACGAGTTGGCTGTCCTTAGAGACAGAATAAAAAACACACATTGCGTTTGCCTTCCCTTAAAATTTGCCATTGTCCCTATACATAAAACCACCAAAGATTTCACTAGACTATATTATATTTCCAATGTGTAAGTACAAAGTCATCTCGCTGTCATTTGCTATCACTCAGTGAGTTTAAGCACTTCACACACCGCTGGTGACAAATAACCTGCAATTGTTCATCTTTGTTCCCTCGGGTGCTCTCCCTGACAATGGCATGACTCAACTCAGTAACGTTGACTAGATGAGCACACGATTTCACAATAAAATAATCAGTCACATTTTTTAAAAAGGGCAAATTTATGCAGCCACTTGGAAGAAAAAAAGCAAAGTGCAGCCTAAAATTCCTTTTAGTTACAATGGGAAATGAAGCACGAGTAAGATGATTAGAACTGTAATTAAAGAAGAGTCAAATCCACAGATATGCACAACACACAGAAGGAGGTTCTTGGAGAGGCAGCATAGAAGAATCCTAAAGTATTTTTCCACTGCAAGCCCTAGGGACATCCCTCCTTAATTTGATCTCTAACAAGAAGCTATCTCCAAAAGCCCCTCTGTTTACCCTGGAATAAAAGCCGGGTGTCAGGGAAAGGTCTAGCTAATTTTCTCACTAAAAAGCTACTGCATATGTAGTCCATGCATAGATACTGAAATCTAAGCTTCATTACAAATGGGAAAAAACAATTTTCTAAGTACGGCAGGGGAAAACCCCAGAGGAGAGTCTGTCTGCAGCCAAGTCAAGCTTGAGTTTGGCTCCAGTCCTCAATCACATCCCTTTCTGTCATTTGCCAAACACCATCTCAGTTCTCCAGATGCTGCCAACACCCTAATATCACACTGCATTTAAGTACCATTTCTGCTCTCCTTCCCTGTATTATACAGTTCTTGGCCTGTTTTCAATAGCTTTCCTAAACCCACATCTGAATTCTCTCTGATAGGTTTCAATAGCTCGCTGAGAGGCAGATAATCCACCCTTTGTCACCACGGATTGAGTCCTGTCTCAAAAAAAGAACAACTCCATTTCATCAAAGAAAAATAGTTAGGAATGAATTTGCCACTGCTAACAAGCTTGACTGGGTCAGAGCTTTGTGTGCTGGGAAAAAGAGTTTAAGACCCTGAAACATGTTAGTGTGGCAAAGAATATTCTATTCAGTCTCTGTCATATGTATTTTAATGCCAGAGATCACTTGTATTTTGTTCGATCATGACCTACTCTAGAGGAAGAGTCCGCGTCGGATCCTTATAAATCCTTACCCGTCAGATCTCTAAATCCTCCTGCTCCACTTTGGATCTAATTCAATATGATCTCGTTTTTTCTATTGTGTAAGAGGTCCCAGTGCCCCTACCGGTTTTCAGATGTAGCAAGACAGCCAGCCAAATTCAGCCCTCAGCTAACCCAGGGCGATGCCAAGGGGAAGACAACCATTCCCAGCTCTCAGTCATCGCTTCATTCATGCAGAGCTTGAATCCAACTGGGAGCCCAGTGCGCAATGGAAGCTGTTAAAAAAAAGTTCCAGGAAACAACTTTCCCACTTGACAGCAGGGCAATGGAGAATAGCTCTATGTCCTCAGGGAAGCCCAGGATCTGTGATGTTTGAAGACTGAAGGGCTTTATTCTTCACAAACAGAGAGACACTTACTGCAAAACATTATCTACAGAGATTTGTTTGAAACGGTAAACACATCTGCTTTGGCCTTGCTCAGACTTCTCTCACGGTCCCATTCCATGAATGTTCATGCAAGTGAGTTCTCACTAACCTGGCTCTTTGCAAAAGTCAGATTTATATCTGCTTTCTCAAGTTCAGGCGGCAGGTAAATTTTCTATGAGCGCGCCCTGTGATGTTCAGGGAGACAGTTTATTCAGGGGGCAGCAACGAATGCTGTTTAATGATAAGAGCATTAAAAACCAAGAAGTGCAGCTCAAAATGCAAGGCAATAAGCAAGAAGAATCTTGTAGGATAATTTTGAAAGAAACAATGCATCTGAGAAACATCACAACCCGCTCCTTGCTGTTCACTAGAAAAGAGGAGAAACTTCACCGTATGAGCTATTTGTTATGTAAGTATTCCGTTCAGTTCCAGGAACAACAAACCAGATGAAACTATGTGTTCGTCAGCTCCCTAAACTCTGCTGGAAGTGGACATAAGTGTCAGGCCATTTCATCGGAGTTGTTGTTATGACATTTTGTTTTCCTTCCATTAAGAACATCTAACCACAGCAACTGCAAAGGAAAAAAAACCCCTACATCACTCCCCTGAACATTTCCTTACCTCACATCTCCTTAGTGATTTTCCATCTCTGCAAGCGATGCTTTAATTAACTAAAAACCTCCTGACTCTGAGCAGGTTGGAGGTGCTGTCCCACAGCCCCATCACAGCATGGCGAGCAGATTATTCCTCTAAAGCAAAGCAACACAACCGGGGGGGCTCAAAATACTGGGGACACCAGAGGTGCTCCATTTGATTGTACGGGATTTAGCCGAGGAGAGGGATGGTCCCTGCATGCAGATGGCTTGCTGCCTCTTTGTAGTCACCACTTCTTCTGGGGTATAAAACCTTTTTGAAGGTGAGATCAGGGGCTAGACTGGATTTTTTTAATTACTTTAGCAACCAGGCATTGGGAACCACTGCACTTGACCCACACTGAGATCATCCCTGTCCAGGGGATGACAGCAGAAGGTGTAAGAAATGGTAGAGATTTTTTTCCATGAGGTATTTTCCAAACCAAACCTTCAGGGGAAACTCATTAGTTGCATAATATTGGATCTCTTAGCAGAGGCTGTAATTATAATGATGCTGCAACTCACCACATAAGGACTCTGACACCACCTCGTGACATCTAAACTTTAAAAAATTTCCACTGAAAGGCCCTTTAGAATAAGGACAGTCCCAAGGGTTAAAGGAAAGTTTGCAGAAGCCCATACCCAGTTCTGCTTTCATGCTTCTCAGCAGTCTCATATTCCCTGAATTAAGCTACTTCTAAATTTTTCTTCTCTGGGAAGATACTTCAGAATCTATTTGTGACAGTCAAAATTTTAAATTATGGGCAAAATCTCTGCTCCCTAAGGCTATTTCTTGAGACAGCTATTTCTTGAGTATCATTAAAGTGAAAAAAACAAACTCTGAAGGCCAAATTCATGCCTGGTCTCATTCAACTGACCTCAGCCCCAGCGCTCCAGCAATGGACTTGGCCATGCACATCCATTATGCTGTCTGTTTACAAACTGACTGAATTGCATCTAAACCCACCATCTCAATGGATTTTGTGGCACCATTCTCTTTATAACACTTGTAAACGAGGCTCCCTTTTCCCCAGCCCCTTCGGCGTTCATATTCCAGGGGCTTAGCAGTGTGGGTACCAAGTAATGTCTCTTCCCAGCCTTCACTCAGTAAAAATGGCAAAATAAATTGTTTTTTTCTCAAATGTTTCCCAGAAAAAATGTACTTTTCATCCCCATTATACAAGATTTCACTGGTTTTTTTGATAGCAATTTATCGCAGTGGACTTCAGCTGCTTGTTAAACACTTCCTAAATGGTGAGTGACTAATCAAAATGAGATTATGGGAATTGCTTGGTGTGGGACACACCATGCCTACAATTTAGCTTACCTTTCCCTGCAAACTGAAGATCTTCACACTGGTCTCCAGGCTGCAAAATAATTTTAGAAAGCCACTCTTCTATCAGTAGAAAGTCTGTGAGTAACCTGACCAATTCGATGTCTGGGGATAGCACCACTGAAAGGATGATGGTGGCCTCCCTATGAACGGCAGAATCAATGTCAATGTAAGGAACTCAGAGCAAGATCAAAATAATTACAAGTTCCCGTAGTACGGGGGGATTTCTGTAATAAATGCGACTTAAAAATGACAGGAAAAAATCTGTCATCTGAAGACGCTGTGAGCTGTACTTAGAAGTTCAGCCAAGGCTGTGACATTGTTTTGGTGGCCTTGCCCAAGACACTCGCTGCTCCATGGCAGTTTTCTTCATCCATCAAACGGGGTTTTAACACGTTGAGTGCCCCTCGTGGTCCAGTGGAGGACATTCAAAAGCCTCTGTCCAAGAAAAATACTCACCGAAGCCACTCTGCTAACGGATGATGGGCCAATTTCCTTGGATGCGCCTCCAGAGCCACATGCAACGGAGAGAAATGTTCCCTGGAAGAAGTCGGCACCTTTTTTTTCTTGAGATTCCTGCTCAAAACCGATCCCTGTAGCATAATAATGTTTGGGAGTAAACTGTGAAGGTGATAGTGTCTGGCTGAGGAATGTATCTATTATGCCATCTCTTCTACTCCTCATCCCAACATGCTTATTTCTTCACTCTTTTTTTTATTTCTTGCCTTCTGTGTGTGAAGTTTCTTTGGGAAGAGGAGGAAGAAGTGTTGCTATTACACATCCATTTTGTAGCACCATTGAGTCCCCTTCAGCAACCCCCACTCAGTTTATTATTAACGTTGCAAACTATCACCATCCTTCTGCAAAGTGCCTTTCTTGCTGGGATCCATAACAAACACTTGAACTACGCTAATACTGCCCGTTATCTAACAATTAAAACCTGTTAAATTCTCAGGCTCAATACAAGGTTGTCCTCCTGAAGTGAATTTCTGAGCAAATTAAGGGTTTAGACGGCACCGAGCACCTGAGGAGACTCTGCTGCCCCTGGGTTTGCCAGGCACCATGAATATTCGTTGAATATTCATTGCAGAGGCAGCAGCAGGTGAATAACAATTACCACAGTTCTTCAGGATCCAGCTTGGGTATCCACGAGAGACAGCATTATGCTTTGAAATTAAAATATACAGAAAAACTGGTAAAATATTATTAGTTCTGTTAAGTGCCTGTACCAACATGATCAAATGCGTCTCCAACCCCCTTTGCCGAGGGGGGAATGAATTAGCCCGCTACCCTTTAAGGGTAATACTGATGCTAGAGCTTGACGGCCTTACATACTGAGGAAAAAAAAGTGGTTGGTTGGATTTTTTTCCTGAAATATTCTCCAGGAGCTTCACGTACACCTGTGCCAGGAGGGAGGGCTGGCAGGGGGCCTGAAGGCAGGAGGGCCCCAGCAGGACAGAGGGGCCTCTCTGGGGCTCAGCTCAGGACTGTGGAGGATGGCGAGCTCCCCACCGCCCTCCCGGACCGGCCCCGGGGCTCTGGGACACGGGGACATGGCGACAGGAGAACGGCGACTCGACGGCCCGCGATGCCCGCCACCGCCCTGCCCTCACCCAAGATGGCGGCGGCGGCACCGCCCCGCCGGCCTCGCGCGAGGTTTGCGGCGGGGGCCGGGCTCTGCCCCCTGCAAATGGCGGCGCGGAGGCCGGGCGTGCTGAGGTGAGGCGGGAGGTGCCGCCATGGAGCACATCACCACCCCAAAGGTAAGGGGCTGTGCCCTGCCGCCCTGGGAATCAGTCGCCCTCTCATCGGGGTACCCCGGCTGGGGCTGTGGGGCTCCGCTCGCCGCCCTGCGCTGGGGCCTCCCCGCCGGACACCTGAGGTGAAGCCCCTCCGGGAGCGGCCGGGCTGTTGTCAGGGCCCTGCTTATAAGGGCTTCTTTGGTTTTATTTGTTTATTTTAAGGCGATTAATTTCAGCAAACGAGCTATCTTTGCTTTCCTTCTAGGCTTACTTATCCGTGACCACCCCTTGCGCTTCTCAGACGGGTCACGGATAAGTCTAGAAGGCTTAAACCTACTTGACGTGGTGTTTAAGTATTTATTTCTGCATCACCTTGTTGGAAAGGGAATTTTTAGTAAGGGTACTGGCCTAAAGGTATTAAGGGTAGGATTCCTGTAAACTTTGTTTGTATCAAAGTAGGGAGATCTCCTCAGGCCGAAAAAGTGAATCAAAATGAGCTTTTTTTCAGTTGAATAAAGTGAAACGGCAGCTCTGGGAATGCTGTGCTCATGACAGCTGAAAAAATTGTATTTACTTCAGGCAACTGTCTGTCCAGCGATTTATTTATTTTATTTTAATTTTTTTAATCTCATGAAGTTTGCTGTATTTTGTTTTGCCTTACTCTGTAGGATGTTATTTTGGGGATGCTCCTTACCCGGGTTGCCTGAGGTGCTTTGCTGGGCCTGCTTGTCTCTAGTGGCCTGAATAAAGGGCAATTCTAAGTATAATAATTATATGGGCTGGGAAATAGGACATTCTAGGAAGACATACAGCCGAGACCTCTGCGCTTCAAATTTCTTTGCTGATGTTTTCCATCTCAGACCAGTGACTCCCTAAGGAAGCTTACATATTCAATACCCAGAAGTAATTTGTCATATACTGTTAAACTGTTTATTTTCGTTGTCCTCCCAGTTTTGTTGGGTTTTTTTCTCCATTGTTTTTGCTTAACGATGAAAGAAAAATTCCATCTATGTTCATTAAGAAGCAAATAAGCCAGGAGAAAATCAAATAACATAAAATACTTCAATATTTTATTATGTCTGTTCTGATGTTTTTTAAAATTGTTTTTATTTTATCGTGCATTTTATGAAATGCTCTTCCGTGCCTAGGAAGTGTGTTACAAGAAGTAGCTACTAATACTTTTTTTCTAGCGACTGAGCAGTTGGAGGTCAGACTGGAGAGGGCTGTTTCTTCCAGAGCAATACTTTGATTATAGTCAACGTGAACAGTCTTTTCTTCCGCAGTTCTTTGTCTTATTATTTCTGCAGCCTCGTGCAGTAATAAACTGTGATCGTCTTGGCTACAAACCCGGTAATCCTGTTACTCACACTGGTGCTAAACCTTGGCTGTTTGCTTAACCTTTTTGGCTTTGATTGCTGGAGAAATAATTTGAATTCATAGTGTTTCAGGAGAGTCTTTAGTTCATATGTTTTTCTGTCTTACTTCCCGAGCTGTATAGTAGAAGTTAAATGATTGTCGTTCAACAAGTGCTTAGATATTTCCTCGGCCGAAGTTAAATTCAGTTTTTCATACTCTTTTTTTATGTTGCAGGTTGAAAATGTGAAATTACTAGATCGCTATACGAATAGGAAGGCAGCAAATGGGACGTTGTACCTGACAGCCACCCACCTCATCTACGTTGAAGCTTCTCCTGAAGTCAGAAAAGAAACATGGGTATGTTGTGATACCTGGAGTCCGTTTAAACACAGGTTTAAAAATGGCTTTATATCTCATATCCAAAATGAACTGAGTTCCAAACTTGTAATGGTCTTTTATACCGTTTTGATGCCAAATGCTTAACAGAAACAGCTCTTTTGGAAGGAAATGAACACAATGCGACTTGATAGAGGTCACTCACTGAATTACTGTTAGTTCCAGGAACATAAAAAACGTGTCTCGTTTCCTATCTCAAACTCAATATGCTAAGCCACCAAACTTGAATTTACGGCTTTTAGCAGTGCAAAATCAGCACTGAAACTAGCCTTTTTTATTAATTCTAAAGTAAAAAGGGAATGACAAAATATATTGTGAATGTGGGTGGAGGGAAAGCAAAGTGAACCAGGTAAACCAAGCTGTGCGTCAGTCTCTAAAAATAGTTTATACACATTTGTATTTTTCAGTCTTGCTCTTAGTTACTTTGCCTTTGGGCACACAGTCTGGATGTTTATTGTATTTGTTTGATAAATATCACAAATAAACTCATTTTCTGCTGCTAGTTAGATGCAGTAAGCATAAATAACTGATAGTATTGCAAAAACTTTAATATCTGTTTGTACTGCTCCCGACCTTATCAGCGGCTTCTGAAAAATGTTGTTTATTTCCTGTTTTTCAGATTCTGCATCACCATATTGCAACCGTAGAAAAGCTGCCTCTGGCCACAGCTGGGTATCCGCTCCTTATTCACTGCAAGAACTTCCACGTGGCTCACTTTGTTATCGGGCAGGAACGTGACTGTCACGAAGTTTATACCTCCTTGCTTAAACTTTCCCAACCAGGTATTTGGGATGGACGGGAGTCTGTTTTGCAAATCGTTGAAAGGCTTTAAGCTGGGAGGCTCATCTGAGCGCTGGAGAAAGCTTTGCCAGAGTGTGGGTGTCAGTATGGGAGAGAGAGGGTCGTAGAATGGTTAGAGTTGGAAGGGACCTTAAAGCCCACCCAGTCCCACCCCCTGTCCTGGACAGGGACACCTCCCACCAGACCAGGCTGCTCAAAGCCCCCTCCAACCTGGCCTTGAACCCCTCCAGGGATGGGGCAGCCACAGCTTCTCTGGGCAACCTGGGCCAGGCTCTCACCACCCTCACAGCAAAGAATTGCTTCCTGAGATCTCATCTCATTCTCCCCTCTTTCAGTTTAAAACTGTTCCCTCTCGTCCTATGGCTCCCCTCCCTTACCAAGAGTCCTTCCCCAAGGATGTGAAATCAGAATCAGTTTCCACCACCAGATATGGTCTGGGTTGGCTCAGAAGCAGAGTGCTGCCCTGCTTCCAAACTAAACACAAATCTTTTGTGGCTGTGGGAATGAGCTGGTCTCCCATGAGGAACTTCTGAAGACTTGTGTGAAATTAATTTGCTCGACTGAGTCTGTCTGTGGCATCTCAGGCTTTTTTCCTGTATAAGTGTCACATCCCATACCTGGCCATTGTCAGTCATTCCTGTGACTTACCTGTTTGCTGTGTGTAGTTCTGCCCTTTCCAATTGATCCAGATATTCACAGAATTCTGGAATCCCACAAATAAAGCTTTAAACATTGGCATCTTCCATTTGTTGCCCGGTAGCATGTTCAGGCTGCTCTTTGGCGTTTGTCTTCTTTTGGTTGTGAAACCCTGTGCTTCAGCCTGGCTGCCCTGACAAGGGCTCACTCTTAAAAAGAGTGTGAGCAAAACATCCTCAAAAGCCCATGGTCTCTTCAGACTTGGGCTTTTCAGTCCATCAGGGATGAATCTCCAGGCTCCTTGTTCTTCCTGCAGGACAGCATTCCACCCAGTTTCCTGCCTGGCTTTGTCTGTGGCAGCTCCTGGGTTTGGGGTGGTCCTTCAGCGAAACACTATTTGGAGTTTGCCATTATTATAAGGATGCCATTTGTAATTGCATTTTGTAATTACGTCACTAGTCTAATTGACAGCACCAGTCTGCTCCATGCTGGCCATCACATAGGACTTGAAATGCTGTAGCAGAGATGGTTTTTGCTGAATTTGGAGGTTTTTTTTTTTAATTTATATTAAGGCTTGTGTCTATTCCCAGCATCTCCCCTGTGCTCTGAGCTTTGGAATTTTATTAGTTCTGAAGTTTTAATTCTGATGCTGTATCCGGCAAGTTTCTGGTGTTATGTTTAAAAGCTGTCACTGTTCTTTCAGTTTAGAAAATTAGAGACTTATGTAGCGCCTTGAAGCGTGGGAGCTGTCACTGCAGGGGATTACATCAGCTTCTTTTGTCTTCTGGTTATTTGTCTTAATACGCTGTAACTCTTTCTTGTGTTCTATTTGCGGATTTTAACAGTTCTCTTTTGTTGTTTTAAAATGTCTGTATGTGTACTTCCTTCAGCTTTTTTTTCTTTTTTTTGGCAGAGCATATAATTATTTATGATTTGTACAGGTGTGATTGGCAGCTGTGGGTTACCTGTCTGGGAACCCGGCGGCTTTATCAGACTCCGACAGGTTTCACTCTGTCTCTGGAGCTCTTGCTGCCTTTGGGAATCAGCTGAATGAGTTATTGGCTGGATTTGCATTTTATGAAGAGAGAGAAGGAAATTGGGATGGTAGAGATGGAGGGAGGAAGAAATTACCATTTGTCAGACACAGCCTGAAGCTTTTGTTGGGCTGACAGTAATATTCAAGACATTGATCAAATTTTCCATGCGGCTCAGGGCTCACTGTTGAACAATGAACTTACAGGTGTGCAAGAGCTGGTTTATGAACTCTTCACACAAAATGTATCTTTTAATATAAATTTTCATTTATGGATTAATTCTTATGGTATAAATCTTGTCTAACGTGCCTGTACTTGTCTGACATTGCAGTGAATTCAGCAGGAAATAATTTGTTTGGGAAAAATCACTACTTTGAAGTTTTAATTAATTCTAACAAAGTGTTGCAGTGTATCTCCCTGCGTGTGGGAACTGAGTGCTGGAAATTCCTGAGAATTTCAATATGGATTGTTGGCACTCGGTGCTACCCTGAACTAAAAACTGTAAATGTGAGATAGAAGTGTACAGATGCTTAAAATCTCTCAATGTAGTACTCAATTCATTATTTTCTTTTTTTTAAGGAGTGAGAATCAGTCTAAGTTTGCTTAGAGTAGTGAAGTGCGCAAAGTGATAAAAGAAAACTTCGTGCTTCTGATCTTTGAGGAGGCAGCAGCATAAGAAAAATAGCAATTATTACAATATAGCCAACTCTGCAGTGCGGTGGCATAGCCCTTTGGCTTCTGTAGTAAATGATTTTTATGTCTTCTGATCTTTCTTGGCCGAGTAATTTATTTCAGCCTTGTATCAGTTGTGCACCTGCAGCACATTCGCTTGCACACATCCAAAAGTTGGCCTTTAGGAGGAAGTGTTGACCTCCCCCTGTGTCTTTGTCTCTCTCTCTAACTAGTTAATTTTTTTTTTTTCTTTCTTCTTCCCAGTGAAACCTGAAGAACTTTATGCTTTCTCTTATAATCCTAAAATGTCTAAAGAGAACCGGGAGATTGGATGGAAGCTGATTGATTTAAAAGTAGATTACCAGCGTATGGGAATTCCAAACGACTACTGGGAAATAACAGATGTTAATAAGGACTATGAGGTAATTCTTGCCCAAAGTAGCCATCTAATGCAGTATCTCTTTGTTATTAATGACATACAGCAGTCCTTCAACTGCAGCAGAAGTGATGCCTCTTGGGAGGAATGAGCTCAGTTGGCTTTAATCGAAGCGGCATCAATGCGTCTTGATGTGAAGTTGAGGATAATGAAGCTATGGAAGAACAGAGTAGAGCTGCAGAGTCACCTTGCTTTGCTTTGATCCCCTTGGCAAAGTACCAGATACTTGTTTTTCTAGAGGAACGTCAAACCATCTGTTACGAAAAACCTGAAGTACCCTTAGCTGCTTTTGGCATTTCCAAACCTTGTCCCACCAGGCTGGTGACAGATGTGTAGAAGAGAGATAAATGGCAGGGGTTTGGCTTGGGGAGTGAGGGAGAGTGGGAAGGGACTAGGTGAGGAAAGAAAAAACAGTAACGGAAAACAGACGTTTGTTTTTTCCTTGCTTGGTTGGATCTTTTGCGAAATAAGGTCTCAGTCATTTCGATCCTAAGTGGCTGTTGCCACTTTTTCTTCTTTCTCCCCTGTAAGGATCTAAACAGCATTAAATGAAAGTTAGATCTAAACAGCATTAAATGAAAGTGTTTTTCAGCAAGCTTACTCAAACTCCTACTTTGTGTTATTTCCCTTTTATTTCTTCTGATGTTGTGTACAGTCAGACCTTTCTGTCTAAATGACAAAGCAAACAACTCTGAGGAAGACACCAATATATTCTTGAACCCCTTTCCCCTGCTCTCCGCTTCCTTCCCTCACCGGGTTTCTTTACTGTTATGTTTTGGGATGAAAAAACAGAAGCCTGTGCTGTCAGAAGGGACTGGTAATTTTAAATGACTGTATCTTTGGATGCCTGAATTGAGATATGAAGTGAGAGGTGGTCTTTCCATTAGCTGATTTAGGGTATCTGAATGTGGGCGTCTAAAATCATTAATCACTTCGAAGCTTTACTTGCTAGTATGTAACTCTCAAGTACCAGTAATTTATCATTTCCTCAGGTTTTCCAATTTATGTTTGAAAATTGTCAAGCCTAAAGTAAAGCCAGACTTGGAGAACAGCTTATCTCTGAAGTTCATGCTGAAAAGACTGTACTTGCTTGAGGAAAAAGGGTAACGCTGGTGTCTGAGGATGCCACGAATGAGGATGCCTGAAGCTCATTTCAATAAGATTTAGAGGGAACTCTTTAAATATAGTTGTTCTTAATTTCTCTTTTTGTGACAAATCGGAAACTTTCATAAAATTTATGGATTTAAAGAGCTGCCTTCAGATATGGATTGTGTCCTGTGTGGTCCATTGTTGTAGGTTCAATTGCAAAATTGTTTCCTTCACCACATTGTTCTATTTTGCACCATTCCTGTGGTGTTCTGCTAAATGCATCTTAATAGCGTGAAGCTACACATGGACTATATTAGATACACTCTGGCAAACAATCTATTCCTGTTGTTTATAAATGCTAGATCGTAAGCTAAAGATGAATTTTTCATGAAGTTTGAATTGCTAAGTAGTAATATCTGGATTTTTTTTTTCTTCTCGCTTAGGTTTGCAACACCTATCCCCCAGAAATAGTGGTGCCTCGAGCCGCTAATAAGGCAGTGGTGATCGGAAGTTCAAGGTTCAGAAGCAGAGGGCGGATTCCGGTCCTTTCTTACTTGTATAAAGAAAACAACGTTAGTTATTCGTTGTCTTCTGTCTTTGTGGGGAGTAAGGGTTCCCCTCCTTGTCCAGTCCCCTTTTAGTGAAAGGAAAGAACAAGCTAATTATTGGAGCATATTAAATTCACGTTTGAGAACTGTGCTTCTCTTAACGGCTTTAATATTGGTTTGTTCTGAGTCACAGAATAAGCCGAAGACAAATGCTTGGGATGTATCCAGAGCTGTGCAAAAAGCACAGACCTTGCAAGCTTCCTGTCTGGATATTTTGTTTTTAATCAGCTTTCAGCAATGCCTTCTTATGTGGGTTTTTTTTTAATCTACTGTTTAGCTATATTGAATAACGTTTTAAGAAGGTACGTGTTAACTCAGCTGGATTTTCTTAGTATTGAAGAGGAGGAACCACCCTGAAATAAATCCCCACTAGCTTGGAATAAGCGAAGGTTTCAGTTTTTTTTTTCCACTGAAGACCAGAATGTAAATTTTTAACTTTGCTGTCTCAGCACTGTTTTAGATGCAGATGTTGGGAAATTGCTGTCACAGTCAAATTGTTGTCTTCCTGAGGAAGCGTGGCTTGACCTGGGCAACTGTATGGAGTTGTACTGGCAGCTATTGACATTTCCCTAAAGCATGTGCAGTGCAGTTCTGAGCCTGGAACAGTAACAACCGATAAGCAAAGTTGTGGAAAAGATAGAAACCAAGTAGAAAACATGAGAAACGCTAACGTTTGGGATACTGATCATTAGGCAGAGCACAGTGGGTTTGAGAACACAGCAATGAAATTTGCAGCAGGGCTCCTTAGCCTCACTGCTTTAAGATTCCCAAACTTCTAGCTGTGTGGATTATCCCAGTAGTATTTCTGTATGTCTATTTAAGTAGGAATTTTTCAGTGAAAGAGAATAGGACACCTAAACCTAACGGATTCTTTGGGGCAGTGCAGTAGAGACGATCTGGAAGCAGTAAAACGTGAGTTGCTGTGTGTTGCAGGCTGCCATATGCCGCTGTAGCCAGCCCCTTGCCGGGTTCAGCGCCCGCTGTCTGGAGGACGAACAAATGCTGCAGGCCATCAGAGAAGCCAACCCTGGGAGCCCCTTCATGTATGTTGTAGACACGAGGCCAAAGGTACCTTCCTGTGGTTTGTGGCTACTTTTAAAGCTTACATCTGAACTAGTAGCGCTGTTTCCAGCCCATTCTTTCACACCTCTGCTGATGCTTTCTTATGCTGTGTTAGGTTAAATGCCAGGGATTCAGTATCAGGCTCCTGGTTCAGTGTCTTAATATGACAAACGCTTGAGCATAATAAAACTGGAATGTTAAGTGGTGTTAAGAATGCTGGCACTGCTGGAGGATTCTGGGTTGAGGTTGGTGTTAAGGATGACCTGGAGGAACTGGCAGTCTCAAAGCTGGCGGAAACAGTGAAGCATTTTCCTGCAGAGAGCCAGGTCCTTAATATGTTGAGTTGGAGAGAAGCCTCTGGATTCAGTTCCGAGAGGCTGAAGTGCTTTTATCAGCAGATCTGGGAAGAAGTGGGACTCTGTGGATTCTGATAACAATTGACAAAAGCAATCCCTCCTTTTTTTTTTTTTGCCTCTGTAAAAATAACACAAATGTTCCCATGATGCACAGCTTGGAGTTCGATACAGTTCAGCTCTTCTGGTCTGTGGCCACTATTTGGGGCTAGAATTTTGCTGAGGTGTTTACGTAAGAGGATATTAAAGAAACATTTGCAAAATGAGATCTCTAATGGCTGTTGCCTTGAGGAACTGAATTTAGAAACCAAATCAAATGATTGTCTTGCAAGAATATTGATTGGGAGTGTTGGTATAAGCAAATTAGAACACAGGAATCGATTATTTAAGATTTAAAAGTGCTCTGTTTTAATATTGAGCTTTCTGAGAACCTGCTTCACTGGTCACATATTGCAGTTACTTTATAGAAACTACAGATTTAGTTGAACTATGGCAAGGGCAAGAAGGGGAAAAAGTCTTGGAAACGTTTCACCTGTTGTCCTAAGATGTATTCTGGCTTTTTTGTAGTATGACATTTCCTAGAGAGAACTTATTCTGTAATTACATCTACGTTTATAGCAATCACTGCATGTTCTTCTGGTACAGTGTCCAGTATCATAGAAGTTCCACTAAAACCTATCATTGATGGCAATTTTGTTCTAAAGTACTTGGTGAAAAAGAGAGAATTAATAATTGGTCACACTTCTAATACAACATGTCGTACTCTGAATGGTAGAGCTGAAGCACTAGGGTTATTTAGTTGATTCTGATTTTTCCTTCTCTCCTCTCTATGGAGGCAAGTTGTTCCTCTTCCCAAATTACTGTGGGGGGGGGTTGAGGTGCTCCCACTTTTGGTTGCTGCTAAAGATTTCCTGGTAGCTTTTGACATGTTTTGGGTAATTGGTAGAGCAACTGGCTTCTTTTCTACTTCTTTTCTGCAGTTCCAGTTGGTTGCTGTATTCTTTCTGCTCAACTTTAATATTTCTATGTTTCCCTCAGGTGGCTTTATTTCATCTGTGCATGTATGTCTGTGAAAAGCTTTGGAATTCTCTTACTATTTCTATACCACCATGTATGTATGTTACTCGTAAAAATGGCTTTCCTAGTTTTACTTTCATATCCTTCTGCCTGAATCTTTTTATGTAGCTTCCCTGTTAAGGCAGACTCAATGCCTCTTACCTGTTTTGATGACAGCAATATTCTGAAATTGGGCACTGGTTTTGTATTGCCTACTCTTAAGAACTTCTTAATGAGTCTCTCTGCATATGACTAGTGGACTGGAGACACTGGCATAATTTTAGTGAAACAGCTGGAAATAATGTCTGGGAGGTGGGGAAATACATCTGAGTAACAGCTTTGTTCAGTGTATTTTCTGGGAGATTTAAAAAAAAACAAGGACTTGCAAAACACTCATTTATTTCTGTGTATTGCTTGTTGTAATTTTCTTTCTTTCTTTTCTATCCTATTCCCATTCCCTTGAATTTGACAGTTAAATGCCATGGCCAACCGAGCTGCTGGGAAGGGTTACGAGAATGAAGATAATTATGATAACATTCGCTTTAAATTTATTGGCATAGAAAACATCCACGTGATGCGGAGCAGCTTGCAGAAGCTCCTGGAAGGTAGGTACAGTCCCTGCAAGTGGCCAGTCTTCATTATCTGTGGCTACTTTAGAACAGGACCTTCTGCTGAATCTATAAGCCCTACGTGCACAAGGGCGTGTGGACTCGCGTGTTGTGGGGGAAGCGGATGAGCGAAGTCAATATCGTACTGTGTTCGCTGTATTGAAGTAGCTGAAAGTATTAATGTTTTTAAAATGCTTTCCTGCTGCACATTTTATTTATTATTGTGCTTAGTTTTATAGCAGTTCAAAAATAGCAGCTAATATCTTAGGGAAAAACGTGAAGCAAGGCAGAAGAAATACTGAGCCATTGGAGATCAAGAGGTGAATTGGGCACATATTTTCCCTAATGCATTTCTGGAGAAGTTCCATTAAAGGCGATGGCCTGGCTTGGAGCAAACCAGCATACTCTGCTAGCTGGTTTCCAGCACCATTGCCATCCTCATGCTGCCAAAGACAGTGCAGTGGGGCAGAGTAGATGCTGCAAATCATTCTGCTTGGTCCCTGTGCTTAGTTTTCCACAATGTAATACAAGTGCTGTCATTCAAAATATATTTTATATTTTGAATATAAATATATTAATATTTTCGTAACCGGCCTAATGGTCGTCTTCCTTCAAAAGAGTTAAATAATTGATGTTACCAGTTGCTTGGCCAGGTGGCACTGCAGGGTCTGAGGTGACCTTGGAGAAAAATGAGGCTATTCACATGGCCAAGACATTGTCCTAATCACAGATATAAGTCCTCAATTGCCTGTTCCTGGCAGATTTATTTTGCGGTGGAAGAAGAGGCAGAATAAATACTTGTTTACTCCCATATTCTTCTTTGACAGTGATAAAATCTCTCTTGCTGGTGCTTACGGATTATTGAGCTGTGTTACTGTCAGTCCTTTCTGTGCTGGCTTTCGATATAGCATCCGAGTTGCCTGCGAGGTTAGATGTGTTATTTCTCTCTCTAAATTAGAACTCTCCTTTCTTCAGATCTTTGTGTTGGTGACTGCATGTTAGTGGTTGTTAGATGTGTGTGCGATGGCGATTTATAGTGAAGTAACAGATCACTAAACACTGTCTTTGTTGGAAAAAACTCAGCTGAAAAAAAATAGTTACTGTTTAAAAAAAGAGGAGGAGGTTTTCAGATCCTCAGGTTCTCTCATAACTAAAAATTTCTGGTTTGTGTATTCTGGTTTGTATCCTTTAAACAGGATATTGCTGCTGACACTTAAAAAGTGTGGAAATATTAGCTTTTAGGATCTACCAAGCTCTGTCGCTGTGAAGAGGTGGCAAAAAAGCAAGATGTTGTTAACGGCGTGTTAGCTAATTCCTTTGTTTGTGTTCGTAGTGTGTGAAATGAAGTCCCCCTCAATGAGTGATTTCCTCACCGGGCTGGAGAACTCAGGGTGGTTACGGCACATTAAGGCTGTGATGGATGCAGGCGTCTTTCTTGCCAAGGTAAAACTGTACCCCAACCAGCAGGTGAAATAAAAAATATATATGTTTTTCTGTTAGAGACTGCTCCAGGGCTGGGAAGCTGCCTCTGGAGAGAAGGTGGGAAAATATTGCTATTCAGGTTGGCCTCAGCTCTCAAAACCAAGCCTGCAGGTGGAGCACATGAAGTGGGTTGCCCAGCTGGCTCTGTCCTAGATACTCCCTGGGACTAAATGAAATGCCGTAGGGGTTGAGACATTGTCCTGTTCACTGGATTGTAACAAGCAGTTATCTGGGCTTTATTAGAACTCGCTTGAAACAAGTAAAATCACAGAATGTGAATAAATTACCTTTATAAATGCATATTTAGTGGTGCGAACAACTCCTAACCCTGTGCTGGTTAGTTATTCAACTGCTCTGCTTTAAAGGAGGGATTGTTTAGACCCGTTTATTTTCTACTGGGTCTGTGTGATGCGGGGACTGTTAATTTTGATTATTGAGCGCAGTCCTCGTTTCTGCAGAGCTTGTGGCTTTGCAGGTCAGGCAAAAGGAGAGACCACTAAGGCACGTGGCTCTTCAGTAATGGCAAAGGGCACACAGGCAACGCGTGGCAAGAGTAGTGCCCTTCTGTAAATATTGGCTTTTCTCTTAGAATTTTCTCATGTACAAAGCTATTTTGTGTTTTTCTTCCGCCACCGGTACAGAGGGAAGAAGGGAATCCATGTGGGAGGGAGTTGGGATGAGCTCTTCTAATTTTTCTTGAGAATTTCCTAGTCCCCGTGTGTTCAATTACTATTCTTTACTCATCTACCAGATTTTTCCACAGAAGAAGGGACTGAGAATTCCTGGCCTTTTAGAAGACTCATCGTTTTGAGATCAGAGGGTCTGTTTCTCGACAGCCTGCGTTGCTGACAAGCCGCGCTAAGGCATTTTATTCTGATTGGGATTCCCTGTGGGTTGGTGGCCACGTGCCCAGAAATGTTGCAATTTCGTGGTCCAGATGAGAAATGACAAATTTTTCCCTTGGGTTTTAGGCCAGTCAGGTAAATGCAGATGAAAGGATAGCATTTAATTACAGTAATAAACCTAGAAAGCTGCTAAACTGTTCTGTCTGGTCTCTCCTTTGCAGGCTGTGAAAGATGAAAAAGCCAGCGTGTTGGTCCACTGCTCCGATGGGTGGGATCGCACGGCGCAGGTCTGCTCCTTGGCTAGCCTCCTCTTAGATCCCTTTTACAGGACTTTTAAAGGCTTCATGGTAAGAACACGAGTGTTGGAATTCCAAAAATCAGAAGTGCTTCCTGGATTTGAAATGTAAACAGGCCCTAATTAAACGTTTTGGGCCACTTCCTGGAACAAACAGTAGGTGACCTATATAAAACCAGCTTTGATTCTATAAACAAGCTTTAATTACTCCGAATGGCATGGGCAAAAAACGGCAGGGGTTGATTTACAATTCCCAAATCTTTGTTTCCTCAAATGTCCAAATGAGAGCTGCTAATGAGACATTTCAGCAAGCGAGGAGTGGGAGAAGGATGCAGCTCTGGCAGCAATCCACAAAAATGTGGAGAAGCAGCTCTGTTCTCTAAGACTGTTAGAGTGACTGGTCTCTTATCTGATGAGAGCAGGAATAGATCTTTAAATATGACCCAGGAAGGCACATAATGGATTCAGCACCAGTCATTTGGTTCCTTATGAGATGTGTTTTTAAGGAAAATAGTGCTTCTTTGTTATTTTCATATATATATACAGCACAGACATTCTATTTAAAGGAGAACTAGCCATATAATTCTGATTTCATCCTGAGCTCCTCAACAAGAATGTACTTCTCATATTCCTATTTGTGTTAAACATTTATTGAATTCCAGTTGCTGATTTATTTTGCTGAATATCACAATAGTTTTTTCAAAATTAAATAGTACATAGTGCAATATTAAGCTGTTAAACACACCGAGCTAAAAGAATTATATATTATGATTTTAACAACATAGAAACTTCCTCAAAATAGTACTAGACTTGCTTGAAATAACTCCCAGTTCCAGCTGTGACATTGTACTGGTAACTGTGGATAATTCTAATCTATAAATCACTGTTACTATTTTCATTGGCTTCTGTGGATAAACTCGTAACAGTGGGGTCAGCAGGTAGCATTGGTTTTAAGCTTTTTTTAAGAATTTAACGTCAAAGGCTTCATTTTGTTTTTTCTAAACAAAGTAATGATCTTTTTTTAAACCTCTGTTTTGAAACTGCAGGTTCTAATAGAAAAGGAGTGGATTGCGATGGGCCACAAGTTCTCACACAGGTAAGAAGACGTTACCTGGGGTGAAGGCTTGGCTGAGAAGCTAATAGAGTGCTTCCGGGGTCATGTGCTCCCATGAAAAATTTAAATGAAAATATAGGACAGAAGAGAGAAAAATTTAGAAAATACTGGAGTTGGTGACAAAGCCAGCATCTGCTGGGGTTGTTATTTCATCAGTGCTTTTTCTTATTACATTACAAAACCGTACAGCCTTGAACAAATTTGAATTCTGAGTGAGTTCCTACCCATAAAATGACATTCATATATTATGAGGAATGCTAATGTTAAGACCATTAACTCTTCTGCCATCACGGCCTGGAAGAAAATCTCAGCTAATGTTTTTTCAGGACTTTTACCAAGTTCAAAGCATAAACTTTAGCCCAATATAGTGCTAAAAACCAATTTGACCCACATTCTCTAGGTGGATTAAAAATGCTGCCATTCCTGTAATTGATAGCTTGCATCTAGTAAGGATTTTATCTTGAGTTACTACTTGTTCTATTTACCATAGAGGAATTAGAAACTGAGATGGTCCAAAAGACTATGAGGCGGGAAGGGACCAGTCTATTAGCGATATTGGCTTGTTAAAAATTGAAGATTTGTTCTCGATGTGAAACTAATTCCTGTTTTTAATAATAAAACAAATTTGTTCCCTTAAAGCATGTATATTCCTTAAGGCTTTCCCTTCCAGTAAAGGAAAATAAGCAGTATGCACACCCATGTACTGGTATGTAAGAAGAAACAGTCAAAGAGAAACTGCTGTTTGGTCGTTATTGGCTAAATAAATGTTCTGTGGTCAGTTTCTGCTTCTTTAGGGACTCTTTCCACTTTTCTTGCTTTAAGACCAAAAATAAACACTCCTGTTCTTCTATTAAGGGATTGTTCCAAAGATGAGAACTTGGCAATGGGTACAAAAAGTACTTGAGAGAAGAATTTCAGCATTGACTGGGAATATGAACTTTTATTGCAGTAGACGAAAATCATTCCTCTCGTGGTGGCAGACACCTTATTGTTCTGAGGGAAATCAGTCCTCTTCCATGCTGCTCCTTGGGGTTGGAATCACAGGACCAGGAGCTGGGATTTGATCAGCTAGATCTGCCATAAGAAACTTTATTTTTTCACTGAGATTTGGGGATGCCTTGTTCCTTTCTGTGCATGTCCAGGTGTTGTCCCTTCCTAGAAAAGGAGGATTCTGCCCCAAGTTTTTTCTCTTGAGAAAGCATTTTTGGAAAGCAGCTCCTCTGTTGTACTGTAGTGACTGTTCTGTCATTCCTTTTTTGGGTGTTTTTCCTTTTGTGATGGGCTGTAATGAACACCCATACATCCCTGGCTAGATTTTTGCAGAGTTTTTCCAAGCTTCATCTAAAGCTGTACAAATACATATGGGTGGGTTTTTTGTTGTTGTTCTGGGTTTTCTTTGGTTTTGAGGTTTTTTCTTTGAGTAATTGCCTACTGGGTTTTCATTCTTGGTGTCGAATTTGAGCAAAATCAGGTTGTTCCCACTGTTGTTGCCTCTTGTGGCTGTGCCTGCACCGTAAAATACACTCGGGTCCACAGGAGACTGCAAAGGACACTTCCCACCAGTCTCTGTTTCTTATTGTTACTGGCAGACAGACACAATCCCACTAATGTCAACCTTTTTTTTCCCAGTTAAGGGCTAGTATTGGTTTCTTATATTTGAGCAACAGATGTTTTTTGGAGAATATTGCCTTTTTTCCCTTGTGCTGACATCACAGCATAGGCTTAAGGATTTCTATTTCACATGTATTTATTGTGATGCTTCCGAGTCGTTATGTAGGCTCTTTCATCGCTCGTTTTACCCTAGAGAAAGGGACATCGCACAGTTCTCGTCACTCCTGTGAGGTACCCTTGGAGAAGCAGTAATGCCGTGGGTGGCAAATCTTAACCTACAGTTGCTGTAAGATAAACCATGTGGGGTTTTTTCTGACTCTGCAGAATAATTTCTTATTCTAGTGGTGAAGAAAACTTAATGACAAGGGAATTCTTTTTTGGGTGACACGGGATTTAACCCCGTTTTGTTTGCATCTCTCTAGGTGTGGCCATCTGTGTGGTGACCCCAAAGAGGTGTCCCCTGTCTTCACCCAGTTCGTTGACTGCGTCTGGCAGCTCATGCAGCAGTTCCCCTGCGCCTTTGAGTTTAATGAGCGTTTCCTTCTTGAAATCCATGACCACGTCTACTCCTGCCAGTTTGGTAACTTCCTTGGGACCTGTCATAAGGAGCGGGAGGATCTCAAGTGAGTTGGGCGTTTATAGAGCCAACGGTCTAGAAGTCACTTTAAATGTCAGAAAAAGGGCAGGTTGTGTTTCTTTGTGTTTTTAATGTAATTGTAGCTTGGTTAAGGGTAAGTTGTCCTGATAGATGCTTATGTTCTACAGTGTGAAAAAGAATTCTACACTAATTGTATCCCTGAAGACATGTTTTAATCTGGACCACAGTAATAACTTGCAGATACTCCTTTTCGACTGAATAGTGTCCGTTTTAAATGATGATATATTCCTCAGTGATGTATCTTGTGTTTATGAAATTAATCAGATAGTGTGCAAAAAATAATTCTTAGCTCCCTCAATCTAATTCTCCCCAGAACACCTAGGGTTATTAACCCACTAAACTTGATTCCTTTTTTTAGTGATTAGATGTTATTTGTAATTAACAGAATCTTTGAGAAGACCCATTCTCTGTGGCCTTTCCTCTTACAGAAGAAGCAGGAATTGAGAAATCCTTTGTACAGAGGATTTACAGCTTACAAAGAGCTTCAACCAAACACGTTACCTTTCAGTTTCCAGTAAGTTCCTTATTTAAGAAGGGGGACACACACACATTTACTTCATTGTAATGTAGACTGGTAATTCAGGTTTAATAAATTTTCACTGATTAGCATGGTTTGTTTTACCTTTCCCCTTCATTCCTTATCCATAAACTGAAAGTAGTAGCACACAGGTAATGGCTAAATAAGTGCAAGTACTGTAATTAAAAATAATAGTTTTTGTTTGGTGTTGAGAGAGAGGGAGGGGAGAGGCAAGGAAAAGAAGAACTTCAGATGTGTAGATAAACGCTACACACACTCCTGACTGCTTGCTCTGTCAAATTTACATGATGGGGTAGGCAATTGTTAGAGATAAGTTCCTCCTTTCCTTCTTTTTAATATATATTAAGGAAGTCTTCAAAACAGGAATTGCAGTGCCCAGTCACACCCAGAATTACGCAGTCAGGGTGGTTTTCACAAGGAGGGATTTCTTGTTGCTGTGTCTGTTTGCTTGTTACAGCTGAAGTGGTTGGTTTGGCTTTGTTTCTGGCTTGCTCCAGTTCCCTGCTGAGACAGACTGGAATGCAAATGGGTTTTTAAGAGCTGTGTGTCGTCACTGGCGGGCAAAGCATTTTAATAAAAGTAGGGAGGTAGGGCACAGTGAGGACTTGAAGGTGAACTGCCAGTGAGTTTGCTGTAGAAAAAAAAAAGAAATATATTTTCGTCTCATGCTAATACCTCCTGCCAGCACATGTGGATCGTAAGGCAGAAGTACTTAAATCCTCAGAATTTTTTTTGAACTTTATGAAAACTTGCCCATTAATACTGAATTTTGTAATCCAAGGCTGCAGTGGTTTCTAAAAATCAATTACTGATCTCACTTTGAAAGCTTTTTTTTTTTTTCCTCGAAGGGTTATCTAGTTTGTTGGCCAGTAGTGTACAATTGGGCACCTAATTCTGTTTTCTTGCCCCGTTCTTGAGGTTTTGGTGTGGGATGTATAATCGCTTTGACAAAGGAATGCATCCGAAACAGTGTGTTTTGGATCATCTGCTGAGCTGCGTGAGCCAGAAGGTGAAACTGGAGGACAGTGCATCTGAACTGGAAAACGTGAGTCCTGAATCGTAATAATATTTAAAATCACCTGATGGTTTTAGCAAATATAACTGGCATTGAACGTTGGCACTGAACAATTGCTTCAACATGCTGGGCAGGGCTGGGAAAAACGAAGGGTTAAATGACGTTGCTATAATAAATGGGTTTGAGTATCCCAAATTCTTATCTGCTTGGCAAAAGCTGTGCTGGGTCAAGTGCTGTTGCAGGGCTGGGATTCTCTAATTGAAGTAGGTGTTAAAAGAACTTCTGGGTTTCAACTCCACTTGCAGAAAGCTTCAAGGGAGGGGGAGAGAAGAAAAGAATTTCTTTGTGCTCGAGGTTCTAGTTGCAATATCCTTTCTAGGTGTGTTAAAAAAACCCAACAAACCAAACCACAAACAAACGTAAAAACCCCTAAACATACAGTAGTGGGAGTCATCTGAAAATACACCAGTGATATCTATCAGTGTCCTTTGCTAGATTAATTTAAAAAATTAAAGTTTTCAGCATTCACATTAAACGATGTTTGTATCAAACATGTAAGGATCTATGGGCATGTACTTTAATGCGGGATTACAGAGTTGAGACAGGCACTGACACAGGACCATTATGTTGACAGTTGGTTTCTGTATATCCCTGACATCTGGGAATAATAGGTTTCATTAATTTTTTTATTAATGTCTCTTTATTTGTGTAGAAACTTCCTTTTCTTGATGGTCCTTTGCCCAGTGACGGTTGCTCCTTATCTAAAGTAGGACCCGCTGCTTCGAAAACACCAATGCTCAACACTCCTCAGGGTTACGAAGGGGACCCACCTCCCGCGTTGAGCAACGGCGCTGCAGGAGGGGATGGGGGTGTTCTCTCAGACGTGGACCAAAGGAACAAAGAGAACCTGTCTCCTCACCAGGACCTCCATGGCCACACCATCGAGGTGTTAGACTCTGAAGCGAAGGAGGGAAAGCCTCGGCACCACTGATCAATCCGCTGGGAGAACTGGTGGGTGACCCAGGCGAGGTGGTGGCGAGGCATCAGGGAGCTGCGTCCCTGCGAGGGCGCAGACCCCACACCGCTGACGTGTGAGTACGTGTTTGCAGGGAGCTGTGCTCGCTGCCGAGAAGATGGTTTGGTTCCAGTGCTTTGCCGCCGTGATGATGAAGATGCGCACGGAGCTGCCCAGGAGGCTGCCCTGAGTTAGTGTAAACCTTGTTTTTTGGTGGAAACACGATGTGTGTTGGAGGTTTGTGACCACCAGCCAGCGCTGGTATTTCAAGCTGAAAGACATCTTGGCCAATTAACTTGAGGTTTAGAACTTGTGCAGTGTTTATAACCGGAGTAGGAAAGATGCAATCCATTTATTCTCAGTGCTGGTGCAAGGTCATCTTAAAATGATAAAAAATGTCAGTTCATCTTAAAATGAGAAAAAAAAAAAAAATAATAATCTTTTCTTAGCTGTGAATGAATCTCTGCATGGACCCTCAACTTGTGGCAGAACTGATTCAGTTTTTTTTTGTTTCCTACGCGTATTTGTTAAACAAAAACACCCCCCTGTGCCTTTTTATGGAGACCGTTTTCATGTCCAGCCCCGCAATGTACTACTTTTATTATTGTAGTGTAGAGTGTAGTACTTGGTGGTCTTTGTAGTCAGTATTTTTAAACCAGGTTTTTTATCCGCTGCTGGCTTCTCCAGGATCTTTGCCAACCCCCTGAGTTTAGTAGCTTCTCTCTAAGCCAACCTTTCAAAGAATAAGCGTTTATGGACCACACTTACCAATTGTGAGAGTGCAGGAAGCCACAAAGATGGCTTGTAACGTGAATTTTTTGACAGAGGGAGGATTAGAAATGAGAAAAGATAGGAAAAAAATTGATACAGAATTGTTCTCTCTAGTTTTATGATCTTGGTTAAATTGAAGGAAGTAACTCTTCTAAGCTTTCCCCACATCCATCGATGAGGCAGTGATTAAAGATGAGGGGTGTTCCATTAGTGAAATGGGGCCTAAAACGCTTGGTCACATCACGTGCTGAGTGTCGATCGTGAATGTTACCTTGGATGTTAAAATTACAGGAACCTTAGAGAAGTTTTGTCTGTACTGTCAGGACATGGGGAGATGAATTGACATCTCTCATGGCAATGAACTTTGTAATGTTGTGAAGCTGGTGACAAGACGTAAATTGGGATGTGACCCCTTATTGGAACCAGAAGGGGATGTCTTGGCTCATGGCTGTGGCTCCAGCTTTGAAATGGAGACGAATATTCCGTTTATACACAAGTCTTGTGAAGAAACAAGGGCTTCTCTCCCTTGGGATGGATGGCCCGGGAAGACTATTCCATGGTCCTCATTCTGGACAGGCTTCTACAGATGTGCTTAATGTATAGAGTCCCCTTGTGCAGCTTAATTCAAGATGCTTCTCTGCTTTCTCTTGAATCCTATTGTTTAAATTAGGTGCTGCCATTTGGTCTTAAAATCAGATTTCTCTATTTTAGGAAATTTCGAAACAAACTGAAAATGCTTTCTGTGATTCCTCCTGATCTACAGTGAAAAGTAGAAACATTCCATTAGAGCATCGTAAAATGCAGTAGCTGTTGTTCATGCGTTAATAATCTATGGTGAAATGACTATAAGTGTTCAAGATTAAAGTAGGAAAGAAAAAAAAACCCCAAACAAAAACTCCCTTGAGTGTCTCACTTCGGGTAAGAAAATACATGTTTTATTAAGTGTATCAAAAGCCCCAAGGAAAAACGGCAATACCTGAGAACACAGTTTCCTCAGTGCCTACAACGGCAAAGAGAAACTGTTTTTTGTGTTGCAGGTTTTTCAATCTTAAAGCAAGTAATATTTAAGTAGTTTAAAAAAAAAAAAAAAAATGTTTTCAAGGTAGGACTGAGAACTAGAATGTGCGATTGATTTAAAAACTAAGGCCATAAAATACTCAACCAGATCTGCTTAAGCAGAAGATGCTTGAAATTTGTTGTGTGGGTATGTATCAAAAATCCCGCATCGTGCAACAGCTGTGTATTGTCTCTTGAAGGATGCGCATTTCTGAGGGCGTCTTTTCTTACTCTCAAGATGACTATCTGCTCTTGAGTCTCTTTTGTTTCTAAAGAGAAGATCTGTGAAGCTCTAATATTGTTAGATAGTCTGCCAGCCTTTTAAGTTTGTCATATCCATGTACTCCTCGGGAGAAGAGATTGCACCCTAAATCTTAATCCGGCTGCTCTGGACACCCAGGGTTTGGAATCTGCTGTCGCTTTCCCTGGAGGCTGCTGGGGAGATGGTTGATTTCCCTCTGTGTAGTGGAAAAAGCTCCATTTCCCACCTGCACTTTGCAGCGTGGAGCCTGTTTCACATGGATCAACCCCGTTTCTTCTTTCTAGGTGGTAGAAGAGCGTAGCAGATAGTGTGCATGGCTTCTTAAATAGAGAAGATAAATGAGACCAAGACAGGCACTTTCTAGGACCAGTTATTTAGATGTCATCAGTTCTTTTAATGTGTTCTCTAATGAAAATTAGAGATACAGAATTGTAGAGAATTTTGACTGACTACTGAAGGATTTAGACGTGTCATTTGTTAATCACTGTATAAAAGCATTTTGCAGAGGTTTCTATAAATGTTTACACATTGCCTTGTTGTTTGAATTTTAGATTACCTTGGAAAAAAGTATAATAATCCTTGCTTATCCCTAAAACGTGACACTGATGTCTCCACAAATCCTTCTTGACTACAATATTACTGCAGGTGCGCGTAACCATGAAAAGATTACTTCAGACACTGAAAGTATTAGCAAGCTTGTAGTAATCTTGCTGCTTAGGACTTCAGTAACAAAATAATGGCTGAGTTTATGCTCTGAAATACAAAACCTAGCAAAAAAAATAATTAATAAATTAATGGCATGTCTTTTTTAAACCTCTTGGATCTAATGTAGACAGACTTGGTCAAAGTCTACAACGTATTAAAAATCATTCATGCTGGTGCTGTAGACTTACAGAGCTGGAAAAGATTTTTCCAGGGTTTCCTGGCTTTCCGTGAGACTATTTGTGTGAAAACTGATTATCCGGATGCTTTTTAGCTTTGTGTGTTTCAAACCCAAAACTGAGCAGCTGCTGAAAGCTCTGGAGTGTGTCCTCAGGTCTCTGCTCAGCTCGGACGGGCCCCCAGAGCCTCGCCGAGATCCCGCGTTCCCTCGTTGCGCTGACAGCGGTGAGTCCCTTGATTGTATGTTCCCTAAAAGTGTTAAAGGAAATCCAGAGGTTGTTACGTAGGAATCCTCTGACATGAGCACTGTGTAGTTGCAAAGTTACTATAACTTATTTATTCCTCGTGGAGCATCCACGCGTTGTGAAGTCACGAATAACTGTTTGCTGTTGGGAGCTGTTACGTGAACAACGCAGCTTGCTGCTTTCCATTTGGATCCATCTACTGGGAGAACTGGGAGGGAGGAGGGATCCTGTTTTGCTGCGGACGGGCTCCGTTTGTGTAAAACTCCTTCCTTTCCTGGAGCACCTCTCACTTTACCAAGATACCCCGTGGTTTCCTGCCTGTACATCGTGTCTCTCTTGCTACAAATAAGCATAGCCCCGCGGTGGGGAAGTGCCTGTAATACTCTGCGTTAAAGCTACTTACTTTGGAATAAAGAGGGACTGGTGTAGCTTTATTTCTCGGCTGAGATGTCTTAATGTGAACTTCACAATGCTGGATTCTTGAAATTGTATTTTTGTTTGGCAAACTGTCACCTGTGGTAGAGAAAACGCAATCAGTGCTGTTTGCTTTAAAGGAAAAGGAATAATTAATTTGTCCATAGATGTTGTCCATAGATGGCCCTCTCTCATGGGAGAGAGAAAGCGGTTTGTTAAAGCCTAGAGGTAGAATATACTTCTTGCTGCACATTTTTCTTCCTGCTCTTCTGCCTTTCATTGAAGTGCTTAGAAGAAAAACCCACCTGCTCTATGGGTGCTGACACAACGCTGCCCTGGCTGGGGTGGAGGAGACGTGCCGGTCAGCTTCTCCAGTCTTGCTGGGACCTTCACGGGATCCCTGCCCTGAGTTCCACCTTGCTGGGTTACAGCTGGGAATCTCTGTGTTGAAGCAGGCGGTGGCCGCTGTTTCCAGCGGGTTTGGAGCTCAGAAAGCACCTGTGTGTCTCTCAAAGCTGCAGCACCTTCCGAAAAGCATTTCAAAGGGCTCTTGTGCCAGACACCGCTTCACTCTCTGGCCAGACTGGTCTCTGGGCAGCGTCGGTGCCTGAGGGCTGCTCCTCCAAAGGGGTCATTTCTTGGCACTGTTTAGTAAGGAGTATTTGTGAATGACCAGGAGAATTCCAAATGTGTCGTCTGTGTTGCTCTTCTCCCCTTCCCTGTCGCCCTGCCCTGGGCGCTGGGGTCGCTTTGTGTACGGACCCGCCGCAGTTACTCCTTGTTTACAGACCCTCCCTCGGGGTGGAGCAGGGGGAAGAATCTGTTCTGAATGTCATAGTCTTGTTTTAATTAATACGCAGCACTTGATTTAATTAGATGAGGGATGTCCCGAGCCTGATGATGTTGAAGTCCATGGTTTTGTCAGCACCACCTGCAGTAGGTGGCATTTGTTGGGGTGTTTCACCATCCGGCGCTGCATCCCTTGGGCATCTCTGAACCACAAAGCAACGCAGAAGGAGGGGAGGTTAAAAACTTGACCTGTATTTCTTCTCCGATCACTTCTCTATGTATATGCGTCTGTATTTACCGTCGCAGCCTACTGCTGGAGTCCCTTGTCGCACTGGATGTAGTCACAGGTCAAGGAGCACACGTGTGTTGCCCTTCCTGGCGCCCACAAACTCCTCTTGGTAGGAACGTCCCTGAAACTGTGTCGCGTGCGGCCAAAAATCGTGTTTTTGCTGTTTCTGTCAGTCAGTCACTGTTTCTGTCGGTGTAACTGTTGGAGGACAGTTGTGTACAGTTGTGGATGGTGAAATCCCTTGTTCCTGAATGTGCCGCGATGGCTGTAAACGTGTAACTCACTGTAGTTAATGCACTGCTTAAAAAAAAAAAACCCTAACTGTACCATGTTTAGAGGAGCTGCTGTGGCTTTTCTCTACGTTTATTTGTTCCAGGAAGTTTCACTTGTATTACTGTTTATTTTTATTCCCTACAAAAATAAATACCTTGCCTTTTTAAAGTAAATGACTAGTGTGTGTTGGTTAGTGAAACTTCAAGCTGAACTTCCCGCTCTGAGATGGGAAATCAGTGAAAGGCTCCTAAGCAGTGAGCTCATCTTAAACCGGGTGTGATTGCGCTTCCCCTTCTTCTACAGCAGAGGGACTGGGGTTGGGGGGAGTGCAGGGTGCAGCACTGCTCCGTATCTATAAAAAAACCACCCCAAAAAGTAGTAATACTAGTGAAGCTGTGTTAAAGCTTAGGATCTTCTGTACGTTTGGTTGCTCTTGAGTTTTTTTTTAAAAAAAATTTCTATATGATTTTTATATGACTGTGAGGCAGCAATGTGCCCTGGTGGCCAAGAAGGCCAGTGGCATCCTGGGGTGCATCAGGAAGAGTGTGACCAGCAGGGGGAGGGAGGTCATCCTCCCCCTCTGCTCTGCCCTGGGGAGGCCCCATCTGGAGCACTGGGACCAGTTCTGGCCTCCCCAGTTCAAGAAGGACAGGGAACTGCTGGAGAGGGTACAGCAGAGGGCTACAAAGATGATGAGGGGCCTGGAGCATCTCTCTGCTGAGGAAAGGCTGAGGGACTTGGGGCTTTTTAGTCTGGAGAAGAGAAGACTGAGGGGGGATCTGATCAATGCTTATAAATACTTAAAGGGTGGGTGTCAGGAGGATGGGGCCAGTCTGTTCTCAGTGGTGCCCAGTGACAGGACCAGAGGGAACGGGCACAAACTGGAACATGAGAAGTTCCATCTGAACATGAGGAGGAACTTCTTTCCTGTGGGGGTGGCAGAGCCCTGGCAGAGGCTGCCCAGAGAGGTGGTGGAGTCTCCGTCTCTGGAGACATTCAAACCCCCTGGACACGTTCCTGTGCAACCTGCTCTGGGTGGACCTGCTCTGGCAGGGGGTTGGAGGAGATGATCTCCAGAGGTCCCTTCCAACGCCATAGCATTCTGTGAAAACCAAATAACTTTTCAGAGTTTTCTTCTTGGAAAGCTGTCTGTGCCTCGCCCATGCAGATGAGGGAAATAATTTAAAAATACTCTTTTTAAAAATTTTAAAATTCTTTTTTAATCATAACTTCAGTAGTGAGTCAAGGGGGAGGGTGTTTTTGGGTGCAGACACAGTGAGGTGGGGGAGTGCTCAAGGAAGGGGGAGATCGCAGGTGCAAAACTGGCTGCGTGTTTATAATGGAGATTGGAATCCCTGCTTTAATCACTTACAGCTGTGCTGTAACTGTCAAACCTGACAAGTAAATCTAGATCTGCAAAGCAGAGAGAAATTGGGTGACACGAGTTAATTGGACACATAAGGCTTTACAAAGTGCTTCGGGATGCTGTTTGGATCGCTAAATTCAGGTAAATGTTGTAAATCTGTGCCTGTGAACACAAGGAATAGACCCAAGACCAAAACCTGTTACCAGCCCCCGATGGATATTTTGCACTCCGCTGTGCATTCTAAAAATGGCTATTTCTTTTCTATGTATTAAGGCAAAAAAAAAAAAAAAAAAAACACCTGACGCTTGGGATACTCAGTCCCCAGATGTTTCAGAGTCTTTTTTCCTCCTTGCTAATTCTAAATATTCTTAATATTGCCAGTGAAATCCTTCATTTGCCTACGTTAGCTTTGCCTTTAACTGGATTATTAGCATTAACCCTGACTAGAATTGAAAAAGCTGCAATTTACATTTGGGGGAAAACTTATTTTCTGTTTGACGGTGCCTTTGCTGAGGGATGATTTAAAAATTCCCTCTTGAAGGCGATTCCGGCTATGAGGGGGCAGGTCCCGTTCGGAGCCGTCGGAGGAGGATTGCGAAAGCCTCGTGTTTTCACCAGCTTTCAGGAAATACCTTACGCCGAGTAAAAATACTGATCAGAAAACCTAATGGGAGGTGTGTGCTGAAAAATCACTGGTTTAAGGTTAAAAAGCGAAGAGCAGCACGTGCTGATGTTGGGTTCTGTATTTCAGGTCCTTAATGATGATGATCTCGCACCGGCTCACAGCCGCCGGCTCCAGCACATCCTTGGAGGGATGGATCCCTAAAAAGGAGGCGGTGGGAGCAGGGAGCCGTCCTGCAACGCTGCTGAACTTCTGGGGCTTCGACGCTGCCAAAATTCATGGAATCGTAGAATTGTCTGGCTTGGAAAGGACCTTTCAGATCATTGAGTCCAACCATCAACCCAACGCTGCCCAAACCCACCATGTCCTTCAGCACCACGTCTGCCCGGCTTTTAAATACCTCCAGGGATGGTGACTCCACCACTGCTCTGGGCAACCTCTTCCAAGGCTCAACAACCCTTTCCATAAAGACATTTTTTCCCAGTTTACATCCTAAACCTCCCCTGGCGCAACTTGAGGCCGTTTCCTCTTGTCCATCGCCTGTTCCTTGGGAGAAGAGACCGACCCCCCCCCCGGCTACACCCTCCTTTCAGGGAGTTGTCAAGAGCGAGAAGGTCTCCCCTCAGCCCCGTCTTCTCCAGGCTGAACACCCCCAGCAATTCCTCAAGGAATTACGGCTCGTGGAGGAGAAGAAGCAGTCACTGGATTCCTGGTTGAGCTCTAGCTACGTATTTTGTGTGTTAACACACCCGTTAAACCGTGAAGGGAGCTGTTGCTGTGCGACGCCCTGCAGTGGAGGCAAGGGATGATCCACAGGCGTCCGTGCCCTCTCCTGGTGAGTATCCGAGTCACAGAGCCACTGGAGAAGGTGACCAGCAGAACCGGCCACCGGTGGCAGCGCCAGAAAGGCGCCCGCCGATGTTTTTACCGGCACGGAGGGAACCTCCCCCCTTCAAAGGCTTTTTGCTGGGGTTTGGCAGCGATTTATGGTTCAAAGGCAGGACCCTAGGAGTGGCCCCACGCGATAACTGCGCGTCTCCCACCTTAAGGACCGTTAGTAAATCCTTAATCCCCTCAAAATGATTTATTTGATACTGCTTAGCGCTAAACTTTTAAATCAGAATGCTTAGCAGTGTTAAATGAGAAAGCTCATTACCTCCTTTCGGCTGCATTAATTACTGTAATCTCTTTAATGGAAGCAACTTCCTTGGATGGGATTTACCTTCCCAAAAACCCTTCTCGATTGGCATTAAATATACTCCTGCCCTTTAATTCTTCTCCAATTGATGGGGCAGCTTTGTGGGGAGCGGGTGTGGGGTCAGGCAGGAGTGAAGCTCCCCCTGACTCCTCAGCCTTCCCCAGGGCAGGAAGCGTTGGGAATTTTATCCGAAAGGGGACAGGCTTTATCAGCCACCTCTCCCTGGGCTCCCCTTCGGGGTTTATCTGAAGCTGCCGGTTGAAATGTCCGGGCAGGACGGGATTGACTGAGTCTCTCTGGCTGCCGCGGGAGCACCACGAGTGTGTGGGTTTGTGTTCTGCCAGCTGAGGGTGGATTTATCAGCGAGTACCTCGTGGTTTTTTGCTTCGTTAGTGTTTGGTTTAATGTCTGTTCCTCACCAAAGAGCTGCTCTTGTTTTTGAGGTTTCTTTTCTTGGTTAACAACTGAACAGCAGCAGCGACGACAAAAGAATATGCAGTTTATCATTAAATTTTCCATTCAAGGATTTTTCCTTTCATCTCCAAGTTCCCTTACGGTTTCCTACATCTCATATTTTCTATCGTGTATTCATTTTGCTGTCTGTAGCCCCCTTTTTTCCATGTTATAATACACTGGCTTTTTAATTGCTGCTTTTATTTCTGCATTTTGTTGAGGGGGTTTCCAGCCAGGCTTGGCTTTTCTGACCCCAGCATCCCCGTTGTGGCTGCAGCTTCTTGACACTTAATAAACCCTGCTCCAATATTTATCCCATTTCTCCTACTCCATGATTCCATTCATAGCATTGACTTTGGGGAAATGGACCTTTTTGAAGCAACAATCTATTTTTGAGTGAATTTGGAGAGAGTGAAACTGTGAGGAAGCCAGAAGTCTAAAGCCTATCAATATTTAACATTTTCTTGCTCTCTCTGCTTTTCACAGCGCAGCTTCAAACTGCGTGTGGTGGTGACGGCGGGGACATCGTAAATGTTTCCCAGAGCCCCCTGATTTTACCTCTTGTGGCAGTGGAGATCTTTCTGCTGGATAATTTGCCTCCCCTCTCGTTATCTGGTACCGCTGATAACGCCGCCGCGAGCTCTCCGACCGCTCCTGCTCCGCCACCGAAGAGTTGGGAGAAGGTTTAGAGGGAACTGGATAAAGTAGGATGACACTTCCCAGCTGCCAGCTCCCGATAAGAGCCCAAACGCTGCTCCCTGCTTGCCTTCTCTGCCTTGCGATGTGCCGCTTCATTTTATGAAGCCAAAGCAGCGGTTTGTTCTGGGAGGGAAGGCGAAGACGCGGCTTGGGTAAGAAATCTGGGCCTTTTTCAGTGCTTTTGTCCTTCTTGTGTTCAATAAATAACCCTGGATGTTGTGAATGACCATTTCTATTGCTCTGAAAGTGGGAAAAGCGGTGGGGAGAGGGGTTCAGAGGGAATCCTTTTGGGTGATTGGCAACAACCGGGATAACGTAGGGGTAGGGGACGCGCTGCCCTGGCAGGGGACTGGAATCGCCCATGATTTCTGCAAGAAAAGGGTAAAACAAACCCTTTGTGGCTGCTGGGATGGCTCAAGCGGCCCCCAGCACCTGTCCCAGCCTCCCCCCGACCGGCCGCCCCTCTCTATATTTACCCAGGGGGAGCTTTCCAAGAATGGAAGTGGGTAAGATAAAACCCCTCAGGGGCTAAAATTAGCCCCAGCGCACTGGCCCTTCTCCCTGCGGTGGCATTTCAGCTGTGAGCTTGACAGCCTGCCTCACTCCGGTGGCGCAGAGCAGACGGCCAGCCCCGGCGCAGCAAGATCCTCGCTCTTTTTCTCCTGGTTTTTTTTTTTTTTTTTTTTTTTTTTTTTTTGAGGTTTAAACCGAGAGAGAACTCGCCATGGGACCACCACGGCCTCCTCCGCCCTGGCTGTGAGCATCCCCTGCCTCCCCAAGGTAAGGCGGCAGCAGAATGGTGACCAGGCAGCGCTGGGCCATTGAAGGTAACTGGGCAACCCGCTGTAAAAGCCTCAGTGTGTTCCCTGTCACCTCTAGGTCCCCTCATGGCCTTTTTTTTGGGGGGTCCCTGCAGATGCAGATCTAGACCATCTCGGTGAAGATGTCCCTGCTCATTGCAGGTGGGGGTTGGAATGAGATGACCTTTAAAGGCCCCTTCCAACCCAAACTATTCTGTGATTCTATAATTCTCTGGTTCTATGCACCGACAGCTCCCTTCAGCTCACGAGGTGACAGCTCTGGTTTGGGCTCTTCTGGCTGGGGAGCATCTGTGAGGTCCCCGAGTGAGTGCTTACACTGCCAGAGTAACCTCTGGAGATGCTGTTTGTGTGCTCAGGAATGTTACAGCTGTTTTTTTTTTACTTTTCCAGACCATTTCCCTTGGGAATATAAGCAGGCCGTCTTTTTGAATCAAATCTGCAATAACCCCCCCACCCCATTAGCCACGTAGGTGTAGGGTTCCCAAAGCTCCAGAGCTCATTAACAGCGTGTCTAATCAGTAATGGTAATGTTATAATTTTACATATTTCTGTAGAAATAGTCTGGGTCAGTGGAACAGGTGGAAGCGCAGCAGAGCTCTGCCGTCGCTCGCTGCCGTTGAACTCGCCCTAATTAAATGAGATGGGACGGTGGCCTCACGCGGGGGGATTCCTCCGGATGGATGTGGGACGAGCCTCCTGTGGCTGCCTCGTTACCCTCAGGTTCGTTTGCAGAAAGAGGCTAATTACTCCGTGCACCTCCTCGCCTCCTCCAAGGGAGGACCGGAGGAGACGCTGGAGCAGACCGAGCTCTCCCCGAGGAAATCCGAGATGCCGAGCTCTCCCCGAGGAAATCCGAGATGCCACGGGGCTGCGATGCGGCGAGAAATTCCTCTGCCCTTCCCATTCGGGCCATCGCATTCCTCGTCCTGCTGCCTGTTTGGCCACGGAGAGGCCGGATCCTGTACCGAGCACCCCCAAACCTGTCGGGCTCAGACCCGGCTCCGGTGTGGCCAGCTCAGCATGCTATTCCTCCCACCACCCGGTCCCCCCACTATAAAATTCCCAAATCGTTCTTGCAGCCATGCTCCTCGGGCTGGAGGAGGCAGGAGAGAGGAGAGGGTTTGATGAATTCAAACACCGAGGTCGTTTGGGGAAGGGCAGCGCTCAAAGTCCTTGGTCAAACCAGCCACCTTCACATCCCCTTCAACTCCTATTTTGAAATCCAGTCCCTTTAAAGACTGGCAGAGTGTAAAAACCTCTTAAATTAAAAACTCCTCCGAGTTTTCTGTGGGTCCCAAAATACTTGGAAGTGCAAGTGCTGGTGGGGCTTCCCCCCAGAAGCCTTGTCTGGTCCAAAGCAGAGTTGATTCCTGTTATTTTCCAATGTGCTCTTCCCACAGAGAACAGCAGGATGGGGTGACTTCTGCAGGTTTTGGGAAAAATGGGTGGCTTTGGCCACCAGTGGGGTGCAGAGTCCTTGTGAGAGCCCGTGGCCACCCAGGACCCCTCCTGAGCCCAAGGTGTGGGTATCCCATGAGCAGTCCCACCCTGGGCGAGCAGTACAGCATTCAAGAAGTTAAAAATACAAAGCAAAAGCCTTATGAGCTCCCTCGTGCAGCGTTTGAACTCCAACACCAGATTCAATTATCTCGGCATGTTCTTGATCACAACACTGTAAGGGGAGGTGGCCCATGGACGTGCTACCACAAGGACCTCCATCTGTGCCGTCACCCTTCACCAGCATGGATTTCCTCACCCACAGCAGAAAGGTGACAAGCATGTCAGCAGCATAATTTTTTTTGACAACCTTCCTTGAATCGTGTATAAAAAAAAAAAATAATAAAAAGATGGTGTTGGTATCAGGGGGATGGTTCTAACCCAGTGGTGGTGGTGTTTTTGTTGTCCCATAGATCTTTGGCTTGACCTTTTACGATGACAGCAGAACACGGGAGACAGACCAAAAGAAAATGAGCCTAATGGATATCACTAAAATGTTCTCCATGCTCCAGCCCAGAGAAGATGAAGAAGACAACGGAGAAAGCGAGGAGCTGAACCGAGCGGTATCTGAGGACAACTACCAAACCCTGGATTACCTCTTGTCCCAAGACAGGTACAAGAGGGTCATCAACCGCAGGAGCGGCTGGGGGGTACCCAGCACCCCCCTGCGCCTGGCCGCAACCTGGGGACGCGTCAGGAGCATGAAGGTCCTCTTGGCCCACGGGGCGGAGGTGGACAGCCTGGATGTGAAGGCCCAAACCCCGCTCTTTGTGGCGGTCAGCAATGGCCACCGGGAATGCGTGAAGGTCCTTCTGGATGCAGGGGCCAGCCCGGTCGGCAGCATCTACAACAACTGCTCACCGCTGCTTGTCGCCGCCAGGGATGGGAATGTGGACATCCTGCGGCAGCTCCTGGACCACGGGGCAGAAACCAACGTTCAAGCGCGGCTGCCCGAGTGGGCTGCTAACTCAGTGGCTTGTTCTGGTCCCCTCTACTTTGCCGCCGTGTACGGGCATCTGGAGTGCTTTAAGATGCTGCTGCTTTACGGCGCCGACCCCAACTATAACTGCACGGAGGAGAGGGTGATCGCCCAGATCAAGGAGCCCAAGACTCTGCTGGAAACCTGCCTGAAGCACAGCTGCAGGAGCGAGTTCATCAAGCTGCTCATTGACTTTGGAGCCAACGTCTACTTGCCCAACCTCACGGTAGGCGAGACGCAGCCCCGCAGCGAGGGCCTGGAGCTGCTGCTGCAGGCGAGAGGTAATCTGTGTGTGTGGCCAGCCCCGGGGCTGGAAGCGAGCACCAATTGTGCTCATTTGGGTGCAAGTTGCTTCAGATTCCCCTTCCCTTCACCTCTGCTTCCCCACGGCCTTACCCAGGGTGTCCTACAAGCTTCATCTCCCTTTGCAGCATCACTTGAGTGTGTGGGTCTCTCTAGTCTTTAACTCTCAAGTATTATCACTATTTTACTACAAACTCTTAATCCTCCCTCTCCCCCAGTGATTGCTGTGTTCAGGCCAAAAAACCCAAGTCTCCAACACTGAACACGTCAAGAGAAGGACATCACAAGGTCATGGAGAACAGGTCCACCACCAGTGATGAAATCTGGTGGCCTGGATACATGCGCTACCGCAGGAAACTCCTAAAACAAACTGCTGGGATTTGGGGGAGAATGTCACGGGAGGGCTTGTTTCTAATAAACACCCACCAAATACCCCCGGATTTCCACCGCTGGCTGCGGCTGGAGGCAGGCTGCCTTGGTTGGGGTCTGGGGTGCGACTCGGTGCAGCCACCACCTACGTTTATGTGATTATCACCCTCTTGGACTCACCACACCATCTGCTTTTCATCAGTATCTCTAGATACTAAAGAAGCTGCTTTCAGTGAGGGCCCTCAGTGGTGGTCTGGAGCATGGGGGGGGTTCCGCAGCTTGTTTTTTCCACTTAATATAAATCTGTTGGGTTAAAGACTGCTTTTTGCCGTTCCTCTCCTTCCTGCTGCTCAACTGTGGCTCTCCTGTACTGCCTACGTCCAGAAAAACTGCACTTGTTTCCATATGATGGTGGAAGATCTCATCTCAACGCCCAGCTCCCGTGAACCGCCGCTGCGAAGCTCGTGGCTCGATACGCGGCGCAACCAGCCCTAGCAAAGACGTTGAGTTTTGGTCCGTCCCTGTCCCTCGGTGTGTCTTGAAGGTGACCATCTCATCTTTCCTCCCTCTCTTTTCACAGCTCACCCCAAGTCCTTGATGTCTCAGGCCCGGCTGGTGATGAGACGCCTCCTGAAGCAGGCTGGTCGCCCGCACGCCCTCGGGGAGCTGGAGATCCCCACCGTCCTGGTGAACTACCTCCGACACCAGCCGTGACCACCCGCCGACGGAGATACCTGCCCCGAGCACGCCTTGAGCGCCCGAATTAAAAGCTCCTCTGGCACCTGCGCGCTGTGAAACCACCGCCAGTTTGTGGTCGCAAAGTCATTTTTGCTTACGAGGTGTCTCCAAAAAGCGGTGCCCGCGTGGAGAGACGGGAAGGGAGAAAACGGAGGACACCTCAGCTCCGGCTCCGCATCAGGGTGAGGGTAGAGCAGGATCACGTTCAGCTGGGTTTGGCTTTAAAGCCTTTTTACTGAAGGATTTTAACACTTTTAATTGATGCTGGGGGGAAGGGGCTGGGAAAAGGTGCGGAGGGAGAGGAGCAAGGGCTGCTTTTACCTCCTTCCCTCCGGGGACGCTCGGGAAGGAGGGAGGCACCACCGGGCTTCGTGCCCACGGGTTTCCCCACAGCGTGGCCTCGGCTGCCCCTAAACCCCTTTTCCCGGAGCCGTTTCCAAGTGCCTCCTCCCTTCGGCACCCTGGGGAGGGCTCCAGAACACCTGGCCACCCCGTGGCTACCCCGTCACCATCCCTGGACCATTCCTGACCCCCAGGACATTGGGGTGCAAAGCCCCCAGCAGGGGCTGGGATGCGTATCCAGAGGCCGGAGACCCCAGACTCTCGTCTCCCTGCCCCAGCTCTGCCTTGAAACATCATCTTGTTCTCCTCAAAAGTGGCTCCTGTTACGGCCGAGGGGGTCTTTTGTGATTGGGCAGGGTCTTTTTTAAATTTAATTAAAAACGTTGCTACCATTTGTATTAAACTATCGTGACCCGTTTGGTGAAATATCCTTTAATCGGATGAGCTCGGTGGCGCATCCTTTGGAAGGGATGGAGGGAAACGCTGCAGCTGGGGAATTTCAGGCTGAGCCTGGAGCGGGACATCCCGCCCTTGGTGGGTCATAGAATCATAGGATTGTCCGGGTTGGAAGGGACCTTTAAGATCATCCAGTCCAACCATCAACCTAACTCTGATAAAACCATCACTAAACCATGTCTCTAAGCACTATGTCAACCCGGCTTTTAAATACCTCCAGGGATGGGGCCTCAACCACTGCCCTGGGCAGCCCATTCCAAGGCTTAAGAACCCTTTCCATGTAAAAACGTTTCCTAATCTCCAATCTGAACCTCCCCTGGCGCAATTTGAGGCCCTTTCCTCTTGTCCCATCGCCTGTTCCTTGGGAGAAGAGACCGACCCCCCCTGGCTACACCCTCCTTTCAGGGAGTTGGAGAGAGCGAGAAGGTCTCCCCTCAGCCTCCTTTTCTCCAGGCTGAACCCCCCCAGCTCCCTCAGCCGCTCCTCACAAGACTGGTTCTCCAGACCCCTCACCAGCTCCATTGCCCTTCTCTGGATGCGCTCCAGCCCCTCAATGTCTTTTCTGTGGGAAGGGTCCCTCCACCTCTGTGACCAGCGATGGGCACAAACACTGGTGGTGGCCGGAGGAGCCCTGCTGGCTCTTCCCGCGGCCGGGAGCCGAGGGATAACCCACGCTGCTCCCCGGGACTCGGCACATGGTTGCCGGCGACGCACCTCTCGCTGTGGAGCTCCTCTCCAGGAGGAAGGGCTGAGGGAGCCGGGCAGCCCGGAGCAGAGAAGGCTCAGGAGGACGTCACCCACGGTGATGGTGGCAGAGGCTGGAGCCAAGCCCTCCCCCGCGGTGCACAGCCTCAGCCACCGGGGGTTCCCTCTGAACGTCACTCTGGGGGTGACCAAGCACCTGGAGATGCTCAGAATCTTCCAGGACACGGCCCTGGGCCCGAGGTGGCCCCGCCGGAGCAGGGCTTGGAGCAGGTGACCTCCAGCGGCCTCTTCCCGCCGCAGCCCGGGGGTGGCCGAGGCGGGCTCCTGGGGATGTGTGTGGGGGGAACAAGTCGGCTTGTTCCGCGGGGCTCCGCGGTCCCCAAAACGGGGTGGGACCGTCACAGGAGGGCGGCAACCCCCCCCGCCCGGCGCCGCCCCGCGCCACGCCCCCCGCCTGACGTCACAGCGCCGCGCCCAATCCCTCTGCGAGGCCCCGCCGCGGCCCCGCCCCCACCGCCGCCGAGCCCACACGAGGCTCCGCCCCCGATGGAGGCCCCGCCCCCTGCGGCTCAGGCCCCGCCCCTCGGCGCGCCGGGCGGACCCGCTGCCGCGGCGGCCACTCGCCCCGGGCTGGGCTGGCCCCGGTGGCCCGGGCCGCGCCACGCCACGCCGCACCCGCCGCCCCCCGCCCCGCGCAGCCGGTGAGTGCGGGGACGGGGGGCGAGGGCGGGGACGGGGCGCGGCGGGGGAGGCCGCTCCGGGCGCGGGCTGCGGCGGGGGCCGCCTCCGCCATGGCCGGCGCCGCGTCCCGGGGCTCGGGGCGCCCGGCGGGGGCGGGGGGCGGCGGGAGGGACGGGCTCCGCCGGCCGACGCCGGCCCCGGCCGGGGGCGCTCCGCACGGCGCCGCCGGGCCCCCTCTCCCCCGGGCCCCGGCCCCGGCCCGCCCGCCCCGGCCCCGGGCCCGGCCCCGCCGCCCTCGGCCCCCGGCGGAGCGAATCGTGCCCTCGGCCCCGGGGCCGGGCGGGGGAGCGGCGGCCCTGCCTCATTGTGCGGGGTTTGCTTTGTGAAAACCCCCCTTTGTCGTGATTTATCGGCGGGGGGGTGCCCGCGGTGGCTTTATTTTTGGAGCGTGGCTGAACCCCCGTGTGGTCGCGGCAGCGTCCGTTGGTCCCCGGGGGGATCCCGGGCCGGTTCGGGTGGGAAACGGCCTTAAAGGCCGCCCGGTGCCCCCCCTGCCCTGGGCAGGGACACCCCCCCCCGCACCGGAGCGGCTCGCTCCGAGCCCCGTCCGAGCCGGCCGCGATCCGGAGGGAGACCCTTCTCCCGTCGGGTTTTGCCACCGCGTCTCCGTTCCGCCCCCCCCCGGCTCTCAGGGCTCCGTGGGCACCGGGAGCGGGACGGGCTCTTCCCGGCCGGTCTCCCCGGCCCCCCCCCGGCCCGGTACCCCCCGGGCTCCCGAGGTCTGGGAGGGGGGTCCCCATCGGGGACGGGGCAACCGGAGGAGAAGAGTCATCTCCGGTGGCGGGGCCGGTGCGGGGCCGCAGGGGCCGGAGCCCGTGGCCGGGTGCGTTTTGCCGGGGGGGGGTCTCCGGCTCCCCGCTGCGGAAACCTTCCCCGGGCCGCGGGCAGCGAGAGCCCGGCCTCGGGCACGGCAGCTCGGCAGCGCCCCGCGGGGTTTGTGGCGTTTGCTTTCTCCAGCCTCAGCTCTGGGGAAGAACCGTCGTCGTTTGGGTTCTCCTCTCCCCGCCATCAGTGCGGGGTCAGACGTAACGCCCCCCGCCCTGCTTCTGGGGTGATCTGCTGGGGGCGGGTCACGGCGGGGGGGTTTAATGCCCTTCTCCTCGCTGCCCAGACGGTTTTAGGCCCGAGTGAAATCTCCTACCGACAAATCCAAACGGGTCTGGGAAAGGGCTTTCTCCCCGGACACGTGCCGGCTGCACGGGCTGCGTCCCGGCTTGGCTCCGTCCAAAGGCTCCCTGCGGCTCGGCGCTGGGTCCGGGGGCGGCAGCGGGGTTTGGGGGGTGCCGGTGCCTGTCCCCCCGGAGCAAGCCTGGGGTTTCCCCGCTCGAGGGCGTCCGGTCCCCGAGCCCCGTCAGTGGGCGCAAAGGCCGCCGTGTCCTCACCTCTCTCCCCTTTCCCTTTGCTTTAGCTCAGCCGCCAGGATGCTCCGCTCTCCGCGGCCGGGAGAGGACTGCGCCCCCAAAGTCGTCGTTCCCAGTTGATGCAGCCGAAGGGCCCGGCCGCCATGGAGAGGGGCTGCCCGGAGGAGCCTGCCCGCGGCGGGGGGCAGTCGGTGGCCTGCGGGCAGCGGGAGGGAAGCGACCGGCGGCGGGAGGAGAGCGGGGACCAGCTGCCCGAGGGGGGCGATGGCTCCGGGGCGGCCGCGGAGCCGCCGCAGCCTCAGCCGCCCCCCGGGAAGCTGAAGAAAACGGCTTTGAGACTGTTTGGGGGGAAGAGGAGCATCTGCACGCTGCCCAGTTTCTTTGGGGGCCGGAGCAAAGGGCAGGGGAAAGCGGCCTCTAAGAAGGGCCTCGGTAAATGCCGGACCCACGAGGGGCTCAGCGGGGCTGCCTGCGACCAGGGCGACGGGGCGCCGCCGGAAAACCCCTGGGAGGGGAGCGGGGACTCGCACCCCTGCCCTTTGCCGAGCTCCCAAAGCGCTCCCTCGGCCGTAGCCGCCGGCGCCAGGCTTGATTCGGGCCGGCGGGACGGCTCTCCCCCCGGGGGGGCGGAGGGCTGTGAGAAGAAGCCCGGCGGCGAGAAGTCCTCCTTGCCCAGAGCCAAGAAGGGGCTGAAGGGGTTTCTGAACAGCATCCGGCGTCACCGGAAGAGCAAGGCTGCCGAGAGCGAGCCGGCAGAGCTCCCCGAGTGGAGCGGGGATGCGGAGGAGGCCGGCAAAGCCGCTGGTGCGGGAGCGGAGAGCCGAGGGGCTGCGCGGGGAAGGGGACCGGGACCCGTCCCTGCTGCCGTGCCCGCCCCGGGGGACTCGGGGGGTGACAGCTCAGCGGCCACGGGCACCGGCTGCGGTGAGGCTGCCCGGGCCGGCCGTCCCACGGCCGGTGACGGCAGCTCTGAGGGTGACGCAGCGGCGGCGGCGCCGGGGGAGAGGGACGTCGTGGACACGAAGTCAGAGGCCGAGGCTGTTGCCTGCGCGGAGTTTGACCCCGAGAACCTGCTGCTGGCCTTTCATCCGGACTTGGTGGACACCGACCCTCCCTGCCTGCGCTCCGGGGACCTGCTGAGCCTCATCCTGGGGGACGTCACCTCCCTGAAGAGCTTCGACTCCCTGACGGGGTGCGGGGACGACATCGCGGAGCCCGACATGGCGGAGAGCAGCATCTCTGTGGAGCGCAGCAGGGACGCCGCGAAGCGGAGCTCCTGCCTGGTGACCTACCAGGGCGGTGGGGAGGAGATGGCCGTGCCGGAGGAGGCGGAGGAGTTCCTCCCCCAGATCTGGGAGGGCGACGGGGACGGGGGCTACGGAGCCCAGGTGTCGAGCAGCAGTTTGGAGACGCACGCCTCGCAGGAGGCGGACGGCCACCCCTACGCGGGGGACGCGCTGGACGGCGTTGACCTCCCGACGCCCCAGAGCGAGCGGCAAGAGTCCGCCCCGAACAGCGACGAGGGCTATTACGACTCCACCACGCCGGGGCCGGAGGACGAAGGCGGGGAGGGGCTGGGGGAGCTGAAGAAGGAGCGTCTTCCGCGAGACAGCTACAGCGGGGACGCGCTTTATGAGTTTGACGCGCTGCTGAGTCCCTCTCTCGGGGAGGAATCCCTGTTTGAGAGCAAAGTCTCCCGCCCGGGCATCTTCAGCTACTTCTTGGACTTCTGCCTCCCTGCGGAGAGGAGCCTGGTCCAGGTGCTGGGTGAGAAGCGGGGGCTGATGGAAACGGAAGAAGAGCGGCTGGCGGCCATTCAGAAAGAGCTGCTCTACTGGGAGCTGCAGAGGGAACCGCTCCCGAAGCGCCGCGACGTTCCCAGCGAGGAGAAGCGTCCGCGGGAACAGCCCTGCCTCGGATGCAAAAGCAGAGCGGCCGGCTCCGGCGGCAAGAGCGCGAGTGGCCTCGGTAGCCAGCCGGTGGGCTCGCCCGGCCCGAAGAGGGGTGTGACGGGTGGGCTGTCGGGGGCCAGAGCTGAGACTCCGGAGCGGAGGGATTTTCCGGGGACTGCGTGCCCAGAGAACTGTTACGGCAGCCGGAAAGCCCAGGGCGGTTGCCTTATTCCGCCCGGGAAGAGCAACGCGGGGCTGGACTCGGACGCGGAGGGTGGGCCGTGCGGGGGCTCCGCGCAGGGCGGCGCAGCCCCGGGCAGAGCAGGGCCGTTCCCCGGCTACGGGCTCCCGGAGCCGGAGCGCGGCGGCGGAGCGGAGAGCGGCAGCGGCGAGCCCCCGGTGGGCAGCGAGCCCGAGCCCGAGCAGGCCGTGAGCTTCTCGCAGGCGCTGGTGGAGTTCGCCAGCAGCGGGACCCTCTTCTCCAGCCTCTCGGAAAGCCTGGGGAGCTCCGGCTCGGGCTCGTCCTTCACCCAGAACCTCCCCGCCCTCCCCACCATGGTCACCTTCGACATCGTGGACGTGGAGCGGGAGGGAGAAGGGGAGTGCGAGCGGCACCCCGAGCTGAACGGGGGCGAGGACATCACCGAGGCCTTGGAGGAGGGCTACGGGCGGAAGGAGTCGCTGGCCGACTGCGAGGAGAGGCTGTCCCCGGGGTCCCCGGCGGGCTCCTTCCCGAGCGGCGAGTGGGGCGTTGCCAGCCTGCCCCGCCGCCTGCGCCTCCACGGGCCGAGCCCCTCCATGCCGGCCCCGCTCTCCGTGGGCCGCAGGAGCCGCTCGCTGGACACCGAGAGCCTGGAGTCGGAGCTGGCCCGCTCGCCGGTGGCCCGGGGCGGTGGCCCCCAGCCGGGCCGGCCGCGGTGGCCGCGGGAGGGTGGCAGAAGGGACTCGGGGGGCGCGAGGAGGAGCAGGAGCGAGGAGGAGGGCGAGCTGGCGGCTCCCGACGGCGGCTCGAGCCGGCCGGGCTCGCGGCCCCTCCAGCCCGAGGCCGAGGCGGCGGCCGGGGGGATGAAGCACTGGGGCTTCGCTCCGGCCGCCGCCACGGAGAGGGCCTGGGAGCCACCGGAGCCCCCTGCGTCCCCTGGGCTGTTGTCCCTTTCCCGCGGCGTGGCCGGGGATCCCGCGTCCGGGCAGCCCCGGGAGCCGGAGCCCAGCCGGCGCCCGCTCCGGCCCTGCCATTTGCCTCTGCGGGGCGAGGGCGGGCGGCCCCGGGAGGCGGCCGGTCCCTGCCGGCCCCACGGAGAAGCCGGCGGCAAGAAGCCGCCCGGCTTGTTCCCCCTGGGAGCAGCGGAGCCCGAGCTGCCCCCCGGCTTCCGTTTCGCCTGCTCCCCGGAGAAGGGCGCCCCGTGCAAACCCGTGGGCATCGCCCAGGGCATCCCTCAGCATCCCCCGGGCAGCGCCCGCGCCGGAGGGAGCCCGGAGCGCTGCGGGGAGCCCCTGAAGGGCAGGGCCAGCCCCGGCCACGCGCTGCCCCTCGGCTGTCACGGCGCGGCCGGGAGCGTCACCCAGGGCGAATAGGGCGGGCGTGACGGGGGCTGCGGAGGGCAGGGAGGGGGACGGTGGGCATTAGCCAGCGATTTGTGAGGGACCCGAATGTAGAGCCGGGCTGACGTCCCTGCGGATGCCGGGGCGGGTTCGCAGCCGCCGCCGGGATCCGTAGGTTGAGGTGAGGCACGTCCTGGTTTTCCGGCGCCGAGCGCGGGAACGGCCCCCCGGCGCCGCTGGCAGCTGCTGGAGGAATCGCTGGGAAGGGCCCCGTTTGGAGCTGGGCAGGTTTGGGGGTTCCCGCAGGGTGGGAGCTGGGGGAGCGAGCCTTGGGGAGACTTTGGGGAGAAACGGGGCTTTTTCTTCCTCTTCTCGGTGGAATGTTTTTGGTTCAGACTCACTTTGAATGTCGTCCATCTGGGTCTCCGTTTGGGGAGCCCGGGAGGAAGGCCACCGGCTATTTCCAGAGCGCGGACGGGAGGCCGCTCGGCTGGAAGGGGAATGTCGCAGTAACTTTTTAATTTATTATTTTCCTTTTTCCCTTGCCCCGAAGGAAAGCGGGAGCTTTTGTGTGCGTGCTGACAACGTATTCCAGGCGTAGTTTTAATTTGCTCCAAGGCGCCGCTCTCGGGGAGATGTGCTGTCGCCGGTGTCCCTTCCAGGAGCAAAGTGCGGGTCCCTTCTTTGTCGTGCTCCGTCCTCCCGGTGCGTGATTCCCGGCCGAAACCTTTCCCGTGCTTTGTCCCTCGCTCCTCGCCTCTCCCGGGCCGCGGGCACGAGGTCTTTGGAACAAGCTCAGTTTGCGTCGTGCCCGTGGCTGTGACGTTGCAGATGCTGTTGCTTTCTTCAAAAGGAAGTTTTGTTGGTTTGGTGGGTTTTTTTAAATTATTGCGCAGTTGTTTTTATTGCGTAAATCCATAGGAGGAAAGTATTCTGTTAATTGGAATACGGGACGGAACGCAGCCTAAATTAGGCTTCCCAGCTTCTTCCTCCGGCCTGCCGAGGCTCGAGTAGACCCGTCTGTGTGTCCCTGGGCTTAAACCTTGAGTTGTCAGTATTTTCCTCCCGGTCCTGCCGCGGGGAGTTACCGCAGGAACCCGAGGTGCCACGTGTTTTCCCTCCGTGCCAGCGGAGAGGGTTTTGTGGGACAGACCCGTCTCCTGACGCTGCTCCGCGTCCCCCGGAGATGGAGAGGAGCGGGCGGGCGGCCGGCGAAAGGTCCCCTCGGCTGCGAGGTCGCGAGCGCAGTCTCCCCTCGTTAGCCCGGCGCCTGAGCCTCTGCTAACGAGCCCTGCCTGGTCGGCCCCGGCTGCCCTCTTGCTGGGGCTGAGGAGAGGGTCAGGTCTCGGCACCGCACGTCTCGCCCACTCGCAAAACACACCCCACGGCAAACGCCGCGGGCGAGAGCGGAGCCGTTGTCACCGCTTGGCCTGGGCAGCAGCCCCGCCGTGGCTTTTTAGTCACTCTTTTGTTTTCTCGCGTCGCCAAAGGCGTCTGGCGGGTCTTGGGGGGCGTTTTGTTTGGCCGTGGGGCAGCCTTTGCCAAAGCCTCGGGGGGGGGTGGAAGCCTCTCGGTGCTGAGACGAATGTTCGGTTGGAAACGCGCGTCCCCAGGAATAATTCCTTTGGTTGCAGGGACGTCACGGGAAGGCTCGGTGCAAACAGCCCCTGGCCTCGGAAGGGTGAGAGCGATCCGGGGCAGGCTTGGGAATCTGGCTCGATACCAAAGCTTCCTCCTCTTAATTTGACGTGGACTAAATGAAGCAGATCTCTCTGGATGTAAAATGAGTTTTCTGAAGGCGTGTTTGGAGCCAATTTGCTGGATTCTTGGCGCGTCCCGCCCCGTTATCCCAAAGAAATACAGAATTTTCAATGGGCCGGCCCAGGCAGTAAATTGTCCCTGCCCTGGAGAGATTGGGTGTCGCTGCCGAACGCGCGGCTCTTCCTGAAATACCCGTCTGTCCCGGGAGGAACAGGAACAGAGCTGCTGCTCTTGGGCTGGATCGGCCCCTGGTCAGACACCGCCTGACCCGAGGGACTCAAACCGGGGGGTGGGAGCTGCGGCTTTTGCTGGGAAAGGGCTCCCGAACCAGCAATAAGTCCTAAAAGTCAGGACCAGCAGGTTGTCTCGCCGAGGTATTGGGGAAAACCTGCCCTCGAGGGACTGGAAACGTCCCTTCCAGGGCAGGTCTGGCCTCAAAGCGCTGAGTCCTGGTTGTTGGTTTGCGCCGAAACCGCCGCCGTCGGGGTCCGTCTCCCGAGTGAGTCTGTGTTGCCTTTTGGGGGCCTTGGGCTTTTTGTTGGTTTGTTTTTATACACATCAGAGCGCGGTCGATTTTCTCTATTTTTGTATAGTTTTGCCTTTTATATTCACGGGGAAATTCTTGTGGGCTCTTCTTTTACTCGTGTGCGTTGTCTTTCCGAGCGGTGCGGTTTTCCGTTCGGGTGGAGAAAAGGCGATTCTCGCTGCTGCCGCCGCTGCCCGTGCGACGGAGGGACCCCCCCGGCTCCTCGCACCCCCCTCTGACGAGCTGTTCCCTTGTCCCCGGGGCCAGGGGACGCCCGGCCCGGCCCCACACACGCTCTGTGCGCTCACCGCCGAGACCTCTCCGTGTTCATTCCGTGTCACACGCGTCGGCTCTCGTTTCTGTCTCGAAGCTTTGGATTTCACCTGAACGTGTGGACGTCGGTGATTTCACCCCAGAAGTGTTACCGACCCTTTTTTAAACTAGAGACCCGCAGATTTCAGCTGGGGCTCTCCCTTCCACCTGCTTAAATTATTTAATCCAAACCCGGGGCTTTTCTCAGCGCCCCGGGCAGGAGATGCCGTTGGCCGGAGCGTGGGGATGCTCTAGAAACCGGTGACAGGCGTCCTGTCCCCTCGGTGCTCCCCGGCCGGGCCGGGAGCTCGGCTCTCGCCCTTGGGCCGGCGGCATCGCCCGCCGCGGGGCTGAGGATGGCTCTTGAAAAGATCCTGGGGTCCCCACGGGATGAGCCGGGGCTTTCCGGGTCTAATCCTGGCAGCTCCATCCCCGTGTCACCCCCTCACCAGCACCGGGAAGGCTCCTTCCCGGAGTCCCGCTGCCTCGACTGTTGGGATCGGGAAGGCAAGGGGAGCTTCTGCTCCGGCAGGACCCGGCGCCGGTTCCCGTGGCTCTTGGTGCCTTTGCCTGTTGTTTGTCGGCGGGATGGGGAGCTGCGTTTGCGGGACTGCAGGCCTCGTGCCCCGGCGGAGTTTGTCCCCCTGCGCGGGCTGGAAGGGCTGAAATGAGGTCTCTGCAGACGGCCACGGCGAGGAGCCGAGCAGACAAGAAGAATGTCAAACGGGGACGTGCAAACGGTAAATTAAACGCTGGAAAGCGAAGAGATTCCAGCCAAAAGCAGATCTTTTCCCTCTCTTTCCCCCCGCCAGTGCCAGCAGAGGCGGCCGTTGCCGCTGAGGCGTTTGGCTCCGCGTAGATTGTTGTGGCTTTTAAGGAAATAGCTCTTCACCTGATGGCGCTTTCTTGTCTTTCCCTTCATGGGATTTGCCCCCGTTGCCGGCGCGGGGCCGGGCCGGTCGCTGGGCGAACATTCCCGGGGCGCTGGGACCCGCGCCCCCTTTCCCGTTCCCTCTGCCCCTTCCCCGGGCGGCTCCTCCTCCCCAGCGGGGGCTGCGGCTCCTCTGCCCCTGTGGAGCCGGCCCAGGAGCTACTCTGGGCTCAAGGGATAAATTAAAATCTGGGAAAACCTCTCCCTTCTCAAGAAAAACAAAACTCATTAGCCCTTGGCCCAGGTCGCCCCGTGCTTCCCCTCTGCCGTCCCAGGTGACCAATTTGGCTGAATTTGGGTTGTGGTTTTTTTTACTTTTTCTTTCTGTTCTCACTGCTCCTCGTCCTTCAAACTTTTTCATGTATTGATTGTGTTTTCCAGTGAATGTTGCTTTCACTGAATTGTACTGAATAAACTTCAGGTTTTTAGAGAACACTGGATTTCCCTTCTGCTTTGTGTTTTTCCTGCTTACTTTGTTCTTGATTTAATCTTTTTTAATTCCGGGTTCTTGCCCAGCCCCCCGACCCCCCCTCACCCCGTCCTCCCTCCGGCTGCTCCTCTCCAGGGCCGGGGGGAGCAGAACTGGGGGCTGTGATTTTTCAAGGTGATGCCCCCCCCGTCCCTGTGCCCGCTGTTCGTGGCCCCAAAAAAAGGTACAAAAAGGGAACAAAAGACAGGTTGAAGGGTGTTTTTATTAAATAAATAGTGCTAAATCACATTTTGAAGAGCACGTGTCGCAGTCTGGCTGACCGGCTGCTGAATCGGTCCCGTGGTGGCCCCGGTGCCAGGGGGTGGTGGCCATTGGCCCCATCTGCTTTGGGCTCTGCCGGCTTTGGCTCTTTGGGCTTGTGGGGCGCTGGCCTGGGCTTCCCGGGGCTGGGCTCTGGGGGTGAGGGGCAGGGGTTGGGCCCCCCGTCGCTCCCATCCCTGTGGATAACCGGGATAACTGCATCCCAAGGACCGGCCGGGGGCGGGACCTCCTTCTGCAGGGGGCGGCGCGTCGCCTGGCAACGGGAGACGCCGCATTGTCCCTCGTCCCCCCTTCCCCCGCCGGTGGAACCGCGCCGCGGCGAGGAGGAGGAGGTCGGGAGGTGGAGAGGGAGGGCGAGGAGGAGGAAGGTTGCCGACTCCCCACCCGTCCCGGTCCCTCCCCGGCCCCAGGCAGAAAGGCCCCCGTCCTCCTCCGGTGGCTTCGGGCAGGGCAGCGGCCATGGCCGAGCCCCGGCTGTTGCAGCTGCTGGACGCGGCCATCGGGACGCCCGAGGCCGGAGCCGTCAACTTCACGGCGCTGTACAGCCTGCTGCGGGCCGTGCTGGAGCGCCTGTCCCGGCCGGAGGGGGAGCAGGCTGCCCAGGCACCCCCTGGCCCGGAGCAGGAGGGGGACAGGGCCCGGGGCACGGGGCAGCAGCCCCGGGAGGCGGGGGAGGAACCGTCCGGGACGGACCCGCTGTCAGGAACCGCAAGCGGCGCCCAGCTCGCCTCCGTGGCCACCGACGTGGGGGAGATGAAGGAGAAGGTCAAAGAGAACGAGAGTGGCATCTCCAAGGTAGAAGCTCTCGCCGGTCCCCTGGGTGCTGCCCTGCCAGACGCCCCCTCCTCAGGGGTCTGTGCCGCCCTTGTGCTGCCCTTGGACCGAGGTCTGGTTTAAGCACCAGCTCACGGTGGCTCATGGGGCTTCAGTGTGGGAAAGGGATGGAGTTTTGGGGAGGAAGATCTGGGGCTGAAGTGCTGCTCCACTTACTCCGGGTCCTCCCCAGGCTGCCATCAGCGAGTCGTGGCGGGTCCCAGCCAGCCCCCAGTGCCTTTGGCTCTGCTGGCTGGAGTGCCAGCACCCCTGGGAGTCCAGCCCCACCACCCTCTCCATCCCTCCGTGTCCCGCTCCTGACCTATGGCCGGTACCGCACCCGCTCCTGGGGCAGCTGAGAGGTTCCATCAGTTCCTCATCTCCCACCGCAAATCCCCTCGGCTCAGCCAAGGGCTAAATCCAGCACTGGTGGGGACCAGAGAGGAGGTCTCATCCTGCACGGCACTGCCCAAGCATCCTCAATGGGCAGAAATAAGCTCGGATTCAAGGAAAGACCACAGCGGGGGTGAGGTTCTGGTCCCCAGGGACCCTCCCCTGGGGCTCACTCCACCACCCCCTCTCCCAGGCTCTGGATGAGATCGGTGGCATGAAGGCGACGCAGTCCCGCATGGGAGAGGACATCCAGGCGATGCAGGAGGCCCTTGGCTTGGTGAGCTGCTGCTGGTGCCCCCGGGAGGGAGCTGGGCCCTCGCCCCCTCCCTGCCCTTCTCCCCGTTGCACCCCCAGCCCCTGCCCCGTGACCACTAGCCACCGATGTCACCCCTCGGGAAGGGACAAGGAGGGAAGAGTGGGAAGGGGGGAAGTGAGAGAGCTCAGCCCACCCCACCCGGTGCCCCCCACCCTCTGCCCATCAGCGCTGCCCCAGGGAGGGCAGAAACAGGTGCTGCTGCCTGCAGGTCATGCTGGGGTAGAGGGACTTGTGGGATCACCCAAAGGGATGCTCAGGCATCAAAAATGACACGTGGGAGCTGGGATGGAGGGAGGAGAAAGCTCTGCCCCGGGCAATACAGCCCCAGCCCCCAGGCACAGCCCAGTGTCCCTCTGTCTTGTGCCCAAGTGAATTTGCTCCTTTGAAACCCCGCTCCTGCATCCGAACTGGTGTCCCTCTCCTCGCCCAGCTCCAGGACAAACTCCAGGAAGCTGCCAGCTGGCTGTGGGGACCCCGCGACCGGAGGGTGATGGACACGGATGAGGTATGGCCGCAAGCCCCCCTGGATCCTGCAGCGGGACAGGAGGCAGCTGCATCCCCGGCTCCCTTGGTGGTTTGGGGACAGGGAGGGGGGACACAGCAGGGGACTTGGGGTCTGTCCTTGGCCCCTGCATGGCTATCCGTCAACCTGCTCCCCTTTGCCTCCTCTTCCCAGGAGAGCAGTGGGAGCCAGTCTCCCTCCACCGAGTCCAGCCGGGCGGCCATGGACATTCAGCATGGGGGGGGATCAGCCCTGGGGCCGGAAGGACCAGGGGGACAGGCTGTGCCCACGACCGGCGAGGGGACCCTGGGGACACAGCCTGGCTCCCTGGGGATGCAAGCAGGGAGTCAAAGAGCAGCAGCGACCACCAAGAAGGGGGCAGATGCTCCCTCCGATGGGAGGAGGGGGAGTTCTGATGCCAGCGCCACCACCCCGGGAACGCAGCCCGGATCTCCTGGCATCAAGACCCACATCCCAGGGATGCATGCAGGATCCCCCGACATCAAAACCTACGCTCCAGGGACGCAGCCAGGAAGCCCTGGCACGTCCCCTTTGCAAGAGTGGGCCATGCCCTTGGGTAGCCCGGGCTCCAGCAGTGTCCCTCTCGATGAGAGGAGCGTCTCCCTCGAGGGCCAGGTGTCCTCCCTGGATGGCCAGGCCAGCGACCTGCAGGATGAGAAGGGGAAGGTGAGCCGCTGGCAGTCCCTAAGGAGGCTGTGGGGATGCCAGGAGGGGTTTTTGGGCATGGAGGGGGCAACCGAAGGGCCCCCGTGCTGGGATGACACGGGGGCCGTGCCCTGACTCTGCCACCACCACCGTTCCCAGATCAGGCAGCTGGAAGATGCTTTTGGAATCCTTGGGGTGTCCGGAGCCGACTGGGAGGTGGATGGCAGCGCCCAGACCACTCTGCCACCAGGGTAAAAGGACAGGAGAGGGTTTCCTACCACGTGGGGCTGGAAGAGACCTGGGTGGGTTGGGAGCATCCTGGTTTGGGGGGCCACGGACAACCCCCCAGCAGCCCCGTGGAGGCTAAGCCTGCCTGTACCCCCGTCCCGCTGGCCAGGTCCATGCTGCAGGAGATGAAGAAGGAGCTGCAGGAGCTGAAGGAGCTGGGCCTGGAGCAGATGATGCAGGAGCTGAAGGAGCTGGACCTGGAGCAGATGATGCGGGAGCTGAAGGAGCTGGACCTGGAGCAGATGAAGCGGGAGCTGAAGGAGCTGGACCTGGAGCAGATGAAGCGGGAGCTGAAGGAACTGGCAGAGCAGCACGAGATAACCAAGGCCACGCTGCAGAAGTTTATGGCCGAGATGGCTGAGCTGATGCTGGCCCAGGTGAGGTGTGGGAGGAGCTCCCACCACCCGCCGGCTTGGTTTTGGGGCGTTCTGGTGGAGTTCCTGGCCACCTCCCCTGTCCAGATGGGGCCATCGAGGCTCCACAGCACCAGGGCTTGTTGGCTGCATCCATTCCATCTCAGAGGCGATTCCTTCTCCCCTTCCTGCAGCAGGAGAAGCTGAGGGCACTTGAGGGCCTGAGGCAGGAGCAGGCAGCGTGCCCTGCCTGCAGCGGGGACACCAGGGCACAGGTGGGGCAGCTCCTCCGGCGCTATGAGAACCTGAAGGAGGTGGTGGATGCCTTGATGTCCCGGAAGGCAGGGGGCAAGGTGGTCAGTCAGCTGCCGAGGAGGAGCCAGGTAGGGAAGTGGCAGCGTGGGGGCTTGGGAAGGGATTGCCAGGACCCCCCGGCTGGTTGTGCTTTGCTGTAACGTGGGGAGACCCCCTCACTTCCCGCAGATTGGCTTGTACAAGTCAGCAGGAAGGAAATTCAAGCCTTGGTGCAAATGTTCTTCTGGCACCGATAGCCCATGGCCACCAGACAAGTAACCTGGGTCTGTCCCCATGGGTCAGCCACCCCCTCGCACGGCATCACCTTGTCGTCTTCCTCCCTGCAGCAGGATGAGGAGCTGCTGAAACGCATCCAGGCCATGGTCATGCAGGTGCAAGGGGACCATGAGAAGCTGAGCTCCATCGTGGGCAACATCCTGGATGAGAGTCACCAGAAGCAGCAAGACACCAAGGTGGGTGGCTGAACCCCCCACGGGGTCAGAGCATCCTCCAGCAGATCCCAGGCTGGGGACCAAAACGGGTCTGTCCCTCTGCCAGCTGGCTCGCAGCCCTGCAGGGGTTCCAAATGCCATTCCTGGAGGTTTTGAGGGGCGAGGGGGATGTGGGGGGCAGCTCCCACCCAGCCGTGGCATCATGGGGTACTTTCTGTGCCTGAAGGTTCTGTTCCAGTCCGTAGAGAAGTTGGCAAAGGAAAAAGCAAACAAGGAGGACCTGGAGCTGGGAATCGATGTGGTATGGCTTTGAGGGGACCCAGCATCAGCCAAGGGGGTCCTGGGCAGGGTGACAAATGCCCCTTGTCCCTTGGATGCTCAGTGGCAGAACTGGCTGGGGGGAAGGGAGGATTTCCAGACCGGTTGTGGGTCCCTCTCCAGGTCCCTCTTTCTCCCCCGGGGTCCTTTTGGCTGGTGGGACCAACCTCACGGTGGCGATGGGGCGAGTGGGGCCACGTGGCCACTTCTCCTGGCAGGAGCTGGCCCTGCCATGGTGACTCCCCCCTTTCCCCACCGCTCTTCTGCCTTTCCCTCTCGCCAGAAAGCTGACAAAAGTGCCCTGGCCGGCAAAGTCAATCACTCCGAGTTTGACGCGTGGATGGAGCGGCTGAAGGAGATGTTCCAGGAGATGCTGAGCCGGGTGACGGGCCAGGAGCAGGTCCAGCAACAGCTCAGTGAAGAGCTGGCCACCAAGGTGAGGGCTGACTTGTCCCCGTCGCACAAGAGTGGCATCTTCGGGGCTGGGCAGCCTGAGGCAGCATCTCCCAGCGAGGGTCCCCCCTGCCTGCTGTGCCCCCCGGGGACTGCGATGTCCCATCCCAGGGTGGCTGCCTGAAGGTGTGTCCCCATCCACAGCTGGACCGTCTGGAGCTGGGGCCTTTCCGGCAGCAGCTGGAGGGGCACTGGGAGAGCATCCTGGAGCAGCTCCAGGGGAAGGCGCTGCAGGCAGAGGAGGATGATGCCGCTGGGATTAGGAAGTGAGTGCGATGGGGACAGTGGTGGCTTTGGGGACACCTCGCTGCTGCCTGTGAGCTGTCGCGTGCAGGCAGCGCCATGTCCCCCTCGTCCCAGAGCTCACCCAGCCCTTTTCTCCCCACTCCAGGCTGCTGCTGGCCCATTTCCACTGCCTGTCCTGCGACCGGCCCCTCGACATGCGGGTGCCCGGCCCGTGAGTAGCCCCCGGCACCGTGGGTGGGATGGGGGGTGATGGGTGCTGGTGGTGCCCCCCCCTGTGCTGGGCACGGGGGTCCGGGTGTCCGCCCAGGGGGTCCAAACCTGTCCACCCCCTTCGCTGTTGTGACTGGCAGCGGGAGGACAGGGAACTCTCCCCGGGGGACAGGGGCTGCTGTGGGGTACAAGCTTGTGGGTTTTGGGGAGCCACCACAAGCTTGGGCATCTCTTTTGTCCCCCGTCACTCATCCGTGGCTCCTGCCCTCCCCAGGCGCATCGTGACCATCCCATCCTCGCCGCCGCTGCTCCCCCACTTCACCGGACAGACCCCCAGCATCCTCAAGCCGGAGCAGGAACAACAGGATGGCCGCAGGTAGGGGACACGGGCACCCATCCCCAGCCCCTGGGATGCGAGGTGGCTCTGCCCTGGCGATGGAGAGCTCTTCCCAGGGTGGGGGCAGAGGGCTGCAGGGGGTCCTGTGCAGGGCAGGGACACAGAGGTGTGCTGTGAAGGGGCTGCTGTGCTTCCCCAGCTCTGTGGGGATTTGCACGCCCCCCAACAACCCCCGCCACACACACGCTGCCCCATCTGGCCCAGGTCTCAGTTTCAAGGGGGCTGAAGCCATGTGTGATGAGTTGTGTCTAGTCTCAGCCTGACCTGAGGCTTGGCTGGGGGGAGGTCAGGTGTCTCCTGTGAACCAAGTTGCCAAAATGGGACAGCGCAGCTCCTGCCTCCTGATGTCCCTGGCATGGGGTGGGCCCCCACCCTGGTGTCATAGGGTGAAGCACGGGGTGCCACGGTGACAGGCAGTGAGCATCCCCGTGCCCTGTCCTACAGGGAGCCGCCGGCCGAGATCAAGTACCCCACCGTGCCGCGGAGCTGCGGGGGCCGCCACACCATCACCACCCCTCTCCAGCGCCTCCAGTGCCTCCGGACCCCCCCACAACTCCAGCCCCTCCTGCTCCCCAACAAGGTAGGAATGACAAAGGCAGGGGTACGGCAGGGGTGACTGAGGCTGGGAGAGGGATGCTGAGCACCCGGGGGGGGGGGGGGGCGTGCCTCAGTTTCCCCAGGGAGAGCTGGCTGTAGGGGTGTTCCTTGGGGATACCGAGCTGATGGTTCACCAGCACGTTCCCTCCTTCCCAGTACAACATGGTGGATCTGTTGGCCAAGGACCGTTGTATCCTCAGGGGCCGGATCGGGGAGCTGCACCCTGTGCTCAGGGGCAAGGCAGGTACGGCTTGGACAGGCCTGGGGAGGGGTTCCCCACGGCTGCGAGGGGGACAGTCGGGTGGGCAGGTTGTCCGTGGGGTGCATGGTTTTCCCCCACCCACGTCCCCCCTAGTCCCTCCACCCGGGCTCCCTCTTGCTGCCCCCATGCCCGCCCCGTCCTGGGCTGGCAGAGCTGCCCCGGGGCTGTGGGGGGCCCAACCCCTGCCCCTCACCCCCAGAGCCCAGCCCCGGGAAGCCCAGGCCAGCGCCCCACAAGCCCAAAGAGCCAAAGCCGGCAGAGCCCAAAGCAGATGGGGCCAATGGCCACCACCCCCCGGCACCGGGGCCACCACGGGACCGATTCAGCAGCCGGTCAGCCAGACTGCGACACGTGCTCTTCAAAATGTGATTTATCACTATTTATTTAATAAAAACACCCTTCAACCTGTCTTTTGTTGCCTTTTTGTACCTTTTTTTGGGGCCACGAACAGCGGGCACAGGGACGGGGGGGGCATCACCTTGAAAAATCACAGCCCCCAGTTCTGCTCCCCCCGGCCCTGGAGAGGAGCAGCCGGAGGGAGGACGGGGTGAGGGGGGGTCGGGGGGGTGGGCAAGAACCCGGAATTAAAAAAGATTAAATCAAGAACAAAGTAAGCAGGAAAAACACAAAGCAGAAGGGAAATCCAGTGTTCTCTAAAAACCTGAAGTTTATTCAGTACAATTCAGTGAAAGCAACATTCACTGGAAAACACAATCAATACATGAAAAAGTTTGAAGGACGAGGAGCAGTGAGAACAGAAAGAAAAAGTAAAAAAAAACACAACCCAAATTCAGCCAAATTGGTCACCTGGGACGGCAGAGGGGAAGCACGGGGCGACCTGGGCCAAGGGCTAATGAGTTTTGTTTTTCTTGAGAAGGGAGAGGTTTTCCCAGATTTTAATTTATCCCTTGAGCCCAGAGTAGCTCCTGGGCCGGCTCCACAGGGGCAGAGGAGCCGCAGCCCCCGCTGGGGAGGAGGAGCCGCCCGGGGAAGGGGCAGAGGGAACGGGAAAGGGGGCGCGGGTCCCAGCGCCCCGGGAATGTTCGCCCAGCGACCGGCCCGGCCCCGCGCCGGCACCGGGGGCAAATCCCATGAAGGGAAAGACAAGAAAGCGCCATCAGGTGAAGAGCTATTTCCTTAAAAGCCACAACAATCTACGCGGAGCCAAACGCCTCAGCGGCAACGGCCGCCTCTGCTGGCACTGGCGGGGGGAAAGAGAGGGAAAAGATCTGCTTTTGGCTGGAATCTCTTCGCTTTCCAGCGTTTAATTTACCGTTTGCACGTCCCCGTTTGACATTCTTCTTGTCTGCTCGGCTCCTCGCCGTGGCCGCCTGCAGAGACCTCATTTCAGCCCTTCCAGCCCGCGCAGGGGGACAAACTCCGCCGGGGCACGAGGCCTGCGGTCCCGCAAACGCAGCTCCCCATCCCGCCGACAAACAACAGGCAAAGGCACCAAGAGCCACGGGAACCGGCGCCGCGTCCTGCTGGAGCAGAAGCTCCCCTTGCCTTCCCGATCCCAACAGTCGAGGCAGCGGGACTCCGGGAAGGAGCCTTCCCGGTGCTGGTGAGGGGGTGACACGGGGATGGAGCTGCCAGGATTAGACCCGGAAAGCCCCGGCTCATCCCGTGGGGACCCCAGGATCTTTTCAAGAGCCATCCTCAGCCCCGCGGCGGGCGATGCCGCCGGCCCAAGGGCGAGAGCCGAGCTCCCGGCCCGGCCGGGGAGCACCGAGGGGACAGGACGCCTGTCACCGGTTTCTAGAGCATCCCCACGCTCCGGCCAACGGCATCTCCTGCCCGGGGCGCTGAGAAAAGCCCCGGGTTTGGATTAAATAATTTAAGCAGGTGGAAGGGAGAGCCCCAGCTGAAATCTGCGGGTCTCTAGTTTAAAAAAGGGTCGGTAACACTTCTGGGGTGAAATCACCGACGTCCACACATTCAGGTGAAATCCAAAGCTTCGAGACAGAAACGAGAGCCGACGCGTGTGACACGGAATGAACACGGAGAGGTCTCGGCGGTGAGCGCACAGAGCGTGTGTGGGGCCGGGCCGGGCGTCCCCTGGCCCCGGGGACAAGGGAACAGCTCGTCAGAGGGGGGTGCGAGGAGCCGGGGGGGTCCCTCCGTCGCACGGGCAGCGGCGGCAGCAGCGAGAATCGCCTTTTCTCCACCCGAACGGAAAACCGCACCGCTCGGAAAGACAACGCACACGAGTAAAAGAAGAGCCCACAAGAATTTCCCCGTGAATATAAAAGGCAAAACTATACAAAAATAGAGAAAATCGACCGCGCTCTGATGTGTATAAAAACAAACCAACAAAAAGCCCAAGGCCCCCAAAAGGCAACACAGACTCACTCGGGAGACGGACCCCGACGGCGGCGGTTTCGGCGCAAACCAACAGCCAGGACTCAGCGCTTTGAGGCCAGACCTGCCCTGGAAGGGACGTTTCCAGTCCCTCGAGGGCAGGTTTTCCCCAATACCTCGGCGAGACAACCTGCTGGTCCTGACTTTTAGGACTTATTGCTGGTTCGGGAGCCCTTTCCCAGCAAAAGCCGCAGCTCCCACCCCCCGGTTTGAGTCCCTCGGGTCAGGCGGTGTCTGACCAGGGGCCGATCCAGCCCAAGAGCAGCAGCTCTGTCCCTGTTCCTCCCGGGACAGACGGGTATTTCAGGAAGAGCCGCACGTTCGGCAGCGACACCCAATCTCTCCAGGGCAGGGACAATTTACTGCCTGGGCCGGCCCATTGAAAATTCTGTATTTCTTTGGGATAACGGGGCGGGACGCGCCAAGAATCCAGCAAATTGGCTCCAAACACGCCTTCAGAAAACTCATTTTACATCCAGAGAGATCTGCTTCGTTTAGTCCACGTCAAATTAAGAGGAGGAAGCTTTGGTATCGAGTCAGATTCCCAAGCCTGCCCTGGATCGCTCTCACCCTTCCGAGGCCAGGGGCTGTTCGCACCGAGCCTTCCCGTGACGTCCCTGCAACCAAAGGAATTATTCCTGGGGACACGCGTTTCCAACCGGACATTCGTCTCGGCACCGAGAGGCTTCCACCCCCCCCCCCGAGGCTTTGGCAAAGGCTGCCCCACGGCCAAACAAAACGCCCCCCAAGACCCGCCAGACGCCTTTGGCGACGCGAGAAAACAAAAGAGTGACTAAAAAGCCACGGCGGGGCTGCTGCCCAGGCCAAGCGGTGACAACGGCTCCGCTCTCGCCCGCGGCGTTTGCCGTGGGGTGTGTTTTGCGAGTGGGCGAGACGTGCGGTGCCGAGACCTGACCCTCTCCTCAGCCCCAGCAAGAGGGCAGCCGGGGCCGACCAGGCAGGGCTCGTTAGCAGAGGCTCAGGCGCCGGGCTAACGAGGGGAGGCTGCGCTCACAACCTCGCAGCCGAGGGGACCTTTCGCCGGCCGCCCGCCCGCCCCTCTCCATCTCCGGGGGACGCGGAGCAGCGTCAGGAGACGGGTCTGTCCCACAAAACCCTCTCCGCTGGCACGGAGGGAAAACACGTGGCACCTCGGGTTCCTGCGGTAACTCCCCGCGGCAGGACCGGGAGGAAAATACTGACAACTCAAGGTTTAAGCCCAGGGACACACAGACGGGTCTACTCGAGCCTCGGCAGGCCGGAGGAAGAAGCTGGGAAGCCTAATTTAGGCTGCGTTCCGTCCCGTATTCCAATTAACAGAATACTTTCCTCCTATGGATTTACGCAATAAAAACAACTGCGCAATAATTTAAAAAAACCCACCAAACCAACAAAACTTCCTTTTGAAGAAAGCAACAGCATCTGCAACGTCACAGCCACGGGCACGACGCAAACTGAGCTTGTTCCAAAGACCTCGTGCCCGCGGCCCGGGAGAGGCGAGGAGCGAGGGACAAAGCACGGGAAAGATTTCGGCCGGGAATCACGCACCGGGAGGACGGAGCACGACAAAGAAGGGACCCGCGCTTTGCTCCTGGAAGGGACACCGGCGACAGCACATCTCCCCGAGAGCGGCGCCTTGGAGCAAATTAAAACTACGCCTGGAATACGTTGTCAGCACGCACACAAAAGCTCCCGCTTTCCTTCGGGGCAAGGGAAAAAGGAAAATAATAAATTAAAAAGTTACTGCGACATTCCCCTTCCAGCCGAGCGGCCTCCCGTCCGCGCTCTGGAAATAGCCGGTGGCCTTCCTCCCGGGCTCCCCAAACGGAGACCCAGATGGACGACATTCAAAGTGAGTCTGAACCAAAAACATTCCACCGAGAAGAGGAAGAAAAAGCCCCGTTTCTCCCCAAAGTCTCCCCAAGGCTCGCTCCCCCAGCTCCCACCCTGCGGGAACCCCCAAACCTGCCCAGCTCCAAACGGGGCCCTTCCCAGCGATTCCTCCAGCAGCTGCCAGCGGCGCCGGGGGGCCGTTCCCGCGCTCGGCGCCGGAAAACCAGGACGTGCCTCACCTCAACCTACGGATCCCGGCGGCGGCTGCGAACCCGCCCCGGCATCCGCAGGGACGTCAGCCCGGCTCTACATTCGGGTCCCTCACAAATCGCTGGCTAATGCCCACCGTCCCCCTCCCTGCCCTCCGCAGCCCCCATCACGCCCGCCCTATTCGCCCTGGGTGACGCTCCCGGCCGCGCCGTGACAGCCGAGGGGCAGCGCGTGGCCGGGGCTGGCCCTGCCCTTCAGGGGCTCCCCGCAGCGCTCCGGGCTCCCTCCGGCGCGGGCGCTGCCCGGGGGATGCTGAGGGATGCCCTGGGCGATGCCCACGGGTTTGCACGGGGCGCCCTTCTCCGGGGAGCAGGCGAAACGGAAGCCGGGGGGCAGCTCGGGCTCCGCTGCTCCCAGGGGGAACAAGCCGGGCGGCTTCTTGCCGCCGGCTTCTCCGTGGGGCTGGCAGGGACCGGCCGCCTCCCGGGGCCGCCCGCCCTCGCCCCGCAGAGGCAAATGGCAGGGCCGGAGCGGGCGCCGGCTGGGCTCCGGCTCCCGGGGCCGCCCGGACGCGGGATCCCCGGCCACGCCGCGGGAAAGGGACAACGGCCCAGGGGACGCAGGGGGCTCCGGTGGCTCCCAGGCCCTCTCCGTGGCGGCGGCCGGAGCGAAGCCCCAGTGCTTCATCCCCCCGGCCGCTGCCTCGGCCTCGGGCTGGAGGGGCCGCGAGCCCGGCCGGCTCGAGCCGCCGTCGGGAGCCGCCAGCTCGCCCTCCTCCTCGCTCCTGCTCCTCCTCGCGCCCCCCGAGTCCCTTCTGCCACCCTCCCGCGGCCACCGCGGCCGGCCCGGCTGGGGGCCACCGCCCCGGGCCACCGGCGAGCGGGCCAGCTCCGACTCCAGGCTCTCAGTGTCCAGCGAGCGGCTCCTGCGGCCCACGGAGAGCGGGGCCGGCATGGAGGGGCTCGGCCCGTGGAGGCGCAGGCGGCGGGGCAGGCTGGCAACGCCCCACTCGCCGCTCGGGAAGGAGCCCGCCGGGGACCCCGGGGACAGCCTCTCCTCGCAGTCGGCCAGCGACTCCTTCCGCCCGTAGCCCTCCTCAAAGGCCTCGGCGATGTCCTCGCCCCCGTTCAGCTCGGGGTGCCGCTCGCACTCCCCTTCTCCCTCCCGCTCCACGTCCACGATGTCGAAGGTGACCATGGTGGGGAGGGCGGGGAGGTTCTGGGTGAAGGACGAGCCCGAGCCGGAGCTCCCCAGGCTTTCCGAGAGGCTGGAGAAGAGGGTCCCGCTGCTGGCGAACTCCACCAGCGCCTGCGAGAAGCTCACGGCCTGCTCGGGCTCGGGCTCGCTGCCCACCGGGGGCTCGCCGCTGCCGCTCTCCGCTCCGCCGCCGCGCTCCGGCTCCGGGAGCCCGTAGCCGGGGAACGGCCCTGCTCTGCCCGGGGCTGCGCCGCCCTGCGCGGAGCCCCCGCACGGCCCACCCTCCGCGTCCGAGTCCAGCCCCGCGTTGCTCTTCCCGGGCGGAATAAGGCAACCGCCCTGGGCTTTCCGGCTGCCGTAACAGTTCTCTGGGCACGGAGTCCCCGGAAAATCCCTCCGCTCCGGAGTCTCAGCTCTGGCCCCCGACAGCCCACCCGTCACACCCCTCTTCGGGCCGGGCGAGCCCACCGGCTGGCTACCGAGGCCACTCGCGCTCTTGCCGCCGGAGCCGGCCGCTCTGCTTTTGCATCCGAGGCAGGGCTGTTCCCGCGGACGCTTCTCCTCGCTGGGAACGTCGCGGCGCTTCGGGAGCGGTTCCCTCTGCAGCTCCCAGTAGAGCAGCTCTTTCTGAATGGCCGCCAGCCGCTCTTCTTCCGTTTCCATCAGCCCCCGCTTCTCACCCAGCACCTGGACCAGGCTCCTCTCCGCAGGGAGGCAGAAGTCCAAGAAGTAGCTGAAGATGCCCGGGCGGGAGACTTTGCTCTCAAACAGGGATTCCTCCCCGAGAGAGGGACTCAGCAGCGCGTCAAACTCATAAAGCGCGTCCCCGCTGTAGCTGTCTCGCGGAAGACGCTCCTTCTTCAGCTCCCCCAGCCCCTCCCCGCCTTCGTCCTCCGGCCCCGGCGTGGTGGAGTCGTAATAGCCCTCGTCGCTGTTCGGGGCGGACTCTTGCCGCTCGCTCTGGGGCGTCAGGAGGTCAACGCCGTCCAGCGCGTCCCCCGCGTAGGGGTGGCCGTCCGCCTCCTGCGAGGCGTGCGTCTCCAAACTGCTGCTCGACACCTGGGCTCCGTAGCCCCCGTCCCCGTCGCCCTCCCAGATCTGGGGGAGGAACTCCTCCGCCTCCTCCGGCACGGCCATCTCCTCCCCACCGCCCTGGTAGGTCACCAGGCAGGAGCTCCGCTTCGCGGCGTCCCTGCTGCGCTCCACAGAGATGCTGCTCTCCGCCATGTCGGGCTCCGCGATGTCGTCCCCGCACCCTGTCAGGGAGTCGAAGCTCTTCAGGGAGGTGACGTCCCCCAGGATGAGGCTCAGCAGGTCCCCGGAGCGCAGGCAGGGAGGGTCAGTGTCCACCAAGTCCGGATGAAAGGCCAGCAGCAGGTTCTCGGGGTCAAACTCCGCGCAGGCAACAGCCTCGGCCTCTGACTTCGTGTCCACGACGTCCCTCTCCCCCGGCGCCGCCGCCGCCGCGTCACCTTCAGAGCTGCCGTCACCGGCCGCGGGACGGCCGGCCCGGGCAGCCTCACCGCAGCCGGTGCCCGTGGCCGCTGAGCTGTCACCCCCCGAGTCCCCCGGGGCGGGCACGGCAGCAGGGACGGGTCCCGGTCCCCTTCCCCGCGCAGCCCCTCGGCTCTCCGCTCCCGCACCAGCGGCTTTGCCGGCCTCCTCCGCATCCCCGCTCCACTCGGGGAGCTCTGCCGGCTCGCTCTCGGCAGCCTTGCTCTTCCGGTGACGCCGGATGCTGTTCAGAAACCCCTTCAGCCCCTTCTTGGCTCTGGGCAAGGAGGACTTCTCGCCGCCGGGCTTCTTCTCGCAGCCCTCCGCCCCCCCGGGGGGAGAGCCGTCCCGCCGGCCCGAATCAAGCCTGGCGCCGGCGGCTACGGCCGAGGGAGCGCTTTGGGAGCTCGGCAAAGGGCAGGGGTGCGAGTCCCCGCTCCCCTCCCAGGGGTTTTCCGGCGGCGCCCCGTCGCCCTGGTCGCAGGCAGCCCCGCTGAGCCCCTCGTGGGTCCGGCATTTACCGAGGCCCTTCTTAGAGGCCGCTTTCCCCTGCCCTTTGCTCCAGCCCCCAAAGAAACTGGGCAGCGTGCAGATGCTCCTCTTCCCCCCAAACAGTCTCAAAGCCGTTTTCTTCAGCTTCCCGGGGGGCGGCTGAGGCTGCGGCGGCTCCGCGGCCGCCCCGGAGCCATCGCCCCCCTCGGGCAGCCGGTCCCCGCTCTCCTCCCGCCGCCGGTCGCTTCCCTCCCGCTGCCCGCAGGCCACCGACTGCCCCCCGCCGCGGGCAGGCTCCTCCGGGCAGCCCCTCTCCATGGCGGCCGGGCCCTTCGGCTGCATCAACTGGGAACGACGACTTTGGGGGCGCAGTCCTCTCCCGGCCGCGGAGAGCGGAGCATCCTGGCGGCTGAGCTAAAGCAAAGGGAAAGGGGAGAGAGGTGAGGACACGGCGGCCTTTGCGCCCACTGACGGGGCTCGGGGACCGGACGCCCTCGAGCGGGGAAACCCCAGGCTTGCTCCGGGGGGACAGGCACCGGCACCCCCCAAACCCCGCTGCCGCCCCCGGACCCAGCGCCGAGCCGCAGGGAGCCTTTGGACGGAGCCAAGCCGGGACGCAGCCCGTGCAGCCGGCACGTGTCCGGGGAGAAAGCCCTTTCCCAGACCCGTTTGGATTTGTCAGTAGGAGATTTCACTCGGGCCTAAAACCGTCTGGGCAGCGAGGAGAAGGGCATTAAACCCCCCCGCCGTGACCCGCCCCCAGCAGATCACCCCAGAAGCAGGGCGGGGGGCGTTACGTCTGACCCCGCACTGATGGCGGGCAGAGGAGAACCCAAACGACGACGGTTCTTCCCCAGAGCTGAGGCTGGAGAAAGCAAACGCCACAAACCCCGCGGGGCGCTGCCGAGCTGCCGTGCCCGAGGCCGGGCTCTCGCTGCCCGCGGCCCGGGGAAGGTTTCCGCAGCGGGGAGCCGGAGACCCCCCCCCGGCAAAACGCACCCGGCCACGGGCTCCGGCCCCTGCGGCCCCGCACCGGCCCCGCCACCGGAGATGACTCTTCTCCTCCGGTTGCCCCGTCCCCGATGGGGACCCCCCTCCCAGACCTCGGGAGCCCGGGGGGTACCGGGCCGGGGGGGGGCCGGGGAGACCGGCCGGGAAGAGCCCGTCCCGCTCCCGGTGCCCACGGAGCCCTGAGAGCCGGGGGGGGCGGAACGGAGACGCGGTGGCAAAACCCGACGGGAGAAGGGTCTCCCTCCGGATCGCGGCCGGCTCGGACGGGGCTCGGAGCGAGCCGCTCCGGTGCGGGGGGGGTGTCCCTGCCCAGGGCAGGGGGGGCACCGGGCGGCCTTTAAGGCCGTTTCCCACCCGAACCGGCCCGGGATCCCCCCGGGGACCAACGGACGCTGCCGCGACCACACGGGGGTTCAGCCACGCTCCAAAAATAAAGCCACCGCGGGCACCCCCCCGCCGATAAATCACGACAAAGGGGGGTTTTCACAAAGCAAACCCCGCACAATGAGGCAGGGCCGCCGCTCCCCCGCCCGGCCCCGGGGCCGAGGGCACGATTCGCTCCGCCGGGGGCCGAGGGCGGCGGGGCCGGGCCCGGGGCCGGGGCGGGCGGGCCGGGGCCGGGGCCGGGGCCCGGGGGAGAGGGGGCCCAGCGGCGCCGTGCGGAGCGCCCCCGGCCGGGGCCGGCGTCGGCCGGCGGAGCCCGTCCCTCCCGCCGACCCCCCCCCCCCGCCGGGCGCCCCGAGCCCCGGGACGCGGCGCCGGCCATGGCGGAGGCGGCCCCCGCCGCAGCCCGCGCCCGGAGCGGCCTCCCCCGCCGCGCCCCGTCCCCGCCCGCGCCCCCCGTCCCCGCTCCCCCCGCACTCACCGGCTGCGCGGGGCGGGGGGCGGCGGGTGTGGCGTGGCGCGGCCCGGGCCACCAGGGCCAGCCCAGCCCGGGGCGAGTGGCCGCCGGGGCAGCGGGTCCGCCCGGCGCGCCGAGGGGCGGGGCCTGAGCCGCAGGGGGCGTGGCCTCCATCGGGGGCGGAGCCTCGTGTGGGCTCGGCGGCGGTGGGGGCGTGGTCTCGTGTGGGCTCGTCGGCGGTGGGGGCGTGGTCTCGTGTGGGCTCGTCGGCGGTGGGGGCGTGGTCTCGTGTGGGCTCGTCGGCGGTGGGGGCGTGGTCTCGAGTGGGCTCGTCGCAGAAGGGGCGTGGCCTAGTGTGGCCTCGCCGACTGAGGGGGTGTGGCCTCATTTGGGGGCGGAGCCTCGTATGGGCTGGTCGGCGGGGGGGGCGTGGCCAAGGGCCTCGGGGCGGGAGAGGGAGGGGCCGCGGCGGGGCCGCGGTGACGGAGGGGGCGCGGCGGCTTTGACGTCAGCCGGGGGGGGGGAGTGACGCGGGAGCGGCGGGTGCGAGAGGCGGTGTGACGCGGGGACACACGGCCACGGCCACGGCGTCGGTGGTGCCCTCCGCAGCCTGGGGACGGGCAGGGAGAAGGGGGGCAGCTGAGGCCACCTCTGGGAAGAAGCAGAGCGGGGCCGTCGCGGGGGAGAGGCCACCAGCCCCGCGCTCCTCCGGGGGGAGAAGCCCCTCCTCATCCCTTAGTGTGATTTCGGGAGGAAAAAAGAAAAAAGAGGGGCAGGGGAAGGGGCCGGGGGCGGGCGGTGACCGGTGCCATCGAGGAGCCCCGGTGATCTCCCCGCAGAGGTCTGGAGGGTCCTTAATCAACTGGGAGGAATGAAAGGCGGGGCTGGGTCAGCGCTGCCGGGGGCTCTCCCCTCCCGAGGATGGAGACCTCATCCAGAAAGGAAGAACAACAACAACAACAAAAAGGCTGTTGAGAGGCTGGGCAGGGGCGAGGGTTGTGTCCCTGGTGGTACTGCACGGTTCCAGGGTCATGAGCTCAAATCTCAGCTTCACATTCTCCCTCTGGAGCCGAGGTCCCGTCTAACCGCGTTGCGGCCCCCCGGCCTGTTATTCCAAGCATCCTTCCCGCATCCTACACGCTTCTTACTTTAAAATACATCCCCCAAAGCACTGGGGTTACCTTCCCGCAGCCCATTTTTGAGGTCTGAGACTGCTAAAGCTGCAACGGCGTTTTCCCCCGGGGCAATGGCAAAGCCCGGTGTGCCGGGTGGGGGTCCCCGGCAGGGACTGGGCTTATCTGGGGGGCTGCTGGCAACGCTGACGGGTGCAGGTGTTTAATACCACGTTGTCGGTGGTACCTGGGGCGTATTCCCCTTGGCTTCACCCACAGTGAGTAACAGCTCCGCTGGCAGAGCGATGGGTACAGGCTCCGGGTACCAGAGGGGATGCTGGAAGCCACCGGGGCATGGATCAGCAGAGGGATGCTGTGGGAGATAGATTTCACCTTGTCCTTGTGTTATTTTCTCCTTCTCCCACTGCTTTCCAGCTGGGACACGGGGCAGGAGAAGCGTTAGACCGTGGTAGAGGAGCGTTGCTTGGTGAGGACGGCGTGATCGGCGCTTGGGATGGCCCATCCCCCCAGGGATGCTTCAAACCTTCAGCTTTAATTGCCTACTAGTAAATACAAATCGACTCTGCACTGCAAACAAGGCCCTACTGAAAAAACACCCTGGAAGTAAGTCAGTTGTCATCATGCAAATGTATTTCACACTTTGAAGTGATTCTTTTTTTTTTTTTTTGCCCTTTTTTCTCCAAAGTAATTTTAAAAGCCCTGACACAACAACATCGCTCCACGAAGGAAGACACGGGCATCTGTGACACTTAGAGGCTTCCTCATGACTCTCGTTTCCCAGAGGTTGGAGCAAAATGGGTCTTTCTGGGGATGAACACGGCTCACGGCTCTGATGTAGCCTCAGCTGAGGATACGAATTAAAAAAAAAAACCCAACAAAAAGATTGTGAACTTTACCTTGGCAGAGGAAGGGGTGGGAATGGTAGGGCAGCTGGGGGGCTCCAGGGCTTTGAGCTTGGGGACACAGCTCAGCAATGACGTGGGTGCTGGGAGGGACCGGTTGTTGGGATAATTAGCAGCCAGCTCATTAATCAGTGCAGTTGACAGGTATTTGTGGTCATGTAGCCCTTCTGATTCCAAGTCTCCAACTGGCTCTTATGTCCCTCCAGGGATCACGAGGCCAAGGTTTAGCAACGTCCATGGTTCCTCTTCTCTGTGAGTCTCTGCCGGCTGGCATGAGCATTCCCTTCCCCTGTCTGATCCTCTGGCATCCCGCTGGGATAATCCCTGTCCTTAACTCCCGTCTGGGCTAAGCAGCGGGCGGCAGCAGCAGCAGCAGCCGCAGCAGCAACTCAATTGCTTTCTATTTAAATCCCCTTCCCTGTTTTGCCACCAGTCTGCACTGGAGACGGGCCCTGCCAAGCGAGGGATCCGAAAATGAGACACCAAACCCACCGGTGCTCCGTGCATCTTGTGGCTTTTGTTTTTTTTCTAAAATGTGGGAAAAAGTCGGGTTGTTTTTACTTACTTTCTATTGATGCCTCTTTTAGGTTACCCTCATTTTGCGTTTTCAGGCTTTACTTGAGCTCCCATAAATAAGAAAAATGGGGGGACAAGCTGTGGGTGGGCCAGAGGGACGCAGTGCTGGTTTGCCGTGGGCAGAAGGGCCACGGCGCAGGGCTGTCATCTTCTTCCCTGGCAAGGGGCTGCGGATGCCCCCAGGAAGCCTGAAGCAGCTCCTTGCAGCAGCCCACCAGTGATACAGCGATGCTCTGCATCCCTCTGCCCTAAAGGGGAGCAGTGGGGTGGCCTTTGTGTCACCTGCAGCTCGGTGACAGCGCCTGGCTCCATCTTCTGCTCCACCTAAGGTCTTGCAGCTGGCTTGCTGTCATTCCTGGGACAGCTGATTTAATTTCTTCCCTATGCCCATGGCTTTTCTCCCCATCCAGCTCTAGCAAGGGTTTACCGTATCCCATCCCATCCTGCATGACATTACGGGGCCGTGAGCCAGCAGTCCCCAGCCGGTGGCTCCCGCTGGGTCAGCACAGCTGGGGACAGTCCCGGGGTGCCTGTCCTGGGTAAAGAGCGATGCCCTGGAATTGCCACAGCAACCGGGTTTGGGGGTGTCTGGTGTCGCTGCCGGGGCTCTGGGTCCCTCCCATGGCTCAGCCCCAAGGTCCTGCTGCTATCTCCAGGGTGGCCACTGTCCCCAGATGCCACTCGCTAGTGGGGGCTCCATGCTGGAGGTTTAGTTTTAATCTGTTTTTTTAGTACAATGCTGAGATCTGTTTTATGCTAGAGGGATTTGGGGAAAGAAAAAGAGAAAAAGAGAGTTATTTTCTTTCTGACTGAGCTGTCAGTGAAGGCATTTTTTGGAGGGATGGTGGGTATTTTTGTTGGGTTTTATTTGTCTGTCAGAAAGGAGAAGAAGGGAAGGGGGAGTTAAGCCAAAAGCTGCTGAATGGGTGTCCCAGCTGCTTTGAGCATGGAAAATATCACTGCAGCAGCAAGACCAGCCTCCGGTCCTCTTGCTTCCCGAAAACCATCCGCTGGAGCTGGCCAGGCTTTTCCCTAGCAGGCAAATCCTCCTGACTGGGGGTGGACATGGGATTCGGAGCACCCAGTGCATGGGAAGGAGCCGGAGAGTGGGTGGGAGAGCTCAGCTTTTGGGAATACGCTTTCGAGGGTCTGCAAGTGATGAGGACCATCCCCTGCCCTCCCTCAGCGCCTTTTTTAACCAAATGACCCGCTCTTTGCAGGAATCGAGCCTGTCCGTGTGGATTTTTAGACCAGTTTTGATGCTGGGCTGACCTCTAAGGGAGAGCTCAGTTATTGCAATTATTTGGGTTGGAGCGATGCTGAGCCAGGTCTCCCCCAAAAAGCCCCAAAGGCAGCCCGGGGGCTTGGGGCGCTTTCTGGGGACACAGCAGGGGGAAATGTGGAGATGAGCTGGAGCTTCGTGCTTCCGTGGGTCTGGCCTCCCTCGGTCCTTTGAGCCTTTAGCATCAGCACATCCGAGTTCTAACCCCACGGCGAGGCACACGGTGCCCTATAAAATACTACAGCCAGGCTCCATTGCGCTGGAAGGACACAAACCTGGATGCCCACCTCTGCCTGAGTCTACTCCACCCCACCTGGGCTTCCTTATGGGTTTCTCCATTTTTCCCTATTTTTTTCCCCCCTATTTTTCCAGCGAGTGAGCAGACGAGAGCTGAGGGGTGGTTGAGCAGCGAGATGTCTGGTTTAGATCATGAGCACTGCTGTCTTGGGGACGCGGTGGTGATCGTGCTCCACACACATGGGATGAACGTGCCAGTGCCACGCGCTGATGATGGAAAGCTGTTGTCATCTCAAAGCCACGCACAGCGGCATTTTCACTGTCCCTCATCAAAGCCATAAAAAAGTAGGAGAAAAAAACCAAACCCAAAGGCCCTGGGAGCTTCTCGGCTGTTTATATCTTGCTTTGAAAGAGGGCTGGTGAGGGGACTGGGGACTTCAGAGGGGTTTGGTGGCTTCGGTGCCACCCGAATGTGCAGGACATCTGTGTGTGAGGTGGGGACAGGCGCTGGGAGCAGCAGAGGGGGGTGGCCCCGGGTGCCACAGCTTCATGGCTTTGTGGCTGAGCAGGACCTGGGTGGGCAAAGCCACCGCCGCAGCATGCTTGGGCACCAGAGGGCATCAGGGACCCGCTCAGCCCAGTGCCACCAGTGAGACCAGTCGGTTCTGCCCCAGGGACTGGGCAGGCGGCAGTTTTTGGTCATCCCCTTTGGTTGGGGAGCCTGAAAATGTGTCCTATTTTAAAAAGCCAGCTTCACGTCAGCGAGACGTACACACTATTATTATTTTAGCTATCTGTCCCGTATAACAGCTGGTTTATAATTTTTTTTTCCTTCTTCTGAGTTTTACAAAGGTTCAAGCAGAGCCTTTTACGTGCTGTACTTGGTGGAGCTGGTGGCATCACCCACCGGCGAGAGCGCAAGGTCTGAGGATGCAGGATGCCATCCCGCTCTGCTCCAACCCTCCGGTCCGGGTACCGCAGGCCACTGCTCTGTGACCTGCCTCCCCGGCCACACTTTGGGAGGGTAGGCATGAAAAAGGGCTTCCTGGAGACCATAAGGAGAAGCCTGAAGGATCACGTTATATTATAAAGCCAGTTATCGCCTCGTTTTGCTTACCAGGAGCTTCCAGTGCCAAGCAGCCGGATTTCCTCCCTCTCCTCATCCTTCTTCCTAGGAGGTGTTTTTGGCCAAGGGACCGACGAGCCCAAGCCCTGCCACAGCCCTGGGGGACCAGCTGCGGAGTCCCTGAACCCTGCTTCCCTCCTGCCAGTCCCACCAACTCTGTAAATGGGAAAGGGATGTGGAAATAAAACAACTTTCACCCGGGAGCGTTTGGTTTCCCCATCTGTGCCTGGATGGTAGCCCATGGATGGGAGATGCTGTGTGTCCAGCTGCTGGGACACATCTCCTGTGGGAGCTGGAGGGAGACACCGCCAGGCGAGTGGAGCGGAAGGAGGACAGAGGTTGCCGTCTCCCAGGCACCAGCTTTTCATGTATTTCCTCCTGTTTCCGTGCTGCTAAAAAGAAAATAATAGTCTGTCTTCCGAAACAGGGAGGGCTGGGACACAGAGTGTCTGCAGCAGGATGGGCTCAGCCTGGATGCAGGGGGGAGCGCTTGGGGACAGGGATGTCTCCATCCTCTGTGGTGGCTTCTCCTTGCTTTCCAGGGCTGGAGAAGCCACCAACTTGAAGGACACGTTCATTTGGATAAGACCTGTAACCTCCGTGTGGGAGCCCCAGGGAGGGATGACAGGTACAATTGTTTTATGGGAAGCATCTCCTAGTTTAAGGAATGGCGAAGGCAAAGAAGAATCAAATATGATTAAAAAATGATTAAGGCTGAGTCTAAAAACAGGACTCGAGGACAGAAATCCTGCGAGAGAGACAGAGGGATTTCACTGCACGCTCAGCACGGTGAAATGGCTTAAGTTAAAGGAAAGCCACAGAGCCCGAGTCTGTCTGACCCAGCCCAGACCTCACAGATGCTGTTTATGAATTTTGTGGGGTTTTTTTGTTTGTTTATTGTATGTGGTTTTTTCTGTTCGTTGCAGTGACTGGAGCCTGCTGAAACCTACGGAGTCGGGAACTGAAACACTCCGGTCCCAGCAGCTCAGCTTCTCCCAGCCCGGGGACTGGTGGGGAGGATTTCTCTGGGATTTGTGCACATGTTGGATGGGACCCATTTGGAGCTTTTGGGTCAGATCTTTTGTTTCTCGCTGTGCCTGGGCTTTGCTTGCTGCTCCATGGATGCTGTGCATGGATTTGGCCCAATGGGGCAGAGCAAATGTGGTGTCGGCTTGTGCTCCCCTTGTACCGTCCCCACAGGGGCTGCTGAGAGCCACGGGGGCCCCAACAATGGCTGGGTTCTCCTTGAGCCCCAACTCCCGTTGCATCAACTCATCTTTTTCGGCCATGGCACCTCTCTTTTTCTGCTTTCCTGCAGGACAGTGCCCTGAGGGCACTAATAGCCGTTAATGGCCCTAAGGAGCCTCACCTGGGACCCACACCCACGGGCCCAGGAGCCCATTTAAGCTCAGCCCTGAGCTTAAGCCCTCCCTGGGCTTTTCTTGCAGAGGTGCAGGGCTCTAGCTCAGTCCCATCCACACCATGGACCCCACTGATCCAGACCCCGACACGTGGGTTGACTTCCCAGCCTGACCATGGAGCTGCCTCATCACCATGAACGTGCCTTGGTTGGCCTTGGCCACCATCCTCGTCCTGCTCACCCTTGCTCAGGTACCGTGGGGCCAGCCCCTGCCCTGTCAGCCGGGTTGTCACCCCTGGCCCTTGGCCAGCGCAGCTGGTGTCATCCCTGCTGACCTCGAATGTCCCTAAATACCCCTAAAGGGTGCTCTGGGGCCGGGCAAGAGCCGCCGTGTTTGGAGAAGGGATGTCAAAAGGGCAGGATGCCAGAGACCCGCCAACGTATAAATAAACCAATCCTTTATAAAGCCACACGAGGCTGGCTACGTTTGTTCTCCCGCCAAGAGCTGGCTGAGGAAGACTCCCTTCTCTTCCCCACGCTTCGGAAACGCACGGGAAGGTTTCCAGGGCATTACTTTGCATCTCCAAAGGGTGGGTGCAGATGGGGGAGCGAGGTCGTGCTACTTCAGCTGGTCCTGCAGAGAAGGTTTCTCCTGCTGGTGGGGAGGTGGTGGTGAGCTCGGCTCCACCTTGGCCATCGGGGCTGCGTGCTGCTCCCCGTGGAACGCAGGCTCCAGCTCAGGGCGCTGCCGTTTGCGCTCCATCTTCAGCTTGTGCTTTGGTTAATCCCCTTCCAGTGATGCAAGAGGTGGGGATTTGCTGCTTCCCTTTGCTCGTCTCTGTTCCCTGGGTAATTTCTCCTTCGCTTAATTTTTCGTGTGCTTGGCACCACCCTGATTATTTTTTTTTTTTTTTTCTTTTCCTCGGGAATACCCCACCCAGCACAAGGAGGCTTTGTAACACCACCTCCTTCTTCAAACCTTGGTAGATGCCTTTCCAGCCCCCCCCCCCACCCCGGGCACTGCGCCCTGCCTCCCTCCCGGGGCGAATCCTGCCTGCGTGTCCGTGCAGAGGGCTCGGCGCTGGGAAGAAACGGCGCTTTCTCGCACAGGGCTCGGCGAGAAAAGGCAGGAACTCACATGTCGGTGCCCGCACGCGTTTCCAGCATGTCTGAGGACCTTCCTCCTCCGCCCCGGGTCGTTGCCGTTGAACGGTGACGCGCGAAGTCGTGTTGGCTTTGATCGGGAGGTTTGCTCTGTTTGATCTGATCCGTTTGATCTCATCTCCCGCTTCCCCGCCGCGCTCTGCTACATTTTTCTGCCTTTTTTTTTTTTTTTTTTCCAGTGTGGGGAAGTGAAATTCCATGTGCATATTAACATCACACCGAGGATGTGCTGTTACCTTCTCCAGGCTCCTGGTCCTTTTTGGAGAAATCATTTGTTTGCAATAATAAAGTACTTCTTGGTGTGAGGAGGGGGGGGGGGAGTGAAATCTGGAGCTGAGCCAGCCCCGGGGAGGGAGGAGTACTGTTTTCTGCTATTGTTTCTTCCAAAAAAACCCCATGAACCAGTCTGGAAAAAAAAAAAAAAAACAACCCTCCCTGGTGTATGTCTATAGATTGTTCATTAGCGTGACACCACCGGCTGCAGGGAAGCGCCAAGGTTTGAGGGCCTGAAGCGAAGCCGGGTCTTGCTGCTCCTATTCTGCACCCGAAATGTCTCTCCTGGCCTCACGTCGTGTCATTTTTGCTCGGTGGCTGCTCGCTCGGGTGCCTCGGGGCGGAGGTGGCACAGCACGGCTTCTCCAGGCTCCCACCCATCACAGCTCGGAGTCCCCTTTGGGGACATGGTTGTGTCGTTTCGCTGTGTTTTAGAAAATCCCCCAATATTGACCCAAAGCAGCGTGAGCTCAGGTGCTTCTTATTGCTGGAGCAAGCTGCTGGGCTGCAGGTGGTCTCGAGCAGTGAGTAACGAAGCATTAGTGAGCAGGGCGGGTTCGGGCACTGTGCACTTGGTGTTTTATTGTGACACATCAAATGTCGGCCCTTATTTAGGGCCTTTTTTCCTCTTCTTGAATCCTCTTATAACATTGATCCCTCTGGGAATATATTTGGTTGCTGCACAGCATCCTCAGCTTGTTTTGTGGGCAATGAGAGACCTGTGCCAAGGAGGAAAGGGGGATGCAATGAGACCCCCAGAATGAGAGGATCCGGTAGATTTGTCAGCTCAGGCTCACCCAGGGGGAGGATCACCTCTGTTTTTCCATTAAAGAGAACAAAACCAGCCCTACAGTTTTCTAGCACCTAGGAGAGATGCTGGCGTCTGGGTTTAGGAGAGATGCATAGCTCCTTGGAGAGATGCTGTGACCAAGGCACCACGTAACAAAGGAAAAACTGGCCACGAACGGGCATTTTTTTGCCATTAAACCTGGGATAAAGTGACCTCAGCATCTGTACCGTGGCCGCAGTGTCACACACTTGGCAGCCCACCCGAGCGAGGCTTCTGCAAAGCCATTGCTGTTTCTCTGCGGAGGAATCGGTAGGGAATTTTTTCCGGTTGAAACCACTAAAGCCGTTTCTGGTTTTGGTGGAGCCACTGGTGGAGCCGTTTCTCACACAGGGCTGAGCCGATGTTGCTGGCGCTGTGCGGATGCGCAGGGATGTGCAGGGATGCTGGTGTGCAGGAGCCGCTCCGGGCATCACCCAACCTCCCCCAGAAAGGAGCACGACCCGTTTGCTGGTGCAATCAGGTGTATGAAAGGATTGTTTGAATTTTTTTTTAGAAAAGCAAATACTAGTGATTTTATCAGAGGTAATGGATTTGGCAGTTGAGCAGGAGTCTGTAGGAAACGGAGCCGGTTGAGTGCTTCTGCAGTGAGACAGGTAAATTAACACAGCCTGACAAATAAATCACCAACTTTTGGCCCCAGAATTAATGCTCGTTTGAAGCGAGACTGATACTGTGTATGACTTGTAGCTTTTCAGAGTCAACAGCCGGCTGGTTTGGGGCTACGATGGTCTCTGGCTGACTGGGGCAGAGCTCTCGCCTCGGGAGCTGTAACACCATTTTACGGACCCTCCGGCCACCGTGAATTCAAGCCCCGTGAGTGATGGAGTTATTGGGGATTTTTGCTTTTGTGGGTGCTGCCGGGGCACGCTCCCAGTTTGAGCAGCGGCCTTGCCTTTGGCTGCCTCCCCTCTGCTCCTTCTGCTGCACTGGATCCCGGCAGCATTTGCTTTCCAGACACAGGAGACCATAGTTCCCTCCCCCTGCCCACCCCCAATAGAAAATAATGATGCTGCAGGAGGTTTGATCTTAAAAACGTGGTTTCCAGCATCCCAAGCTGGGGAAGCAGGGAAAACTTGGGTGTTTCTCAGCTCTTTCCTCAATGCCGTTTTCCTGCGAGGTATTTGCAGTGTTTTGCGAGGGATGTGGTTTTTTCCGCGTGTTTAGCGAGTGGATCCCACCGGCATCGTCCTCTCCCGGGCACGGAGGGGTGCTGGGAGTGGTGGCCTCTAGGGCGGGAGCTGGGGCCAGCCCCGGTGCTCGTTTGCAGCGTGCTATTAATAACCCACCGGCGAGGCTGCCGGGCTGGAGGAAACGAAGGAAATGAAGTTAATACGTGGAAATGTTTCCTTGTTTTCCCACTTGGTGCTTGGGGCCCTGCCTGTGGCTCCCTGCCCCTCCGGCCCAGCCCAGGCTGTGGCTGGGCTCGGGCTGGGTGGTAGCTCTGGAAGAACCCAGTTTAGGGAAAAATGTTGAAGAATAGGGATTCTGGGGATGGCAAGCAGAGAGGAAAGGGCTACGAGGCACACCTGAGCTGCTTAGAAAGAGGGAGAGGGGTTTAGGGGCTGTTCCTTGGGGACGAATGGGAGAAAGGGCACCTTTTCTCGTGGATTTTGGGGCAGCGATGCTCCTTGCCAATCCCACGTGAGAGCTCTGCGGTGGCTGGAGCCTGGGAGAGCAGCTCAGGCACGGAGGACAGGCTCTGCGGGGCCGGGGCGACCCAGGGTGACTCAGCCCGGCCACGCTTCCCACGCCACGGCTCTGCCGGCAAGTCCCTTCCTGCAGCCGCCGAGGGCTCTGCCCTGCTCTGCCCACTTCGGGCACGCGTGCTCCTGGGGTGCAACTGCAAAAATTAACCCCCCAGCCTCCCTTTCCCACCTCGCTTGTAGTATTGTTGAGCAGTCCTGCCATTTTCCAGGTGGCCCGGTGGCCACTGCTGGCCGGGGAGGCTGCTGGTGGGGATGCTTTCCTGGGGGTGTGGGGCAGGATCCTTGGCTCTGACCCCGAGCGCAAGGCTGGAGCTCAGCAAAGAGCGGTTTTGCGGGCACATCCCAAACCCTGCCAGGGTGGACGTCGCGGGCCGCTGTCAGAAGTGCCTTTTTGCCTTCAGGAGAGGGTGAGAGAAACGGCTCCGTCTCCGTGGGGCGCTGAGCAGCGGCGGCTGGCGTCGGTGCTAACTCCTGGTGGTGTTTGTCGTTTGCTCCTCTGCCAGTTGGGTTCTTGTTAAGACGAGATCCTCCTCGGCGTGTTCCTGGGAGGAGCCGTTCCTGCTGCGGGGCAGAGCCGTGGGTGCCGAGCTGAAGTCTACGCCACGCTCTGCGGGGGCAGAAAAGGGGGTGCAAGGAGACCCGTGCGGCAGACGCTCGAGCGAGAACCGTTACATACAAACCTCTACAAATGGAGCAGCAAATCCGTGGTGCCGCAAGACGGCGAGACCTTCCCTGCAAAGCACCGGCCAGTGGGGTGGAGATGGCAAAAAACACGTCTTGAAAACTTTCTGCAGGGTTACGGAGGATCCGCCAGGCATTGCAGCAGGAAAGATTTTGTGAAAACCATCTGAGGTCCCGTGGAAGCGGAGCCGCCCCGGTGATGTGACCCGTGCTCTGCTCTCGCCTCGGGGATTTCATCCTTTCCTCCAGGTTTCTCATCCTTTCCTCCAGGTTTCTCATCCTTTCCTCCAGGTTTCTCATCCTTTCCTCCAGGTTTCTCATCCTTTCCTCCAGGTTTCTCATCCTTAATTTGTTTCCCGCTGCGGTTTGCCACCCCCAGGGCTCTCGGGGTGCGGGCGATGCCGGTGAGGGCTCCTGTATTGGTCCAGGAACATGCTCCTACACTCTCTTTCCCCTCCCTAAAAAATTACACTTGCAGATGAGGAATAAGCAAGGCCCAGGGCAAGAATAGGAGTCACCCGAGAATAAACCCAGCACGTGTCCTGGGTCGGTGAAAGAGGGGACAAGGAGCACAAATGAACCCTCATTATAGCGCGAGTCAGGAGATAGTGAGTGTGGTTTGGTGATGTGCTGAGGAGCAGAACATTTCTCTGCCCCATCCTCCAGCCATTAAAACTTTCAATGGGAAAAACCCCAAAGTCCCCGATCTCCTGCTCTAGGTGGACTTGTCTTATCTTGGATGTGCAGCTGGAACCTGAAAGAAAACCAAACCCTCCGGCGATGGGGTGTTAACTCCAGGGTGAGGACGTTCATTCCCTTGCCCAGGGGGGACAGAGGGGTCACCTCCCGCTGCTGCACCACGCTCTGGTGTGGCCAAAGCTGCTTTATTTAAAGGGGGGAATAAATGCTGCTGGTGGGCACCAGGCTGTACCTTCCAGCCCACCATCCTTAGCTCAGCATCGTGCTGGTGGTGACTCAGTGGAAGTTGTCCCTGTCCATGCTCCCGAGCTCATCAGGGCCATCCCGCCTGGCCTACGGGTCACTTAAATGAATTAATTGTAGACTATAAAATTGGGTGTTGGACTAAGCCACCCAGTGCCTGTCTCCTTTGAGATGGAAAACCGAGATCCCATGAGCTTAATCCTCCCCCTGCATCATCTCAGGTGTCTGCCTGACCCCATGCCAGGTCTGACCTGGAAGCCAGAGGGAGCACCAGAAAAATTGGACAAAGCAGGGAAATTGCCTGGTTTTAGGAGGCTCTGTGTTTGGATTTGACTCCCAAGTGCGGGGTGGCTGGGCCTTTCTCCCCCCAAACAAATGGGTGAGGTATTTCCAGCTGCGGCACAGGGGATTAGGGAACAGAGAGTGGGCACAGCGGGGCAGCCCTGCGTGTAATATGTAATAGAAAATAGAAAAATATGTAATAGAAAATGAAAGGAGATGATCCGGATGCTGCTGGATCTTTATAAAGACAAAAGATACAGAATAAATTAGGAACATGAAAGGACTTACCCCTTCTGGGAGGGGGAAAGGCGCTTGTAACACCTGGTCAAAGTGTCTGAATTAAAAAATGAGGATCTATGATTCTACGATCTTGTGTTTTCATTGATCTCAGTGCACACATCACGTATGAAAGGTATGAGACCGATAGCGGGTTGGTTGCAGACAGCAGAAAGGACTTTAGGTTAAGGGACGGGGTAACACCGGGGTGACCGGGCATCCCTCCACTGAGCATCTCCTGGAAGAGACTTCTGATAGGGCCCATTTCTTTACAAATGGGGGCTTTTGCAACCTTCTCCCCACCCAACCCAGTCCATAAGGCCCAGCTGTAAATCTGAGCCCCTGCAGACACTTCAGGTCTCCTTTACGAGGCAGCTGCAGCGGTGCCCGAGCTGCTTTTGCGTAGCTGTAGGGCTGAGCTCCCTATAGCAGCCCAGCAGGAAGCAGTTGGGCTCTCTTAATTAGAGGAGCACAACTTCTGATGCCTGGGTCGCTACAGAAACTTTGTTTGGGTTTCCAAGAAGCTGTTAATTCCTTATCACTTTTGTTTTGTTTTTTTTTTCCTCACTTCAGGGATATGGAAGGAGCAGTGTTTAGGCGGCCCCGGGGCAGTCACGTCCTTGATGGTATTTGAAGCGAGGCATCTGCTGGGACAGAGGTGAGGAGGGAGGGAAGGGAAGAAGGGACGGCGATCGGGGAGGCCACCACGTCTCCTGTGGCCCCAGCTGAGCCGCTTTAAGATGCCAATTTTTGCTAGACACGGAAAAATATATCAATAAGCCAGCTCAGCGTTTTCTTGTCTTTCCTTCACCTTCATCGGTCCTTGTGGTCCCTTAAGTTTGTTTTTCTGTAGATGGGCCTAAGGTAATATTCAAAGGAAAGTCCATTTGCTCCTGTTATTTATTTCTCGCCTGGGCTCCATCAACCTCCTGTTTGAGACAAGAATTGCCCATCTTCACCGGGAGCCTGCCTGCAATTTCAGTCATTTAGTTCTCTGCAGAGCACTGGAAGCAAGTACCTGGGAATTTCCCCAGTGGAAGGAGGATTTAAGGACTTTCTGCTGATTTTAGTGTCCTCAGTGTTTTCTATGGGGTTTTAGGTTTCTACTCAAATGAACCCAGTTATGGTTCTGCTCCTTCTGCCTCCAAGCAAAGCCCGGGAGCAGGAGCCAAGGGCTGCCCGGAGCTCGGCAACTGCAGTTCATGTGAAAAAAGAAGGAGCACAGTGTGCTCGTAGGGTCTGATCCTGCAAACCTCACTCAGGGGTGGGAATCGGTGCTGTTCCCCCTAGTTAAAGGGAGGGTGAACCGCAGCGTGGAAGGATCATGGGCCACCCAGGCCTGGCCCGTTTCGGGGTGCAGCAGGGCCAGTGGTGATGCTGAGGAACGGGGGACAAAGCCTGCGGGGACGGCTTTGCACAAGGGCATTGCTCCCTGGTGTGATTTTTGCAGCTCAGGACTGAAGGGTACCAGGGTGACTGCTGCAAATTATTGCCTATCGCACCCACCGCAGCATCTTCCCTGGCCACTGAGAGCATCCCCCCCCCCCATCGCTTGTCCTCCCCTGTAGCTTAATGAACACTCTCAAAAACTCGCTCTCCCTATGGAAAAGGTGTTATTCTCTGCCCCTCTGGGACTACAAAAGCAGCCACGGTTTTGCCTGCCGATCTTTTCCCCCGGCAGATCCATCCTGCTCTTGGGTATGTTGGTAAATCTCTGCAGTAAACAGTAAAATAAAGCAGCATCACTGAAACAGTTGGAAAACCAGGCGGAAAACTCCGAGCTTGTGCTGCTGCATGGAGTGATTGATATGATGATCCCAATTACACTTAATTGTGGTTATCCTATTAATAACACCCTCTTTCTGTGGCACACACCTGCCGCTCCATGGGAAACACTACTACTATAACTTAAAACACCAATTACATGCAATGGAAAAGCAGCAATTAAATCCCCTAAGCCTTGCCTAAATAACGATTTCATTTCCCTCTGATATTTTTAAGGTTGTAAAGGCTGTTTCTTAAAACTAAGGCAATTTTTTTATTTGTCTGATCTCCTGTTTATCCGTGCAGGAACCCCTCCAGACTGGGCGCTGGTGGGAAGCACCGTGGGGGATGCGGGGCTGGGTGGGGGAGCCCTGCATCCTCGTTATAAGCGTTCAGGCAGCGCTGCTCGGAAGTTAATTTTCTCCAGGAGTGTCTTTTCTGGGGTGGAAAAAGGAAGCTGAGCTTCTACTGGGGTTGGGGAAGGGGCTGGTGAAGCTTAGTGCTGTTTCACCAGGTGTCTGTGGGTTGTTGAATGAGTCATTTGAAGCACCTGGTCAAACCCAAATGATGTGGTTTTTGCCTCCCCCCGGTGGGCCCGTGGCTGTGTAAAAGGTCTTCTCCATGCGGGAGCAGGAGGAAGGTGGAGAAAGAAGTGGTTTTCCTCCCGGAGAGGGAGGCAAAAGAAGCCGGAAAGAAGTTAAGAGTGAGCCCAGCCCGTGATGGGCAACCCCATTCAGGAAGAAGGAGCCTGGATAAAATTGAGGTAGTTTTTTAAATGTCACCTGCGCAGCCGGGGACGTTGGCCCAAGTGGGGCTGGGGACACCTGAGCCCCCGCAGAAGAGGTCAGAGGTGGCCAGGTACCTTTCCTACAACGATGCCACCACCCTCCTTGTGGCCGGTGGCTCCTCAATGCCAAGTTCCCGCACCCTGGTGTCCCCATGGCGGGCCCGGGGGGCTGCTGCGGGGCGGGACGGGGCTGTCACCCTGGTGGCCCCACCGCGCCGGTGGCGGGCGCAGACGCGGCCACGCTTCCTCCGATTGTTCTTACCGCGGGGGGGGGACACACACACACGCAGGGACACACGCACACACACAACCCCCGTGGGCTGCGGGGAGCGGAGGCAGCATCTCCTCAAAAAGCATCTTCCCCCCCTCTGGGCATCGCAGCCCCCGGGGCGGTCCGGCGGGCGCGGAGCCTCCCCCGCGCTTCCCCCGCGCCCGCGGAGCGCAGGGCGGGCGGCGCCGGGCGGGGGGGGGGGGGGGTGTAAGAACGGACGGCTCCTCGCCGCACCGGCTGCGGGAAGTTTCCCTGCGGGCTCCCGCTCCATCCGCGCCCGGGACCTTCTCAAAAAATCATAGTTTGTTGGGTTTTTTTGTTTGTTGTTGTTTTGTTTTGTTTGTGTTTTTTTTTTTTTTTTTTAAATTAAATTTTTCTTTCTATTATTGTGACTTGTTTTCGGGCGCGGCGAGCAGCGGCCGGCGCCGGGCGGGCCCCGACGGGACGGGGCTGCGGGGGATGCGCGGCGGCGGAGCGGCGCGGCCCGACACGGGCCCCGGCGGGCGCCCCCCCCGCCCCGCTGCCCCCGGGCGGCCGCCGGCCCCCGGGGCGCCCCTCGCCCGGCCCGGCCCGGCCCTCCCCGCCGCTCCCTGAGCGCTGGGCCGGGGGCCGGGGGGTCCCGGGCCGGTCCCGGGGCCGGCGGGGAGCGCTCCCCGGGCAGAGCCGGTCCCGGGGGCGGCCCGGCGGACGGGGCCGTGCATGGCACGGGCACCCCCTTTTCTAGCTCTTCTCTCTTTTTCAATTTGATTGTACTCGGAGGAGCTCGCACTTTTAGTCGCTTTTTAACTTTTTTTTTAAAACTTTTTTTTTTAATTTTTTTTTTTTTTTTTTTTTTTTTTTAACATTTCAACTTCAAGCCGCCAGCGGAGAGTTGCGGTTGATTCCCGGGACCGTGTTAACGTGCGGCGCCGAGGCCATGCGGTGAGGTAAGAGCGGGACCGGGACACCCCCCCCCCCCCCCCCGGCGACCGGGACGGGTACCGGGACCCCCCGGCGGATCCATCGCGGGCGGGAGCGGGAGCGAGACCCCCCCCCGGCGGACGCCCCGCGGGCGGTACCGACCCCTGTCCCCGTCCCGGGGCGGGTCGCATGGGTTTCCTTTGTATTCTGACCTGACGAATACCTGTCACCCCCCTGCGCAGGTACCTGCGGGACACACACCCCCCCCCCGCCGCGTCCCGTATGAGCACAAAGCCGCGGAGTCCAGATTAGTTTTGAGGGGAAAAAAAAAAAAAAAAAAAAAAAGGGTCCGTATAGCGTAAAATGGACATTTTCTGTTTGTTTTGTCTTGAGGAAGCACCGACGGGCAGTGGCTACTGGGGGCCCGATCCTGATGGCAGCCCCGTTTTATTTCCCACTCTGTGTGTCATTTTTCAGTAGTTCGTGCCTGGCTGAGGCTGGCCTGAGCTGCCCGAGACGTGGGTCATCTCTCAGCCGGGCTGATCCGGAGCGTGTCGGAGCCCGGGAGAGTATTTCTGTTGGAGGCAGCAAATGTTTTTTTGGCTGGGAGGGTTCAGTCCTTACTGGTTTTAGGAGTCCCAGGGAAGCCGATGGGGCAACCTGGGTGAGAAAGCCCTGAGTCATGTGTTTACAGAGCCTGGCTGGAGGGTTCCTCGGAGATGCCAGCGTTCGGATCTCCACCTTCCTGGCTTTGTTTTACACCTTAACGTTCATTAGATGAGACGTTTCAAAACGCGGGGATTAATAACTGATATAACCTCCCTGCTCCTCCCTCGCGCTTTATTACAAGATGAGGCCCAACGCTTTCCCCCAGGTGACGGCAGCTCGTGGCAAATCCAGCCCCAGCCCCGTTTTCGGATGGTGCAGAGGTCGCACGGCACGGGGCTCAGCGGCTGCCTTGGCTACGGGTTGTTAAAACCCCAGTCCGCGATGGAGCGGGCTGGATCTACGCGCACTCTTAACCGTTTAAATCAAATATTTATGGAATGCTGCTCACTCCCTCCGCGGCGTCTTCGCTGATTGGCTTTGGGGAAAATTAAAAGTGCCAAATTTACCTCTATTAAAACAAGTTGACTTGTCCCATGCTGTGCTGGAGACCCCGCACGGGGGCCTTTGGGCTGCCCTGCTCGTGTGCCGGGCGCTGGTGGGACGTCGGTCGGTCCCCGGTTGAGCAAGTGACCAGACAGGGACTGGGAGTGTGGAATTTCTGCTGTGCCATCCCCTTTCCCGGCTGCGGTGTGAATGCTGTTCACACCCAGGATTAATTAATTTGATTTTAATTTTTTTTTTTTTTTTTGATTTTAATTTTGATTTCCAGTAAGGAGAACCGAGCGGGTGGTCGTGTCGGGGCGGCAGAGGGGCTTGCTGTGCTGCCCGGGGTCCGTGTTGCCCAGGGAAGTTGTGCCACAAGAGCCACTTGGTGCAAAACTTCGTGGCCCTGGGGACGTGGGGCAGGATGGGGGGCTGTGTGGCCTCAGGATGGGGGGCTGTGTGGCCTCAGGATAGGCTCCATCGTTCAGAGAGGTTGCAGTGAGCTCTCTGCCATGCCCTCCTCCTACAAAAGAAGACCCGATCCAGAGCCCAGGAGCTGGTGGGGCTCTCAAACCGGAGCTGTGGGTGGTGGCCATCAGGCACGGTGGGACATGAGCCCTTTGGCACGAGGGGCTGGTGGTCTGAGGGGCGAAGCTGCTCGTGGGAGGAGGAGGAAGAAGCAGGTGTATCCCACGTACGTATGCAAGGAAAGGACGGGAAAACACATCCTTTCCCTCGGGGGAGGCTCCTGATGAGTTAAGCTGGAAGCTCTGGGGAAAGGTCTGCCTGGAGAAGAGTCTGGAAACTACGGCTCCTTATCCTGGGTACTAAAAATCACGGATGCAATAGGTTGATTTTCTGGCCCTTTGCTCCATTTTGGTTCATTCCATACCTGTTGCAAATGTTACTCCTTCCCATCCTGGTTCCCCAAGCACCGGAGTCTCCTGCCACTGCTACTGCTCGTTCTCCTGGGCGCTAATTGCTCTCAGCTCTCCTCTTGGGTGATTTTTTTGTTCTTTCCAGCTTGCAGGCTGCCGCGAAACTTCCAGGTGAAGCGTGAGAATGGGTTTGCTTTTCAGACTTTCCTTACTGAGACCTCTCAGAAACAGTCCCGGGAATCCCGAGGATCTGAGGCCGGGAGCTGAAAACCACCCAGCTAATTACGGCAACCCGGCTACGCTCGGAGCAATTATTTGTGCCTGTATTTACCTGGCTGTTTGTGTCTTGTGATCTCAAAGACTCCCCCAGTTTTTTGCAGTAATATTGGCTGATTTAATAAAATTACTCTGCCTCGCTTAGGAAAAAACAAACCAAAACAAACAATAGAAAACCCCTGCCATAAATAACGCGGGTAAAAAAGAGGAGAAATAGGAGCAAACAAAAGGCTGAAGGAGCGGCGCTGCCGCTCAGCCGCCCGCCTGGCCAGCGCTGCTCCCACCCTGGCCGCCTCCGGGGGCCAGGATCCCGCCAGCAGCACTAGCCAGGGATCTGAACACGTGTCTTGCCCGGTGGCCTCTTGCCAGCTGTGTTTCGGGGCACGAGCGTCGCCAGCTTTGGTTTTTGTGGGGCTTTTTTTTTTTATTTTTTTTTTTTTTTTTTTTATTTTATTTGAGGTTTGTTGTATTTGGCCTTCTTGCGTCACAGCCGCAATAGCCGCCTGTGGAACAGAGGTTATTTCTGTGCCGGGTGCTGACACGAGGACGCGGCATTAATTTTCCGTTAAATGACAGATTTATTGGAGTTTTCTTCATCTACGCAGTATGACCTGAAAACCTGAGTTACAGTTTGCCAGAAGGGGGCATTTTGCAAACATCAGAAAGGATTTTGGCAGCGCGGGAGAGGGGCAGGGTGAGCTCGGCGGGACAGCGAAGCAGGCAAGGGATGCGCGTTTGGAAACCACAGCCTCTCGGGGAAGAGTTCCCTGCTGCCTAAATGGTGCTACGAAATTATTGTGCACCTACGCACTAGCGAATGGATTTTGGGGGCGTTGTGTGTGGAGGGCTGAGCGCAGGGAGACCGGTCACCTGTCGTGCTGAAGCCTGGAGGGCACCAAGTGCTCGTTAAAATGCATCAGAAGGACACGGAGCTGTTGGAGAGGGGCCAGAGGAGGCCACGGAGATGCTGGGAGGGCTGGAGCCCCTCTGCTGGGAGGACAGGCTGAGAGAGTTGGGGGGGTTCAGCCTGGAGAAGAGAAGGCTCTGGGGAGACCTTAGAGCCCCTTCCAGTCCCTCAAGGGGCTCCAGGAAAGCTGGGGAGGGACTCTCCATCAGGGAGGGGAGCCATAGGATGAGAGGTGACGGTTTTAAACTGAAAGAGGGGAGATTGAGATGAGATCTCAGGAAGAAGTTCTTTGCTGTGAGGGTGGTGAGAGCCTGGCCCAGGTTGCCCCGAGAAGCTGTGGCTGCCCCATCCCTGGAGGGGTTCAGGGCCAGGTTGGAGGGGGCTTTGAGCAACCTGGTCTGGTAGGAGGTGTCCCTGCCCAGGGCGGGGGGTGGCACTGGATGATCTTTAAGTTCCCTTCCAACTCTAACCATTCCATGATTCTATGATTATGCATGTGGCTTCTCCACTCTTCCTCTCTGGAAAGAGGACATCGCCCCATCTGGAGCCCACAGCTCTGCATCTCCCTAAGTTTGGATATACCGCTGAGCTGCCTCTTGCTCTGGCGCCTGGAGCACCTCCTCCTTCACTGACCTGGGTGTCAGCAGGGCTGTTCCTCTCACATATTCCCACTCCTCTTTCCCAGCTCCTGTTGCCCAGCAGTTTTTTTCCCCTTCCTAACTATGTTGTCCCAAAGATACTACTACCATTGCTGATGGGCTTGGCCTTGGCCAGCAGCAGGTCCGTCTTGGAGCCAGATGGCATTGGTTCCGTCAGATGTGGGGGAAACTTCTAGCAGCTTCTCACAGAAGCTACCCCTGTAGCCCCCCCCAGGTACCAAAACCTTGCCACACAAACCCAGTACAAGACTTTTAGGCAGGTAAGTTACTTCAGGGCCAAAACACCTCAGAGAAATTGTTTCTGCCCCTCTTTGAAAAAGATGATAGAAAAATTAATGACACCACGTTTGATGACAAGTGTCACAAGTAGAGCTGGAGAGACAGTAATGATGAGATGTTAGAATGATGTTGAGTGTGTGAGGATGGTCCCCCACCCTGAACATTGCATCTCCTGCAGCTGAGGAGGGCCAGAGGTCCCTGGACCGGGGAGGGGACGGCAGCAGAGCCCAGGTGTGGGACATTTGCAGCTTCAAGCCCGTGGGTCCTGCATGGTGCTGTTGGGTGGAAAGGCAAAAAGCTCTTGAGCTTGGAGCAGGGTGTCGGAGGTACCTGTGCTGGGCGTGCTGGTTTAGTCCTTTCCTGTTCCACTAGTAATTCTCCTCAAATCCTCCAGCCCAGCGGAGCTGTGGAATACCCAGTTCCTGTTCTGCTGTAGGAGTTTTTTACTTGCTTTGTGTTTGGGATTGCAGTCTGTTTTGATCCCTCGTTCTTGGTAGAAGCTCCGACAGGTCCACACCGGAGCATTTTGGACGCAATGGCTACCTCTCGGTGTCTGATGCAGTGCCGGTGGTTGATCTTTTCTTGCTGGGACCGGTGCTGTCTGTGGACCAGTTGCCTTCCCCTGAGAGATGCACCGGGCCAGCCCCTCTCCCGAGCTTCCCACACTGCGGGAGCAGGGACGTTGTTGAGCCGGGCTGAGATTGAAGCCTTGAAAATCACAACCCGCTCCGACGAGATGTTTTCACAAGGGTAGTGAAATACCCGTGAGAGAAAGCTGCGGCCAGATGTTGCAAAAGGCTGGGTGCGATAATGAATTATCCACAGCCCTTCCCGGGCTGGATGGCTTCTGTTTCCAGTGCCTGGTGCGGTTCTGCCTGCTTCCCGGCCTGGACTTGGTTGCGGTGCTTTGCTTGTCGCAAAAAAAGCAGTGTCCCCGGGAGCCTCGAGGAGTTGTCCCGCTGCCCTGCAAAGCGGCTTTTCTCGTGGCAGCGCTTTCCCATGGTATTTTTCTCCCGGGAGCTGGCGTGCGCCGCTGCACAGGAAATTCTGGTTGCACCATTATTGCAGAGCCTATTGTTTGGGGCAAGAGCAGGATTCGGTTTTGCTCACATCCTAAAATGTCTCGCTGGGTTAAAAGGATGTTGCGGAGTGTCCAGGGCTGCCGGCGGAGCGGCCGAGCTCTGGGCTGGTTTTGCGCAGAGTTCACGCTTAGCCCAGATCCCTGCATTTCCGCTCAGACTGGCCGCTCGGGGCTTTTCGCAGGAATCCTCAGGGTTAAGGAAAACTTGGGAGTGAAACCGGAGCCGGGGCATGGTCCCTCACCACGGCCTGCAGCTTCTTGCTGCTCAGCCCGCTCCTTGCTTGTGGGTGATGCGTGGCGGACACGTCGAGTGATGCAAAATCAGTGTCTGTGGGTGTGCGTGGGATGCAGAAACCCATCAAAACCCTGCCTTTGAGATGCCAAAAAATGTGGCCTGGATCTCACGGGCGTAAATAGGCAGGTCCAGCACGTGGCAGGCTCTGTTTTCATCTGCCGCAGTCTTGTGGCGTGACCGAGGACGCCTGTTAACCTGTCTGTGCCTCGGTTTCTTATCGGAGCGCTGGAGCGAACGCTGCGCTGCCTGTGTTTGCTTTCACATTGTTGTTGGTTTTTTTTTTTTTTTTTTTTCCTCCCCTTAACTAATCTTTGTGGCTTAGATGGTTGGCAGCGATAGCCCGTATTTCCCAGGCTGTGCTCTCCACGTTGCAAAACACCGCTCCTCACCCGCGCGAGCCGCAGCTCCTCTCGCGCAGGGCTGCGTGTCGTGCTTTGGCTACCACTTGCCTGCTGGCAAGAAGAAAGAGGATTTGAAGGCTTTGCTGCCTGAATTGGGCTCCCGCTCTCTGCGGGGACTGTTGGTCACCCCTCGAGTTGCCTGCCCAGGCTCTCCCTTCGCTGGGTTCTTCGTTTGCTTTTGGCTGCCATCCCGAAAGAGGGAAAACACCAAGCCAGGGCAGGTGTAAAGGGCGAAGGGGCGTGTGTGACATTCCTCTGCTGTTGTATGCCAGGGCAGAACTAAGTGTGGATGTTCCCAGGGCTTTTGCAAACTCTACATCCCAAGAGCTGAGCTTTTGCTGCTCTGGTAAAGCCCTGGAGAGCCTGTGCAGGCAGGCAGCCAGCCCTGCCAGCAACCTGCCCTGTGCCGGGAGGGAATTTGCTGCTTATCTCAGTCCTGATGCCGCATTCAGGGTGCAGAGGGGACCCCCCTTGGATCTAGCACCGGCGGTGAGGGCGTCATCACCCGGCTGGCGAGGCAGCAGGAGATGGCACGCTGACTTCTCCGCTGCTGCAGCAAACTGCTGGTATCTTCGCTTCAATGGATGTTGGCTTCAGTTCGAGGGCTCTGCTGGGTTTGTGGAAGCAGGGTGGCTGTGTGCTGGTGTGAACTAAAGCGAACTAAAAAGCTTCTGTGATGCTACGATGGGGAGTGGAGCAAAGCACGTGCCTGGCAGAGGGATGGGGAGCCTGGCAGTAGCCGTCTTGTGTCCCTCGTCTGAAGAAGCCACACTGGGAGCGGTTGTAGCTCATTTGCTCCTGCTGTTCCTCTTACGCCAGGGTCGCAGCTGATGCTGTCCCACTGCAACTGGGTTGACATTGTCTGCCAGAGGCCTCCCGTACACTCAGAGACTTGTTTGAGAGAACCATTAATCAGTTTAAAACTGCCTCATTTCACTCGCGGGTATGAAAAATGCCTATTGTGTGTAAAAAAACAATGCCACCGATGTGAGCTTCTCCCCTCAGTGCTGGAATTGTTCAGCCGAAGTGGAATGAAGTCACACGTCTAGCCGGAGTGGTCGCAGAGCCTCTGGACTCTCAGCTTTGGCCAAGCGGTTGGTGTTGGCCTTCACCGTGGCACCAGGGCAGTGCCTGGCTTCCCCGGCCACGCTGGTGTAGAGGGTGCCATCGGCTGGGTGGCTGGAGGGTGGCACCAGGGTCCTGCTGGAGCTTGGGGAACATGGTGGAGAGCGAGGAGGAGGAGAGCAGCATCCACCGGGTTTCTGAGCAGCACAAGGAGTTGGGTTTGCGCTGTAAGGGCACTTCCCGGCGAGCGAAAGCACCAGCCCCAGAGCCCGTTACCATCTTCCCATCCCTCCCTTCTGCCGCAGGGAGTCCGACAGCGTTCCTGGGTGCAGAGCACATCCTAAACTGCTCCGCTCTATGATTTCCACACCATAGACTGGAGCTGAAAAAGATACTGGCAGCAGCGAGAGCAGGCGAGCAATGCACACCGTGTCCCTCGGTGACCCTCTGTGATCACACTTGGAGCATCCGCTTAGAGATAACGGGGAAAGGCAGGAGAAGAAGCAGGGCTCAAGGTGGTGGCCTCTAAGCATTTTTGTACCATGTGGCCGGGGTGGAGGGATGGGAACCCACCACTGCCTGCGGGATGCTGTCTGCAGCCACGGGGGATGGTGGCTGCGTGTGTTTTCCAGTGAGATTTTCTGCAACAGCGGCCGGTGAGTTTACTTTATATGGTGTAAGTCCTGCCAAAACAATTTCTTCCTGTTATTGCTCCTCCAGTCTTAGTGGAGCGATAAGAGCCTTTTGCAGGGAGCTGGTTGCTCCCAGGGGTTCTCCTGCTCCGAGCCAGGAGCTTTGAGCAGCAGTTCCCAGGGCAGCTTTTCCTCAGTCCTTTAGCTAAACTTCAGAGGAACGTCTGAGTATAGTCTGTGGAGGGTCTCTCCACAACCAAACAGATTGGGTTCATTTTAGGTGGTATTTCCCATGAATTATCTCCTCAGTTGCCCAAGGAGGTGATTACGGATGGCAAAGACCTTGGCGACAAGGCTTGTGTTAAGATATATTGAAGTGGAAGCTGAGACAACGTGGGGCTTTGCTTGGACCTGAACTGGAGCTGGGAGAGTGCCACAAGACTCATCACGTCCCGGGCTCAGACCTGGTGGCTTCAGCTGACGTTTTGTGTTGCCACACCGTTTTATTTCCCGATGCTGAAAGTGAGCAGCGGTGCCCTGCTCTCAGGGCTGCCACAGTGATGGTGGTGGGTTTTACTTCTCACCGGAGGGCTGCGTGGATACCTCATCCTCCCCAGAGAGTCAAGTACCTTCCTTTTCCCACCTAATCTTGGCCGAATTAGGAAAACGGCATGGAATTTCAATAGCTGGAAAAGCTGCACAGGCTGGAGGAGCAATTTGAATGGAGAACTTTCTCAGCTTCATAGCAAGGAAACAGCCTTGCTACAGAAGTGCCGCCGTATGGGGGTTTCCACGCCTGCAAAGGAAGATCTTTTAAGGCCAAGCCTTAAATATTCTAATGGGAATGAAGATGATCTTAAAACTCTCCTTGGTTTATAATTCCTTTTGAGTGAAGGAACTGAACCCAAAGCGGAGCCACAAGAAGGTGTGCTGGGTTCCAGTGTGGCCCGTGGCGGGCGGTGTGGGATCAGCCACAATTGCTTACAAAAAAGAAGTCATTTCAGGTTTCCCGATGGCAGACACAGTGCCGGAGCTGGGAGGAACGATTCAACTGAAGTCAATAGGCTCCGCTCCCATTCCTAGGAGCGGGCTGCTGAAAGAAAAACAGGAAAAAAAGCCAGTTAGCGGCTAGGGTGAGGGGCTGCCTTCCTGAAGAGGGGTGACAGGGCAGTCCTGTGGCACCACAGGGCACCGCTGCCCTTGTGGAGAGCCAGGTTTGGGGTGGATGTGTGCCTGCAACGGCGTCTCTGGTGCGGTTACCCCGCGATGCGGAGAGCAAAAATGTGGCGCTGCAAACCGCCTCGCGTCTGGGGCTTGTGTCAGAAGCGTTTAGCCACAGAGCAGCTTTGTCTTCTAATTACGGTGCACGCTGACGACGTTACCGGTCTCCCGCTCTTCCCATCGCCTCGTTAGCCCAGCTGCAACTTCTGCCGTGAGCGATGCTTTGTGCCCGGCGGTGCCCGGATCGTGCTGAGCCCTTCCCGCTGCCGGCAGCAAGGGCACGGCTCGTCGGGGAGGCAGAGAGAAAAGGGGGCTGCAAAATCCTGGTGTAAATGAGCAAACGTTTGAGCGTGCGGGTTGATGTGCAAGCAGGAATGGAGCTGAATTTCTCATCTGCCCAGGTCCGATGCTATGAATTGGGTAAAGCAAGTGGGTGCTTGCAAGCGGGGATGCTGCAGAAGGGATCTGCTGGAGCAACAGCCAAATCTTTGCTTCTGACTCTTCGGTGGTTGGTGTTTCCTCGCTCGGGGACTCTACAGCAGTGCCTGAAGTAACCCCCAAGGGCAGGCATTGCCTTTCTGGCCTCTCTCTGGTCTGTAAGTGGTCCCTGCGACTTCTTGCTGTAATAAGTTAAAGCCAATAAACTTTTATGAAAATAATGAGTTGTATTAGGTAGAAATATTTTATAAAAGGGGAGCAAATAAACACATTTCAGGCCATAAGCCAAGCCATGTTTGACATAGCTAGGCAGTTTTCTCCAAGGCAGAGGTTATTCCATAATTGCTCATTAATGAAGTTCTTGCCTTCTTCCTCTGAAGCGTTTGCTCTTGTCCAGAGCATAGGAGGAAACTGTGGGTTATATGGAAGCCTTGTGTGATCCAGGCTGGTGTGTTTGTACTCCCAGACGCTCCTCTGATTGCAATCAGTGGGTTTTGCACCCATAAAGAGTTAGGGCAATGCCACGTAAACTGTCTACGATAAACACAGGGAGTCTGTTCATATGGTTTCAGGCTTGAACTTTCTGAGTGATAATTACTCTATAATCTTTCCAGGCACCTTGCTTTGATTCCTGGAAAGTTTCACCTTTATTTACAGCTAGAGTTGAAAAAACAAAGACATTTTTGGGGAAGGGCTTTACTGCAGGATGCTGTGGGACAACTCCATGGATCTGGACAGGGCAGGGAACACAGACCCTGGGGCACCGGTCAGAAAATCCTTCAAACACGCTCACGAGAGGAGGTGCAACTTCTGCTGGGAGGAGGAAGGAGTCACTGATTTAGGTATAAAGTTGTCTTTGGAGACCAGGTCTGTCTGCTGGTGTTGGAGAAACCCCTCGGTGCTGCATTTCCCCTGTTCTTTATATGCCCTCTGCTGCATGAGGATAAATTCATTGCAAGAATGGTATTGAGATCCCTAACTCGAGTTTAGTTTTGGCACCTACATGCGTGTTTAAGCACGTAAGTGGGAAATCTGATTTTTATGATAAAAGGTTTTCTCCCTGGCAATCGGGGCATGGCTGGGTAGGGGCTGTGGTTGGGGGTGTCTGTGAGACGGACGGGCTGTGAGCGTTTCCTGAGTGTGCAGGAGGGTTTCTAGAGAAGTAGTAATCTGGGACAAGATCTTCTGCAAGGAGTCCAGCAAAGTACCCTTTGGAGCCCTGTGTTAATCTGCTGTTTCTTTCTGCTGATGGTAACAAGCTGGGGTTCAGCCTGATGCGGCTTCAGTTGTGATTTTCAGCTGTGAGGGTGCGGGGAGACACGTTTTGAGCTGGATAAATGACAGCCAGGTTTGGCCTGGAGGCTACGGAGCCTCATTGCTGTAGCGATGGGTCAGAATTTCATATTCAGCATATAACCCAACTCTTAAATGAGATGCTTAATTCATTTATCTCGTCCTTTGTCCCTTCTCTGCTATTGCATCCAACCACCATCGAGGCTGGGGAAGCAGGGAGTCCGGGTCCCCATTCCCGGAGATGGGACAAGGAAGTGCGGCTTGGGAGGAAAGTTCAAAGCGGTCATTTTTCGGGGTTGAAAACAAACTGAACATGGGCGTATGCCTTTGATGCGAAGACCACAAAGATTGGGTTTAATTGGGTACACGGGCGCTTCCCTTTGCTGCCTCATTCCTGATGTCCCTGGACCTGTTTGTGTCACCCTTCCCAGTTGCCGCGTCTTTCAGGGAGATTATTGTTGGCACGCTGACGGCCTCGGGTTTCTCGATTTTCTTGCTGCGAGTAGTTGTGAAATAGCGGCTGTTCTGGTAATGCCAGCGATGGCTTCCCTGCCATCTGCCGAGGCCCTCGCTCTGATTTACGCGCTGCTATGGGGAGAGGGGAGGATGTGTTTGAAAACAGAGAAGAAAAAGCCCAAGAGGAGTTAAAGGCAATGGACCATCCCTCTGGCTTCTGTGGGAATTGAGTTTTGCTCAGGTTTTCTGCTGGACAAGCCCATGTTCTTAAATGCTTTTTCTTAAGCACTTCTTTTGTCTCCTCTGAAGGAAGAAGTGGTCACTTTTTCCACGCCGCTGACGTGAACTGTGAATCACAACTGTTGTGGGAAGGTGCTGTTACTGGGACCGGTAACCTGTCAAAATATTTGCCTTCTTCATCCCAATGTCCTCAGGCATTTTGCAGGTTGGGTGCCAAATGTGTGCCAAACGGTTGGGTATGACCACAGTTCGGAGTGCTCTTTTGATGCTTCTCAAGTGGGATGGACAGGAAGGATTGACTTCTTTAAAGATTTTTGTTTTTTTTTTTATTGCAAGGGAGTGGTATAGCCTACCTATGGGAGAGCCCGTTCGTTTTACTACAGGAAGGAAACGTGTCGGCACGTAGATCCAGCATACGGCCTGTAAGCCAAGGTGATTTCTGCCTCGGTACTGAGTGCTAGCTCCAGCCAAATAAAAGACGCAGCGCTGGAGTAACACCCAGAAAGCTCAGCAGATTTTGCAAACCCTGGCAGCGCCGGTGAGCTGGAGCCAGGGCCAGCCCTGCCCTGCCTGTGCGGGCAGGTCGAGCGCCAGCGTGGGAGTTCCTGCAGCTCTTGCACCAGCTGAGCAGGGTTTGAACCTATTCACGGAGAAAACATGAGCGAGTGCGCCTCGACTCGCTGTGGGCTGGTCCTGTGCCTCCAACAGGGTGCATGTCCTTGCAGAAACCTATACGCTTTTCTTTTCCAAGGTATGCGGCTGTATTTGCAGTCTGATGCCCGGCTTTCCCACTGCTGGGGTGGTCCAGGGCTTTCCAGAGCTGTGGCAAGGGTATCCCTGCTGCTCCCTGTTAGCTAAATGCCATGATGTGTAAAGGATTTATGTGGCATGAGCTGGCAAATCAGCGTGTTGGTTTATTTTGCGTGATAGCAATGTTTGTAGATCCACGCCATGCAATTTCCTGCAAAAATTAGATGTTGCCTGTGTGTGTTCCCCAACCGTTTGCGCTTTTAAAGCGTGGGGGAAGGTGTAGGTGAGATGGGGAGATGCACCCTCAGAGGGGATGCGAGGGGCACTTTCAGGGCGACTGGTCCTGTCCTTTCCTGCTTATGGTTTTTGTTTTGTCCCTTGCCACCTGTAGCAATACATTCACGTGCTGTTGAAAAGGAGTTGTTGGAGAGACTCGACGGACTATGGAAAAGGGTGAAATAAAAAGATGCCCAATGCTTGGAACAAAATCCCCAGCTCCTTGTAAAAAAGATTCAGGTGTTGTTCCATAAATGGTGATAAAGGGAGCCTTTAGGTGCTCCTGCTCATCTAGGCTTTTTTAACCCTAAAAAAGGGATGTGTATCCTTGAGGAGGACAGGGTGGGAAGCAGAGGAGACACGACTGTGTGCGCACAGCCCCATCCCGTCGGCTGGGGTACATGGTGGGGGCTCAGCCGCGAGATGAAAAAGCTCATCAGTCATGATGCTAATTGAATGCGATGTTGCTTCCTTGTGTTCAGAGGCTGCTGCTGCTGCTGTCGCCCAGCGGAGTGTGGCTGGCTCGAGCGGGGCCCCAGTGCGTGAGGAATGCGAGCTGACAGCCCCTTTTTGCAGGGAAAAGCCCCGTCGGTGAGACCGTGCAGCGTCCAGACAGGGGATGCGCTCGCCGTGCCTGCTTAAAAGCTGCTTGTTTAGTGTCCGTAGCGGGTCAGCAGGGTAGGCTCGCATCGACAAACTTAAGGTGTTTTGAAGTCTTGGGTTATAAGATGGGCACGTGAAGACTGGCTCTGGCCGAGCTGGACCGCACAAATGTGGGATAACACCTACAGCAACGGCAGCATTGCCCCCAAAACTGGGCTCCAAACCCACTGATAGTTCCTGCAAAACAACCCCCGTGTGCTCCAGCCTGGGCTGACTGTGTGCTCATGGCCCATGGATGCAAATAAGGATTATTTTCCGTTGTTGCCATTGAATGGGAAGGCAGGAGAAAGGTGTCTGCATGTCTAGGAGGCACCTCGTGACTTCTGAGGGTTCTGGGCTCAGGGTGGGCATGGATTGATGATGCGCCTGCCTCGGGAGGGAAAAGTAAGGTGCAGGGGGGTGTCAGACCCCTAAAAGCTCTGTGCCTCTCTGGAATGTAAAGCCCCAGGCAGAGAGCAGGCCAGGCACCCAGCAGTCACGGGCTTTTGTAAAAACACAAAATTAGGTTTTTCACATGCCCAAAAGCAATTTTGTGCAAGGCCACCTGCCTTCCCAAGTTGGATATCCCTGAACTCAGCAGTGGCTTAATGCAGAGCAGGTGTCATTGGCCTGTTTGGAACATCAAACCTCCAAATACCCAGAAATCAGGTTGATTTTACTCCAAAGCAGTGCAGGAGACTCCTAAAGCAATGGTTGGCCGTTGAAGGCAAAGACACTTGTGGTACACCTGACACCCTGGGCTCCAGTCTGAGAATGGCCACCGATTTCAGAGCATGGTAAGGCTGTGCCTCACCTTCCAGTGAAAAGGCTTTGCTTGATGAGTTAGTTTTTCTGTAATGTGGGGAATTGAGAGCAAACCAGCAGCCAACTGTTGTGTTTGGAGGTGTTGGTGGTTGTGGTTTGCTGTGCTATAGAGCCAGGCTGTGTGGCAGGTTTGTTCCAAGCAGCCTGTTGATGAGAGCTGGGAGCATCCCTGCATCCGGCATCATTGCCTTTCTCTTTCCCTCCTTTGACACGGCAATGCGTTTGGTCTGTTTGATGGAAAAACCTGAAAGAATTGACGGTTCCTGTTCAAACTGCTATAAGGAAAAAGGGCAGGGGGGAAAGAAGTGCTGGGGAAATCCCATATAGCTGCCTAAAAACAGTAGGTCACTCGATACCTATCTAGAGATAGAAATAGGGCTTAGAGGAGGCAGTTAAGTATGTGTGAGATGCCCTTTGACATCGCCAGGGCAACGTAAGGGGTTTGCTGAGTAATACGCTCCCAGTCTTCGCCTGTGAATTTGGGGCTGTCGTTGGCACTCGGCTCTTTGTTCCTGAGCCTGAGCTGAATGTGCCGAACATACATTAAGAGAGAAACACAGCTTGCAAGGTCTGTAACTATGGCAATACATATACAAATGTGACCCTCCACACCTAATTTAATTGGCATCGATGAGCTGCCTTGTAAGATGGCACATATTTTTTCTAGTAGTGATTCCATGTCAAAGAGGAAATATAAATAAGGTCCCCAAACAAAAGAAGCAAGGAAAAAATAATTCTTTCAAACATTTGAGCAGGAACAATAGGGTAGGATATGCACTCTCTGGGGAGAGCTAATGGCTGAAACCGATAGGAGCCCAGTGCCTGCCTTACTCTGCTCTGTAATGAGCACAAACCTTTGCTCAACCGACGAGTATTTATAGCAAATGTTATGGCAGAAGCATGTGTGACCTGTAGGCTCCCTGCTAGGGGAAGAGCTTTCCTGTGCTGTCTCTGGGATACAATAGACAATTATTTAGACACTATCTTTGTCTCAAGATACAAACAATTAAATGCTGGCTACTGATTTCTGGTCTTATGTTCAGCCTACGGGCAGCCATGCTTTTTTACTTAAGGATTTTTGGAGAAGGAAAGGGTTTTTAAGGGGTTCGTGGTGGAGAAATGTCATAGCTGTAAAGTTCCTGAGGCATCTCTGTTAAATTGGCTAATTGGGAACGCAAAGTAATGTCACAGACATCATGAAGTCGTTGCCTCCCAGCATCCTCACGAAGGGTGGCAGCCAGCGGCGTGATGTAGTTCAGCTGACATTAATGGGGTGTGTTTTGGGTGTAGACCCCTGAATCTGCCTCTACTGCTGCGTTTTAGCTCATCACTGTGGTATTAGAGCACCTACATCTGCTGTTGCCTAGTAATTAAATGTTCTTATGTGTAATTAGCTACTTTCAACTGACTGCAGAACAGCTTAAATAATCTACATGTAACGGCAGATATTTCTATATTATAATGGCAACAGTCGGTGCCAAATACCTGGGAAGATTGGGGAAACAGCTATTGTGCATCAAAACATAACCTTGCTCTGGGAGATGGCTGTTTTTTCAGCCTCCCTTACTTTGTTGTCGGTCCCGGTGCATCCTGGGTGTCAACAGGGAGAGTTTACTTTTGGGTCCATTTTGTACTCACCTTAGTTTTATTTTTTTGTAGGAAAAGGATTTAGAATTGCAAAAAAGGGCTTACGAAAATGCGAAGGAGCATGCAAGGGATAATGCTACCACAAACACAGTGCCGGTTAAATGGGCAAAGGGTGTATTCTCATCTGCGAGTCTGGAGAAACATTTGGCAACAGGTACAACGCCAAAGCCTTCTGGGCTCTGGGCAGAGCCCTGCTCTGAAATTCAGCTTCAGTAGGATCTAATCTGTTACATCCTCATCTTTTGATTCCAATTAACACGGGCTTTTATACCTCTGTGTTTTCTTCTCGAGTTTCTCCTGCTCAGGAGAAGTTAGGTTTTTTGCAGGAGGAGGTAGGTGATGGCTCTCTCCCCTTTTCTCTGCAGGCGCTGCACATATAAAGCTGTTGCTGGCTTGGTGGAAGGTTTTAGGGCTCAGTGTGATGCAGAGCCAACCTCTGGTGCCCTGAAAAGCTGCCTGGCACCTCTCTGCACCATCATCAGGCCCACCAAGCCCCGGGTGTGGAGCCGCTGGTGTTCGCTGTGAGCTGGTCCCTCCCCTGGCGGCACCAGCATAAGTCCAGTTCATCATCTGACATGCAGTTGAGCAACTCTGTCTCTCCCTTGGCCGCAGGCAAAAAGAGTCTCCTGCTCTAATTTCATTGTGTTTAGCCATCGCACAAACTCTAAAGCTCCCCGAAATGGGAAGGAAGTAATGTTTAAATTATACATGAGTGAACTGATTTACTCAGACTGAAGTTTTGAGTTCTGTCCTTATGAATACAGGGCTGGGCTATCTGTGCATCCGTCCGTCTGCCCAGTGAATATTGAATTAACAGAAACACAAACGCAGATCCAGTACTGTAAAAGCTTTGGCTTAAACTAGTGAAAACCGTGCAGGGCAGATGTATGATGCCACAGGGAGAGCGGTGGCTTTGCCCAGTGGTCACTTGTCTGGTAGGTTGTCCTCAGCGATGGAGTGAGACCTTTGCTGCAGATTCCCTTCTGCTACTGAAAACTCAGTGTTTCAGCAAGGTCTGTCCACTCCCGACTGGAAGGGGATTCAGGCTGCTCTCCTGTCTGCCTCCTGCTCCTAATGAGGGGGTTTAACTTCCTGTGTAACGTATTTTGCAGAGCATGTAAAATGCTGGTTAAATTCTATGGTCACTTCCTATGGGCACTTGCTCAGCGTTCCTCGGGGAGCCCAGCACCGGAAAGTCGTAACTGCGCTTGCTAATGGCCTGGAGATCCCTTTTGCAGATGTTTCACCCAAGTGAAACGCCTCTCCATGCTCCTTCCACCTCTCTTTAAAAAAATTAATATGCGAGCTGCAGTACTGCCATGCCTGGCCGAAGCTCAGCAGCAAACCGTCCTCCTTGTCCCATAAACAAGAAATGCTGAACTTTTGTAGGGGCTGCAGGAATTCATGGGGATCTGCCGGTGGGGATCTACCAGTGGGGATCTGCTGGGCAGGCAGGGGCTCGAGTGTGGCCAACTCCTGCCTCCATCATCTGGGACGGCGAAAGCCTGAACGTGGTTTTGCAGTTGGTCCTTCGGAGCGGCACCGAGAGAGGCTGAAATGTCTGCGGAGGCATAAAGAGAAAGGGGGTGAAGTCGCGATTCTCTCCCTATTTATTTGACCTAAATACACTGAAGTAACTGTACCCTCATGAAAGAGATAATTTCCTGACGCTGGAGAGCTTAACATCTGTTTCCTCCCATTTTTTTTCAGTGGTAGAACACGGTAGCGGAAGAACTGGCGGGGTTTTCTTTCCTCTTTTTCTTTTGTATAGCAAGAGGCGCTGCATGCTTGGGCTAAATACGCTCTCCGAGAGCAGACAGGTTTCTCTCAAGGGTTATATGATCATTTGTTCTCTATTTTCTCTCCTTCCTGCCTCCCCCCGCCCCTCCTGGAGAGGAGCGGATACACCGAAGCCCAGGCAGGACTTCCTTAGCTCAGCCATGCCTTCTGGCAGGCTGCGCCGCGTGCCCTCTCCCCGTCACCCCCCTTCACCAACAAACAATGGCCAAAGGCTCCTTCTTGTTTGTTGTTTTGTATCCCGCAGAGGAAGAGCCGAGTGGAAGATCGTGTCCCCGGGGGCCCTTGGTGCATTCCAGCCCCTGCTGCCGCCTTGCAAGGTTGCTGATGCCTTTGCTGTGCCGTCCCCAGGCCTTCAGCACGAATCGGCAGCGCCATGCGATGCCAGGGGCGGCCGATGGGTTTCAAAGCAAATTTAGTGCTGGTGGGAGGTGAGAGAGGGGGATGGAGAGTCTTGGAGGGGTGTCTCAAGTCATTGCTCCGCAGCAAGAGCAGATCTTGTCCTTTGAACATCCAGCACAGCGCAGGTAGTCGTGGTGCCAAGAGCAGCTGGGCTTTTGTGCCGACTATATCTGATGTGGCTTGAACCCCTTCATGTGCTGGTAGTTGCAGTCGGGGTGTAGTGAGCCTCAGACCCTCTGTACCCCAGCCCCAAAACCCTAGAGGTCGACCTCGGGTCTCTCCAGGTGCTTTCTGTTAGAGGCTCTGTGGTGGAGAGCATGTTTCTCACGTGTGGTGCTGTCCAGACTGGCCCAAGGGCTACCCCACCACCAATTTCCTCTTTGATCTCTTCAAAGGCCCCTGCTCCTCAGGACTGCAGACAAAATAGTTCTTCTTTTGGGTCACTTGATAGAGGGAATTCACAAGCTGACTGTAACCTGGAATATACTTTCTCCAGAATATCCCACACCACCTTGGGATGTCTGGGTTTCCTTTTGTTGACTGGTGGGGACTTGGGTGTTATCTTGTTGAGCGCATCTATTGGGATGTACGCCCTGCCACCCAGAGATCGATCGCCTTGGAGCATGAGCCCGTGGGGCATTCCCAATTAGTTCAGTCCTTCCAAAATATTAAAGCCTGAAACTCCAGTGTAGGTCCCCTTTCCTGACAGAGGTCCCAACTGTCCAGCATTTTTGGTGTTTTTTTTTTTCCTAAGTAGGGTGCAGCTTTACAGCACTAAATATTTAAAAAAAATGAAATATTTCTCCTAGTTTCCTGAAAACTGCAGCGATCTGAAGTAGATTTCAGGAATTGTGTGCTGCCAGCCTTGCAAACAGCTTGTACTGTGTGGTGTTAAATGAGCAGTTTATTTCCATCATTGGGATATCTTGGATTTACTAAGGGCCAGAACAGAAGAACAAGATTTCCCAAGAAAAGCGTCAGTCCCTGAATGGTGGCTTGCGACAGCCCTGATGGCGTGGACCTGATTCGGTGTCCTTTATGCGAACTGTTAACTGTGGGTGTTACCTGGGCTCGTGGTGTTACTTCTGCTCTTGTATCCGTCTGCTAAATCACACCTAAAGAAGAGCAAAATTGCTATTACTCCCACCTGTATCATGCAAGAAAAGCCTTGCTGCCAGGGAAATGTTATGCAATCATGAATAAGATAACAAAGTACCTAGTTCTTTCTTAAAGATTTGGATAGTGCAAAAAATATTGAAAGAATTTGGAGGGGGAGTCGTGGTCATAGATAGAGATATTTGTGTGCCGTTTGCTTGGGATTTTGTGCAATCCTAACTTATTTGTCCACCTCAGTGACCTGGAAAAGGAAGGTGAACTTTCAGAAGGAAGGGCTACTGCTTGCGTGATGGGAAGAGCAGGGTCTTGCGCAGAGGACCTTTAAGATCATCAAGTCCAACCGTTAACCTACCACTGTCAAGTTACCACTAAACCATGTCCCTCAGCACCACATCTACACATCTTTTAAATACCTCTAGCTGTGGGGACTCAACCGCTTCCCCGGGCAGCCTCTTCCAAGGCTCAACAACCCTTTCAGTGGAGAAATCCTTCCTAATATCCATCCTAAACCTCCCCTGGTACAACTTGAGGCTGTTTCCTCTTGTCCTATTGCCTGTTACTTGGGAGAAGAGACTGACTCCCAACTCTCTACAGCCTCCTTTCAGGTGGTTGTAGAGAGCAAGGAGGTCTCCCCTCAGCCTCGTTTTCTCCAGACTGAACACCCCCAGCTCCCTCAGCTACTTCTCTTCACCAGCTTCATTGCCTTTCTTTGAACATGCTCCAACCCAACCCAATCCAATCCACCAACCCTGCTCCTTTAAGTTGGAACAGTTTTCAGTGTTTGATAGCTGTGGCTTTATGAAAGCATTTTCCTCGCCAGGGCGAGATGTTGTGTGTTTTGTAGACCAAACACACCAGCCACAGCCACCTGGGCTGGAGGTAATTCAGAGGGTAGTGGAAGAGGTGTAAGGTAATAGCATTATTTCATGTTTTCTGTGGTTAAAGTCCCGCACGTGGAGATGGTAGTCGCAGTTTAGCTGCTGGGCGGTAACTTGCTACGACTTGACGTCTGCAACTGCGCCTGCAGCCCAAGGAGGGGAAAAATGAGAAGGTGGTTGACTAACTGTTGCAGTTTTCTGGCTAATAGGTGTTCTCAAAAATATGTTCAGACCGTTTCTTTAAAACCTCCTTCTCCTGCACCCCAGAAAGATGAATAATGGTTCATCAGATACTTCTTGGGCGGTTCTTCTCCATACTCAAATTTTAGTTTGTCTTTATGGGCCTTAATGCCCCTGAGCCTGTGTGATTTGGGTGATAAGGCCACCTTTTTTCTGTTTGTCTTAACTAAGCAAAGGTTTCCCGCAGGCATGCTGCTGTTGTGTGTTTGCACAGTGGCAGACGCTAATTGTGGCAGCTGTATGAGTTGACGGAGCATAGCACATTTTGGCACCCAGGCGGGGAAGACTGAGCAAAGCTGGCTGAAATTTGTTGAAATGCAGAGAATTTGCCTTGGTGTTGGGAGGCTTTGCTCTGGGTGAGGCAATGCCAGCCCTTGGGCTGGGTCTGGCTCAGGTGGGAGTGCTGGGACCACAGGCACTAACGAAGCTGTGTCGCCGTGAGTTGGCTCCTGCCAAGGTTAGCCGGTGATTTCAGTGTGCACAGTCCTGCAGGCTTAATTGGTGCAAATTAGACAACAACAGGGTGCTTTTCTCACACTGAATATTTGCTAGCAGCTGGTCAGAAGGCCTTTTGAACACCGTACCTGTGTCCTGCTATTCCATTTATCCCTCAGGGAGAGCTTTCTCAAAGCAACGATGACGGTTTCAAAGATCGGGAGAGGTTCAGGTGAGGCTGTGGTGGAAGGGAAGGCGGAGAGGAGCCACCACGCATTGGTCCCCTATTTGCTTAGAGTGCTTAGGTCTGGCTTCGTGGTGGTGGCTCAAATTTACATCTGGTTTAAAGCTGCTTTTCAAAAAATTAAATATATATACATATTTAATTTTAAAGCCACCCTTGCACCCCACATTTCTGGGTTGTGTGGCTTCTCTGGGGAGGGCTGTGCAGGATCTGTCTCCTGTTACAGGCTCTCTTTTGCTCGACACATGAGAAACAGCCTCTCTCTGTGCTAGCATCCCTCCAAAGCCTTTGCAGACGAGCCTGTTCCCTTTGAATCTTCTTTCTCCATGCAGGATCCACCCAGCCAAAAACAATAAAACATAAAACTGGAAAGAGAAAACAAAAAAAAAAAAAAATAGGGGCCTTTTGTGATTTTTGTATTTTGCTGCCAGTTGGCTGCACAACTTGAAACTACTCAAACGCTCTTTTTCTTTTTTCCCCCCCCTCAAAATCCATTCAAATGTGTTACTCTTTAAATTGCAGCAGGGATGTCTGTGAATAACTCGCAGACCCAGAGCGACAGCCTGGGGAATGCGGAGCCGGTCTCCTTCTCGAGCACCAGATGGAGGAACAGTCCCACTAAAACCTTGCTTTTTGGGTTTTTTTTGTGAACAAAAGCTTTCTGTGGTCTCCGTACAGACCCAGGGCAACATAGCTCCTGTGTGAGATTGCGCTACAGGGTTTAAGTGGTGGCAGGAGGCGCCCAGGCCCCACAACTGGCCTCTGCCCGGGGACGGAGGTTCTCTTTTAAAATCTCCAATGTGGCGAGTACAAAAGGCAGATGGCCAAAGGAGAGCGAGGCGGCATGTGTGGAAGATAGTTGCTGTACGGTTAGGCTGTGTAACCGCGTGGGGTGTATTTGTCGAGGTGTTGGCACCGCTGTGAGGGAAGGGAGAGCTGCCCCGTGCCGGGCATGGCTGGTTCCACAGCGGCCACACCACAGCCCATCAGCGCCTCTCTGGAAACATGTAAAAGGAAGGGCAAAAATGCCAGACAGGAGTGAGGTGGGATAAAAACCAGTGAGAAACAGAGCTGTGGACCCCAAGGTCAGTGAGGATGGTGGGGAGGAGGTGCTGGAGCCAGGGGGATGTTCCTTGACAGGAATTGTGGCCTGTGGAAGCCCCATGTAGGAGCGCGTTCTCCTGACAGGAATCATGGCCTGTGGAAGCCCCATGTAGGAGCACGTTCTCCTGACAGGAATCATGGCCTGTGGAAGCCCCATGTAGGAGAAGGTTCTCCTGACAGGAATCATGGTCTGTGGAAGCCCCACACATGGGAAAAGCATGATGAAGAGGCAGCCGCAGAGAGGTCCTGACCGTACCTCTCCTGGTTTCCCATCCTAATTCCCTCTTTAATACCTCAGGGAGGAGGTAGAGCCATCGGGAGTGGAGGAGGGAAGTTGAGCCATGGGAAAAAGGGGGTAGGTGGTGTAAGGTGTTGTGTTAGTTTTATCTTTGTTTCTCATTATCCAAATGAATTTCAATTGGCAATAAATCAAAATTAATTTTTCCCAAGTCGAGTCTGTTTTGCCTGTGATGGTGATTGGTGAGGGATCTCCATATCTTTACATTGACCCATGAGCTTTTTTGTCTTACTTTTTCCCCCTGTCCCGTTTGGGGAGGTGGGGTGGTAGCTCGATGGGGTGGACGTGTGGCAGCCGGCCGGGGTCAACCCACCACAGTAGCAAACATTCATTTTTGCTACCCTAAGTACTGTTGGTGCCAAAAATGCTCGGCACAACCCCTGCGTCATGGCTGTAGTGAAAGCCAGACGACTGTTGTTCATAAAAAAGCAGAATAGTAGCTGTTTCTGTTAAGGTTTTTGACCTCTCTTGGCTGTGCTCTGGTTCCTTGGTGCCTCTGCCATCTGTGGAGGTCTCATGGATTACTACTTATTGAAGATAGGTGTGGTGGCAAGGTAGAAACAGAGGCTTATTTGACTCGATGCAAGGGTGAGCCTTTCTTAGTCCATGAGGCGTCCAGGGCAAAAGCTGCTGCATTAATAATTTTAGTTTTAATAGAACTAGTGAGTGTAATGAGGGTTTTTTAATACATATGGAGACTGTTCATAGAGTAGTAGGAGTGAAATGGGTGAGAGCGGGAGTGAGCTTCATGCTTTTTGTCGGAGCACTGCGGTGTGACTGCCTGTTCTCTCTCCGCTCGGGGAAAATGGGGAGTTTTTCCATTGTCAAACCCAAGTCTCTGGGGCTGTACCCCTTCTTGTTCCCACTTTTGCTTCCTTCCTCCTCCCGAGAGCAGGATTGGGAATTGTGGGTATTTAACCCCTTTTAGTGTCTGGCATGTAGTTCTGCATGGTGCCAAGGTAGATGACAGACCCAGGACCACCTTATGAAGCTGTAGCAGCGAGGCAGGGCAGAGGTACACCAGTGGAAGGGAAGCTTTAGGATTCGTACAAGCAGGAGTTCAAATGTATTCCCACAAGGGGTTTGGAGCGGTTCCCATTGCTGTTGCATATGGGGTACTTGTAGTTTTAATCCTGTTTGCTTAGGGTGGGACTCACATGAGGGGAACACGTGTGTTTTGTGTAGCATTGAGTGGTGGCCAAGCAGTCCAGTTCCAGCGAGGGATTCCCACGCTGGTGCCATAGCTATAGCAGGAAAAACCTGGCTTGGATATTCCATGGGGTTTCTGATACTGTTGTATTTCAGAATTGCATCAGTTCCAGGAAAACGCTCATCCTGACTTTTCTTTGAATGCCTGCCTGAAGAGACTGAACTCGTTGGGAGTGCGTTGCCGGTTGCTGGCAGATGAGGCTGGTGAGGATGACAGAGACATGCGCAGGGACGCCCTACTGTAATTTCCTCTTTTGCTCTCTGTCATGTACTCTGACGTGTTTAGTCCCAGCAATTTGCAAAACGAAGATGTGATTTATGGTGTTCTGCTTATATTTTGTGGTAATTTTATTAATGCAGGAAGTTTATTTGTGGTCACTAAATCTTCAGTTATTTAAATCAGATTTAAGTTGCTTTAAAATTTATACAGTTTGGGAGCAAAATTTCAGCCTCACTGAAATCAATGGCAAAACCACCACTGCCACTGGGATTAGATTTGACCTGTGATGCTTTAACAAGTGTGTCTTCTAAAAAAACTTTCAGCTTCTAATTGCATTCCTTTGTTCTTTTTTCCTTTAGTCTTGTGAAGAGAACAATCTGAAGACAATGCATCTGTGACCCCTGATACAAGCTTGCGAGTCGGGGCGATGGAAGTTATAGAGGGCTGCAAGCATCCTGGTCCCGTGATAGCTCCAAATGGATACGCAAATAGGATTTTCCAAGGAAACATGGAGGAAGGGAGTACTGACGCGCTGGAGGTCTGTGGCGCTGAGCACTGCACCTCCAGCGATGCAATCCCGAGTGAACGGGAGGAAGCACCCAGGTATAAGAAGGTGACCAAGGGCAACCGGATCTGGAATTTCGTTAGACGAAGGAAAGGACTCTCTACAAATAAAGGAAGACCCCAGTCCATGATCCTACTGGGAGTTACCTCTGAGGTCTCAGAATTAAAAAAACCATCCTTCATGGACAGGGTAAGGCCCTCAAAAAAGGGAAGAACCTCCAGAATGCCTAAGAATGTGGATCTGAGAGCATCCAGAGTCCATGTTGCTTGTGACCCTGATGAGGACCATCATGCCAGTGGGCAAAGAGCTGTTTACAGGGTTAAGAAACTAGGTGACAGTCGGAGACCCTCCCGCCACTCCTATGCGGGGTACATTGATGATTTAGATTCTTCTTTTGAAGACATAGAGCTGAATATCAGCATTCCTGAAATTGATGCCAATGAAAGTAAATGTCTCAGGGATATTAGTGCCAGATTACACAGCGATGATAATGATAGTAACTGCCACAGAACACCAGCTAGAAAGAGTGAGTCTTTGAATTTTGAAAACTTTAAGAGTCCCGCAATTACAGAGGGGGACAATCAAAAGAGGTGTACTGTGCTCCCACAGGAGAGCAGAAGAGGAAGAAGCTCTGATGTCTGGAGCTATCTGAAAGGAATTTCATTAACTAGCAAAGATAATTCAAAGCTTTCAGATCAAAGGGCTGAAACCAATTTCCAGAACTTAGAAAATACAACTGGTCATTCTACTTCTTATTTGGACTTTGATACGAAATGTGAGGAGAATCTCAGCCAGCGGAAAAAATCAAACAGTGCAACCAAAGCCACTCACTTTGGGGGTGTTGTGAGGTTCTTCACCAGTGTGGCTGAGGCAGCTCGGAGGCTGCGAGGCTCCTCAAGGGGATTTTCACCTGATGAGAAAAGGCCTCAGCGGAGTTTCCGAAGCTGGAAGCAGGATGTTACCTCCCACAAAGAGGGCTTGGTTATTGAGAACGAGAGTGCAAGGGCCTTCTGCACGGTGGGAGCGTGTCTGCAGTCCCCGGATTCAGGCACATGGGAGAATCTGAGCTTTGAGAGTTTGGTGGGGAAGGAGCCCATGCATCATTGCAAATCCACAGAAGTGCCGCGAGACATTAGTTCCTCTGCCCTGGGTGGTGAGAATGACAGATTTAATGAAACATCACTTGCCTCCTTTGGGCCAGAACCATCCATTTCCCACCTGCCAGAGATCGCAGATCACTCTTTCATGGAGCTAAATGCTAAAGACCTCTCTGAGGATCTGATCGACTTTCCACAGACGCCTCAGTCTAAACAGATTCAGGATTTGGGCAGTACTCCAGAGAAGACAGAGGTCCTGGGCAGGGACCTGCCATGTTCTGAAGGTCTTCCTGTGAACAATCTGGATACTGTGGACCTGGGCCATTCTCCTGCTGCAGATGGTGACTCTTCTGCAGTGACTGAGGCCCTGATCCACCTTCCACAGACATCACTGACTAAACTTGATACTGAAGATGTGGCTTGTGCTCCAGTGGTTGCTAAAGACACAGACCTGTCTCCAGCAGAGGCTCAGGAGCTTTCAAAGACAGAATTGGATACACAGGACTTGAGAAATTCTGAGCTGCCTTTGCAAGACTTGTCCAGAGGTGAGGTGGGGATTCAGGACTCAGACAGTACTCTGGAGATGACAGAGGTTGTGGACAGGGACTTGCCATGTTCTCAAGGTCTTCCTGTGAATAATCTGGGTGCTGGAGACCTGGGCTGTTCTCCAGCTGCAGATGGTGATTCTTCTGCAGTGACTGAGGCTCTGATCCACCTTCCACAGACGACCCTTACTAAACTTGATACCCAGGACATGGCTTGTACTCCAGGGGTTGCTGAAGAGATGGATCCATCTCCAGCAGCAGCTCAGGAGCTTTCAAAGACAGAACTGGATACGCAGAACTTGAGAAATCCTGAGCTGTCTTTGCAAGACTTGTCCAGAGGTGAGCTGGGGATTCAGGACACTGGCAGTGCTCTGGAGACAACAGAGGTCGTGGATATGGACCTGCTACGTTCTCAAGATCTTCCTGTGAATAATCTGGATACTGTGGATTTGGGCCATTCTCCAGCTGCAGATGGTGACTTTTCTGCAGTGACTGAGGTTTTGATCCACCTCCCACAGCGAACCATGGCTAAAGAGGTTCAAGACACTGGGATTGCTCTGGAGAAGACAGAGGTCATGGATAGGGACCTGCTACAATCTCAAGATCTTCCTGTGAATAATCTGGATGCTGCAGACCTGGGCTGTTCTCCAGTTGCTGATGTTGACTTTTCTGTAGTGACTTTTTTAAAATGTGCCACAGTTAAAGGGCAGGTTTTACGGCAGACTGATTGCCACATTAAAAAGCGTGGAACCACTTCATTTGTAGAACAAAACTCTGTAGAGATAACGGACACAGGGGAACAGTTTAACTGTAACGATGAGTGTCGTCCTTTCCAAGTGCACGTCTCTAGAATCGTCTCCTCTGGCCGGCTCAAAAACGGAAAGGTATGAGTAACTTCTACTATAGTGTTTTCAATAAGACCATACTGTTATACATCTTATGAAGATGGTTTGCACTTGAGGGCATTTTTGTGTATCCCTCGTTGGGATTTTCAGTTAAGTAGACCATCATATGAATGATGGCAGTAGACACAGCTTTTATATCAGTCCGAGAGGAGTCAGTGAACTGGCGTATCTCAGGGTCTGGTCAGAGCTGCCTTGCCTTTGTCTCTACACAAAATGACACAGGCCTTTGGGATATTAAATACCCAGCTGTGGATGAGAGGTGGGCAATAGCGGTGGCTCTAATTACGGCAGCGTATTCCTATGTGTTATAAACAAGTCTTTCAAAGCCCTTAAAATTTAAAATTGTCAAAACATTTAAGTGGACGTGGCATTTTGGACTGGGTTCTGGGTGGTACAAATCTGTATTGTCCAGCTTAGCACTAGGAAATCTGGGAAGTCCCATGGATGAGGGAGGTATACGTGTGGAGTGAGGAGAGGCCTCCTGAAACCCATAGACTCCCTCGTTAGCTCTCAGCCCATCACTGTAGCACCTGCACACGCATCTCTGCGTGGAGCAGAAATCTGTGAGCGGTAGCAGTTGTATCAGCTGTGCCACCATGCCCCAGCCTTGTGTCTCACAGGAGAGGGGGTTTTGTGCCCTGCTCAGCCACCGAAGGCTCTGCTGAGGCTCATGTCACTCCATGCCAGTTGTGGAACTGGTACAGATTTGTGGACAAACCATGGTAGGACCCAGTGTGAAGCCCAGGTGTTTTCCTTTGTGTCCCTGCTGATTAGCTGAGGCTGAAGTGATGATTTTAAATTTTTTTTTTTAAGGTGACAGGTAGGGAAATTGGGTCAATTCATGATGAAACTTTCTCCTTTCCTTTTGGGCTTGGAGAGACCAGAGATGTTACAGAGGTAGTGACATTGCTGCCTGTTGGAAAAGGGGTCACTGTAACTTCTGAGCCAAGAGGGGAAGTGTTTGAAAATTGGCAGCAGATTAGAAATACTGGGGGGAAAAAAATCTGAACTTCTGACTCCCAGCTAAAATGGGCAGTACCATTGTTAGTTATTCCTGGACTTGTTTTTCTGCTCCGTTTTGTGTAATACAATAAAATAAAGACAGTTCCAGGCACTTACGAAGTGGGGTGAATAGCGGTTAGTCACTTCTTGTGGTGTCTGGACGAAATGTTTTTAGAGGGAGGTTGAATGAGAGGGCTGTGGTTTGATGTCCCTTCACAGGGACCAAACTGAAAGTATTCCGGGCAGGAGCCAGATAACAGAGGCACGAAAGGATTGAGTGGAGCAGAGGAAAATACTGGCACTCTTTTCCCAGAGCAGCCACATCTCTGCTAGCTGAGGGCAATGGCTGCATGCCTCATCACAAAGCGCTTAGGGCAAAATGTGGGCTATTTCCCAGGTCAGCTGTGTGAACAGGAGATGCGGTAAGCCCCAGCTCAGCTGTTGCAGCTTACAAACATTACCAAGAAACTTAAATATGGTGCTTGAGATAACTGGACAGGAAACCTCCCCCGAGTTCCCGTCGAGTGTGGCGATAGCAGTACGACCTCCAGACTGCCGTGGCTTCCGGATTCACGGAAGCCCTGCAGCCTCGCCAGGCAGCAGCGGGATGGAAGGGAAAGCGTCCGGCCCACCATGGTTTGTAAACACCTTCTGCATCCCAGCAACTCAGCCGAGAGATTTAGAAATGACCTGGTGGCAGCATCAAACCCAGAGCAGTCAAGAGTGAGGCTGAAGAAGGGATACTCTTGGATATAGGAACTAACCTGGAGAGTCTGCCAGCAGCTCCAGTAACAAATGTCCTGACATACCCGAGGGATTTGCTTGTCTATCTGTCATCAGGGAGCGGCACTCGGAAACGTTTTACCAAAAATAAACATGTAAGAGGAATAACTTCAGCTGGAGCGTGACAGCAGCAGCAACGTCCAGCCTCTTATTGTTTTAGGGCTAAATCCAGGTCCTTGCTGGCACCTGTTCCCCAGGACAGTTGTTGGACCTCCTGCCCCTGTGTTAATTGAAGGATTTGGATTTCAAGTGAAACGCTCAACCACAAGTAGGGAGAAGGTTCTGCCAGGATGGAGTGGCTTGGCTTGGCCAGCTGCTGGAAGCAAGCGCTCCGGCAGTTTTAAAGTGTGCTAGCAGCGTAGAGCAGAAATAGCTCAAGGGAATATTTTTAAAAGAACCTACACGTTATCCCACAAAAAGCACAAAAGCAGCGGCTCTCACTGGGACTCCCTGCCCAAACCTGTCGGGAGATGGTATAAGAGACTGGTGTAGCACAAAGGATGCTGGAGTGGGATTCAGGGGGGCCTGCACGTTGGTCCTAGCAGTGCAGCAAATCTGTTTAGCTGTACCCTCCTGCAGTTAATGCTTCCGTTTCTTGCTTTCCTAGCCTAGCCTTTTAAAATTTTAATGTCTTTGGGCAGGAGCTGAGTGATGTTACAGGCAAGTAACAGCTCAATAGGAGCTGATCTTAATGCTGTAAAGGAAGTAGTGTTGCAGCAGCATTTAATAAGAAGGGCAGCTGTAGAAAGGTAGAAAGAAAAGCACTTCTCAAACTGTCCTCCTGCCTAGTTGCTTTCAGACCCCATCCCAAATTCTCATTTATCCCAGGAACTTGTGAAACAGAGGAGATAAAAACATTTTGAAGAATCGAAAGAACAGTCAAGGTCAAAATAGATTGTCAATGGGAAATGAATTACTGGTTTCACCATTCAGTGGAACTCTGCAACAAAAGTGCCTTCCTTATTTTGAGAGATAGATACGAGAAATGAACTGAAGGATGATACGGAGGTTTTACTAGATTTTGAACAGTTGTGAACTATAAAAGTTTCCATTTCCCGTGTGCCTACTGAAGGGAATTATCCTCACCCCACCTCTAAAAACACTCCAGCACCCCAGCAGGGAGAATGCAGCTACAGGGAGTCAGGCATAGCCCCAGAAGTTGTATTTTGCCTCTGCCAGTAGCTTGAGATGATGCTTAGGAGGAAGGAAGCTTTGATACCACATAGACTATTTTGCAGTTGCGGCTGTCCTGTCGGGGTTTCAAACCGCCTGATGTGTCCTTGGACAGGGTTTGTGGGGGATTTGTTACCTCCTTTGGGAATGACATGAGGCAAGGTTGCAAAATACGCCTCTGACTTCATATTTCAGGCATCAGTTTAGAGTTTTTAGGATCCAGAAACTTGATTGAGGCTCATTGCTGGCCGAGGGGTCCTCCCTGCTCATCCCAGGGACACACACACAGGACGGCACTGCAGAGCATTTGGGTTTGTGTCACTCATGCAGTGAAGGAGCAGAGGGTTTTCACTGCAGTCTTTCTATGCCCTCTGCTGGCTTATTCGTGAAATAAGAGTTTATTTTTATGGAGCAGAAAACCTTACCTTTTTCCTTAAGATTTTGAATTTTATCTCCAGAGGCTTTACAGACTGTAGCTTGCCGCTGGCTGGGTGGCTGCACATAGACACCAGTTGGGTTTGTGTCCTGGTTTGAGGCATTTATGATGCCATTTTCTGGGGGAATTATGATTGCTAGAAGTGTGAAGATGAGATTTCTACAGACTTGTCAACCTGGGCAAAAGTTGTCTGTCCCATAGGACGAGGTGCCAGGCCAACCTGGGGTGCCCAAGGTGTCCCGGCCAGTTTGGTTTCAGAGCCCTGGAGAGGGCTGTCTGATCGAACTCGCTTCTCAGCATCACTACAGATGGTTGCAGGTGTTTCTCTTGAGTGGCCATTGAGTTTGTTCCTCTGAGTCCCAGACTTCGGAGCCAACCTATCCAGGTGCCATAAAGGCACTCCCTGCTGGTGGCGTAGGACCGGTGCTCTTGTGGCTTTGTGAGGTTTTGTGATTCCTGTGCAATAGCTTCACGCTGTGTTGCTCCGTGTGGGAAAATCAGAGATTCTCCCAGTGCGGTGGGTCTAACTGGAAGCACAGGATTACTGATTTGCCTGCGTGTGCGCTTCCCAGAGGATGCGTGTGCAGATTTGCGATCCGATAGCTGGGGCACATTTCAGATCCTCCCACAGCTTTGGAGTTTTACTTCAGTCCAGTGGCTGCAAGTGCCTTTTCCCGAGAGGAAGATACAGCAACTTTCTTTTTCTGTGCTCGATGAGGAATTGCAAGTGAAGTGCAACAAGTTCTTGTAGTGACCTTTAGCTTGAAATTGTTTTATTGTCTCTCTGCTACAGAACGTTTTGGGAGCAGCTGCAGAAATGGGACTGCTGAGTCCATTTGTTTTTTCCCTCTCTGCGCTCCTGAATGGTGCTAACCAGGAAAAGGGGCATTTCTGAGAGCTGATCTTCAGAGCTCTCTGCATCTCCTGCTTATTGGCAGTACCCTGGGTTGGGTCTCAGCCTACTGCTGGTAGTTGTGCTTACAAAAGACTTCATAGTCCTTCAAAATTAAGAAAATAGTACTTCAGTTCCTAAATCCTGCCATTGCCAAAAAAGCACAATACTCCTGTCTGTAGCGAGGTACGATTTAGTTGCAGAATGAGGATTCTGTGTATTTATGGCTTTTAATGTAGTTATGTCTGACAATCATCTTATTTTTAGAGGAGACAAAACCTCTAAAACCTATATCCAAGCTGTTCAGATTTTTGTGTTTTTAATAACCAGGAGGTGCTAGCAAAATCTTGAATTAAAGCCTATATTTAGTGCTATCTATAGTGGGGTAGGGGTTTTTTTTGGAAACATATTTTTAGCATTGTCAGGGAAAGGCAGGTTGAGTTTGGAAAGCTGATAGGCTTTACATGTATATATAACCAGCCACGGAACACATGGATAATTCAGATTTCCACATTTTCTTAAAACCCTTCTTAGGTCTTGCCTCAAAGTTACAACAGGCCACCTTGGTGCCATCAGAGTAGTGACCTCTGGGCATTGCTGGCCTATATGCTAGGGGACTATGGGTCCAAAACGTCTCTAGGTGGAAGATTTTCTTGGCTTTCACCTCCTCCCAGCCGTTACACAGTCAAGAGAAGCGTGTCACTGGACACGGTGCTGGTGCTGGGAACTGGGAATGGGAGATCAAGCCTTAATTCATCCACAGGCTCCCACTGTGCCTTTAGAGTAATTACTGCCTGTCCACTTCGTTCTTCATCTGTAAATAAAGATGATAGCGCATCAGTGAAAACTGGGGCTGCTGGAGTCGTGAGGACAAATAGACTTAAACCATAAGAGGTACCCTGTTATTAGCAGGGCTGTGGAAGTGTGACAAGCCTGTCTCTAATTGAGGCTAGAAGCCTCCCGGTGAGGAGCCCTCTTGTTTTCTTCTCCCGACCTTTGTAAACCGAGTTTTTGGCTGATTTCTTGACTCTAAGATTGTACACAAGACTTCCACGGTGTCACATGTCATGGAACATAAAATGAAAAGTAGTAGTTTCAATTGTGATTTTTTTTTAAAAAAAGAAAATTCCATTCTGCAAAATATCGTTGTACAAGTTGTCTCTTTCAGCATCTTTTCCTCCTGAAATAGAATAACAGAAGTTGGAGTCACCCAAAAGTGAGGGAAACTCCAGCGTTTTTCTCTAGTTAGTTATAAATGCTAATTCATTCTTTGGATTAAAGTCACCAAACGTTAAGCTATAATTGGGGTATTTGACCGCTTTATGGGTGCTTCAATCAATTGTAAGTATCTTATTGTTTCAAGTAATATTTTGTAGGCTGTTCATACAGAGGATGTGTCTCATTAGCAGTTGTTACCCGTCAGCTTCCAGAGAAACTACTGTGATAGTTTCTGATTTTCTCTGTGAATCTTTCAGGAAAAAAAAATTGTTCTAGTTTTGCTAAAAATATACCTGGGCATTTTCAGATAATGAGGTCTCAAGTTTTTTTTGAATGCCATGGTTTGCCCCATCCTTGCATTTGGGCCACCTGAAACCTGGCAAGGGCTGTAACTTGGGTTCTTCCTGGAGAAAAGGCACGCTGTAATAACTAGAAAAATCCCCAATTGTGGAGTTGTTCTACACATTAGAGAGAAAATGGTGTAGAGGGGTGTGTTTTCAGTGGGCCCTTGTAACAGATGTTCAGAGGAAGATTCAGACCAGCCCTGTTTGGTGCGTCGTGCCCAGGAGAAGATGTAGGGGGGGTAGGAAGTATCTTGAAAGAAAAGCAGCCATGCTTATAAAGAGACTTCATTTTACAGATACTTCTGATGACTCCAGCAGCACGGCAATAGTAGCAATGCTGTTATATTTATTCACCTCCTGTCCTCTTCCTAGACCATCTGTAGGCTTCTTTTTATGGAATTGGAAGAGACCTTATGTGACCTCTGGAAATACCTGGAAGGGAGTGTTTTGTTAAGATTTTTGGGAATGAGGCAAGTGACATCCTGTTACTAATTTAATTAATTTTTACATGGATCTTATTATTAGGAAGGCTGTTGAGTTTTGCAGGAATTGTTCCTCATGGGTATCCCAGCTTTATTCTAAGAACTTGTAACTTTTATTTTTATAATAGTATGGGCAGATCCTATTATCACACTGCTGGATGAGCACACACATAAACGGGCTGTTCTCCTAAACCTCACCATTGCAAACTCATTGCTCTACTCCATGACTATGTCTTTCAAGTGCTGGAGATCTTTCTGAAAAATCTTCTTGTTCCATTTTCAACTTCTTACTCGCATTTCTTGAGCATGGCCGTACGTGGGGACCAATGGTGACTGATAGCTGGAACCTGGTAAAAAATCTAGAAATTAGTAGTCACTTTCCTGTAGGCCACCAAAGGATGCATCTCCTTGTTCAGTTCAGGCGTCCCCATTGAAGCAGACCTCCCAGCTGTCCACCTTCACTGTGCTTTGAATGCACTAATTGCTCTTAACGACCTTAAGCACTCTCACCTGGTGCCTCCACACCACATGGGCCTGGCAGCCCATTTAAGCTCTGCCCTGGGTGCTCAGTCCTTCCTTGAGCAACGTGGAAGAGGTGACCAGCTCGACCCTGCTGGGCTAGGCACCAACCTGAGGCCTGATTTTCTGACTTAACCTTGGAGCTAGCTCACCGCCATGGACCTGCCCAACGACGGCAGGGCTTTGTCTGACCCTGATCTGCAAACTGACTCACCTGCTTTACCTTGGACCTGTTTCATCACTACGAATGTGCCTAATGATCTGAAGTCTAGTTGACCCTGGCCACCATCTCCAGACCTGGCCTGGTCCCTCGCTTGGGCACTGTGGCATGGGGCTGGTGTCTGAGGCACCATTCTGCCAACCAGGTTATCTCTTTTGCTGCTGGTTTGCTGTCCCTTAGAAAGCAGCCAGCCCTCGCTGTGCATTGTGAAGTCAACCCAAAATGTTTTAGCTTGTACTGCATCCTCAGCACCAGCTAATTCCCTCCCTACGTGTGCTCCTGCTGGGGCCTGGTAATGTGAGAGTAGACAAAATGCTGCCCAGAAAGCAGACATCTTCCTCACATGTTATTCTCAGAAGTGCCTCAGAGGCTGAAGTGCCACTGGAAGTTGTTGGACTTAAACACTGCGAGCTGTGCGCGAGGTATGAGCCCCACACAATGGGAGTTAAGGCATTCCAACACCAGAGTCTGCAGGTCTTAATCTTTCAGTCAAAAAAAAAAAAGAAAAAAAGAAGCGGGTGCAGGTTGCAGTGAGAAAGTCTAAAAGGTGTGTTGCACCATCTTGAAAATTATATGTGTCATTATATGTTCTGTGATTGCTCTGTCTGAGGTTTGAACGTATTGGTAAAATTCTTTTCTGACCCTTTTTTTTGCTAGCCGATGTCTCATCCTTCTCAGCCATCCCCGCAAGCACCACCCTTCAAAGTCCTTGTGGAGAGATGTCGCTCCGAACCCCTCTCCCAGAGCACCCCGATGGGGCTGGACCAGGTGGGAGGGCGCATGCAGCACTTGCTCAGAAGACGCGGTGAGTAGCTTTGGGATGTTTTTCTCCCAGGCTTGGTTTTTTTTTGGTCTCACCCATCCTGCAGAGCAAGCTAAGGGCAGCGAGGTTGAAAAGTCACAAGTGTGGTTTCCACCCATGCTTGTTTCCAGCCCTGGAGCCAGGTGAGGGAGCTCTCGTAGCCACAGGTTAAAGATTTTCTTGCTAGCTAATAAGATCTTTTTGTATACAGTGTATTTATGAGATAAGGCTACTTTCTGTCTTTAACATCTCTGAACACAACGCCTATAATTTGGTTACAGGAAGATGAACAATAGGCACATGAGGTGTAAAAGCAGTTCAGCAGCAGTGAGTTCTCATTTGGTAGTTTCCTCTTGGCTTTCTGTCCTCTTACCAGCCTTTGTTGTGAGTACTTGCCGTTTGGAGGTGGCAAGTGGTGGTGGATACTGAGACCACAACTCAAGTCTGAAGTCTATTTGGAAACACAACAAAAAGTGAGGGTTTTGTTTTTTTTTTTTTTTTTTTCTCTTGTGCTCGGTTACTCTTCCTGATCGAGAAGAGAATCTCGTGAGCCAAAGACTGTGCCGAGCTATCCTCTGCGGTGCTTGATTAATGTAACTCTCATTTGTCCTGGCCACAGTGACACCAGAGAAAGCGCTACAGAATGGATTTGCTGGAAGGGTCTCGTGTTGGCAGGTAAATAGGCTGATGGTTGAATAGCTGACATCATTTTTTGAACCTCTAATTAAAAAGATTGATAATGAGAGTAAGGAAATAATTTCCTGAAGGGATGCTGCTAATACCAAGAATCCTGGGATTTAGCAATGGGCGAGTACGGGAGCGATGCCAGAGTATGCTGGAGCTGCTCGGGAGCACACGGGGGATCCAGGTGGTTAATGGATGGTGGCAGCACATCAGGGTTAAGAAGAACCGGGAAGGAAAAGGCAAAGCGGCTGCCTCTTTAATTGATGGCTCTTCTGTCGGGGTGCACCCGTTTCTAGCACATGGGAAATAACACAGGCGTCTCTCAAAATGTGAATATTATTGTGTTTGCACATTGCTCCTGAGTGCTACTATGTCGGCACGTTGCCTCTGGAGCCTGGAGCAGCCTCTCGCTATAATCGGCGCTCGCACTGCAGCTTGATTTTCTGCGAGTCGCAAAAGTGAAACGCGTGTTGCTAAAAATAACAGCAGGCTGCCTGCGTCAGCATCGCGTTTAGGAAATAGGTCTCAGTGCAATCTCTCTCCCAGCAACGCTGGAAGAAAATCAGGATTGCTGCCCACCCAACCGTGCCAGGGCTGCAGCAGGGTCCCAGCTCTGCCGCAATCAGTGCTGCTGTCCTGGGCAGGGCAGAGTCCCCACTGATTTGATTTGGGGACAGGGAGCATGTAATATGTGTGTGTTTTGTCCCTGTAAGGTAAAGGTGACCTAAACCCCAGGAGTGGGAGTGTGGATCTCCGCTCTCCCAGAGCCTGGGACCATTTACCCTTTGTTACCTGGTTTCAAACCCCATGGGACTGACACAGTCTGAAACCTCTGCCTGGGTTAGAGGTGACTCAGGAAGATTAGTCTTGTGCATCTTTCAGGGAAGAATTCCAGAATTTGGCTGTTTTCTGTAGATGCTTTTCTCCATGAACAGGATGACAAGCCTCCAGGGGATGGGAACACCTCTGGGTGTGTGTGTGCATACACAGGCACAGAGAAACATCCTGCCCGGACCAGCACCTGCCAACAGGAGCCTGTGGCTGGCATCTGCCGTGGGGACACGAGCGGTGGTCACCTCTGTGTCCTTCCTCCCAGTGCCTGTCACTTCAGGCTAGGGGATGTAAAAGAGTCCTGGTGGAGGAAGGGATTAAAATCTAACCTTGCCAAATGTAGGAGGGGGAAACCCTGGTCTTAGACAGAATGGCAGCTTCACCCCAAAAACAGAACAATAGGATGGGGAGCTGAAAATTTGGGTTGATTAGAAAAGCAGAGCTTAATTTTGAAAGGTGAGTTGCCAGCCCTCCTCCACCATTTGCCTCTTCTTTACAAGCTGTTTTGTGCCTGGGTATGTACCGTCTGGAAGGCCAGGCTGAGATGTGGTGTAAATGGTATACCTCACTTAAAGCTAGATCAGAATTACAGCTGTGAGGGACTGGCCTGAAATGCTTGGGGTGAGAAGTAGCCCAGTTTCTTTGTAAAACAGCTTTTATGGACTTTTTGCATTTTTGTTTTCTGCAGAAGTTCAAGGAGCTGTTTCCTTTTTCAAGGCATTGCATCATATGGACCACAGCGACTGTAAAGCTGGGATTTCTGCAGGTCCAACCTGCAGAGGTGCTGTGAGCAGTTATGACCCAAGGAGCTCTTGCACTATTAATGTTGGTGCACGCAGATGAGGCTCTCGTGCTGCCTGGTGCTCCTGGGAGAGCGTCCCAGCTTCACACCCAGCTTCTCTGACCCCACCTGCTTCCACCACCTCTGAGTCTGCCTCTCGGCTCGTAGTTTGTGCCTGTGTTTTTGTAGTATCCAAGCTGCACTATTTTTCTTGTATCCCAAGAGCACTGAATAAAGCACCTAAATATACTCTCTGCTCTCTTTTTCTAAAGAAGAGGTTGAATGAGTCTCTTGCAAACAATTTTGTTTCTTTCATTTAAAAGAACAGCCTCCGCCCCCAGCCTGAGCTAAAGCACGGCATTTATCTTTTGTCATTCCTTTTTTTTTTTTTTTTTCCTGTGGATTTTATCCTGGCAGCTGAGAACGAACAGGCTTCAAAGACTCTGAAGGTGCGCGGGAACTGCAGGAACGGTGGACGTCGATGGAACCTCTTCAAGCCTGGAGCCGAGAAGCTGCAAATCAGTAGGGTAAGGTGGTGTTTGGAACATGCCTCTGCCTGCGTCGGGGGGGTATTTACCTGCCGCATGTTTAGCTTTGGAAACTAGCAATATGCTTTACTAACAGCTTCCTGAACCTGTGGTTTCTTCAGCCATAGTTGGGGATTTGTTTGTTATTAGAGTTATTTTGTAGCAATGGAAGAATAGGTGCGTTCCCTTCAACGTCTATCGGAAGCTTTATGGTCTAACAGAGGCGTTGGGCCTCCTGGTTCTTTGGCTGAGTGTTTCTTGCAGGTGGAGGGAACTGTGACGTTTCAGATCACCTATAGATTTGCTCTGTGGTTTTGATGATTTATTTATTTCCTTATTTTTCTTTTTCTTAATCTCTTAAGAGGAGCCATGTTTTGCATTCTTCATAGCAGTCCTCCAGGCCCTGCTTGAAGCCGAGGTGCTGTTCTCTTCTGACATAGTATTGCTGCTGAATGCATGGGAAACACGATGGTCTGTGTCCTGAGACATCTCAATAAAACCAGAGCTGTTTCTGATTGCAAGCGGCACCTGACATTACAGCATCCTTACAAAGGCAGTGGAAAATTGAAACTTCAGCAAAACAAAAATACTAAACCCAGAAATTCAGCAAAACTAAAGAAAAAAAAAAAAGTTTGGGAAGGGTTAGTTAAGAAACTTTGCTTCACCAGTGTTGATATCTAGGAAAGATGTGGAATTGGAAAGGGAGATGAGCTTCTTGTGAGCAGAGAGACCTGTATGTGATGTTTGTCTCAGACACGCCAGTGCCAAAGACCTGTTCCTCACTGGGACAGAGAATTGGGTTTGGGTGCTGATCCAAATGCCCTCGGAGACTTGTTTGGCGCTGCCAATAGGCAGCTTGTTGCTCAGCCTGAATTATGGCGAACAGGCAGGTGTGAAACCTGTGCTGGGGTTTATAAATCAGAGGTACTGTGCTAAGTGCTGCGAGAGGAGGATGTATAAATGTGGCTCACAATAGCAGTGCTGGAAAATTCATCTGTCGCCGCTGCCCCAAGCTGAGTGAAGATCTACAGGTCTGTAAATCGCCTCTTTGCCAGAAAAGAATTTCTTCTTTGGCAAGATTGATAATTTTGAGGTAAGATTTGTGGGGTTGGGTGTCTCTTGTCAGGTGCATTCATTGACAGCTGATGACCGGTCAGGTGGCAGAGCTAGCACAGAAAGGGGTGATTTATACTTCCAAACCGGAGGCCAGGCTTCTGCAGAATCTATGCCCAATTTCCATCTTGAACGGAGATGTGTGAGGTGGAGGGAGAGCAGGAGGAGACTGACAAAGCACAGGGCTTGTCTTAGCAGCATTGGTGCCATCTTGGCCCTGGGAGAGATGTGGGTGGTTGTGCAAAAAGGGCATTGATATCACTACATGTCACGTCAAAATGCAGAGCTGTTGATGGGCAGCTGCCTTGTGAATCCGCAGAGGCTTATTAATCTTTGCTCTGCTCAATGTGCAGATTTTGGCAAAAAACATTCCCCTTCCCTTCCCCTTCCCTTCCTCTTTTTTCCTTTTTTTTTTTTTTTTTTCTGGGGGGAGAAGGGGAGGTAGAGTTGTGTGTATGATTTAGAAATGGCATCTCTTAACTACCTGCTAACCCAGAAGCCTGGGCTGAGAGGCTGATCCTAAGCCCAAGGAGCAATCCCCCTTGTCAAGGCCACCGTTTGTCACTGCTGCTTGTCACGTCTGGTGACAGTGTCCATCGTTTTGCAGCTGGCTGCATCTTAATACGTCTGTCCAGACAGCAGGGATGGCAAAATGCAGTTGCAGAAAGTAAATGGTGGTAGCAGGAAAGGAGAGAAGGGCAAGTGTCTGATCCTGTGCTCTGTCTCATCGTCATCCCAGGAGTGCTCAGGTGCCTGCACAAACCTGTGGTTTTTCTTGCTGCTCATTGCTCTCTTCTCCCACCAGTCATGCCCAAGCCGTCTGAACCAGTGAGTGTCTGCAACTCTGGGCATGAGCTTTAGAAATTTTCTATGGACTAGGTAAGGTTTATTGTTCCTACTTCCTAGGTGGGAATAAGAAAACTGAAGCACTGGAGGGTGGTACATGCAGAGCCATGCAATAATTTTTTTTTATTTGTTTCCTAATTTTAAGCAGCAAGAAAAAAGTAAATAGGATCAAACCGAGTCGACTTTTAAAAGCTTTCAGCATTTCTTTTTTTCCAAAAGTACACTTCTCAGCCTTGAGAAAACAGTTTATGTGCAAAGCATTTTGTTTTAGCACTTAGAGCCTTTACTTTTATGGGAGCAGTTGGTCTTGATCGTGCCAGGCTTGCACGGGACCTCAAGGTGCCCAAGGCTGCAGGCTCTGCTGCAGCAGACAGCTGAAATGCCAAAGAGTAACCCAAAACAGGGCCCTTGACATCCATTATGCCTCTGTGATTTACCCTCAGGCAGGTCCTGCCAGCTGGGACTTGGCTTATTCCTGGGGACAATGGATAAGGGGAGAAATGAGTTACTTTCTCCAGCTCCAGAGCAATTCTGGGAGATGTTTCATGGTCTGGATGGCAGAAGCAGAGGGTGACAGTCTCATCCCAGACTGGGTTCATGCTGACCCAAATCACTGGGGGCGTACTCCAGAAGGAGGTTCAGCCCATCGTAAAATTGAATCCATCCTCTCGATGTGTGGAGGGATGTGTGTGTTAGTTCTCTCTATCTTACCTGTGGCTAGAGATTTAATTTTTAGCCTTTAACTTAGCAGAGATGACTGCAAACGTTCTTGTTCTCTGCTCCTTTTCCCCCTTCCTGTCCTGTGTTGCTCTTGTACGAGGGACTAAAGCCCAGATTTATATGCTGGAGGAAGCCACCGTCTAATTAGTTAGAATGGCAACTTTGCATGAGAGCCAGCTCCTTTGACATCCCCTATGCTAATCATAGGCAGACCTGCTGTGCAAAGGTGTTGAATATTCACAAAAAAATCACCAATCCAGCCTGTCCTTTCTCCTCGCTAACTCATGAGTTATTTTCAGAGGCTGGTGGGGGGTTGTCGTTGCGATGATGGTGGATGTGCGAGTCCGCAGCTCCCCAAAGCTAATTCCCCTCCGGCATGTTTATGAGGAATAGGAAATTTAAACAAGGCGCAGCCTCCAGGAGAAGAACAGGGTGAAGGGAAAGTTGTTTCGGGTTCTGTCTTGCTCACAGTGTGCTGCAATGAATAAGGAATGCTGCTTGATATTCAGGACCAGCTCTCCTGTTTTCTATTTTTATCTTCCAGCATAATGCTGAGCGAGCATTTTTTGTTTAGTGGGGTTATTTTTTTTTTTAATTTTTTTTCCCCTACTTGAAATGTGTCCTGCACCATGTTTTGCTTGCCTTGCTGCTTTGGGGAGGAAGGGGGTGTGGCAGGGATCATGGACTGCTGCATTCTCATACGTGAGCTGGATGAAATCCCTGTCGTGTTTTCGTCCTTCTCTCCATGTGAATAGGCTGATGGAAAAGCATGGTCCCGTGGCTTCCCTGGTGCTAATGAGTTTAAATATCAATGCGCTGGTTACTAGAGGTTTATATGCACATATGGAGGGCTGCCAGGAAAATGCATCCTCGTTGAATCTCTTTTCTGTCATTTTAAGCATTCAGTGCTTCTGCGGGCAGGGTATGTCTGATCTGTACGTTTTTGGGGGGTTTGTTTTATATCTTGATAAACCTGCTATGTTGATCTACTTAGCAGTGCTCTGAAATCTTGATACAGTTTTTTCCGTTGCTTTTCTCCGTGAAGCCACTCTTAGCTGTTTATAAATGTTTTTTGCAAGTTCTGAAAAACTCTGTCCATGAAGTATTGTTAAAAAAATAAAAAATAAAATTTAGCTTGCTCATTCAAGGAGGAAACAGCAATTCGGTCCAGGCTTGACAGATCCTGATGCTCCTGTCTCAGAGCCTCATAACTCTCTAATGCTGTTACATGGTCCCCATCTGTCCACGTGAAGAGTGCTCTGAATTAGTGGGGTTTGCAGCAGTGGGCAGCCTTTTAAGCACCGAGGGTCTGATGTGTCTAATCCGATTTAGTTCACAAACTGGTCAGAGCACAGAGAACATTGAATGAATGTGTATAGTCTCCGGTGAACTCTAGGTCATCCCTAAACCCATTTGCATCCATTTCGCATGAATGGGCGGTGCTTTGAACTCGCTCCCCAGTGACTGTGATGAATATTAGTGCAAAATACACTTTAGGATTCCTGGTACCACAAGTGAGCAGTACTTACAAACTTACCATGCTCCGCTTATTTTGTCTTGCTTAGAAATAACATTTAAGAGTGCTGTGTTTTCCACAGAGCAGTGTTGGGGGGTGGGGGTGTCATAAGCCTCGATTACTTTGGTGTTACGCCAACAGTGCCATAGCCTGGGTGTTTCTCCACCACACCTGGGGCCAGACGGGGCTTCAGTGAGTGTGAAGGAGAAGCTTGAAACGATGAAATGGTGAACTTTGAGTTGTGGGTTTCTGTTCTGGGTAGCACGAGAGAGATTTGAAGTCCCAGGCTTAGAAGAGGCTCTCAGCTGTTTAGAGGTTACATATTAAGAAGAATCTCAGCTTCCAGTTCATGGAAGGTCTTTATAGTGCCATTGGACCTTGGAGTGTTTTCTGTGCAACTGCAGGTGGTAGATGCTGCATCCTACATAGTATTAAATGCGTGTGTAGCGGTGACTGTACATAATCACCTCTTCTGTGGTTCAAATTAAACTCTCCATCCTCATCTTAAATATCAGTTTGGAATGGATCCTTTTCCCTATTGCTTGGTAGTTCCACCTTGATTGCTCTGCTTCAACTCATTACTCAGCTCTGTCACTGTGTTTCACTCTGGGATATGGTTTATACAAAAGAAGCTTTAATGTAAACTCAATTTGTGTTGCACTGCTAAAGCCTTAATGACATTTTGCTTGGCAGCAGCATGGACTCTATGTGGTTTGCCCTTCCCCAGTGCACTATGTTCTCAATAAACTAAAGTCTGTGGTAGGTGTAGCATGAAAAATTTCTGAATAAATATTGGAACAAATGCTTTTGTAGTGCTTCCTAAGCTCTGGCCGCATTTGTGATTCAAGGCCACTGCAGTGTCACCAGTATTTAGCTGAAAAGGAGCTAAATTTGGGAGGGAAAGGAGAAAGCACAGGTCAGCTTCAAAAATCTCTTCTGTAGCTGCTGAGATGTGATTCTGAGGTGCATCTTCCATACAAAAGTGCAGCTGAAGCCACTGGTGCCTGACCAGGTGAATGCATCCAGAAACTCATCAAGGGATGGAGGGGGAGCGGTTTCCATGTGTGTGGCTCCCTGTACTCTCAGAGATGAGGTCCGGAGCTGCATCATCAGACTGAGATGGCCAAGGGCAATTCCCCTTCGGCTCCTGTGATAGCTGCAGTGTGGAGGTGGGAAGGCTGTCCTCCTGCTCCTGTGGTGGTGTGAGCTGTGTGTGGTGCCATGCTGTGTCCAAAGCTCTTGATTTATTTCCGTTGACACCCTGGAAGGAAGATCTGGGACCCTTCCCCTACCTGTTCTAATCTGATGATGCTCGAGTAATGTGGAGAGAATACATTCATAAAAAAACAAATGCAGTGCACAAAGCCACGCTGCTGTGATGCTTTGACTGGTGTGGGAGAATCGGGGGCTTGCTTTGGCTGTATTTTGCTGTGTGTTTTGAAATCAAGAAGCTGAAGTAGGGTTTGGGTAACAAACTGCAACTACCTAGTACCACAGGTAGGAATAAATGGTCTAATTTTGTCTCTGTTTTTTTCCTATGGAATTATAGTGGTTTTCATACCTGAATTATACTTGGGACGTTAACCCAGTGCTGTGCTTGTACTTGGAGAATGAGGAGTATAAAATTAACAGGATGAGAAGCTGCAAAGGGAACTTGGGTATTAGTGAAATCACATGGCCTGCAATGAGCTCCTTGATGAATCAGGGAAAACTTCATCTCTTAATGGACTGCACAGAATATAGAGAATAATTCCCCTAATAAATCTCTTTCAGTCTCTAATATCTAGGGAAATACATTATCCTGTTGTCCAAAATCCTTGAGACATCAGTCTTATCTGCACAAGAGTAGACATTTCATGTTAGGTTTGTCTGGTGTGGCAGGGTCAGCGGTCGCACTCCTGTGCAACTGGAAAAAAGATGGAATAATAGTATGGATGCAGTACTGCTCTTACGAGTATTAAATACTCTTTGCCATCACAACATCAAGGCAGACTCTGCATCAGCAGGATGCATTGCAGCATCCTTTGAAGAGCGGGGCAGGCTGCAGAGAAACCACCCCCTTGTCAGGGACGCAGCACAGAGCCTGTGGCTGTTGGGGGCCACCTTCAGAGAAGTCTTTGGCCACTGGCCTTGAACTCACCCTCAGCAGAGATTTAACTTATGCTGGATGAGGAGAGCTGCTTGGGCACCGGTCGCTTCCCAGGTCAAGATGTATTTTCCTGCAAATCTACATGCTAACGAAGTGTTGTCTTTGCAGTTCTGCTTCTCTGCTGTTGCTTTGGGTGGTAGTGTCAGCTGTAGGGTTTCTCCCCAGAGATGTGATACATGATTTGGTGAGAGAAAGGAAGGCAGAATAATTGCTGCAAGACAGAAAAAGCCTGCTGTAAACCGCAGCTGGAGTGGGATGCCCAAGAAGTAGATTCCGCTGCAAGTTGCACCAGGGGATGTTTAGGATGGATATTAGGAAAAATTTCTTCACCAAAAGAGTTTTCAAGCTTTGGAACAGGTTGCCCAGGGAAGTGGTGAAAGTCCCCATCCCTGGAGGTATCTAAGGACATGTAGATGTGGTGCTGAGGGACATGGTTTAGTGGTGGCCTTGCCAGTGCTGGGTAGACACTTGGACTCATTGAAGGTCTTTTCCAACATCAAGGGTTCTATGATTCTACGTTGCTAAGCGGTGATGGGGCTGCCTTTGTCGCAGGTGTCTTCTAGACGCTGAAATGGGCTGCAATCAGGTGAAACTCTCTGGAGAGCAGGAACACAGAGAGGAAAAGGTAATGTAAAGCTTTTCGAGGCTCTGCCGCAGCAGTGATGTACTCAGGTGTCTTGGCAATGAACTCCGTGTTCCTGGAATTGCACAGGGCAGTGCTGACAGTAGCTGCCTTGTGGGATTGCCTTTGTCTTGTGAGTGACTCCCAGATGTTTGACCGCTGGTGGCTTGAGCGCCTCTGGGAGATTTCCACCGTCTTTGCAGTACGACAGCCTGGGGCTCTGCACCGTGAGCCTTTCAGCTCCACAGCAACTCCACGAAATGGTTCAGAAGCTAATGCAGTCTTTTGCAAAATAACGGGTATGTTATTTTGGCTCCATCAAGCCAGTGGAACAGTGTACTGTCAGGTGTTTTCCCTGTAATTGCACGGTGTGGTACCTGCTGTGTAATTCCCCTGCTGAAATACAGCCCAGCACGATCAGCCAGCCAGCGCCGTGAGTGAAGCTCCCAGGATGTGATGTTTCAGTGCAGGGTGAGAAAGATGTTTCTAGACTCTTCTCCCATCTCTGGCAGCTTGGCGATTTGTGCAGGTGAGAAATTTCTTCCTAGAGACGAGGAGGGAGAGCTATTTCCCCACCACAGTCTCTGTCCCTTCTCTTTACTGTGGCTGGGAGGGATTGAGCTGCTCATGGTCTTGTGTTATTCATTTATCTGTGTGACTTCACTGGAGCAAATGAGTATGGAAAGTGAAATGCCTCAAGCGCTTTTAATGTTGGGTGTGAGGGTGGGTAAGGGTGATGGATGAGGGAGGAAGATAGTGAAGATGTCTCAGGTATAAACTGAGCAATAATCCTGCCTGAATGTGAAGTTCTGGCTCAGGCAACACCATCCTGGGAGGCAAAGCTTTGGCTGGGAGTGAAGCGAGAACCTGAAGCCCTGATACTTTCAAAACAGGGACGTGCTAAAACAAAAACGGTCAATTCTCCTGGCTTAGTCAGCTGCGAAGAGTAGGAAAATGTTCAGTCCCACCTCTATAGCATTTTGCAGTGACAGAGTTGTTCTAGAAATGGATTTTGTCCGTCTTTTGCCAGCAGTTGGGGGCTGGTCAAGAAGAACCAGTGGTTGGATCTTTCTGTACACATGATTGATTTCCCTACGTTCTTTATTAGGGCCAATTCTTTCTCTTTTAAGATGTCTCACTTTTATTTTTAACACTGGACAAATATCAAATATTCCTCAAGAGAGATCTGTGATTGCAGCTCAGTTTTGACAGTTGAGAATAGTCCAACCGACACACTCGCTTCATCCGAAATGCTGCTATTTTGAGCTCTGCCTTTGTTTTTAACCATCAGTGATAAGTTTGCATTTCCTATGGATGATATTTTGGGCTGACGTGAGTTGTTACAAATCAGGTCTGCGGAGGATCTGGCTGTAGTGTTTAAAACTCCTTTGTGTAAAATGCTTATCTTCCGGTGTGAGTTTTGTTTCATCTTTTCTGTTTTGATACTTTTTCACCCAAAACAAAGCAGAATTAAATCCTCACACCCCAGCTGGTCATCACTAAATAATTTGGTTTACATCTTGCTGGAGCATTTTATAAGTGCTTCTGCGGAAAGACTTTTTTCCTCCTTTTTTCTTTTTTTTTTTTTTTTTTTGGCCTTAAGATAAAGACAAACCGAACTTTACAGGCACTTGTTTGGGAATCAGATGTTTTCCAGCTATTATTTTGCAAACTATTAGAGCGGCAGATCATGAGGTGGGAACCCAGTTATGCAAACAAAGCCTCGTCACTCTTAGCCAAAAATAGCTTCGGTACATGTGCATTAAGGTGGAAACGGCGGCCTTTGGTGTACATACAGCAAACAGCAACGGGAGGGAGGCGAGAGGGGAAGCTGCAGCTTTTTGTTTAGAGCCTCTCAGGAGATATTTAGAGAAAGTGTGTTTTCCAGAGACAAGCTTATAATTTCAGTGGGACAGGAGTCACTGCCTTTCCTGTACCAAAAGGGGACAAGGGTTTTGAGAGATGGCACTTGGTTCCCAGGGGTGTTAATGATTTTTAACATCCAGGTCCTACACAGAGCATGAGGAAATACTGGAGAATAGTTAAAAAATGTTTTCTTTCCTTTTTTTCCTCTACTCAGTCCATCTCGAGCCCAGCAAAAGCCTGTTTGTTTCTGCAGCCCCGTGTGATTCTTAAGTAACCCATTGCTTCCGTGCTGCGGGAGATGGTTTCACAGCTCATTGCGGAGATATTTCCTTTGCCACCTTGGCTTAAGTCGTCATCTGTTTTCATTTCAGCCTAATCTAGCACTGCAGTGCCCTAAATAATTTTGAGATCACCCCACTAGCTATTTGCTGTGTGCTTTGGATGTGCTGCCTGTTAAGTTTACTGGGTATTTGCAGCAGGAATGTGGCCCGGCTTCCTTTAATATGCTGCATGTTGCTCTTCACCAGGCATAAAATAAACTCTTTTTTAATTTCTTCTGTAATATTGCTAGACTGAGCTCCCTTCGCAGTGATGTGTTTAATTGCAGTTTGTTATCTGGCTGTTAGAGATCGTATAGCGCTTCTGGCCCAAGATACAGTTTTGGATAAAGAGAGGAGATAAAGTAGGAACTCAGGTATGGAAAATGCAGCTTGTACGTGGGCAGATGTAGTTTCCATTGGATTAAAGCCTCCTTTTTATGAAGACTTGCAATTTCTTCTCTCTCAATACTTTTCTGGGATGAGTGGAAAGGGGCCTATAAAGATGAACAAAAGCTTGCCATCTTCTGTAACGGGGAACGCCGTTCCCAGGCGCTGTTCATTACCTATTCCTCACAGACGTTTTTTGTCTCAATTAGAAATCTTGTTCAAATTGTTTCTATATTCATCCAGAATTGCGAGTGCCTATCAGAATATCTTACTTAATGTGTTCAAATAGGAATTCTCTGTTCTTGCTCCTCCTCTTTCCAAAGTTACATATAAAGTTTTTCTTCTGCAAAAATTTCCAAACACAGATTTATATTGTCTAGGTACCGCCCCTCCAAGCTTTATTATAGGATGTGTCAGTTTCAAGCATTAGGATGCTTTGTCCTTTCCAAATTTGAGTATTTTCCAAACAGGATTCCCATGCATATTGCTCTTTGGGTTGTGCCAGTTGAGTATGGCTGTATTCCGAAATAGCTGACCTCTGCTGAACATCAGCATGCACAGCTACCCAGAAAGGGGAGATTAGTGCTGATTTATTGGCTTGTCAATTAAATAAGAGCATTAGGATTCTCACTGCATGGCTGAGAGGTTAAGTATTGTGGTCACAGCAAAAGATCAGCTTTCTTAAATGTATCTGCTCGTTTCTATACATTTACGTTTAATTAAAATATTCCTACATCCTGCACTCTTCAACATTAATTCTGAGATTTATTTTGAACCACTGCCAGGGGAATACATTGTTATGGCATCCTCTTTCCACGTCTATTAGCAGGAAGAGGATAATTGAGGAAATCTCACACAGATATAATTGGGGACTGAGGGCAGGAGCAGGGAGGGGGTGAAACACAACCCAGAAGTAGGTCAGAAGTTTGGCGGTGGGTAACTCTTGCTTGACACCGAGCGACTGAGCTGAGCGGCGCTGGTGTAGGCAGCCGTGGCTCTGCCGTGATTTTGGGGTTAATCAGGTAATTGGTGGTGGTGCGAAAGGAGTTGCCTCCCCTATAGCTTATATAATGTGCCGCATATAGGCCAGCGCGGGTCCAGTCACCTCGGTGGCACGGAGCATGGTGCGGCCGCCTCTGCGGGAGTCCCAAGGGCGGGCTGTGATCCCTCGTGGCTTTGTACAGCATGGGTAAGGAAACGGGGAGGGGGGGGGCTGAGAGCAGTTCAGCCCGGTTTGGGGGCAGGCTTTGTGCAATTTTAAGCTCTAGGGAGGAAGGAAGGCATCACGCACCGTTTTGCAGCCGCCTGCGAGATGCTGGGGAGCAGCGTCCTTGCGAGGACGAGCCTGGGGCTGTGCGGGGAACGTGTACTCCCTTTGCACCTTGTCGGCCCCTCCGCTTGCCCCATGGAGCCACGGCTCCTGTGCTGGCAGCGACGCCCCTGAGGTAGAGTCAGGATCTTCTTCCATTTATTATTTTATTATTTGCTTTTTGCCTGATGTGGCTGCAACACGTGGGCACTGTTCTGCAAATCTGCATTGGGCGTTCCTTTCGCTGATGATGCTTCTGCTGTCTGGTTAGATCCACACACTGAACTCTGGACGCACGGTGCAGATGCCTACGCGAGGCCACATTCCAAAACCTCGTGAAGCTGCAGTCTTTTGGTCAGAGCTCTAAAAATGTGCTGCTTTTCCTTGAGACGCTGCTCTGTTTTCTGGACCAGTGGTGTAGCAGCTCCTCCATACGGCTTTTCGACTCTAAAATCCCACTCGCAGGGTAAACTTTGGGCCTATGCTTTGGAGTTTCTGCTCTGTGCCTGGACAGTCCCTAAGGCGAACCTGTAGCACGTATGGCCCCTGGGCTGGGCTGCACCACCAAAGCAGGTTCCTGCCCACTGTGGGATGCTGACACACCAGCGTGACTGTCCCCACGCACCATGAACTGACTTAGAATGCATGGATATGACAACCCATAACCAGCAGCACATGGGGTTACGTGGGCGTTGAGGATGCCTCCTCCAGGGACAGCAAACTTGGCGTGGGAATGTGGCAGGCAAAGGCATCAGAGGAGAAAAACCCTAGCGCTCATGACTGCCAGTCGTTTTAGTTAGTAGCTCATTTGCGGTCTTTAACAGCCCACCCTGCCGGGGGCGTGGGCAGCAATGAGTTAGAGCTTTCACACAGCCAGGAGATAAACAGCAGATAATCACAGTAAATTGTCCTATTCTTTAATATGGTCTTCCTGACTCACTGTGTGATACTGGAAACCTCCTCTCTCTTGCACTTCAGCAAGTAGTACCTTCAGCAAGTAGCCCTCTTGTACTTCAGCATTCCCATCCCCAGAAGGGGCCGCCCGGCGCTGGCCTCCCTGCAGCAGCGTGGCGAGACTATCGCATCCCGGTTGTTTGGATGCAAGAGATGTTGGGTATCAACACTTTGGTTTTATGCTGCTGGGATGGCTGTGCTCGATGCAGTCGTGTCCCCTGGGATTTTTTTTTGTGACTTGGGGGAAGTACAGCACTGTTGGGTTGGGGGAAGGCCGGTAGTGTGTCCAGGGATGCTCAGGGTTAATGAGCAGAAAGAGGCAGCTGTGGGATGGTCTGTGGAGTTGCCCAGTGCCTGGGAGGAGAGAATGAACCGCCGCGTTCGAGGTGGCAGCCGGGCTGCCCAGGGTGCTGCAGTGCTGACCAGGAGCAGAACTGGGTGCATTTTGCACATTGTCTCCCAAAGCTGGAGCTGGGCAAAGTCCGTGACTGGTGCCTTTCGCAGGCCTGGCCCGCTGCCGCCAGCCCCGTGGTTTAGCTCCGAGCTGGGAGCAAAACAGCTCGAGCGAGAGATGGCCGTGCCGTGTCTTTGTGGTTGAATATAGCTCGTGGCCTCCGGTCTGGACTCAGTCTGTTGTTCTGAGCTTGTGCAAACAGTAAGAAGCAGTGTTTGCCCTAAAGAGCCCACAATGCAAACACAGAGAGACACTTTCTAATAGGCAAAGCAAAAGAAGAGAACGGCTTTAATTACAACTCTTGCTGTTGAATATTTTTACTGGGTTTCCCGAAAGCCTCTTCCACCAGCACTGCCAACCTGAAGCATCAACAAATAGATTCTGGCTTAGAAACTGATGTAATTAGGCAATACAAACACACAGAAAAGGGTAAGGGTTATTTGCCTCTGTTTTTTCAGCCTTGAAGGGAGTCTCTTCTCAAGCTTTTTCATCTAGTCACATAGAGCAGAAACTTTTTCAGCTTGTATTCAAACAAAAAAAAAAAAAAAAAAAGAAAAGAAAAAAGGATTATTCTCATGGTAGCAGCAGGTCACAGGCTGTTTCTTAGGCTGTAATATGGGGCAAAGCCTTGCCTGCCACTCGAGGCTTTTGCTGCCATACCTCGCTGCCAAGGTTTTTGTGTTTCTTTCCTCATTACTGCTTTCTAGGATCCTCCCCCTGTGGAAGCGCCGCATTGTGGGTGCTGCAGTGGTGGTTAACCTGTGTATTTTCTCTGGGATGAGTCTTTCTTTCCAGCTACCAGTTGTACAGCCTACTGGGGCTGCAGATGCGTCGGCTTGTACTGGTACAGAATGTACAAAAAAATACAGTCCTCAAGGACATGGCTTTATGTGCTACAGTGGCTGATGTCAGAGGATGGAAAAGGTCTTGTTTTCTCCGGAAATCTTTATTCTTAATGTGCGTTCGAGAGAGAGAGGCAAAAAAGTGTGTTCTGCTAAACCTAAGTTAAGAAGCTTGTTCAATTTTTAAACAGTTACATAAAGCCATCAAAGCCTGACAGGAGAGAGATGCGAGTTTGTGCAAAAGAGAAAGGGAAAAAGAAGCTGAAATGGAGTGTTGAAGTTAATTCCCCCGGGCTTACACCTAAAACAGCCTTAACTCATAGATGAACCCTCTCCTGCTCTTTTTCTCGTTTTCCTTTCTCATTTTTTCCCCTTTCTTGACAAAGGTCTTCATGTTGCTGAACTCCTGGCTGAGTGTGAATGTTTCTTGTGCCAACACACTGCTGCTTTTACCAAACCAGCTCTGGGTCCAAATAAGCTTTTCTGTGCCACCTTTGGGGAAACAAACTTGTGGACGTAAGCAATGGCAATAGGGCTCGTCTGAATAGGGTTTGACTCCTGCATGTTTTTGCTTCTCAGCAGCTAGGTCTATATGAGATTCCCTGTTTGCTACTGCAAATGTTAATATTTGGAGCACTCGGCAGTACAAAGACTCAAGCCTTGGTGGGGAGAAAGTGCTGTTTTGACCCATGGCTCAAAGCCAGCTAAGCCTCCCCCAAAAAAGTCTGCCAGTTCCTGATGGTGGCTTTTTCTCAATGAAAGAAGAAATTGGAACCATTGCTTGATGCAAGGCTGCCAAGGATCACAGCTAACTGCTGGTGGGGAGTGGGTGCAGGAGAAATTCGGGGCGCATTCATGGGAGTCACGTTGTCCCTTCCAAAAGGAAGAAGTAGGGATAGTCTGCAGGGATAGCATTACAGTCACACTGTGCTGTACGAGTCTCACAATCAAAAATACACCCGTCTACGAAACAGCACAAGAAATAGCGATTAAACACAGTTTTGATGCTGCCTCTGTCCTTCCTAGTTTTGATGCACCTGGGCCAAATCCCTCTTTGGCACTCTGCTGTCAGTGGAGCTGTGATGAACAGTCAGAGGGACATCTGGTCGTAACAGCCTCCACTATGACTATGTAAGATGCTGGAGGAATTCAGTTCATGCTTTTTCTGGGCTGCTGGCTGTAACAGGATGGGAGTAGGAATTCTTCTTAGGAGCTCAGAGCTGGGAATTCTTCTGCCATCTTTGAGGGTTCTGAAACAGTCGTGGAGTTCAGACCCGGCTTTGACCTCGCGTCTGCCACTCATCTTTTCTTGGCCGGTTGTTTGACTTGAACACTGACATTCCTATTTGAACTCAGAAGTTGGGAGGGCTCTTTGCCTCCAGTCTTTGGATGCAATATCCTGATCTTTAAGTTTACTGAATGCCAGTTTTTGGGGTCAGTTCTGGCTGTATTTGTCACTCCTTTTGTGAGAAGAGATGGGCAAGTGGACTCTGAGCAACTCCCCAGCATCCCCTTGACCATTTTCCTCCAGGAACGTCGCAGGAGCAATTCAGGAGCTGAATGGTGTACTCTTTATTAGACAATAGATGTTCAGTGAGAACTTGCGCTATAGGATCACTCCTCTCTGGATAATGCATAGAGATGTTCCAGGTTTTTGAGTAATATTAATCTATTTATATCTACTACCTAGATACTAGAAATCCATTATATCTGGTTCTGTCTAGACATGATCAAGGACATACTTTCAACTCCCATTATTTTTCGATGGCATTAATATTCAAGCATGTCTTTGTCTTAAAATGTATTCTGAAAGCTGCAGTTATTGAGGAAATTAATGAATAAAGAGAAGTCCTCTGACAAAGAGGATGTCATATCACAGAGGTATACAAGGAGGGTAGCTGGCAGGTCTGCTCTCAGAGTGCTTTCCTCCGACCACCACAATGACTCTGAGCTATCTTTTGTGTGCGGCTGAATGGGCAAATGAAACTCAGAAAAGCCATATGATTTCCTCCAGGTCATGGAGGACAGCTGTGGTAGAAATGAATTAACTGCTCTTGACTCCCTGACCTCTGTATGGGTTACGATCTTTTTTTATTCAGCTGCCAAACTTTCTAATGTCGTATTCAATATTGGGAACCTACTTTTGGTTAACCTTAGCCATTCACTTTCTTCACATCTGCTGTAAAGGTGATGTTTAGATGAAAATTGCTACCACGCTTATGAGCATAATAATTGTTCCGATCAAATCTTCAGGAAATCACAGTTGAATGGTGGTGCTTGGTTGGGAGCTGGAAGCCCTGACTTGCTAGTCTTGGGAGACTGGAGTGGAGGAACCTTCTACTGAATTTTCCTTACATAATAAGAGTTTTTGTCTGGAATGGACATATCTTCTTTCTTATGCACAGGAAGGCTTTGTTCTACGAGAGGGATTCCTAGAGAAAACCGTTGGGAGAAAAAAATGCTCAAAATTCAGGTGTGTGCAAGTCTGCCCTTTAAAAAATTAGTGGCATTTGAGACTCTGAAGTGCTCTCGTGCTCTCTGCAAATTGCAGTGTTTCCTTCCTGTGTTTGAGAAGTGCCTGAACCTCCTCTGAGCTCCCCACAAGCTGCAGGACGTCGATGTTTACTTTAGGGTCCCTGACTTAAGGGCATTATCTGTGTCTCGCAGCACTGTCTCCGGCCTGAAGGTCTGAAAAATCGATTTTCAACATGATCAGAGCACGAAAGCTTCTGGACTCTTCATGCCTCTGAGGAGCTGCCCCCGTGTCTGCATGGCGTTGTCCGAAGGGACTGACTGATTTGGTGGGACTGTGCCAAAGGTCTCAGTGCTGAGAAACTCGCTGTGTAAAGCTGGGGTTTTTTTCCTGCCTTTTTGTCACAGGTTGGGGAAATTTTCCTCCTTTCATACCCAGATCACTGTTGCACGTTAAAGAGCTGCCAGGTTGGACTGTTGAGGTAGTTATATTTTAGGGGTGAGTAAAGTGCTTCCCTGCTTTTACAGTGCTGGGGGAGTCTTTGGGATCACAAGCACTATATAAATGCAAGTAATTGTCATTAGAAAAACTCAAAATATTTTTGCTCACACAGCCTCAGGTAAAAGACTAATAATGAAGATGGGCCACAAGGGAGCCAATTCCTGCATAATTAAACCCACTAGTGTTTGTGTGACAGATGAAACAGAAATACTTGGTCTTCTCAGTGGGGGTACAATCACTGCTCAGTCAAAAACTGTGTGGCAGGAAGAGAAAGAAGAGTTTGCAGTTACTGTGCCCTGTGTTGGCCTGTCTTAGGGTCAGAGGACAGTGTGGTGGGAGCTGAGGATGGCCTAGGCCAGGTGTGGAAGGCAGAAGGCCATGGATCTCAGTGGTGGAGAGCACTGGTGTTGACTGATTAGAGAAAACAAGGAGATTGACCTGCTTTGGTGCATCTCTTCCATCAACACTCTGAATTTCCCATGGATTAAAGAAGGTTTTTTCAAATGAACAGCAAAGGAATTTTGACAAAACACCCATTAAGGAACAAAGTGTGCTAAGTTGGAGATGTAACATAGATGCAGTGTCTCCTGGTGTCGTGTCTGCCTCATGCAGACTGCCACACCTTTCCTGTGGGAATGGTGAAGTGCTGGCATCCTCATCATAGACATGGATAATGGGGACACTCAGAATTGACCTTTAATTTTTAAGTTGAGACAAGTCAGCTGGACTTTGTGTGAACTTTGGAGAAGGGTGTGAGCAAGCCATTTGTCTCACGCCAGCAAGATGATGCTTGGAGGGTGACTATTTCTAACTTGGCAACCCTTCCCAATAAACCGTATCTCTGCGTATCCCTCAGCTTTAATTGCAGACAGCATTTTGTGCTTCCTGGACAGTTCTTGATGTTCATATCCGCCTCTCTTAGTCTGAACCCAGTATTATACTGGGTCTGAGATGGTTTAAGTCAGAACTGTGCTGGGGACACAGAAATGCTCCCAGGCTTGGACTTTTTACCTCTACAAACCTGCTCTGCAGATGCAGCTTTCTGCCGGATCCAAAGTTCCCAGTCCTAAGACTGAATCCCGATTTCAGTTTAAAGCATTGGAGTGGCAGCTTCTCAGGTGAGCTCTCTTTGTTCTGGATGTGAGAAACCTGGCAGGGCTCCACTTTGTTCCTGAGCTTTCAAAGTAGCACGCCTGAAATAGAAACACCGCACAAGAAGGTCTTCAATAAAAATTACTTCCAATAGGCAACTCTTGTCTTGGATTACCCCCCTAAGGATCCAGTAAGATTTTGTTCTACTTGTTCCCTGCAGGCGCAGTCCTGAGCCGTGTCATGGGAAGGGGCTCAAACACCCAGCTGGCTGCTGGTGGGAGATTTTTCCCCTGTTGTGGAGCTCCCTGTTTCTCTGCTCCCACCTGGGAGCAAGGAAGGCAGCGCAGCCAAGAAGCAGCGTGCCAGGAATCCCCAGCGGGTGGAGAGTCCCGTGGGGCTGTTACACATCAGCATAATTGAGAGCAGTCCAAAGGATTTCTCCTGTGAATTAGACTGACTTACAGCGACTGCTCAGGGAGAGAGAAAAACCCTTCCCCGTGGCGGCTCTAAGCCGTGCTAGGATCTGAGTGGGCTCCCAGCTGCTTCAGGAGTAGGAGATTGCAGCATTTATAACCTCTGCTGTGCTCAGCAATGGAAGAACAAATTGGAGGTCCCAATGGGACCCATCTCCCACAATTCACCCTGTTTCTGAGTTTTTGGTTAACTGTGTGTCTAGCTCGCAGGTAACATGGGGCTCAATGCTGTCTTTGTCTTTCTAGTGCCGTCGATACTGTTCTGAAAGTCAAGCCAGGACAGTCAAGTCCTGTGTTTCTACCAGAGCTGGATTTTTGTTTTAATTGAAGTGTTTTTCCTTATGGAGACTAATTAGTCACGAATCTGTGGAGCATCTAGAAAGAGTGCTCGTCTTAACTCCTCTGGGCTGTCTCTCTAGCTACCACGTCCTGGTGGTGGTTCTGCCACTCAGACTCTTCTGCTTTCTTTCAAACACCGTGGGCGTCCCAGATGCTGCTCTCTGAATTCTGCCTCTCCTCTCTGTTTGTCTCTTCCTTTCTATCTTCTTTCTGTTAAAAAGAAAAGAGGGAAGAAAAAAGGGAGTTTTGTGGCCTAAAGGGGTTCCCCGGTCTCTGGTAATTGTTGGAGTATCAGCAATCATAAGAGAGTCTAAATGAAATATCTTGCCTTCCTTTCCTAGCACGGCTCAGCTTATCCATTTTGTCACCTGAACTTACAAGTATCCATCAGAGGATGGAGATTTGCATAATTAGTATTTTTGAGGTACCTTCTGAAATGCAGGAGAAGATACTCTTACACTCTTACATGTCTCAGCTCTTATCTAATGAGGTGCTGACAGAGAGGTATCCATGGAGACATCCATTATAAGGCACTGTTTTGAAATTGGTTCTTTCCAATGCCTGTTAAAATGCCAAAGGGTTTTCTTAAGCATAATTTATACCGCTTCTTTGCTCTGTCCCTAAACAAAAATAATTATGCCTGAGTATGATGGGAACCATCATTTTTAAAATGAGGTTTACAAGCTTTTATTAAGAAGCAGAGATAGGAGTGAGTTCGGAGAAAGGTACTGAGTTTTTTGAGTTATCCTATGGGGTATTTGAGCCTGTGGCCCTCCTGGCTGCAGATAGGTGCTGAGCATCACTGACTTCTGGGGCATCTTCAGCATCTAGCAACACACTTCATGTAGATGCCTCAATGATGCTGGGGTTGACTAAATTCTGTCCACCCAGGTTGTTCATGGAGATGTTTTCCTGTGAGAGGGACACCTAAACATCCTCAAGAGGCTTCCATGACCCCTTTTTGAGATGTTGAAGTGGTGCGGTGTGTGATGGCTGTGGTGGCTTATGGTGTTTGCCAGCCTGTTGGAAACTGTGGGAAGAGTTAAGGTAGACAGGAAGCAATCCTCTATTTTTGCAGGTTTGGCAAACTTAGTGGGACACATCACTCTGGGGTTTTTGGAGACAAGTGATAACGTCAGTGTTGCAGTGCATGGATTTTCTTTTTAAATTTCCTCACTTTCTTCCCCTTTCTGCCATTGCTCCAGCCACAGCACTTTGCACTTTTACAACCCTCTTCAAGTCCCGAAAAAGATGGTTTGGGGAAATTGGGCGTTCCTAATGCAAGAGAAAAAGAAAAAATACAAAAACCCAAGGTGGCTCTAACTCCACCCTTTCTCCTTGCCTTTCCTGTTTTCCTGCCCTTGCATGGTGAAAATAGCAGTTTACAGAATCCTGCCTGTCTGACTTGGTTATTTATAGCTTGAAGCTGTTGGGGTTTATTTTTGAGTTCAGCTAATGGGTTATTCTTTGTTGGAGCTGTGAAAAGGGTAGGAAAAATCTACAAAACGTTAGAAGCCAGATTGAAGTGATGAGTGAAGTGCGTGCACACTGCTCTGATCTGTTCCTCTATCCACACGAATGCCCGTAGTCATGTGTTCATTAAAAAACAAATATCAATCTCTAAAGCAGGAGGATTCTCCCAAAGGGGAATCTGAACCGTGGCTTAGACTGCACTAGCTGACGTACGGCTCACACTGTGTTGGTTAGTCGTGTAAGTCATCTAATTAGAGAGCACAGGCTTGTGACATGGTCTGGAGGCTTTGGCATGGAATTAGGAGGTTGGAGACATGCCTGCTTGGGCAGGGCAGAGGTGGTCCCGTCACCTCTCTGCACCCTACCTTCACCACTGCTTCTGCAGAGATCCCTGTGCCATCAGATCCGCTGAGAAGAGGGGTCAAAAGTTTTCTGCAGAAGTATAAAGAAGGTGGGAATGGTTATTCATCACGGAGTTGCAGCATCTCAATATTTGCAAATTCTGCGTTGGTTTGTGCAGAAGGAAGATGGGCTTCTTCATGTACATCTGAAGGAAGCTGATTCTTCACTTACACGTTCAGAGCACTACTAGAGAACTGATTTGAGAATTGCAGTATCATCCCAAAGAGAGGTCTGAGCCTAAAACGTTATCATTTTCTGTCATCCACGCATTCTCTCTCTCAAGGGAATTTGGGGATTGCTGGGTGGCCCTCAAGCTGTGGAAACTGCTGAGCTCCAACAACTGGTGTCTCAGGTGTATTAGTTAAAGCAGTGGTTTCTGAGCTGTGTTTCGTGTGCTGCTTTGAAGGGATCTCTAAACAATAACCAAGAGAAGTGAGTCTAAATAATGGACACCTTAAATTCATCTCGGAGTGATCTGTTGCCCTGTGCTTCTCTCCCTGGAAATTTGTTAGTGCTCTACAAGCCAATTTGGCTGGATTCCACAAGGTTAGACACCTGTAATTGCACTGACTGCTCAGGGATGGCCGTTATAGATCAGTCCATCAGCTGTAAAGATCTGGACAAAACTCACTCTGGCAATGGTGAGCTTTGGGGAGATTTTCACCAGGATCAGGAAAGAGACAACTCCAACATCTTTTTTGGGGGTGGTGCATAAAATGCTTAAGTGACTGAAAGGATGTGTTCGGGCTGAGAGGGTCTGGTGGTGCCATTAGTGCCTGAAGACTGGTGTTTTTTGGTAATTATATCAGAGGAGGGAAGAAGAGGGAAAAAAAAGAGACTAGTCTGTTCAGGAAAAGCAAAAAAGATTTGAGCATCTCAGGGCATTTGCAAGAGACTGGCTTCTCTTTTCTGACAGTCTCCTTTTAGCACATACTGGAGACCTCGGTTTCTGTTATCTGAGCTATCTGAATATTCAAGTCGCTGTGGATAATGCAGACTTAAGTGGAAAAAACAAAAATGTGAAAACAACAACTTTCCGCCAGCAGATTTCAGCCTGACATCAGTCTGTAGCTGACACTTTGTTTGGATACTGAGGAGGGTTTCAAGGGGCGGGAGGAGGGTTGGTAGAGCTGGGTTTGTGCTGAGCAGGAATTATGAAAGCTCAGAGGAACTGCAGCCTCCCGGATCTTTAAATACACTGACAAAAATCTCAATGGGGAGCTCCCCCTACGCAAAATCAGTCCCTGCTGTCCCCTCTGTTCTGCACTTTCCCTTTCCCAGCCCTGCAGATGCTGTGGCTGCATGGTCTTTGATGTGCAGATACAGTGACGCATGTTTCATTCCCTAATCAGAGCCTGGATAGTTTTGGAATAGGGTGAGTATTCGGGGCTCTGGATTGTACACAATGCGGCAAAGACCCAGCGAGGAGGCAGGACAAAGGGGGGTAGGAGACTTTGGGCTTGTGTGTGTGTGGAAGCAGCACAATGTCCCTGGAGAACCCCTCTAGGTTGGTCCCTTGCTGCTGTTGCAGCCTTTTGATTCTCTGGTTCCAATCATTTTCTCCAGAGATGAGAAGAAATGGCATTTAGTGGTGGTTTCCCCCATCCCTGCGGCGCTGCCAGCCTGAAGCATTCACAAGTCCTGAGTCAGTCCTCACCACCTACCCTCAAATTATAACACTGATGGGAAAAATTGCATCTTTGTTTTGGATAGAAGTAAAAGGAACATGTTAGTTTTGGGTTCTTTCTTTAAACTGGCCTTTGAGCTGGAGCTTTTTTTGTTGCGTTTGGCTCACGTGTCTCAGTCCCATGCTCCTCTGCCTCCAGTTTTGCTCACATTGGGCACACGCAGACTGCTGGCATGATACAAAGGAATTAAAAAGTAGGATTTGATGAATCTCTGACTTGTAGGTGATCTGTGACTTGAGCCAGGCTTCAAAACCCTTCATACCTTGAGATCCACGTGCAGAGATTAGAGCGCTGGCAGAATTCTGCTGGGAACACCCAGTGCTAATAAAAGGCTCGAGTAACCAAACTCAGATCTCGATTTTGAAGCAGAGAGTTACTAAGGATCTGTGGTTTTGCTTGAGGCCCATTTATATCTGTTATACAAATTAGCCAGAGAAAAGTGTCAGGGCCAGTTGCAATACAAGAAAGGTGCTGTATTCATCACAGGAATAATCCCATTGCCTTCCTTCAACTTCTATCTGCAATGACTTCTTTTCTTTTTGACCCTGAGGATTGCAACTGAAGTGCTTATTTTGGTGTTACATGATGTGATATCTTGCAGTGGAAGGAGTGCTCATTGTTTTCTTGCAAATCTATCTGTAAAGACATAAGATGTCAGATTTTTTGACCCTCAGCACTGCTTTTTTCTGAGCTTATTGCTTCCACAGGACTGTCATAGCATGGACTGTGCGGCTGCTCCTTGCCTGGGTGTCGAGACTGTGTGGCTCGGCTCTGAGAGGCTCCAGTGCCACAGGGAAAGGGATCTTCCTTCACTGCTCAGCACCCTTCTCTGTGAACAACCGATGGCTCATCTGTCTCTCACCGGCTCAGCAGCATAGAGTTGGCTTTATGTTACACTAGTGGCTAATGTTAATTTATTACCTCTTTTCTCTCTTCTGGCAGTGTGCTTTAGCTTCTGATTTGGAAATTAAGCTAATAGCATTTCAGGTAATTTAAAGAATCTGGATGTGAGTGTGTGCCTGGTGGGAATATACAGCAGGTAGTTTCCCGCATAAAGAAGGTTAAAGGCCTTTGTGAAAGCTGGAAATTTCCTTTGCTTTCAAAACAGGCTTCTAATCCAAAAATAGCAGCGAGCTGGTAGCTTGGCTTCTCCTTGTTTATTAGCAGCAGATGCTGCTAATAGATGCAGAGGGTTGTGCGGAGGAGCGGTGTGCACGCAGGGCACCAAGGTACCTCCCTGGCTGCTGATCCAAACCAGACACTCGTTGCAGGATCAGATCCTCACATTCCTTCTGGGATTCCCAGCCCCGCTCCCATTGCAGGGAAAATACAGCAGTGACAAGCCATTACTTGCTGTCAGCTGTCCAAATTAGCAAGAAAAAATACAACTCAAGAAGCTGTTTTATTCTGTAATAGCTGTTAGCTTTTATACCTGTGCAGGCAGACATTCCTTGTCTGCCTGTGATGGTTATGCAGGAATTGGGGCAGGAGCTGGCATTTGAGTTTTGGGGCTCATCTGGGAAAATCTGTATCCTTCCATTGCAGAATTGTGCAGTTTGTGGGAATACAGAAATGAGGGAAACTGAGCTTCTGTTCATGTAACAAATCTGCCTCTCTCTAAATGTCGGGAGTGTCTGCTATGGCTCCTCTGCTGTTCTTATGACTGCATCACGTAGCTGATGTTCTGCTTACAGTAAATAAAGTAACAGTGAAGTACTGGAAGCTGCCTCTGTGGTTGTTGGTATGTTTTCTGGAAGGTGGTATCCACGTTCTGCTCTGGGATGGTACCTTCCTCAGTTGTTTTTGGGGCAATGAGGGATACAGCATTGAGGTCTCCTGTTGAAGACCTTCAGAAATTCAGTCTGTGCTATAGAGTAAGTCCATGTTGTTTGCAGGATTGTAGACCTTCCTCTCGTGATACCCTGTGTGAATTGGAAGGGTGTTACTTGATGGGAGTCAGAGATGACTCTGCAGGGCATTGCTGGGTAAAATCATGCTCTAGGTTTGTTGGAGCCCAGGACACAGGTGGTCTGTGCCTGTTTCTGGGACCCTTCCCTCGAGCTCAAAGCAAGTGACACCATTGAAGAGACTTCAGCATATAACATGGTTCCCACGCATCTTCCTGGTAGCCCTGTTGCTTGTTGGATGTTCTTTGCTTAATGACTGTCCAGTGCTGTTAACCTCATCCAGAACATGCGTTTCCACAAACAGCAATTCTTCACGCTCTCTCATGTGGTTCCTGGAAAACTTCTTTGTATCCAGTGGTCTTTTATTTTCCATTTCCTTCAGCTCCCTATTTTTTTAGCTTATACAACAAAACAAAAGACCCTCCTAAATTCCTGTAATTATAGTCATCCAAACAGGCACTTTCACGATAGGCTTTATAAGGCAGCAACATGTCAAGCCTTTGTTTCCGAGAAGGGGGAAAAGAAGCCCTGTAATACTTCAACACAGTTTATGACTGTTTCTGTGTGTAATTTGCAAGCCATTAAAGCCAGGCCTGGTGGTGGCCCAAAAAGGCAGAATGCAGTCATGAAAATGGAAACAAATGATGCAGTTCCCCACTGTTACCCAGCTTGTTGAAACTGAAACGTTCAGGAGGAATTTTAACTTACGGCTTTTGACGCTCAAACTTAGTTGTAGCAGGGATTTTGCAAGGCAGGAGTTAACCCACTTCATTTCCATTTGTTGCGGATGAGGGTCTTTCTCTCTCCTGGCCAGGGTGAACAAAGAGTGAACATTGAATCGTCAGGTGAGTTATCATTCAAAAAGTCTTATTTGAATATTGATGCACAGGAGGGATAGCATTCATTTGATCCCAGGGATCCCTCGTTCAGTACTGTGTGGTGGGATCAGAAATGAGGAAGAGGGGGTGGCAGGAGCCTGAATGTGTGATAAACACACGCTGGTTGCACAGAGACCACGCTGGTTGCACAGAGACCATGCTGGAGCTGGGGGTGACTCAGCTCCAGTGGGCTGCTGTGATTTGGGTCAAAACCACCTTTGTCTCTTTGGGTGGTATCTCCCCAGCAGGGAATCTGCAAAATACGTGTTCGGTTCTCTAAAGCCCCTTTGGTTTTACAGTGAGGGTTTTCATGGGAATGCAAAGAGTTTCAGATTATTGTTCACCACCTGGGCGTGCAGTGATGTATGGTCTTTATTTAAGTGGAGAGGAATTGCCCCTTGAAGCTGGCCGGAGGTTCTTCCTTCCTTATCCACTAACAGATATTTGCAGAAGGCCCAAACCTTCCAGCGTGATCAGTTTTAGCTGATGTGCATTCAATTCTACCCCCCTTTGACTGTGGGTGTCGCAGAGCTGACCCAAGGGTTTCATCCATGTCTTCCATCAAGTGGCAGCAAAAGGCAGAGGCTTTTGGGGATAACAACAGACAGACTGGAGGAATAAAACCCCTCCTGCAGCTGCTGCAGACAGTCTATTTTATCACCTTTGTTCTCTTTTTAGCCACCTGACTATTCCTGGAAGAGCTAATATTAGCTCTCCCCATCTATTTCTTAGAAGCTGGGAAAACAAAAAATCCGATTGAATGTCCTTGTTTCCAGGTGAACTGGTGGCTGGTCTGTGCCGTTCGGGGTCTGAAAATCCCGATGAGCTCTTGTATCACTTGGTGTGAGGAGCGGTTATGGAAGTGGCAGTATGAGAGGGATTAAAAATATTCAGCAATGTATTTAATCCTAGTGACAGACTGTTTGGGAGTTACTTTCTGTGCCTTCCCTGGGCATGATAGAGAGAGTCACGGAACGTGTTTGCTTCATTTTGCTGTAAAAAAGCAGGGCCTGAAATGGTTTCAGTAGAGGCTCAATTCGAAAAGTCAGAATTTTGGCAGGATACTTATTCAGGATTTGACAGTGTGTCTTGTCCTAACGCTTCACGTCCCGTCGTGTTCAGGATGCTTAAGGCTAGATTAGAGACAGGGAAGCGAGTGTAAAAATGGATTGCAGAGGTTCATGTTTATTCCCTGAGTGACATCCAAGGCAGTGTTGCTCCGATTACGGGGAAGGGCTGATCCTTCGTGCTGCCACTCTGCAGCTCCACCTGGGACCCGGCAGACAAGTGTGCTCCTTCTGCATTTTAAGGTAACCGGTTAAAAAGACCCTTTAGCTGGTGATTTTGTCAGAGAGACACAGGTCAAAATCAGCTCTGCTTCATTCTCCCCAGGCTGTGATGTTGCTGAGGAATGAGAGGGGCAAGCAGTGCTTTGCCTCTGCCTTCTTCTGGCTGTTGGTGAAGTGGAGAAAGACACAGCACGCTCTGTGGAAGGAGGGACAGGTTGTCCTTGGGCGAAGGGAAGGAAAGCAAGGCATTATGTCGGACTTAATTTCCCCAGAGCTGATGGGATGTGACTGGGGCTGCCCTTGGTTGCAGAGGGACTGGTGGCACCAAGGCTGAGAGGGAGAGGGGCTGGACTGTGTGGTCCATGAGGATGCTTCTTTGCTGGCGATGGTGGTTGAACGTTTAGGTGACCACCGCCTGTTTGTGGAGAGCCACCAACCCCAAAGTCTCAGTGAAGGCCAGGTCAGGCATGAAGAGCCACGTCTGCCTCATCACGCCCTTGAGACACCTGGAAGAAGGGCTTGGTCTCTTCCAGGAGGGGGTGTGTAAGCTCAGGGGAAGATGCTTCTGCTCATGAATAAAAGATGAGTGGCAGCCAGGATGAGAATTTTTAATTAAAAAGCTCGCAGATAGCAGCCATCTTGAAAAACAACGTGTGTGGCATCACTTGGCGAGCAGTTGGCATTGGAGCCATCCGAGGCACTGAGAGTAATTCTCAAAGATGCTGTAAAGCCAGCTAAATAATTAAAACTAATAATAAGAAAAAAAAAATCCCGACAACTTCAATGTTTAAAAATTAAAGATTTTGATGAAATATTAAATGGTAATTATTTCCTTGCTCTTGTGGTGCTGGCATCAGTTCTCTTGATGTTAGCAATAGCTTCACATATCAGTAACCGAAGTGTATTGTCAGCATTAGTATTAACTTACTACACAGGCCACAACCCCAAAAGTTCTAAAGCCTGTATTTGATTTTAAGTCTTGAATACTTTGAAGTCTGCTTTACTGGATTGGCCGTAATGCCATGAATACCAAAACCATCCAGTTCAATGCCACAAAATCTTTGGCTGTTTAAAAGAGCCCCTGCTCTTGCTCCGAGGATCTGGCAGGATAATTTCAATAGCGAACACACTGAGATGGACTTAATCAATACACAAGAGACTAAATGAAAAGCAAAACGAGAGGGCAAAAGTATGTTTGGAAAGCATTTTATGGCTTTCATGTTTTGTGTGTCGTTTTAACTTCTAGTCAGTTTGGTTGAATTAATTATTTGGTATTGAAAAAAAAAAAGTAATTGAACTTAGCTCAGGGTGGGCAGATGAAAGATGCGACTGGCAGAGGGAAATGCCCACACACGTTCCTTTGTTTACCTGCTTTCCTTTCTGTATAAGAATGTATCAGTGCCTTGATTTTTAGGAGGATGGCTGCTAATGTTATGCATAAATGAAGTGTCAGTACAATATACCCCCAAGGGCCTGATGCAGTAAACCCTTCTCTTGCTTTTCCCCCCCGGAATAATGAGGTATCTGAGAATCCTTCTTCACCTTTTACTGCATATAATGGGAGATACTGGTTTGAAATTAAGGTATTTTCTTTGCAAGAGCTGCAGGTTGGTGTAAAAGAAGTGTGAGAGTTCATATGCCTTCTCTGGCTCCTGACCTCGCTCTCTGGAGGTCTGGGTGGTGGGAGCACCTCTTTGTTCATCCGCCCAAGGAGAACCCCTGCTTTTAGTCTCTGTGTGGGGGCAGCCCACACTGGTGCCCAGTAGCAGTTGGCATCGCCCACGGCATAGAGGCTGCCTTCAGATTGGCGTGGTGTTAGCTTTTTAGAGAGGATGCTTCAGAGAATTGCGGGAGGGAACATTTTGCATGGTCATGCCTTCCCAGGGTGCTTCTTACTTTAGACCAGACATGAAGGAATTATTAAATATTTTTCAATTATTGTTTGAACTGGAGAAATTTTTGCATTTGGGGATATTTGTCCTGCTGTTTCATCATCTCAAAGGCATTCAGGCAGCTTTCTTTTTTCTTCTCTCCCTCCCACCGTATCAGTTCACAAGTCTTAAAAATGTTCTGGTGTGCAGTTTCAAATAGGATTTCCAAAGCAGGCAGGAGATGTATGTGAATGCACATCTGGGTATTCCCAGAGCAAGAGCCTTGTTGAAGAAAAAGTATTTGTTGATTTGTTAGAATGTGCCTTGTTAAAGGGAACAGCATCTCTCATCTCTTAAAGAGCAGCTTGAGAAGGCAGATAAGAGTGGGAGAAGCAGGGATGATTTGGGATTCCCAAAGCTTGGCTCAGACTCTGGAAGTGATATTGTGGGACATGTTTTCAGCCTGAAAGCACTTCTGTAACATTGAAGCTTGACATTAAATGTTCAGCTTTTGCTGAAGGGCCTTGGAGAGTGTGACCCCCTTGCAAGGGATCTAGATGAGGAGTCAAAGTCAGGTCTTCCCACTATAGACTAAAGAAGAGAAAGCAGCAGCTTCCAGCTTGGTGTCACAGGATTGCGGCAGGTGGGGAATGGGGTGTGTTGATCACCATGCTGTGAAAGAAAAACATGCTTCTAAAAGGGTAAAGAAATGGTGATTTATTCTTGGAAATGATAAGTGGGGGTGGCACAGGTGGGACTGATGGCTCAGGGGGCTTGTGTTGAGAAACAGGTTCATTCTAAATTACTGTCTGTCCTGTCCAACTTGCTGGTGAGGAGGGAAAGCCAACAGGGAACTGTACCTTTTTGGCGATTCCTCTGTTACGGGGAGTGTTAGTGCTTCTAATTGCCCAGGTACCAATATCTGTGCACAGATGGTAACTGAAAGTGCTTTGAGGGCACAAATTTGTCCATCTCCATGTCCAGGAGCACTGTACATGGTGTCTTTGTGTCAGTGAGGAGCTGGTTTGCTCTTGGGAGAAGCTGGATGAAGTCCTACCTGGGGGCAGAAGTTGGCCGTACTATGGCAGTGTCATGGGAGGATGAGGAACGGACCAAAGCTTTCCTCTTTTTGGGATGGTGATCTCTCAAAGTCATGTTTAATGTTGAAGTCATGAATGTTGAAGCGAGGCTTTTGTTGCTAGTGTTTTAGAGTCTCGGGGGTTATTAAACCAGCATCTATACCGACTCTAAATTCACTAATAACTTTTAAAAGCAGAAACAATTAGCAGACTCAGTGGGAGAAGAGCTTTCAGGGAGAAGCAATTTAATGTGCTGAAAGACCGTGTATGCAACGTAATCAATGTAGTGTACTGTATGAACATACCAGAGGTAGTTTTCCAGCAAACTTCACATAACACTGATTTTTCAGGGTTCAGTGGTCTTCCTAAATTCAAGAAAGCACTGATCTCCTTGAGGGAAGAAATAAAGCAAGTGGACAAAAAAAATGTAATTTCATCAAGGATAAATTGCCCTGTTGTTCCAACCAACAAGCTCACAAACGGCTGTAGTCACAGGGCATTAGCTGTTTCTTATGGAGCTTTTGCAATGTACCTTGACTTCCCCAGGCAGGTCAGACCTGCAATCCTCCTGTGATCACCAAGGATAACTCCTTGTCAACGAGCTCTGTAGATATTTGAAGGTATTACTAAAACCCGTGTGCTTTATAGGGAAAGCTTGCAGGAGGAACTGCTTCCCAGTGAGGAGGCTGGAGGGCTGCCAAAGCTCGCTGCACTTTGTTTCTCAGCGTGGTGTGCTCTCATCCTCATGGTGGGAAAAGGGTTTGAAATTTGAAATTAAGGATGTTTGCAGGGAATAGCAGCTCCCCAATGGCACCACTGCAGGGCACCACCTTGTCCCTGGCTGGGCAGTAGACAGGAATGGACCAGGATTGCTCATCGTATCCAGAATGGTCAAGAAGGGCCTAGTTTCCACTTTCCCTTGCACTCCTGTGGTGGCTTGATCAAGTTACTTGAGACCTCCAAGAGAAATGGGGCCAGCATGAAGCTCCCACATGCTAACTGCAGAGCTGTGCGAGATTCCCAGGGATTGCTGAGTCCTGCCTATGTGTATCCCCCTGGGAAATGTCCCTGCTGGCACCACTGCCCATCCTGTATCGTTAGACCAAGAGCCACTGAACGAGCACAACAGCAATATAACATTTTGGGGTTTTGCAATAAATTCAAGTGTAAAACTCCTGTTGGAGGCAGTAGGACTGCAGTGGCCAATAAGACATTTTCCCATTTTCTCCTGTTTTTTCATCACAACTAACGCAGCAGAGATGGACCAGTGTGTGCCCAGGCTTATCCTGAACAGTTTCCTTAAGGGCTGCTTGAATATTTTCCCAAGAGATTGTGGGTTTTGATGAGAAAACTAGATTTACAACCAATTTTTGTGTTTGTTCTGCTGCCTGCAAGTTTTTTCCCTTCTTTTTAGGGTGAGGGCTCAAATAAGAAAAATCAGAAAGTTTTAAGGCCCTGAACAGTAATGAAGTTTCTCTGTCGACACACTTGGCTTTTAGGTTATAGCTGAAACTGAAAATTTTCTTCAGAAAGCTTGTTTAAAAGAAACAAACACAACCAAACCATAACCCCTCCATAAGCCTAAGCCTGTTTTAATATCTGTGAGCATTTTGTGCAGAAGCCACAATTTTCTGATCAGCTCCATGATGGCTACGGTACAATGTGCATTTGAGTGTTCTTTACTTTGGGGCTTAGTCTATTGTATGGTATTTCTGTGGGCTGTCAAATAATGGCTGCCTTCAACAACTAGCTCCATTTCAGTGAAAGGGAAAGTGAATATCGTATGTAATTCCTGGAAATGAGTGAAAAATGATTTGAGGTCTTACAAGATTCAGCATTAAGATTATTACAAAAGAAAGTGAGTACTTAAGAGGCACTAGAGCTCAGCCCCATTGCTCGCCCTGTTTTACGTAGGCTTGAAGTCAATAGGAGCAGAGAACACCTGGGGTATCGCAGGAGTTGGCCCCATCTGGGCTGAGGGACCAGAGCTGTTATTAAATGTTAAAAATATAATTGAAATACAAGAAAAACAGGGGGTGGAAGGGAAGAAAAAAAAAAAAAAGAAAAACTCGGGGAGGAGAGCTCATAATGAGCCATTTTCCCTCTTCATGCGGTTCTCATAGCCACCAGGGCCAAAACGGTACCAGGAGGTTTATGTATCATCAGAAAATAGAGCCTGAGCATCACGTAAGAAATGAAAGATTGTGAGCTATGAATGGAGCAACAACTGACAGACCAGAAGGATTGAGCAGATATGCTGTGGTGCCTAAATATGTCAAATCCAGGCTTGCTGTTCTGAATGCGATGCATACGGGGCAAGAAGTTCTTATTCCATTTTTTGTTGGTGGGGTTGTTTTTGTGTGTGTGGAGTTAATTGATTTTTGAAAGAGGTTTCCCATTGTTTTTCTTCTAAAACCTCAAAGTCAGAGGGCAAAGGCTAGATTACTGCTGGGGACTTCGGAGAAAAGATAAGACTCCTGATGAATAATCACTCAGTGCTGGGTCCCTCCTGAAAACGTGGCCTTCCTGTTGCTGAAGTACTCAGCAAAATGGTTTTCTGGTTTCCAGCTGGCCCTGTAGGTATCAAAGCAACTAATTTAACACAAATGTTCTCTAATGAGCAGCAATTCTAGGAAATCTTTGCCAAAATCCAGTTTTTCTTTGGTTTCCAGTAAGGTTTTGCAAGCTCAAAAAACTGGGGAAATGTTTAGGAGGAAATGTAACCCAATAAACCTGAGCATCAATTAGAGATACTGGTGTAATCAGAACATGGCTGGAGAATTATCTGCTTTATTTTGAGTTGGAAAACTTAACTCAGTCTTTCCTCTTTGGATTAAACAAAATTTATCTCCTTGTAGGAGAACTATTTTGTTTCCAGTCTTGGATAAAGTCATGTCACTTCGTCATGAGAAATGTGATGAGAAGGGTGTTATGGCAGCTTTCTGCCCTTGCTGGTCCTGGTTGGGACAAATGTGTCGTCATTTTCCGAGAGAACAGGAGGGAAATCAAAGTTACTCCATCTATTTCATCCAAACATCTCTTGTGCCCCCCAGATACCAAGTGTGCACATAGGGCTCTCATGGCTCTCATTGGGGAGGGACTCTTTATCAGGGAATGGAGTGATAGGACAAGGGGGAATAGTTTTAAATTGAAAGAGGGGAGACTGAGATGAGATCTCAGGAAGAAATTTTTTCACTCTGAGGGTGGTGAGAGCCTGGCACAGGTTGCCCAGAGAAGCTGTGGCTGCCCCATCCCTGGAGGGGTTCAAGACCAGGCTGGACGGGGCTTGGAGCAACCTGGTCTGGTGGGAGGTGTCCCTGCCCAGGGCAGGGGGTGGGACTCAATGATCTTTAAAGTCCCTTCCAACTCTAACCATTCTGTGATTCTATATCAACATCTTTGTTAAATTCCCCACCTTTTGTAATATTCTCTCCAACATGTGATGTGATTGGACATAAAGAAGAGGCTGATTTTTTTACTACCAAGGAAAAATTATTAACCAATAAGTAGCAGTTTATATAATCCTGTAATAATTTCAAGCAATGTGCGTTTTATCTTTATGTAAAGACTATATACATATATTTAGGTAAAACTAGGTCACAGCCCCAGACTTGGGGTAAATAGATCACTAGCCCCAGTGACACAAGGTTTTGCCATCCTTGGGAGAATGCATTCGCTGGGACCACGATGTGCGCTCGAACCGGCTTTGAACCACCACGCTTGGTTTTTCTGAGCCCTCCCCGCGTGAAAACCCACTTCTCATCCACAGGCAGGCAGGGAAGAACTGGCTGATGCCTCTCCGTTCCCATTTGGTGAGTTTATAACGAGCCTGGGTATGTCACAGAGTGCTGTGAAGACATCTTTGAAATACAGTTAGCCCCAAAGAAGATAGGAAAATTCTCAAAACCTGGGTTCGTGTGTGATATCGATCCACTGTCTGACGTTTTGTGCAAAGCATGTAAGGTTATGCAGCTGAAACTGAAAGCATCTTTGTGCCAGAAACTTTAGCAGTGAGTTACCATGTAACATGGCTGTTTTCCTTTGCAAGAAGAAATTGCTGAAGTAATTATGCAGTGCCTGGTACGTGAGTCATTAGCGCTGTTTCCCAATGAGGTGCATCTCCCAGGTACGCTCTCACTTTCTGGGTTGCTGTTGCTTTGTGCCAACTGGGAGCTGGGACGTTCTACCCAAGATGTAGCTGCGATTCAGAGCTGGAGGAAATTCTGTATGGTTTTTATGTGTCTTTATAATGAAAAGGCGCATGTATCAGCGAGAGATTACAGTCATTTAGAAACACAGAGGAAGCCCCCCCCCTTCTTCCTATTTGTGAATTGCGTGGGATCAGCGTGCTCCTAATAGAGCGCTTTGCAGGAGACTTAATCAAATTCTCTTTATGGCAGAGCTGACACCTGAGCATTACTATCCGCTGAAGGTATCAGCATTATGTATTTATGTACCCAAAATTGTCCACCAGTCAAGCTTATCCAGACACGAAGGGGGATAACGGCAGAGCACCGAGTTTATTAATAGAACACAGCAGCCAACATACGGCTGTGTAGTGAAAGCAGAGTAAAACATAAGTCGCACATTTCTTTTTAAGAACACATATTTCACACCTTTTCACTCCACACAGGAATATTTTTGTGATGCCTCTACAGTTAGTCTGCTGTCCCCCAAAGGCTATTTTTATATTTTCACAACATGGCTTAATTAAGAAAAATTGTGGTTTCTAAACAATCCTGTACATTTCAAACCCACCCCCTTCCAAAAAATTTATATAAAATAAATACCCGTGTTAGATCCAGGCGGTAAATGGCGAGCAGACTGTGGTTCAGCGCACGCAAGAGGAGTTTTCTGGTTGCATTTATAGCCTGGGGTGCAGCTTGGTTGAACCATGTTGTGCATTTCATGTATTTCAAATGCCGTTATAGGTCCCGTCTGGCAGAGAGTTGAAGCAAGCAAAGGCCACACACCCGGTGTTTATTTTAGCACTTTGCCTTTGATTCTATCGTGGTTTTTACCAGTTGAGGTTTGAAGGAGTCTCAGCGATTGTCTTTAGCCATGTGAGTCAATGTGTCTGCTTGTTCTGTTTCCAGAAGCTTTAGGTTTGGGGAAAAATTAGAAAAGATGATCCTGCGGTCTCACCTGGCTTACACAAGTAATGTTGCATATTTCTTTCTTGAGGGACTCTATATACAGCCTTATTTTGTGAAAATCTGGGGTGTAAAACACAAAAATCTACCATTCTTGTAGATGGAATACAGGAAAATTTTCAATGGCTGCCTGTGTAACTTAATTCTCATCCCATATTCTAAACGCTGCTAAAATTGTCAGTTTACAGGAATTACACTCTTGGAGGCGTTAGGACACTCATCCCGCCTGACAACATCCCTTTCTAAGAACCTGTGAAGATTAGTTTGTAGCGTAGATTTTTCCCATGTTGAAGTTTATAAGGATGAAAAGCCCCATGTATCTATGCAATTTTAGCGACAAAAATTGCTAAGCACATTATATATAAATAGCAAACTGCCTTCTTTAGGGACTGATGCAGACTGCTCTTAAGATAGCTAAGTAGACAAGTATGTAGTAAAATATGGGTATATTTAGCACTCCAGGATGCGATAGATGGTGTTCTGACTTCACATCACATGGGTTCTTAAAGTCTTTACCTCTGTATAATCCCTTGTACTCAGCAGTGATGTTATGGCACATTTGGGACCTAATTGCGAGCTTCGATCTAAGTACCAAATGGTAAAGGACAGTTTGGGAAGGCAAACGGTGGACCTGGCTCTCATGAGTCAGGAGTCGCAGGGAAGGAAATGCAGGAAAAGGCTGGGACAGTTTTATGGGATTTGGATTAAATATGGTTTATAATGGGATTTTGGCATAAAAGTGGTTTTTAACATCTGCCTGCCTCATTGGTTCTTTCTCATGGGCACTTGCTTGGGTGAATATATTCTGGCTTCCATCCACTTCTTCAAATATCAACACTTAAATGATTAAGATCATACAATGAGACTGATCCCATAAAAGCCCCCGCCAGGTTTGTTGCGGCACATCTCCTTTGGGGCGATGGGAGAGAAGTGGCTGAGATAACGGCCAGAGGGACTGTGGGGAGCTCTCTTTGACCTTTCCCAGGCGAGTTCAAAACAGGTTTTCCTTCTGGATTTTATGTTTTTCCTGGTTGTGCAGATCTGTGCAGAGTTTGAGACCTTCCCACTTCAAATTTGCCTTCTTTTCTCGAGGCAGTTGAAAAGCCTCCCATAGGCTCCTGATTGGCATGCAGGCCTGGAAAAACTGCAAGGAATATTTGCAAGTGTTATCTTTGAATCAAAACCACCAACTCACTTGGATAGCATCCCTCGCCTCATTCTTCCTTTTTCCCTACCCTTTTATAAGGCCATTTTTGCTGTCGTTGAGAATATTCATCCAGCATTTTTACCCCCATACACGTATTTTGTGCTGAGGTAATGATGCCTGTTATTGAGTGTGACTTTTTTTGTTTTTTGTTTTTTGTTTTTTTTTAAAGCTAAAATAAATGAAATGGTAGAGTTGTATTGCAGTTTGTGGAAAGGAGCTGTCTTGAACTGGTATTGCCATGTTGTCTTCCTTCTAAGAATGCTGTCTTTCTAAACAATGCTACATTTATTTAAAATGAAGGTCACGTACCGTGCTGGTTATGCTTAGAGGATGGGCTGAGTGGCAGAAGGCTTATGTTAAAATGAGTCCCCGCTCTCCTATAAATAGAGAAGCCACGTAACCACATCTGGGAACCTAACATGTGGTACGGAGATTTTGTGATCTTTAAAATCCTTGAGCAATACTAATTCTAGGATAACTATATTCAGAAACAGATTATTGCGGAGCTTTTCATATTATATCATCTCAAGTTATAGACTTGGTTTGTCTCAGCAGTGCTGTCTTCCTGTGGTCGGACTATCTCTGGGTGGCTTTTTTTTTTTAATGCCTCATGCTTTACTACACGGACGCTGAGACTGTAAGGTGTGAGCAGAGCTGGCAGACGGACTGGTGGGGGGTGACACGGTGAGAATAAGTGTGGAGTTGGGTCTTGTACAATCTTGGCAGAAGTGCATGAACAAGTACTAGTCTCATAAAGTGGAACATTGTGGAGAAGAGAAACAAACGCACCAGGCAAAGCGCGTAGGTAAGTGACTCTGGTGCAATAAAGGCTACAAAGATGATGAGGGGCCTGGAGCATCTCTCATACGAGGAAAGGCTGAGGGACTTGGGTCTTTTTAGTCTGGAGAAGAGAAGACTGAGGGATCTGATCAATGCTTACAAATACTTAAAGGGAGGGTGTCAGGAGGATGGGGCCGGTCTTTTTTCAGTGGTGCCCAGTGACAGGACAAGAGGAGATGGGCACAAACTTGAAAGTTCTACCTAAACATGAGGAGGAACTTCTTTGCTTTGAGGGTGGCAGAGCCCTGGCAGAGGCTGCCCAGAGAGGTGGTGGAGTCTCCATCTCTGGAGACATTCAAACCCTGCCTGGACACGTTCCTGTGTGACCTGCTCTGGTGGACCTTCTCTGGCAGGGGGTTGGACTGGATGACCTCCAGAGGTCCCTTACCAACCCTATAGCATTCTGTGATTCTGTAATAACTCATAAGCATCTACTGAAAGAAGGCTGAATTTTAGATAACCAGCTCTTTGCATCCTGTTCTGCCCAGTGCTGATGGGGAGTGGCTATTCCAGAGGATGTAATAGGTTTTCTGGGCTTAGTAGCTGCTGGGGTGATTGCTGCCTCCCACGGGGGTTTTGGGGGACAGACAGACTGGGACAACTCCATTTGTTTCCAGGAATTGCAGGGTCATTTTCCATCCTCTTAATTTCCAAGCCTCCAGCCACTAGAGGGAGAGAATGCTACATATTTATGGCTTCGTATGTGTGTGGGGATGCGTGTTTAATAAAGGAATTGCTTTTCTACAGAAAGGCTTTCCAGGCAGTACTATAGCTGGTTTTACCCCCTTTATTTATTTGACCACAGTTTTATAACTGCTCCTGAGATTTGACCTCTGTAGACTTCTGTTTGTTTATGACCTAAAATTGTAAATGCTCTGGAAGATGTTAGATGATCCTTGTTCGTGTTTTACACCCTGTATTTGCTGCCGAGCATCCCTGCTGTGAAATGGCTTCCATGGTGAAACCTTTGGGTACTCCTGGATCTGCCTGTCTCCTCCTGTTACTGCACACCCTGCTGCACCGATACGGCGGAACAGCCAGAGTGGCAACGCAGAAAGGAAAGACGGGGGAACAGTGGGAGGGAAATACCCCCTTCCCTCTGCTTTCTTCCGGGAAAGCCAGAGACTCTTAGAGCCTACGGCCTGTTTCCTCTGCAATAATAAAACAAGCCCAAGAGGAATCTCATTTCATTTGGAATTAAACCATTGAGTTAGTAATTATTGTCGGCAGATGAGTTTTAACAATTTCAAAGGACACCAGCAAGGAGCTGTAGGTTTAGGGAGGGGAACAGGGATGGAACTTTTAAGAAAGGCAGTGTCAGAAAGTGAATTTTGTATACTTTTGAAAATGAAACAAGATTGAAACTTCCCATTGCAGATTGAGCTCAGTGGGGAAGACCCAGGGACTGGCTGTGTCAATGAAAGTCTGATGAGGGGACTTGTGGGGCTTGGAGGATGTAAGTAGGGTGCCTGGGATGAAAGCAGGGTGCTCAGTGCGTTTGAAGAGCTGCAGCCTTTGGTCTGCAGGTGAATTTATCAGGTGAATTTACATCCCTCTGCCGATGGTGGGTGGGGAAGAGAGAGTCTCTCTGCCTTTCTTCTGACTCCAGTAGGTGACTCAAGGCAGCGCTCTCTCAGAAGGGAAACCTCACGATGCTTTAGCAGCCTGAAGTATTGAAGGAGAGCATCCCTCTGGGTAGTTTTCCCGACTCTGAAAGTCAATAGTTCCAGTTAATAGAGGGGACTCAGCAAAGAGGTTTCCTTATGCTGATTGAAGCTGCAGATGATGCTCCAGCACAAGAAGTTCTCCTGGTGAGGTTGGGACTGGTCCCAGCTGCTCCTTTCCCTGCCTCTTTCGCTTGCCCAGCTGTGCCCTGGCTGGCCCAGCTGATGGCAGGCAGGAGGGAGCAGCGAGGGAAACGCATAGGGAGGCACTGGAAACCTTGAGATTGACCTGACTCAGGCACATTAGAAAAATATGCGTGTAAGGACTAAATATACATCAACCTAGAGAAAACGGTAAAAATATTCCTGTTTTTTTGGGGGTATTAGTCACTGGGTTGAGGTTTGGCTGCTCCAGGAGCCCTCCCTACTCCAGTGGGTGCCCCTCTCTGCACCCCTCGCTTGGCTAAGGGTCTCTTACCACGTACTCGTAACTCAGACAAACTGAAGGCACGAAAACGTGGCTGCGAACTGAGTTGCTTAAGCTCAGCGTCCCGGGCCACAGGTCACCGCTTGTATTAAATAATAGAGCTGGAAGAGCGATGAGTGAATATGAAAGACTTCTCCACATCACTCTGTGCATTTTGATGAACTGTGGCCGTAACCTTATAAATATGACCTGCTCGTTAAGCCTTAACTCGCCTGCTGGAGATGCGAGGTCTTGGGAGACCAATCTATTTGCCTTCTGTACAATAGGTTTGTTTATTGAGAGCCATGCTGTAAAATTGTTATTCAAGCAGTAATCTCCTGGGCTTCCGAGGGAGCTCTGCCTTGGCTGGATCACACCGTGCCATCTCACCACTCTGGTTTCGGCCGGTGCAGATATCTCAATGAGAGGAAAAGCATTTGTGTTCCAGGGTTTTGCATATACTTGTGGGTGTAGGACAAGGTCGGGATGCCTTGTCTGAAAGCACCCAGCTCCAGTGAGATCCCCACTGGGTTTGGGTGGAGGAGAGGGGACAGACAGGAGCTTGGGTGGGAATCTAGCTTTGACGTGGTGACAGGGAGGGCTGTAGGAGCACGGCCACGGTGGGCACCCAGGAGGCTCTGTCCCCAGGTCCTGCAAGGGAACATCCCTCCAGGCAAGAGGGGGGAGCACAGTTGCAGGGTGTACGGCTTTGCCAGTCCCTTCTGAGCTTAAAATGCATGACCTGGGGGAGCATCTATTGTTTCCCTGCAGATCATCTCATGAATAGTAATATTAAGCTCTAGTTTTCTTTTAAAAAAATCTTTTTGGCTGCAGATCTCTCTCTAAGTACACAAAATGAATTTATATACAAGCATTGTGCTACTTGTAAAGCCCTTTCTTTTTCAAATTTAGTTTTATTCCTTTTCTTTAATCTCCATAGGATTTTCCCTGAATAAGCAGAACTAGGGCAGTGCTGGGAACAGATGGACATAAAGAAGACTTGGATGCTGGAGAGACTTAACGGGCTTGGGCATCTGAGCTGGGGTGCTTTCCTCATCACCGTAAGAGTTTAATTTGACTGCAGGTTATTAATTTTCGCCTCTAAAGCAGAGGTCTTAGCAACAGAGAGCGTTCCTTGGCAACAGACTGCCGTGCTTTAATTAAAGCAGGTGTGGGAGGTTTAAAAATGCCACTGTTGGAAAAAGTTGAAAGATATTAGCAAATCAAATGGGCTGAGGCATGAGTCTTCTTGTCAGTCAGACGGGGGTGACGAGGAAGAAGGAATAGTAAACAAGATGCAAACCGGGGAGGCAACTTGGCAAAGGAGCGGATCTGGAAGGGAGGCAGGTACGGGACTTGCATGTTTTGCTGCCTTCCCAGGGGCCGGGCTGTGGCTTATCCCAGCCATTCCTGCGGGACGGCGTGGAGAGGGGTGGGAGGAACGGCTGCGTGACTGGGAGGTCTTGGGCTGTGAACCAAATAGTTTACTTAATAAAAAAAATAACCAATTGCTTTTTAAAAACAGGTTTCCAAACTGTGGTTTTCCACGAGGGCTTTCATAAAAGTTGTAGTTTGTTTTTGTTCTCTCAAATATTCAAACTGTCATTTTGTCAGTAAAATCAAACAACAAGTGCTGTGAGGAGAATCTGAGGACACCGTGGCTGTGGCTGTTCCATCATTTCCCTCCTCTATTAGAGGAGCAAGCAGTGTGTGATCCGCACCTCTGCCTGGAGCCAGACTGGTGTCTGTTTGCACCATGACTGCTAAATATAAATACACCGAATAATGAATAATGCCAAATATACATAATTGAATTAGAAATAACTCTAGTTTGTGCCAGCATGTGGAGTATACAGACATGTAGCTGATCTGGGCTAGAGAAGTGGTTTGGAGCAGAGAGAGACAAGTTTGGGCTCCCCTGTCTGTCCTCGGCACTGTTTTGGCGTGTAACCTTGGGCAAGTCAGGAGAAGACCTTCTGCATCCCTGGTGTGCAGATGCAAGAGGGAGATAATAATCTTTTTACCTTTCTATGGTAAACAGCAAGATCCCGATTGCTTACATCAGAGCAAATGATTTTTATGCACTTGTTCAAGTCCTGTAATTTATGACTCAAACTATCTTTGTGTCAGAGTTAGTTCAGGAGGACACTTGTGTCTGGGGCTTCTCAATATGTCATCTCCTATTAAGGAACAAACAATCTTGTAATGTACCATAAATAATCATAATACTTTGCAAGAGCCCGAAGCACTGCGTTATTGCTGTGCTAATCTGAGAGGCACTGGGCCATTATGAAAGTATTCCATAGGGTTTGGGGTTTTTTTCCTGAAGGAAGGTACGTGTTTCATAGCCGTGTAGCGTGGCTGATTGGTTTATAAAGCCAGGCTGGATAATTCCTAGTAGAGGTTAAACAAATTCCCCTCCTTTCTCATTAATTAACCTGTAGAATTTGGTGCCTTTTCTTTGCAGTTCGGTAGAGACAATGGCTGCAAGAACATATTTGTGCTCTCTAATACGCAATGGAGAACATCTGCCTTCTGCAGCACTGAAACAACCGCTGTGTGACAGGGCTCTCCAAAGAGCATTGTCGGGCTCCTGCTTGAATGAGGCAATTCAGGGCTGGAATTTCGCTGGGGAGGCGTTCGCTGGGGGATGTTCTCCATCGCCTGCAGCCAACGTTGGAGCTGGGGAGGAAAGAGAAAGTGGGCGAAAAGCAAAGGAAGGGAAATCCCCATATGAAAGCAGCAGCAGGGGAGGGAGAGAAGCATCTGGGAAAAAGTTTCCCCATCCGGAGAGTGGTTTATAGCAGTATTCTTATGGTGGGAGTAAAGAAAGGAGGCCTTGAAGATCTAAAGATTTCGGTGGTGACGTGGTAATGTAATATAGCGAAGAAGAGAGATTAGAGGCAGGTAAAATCCCGTAATGCTGCTGTGCTTCCTTCAGTGCTCTTGCCGGTTGGAAGAAAATTAACCATCAAGTTTGGGATCCCGGTGTTGTGGTGTGGATCTGTCTCAGACTAGGGATCTGTACCCAAAAGCTGCCCTGTGATGCCGCAGCATGATGGTAAATAAAAGTGGGATAGCGGGGTGGGTGTCTGCAGGTATTGGATCGGACAGCAGGTCGCAGTGGGAATGTCATGAAAGTCTCGTGTGTCGCTTACATGACTCCAGATGCATTGGATGAGGTACAAGGATGGAGATTACTTTTTGCCTTTTCATCAGTGCAACGTGATTGTAAGTGTCCTTCTGCTCATACCCATTTGCTTTGCTTTTGAATCAATCTCCAGCTGCAAGTAATCAGGAGGAAAAAAAGTTACACACAGAAAAGTGGCATTAATATAATAATTATAGTGCTTATATCAGTCACAACTGCTACTGCAGAGCAGTTTCCAGGTAAACCTTGTCCCTCCCTCCCCTGCATCACATCCCTACTCACCTGTGGGGTTATTGGTCTGTACAGATTTAGAGCAAGTGGCTGGATTATCCCAAAAGTTGGTGGATCCAGACCGAGAGTGTGGTATAAGGAATAGTGCAGGCAGCAGGGACCCAGAAGCAGCTGTGAGGCTGGAACACACCAGCTGGTTTTGGTCTTTATTCTGTAGGAAAAGAGACTTTTAGAGTGTGTGACAGGTACAACCTGACCAGACCACAGCTCTGCTGAGAACGGAGATGTGTTACCGATGAGAAATAAATGGGTTCTTACAGGGGACATGTTCTGGAGCCAAGGACCAGCTCTGCTCACCTAAGCAAAATCTATTCCCTGCCTCCCCAGCGGGACTTGGCCCTGCTCTGTGTTGTCTCAGGTGTGTGAGTCACCCCTGGGGACCCCGTGGCAGCACTGCCAGACCTCCAGTGCTTGGGAATCTCTGCAGAAGATTCCCAAAGATGCTGATGGTGCAGCTGTGTCACATCCCCACCTTCCATGGCTGATGGAGTGGTGGGGAAGGGGTAGCTAAACGGACCTTCTTCTGTTTCTTCAGTGCCTTTCTGGAAATAGAGGGATTTCCTCAAATTATTTCAAGCAATATTGAATTATTCACTACCATTGGTAGTAGAAATCACATTTTTTGTAAGTTCAGTCACAGGGCAGGAGCCTGCAGTGCAAACTCTGTGCCCAAATACTACAGACTGGAAACTGCCTCTGGATCCCCTTGGGCGATGTGGATTTTCCTGCCGGTGCGGTACCCGTAGCTCTGTTCCACAGCGCTCTGTGTCACTCACGGCTCTGCTCTGTCCTTTGAAATCCCCTGTGTCCGCTACCCACTTGCATTTGGGTGTGCTTGGCTGCAACATCCCCCTTCGAGCGCCTGACAGAGGAGCCAAGGTGTGGTGCCCTTTCCTGAAAGGCAACTTTGGGGTTGCTCCAGTGGCGAGGCTCGCGGGTGGCTTTGGCAGGGGACTCTGGGGTTTGGTCCCCTGCCCGCTGGCTGCCTGCAAAATGCTTTGGGTAGAGAACGAGGCAACAGAGGTGCAGTTTCTTGGCAGGGGAAATGCAGCTGGGTTCTTTCGGAGATCGCATGTGCCAGAGAGAATCGCTGCCCCGCTGACCTGGGCAAGATTGGATTTGTGCGCAGACCGATGCCGATTCGGGGATTTGGCTAATCTCTGCTTCTTGTTGCCTTTTGTCACCTTTGCAGGGAGCAAGAATTAACCTGGCAGCCTTTGGTTTACTTCTGAAATCAGCTTAGCATAAACAAGGGATAGGAAGTGAAATAGTGGAATGTGAGTCTTATTGACAGGCCTAATCAACAGCTGACGGCAGGAGGAGAGAAATGGGTGTAATTTCTGCTTGTAGCAAGCCTCAACAAAAGTTGTCCTCCTCCAGATCCACTTCACCAATTAGAGCAACAGGGTGGGATGTGCCAGACAGCTTCTCCCTCCATATGCACTGCCAAGGCTAAGATGGGTGTAACTTTGACTGAAGTTAGTGGAGTTACGGGGATGATACAGTGCGTGTTTTAAAGATGATCTTGTGCTTAAGAGGGTCTTTCTTGTATCATTCGTGTGTGTGCTTGACGATAATGCACATCTCTCATTTAATATTTCCTTGCAGAAAAAGCATTTTCCCTTCGATTTCCCTGTTCATTGCTTTTATTTTTAATGCAATTTTCTGAAGGAAACAATGCCCAAGCATCCAGGATGTCTGTCTGTCTGTCAGTTCTTCTGTCCCAGCTCTCCCCACCCCGTGCGGCTTTTGAATCAGTTGGGGACGTTGCACTGGATCTGACTGACGTCCCCAACAGATGATGTACCTGAGTTCTGTGGAAACCAAGATGTGCCCATCACATGCAGTAGGAGATGGTCTCTCCCCAGGGAGGAAGGTGAGGAGCAGCCCCAGATTGACAACATGTATGTTCCAGAACAGTTTTCAGAGATGGGTTTTTCAGACCAGAGTCCTCCTTTGGATGTAGGTAACTTACCTGGGGATTCTGTCGCTTAACATAGGAAACTTAGGCAGAATTCCAAAGTTTGGATGTCTGTAAGTGTTTGCCTCCTGCCTCTTTCTTTTGTCAGCCATCTCTAGGAATAATGATGGCTGTCAGTGCCTGTGTAAAAGGTGATGGAATGCGGCTTGATGTAACTAGAGCAGGCTACGTGGGGCCCAAGCAATGCAAAGCTGCTGGGCAGCATCCCTTCACTCTTGCTTGTACTTCTGTTCTGTCCTGTTTGAATAAATAAATGAAGACACCTAGGCTCTGCTGCCTCGCACGTCCTGCTGAATGGCGCAGGACCAGCAGAAAGTGGCAGTCACGAGGAGCTGCTGGTTGTTTCCTGACTCCAAATCTTCGGCTGCAGGTAAAAATGTTGCCTGCTCCAGAGGTCGGGAGCAGGAGATTCAAATGCCCTTCTGCCCTTGAGGCAGGAGAGCATGGGAGAAAAACCTCGTTCCATCACAACCTTAAATCCTCTGCAAATGCAATAGAGGAGATTGTAGCTTCTCTAAAGGGTTTGCAGTATATCCTGTATATGGATCCAGTATATCCCAGTGTATGTATGTCCTGGCTGTGGGCTTCTATACCCAGAGCAGGATGTTAGCTGTTTCCCACATTGTCTCCACGATGTACCTGCCCTCTCCTGCCTCTGAAGCTACTTGCAGACTTCATCAGCTGCCAAGGAGGAGGTATCAGGCCTCTCGGCGGGGTATTTTGGCCGTGTTGAGGTGTGCGTCAGTCCCTGCGACGGGCTGCCCCTTCCTGCGGGCAGTCGGCTCCAGGAGGATGGCAGAGGGCTGCGGTGGCAGCGCAACAGCCTCTTTCACCGGCCTTGGCCAACTCCTTTTTGATCTCCACATCTCCTCCGTAAAATGGGGAGAACCATGTCGACATACGTGTCCCAGCTGGAGGAACCGGGGGGATTCAGTCCTGTTTCCAGCTGGCTGTGCACATCCCATATGCTATCGCCGCCTCTTCTAACCAGCGCCAGACAGACTCATCTCATCTACCCCGGCGTGGTGGGTGGCCGTATCGATGATGAACGCTTAATGGGTGTCTTGTCTTCTCTAACTGGGTGGTGGGCTGTTGTTTCCTTGCTCTGACCAGAAAATCAGGAAAAAGCAAGGGGGGCGGGCAAGGGATTAAGATCCTTAGTGTGGGTGTTGGGGGGAGGATAACCCAGGGCAGGTGCAGCACTTCTCTGGGCTGGGAGGTTTTGTTTCACTGGGAAGGGGACTCATCCTGCATGCGGAGAGCAGAGTGAGAACTTGCTGCCCTTCAAACATCAGCAAAATCCCCAGCCCCTTGCTGAGCATGGAGGCACGTGCCGGCTCTGCAGAGCTGGGAGTCCCGGGGTGGTGGGGGCGAGGGTGACCGGTCACCGGCAGGACAGGGATGCTGAGCTCTGGTGGGGACCCTCCACAAGTTCTCATAGGTGCCCCCTCCCTCCCGTCCCCTCCCCTCCCCTCCCCTCCTGTAGAGTTTCAAAGCACGGCAAGGGAAAAAAAAAAAAAAAAAGACATCCCCCTCCCCTCAAATCCCTCAGTCTGTGACTGAAATAAATAACTACAATCCCAGGTAGTGAGGAGGCTGCTAATAACGTGCTCTTGACAGGCACGGGATTGCCGGGCTGAGGGATGGCTGAGTGAAAGCTCCAGGCTAGGGTGGGGGTGGGGGGCTTCTTTTTTTTCCTGCCAGCTCTTGCCAGGCAGTAGGGATTTTTTTTTTTCCCTTCCCCTCCCTGATAATAAGGACATCATCAGAAGCAAGATGCAGTGGCTAAGGGATGGAGCAGGAATGGTGAGTTCAGGTAGCTATATCTTTCTCTTTTCCTCTTTATTGCAGTACTTTGACGGGGAAATAAGCCTCCGTCCTATCTGCTGACTCCTCCTTTACTCCCTGTCCTTGAAACCATTGATCACTCTGTAGCCATTTTATGGACTCTGCATTCCCAAACTGCTGAGCAAAAGAAGAAATTAAAAGAAAGGAAGGAGGGGGTGCATGCGTTGGGGCGTGGGAAGGGGGGAGCGGCGTTTGGCAGGGGCTGGGGAGGTGGGTTTCGGGAGGGTGAACTGGTGGGTTTGTGGTGGGGGGAAGCAAAGGGATTTTCCAGGTGCTCGCGTGTGTGGTGTAAGAGCCGGGGGAGAGGACTGGAAGGAGAGGAGCACCGGAACGGGGATGCTGGCGGGCAGCGGCGTTACCGCCACTGGGACCTGTCAGATCTGCCCCTTCTGGGAATGATGAGTTGCGGTGCGGGGGGGAGCTTGAATTTGCTGCTGAGCCGGGGCATCCCTGCCTTTGCTTGCATCAGACTGTAAAACACTCCTCTGAAGTGCAGAGGCTTCAGGAAAGCAGTTTAAACAGTGACAGCTCTGCTTAATAATAATAAAAAATAAAATCCTGCCAATTTGCAGATGCCCTGGTGTGCCTTGAGTACGGCTCGGAGGGGCTGTATCTGCCAGGAGGGAAGCTGGGGAAGTTCCCCCATCTCGGCAAGGGTCCCTCTTTCTCATTCAGAAACTTCCCTGTGAAGAGATGCGGTTGTTATTGAGATCTCCTCCTCCCCAGCTCTCCCTCCTCTCGCGGCTTTGCTTTGCAATGGCATTTCCCTCTGCTTTCTCTCTCTGCGCTGGGCTGGGTTTTGCAGGGTGGGGTTTTTTTGTGTTGCCCTTCCCTGAGCGTTTTCCATCCTGCCGGGAGCCTCCGGGCATCCCTACGGGCTAGTCCCGTGGCATGGACCCGCTCCTGGTGGCTGGCAGCATCGGGCCGTTGGCATCACCCGGCTCAGCCCCTGCGTTTTGGCTCCGTTGGGGACACCCGGCAGATGTTACCGGCAGAGGGGATGGGATGATTTTGGAGCCAGCACAGAAATCACTGCCCGTTCTCTCCTGATGCCCAGCCACCAGCTCCGTGACGCCCTATGCGGCTTCCTCCTGCCCTCCATCCCCTCTTAAGATACTTAGACAAACAGGAGCTTAACGATTGATGCTTCTGAACGACTGTGAAGCCAGTGCTGGAAGCATAATGTGAGGGTGTAGACAACAGCCTGTGGCAGATAGCAGATTTGTTTAGGGTCCTGTTTAAGGCTTGTCTCCCACCCAGCAACAGTTTGGGGTTTTTGCTGCCTCCTCCCACCCTCTGAGCACCCAGGTTTTCTGCCACCCTGTCCCCTCACCTCCCTGGGGTAGCACTTTTCCCCTCTCCGCCGGTGTCTAAGCAACACAAATCGCCTTTCCCCCATTTGCCAATTTACATTTGCAGAGATTACTCTGTTGAAAGAAAAGTGGTGATGGAAAGCTGGATGTGCCTCTTTCATCCTTCTTTCCTTTCCTCCTGGGTGACTGCTGAGCTCTGGTGGGGAAAGGAGGGGATGCGGTGCAGGGGGAACTGCTGTTCTAATTGACATAGCGCAAGACTTGACACTTCCTCGCCCTCTTATCTTTCCAGCTTCCTTTCTTGCTGCTGGCAATAAGGGAGACTTTGTTATTTTGTTCTGATTAGGCTAATCTTTGCCTTTCTTAGAGAGAAATTATAGTGGTTGCTGAGTAGCCTGTAATTTAAAATATTCTGGGGGGAAGGTGAAACTCCAGTGATTGATTTCTGAAGCAGGTTCTACCCAGGAATTTCCCAATATTGCTCCTTCTAATAAGGGAAAAATGAAAGAGAGGGCTGTGGTTTCTGTATTTTACACAGCAGTTTAGCAGCCTCAGCAGTACATGAAGATACTCCTTGTGTCTCTAGATCATCTGAAAATAAGGAAAAAAATTATTACAAACCAACAAAGTAAAACTGAACCAAATAAGATTAATCCAGCAGAGATCTTGCAATCTCTCGCGAGCGAGGAGTCTGGTTCCCTGGGGACGGGTGGCTGCGGACCGAGGGATTCGACAGGCGAACAGTGGAGACTTCGGGCTACAGGGAACCCTCTTATGGCCACGCCATGAAGCCAAGGTCCTGGTGACGCTTGGTCCATACAAATTCAGCTCTGCTTTTGCAAGACAAGGCTTATTGGTCCAGATGTCCTGGCCAAGTGCCAATGCAGTTACATTCCATCTAATGCAGATTTTGCCTGTTGTTCCCATTGGTTTAATCTTTAGCAGTTAAAACGTTGGATCGTATTGGTGTACTCTGGTAAACAAATGAGTTATTCCACACCAGAAGTAGCTTTGTTTCAGCACGTCAGTGTGAATATTATCATCTCAGTCTTCTGGCTAAAATGTGCTCCAGAAATAGAAAATGGCTCAGTTTACTCCTGAGCGAAGGTTGGCTGCTCCGTTCACACGCATTTGGCCGCCTCCCCTATGGTGAGGAACCTTGGTCTTTCATCTAGAGCAGCACTGGACCAATTTTCATGAGCACTGAACCTCTATTAAGGCTTGTCGGCTGTCTTTTTTCACTCTGATATTATTTTCTATGTATCTACTAAAGAACAGCAACAGAAATTTATTTTGAATAGCATCCCTGGACTTTGTTCTGCTCAGGCACGTTGGTCTCACCCTGGATTTTAGGCTGATTCCTCAGGAGTTCTGCACAGCACTGATTTATTGAAAGTACTGTTTTCTATCATTCTCAGCACTGGGATGGGTTAAAGAATCAGACCCGCTCCCTTTCAGAGTTACTCATCTCAGGGAAGTGTGTCACTAATATTTTACAAGTGATAGTACCTTTTGTTCTCATGGCAGGTGGCTCTTTATTTCTAAATGAGCCCCTTAAACCTAGCTATTATTCCGTAATATTAAGCTGTCGGGTCTGCTTTTTCTTCTCCTTTGCATGTGCTGCTTTCTGTTTTTTAAACAATTAATCTTTTGCCAATTATGCTAGCATCCCATGAGGGTATTTTACATGCTTCATTGGTACTAAGTTGCTAAACTCTGCAAGTATCTGTTTCTAACCCAGAAAGATGAAACTAATTGTCATTGGTAGTGATGAGAATAAATCTACACATCTGATGGGCATTGTAAGTACGATGATTATTTGGTTAGGCATTCTGCACAGAGAATATTGATCCAGCATGATAATCAAATGATTTGATGGCTTTAAATCAGGCCATAATACAGCCTTTTCTGGAATTGTTTTTTGTCTGACAAGGGCAGAGTTTTTCCCTAAGCCTTTGGCTGGATTACAGGAAAGACAAGCGCGCATCTTCCTCGGTATTTCCTCACACAGGGTCTGATTCTGGGCTCAGTGTCGTGCCTGTGAAGTCAGAGTGAGTGCAGCCATGAGCTTCAGTAGATACAGAGTCCCAGTCTTTTTTTTTTTTTTTTACAGGCATATATAGTCACATTTTTACAGTGTCTGTTGTTCAAACATTTAAAATCAATCTGTTGATATTTTACATTGCTGTCATAAACAAAAAGTAAGCTGTTGTAAATCATCGCAACTTAAAATATGTTGAATAGGAATTCAGGGAATAAAAGGGCCAAATACTGCAAGTGGTGGAGATGTTCACGAGCCAGTTCAGCCAGAAAACTTTCTTACATTTTTCCTTACTGATTATTCTCCGCTTGTCAGTTTGCAAATCATGAGATATTTAAAGTACAAAGACTCTTTGCACTCCATAATCCTAAAAAGCTCCATGTGAAGTCGGTGAATGAGAAGTGGAAGAAAGCAGTTTGGGTCTGATTTTCATTTTTGAAAGTTTGGATAAGGAAATGCAGTTGGTGGGGAGAAGCCAGGCCCAGGATGGGATGGAAAAAAGGATCTTAGAGTATCCAGGCATTAGGGATAAATGGGACTTAAGAGGCTCAGAGCACCCAGAAGTCCCAAGGAGATCAAAGGGAGCTCTGGGCTCGGCTGATGGAGCACGTTGCAGTGAAGCACCCAGTGACCTGCGGAACGGTTTGGGTGTCCTGCAGAGGATGCGGTTTGGTCTGTCGTCCCTCTACCCTGCAGCCTCAGCAGGGAGGGCCTTTTCCCACCAGAGAGTGGCTTATTCCAAGTTTGTTCCTGTTCATCCTGGGATCTGCTGTCCCTGGAGGGTGATGCTTGGGTTGAATGAGCTCTGCCCGCTCTGGAGAATTTTGTGTTTGCTGCAATGCCATAGAGCTCCCGAAGCCTTAAGTCAGCCCCATAAAATACATCTCTTTGTGGGATTTTTCTCACCCACATGGTTTTTGCTCTGTTTTCCATTTCTCTCTCAGTTTGGGGCTTCTTTAATTGTTCAATTACAGCTTCCTACTAGTGTTGCTGTAAGAGTATGCAAAAATTGTCCAGGTTAAGAAAGAGCTGATGTTACAGTGAATAAAAATCTTTGGATAAATACCTGATATATACGTACGACTGCCCTGGTGTCAGTCCCAAGAGTGGATAGGAGGAGGTCTGGCTCTAGTCCCACCTCCAAACCATGGCTCTGTGCCCCAGTTCCTCCCTGCTGGATAATGGACACGCTGGTAACTTCTCTGTCCCCTGAGATATGTACTGATTATTCATCGGGGATGTCTGGAAAACCCTTTGAGACCGTTGCTTGGAGGGTGCCGTAGAAATATGAAGCGGTATGTCATGGAGCATGGAGCAGGATGCACTCGCTGGGAATCCACACACACCATGTGGTCACCCAGTCCATCTGTCCCTCCCGTGTGCCGGGTTCCGGTGTTTGAGCACAGCGGGGCTTTGTAAACTGCGGTGGTTTTTTAACTGCTAAGAACCTGATTTCCTTGTATCTAGTCAAAGGGTTTTTCTTTTTTTAAACACTTCATGAAAAATCTCTGAAATGCTTCAAGCTAACATCTTAATGTATTTATGACATTAGCTGCTTCTGCTCCAGAACGGTTGCTCTGAATCTCTTTGAGCCCGGCTGTTATTTTGAACATGACTAATTCCCTGAGTGACTAAGCTCTTAGATAATAGGAAAAATTCATCAAGTTATCTTGGTCTCCAATAGTTTCTATTGTTATGAAAAGACGTCTTATGAAAAAAAAAATAAATAAAGTTGCCTCTTATGTAATGTGGGCAGGGAGAGGAAAGAGGAGTGTTGTTAGAGAATGGCAGGAGCGTCGTATCTGGGAGCCAGTTTCAGGCTGTGAAATCTCTGATTTGGGCTGGTAGGAGGGTGTGGGTGAGAAGTCCAGTCCAGTTGCTGGTCCAGAGCTCTGGTGAACTCTCGCTGAACCCAAAGAGGCGTATTCATGTGCACAAGTGCTCTGTTCAGAGGGGATCCCAACTTAGAATCACAGAATGGTTTGGGTTGGAAGAGACCTTAAAGATCATCCAATTCCCACCCCCTGCCCTGGGCAGGGACACCTCCCACCAGACCAGGTTGCTCCAAGCCCCATCCAGCCTGGCCTTGAACCCCTCCAGGGACGGGGCAGCCACAGCTTCTCTGGGCAACCTGGGCCAGGCTCTCACCACCCTCAGAGTGAAAAAATTTCTTCCTGAGATCTCATCTCAGTCTCGCCTCTTCTAGTTTTAAGCCGTTACCCCTCGCCGTGTTTCTACATGCTCTTGTAAAAAGTCCCTCTCCAGTTTTCTCCCTTTAGGTACTGAAAGGCCACTATAAGATCTCCTTAGAGATGCCATACTGCAGAATTCCTTGCGTTTTACCCAAGATAATGTTGGGCATGCAGTAAATTGCACCACACCACCTCTGCCGTAGCTGTTGCAGACCTCATGCAATACTGTGTTTGGGACCTCAGCTCTATCCTGATGCACCTCTACGTTGGCGTTGCTGATTAATGGTGCAAAAGGGCAATTTGTGCTTCTTGAAGAAGCCAAGGCAGCACCAGGTTCCTTTTCTTCGCCTGTTGTGTTTAACCCGTGTCCTCCAGTGAGCAGGTTTATCCCTGTGATCCCGCACAGCGGGTGTCCCTTTGGCTCGCTGCAGTGGCACGTTGTCACGAGCAGTTGGCAGGAGGGCAAGCACTGGGCGCTCCTGGGAGGCTGTTGTGTAGCATCAGACAGGGACCGATCACTGCAAGCGATCCCACTGAGTCGGATGGAATAGGAAATGGAAACATCTTGGCATTCATTTGCCTCATTTGGAGAAAGGAAAAAAAAGAAAGAAGCTATAAACTTCTTTTTCCTTTTTAATGCTGATATTATTGCTGATAAAAATGAGTGTTTTATGTTCTATTCATACATCTACTGATATCCAGCTGGAATTCCTACTTCATTAGGTTGCCTTGCCTCGTTTTCTTCATTAAAAGAGTGCCAGATTCAATAGGCTGTTCCCTCTCCTTTATTTTTGGCAGGCAGAGATGGGGAGAAAATGATTTATATGAAATACATCTAATTCTCTAGGTTAATTTGTGTGAAGAACATGACACCCATGGGTCAGCTTCTTAATAAGATGGGTTTTTCTTTACTCAGTATCCTGACAAGGAGAAATCCAGGGAAGCCAAAGCCAACAGTGTTGCAGAAGGAGTATGAGGAGGGCTGCAAGGAGCTGCGGGCCATTTCTTTCCATCCTCATTCCTCTTGCGTGAGGCAGGGCCGGGGCTTCTGCTCCCTGTTGGGCCATGGGACAGTAAGTCACGGGACTGTGCCTGGGCTCTGCTTTCCTAATGTACACCTGGTGGATAATTTCATATTTCCCTCAGGGTGAGCTCAGGCCCACAGAGCAGCAGTAAAAAGTTGAATAACAAGTCCCAGGGAGTGAACTGCATCAGGACTTTCAAATTCATAAGCCTTTGCGTTTCTCCCGGTGCACCGGAGCAGCACCCGGTTTGGCCATGCCCATAAGCAGGGCTGATTATAATCTGTTGGGTGGAGAAGGGAGAGTCCTCGTGCAGGAGAGCTGCTCATTAAACCACATTTTCCGCAAGGTCAGTCAATAAAGGCGCAAAGCAGAACCAGAGACTTTTTTTTCTTTTTTTCTGCCTTTTCCTCTATGTAATTTCTGACATCGCTGTTTAGTATGTGCATCATGGATCCGGCTCTTTCCATTCTGCCCGGCATCTCTCTCCTCACTGCTAATTGCGGGGCCTCCACAGGCTTCGGCAGATGAAAATACTCTATTAGATTTGCTTTTTTAACGGCGCAGGAAATGTGATGCATTTGGATTTCAAAGGACCTTCCTGTGTTGTGGCAAAGCTGAAATACGCCCTTTGATTTTCACGGTGAAGAGATTTCTCTTCTTTGGGTCTGTGCGGCTGTATTTCTCGGGGACCCCACTGGGGACAGTGACCCCGGATTTATAAGGTAGCTTCTAGTGGGTGATGATTATTTTCTTTTCACTTGCCACTGTGTCCAGGTATGTGTTGGTGTGAAGATCTCTGCCATTTAATGTCAGAAATGAGAGCAGAAGCGCTGGAGTTCCTCTAAGAGGGTCCGGAGGGAGCAGTGGAAGGAAGGGACTTGGATTTTTCTGTAGTTTGGGCTTTGGTTTTGTTTTTTTGGTTTTTTTTTTTTTTTTTTTTACCTTGTTTCTAGGCTCAACTGCAAACCCGGAAGCCTGAGAAGTAAAATTAAGAAGTAAATGTCTATGTATTCTTTTAGGCCAATTTTTTTTTTTTTTTCAGACAAAAGAGAGCTTATATAAGGTTAAAATGAACATCTGAATTTGATGGGTCCTTTGAAACTGAACTTTCTTGCTCCCTGAAGGCTTTCTCTGTGACCAGGGTAATTGGTGTTACCACATTTCTGCTGGTTTTGAGGGTTTTTTTTCTTCTTCTTTTTCAAAATCATGAGTCTGAGGATGCTTCTAGAGTACAGGCTGGGGTGTGGAGCAGATGCAAGGAGAAGAGAAAGCACTTGCAACATGATTGCCGGGGGCATGAGATTTTAGTCTGTCTTAATGCTTTAAGTTCAAATAAACTTAAAAATAGAAGTACTGTTGTTCTCGCTGCAGTCCAGACAAGCACAATGGAATGAACCCCCCAGACAGGCTCGCTCTTGGTGCCATTTGGGCATGATTTGTGTAGTGTCACAGAAGCTATGAAAACTGCTGAGATGAGGATGTGGCTCCTTGGTGTAACGTGGCCGCTGCTGGGGCAGAGCCTTGGGTTGTGTGTGCGTGGCATGGCCCAGCAGGTGAGGGCAGGATATTAGCAGGGAAGCACGAAGCCGTGCCAGGATACAGATGGCACCTGATCAGGGTGTTCTGGAAGAAGCATCTGGACACCTTATAAGGCGACAGTGCCAAGGCTTTGGCTTTATTTCCCCCCTCACAGCATCATGCAAGCGCTCGAATTCTTCGACAGAGGAAAGAGCACCATCTGCTGAGATGCTGGCTCTGTTTGTAGAAGGAACCAAGATTAATTGAGGTCTCCAGATGTGGTCCAAGGCCATCCTGGCTGGTATCTGACATGTCACTACTGCCCTTCGCTCAAGGGGTTGAGACCTGTTCATCTGGAACATGGTTAGTTTTCAAGAGGGTGGTTAACCAGGGCTGGTGCACAAGCATATCCCAGCCTCCCTGGCCTGCCTTTGATTGCTGTCTGGCTGTAGTATTAAATGAAAGGGTTATAAATAAATCAATTTCTACACTGGAGACATAATTCTGTTGTGTATCACTTCTTGTTTTCCGAGATAAAATTAGAACTGGTGAAGAATGGAAAAGAGTTCACCAACTACAGCTTGCCTGAGCTCTGTGTGTCTTTGTATATAGTACATCTACCAAGGATCAAGCTGTGGAGGTCAATGTGATGCTTCCCATCTTTGGGTGAAATTCTTGTTTTTCGTTTTCGTGGAATAGTGAGAGCAGTGACCCAGAGATGCTCAGGTCTGTCCCTGCAGCCTCTGAGCTTTGTGTAGTGCTCTTGCCCAGTTGGTCATGCAGGTTAAGCAGCGCGGCAAACTCAGCCTCCGGCAGTGCCCTGTGTTCTCTTAAACATTGCAAAAGTGGGCTTAAAAACGTAAATTTACTCTCTTTTCCAGCACTCTTAGCCTTGCTACAAGAGCAGTTTGCTTCGCGGGTCCTGCTCTGCTCTCCTCCCCATCCACCTTCTCTTCCCTTTCATGGCTTTGCAGGCTCTCAACTCAGCCTTTCCTTATGCAGTTCTTCTCCTGAAGTCTATTTAAGCCTCACCAGCTTTTGAGATGATCATCTTACCCTTGCCTACCTCTCCCTCTCTCCCCTTTGTCTTTCTCTAGTTGTATTTTATACTAGTCCTGTAAATGAATCATTTGCTCATCCAGCCGTGCTAGGAATTTGCTAAAGTGTCCCGTGTGGTTAATGTGGAAGATACTGGAGGAACCTGTGCTTGTTTTGGCCACTCCATCGCTTTGTTGTTTCTCCACTTGTTTTCTCTCTGGTAGAGAGGGCTGGGACAGACAGTCCATAAATATACAAGATTATGGAGATTCTTGAGGAGAAATACGCGTTTTGCTGCAGCTCTGCAGCTTGTAGGCTGGTGCCTGCCCTCTGGCCAAAGGATGGGAGAAGAGGGCTCTGTATCAGATTTACTGTGAAGAGAAAGGAAAAAGAGGCAAGTCCCAGTTTAAGAAAATCCTCCTTTTTGGAAATTTAGCAAATCATAATCCCACTGGCCTTTAATCTCTGAATCCCCGAGTTTAATTCCTGGCTAGATTTAGAAAAAAAGAATTAATTTGATGGTCTTCTCATAATCTCTAATGGACTCCATGAATCAAATCCCACATCGGTGCCTGATGCAGCAGGTCAGCGGTCCCAGCAGAGGAGACTGGGAATGGAAGAGCAGTTGCCCGTCTCCTCCCCCCACAGCCCTGGGTACTGTTGCTGTTCCTTCCTCTTGGAGGGCAATATTAATTAAAATGAAAAGTTTAAACTTCTCTCACAGTGCCATGTAGGTCTGAGATGCGACTTGTGCTCAAAGAGGGAATAGAAAAGAACCGAAGCAGTTCAGGACGGACGATCACTTTTCCCCTGGGCCATGGGTTTGATCCAGTCCAGACCAACAGGACCATAATTTTATTCCCACACAGAGTCACAAGCCACCCTGGGATTTATTTGAAATTTTCTGAAAATTTTCCAAAAGATTTCTGAAAAGTTTCCAAAAGATTTATCTCCTTTGGCCAACTGATGAGTGGGTTTCTCCAGCCTGGCAGAGTTGGGGTCCTCATGCCCAATCTCAAATCTCAGCCACACATGAACGGAATTCACTGGGTCTGCATAGGATCGTAGAATCATAGAATTGTCTGGGTTGGAAGGGACCTTTAAGATCATCTCGTCCAACCATCAACCTAACTCTGATAAAAACCATCACTAAACCATGTCCCTGAGCACTATGTCAACCCGGCTTTTAAATACCTCCAGGGATGGTGCCTCAACCACTGCCCTGGGCAGCCCATTCCAATGCTGAATAACCCTTTCAGTGTAAAAATTGTTCCTAATATCCAATCTGAACCTCCCAGCCTTGAGGTTATGAGTTTGCTTGATTTTTGCGGTCAATCGAAGATGGAGTTGATGTGGTAGGAGAACATAGATACCTCTACATGTCCAAGAGATTGCTGCAGTGGAGGGTGTTAATCTGCACGGGGGATCTACGGGAGCTGGAGCTGAAGCCCTGGGCTGCCCCACACCCCTGCCGGCTCCTGGGGAGACCGTGTACCTGTGAGTGGGAGAGGGATATAGAACCTTTAAGCGTTCCAATGATAAATCCTCGCTCCTGAGTTAGAGCTGTGTTTGTTAAGCCAGCAGTGGTGGGTTGTGCTAATTGCTGGAGACATCCATTGGAGGGAGTCGTGGTCACATGGCTGAGCCCAGTGCCTTAAGCACAGAAGGAATAGAGACTTGGTATCATCTGCTTCAGAGGCTTGCCTCAAAATTACCGTATTGTAATTAATGGCGGTGTAGGAGCCCTTCTAATTTGTCTGCTATTTGGGAATCCAGAATACAATTTCTGTTTATGTGTATATAGAGATTCATGTGTACATATAGTTGTATGTGCGTGGTGTATTAGTGGAATTCAGCCCTGGCTGAAGCTCAAAACTGCTTTCTCATACAGAAGCCATCGCTGATCTTGCGTTACAAATTGTGCTCCTCAGAGCTACTGTGGTGTCAGGGCATGTGCTGTGCTGTGAGGGGAGCTGGTGTTTTATATAACTGTTACAAAGCTTTTCTTCTAGTTCCTCCGTTTAGCTCTATGCAGAAGGTTAGATCAAACTTTTCAGAAAGCTATACATGAAGTTAAACTTTGCGGTGGTTTTATATAAACCCCTGTTGTGTAGGTGTTCTTTTTCAGTGAGGCTTCTAAGAGAAAGTACCATCCGTTTTCGTAGTAAAATTAACATTTAGTGCACGCAGAAGGCATGGGAAATTATATAAAGCAGCAAGTACTATTGGGAATATAATTTAAATAGAAGCTTCTATGCCGTAAATCTGGTTGTGCTGCTCACCCTTGGTGGCTGTTTCACACACAACTTTCACCGGAGCTCAACATTCGCATCTGTACGCGGTGAGGCGCTTTCCTGCCTCATCTCTTGGGGCGTTTGCTCCGGAGCGTGACCCGGGGAGGATGGATGCTGCGGCCGGAGCCTCCTGGGCTGCAGCATCACTGCAGCTGGGGCAATGGTGGGGTCTCCGCAGCCATCGCCCCCTCCACCCCGGCTGGTGACGCACAGGCTGGACGTGGGGAGCGGGACGGTGGGGGACCTCCTGCCTGCAGCTGGCAGGCGGTTTCCAGGCTGAGGGGGGGCTGGCTTCATTGCCTCTATTTATAATCTCTGCCCACCCCTGTGCTCTGACTGGCTCAGCTCTTGCAGAGTGACTGCCTGAGACCTGCCAGGCACAGCGCTCCTAATGTTAGAAATCCTCTTTTTCAGCCACGGAAGTAGCTATTGAGCATGTGTGATGGCTACTGCACCTTTTTTTTTTCTGGATATTTCTTAGGCCTCCGCTGCTTTTACCTGCCCGATTTTTGCTCCCCGTGTCTATATGCAGAGGCACAGAGGAGTCTGCCGTGAAACCCTGCCGGTCGCTTCCCCATCCCGGCATTGAGGGGACACAAACAGGGCAGGAGAAGGCGAGGGACAAGCTGTGTCTGCGGAGGTGTCTGCAGGTGCTGGGGGCTGCTGGGGGCAGGTAGAACATCCCCACTGGGCTCCCCCTACAAGTAAGGCTGGGTCTAGAGCCAGGCTCCCTCTGTGCTCACTGCAATTCAGAGGAAAAGATTAACTGGCTGTAAAGATGCCTCTAAATATGGGCCTGTTGTGTATTTTGGAGCGGTCACTGTCATTACTGAGGCTGAAACTGGAATTTCATGGATGTTTGCGGGAGTTCAGGCTTGGACTTTGGAAAATTGCCTGTATTGTTTTGGGAAAGGATGGTAACAATAATAAATACTCCACATCTGTTATCTATTTCCTATTCTGATTAATTGAAAATTGCATCAGGCAGAGTGACTGTCCTGAAAATGCACACTTGGTAGGAGATGTGGGTCTGGAAGCTGGTGATCAGGCAGATCCATCACCTGGGTACAGCCTGGCGTGTGGGGCCGCCGAGCTGCCAGCCCGGGGCAGGTTTGAAGCAGCTTCTTGTAAACAGACAGGTGAAAAATCACCTTTCACTCTCCTCCTGAATGAGAAATTCTCTGCTTGAACAGAGCAGGGGGGGGTCTCGGTTGCTGGAGTCAGCGTCTGGCTTTTAGTTGTCGCACAAAAGAAAAAAGAGAGAAAAAGAAACCCCCTGATTAACCCAAACCATTCTTACTTCTAACACTGCTCAACGCAACCCACCCTCTGCCTCTGCCAACACACCACGGCCCACACTTGCTCCAAAGCTGGTGAGAAACGAGGAGGAGGGTGTGTTGGACGAGTGTTGGTCTCCACAAACCACGGGGGCTCAGCGGAGGCCGAGGAGCGGGGGCGCTTGGAGGCTCTGTCCTCGCCCACCCAACGCGGTCTCTCCTTTGATGGTGTTTGGGGGTGGATGTAGAAAAAGGCCGCTCCTTTTGAGGGAGCCCTCTGGCTACTGCAAAGGAAAAAAAATAAAATAAGCCTTACAGTAAATAGCTGGGTTTAATATCGATTTGAATGGTAAGGGGGGGGGGGGTGTAGGAGCATAATCCCACCCGTCCCTTCCCCAAATGCTGGTGACAAAAAATGTCACCTGGAAGAAGGACACTGTGATGGGACGTGCAGGCCCTGTCCCTTAAAGTCCTCCCAAACTCTTGTTTTTTGCTTCTGGAGAAGAAAATAAGTGCTTGTCTGGGGCGTGTTGGCCTTGTGTCGGTGTGGGAACGTCCCGGGGATGTTCTTAGGAGAAAGGTTCCTGGAAGGTGCTGATGATCAGCCCCTGTATGTACATTTTTGTCTGTAATGTGTATGCATTGGCAGCACTTCTATATTTGTCTCTGCCTGTAAAATCATTTGCTTTTTCCAGCTGAGCGCATCTTTTTTATGTGTGTGTGTGATGCCTCTCTCAGGTAATTGCTGGTTCTGGGATCTGAGGCTGAGGTTTGGGGATGGCAACTGGCACCTGGACCATAAGCACTGAGTGTGTTTGAGAATTCAATGTGGGAACGAGCTTTTCTGGCTGCTGTAGATGGAATAAAGATCCTCCATCCTGTCCTCCCCCCCACTCCCCTTTTATACATCTCTATTTGTAGAATCAGAATTCAATTTAACTCTTAGCATGGAGAAGCCCAGCGCAGTGCTGAGGAGAGAGGCTGTGCGATAGATTTATGAGGGGATGATGTGCATAGCATTGTACCGAGCTAAAAAGTGATTCCCCCTACAAAATCCCCACCTTAATGGCTCACAATGAATTTCCAAGTTACCAGGGCTTGTCTTTTTGTTATTTTGGCTGCTTTTCTTCCCCGCTCTTTCTCCTGCTCCCCTACCTGGTCTGAGCAGGCTCCTGGCAGCACTGGCTCTTTTTTTGCTGGCGTTTAATATTTCCCATCCGAAGCTTAGCGCGGGTGGTACGGACGGGGCAGCCGTGTCCCCGTTGTGCAGAGGCAGCGAGGAACGGGATCTACGTTGCACAGAAAGCCCGGAGACGCCTTCCTGGAGCTCGACGTTGGCATCCGACCTCCATGCCGCCTTCCCGGCTACCCCTGCACGGCTCTGTTTTCCCCGAACTGCCGCAAAAGTAGAGGTGGGGAGGGGGGGGGGGCGGAAAAACCATGCCGGCACGGCGCTCCCCATCACGGCGGGCGGAAGACTCGCGTATTTATGGAGCCAGCGCTTCCTTTTGCGTTTGAGTGACAGCCAGGATCCCTTCGCTGCCTGGTCACTGGAGCTGATTAGTATGCGCAAGGGTCCGCCTCGCACCGAGAGATGCAGCCGCAGCAGCTTGCAGAGCTCTCACACTCACCCAGGCTTCTTACCCGCACTGGCTTGACGAATTAAAAAACGAGCCAGCCAGCAAGAGAGAGACCGGGAGAGAGAGGGGGGACGAGAGAGAGAGAAGCTCGCAGCCAGCGCTCGCTTTCTTTTCCTAAAGGAAGGATTTTTGCATCTTAAGTGCTCACTGGTTGTGATGATGCTCCACGTAGCGGGCTCCAGCGTGAGCTAGAGACAGCAGATAGGGGGATAAACTCAAAGCAGACCACAAAGCATTTACGAACAAAACCAAAACCAGGATCAGTTTTCTCCTCTATTCTAGCATGGTGGATGTATGGACAGTCTTACAGAGCAGAGGTTGACTTCTCCAAATCTGCCAGCCCCACATCTTGAACACTACAGTGTTCTGCATTGCACCATGACCTTGGATGTTCAAACGGTGGTCGTTTTTGCAGTGATTGTGGTGCTATTGCTTGTGAATGTCATACTCATGTTCTTCCTGGGCACTCGTTAAATGGATTTTTTCTCCTGAGCTGTTGGGGGCTACTACTACCACTAGCAATTCAACAAGAGAGCAAGAGCGAGAGAGAGAGAGAGAGAAAGGCGAGAGAGAGAGAGAGAAAGAGAGAGAGAGAGATTTCTTACTGAGGGGGGAAACGCGTTGAGCTTCAACATGGCCTCGCTGTGATATGTATGACGTTGGTATATTATCTCTCCCTAAATCTTTTGTCATGTCTTGTCTTTTAAGTATGCCTGTAAGTGTAGCTGCTTTTGCCTGGGTTTTAAATGTGATAAATAATAGTAAACCATTCATATATCGTTCTGTGCTAGCGAGATAGAGCTATACATATTTAGTTAGAAGCAGAGTGAAAATATCTTGCTGTGGTAAGCACTGGCTGTGTTATTTTGCTTCCTTTAAAATCGAGACTCAAGTTAATAATAAGTCATTTTGTGTGCAATTTCTAGCAAGCAGTTAATGTGCGATGTCTGTGAGAGTAACCATGTAGCTGCCAGGTGAGAGGCGGTGGTGTGTGCAATCGAATCGAGCTCTGGACGTTTTTAAGGGGGGGGGTGATGAGAAATCCTATTAAAGGATGAAATCTTTGCTAAAATAACATTCAGCCACAAAAAAAAAAAAAAAGGCAGAGAAATTCTACTTACTTTATTTATCTGTGTTGCCTTGATGATCTGACTTGATTTCTCAATATTCAGCCCAAAAGCCTCCAAATTCTCTGTCCCCACTGATGTAGCCCGGCTCCTTTCTTTAAAGATGCGAGAGGGACGGAAACATAACCTGCCGGGCTTTTTTTCTGTTTGTATGTGCTTTCTATCTCTGCAAATTGGGAAGGAGGGATCAAAGAGAAAAAGGGATGCATGCTTTGTTTTTCTTTGCTAAAGCAACAGATCCGGAGGGGTTGGGGTTTGCTTTGATTTCTCTAGAAATTTTATTTTGGCTTTCTTTTCTTTCTTGTGTGTGTGTGTATATATATATATAATTTTTGGTAATGTATGTAAGATAAATCTTTGCCCACCTCAAGGATAACGAGATTTTGAGATGGGTTGTTTTGCGTGACTTTATTTACATTGATTTTCTTGAAAATGAAGTGCTGAGTTGTGTATTATAGGCTTGCTGAAAAAGGTGTCCACTAGTTAGAGGTCCTTCTGTTGAAAGATGTCTAGACCACAATTGCAATGTTTACAGCTTGGAAGCAGAGCTGGCTGGGGGGGCTCGACTCTCAGTGCATGAAGTTTAGAGAGAATATGAAGGGAATGTCTGAAAAGAGCGATGGCTTGAAAACATGTCTGTATACTATGTTTCTGTTAGAAATCTTTGGGATTTTTTGTTTATTATTTTCCCCTCCGGAAAAATCAGAATTGCTCAAAACAAGAAAAAAAAATAATAATCACAGTTTGAAAATGTTTACATTTCTTGCTGATGTTCACTGGAATTGTATTGCCTTGATAATTTAACTAGTTCATGCTAATTCCAGCTGTCTGTTATTTATCTGATGTCCTCTACTAATCGGGCAAAAAAAAATAGTCATGTAGCGGATTCATAAAGATATAGCTGGAACTTAGAGAGGGAGATGTATCGTTATTTCCATGTGAGGGTCTGTCTGCTGCAAGTTAAATGCATTGCCGGGCTTCTGAGCCGGTTTCGGCTGGTGGCATGATTGGAAATTGAGTTTAAGGCTGCAAATTTGGCACTTTCAAAGTGGCTTTAGCTGTAAATTAAAGAGAAAAAAATTATTCCCTGAGTCCCGGGGTGGTAACAGTCGACCCCCAAAGCTGACAAGAAGTGTTGGGTGGCAGTAGCCCATTTTAAAGGGTAGAAAAGCCAAGACCCAGTGATAGAAGCCCAGCGAAGCTGCTCAGGTGCCTGCTGGCTCTGGTTCCCCCTCTTCACTTGTAGCTGTCTGTGCAAGAGGCATCGGCTTCACTTCCTAAGAGACTGAGTAAATCTTTTTATAAAAAAAAAATAATAAAATTTGATGCTGAGGATGGTTTGGGTTGTTAAACAGCTCAAATTTGCTTTATTTCTCTGTTAGCTATCATCTGTCATTAGTTTTATAGGTTGCAGAATCTCCTGGAAATATAATAAGTGAGCAGAGATCACCCTGGAAAGGGAATCCATCAAACAGCAGCCAAAAGAATCCTTTCAGTGAAACAGTTTTAAGCGACATAGTGATTTGGAGAAGTAAGGGTGGAAAAATGAGAGGAAAAAAAACCCAACAAAAACCAAACCAGCGAGTTAAAAATGGGCTGCAAGTGTGTCTGAATGTTTATTTTCCCCACGGGTCGCTCTCTGGCATGACGCGTCACCTTTCAATAAGATTTCTACGAGGAATGCTCGGTACCCACCATGGTTTTCCAGTGCCTGCAAAGTGCATTCCTTGACCGGGAGCTTGTACTTCTCGGGGTGATATTTGGGAGGCGTGTGTGTGCGCCACGGTCTGTGTTACCGCATGTGTCCCATTGCCCATCCCTGCCAGCCCCTTCTGGTTCCACTGGTGGAACTGGGTGTTGCTGGGGGATCTCAGCTGGTGGGGTGCATGGGGAGGACAAGGGGGGTCGTGCACGCTTGGCTACTGGGGGACCAATGGCTGGGAGCTTATGTTTTTCCCATCATGGAACGTGCTTGAGGGAATTGATGTAATTTTATTATAACTTTCTCGCCTTTTTATTATCCCAAGGGCTGGTGGAGTGAAAGAAGAGCGGGTTTATGTAGAGCAATGGGAGCAGGAAACTTTGTTATCGTAGCAACACCGATCTTGTTCTATCAGGCTTCCCGTTGGAATTTTTTGGGGAAAGATAAGCCTAAAAAGTGAGGAAGTGCTGGGCTTTCTTGCTTGTTTAGTTTGATCCCTGTTTGCCGCCCCCGGTTCTCAGTGGCCACCTTTTCAAACAGGCTTCGAGCCACCTGCCCTGACCCTATTTTTGTCGTTTTGTACCTGCAATTTTGCATTTCCCAAGCCTGCAGTGGAGCCTCCAGCTGCCTGGTTTGCAGGAGCAATTACCTGGTTAAATAACTCCGTCTTGCCGTACTTTTCAGGAGCGGCTCAATCCATGAAAATCTGCATTAGCAGCTTTTTTGGGGCCACAGTGTTCCTAGTCTCTTGCAGTAGATCCCCTGTGCTTGTAAGTGCTTGCAAAATTCGGGGTGTCATTTGCACGCTGTAAAGTCTCTGTATGTAGTGGAGCTTCTCCTGCCCCCTCAGCTCCGTGGGACTGGTCATGGTCAGGTTCCTGGGGCTGGTTTGGCCCCGTAACTCCCCCCGTTTGTGGACGTTGAGTTCTTCACGTTTATGGGGATGCTCAAGCCCAGGGATGGAGAAGAGGGATCATTCCTTCAAATAAATCAAAGCACTGACCCCCTGGAAAATACAGCCCCAAAGAAAAAATATTCATTTGTATGCAAATAGCATATTTATAACGCATAAAATCTCTTTCAGTGATTGCTCCTGTGTATTTGCTAAGGCTGGGTGATGGGAGACCTGCCTTGCTGTTTGTCTGCTTAAGCAGGATTCAATGTTATTTGCCACAGGATTCATGAAAATGCCTCTGACTGTATCATAGCAACCCTGTTCCACACAGTCCGTAAAAAGTCCATTCCTCCTGAGCGCAATCCGCCGTCTTAAAGATTCAGGCACCCTTCTCACCACGGGGAAAGGGGGCATTTCTCCCTCTTCCGATGCTTTGGAAAAAGCAGACGTGTCAGGATTCTCCCTGCTAGTCCTGCCTTCACTGTCATTTTAATGCTCTTTCTTTAAGGCTAATAAGAGGGCTTCCTTTAATTTTTTTAAGGCTTCCTCCCCCACCACCCCTCCCTGGATATTTCCCACCTCTGTTTTAAACCTCACATGACAAGTTAAAAGGGGGACGGGACAGCTCAGAGGTCTCTGACGTGATGGCTCTTTTCTGTCCTGCCATTTGGCTTTTCCCCCGGGATGGCAGCAGCACATCACTTGCTTTTGCTTTGTAGTGAATGAAGATCTGCCCAGATTCGAGCCCTTCTGTGGGAACGCAGAGGTGCTTTCTCATCCCGTAGATGAATGTTGTTAAGAGCTGCATGTTCACCTGACTCCTGCCCCCATCTGTTTGCATAATGTGGTTATATTTCTTTTTGGATCAGGTATTCAGTACACAGCCCAACTGCTGTGTATAATGTCTGAAGGAAAATTGCCAAAAATCCATGTAAGTTTTTGTTTGGTTTTGTTTTTGATTTGTGAATAGAAAACCCCTCTTCTGTATCGTTCACTTCATTTTGTTGTCGTTCTTTGATTTCTGTATTTAACGAATGCTGGTTGTGAGGGGAGATCTGGTGCTCTTTGTGTACGGTGCTTGCTTGCCTGCATGTACGTATGTATTTATTATGCCCGTATTGTATCCGTGTGTGCTATATGTTGTTAATAATGCATCTGTGTCGATGAGGAGGGAGGGATTCTATATTTTGCATTCGCAACGTGTATCTTTCTCAACTGGGTGTGATGATCGTGTTCAATGTGTATCTCTCTGTGAGATGTTATGAGAGCTGTTTTGAGAAGATGCAGGGATTTGTCTCTTATATGTGGAATCTCCAATGACCAGAAGTTAGGAAGCTTGAGGAAAAGTCCCTAATGTTAATAATTGTGCAATAATTGTCCTGTTGTGAAGAGGGTGGTTGTTCAGGGTTTCGGCAGAGGATAGTTCTGTTGGGTCCTGGTTCTGCCATTGATTGTATGGCCTTGGGCACCTTCCTTCACCGCCTTGTTCTCGCTTCCCCTTCCCCAGTTGTAGAAGAGGAACGTCACCCATTACCGGGCTGTAGCCAAGACCCGTCAACTCCTATTTCTTCCCTTTCTGCAGCGTCCTGTAGCTGCAAAGCGTGGTTGCTCTGGTCGGGTGGCAGGGCCATGGTGGTAGGGGTGGACAACACGTGTGATCCCATGTTGGCCCAACTGTGTGTAGCTGGATTTTGCCTGTTGGAGCCGTTGCAGACAGCAAGCTGTAGTGATTTATGCTTCTCACTAAAAATAGATGCTCCTGGAGGAAGAGCTGCTGGAGGAACCGTGATTTTTTTTTTATTTTATTTTTTTATTTTGTTGGTTATGGTTGAATTTCTCTCCTGAGTGGAAATGAGTCTTAATCTGAAAGAGCCCACAGATGGCCGGGTTGTCTCTAACCCTTACCAGCAAAGGACTATGCAGCCTCGACTGCTTATTTTCAGTTTTTGTAGAGTATTTCTCCTGCGTTGTCGGAAACACCACGCTGACGGCGTATTCTCTAGGACATCTGAGCTCAGGGCAAGAAGCCCTCAGAGCTCTCCTGTTGATGAACGTGTTGGGCAGGCCTGAAAACTTTACCACCTGAATTAGAGAGGGCCTTGGGGAGGGAAGGAGCACCCACATGAAGGTATATAGAGCATTAGGTCTGGATTTCAACTAACTGGTTTATTCATACAGAAAATTTCATAGCAGTGTGCTACTTTGGGGAGCTACTCCTGCTCCCATCACAGAGCCGGGGAAACTGAGGCACGTGGTGGTCGGAGGACAGTGTGTGGTGGGGGTTAGTAGCGGAGACAGAGTGATGCTCGGGGGCCCGTTGGTCACTCTGCTCCCTCCTCGTAATCCTCAGCAAAGCAGGGGGGGAGACACACCGCTTGGTTCCTGGCTGGTAGGTTTTTATCCCAACCTTGGCATTTGGAAGCGTCGGAGGGACGGGTTTGTGCTGGGGGGCTGGGGAGCGAGCTGCTGGCAGGCTGGTGGAGCGTCTCTCCTAGGGGATTTTGGACCTCCCTGCATAGCAGAGTCCAGGAGCAGAAAAAGTCTGTCCGTGCCCATGTGGAAGGTCCCATGTAGTTTAGTGCCTGCCCCTTCTTTTGCATCAGCTGAGACATGTATAGCAGAACGTATAGACGGCTGGCAACGACCGTGTTTCTATTTTAGGCAGCGTCTCCGGCGAAGTGAAGCAGGGGCTACACTGCGAGCCGCTTTACTCTGAGATCTGCTTTGTCTGGGAGGGATGAACTGTTTCTTTAGCCCCGTTGCCTTCCTCTAGGATCCAATCAGGACCTTCAGGGCACCCGATGGGTGCTCGGGCGAGAGCAGGCAGCCCTGTGCTACAGCCACGGAGGTGATGCGGTCTCAGTAGGTGGCATCACCCCATTGCCACAGCAAGGGGTAAGGTAGCCCGACCGGACAGCCTGTCCGCTTTTTTTCCCATTTATTTTACTTTTTATTAAGCCCAAAGTTAATTTCTGGGTTGTTTATTGTTATTAGATTATTTTATCACCCCACCACGAGCATGGGCAGCTGTGTACTCCAACATCCTTTCCCTCTCGAGCTAAGCTGCGGGCGCAGCATTGCTGCCATGCCCCGGGGCTGGTGGGGACTGTGGATGGAGTGGTCCTTCCCACATTGTTTCTGATGGGGAAAGCTGCGTGTCCAACCATCCTATTGTGCTCAAGACCGTGGCCTCTGTCCCCATGTCTTCCCTGCCTGCCTCCCGTGGTGACCTTTGCAGAGCATGTCCTGCCTGGAAGGATGAGGATAATTGTCGCCGGGTTTGCAAGGATGTCCCTGAGCATCCTGGATGTGCCCTGTGCCACCAGGCAGCCAACTCAGCTTCACCCGTCATCAAATAATCCCTGGATGTTGCTGATCGGGTTTGTTCGCATCCATTCCCCCTCGATGCTCAGGATTTTTGCCCCGAGAGTGTGTTTCTAAAGGGTTAAGCTTCTCCTGGTGCCGATTCTTGGGTCTGTAAGAGCTTTAAGGGAGCTCAGAGCTCCTGGCGATCAGAGCAGTTGCAGCTCACGCTCAAAAGATGCCAGGGGAGGAATCAGCCGAACTATGAGGATTTTGAAAGGAGCAAAAATCCTAACTGTGTAGGGGGTGTTTGTTATAATTGAAAAAATGCAATATGGCCTCAGCTACCCAAGTATAAATTTAGAGAAATACCCTCTGGATCCATCTTTTACCCTGATGAGCAGTGGGGTAACTTGCTGGGCGTATCTGTAGAAAAGTTTCGTCAAGTAAAATTGTTCTGTTTGAAAAAAAAAAAACCCACCAGGCTGTTGCTGGCATTATCAGAAAACAGGTTTTTTTTTCAAAGGATTTCTATGGACTGCATTCCCTCTGCTATTTCTGATGCTTTCCCTCTCCTGTATTGTTCTCAGTGTATCTGACAAGGGTTTTTTAATAGGTTGTGCACTGAAGTTTCTGTTCCGATACCAAATTTAGGGAAGGCTTGTTATCTCCAATTCTTCCTTCCCGGCTTGATAAGGTGCTGATTAATTTTATGCAACTCTCTCTCCCTATCTAGTTGAGCTTCAATCGGTTTTAGTGTAATCTTGGAAAAGTGCGATCGGTCTTTAATGTTTGTTTTTAAGGTTTATTGGAAAGCCTTTTAGGCGTGTTGGATGTTTGGTCTTTTGTGAAGTTCTATGAGAAATAAGTTAAAAAAGTAACAGTTATAGAACAAGTTTGGAATCCAGATAGAAGGTTTTAAAGTTTCTGTAAAACAAGAAAGAGCTTCCTTTAAATGGCAGTTGACTCTGATGTAGTTTTAGGTATTAAATTAGAATTTTATTACTCTAGTGTTGTACGTATGCAAAGTTGGGTGCATAAAACAGAGAATGCTAATGGTGCCCTTATATAGGGAAGTATGTATGTGCGTACCCCTCTGATACAGGAGTGAAGGAGATGGACTATTCCCTCTCCATAGGTATGTAGGGGCAGCTGCACATATCCCTGCCTTACACCCTCGAGAAGGGCTGGGGGGGCACAGGGTGCTGTTGCCGAAATGCCCAGGCAACAGGAGGAAGATAGTCATGTCTGTTGGGTGGAGGCATCTCACTCTGGGCGAGGAGGGGGCTCGCCGGGGCCACCGTGTCCTTGCGGGCGGCTCCCACCCCTGCCAGGCTCCGGGAGCGGGGGTTCCCGTGCTGGGGCAGCAAGGATGCTCCGCTGTCATCAGTGGAGAGCGTCTGCCTTGATTTCGTGATCAGGAGTTGACATCTGGATAGATTTTCAGTCTCCTCTGGTCCAGGGTAGATGAATCTCATCCCATGCCCAGCAGCAGATCGATCCCATTTCCTGGGTGCTGAGGGTTTTGCAGAAGCGTCTAAAAGTCTTTCCTAAAGAATTAAAAGTCTGCATGCACGCAGAGCAAAGAAACTAAAGCTCACAAACCTGCAGGCTGGGAGCAAATATGTTTAAGACTTATTTAACTGTCTGCTGTATAAGTCCTCAACCAGGAGGAGCCTGGCTTCTTTGGTGAGTACCTGGAGCCTGGGAAGTGTATTCCCGGGCATTAACAGGATCGAGACCCTACCTTTAGGAACTGAGAAAGCACTGCTCTTGCTCACCCCAGTGCAGGGTGGTGGTGACGAGCTAGGTCCTGGTGCTGTCCCCCCTGAGATGTGATGGCACTCTCAGCCCATTACCATTTGCCAAATTGTCACAAAAGCCATTTTCCAGCTCGATTTTCAGCTCGGTATGAGACTGTGTCTCGTCCTCAGAGCCCAGGGCTGGCTGGAGGTTGTAGGCAGCGCGTTCCTGGTGCTTCTTATTTTGCCATCTTCCCCCGTAGCTTCCTGGTTTCTTGTTCTCCTCCTACACTCCCTGTGTTAAACAGTTGCTGTATTTTGCCCCAGAAAATGGTGATGTTTTAATCTCTCTCCAGCGTGTGTTTTTAGAGCAGATGCCAGGCTGTCCCCCTCTCTCATGCTCACAACGTGCATGTGTGTGAGGGCATTTGTGTGCACCTTCGTGTAGATTTCTTTTTACATATAGAGGGAAACATGTAGATTAGAACCCATGTGCATATGTTTTTCCTTCCCAGATATATTTTGGAAAATATGAGTCAGCAGCAGGCAAGAACATATTACATAATCTCTGGGAGCGAAGAAAACCTTGCGATTTATTAGGAGGAGGCAGGCTTTCTGCAAGCAGCAATTTTTTAACATCGTTTTGTTACCACGCATTGGTGTGTGCCTCTCGGTCAAGTGGCCTTATTTCCATCGTACGCAGTTGTGGCCGATGCAGAAATGCAGTCCCAGTAGCCTTGGGTTTTGTTGTATTTTTAAACCCCGCAGTAACAATAGCAGAGTCTTGGGGCTGTGATGATGATAACGACTTTTCTCCTCTTCCTTAACATGTTTTCCTGCAAAGACTCTGTGATTTTCCTTTTTGGTCGTGTGTCGTCCCCCCCCCCCCCCCCCCACCTCCTGCTGTTTTCTATAAAATCTCAGCGCTGAGAGGAATCGCACATGAGTGCAGCTGGAAATAAATGTTGCCCCCTCCGCCTCCCCTCTGCTCACGGCCACCCACCTCCACCGCCTACACCCAAATGGGAGAGTGAAGTCAACATCCACTTTTAGCCCTCGTCTCCTGCTCGTTCCCAACGCCTTTCCAGAGGGTGAAATTCGGAGGGGGTTGAACACCATTTTAATGCCTTCTGCAGCCGTAAGAGCACTTGTCTGGTCCCCTCGGCGGTCGTCCTATCGTGTGCCTTAACATACGGGGATGAGGGAGGACACGCAGTTTTCTTCTTGTTCCCCGAGCATCGCAGGGAAGGGGGAGCATCGTGAATGATGGAGAGACAGAGGAGCACAAACAGAAAACCACGTAGGATGGATCTGGCTCAAGTCAGCAGTAAGGGCAGGGGTTTGAGTCCTTCATGCCGGGCTCCTGCGGGTGTTGTGTGTCACGACAGGGGATGGGAAACAGCGGGGCAGCGAGCAGTGCACGGTCGTTGGGTGCTCTTATCCTCTCGCCGGTGCCGTATCTCAGTTTCCCCATCTCGAATGCCAGGCTTAATTCCAGGCTGTTCAGTGGAATCCCTGCATTTCTGAAGGATGCTTCGAAAGCCTAGGAAGGCAATGGGCACTAGCACAGTTAAAGGAAATAAAGAAAAAGGCTTGTTTGTTTATTTTTAGTTTGCCCAATAAAAATGAAAGGTTTTGAACTGCTTTCATCTCCCAGGGCACTGCAAATACTTCCGCTGGCGGTTGCCTTTCAAGCAAAGAGAAAGCTCTGTTGTGGTTTTAAAATATCTCAGCCTTCCCAAGGAGGCAGTAAATTGCCGTGCTGGCTGAAACCAGGAGTGCAAGTAGCTCCGTGCCCTGTCTGGGACAGTGTCTGAGACACACGCTGTAGAGAAAATTGAGAGAGACACAATAATTGATGGTGACGGAATAACCTGTTTATCCAGAGCGCTCTGTCTTCACCCCCATTAGCTCGCGGGTTTCTGATGCTTGGAGACAAGAGAATTTAAATCTTCTGTATTTTTAAAACCACAAAAGTCTCTGCTATAACCAGGAAATTCTCATGAGCTCAGCAGGGGGGATGTGCTTTTCAGTGCACCGTCCGTCAGGGCTCCCTATATTTTATTCAAAAGCCCGGTTTGAGCTGCATCTGCCCGGTGTTTGGAGCAGTTGGAGGATGATGGGGTGCTCCTGGGGCTGGGGTTTGCGGGACCTGCCCCCTGTTCCCAGCCTCCCGGCAGCCCCATGGGTGATGCTGCAGAGCCCATTTCATCTTTCTACATCTTTGTTTCTCTTGCTGTAAAAACGTGCAGAAGGAAATTGCCCTTTGCCGTTAAACGGTTTGACAGCTGAGGATGAAAAGGACTATATTCAAGGCAGATGGGATTATAACAGCCCGAGGATTGCTCAAAAATGCCACTCTGCCCTCGGCAGGCAAAGGGAGGGGGAGGAGATGGGCTTCGCAGGGGGCCCCTGGCAAAACAGAGCTCCCACCCAGGCTGCTCCCTCCTTTAGTGAAAAGCAACATCTTGAATTCTACCTGAGATCCCAGCAGAGACGAGACGCCAAATGATGCCAGCAGGGTTCCACCAAAGATTAATTTGGCCTCAAATAATTTTGCATATGCAACGTCAGATTGCATCCTTATTATTTTCACTGTTTTAAGCAGCATTCAGCTAGATAAGGTCTCTATACCTCTTTAGAGCCTTCAATCGTTACTCATTAATAATACACTTGTTCTCTGTTATTAATTGATCCAAATTAGGCTTTTTTGTTTCTCTAAGCCTTTTGTGGTATTTCTGTGCAGTTAAGAAATTAATCTGCGTTAAGTAGAAATACCTAAGTAAAAATAGTAGCTTTGCAGTCGTAGCTTTTCAGTCTTTCCTGGCATAAACTCCAGGGCAGAACCATTCAGGGGAACCAATAATCCTCACCTCGTAGCCACTAATAAGGTACAGGAGAGGCTTCTGGTGCAGAATGGAATGCCACAAAAGCCACCCAAGGCAGCCCAGCCCTGCTCCGGCTGGTGGGATCCCCTGGAAGTGCTGTCTCCTGGAGACAAGCTGTCTCTCTGAGTGATGTGAGCTCACATCATAATTCCCAGATCTTTCCTTTTAGAGCTTCTGTGTTTGGCCATCCTCTCCCCAAAAGGAAGGTTGTTCCCTGGGGCACGTTCCCTCCTGTTTTGTCAAACCTGGCAGGAAACGTCTGTAGTGGTTAGTCTCAGATGGTCATGAAAGACTTCCACCTTCCACTCCTTCCTTTGAACAGTGCTCCCACAGCTGAAAACATCTCACTGTCACTAGCAGTGGCTTTAGGTTTCTTTTATTTCCTTTTTTTCCCTTCCTGTTTCTGCTGCAGACAGTTTTACCTTTGTGGGGTTTTTTACCAACTCAGGTTGAAATTCAAGCAATAATAATAATAATAATACTTGACATTCATTCCAGCATCTTAAAAATGTTTTCTGAAGTTGGGTTACTTGGAAGCCTTTGTGCTATATAAATACTCAAGTACTTTTTCTATTTTAAAATGGAAATGGGTGCCTGAAGACCCTCAAAAGTCAAATGGAGATCAAAGGCTTGTGACTAGTAGCCATTTTCTATATTATCCACAGGAACTCAAGATCAAAGTTATATAGGATAAGTGCAAAGGGACTGTTACGCTGGTAAGAGCCCAATGCATCTGGAAAACTCCACCTCGATGCTCTTGAGGGCTGGGCTTGGTGTGTGGGCAGCTGGGCAGCTGCACACACCAGACATTCCTGATGCTAGCCCGGCTGGAAATCCCATGTTTTACCACTTTGTTTTCAAGTCCATCCCTGTGCTACAATGGCTGGAGTGAGGCTAATGGTAGCCCTGCTCTTTGTAGTGGTAGCTGGACTCGCTTGACACACTTTTCAGAAAAGGAAAGCTGTTTTCCCATCGTCCATCCTTCCTCCCCATTTTCTTCCCCTCCCTGTGGCTTATGAGCAGGAATTGGGACAATAGATGGAAATTTCTTTCCTGGAGCCACGCGACAAGGGGATCCTGAGGGTTCGGCGCAGGTCACAAAACAATTGCCTCTGAGAAGTGCTCAGAGGTTTGCGGGAGTTTTCCCAGAGGCTGTAGTCAAAGCTCACAGTGGGTATTTTCACCGCTGACCAGCTATTCATCCCGAAATGTTACCCCGACAGCATAATCCTGGTAGTAATAACACATAAAAATTGATACAGAGCAATTTGGCCAGAAGAAGAGTGGAAAGAAGAAGATACTTAAAATCCAAGGAGTGGCTGTTGAAATGCAAAAGGATCTAGAAAGCAAAGATGCAAAAATAAAATCTGAAACGGAAACGAGTAACATTTTTACAGCATTGTGTAACTCATTTTAATTGCAATCCATCTAGAAATCTATTTGAGGCAAGAAATCAATTCAGAATTGTAGAGCAAAGCATTGGTCTCCCAGATGTTTGCAGCTTTCTGGATTGTTATTTTCAGCTTCCTTCCACAGTTTATTTGAATCCCTTTTTCCTTGCTGTGGCCATGGAAAAACTCCCCCTGGGTTGTGTTGCAGGTGGGGCAGTAAGTGGAGTGTCCTGGGGCTTTCTGCTTAGAACTGTCCCTCTTGAGAAACATCATGAGGTTGTTCTACTAGTGAGCATGGGGTAGTGTTGGAAGGTGGAAGCCCCGGGGTTTCTATGGGATAACCCTGGTTTGGAGAGGACCAGGCTCTGTTTTCCAGGCTAGGCTGAGGTGGTCAGGATGGATTATTGCCCCCACACAGGGAGCTCCTGTTTTCCCTAGGCAATACCTCTGCAGGAGTGACAGAGCTGGGGCCATACTGTGCTATTTACTCTCATCACCTTTTTAAAATATATCAGGTCAGATCATGGAACGTTGCCATTATAGCTGCCTGGTCATCTGGTGTTTATCTCTCGCCATATATACTCTCAGCCTGCTTAAGAGACTGGTTGAAGTCCATCAGTGTTAAAGGCTTCTGGTATCTGGCAGTGTCTGCTACGTTTGTCTTGGCAGAAATAAGCCCTGAATCTAACAGATGACATCAGTGTCATTCCCAGCAGCCTCCTGAAAGGCCAGCCTGGTGCACCTGACATTTCGCTCGTATTTGGTGGCATTTGTGAAGGAGGTTTTATCTTGTTTCTTGTCCATCTTGAGCGTTCTGGGCTGCTGACGGTGATTTGCATTGAATCCAGACCTTGGCAAGTGCCATGCAGAGACTGAAGCCATGGTGTGTCCAGGCCGAGCTCAGCTCTGCTGCCGGGCCACCTTGTCACACAGGACAAGTGTCCCTCTCCTCCTGGGAGGTGGGCTCTGCTCCACTCTGCCTGTCATGGGCTTTCACGAGCTGTTGCTTACCCAGGCTCACAGTTTGGCTCTGGATTGTGCAGGTTGTTGACCAAGTGCCTCTGCTTTGTGTGTTGGGGACTTAGTAGGAGCTCACTGGCTGCTTCCAGAATGTCTCTTTAGACATGTCCTCCTCCTGCCTCTTGTACTGCCTGGGGTGCAGTCCTGGGAGCTGGACTCAGATGGTGGGGCAAGAAGTGAAGCAACCCAGAAGGCAAACTGGGCTCCTCAAAGATGAGGCATCAGTTTGGAAATCAGGTTTGGTTTACAGGCAGGTGAGGGTTTGAGAGAGAAATCCAAGGAAATGGGAGACTTTCCTGAGAGCTGGACTCTTAGAAAGATTTCCCATCAGAATGGCCCAAAACATAAGCAGTCGGCTCCAGATATGCAACATCTCCTCTGGCCTCCCTCCTCGCTTCCAAGTGTGTCCCCCTCGCCTTGTCTCTCTGGGACTGTCCTTTCATCCCCAGCAGAAACATATCTGTCACCACTCCATCCCACTTGGGGAGGGATGGTGCTACATGCTGTGACTTACCAGGAGCTGCGCTGACCTCCCTGCTTGGGCAAGGAGAAAATTTCCCTCATGGGCCAGCACCGCGTGGTTTGGCCAGTGAATCTTTTCACTTTAGTGATAGATGCAGTCTCTAGTCCTTGTTTCTGCATTCACATTTAAATTACTGGCTGAGAGCAACAGAGAGAAATAGAAAGAGGGTTTGCTGTAGGTTTCCCAAGTTGGGATGAATCTGAAGAGATGGTATTGCAGAGAAAATATCCTTACTCTGAGAAAGAGGCAAGGCAGGGGGAGATTTGGCTTTTCCAAATTGAGAGAGTGCAGATGAAAGAGGGAGAAGGATAAAGCACAGGAGGTAAAACTAATTATAGAGGAATGGTGTTATAAAGGGAAAACTGGGGCTGGAGATCAAGACAAATTAGAACACGCAGAAAATGTAATCCACTAGGCCATGGGTTTGTATTTCTGGAAAATAACTGAAGTACCTTCACGTGGGGCAGTTCTTGTGAGAAGGGAGAAAATACCAGGAACAGGTACTCAAGGGGACAGTTTTCCTTTGGATTTCAGCAAAACAGATGACTCAAATACGTTTTTTCGAGCGCAGAGCCCCCTGAATTGCGAGGAGCGCTGTGTTTCCTCACGTGCAGGCAGATCTGGGCAGCAGAGCTTAATGAAGGGGCAGCACCAGCAGGATTTGCACAAAATAGGGTTTATTCTAATGGTAACTGCAGAGAGGAGCAGTAGATCTCCCAAGGACAGATGGATTCACAAGTAGAAGGGCTCTGGAAATGGGCTAATAACACTGGAGCAGAGAGAAAGGGAATATTTTATTATTGTTACGTGGAGTAGATTCAAGCCTTAAACAGATGGTAGGATTTGCCAGTTTGACTGTGCTGGGAAGCTGGGCGTCGGAGACTCACAAGCCGGTCAGTCCCATCCATCACTCTGGCTGCAGGGTCCAGTGTCCACCAGTGCTTTGTGAACCTGAGAAGGCTGGTTAAGTGAAAGGTCAAGGTTAGGTTTGGTGGCGATGCCAGCATAGGCTGTGGTTAGAGGTACTAGGAGCTTATACTGCAAATAAGTCTTGGTTTTGGCACCAGTCCTAAAGAAGAAGAAACAAATAAGTGAGATATTTCATACACTGGAATCAGTGTTTTGATTACTGCTTTGGAAAGATTGATAGAGGTGGATTTGGCTGTAAGAAAAGGATTTATCTTGGCAGTTCAATAGCCTACTCCAAACCTTCCTGATCTCTATAGTGTAGTCAGAAGTCCCCTGGATTTATGGATGACCTTAGAAAGCACAGGCAGTATTTGGTCAGCCGGGGTGCTAGAGAAACAGGGCTATAGAGTCTTATCTGTCTCCAGCGGCCTCAGTATCTTATTTTTCAAAAGGCTCCTATATTCATTACCAAGAGCATTCAGTTCTTCCAACACCAAAAAAATCTTAATTCTTAAATAATTCTATCTCATCCTGTGCTACTTATTCATAAACTCTTCCTACTTTATGCTGGTGCATAAATACAGAACAGACTTTTTTTCCCCATTTTCTTTACCTGCAGTAGCACCAGCCATTTTAAAACTGTGAGCTGAAACTCCAGGGTTCTTGCTGATCCTGATGGACCTAATGGGGAAGAACATTGGGATGAGAACATTCTGGGAGTCTGGAAATGAGCCCAAGACCTTGGAAACCATGAACCAGATTCTCAGTCAACAAAGGTTTCTGAGCTTTCCTAATTTGTTTGGCAGTCACAAGATTCTTGTGGCTATCAGATTTAAATTTTTCATTTTAGACTATCGTGTATTGAAATGAGATATCAATAATTTAAACCTATCCACCACTCCACTTTCAGGAGAATCATTTTTAAATAATAGTAAATATGCAAACAGTTTCTGGAGAAAAACAGAAAAGTTTAGTCTCTTTGGAGTTTGTATTATAAATATGGCCAAGCATTTGCCCATTCCCAGGGCATTTTTGAGGTGCTTTCTGCACATACTACCCATCCAACCCCAAGAAAAGGCTACTTCTTACTACCTGTTGTAATTCAAAGCAAAGAATATAAAATACTTATTGGCTGTTGCATGCTCACAAACACACATACTGGCAAGAAGGCACTGATTTGCAGCTGCACACACCAGAAATTACTCGCACACGTGTGATGGGTGTGTGGACCTGGAATCACCCATCTACAGAGCAGTGCAAAGGTGACCCTCTGGATGCAGGAAACGTGGAGTTGTGTGCAGCTTCAGAGAACCAAATACACACACTTTAGTGCATACGAATTTGGACACGTGGGATTCTTATGTAATTTCTTATGCGTACAGTTGTTGCGTGTAGAGAGTCAGACCTCTGCTGCTCACGGAATCACACGGAGATGCCCACCCGCCCTGCCTCAGATCCACGGTATTTTATTGTTGCTTTGAAGACTATCTCTAAAAATTCCCTAAAAATTTGGAGTCTATCCAAACAGGGTGCCAGTAGCCTCCAACTCAACTCATTTCCTTTACGTCAAATGGCGAAGCTCATCAATAGCAATCTCAGACTCCAGCGGGGAACACAAAGGCGTTTTGGATTTGACACCCTGAATAGCCTTACGGTAAACAGGTCATTACTAATAAAATAGCAGTAATAAACCCCGATGGAGGAATTTAGAGAGTTAGAAATGATGGCGTTTGTGGTCCTTTTTTTTCGGTAGCAGATATTATTTCTAGTGCCAGCAGAATGAGTTAGGTAATATCTGCTTGTTACTTTATGGAATCAATGAACAGCATCTTATTGCAGGTTTGTGTCTGGGGATTGACAAATGCTCAGGTGCTTTTGCAGCTTTGTGGTTACTTTTATTAACTAATAGGAGCTTAAAAGACTGGGTGAAACCCAGGAGATCACTGCTGCTCGTCCTGTTGCTGCAGACTGGAGCTCAAACCAGTTCGTCGGAGCCTGTTCCCAGCAAGTTGCTCTCAGAGCCTTTGGTTTATCCAGCAGAAATGTCACATGTGATAGAGGGGCTCAGAGCGGCCAGTTTTACCTTTAAAGTCTAGGTTTAATTTTTTTCTGTTAAAAAAAATGTGTTTCGACAGTTTGTCACATCGGCTCAGCCTGCCATGTCGTGGGCAGTGAAGTGTTAGGAAGGAAAAGCAAAAAGTATTTTGATGAAGGATCAAGTCAACTCACTAATGTTTTTGAACATCTCCTGTGTTGACCTTGGTCTGTGCAGACACACGCCTGCTCTGCTGGCTCTCTTGTCTCTGAGACAGCTTCTGGAGGCGCTGAGAGAATTGCCAGGCAGGATTTGGGGAGATTTGGGGGAAAGTTTTGAAGGGGATTTGCTGGAGGTTTGTGCTTTGCAGCGGAGACATTTTTCCAGCTTCTCCTGAATTGAAGTCTCCATCGTGTGTTTATTTTTGAACTGAGGAGGAGGGAAGGAGGGAGGCATCGTCATCCGGCATTTTTATAGCTATGGAGAGTGGGGAGGGCAAAGTCTGTGTATCACAAGAGACCCTAAATCTCTACACTCAGATTCAAGAAAAGCACAAACCCAGTATCTCTTGTGGTTTTTTTTTTTTTTCACTAGACAAACATTTAATTATTTTACCTTCATGCCGCTGACGAACGAACTGAGAGAACTACAAAAGATAATGTACTTCTATTTTTATATCTTATACTAATGAAGCTCAGGCTAGATTTTTTTTTCCCCTCTGTATGATTGGCTGAAACAAGGTAGGAAGAATTGAGAGGGAGAGGGAGAGGAGGAGGGAGCGAGACGCTAAACATCGAGCAGCGTTGCCTGTATGTGGTGTGGAGAAAACGTGCGCTGCCGTAGCGAAACAGAGCGCTTGGAAAGCAAAGAAGGGAAGCATTTTATTCATATAAAATGATCACTAGGGGATGGGCTTCTAGAGGAGCTGTGGCACAGGATGGATGGAGGCAGCGGTGCTGTCAGGACGGTGCTGCTGGCTCTGATTTCTTGGCAGCAGGGCTTTGCACTGGGCCAGGGTTGCAGAGCCCGTGGCCACCAGCGTGGTCTCGCTTGCTTTCTGTAAAGCATCCTCTTCAACTTGGCAGGACTCAGGCGCTCCATCAAAAGTTCATTAACATGTTCAGTTAGCGACACGTGGCTGTGTACAGCCTGCTGGCAAGCGCTGGGGAGAGGAACGGAATGGACCAGGCTGGATCAAAGAGAGCAAAAAATGTATAGTGCCTTTACTATTAGTGGAGGAAAAGCCACAGAGCGGGGGCTTAGGGCTGACCTGTGTTGACACGTTAATCTTAAGTGCAGTATTTGGCACCTGAGCACTGCAGTGATTGATGCCTCTGAAACACCAGAGCTGGATGAGCACCCTGCGAGCCAAGGGCTCAGGCTTGGCTAAGGCTGGTGTCTGCGGTTCAGCATCAAGATGAAAATCAAGCCTAAAGTCTCCATATCTGATAGCGTTTTCTGTGGCAATTTCAGTCCCAGACAGCGGAGATTCGGCCTCGCTGCTTGAAACTGGGCTGTGCTGGGAGTCAGCCTGGTAGGATTTGGTTTGCAGCTACGATGACATCAGAAATTAGATCTGGGGTTGTGTATGGAGCAGCCCGTGTGAGGTGAGAAACTGCTCCTAAGCTGCTCAAATGCTTCTGAAAGATTCAAATTAAAGCTCTGAGGATTTGACATTTTCTTTCATAATAAAAGAGAGGGAGTAATCAATGTACAGAGCCGGTGAGTGATTTTATTAATTCGCTGAACTGCAGTGCTGTCACTCAGTAGAAAATAAGACATTGGTTTTTGTTTGTGAAACATGAGTGGGGAAAGTAAAGTATAAATCACGCAAAAGCAGCATTGGCTGAGGTTTTGCAGCAGCTGCTTTGAGCTAACCCAAGGGACCTGAAGGCCACGGGTCCTCGGTGTCCTTGCTTACATTTTGGGAGTAATAATGTGCAATATATGCACCTCAGAGAAAGCAGCTGCGATATTTCAGTGCTTGACTAGTTGTGTCATTGGTTCAACCTCCTTTGAAGGGGACAAAGACGGGATGTGCTGCAGTGAGAAAAACCAAGGAGCGTGCTTGAAGAGTCACCCACAGATAACAGAAGATCTATGTAGAAGTTTGTCCTTTTGAAAAGGACCCAAATGTGGGATGGTGTTTTATAGTGCCCGTAAAAAGAGCTGTTAATAAAATTAATCTGGAAGGGAAGGACAGCATGGAAAGAAAGATGAAATTTTACAACCCTAACATACAGTAGGTGAAAAGCATAAATCCAGCCCTGGCTGGTGGTGTCTGGAAAGCATCACCGTTTGACCCCAAGTAGGGTTGCACCTTCATTCCAACTGGACAGATACCCACACCACCACCACCGTTACCTTAATTCATGGCCCTGTTTGAGGGTATAGTTGTCAAGGCTAAAGACTGAGCTGCCTTGAGCCCGAGAGATTGCCTGTTGTATCCATCCATAAATTGGTGTGGCCCAACCCGGGGCTGCTTGGCTACGGTGCGTTGTGTGTGTATCGTGGGGTTTTAATCTGTCAGTGAAACAGCGCGTCCGTAAGGGCAGGAAGAGGGAGAAAAAGGTCACTTTGGTCAATTCAGAGTGCCCCACGGGAAATAGGAACCTCCAGGCTCGAAGGAGATTTGTGGAAAGTGTGAAGACAAGGACAGTGGGCAGCATGAAGATGCGTGACACTAAGGTTTGTCATCTGATGCTGTTAAGTCTGAAGGGTCCTATGACGGGTTATTTTAGCTTTTCAGGAAAGGTTTCATCTCAAGAATGCAAAGAGCTTAGAACACCAGGAAAGCAGAAAAAAGTAAATGGCACCAAGTTAATACGGGGAACGGTGAACTGTGGCGCAGAGGAAGCACAAAACCTGAGAGCTGGGAAAGACGGCTGGGTCTTTGATAAAAGCTAATGGCTGGGGCTTCCCTGGTTCACAGGAACGGTGTTTGTGCTTCTGGCCTTTTAAAAACTGAAGCTTGAAAATCTGGAAGAAATAGACTTTTTTATTTGGTCAGTGTTTTGGACCTATGAAACCGAAAGTCATAATACCCTGTAAAACATTTGAGGCGATTTGGGAATATAGCATTCCTTATTAAACTCTGTGGGTTTTAGAGACTTCTTACGTTTTCACAGCAGCGTAGGGGTATGACCTCTATAATGTTCAACAGGATACTTGAAAAATTGAGACCAATTTAACAAGAATAGCTGCTGCCTTGTTGCTCCAGTTCTTCCGTTTCTTTTCTGTCTAGAATTAAGTTCATAATGGTCTAACTCAACCTTTTAGCTGCTAAAAAAGAGATTGTTGTGGTCTGGGGATAAGGGACTGGCTTGTGACAGATATTTTGTTGGAACCATTTGTCCACGGCTGCAATAACAAAGTGAAATGTCATAACTACAACATTTTGAAGAAGGTCAGAAAGTGTCAGTCTTTGCATATTTTCAAGGGTATTTTTGGCCATTATAACAAAATACACTCTTATTTGGGAGTTTCAGGGAACACAAAACCCTGTGGATAAAGAGGAGACGTAGCGGTTGTTTGCTGGCTGATGTTACCTGACATCTCGGGGTGGCGGTGTGTTTGCACCAGACATAAAAGTGAAGACCCAAGTCCAAAGCATGTCAGCTCCCAGCAACAGAGATGTTTTTCTCTAGCTGGAATTGTGAATGCTGTACGTCTGAAAACCAGAAGAACTGATTTGTTTAAGATAAAAAATGGTGTGCATCAGAGTTCTGTGGCACTGTGATTTTTCCTCCTCCGGGACGCCAGCTTTGTCTTTTATCTTGTTTTCTCTTTGTTTCTAAATGAATTTTGCCCGGTTTGCTGCACCAGGCAGAGGATGCTGGTATCCATCTGCAAGTGGAATACTCTTGTTTTCTGCACTCTTCCCCGTTTTGTGAATTTTGCTGCTAAAGCTTCGAGTTTGCAGGATGAGCACAAGTCCTTGTATGTACGTATGTCAGTGGCACTTCAGAAGAGCAGCTAGAATAAATATTATTGGATTTCTTTTAATACATAGTATTTCCTAAGGTGAAATAAGAATGTGGCTGCCTTTCTCCTGCAAGAAGCTCAAGTGAGCTCCTAGAGAGGCTGGAGAATAGTGTGCTACAGGTGTTTTCAGTCTTGTAACCCTTCTCTAGCTGATGAATAATTCTTTGCTGTTCAGTGCAGAACGGTGAGTTTCTTCAGGGGTCACATAGCACCTCCCTCTTTGTAATATTTCCTTACTGATGAGTTGGGTCCGAACTGAGAAATAATTATTACAATACTTCCAGACCCCAAACCTTCTGTTGCTGAGGCTGGTACCTTGCAAAGCCAGAGAGTGGGCAGCCTTCAGCTTCTAGTAATGCCTTCTTGGGACTGGTGCATGTTTAAACCAGAGAAATTCAAGAGCTGTCTTGATATACGTAAGAATGGAGAGTGATCTCCAGCTCAGCACGTGGTTATCTTGGAGCTGCAGGTGGTGGCATCAATAACACCGTGAGGCTGGCCACAGAAGGACATGGGTAGGAAACGCGGTGGCATCACTCACATTACCCCTAAGTTTAAGATAACATCCTCTCCTGACGTCTGTGATCCTTTATGTCAAGGTGTTTGGAGATAGTGTCAAAAGAAGTGGCTTGGTCTGAAGCTAGTTTAGGGCAGAAATGCTTTTCTGAGAGAAGAGGATCTGTTGGGCTGGGAGGGGATGCTGGCATTTTTGCAAACTCTGGTGTCTTTCTTTACTGATGGGTTAACTCCTCTGCACTGGCGTGGGATTTATCCGCGTGCTCCCGAGTCAGTGGCACGATCCCAGCTTGTCCCAGGGAGCTGTGCTATCTTTGTTTGAAAGCAGGGATTAAAATACGTTTTTTTAAAAAACCCAACCAACCAAACAAAATCTACTGGGCGGTTTGTTTGGGGGGTGAAGGGGACTGAGCAGCCAGGAGAGTTGCTGTCCCCGTCGGAGTGTGGCAACCCACACGGTGAGATCTTGTGGGTGACGGAAAATGGGAAAGATCTGTCTCAAACTGCAGTTAGCCCTTAATGGAGATGCTTTTTGTTCCTCTCCCACGGAGGATGTGTGCTCGTGAGCTCTCACATCCAGTTTATCACACAGAGCCACCGCAGTACTAGTGTTTTTGGCAGGCAACCAAATCGACCGTCCACCCCAACTGTCTCCTTCCCCATCCTCCCCCCGTGCCGAGCCTGAGCTTGGATTGCTCTGGGTTCGTTAATATGCTAATCCTTCTGCTGGGCTGCACTAGTCCCCACTCGCCAGGCTCAGGGCTAATAACTGCAGTTGCTGCAGGAGGAAAGGTGATTGCCTTTCTGTGTCATTAACACAGCGAAAGAAAGCAACTGAGGTGTTTGATTTTGATGGCAGAGAGGTTTTGGAGGTGTGGGAACCGTTTCTTTGGGGCCTTCATTATAACCTACGTAAAACTCTTAAATAGTGAATGGACGACGACTGAGTAATTACTGTTGTGGTACCTCCATCCAGTCTTTCAGAAACACACGCTTGTGCCCATGTACACACACAGAGGCAAAAAAAACCCTTAGTATTTGGAAATAAATGAAATCAGCAGAAGCTTAAAAGCTGAGAGCAAAGCTCTGTTGCTAATTTTCCAGAAACACCACCGAAAGAAAGAGAATTTCACGCAGGATGCCAAAAAAACCAACCCCAAAACCCAAAAAAGCAACGAAGAAGGAAAGTCCCTCCAGGTTTCAGTTCAAGCATTACCCTGATGTATCGGCTGCCCACGGTTTTCTCTGTAAAATATCCCTTGGGTCCCTCTCAGTCTGGAATTATTTCCAGCGCTGGGGATGGGGAGTGGGGATACAGCAAATAAAGCACCTTTTCAGCAGGCGCCGTGGAGCTCTGCCGCAGGAGGAGCAGCGAGCAGCATCCGGCTGGTGGGGAGCTGACGGCTCTGCCAGCTCGTTTGCAAAGGTTGTAATCTTTAAGGTGTCGAGCAGCAGAGTTTAAAAATAACAGAGAGAAATCTCCCTTCTACAAGGCACAAATAAAAAGAGGATGGTTGAGATAACAGTAATTTAAAAACTCCTGTTCCTGCCTCGGGCGCTGCAGTGGAAGGAATCGCACGTGCACAGCAGTTTTCCCCATGGACAGCAGGTGCTTTCCTTATTGTCCAGCTGGGGGAATCCAGGTTTCATTTTCATTTTTTCTTCAATTTCTTTAGTTTTTCTTCAGTTTATTTATTTTTCTTTAGCATTGCTTGGTTTGTCCTGGGCTCCTAAGCCCTGCTGTCCTGGATATAAATCCAGGATGTAAATCCTCGGTATAAATACAGACTGGGAGATGAGGTGTTAGAAAGCAGCCCTGAGGAAAGGGACTTGGGGGTGCTGATGGACGGGAAGCTGGACATGAGCAGGCAATGTGCTCTCGCAGCCCAGAAGGCCAATCACATCCTGGGCTGCATCAAAAGAAGCGTTGCCAGCAGATCCAGAGAGGTGATTCTGCCACTTTACTCTGCTCTGGTGAGACCTCACCTGGAGTACTGTGTGCAGGTCTGGAGCCCTCAATATAGGAAGGACATGGACCTGATGGAGCGGGTCCAGAGGAGGGCCACCAAAATGATCAGGGGGTTGGAGCACCTCTGCTATGAGGACAGACTGAGGGAGCTGGGGTTGTTCAGCCTGGAAAAGAGGAGGCTCCGGGGAGACCTCATAGCGGCCTTCCAGTACCTGAGGGGGGCCTACAGGAAGGCTGGGGAGTTTACAGGCTGGCCTGTTTACAAAGGCCTGCAGTGACAGGACGAGGGGCAATGGTTTGAAGTTGGAGAAGGGGAGATTTAGATTGGATATTAGGAAAAAGTTCTTTACCGTGAGGGTGGTGGAACACTGGAACGGGTTGCCCAGGGAGGTGGTTGAGGCCCCTTCCCTTGAGATATTCAAGGTGAAGCTCGACGAGGCCCTGGGCAACGTCGTCTAGTTGGGGATGTCCCTGCTGACTGTGGGGAGGTCGGACTAGATGACCTTTGGAGGTCCCTTCCGGCCTGGACCAATCTATGAATCTATGAATCTATGAATTTGCAGTATGAGAAGAGCAAGTTAGGGGGTGTGGAGGGGAGGTTATATTGTGTTGAGTTTAATTTCTATTAAAAATCCAGTTAGAGAAAAGGAGTTTCTGTCCTGGTTGAAGGAAGGAATTTGGGATGAGATGCTGTAAAGTGCTTAGAAGCTTAAAATGCAAGGTCGATAGCAGTTCCTATGTGCGAGACCTGGTGAGCTGCGTGTGGACCCCTACAGGGGCTCCGTACCTAAAGGTCCTAAAAGATGCGGACACCTTTTAGGCACCACAGAGAAATTTGGGTTTTTTAGGAGGAGAAACCATAGTCAAACAATGCTGAGCGATGCTTTGCCACCCTGCTCTAAGTTGCCCCAGGGTGACCAGACGCAGCCACGGTGCTGCTGCCTCATGGCTTAGCGCCGGGGCATTCATTCACCTTGAGGCCATAAGACCTTTGGGCTGGATGTACTATTTTGCGAGTGTTTTCATCAAGGTGAAAGTAGCATCGCCCAAACCTTGGTAGCGTTAGGGAGTGAGGAGCTGGTGGATTTAGCCCATTTAGCTCCTCTCCAATGACATTTTCAGAGCAGCCCCACAGAGCTAACTCCCCAGCTATGTCTGAAGCAAGTTTCTGCACGCTTGGATCATTTGGATGCATAAGTCTAAATCTGCGTTTCCCAATAAAGCTCTGTCAATAAGAGTACCACATCCTCTGGTGCAAGGCGATGCTTAAATTAAAGCTGCCAGAGAAAAGACTCGTAGGAAGAGCACCGAGCGGAGAGGGGAGATAAGGAGAGCGTCTGAGCTGCAGAGCTGTCGACATGCAGCCGATCTGCAGCTCCCAGCTTGGGTGGTATCACCTCTGCGCTCTGCCTCTGCCTGCACCAGGCTGGGGGCTTCAGAGCGGGGGAGAATAAACTGGCAGAGCATCCAATCTGGCCAAAATAAAGGGTGGTTAAATCCTGGAGGGAAGGATCAGGAGAGTTTTTCATCTCTTGTCCAGGAGGTTTGCATTGCAGGCACCTGGAAGTTGATGGACGCACCCAATAAATCTATAAAAAGACACAGAAGCAGAAGTAATGGCTAAGGCAGCGCTGAGTAGGGCTAGAGGGAAGTGATTTGGGGCACAGGGCTGGTTTTGCTGTGCTACGTCACTTTAATCTGTGTTTTGGTGCTCTCTCCCCAGGCACGTTCTTTGTCTCCTGGGGCTGGTTAGTTTTGGAGGTATTTAATGTTTTCAAGTTAGGCACGTGAGCAAAAATCACTCCTCTAGAAGAGAATGACGGGCCATAGGTCTGTTTTCAATGTGTTCCAGAGCTGCAGTAGCCCCTGCTGGTCTGAAACCAGAAGCGGTCATCAGCTAGCCGGTATTTCAGTTGAAGAACGGGAAGAGGATTCCTCACTGGATGCAGATCCTCAAATCCACGTTGAGAAACCAAAAGTGCTTTGTTGTGTCGGGTCACTTGATCCGAAGGACTGTTGAATTGCAATCGAAGGCCCCTCTGCCTTCTGCTTTCCTCTTCACAATTTGTTCCTCTGCTTTAACCTTTGCCTGTCTTTCCTTGTCCCTTCCTGTGGGCCGGGTCCTGGCCTCAATCACAGCAGTTAAATCTGGGGTGACTGCTCTGTGGATGAGACAGAACCGACTCCAAAGAAGCCAGGGGAGTATGATTAGTGCAAAGTTTTGCTGGAGGATGCTGTCAGCCCCTGGGTTAATCCAGTGTTGGATTTGAGAGGCAGAACCACACACCTGCACCAACCGCTAAGCAAAGTCTTAGGATTCTGTAAAAGTTTGTTGGTGCTCTCCGTATAAGAAAATTATATAGGCTGAAACATCTGGATACAGCGGATTGCATAAGTGTGTGTCTATGTGGGGGGTGTGTGCCTGTACGTCTGCATGGGAGTGTACAGGATTTGTAGTGCATGTGTGTGGACATCGGTGTGTGTGCATGTTTATTATTTCTTGCTGTTTTTTTCAGCGTGGAATACTGCACATGGCTTTTACTCTTTTATTATCGGTAAGGGGAGAATCAAATTTGGCTTGGATACTCACAGAAATATCTGGGAAGTATCCAAACATGATCGTACCTTTTCTCAAATTTGGATGACCTGTCTACCTTCTCCGTTTCCCTTAATTCTTGATCTCCCCCCAATATTCTTCCCTTTACCACAAATCTTGCAGGAGTAGGTAACCCAATCCTACACTGGGACGAGAAGACCTAATCCTGATCTCATTCACACTCATAATAAACTAAAAATAAAATCTATTGGAAATTGGGAAATCTAGCATATTGACATTGATTTCCCAACTCTGCTGGTGGTTTCTGGATTCCTGTCAACTTGAAACTGGACTGAGAACTATTAATTCAGGAAACAGCGATTTGAGCTTGATGGGGATGTATTGACCTTAAGCCTTCGTTAATACAAAATCAGCTTAGTGCCCTCGGTTTGAGGAAATCTCTCTCCGCTTTGACTACGTGACATGAAAGCTTCGTGTTCTTCTCACCTAAGGTAGACCATCGTGCACTGGCTCTGGGGCTTGGGAGATCCCATTGACTATCTCTTCTGATGAAAGATTGTCTTTCCGGAAGTTGAGTTTCTTTTTTGGGCCCTTGAATTAGTTAACAGGAATTCAAGTTGCTGGAGAAACATCAGCCCGTGGAAGAAAGTTTCTTGAAGCTTTTAGCACAAGCCACAAATATTTTCCCCCGAAGTTTGAAGGGTATTTTGATGAGGGATTTAAGCTTGATGGGGATGCCAGAGAAAGTTTGAAAGTATGGAAAATGTTTCTGTCTCTCCCTAAGTGCAAAAATAACTATTTATTCACAATGAGAACAAAATTCTGCGGGTGGGTTGCTAGAGTGATGGGAACGGATGGAGAAACTTGGCAGCGGGGGTCTTTGTCAGCTTGATTTCCTCAATGGTTTTGTCAAATTCAGTTTTCTTAATGTGGATACTTATGGAGAGGCTGAACTCCCCCACGTGCCCTGCTCTTGTGAACCTGAATGTCCCTTTCTTTCTCTTAAAACAGAGGTGTTGTAAGGTAGTGCTCATTACACAGATGTGCTGGGCTGTAGCAAAAGCTGAAGCTGAGGTGTGAGTAGAAGAGGGTCGGCCAGTGTGGGAAGAAATCCTGTCGTGGAGCAGGAGGAGGTGTTTGGAGGTGGGATTGTTGTGCATCGCTGGTGGGAAACCACCGCTCTGGTCCACCTCCGACTGCTTCTCTGTGAAGCAAGAGGACTTTCTGCAAAAGCAGGTTCAGGGCTGGTTCCCTGTTCAGGCAGCTTTGATGTGAGCTATGTGCATCCCTCTGGAGCAAAAGAAGGTTAAAAGGGTTAAAAAAAGTCCTTTCTGGCTACGTCCTACCTAGTGAGGCTTTTGTATGTGCAGTGGGAAGGTGGATGTGCTCAGCATGGTCCATCGGGGTGGCTCTGAGTGGTTGGACTCTGCTTGTCATCTCTGGTATTTTAGAGGCTGGAATAGCCAAAAATTATTTCTCTTCCAGTAAGTGTGGGAGGGGGAATTTGCCTCGGTGTGACACACTGAGGTGACCCGCTGGTAAGTGCCTGGTCTTGCATTCCTCAGAAGCTGGCTCAGCAAGGTACGGACAAATCCCTGCTTTTATTTTGGGTTTTGTTTGCTGGGGGAAGCTGTTGTTTTGTTCTGCTGCTGAAATACCTTCATTAATCTGGTGCTGAGATTTGGGTCTAATTTTACCCAGCTAGTGAAAGCTGACTATTTAAAGAGGTGGTTTGAGCCTTGAATTTTTCTTCTTCTTATATTAGGAGAGAGGGAGATGGAATATTACCAGGGTAACCGAATAACCAGACAGCAGATTTGAGGTTACTCACGGCACACGACAGCAGAGAGCAGTATGTGGCTCGCAGGGAGAGCGGTGCCTGCTGCAGCCTTCTATCGAGCAAACAGGCAGAAAACTGAGCTGTACCAGGTCGATCAAAGACTGACGATGAGCTGACAGTGTGATATGGCCATAAAAAAGCAAGGTATGATCCAAGGATATATAAGAAGATGAATTTCCAGTAGAGATTAATGCCGCTGTACCAGACAGTGGTGCAACCTCACTTGGACTAGAGTAGCCTGTTTGATTGCCAATATTCAACAAAAATGAATTCAAACTGGAACAGGGACAAGGACAATTGGGGGAATGGAGGATCCGTCTGTGAAGGGGAAGCTGGGTGCCCTGTCTAGCCTGGCAAAGCGGTGGCGAGGAGCTCAGCTGGTCTCTACAAATGCTCTGAGGACAAAGGCTCACTGGGCAGGAGAACTGCTTAAGATGAAGGGTGAAAGAATGAGTAGGTATTGGGTGGTCACAGCAGAATATGGGCTCTTAGGTGGTTTCTCATCGTCGGGCAGGAGCGTGGTGGTGGAGCAGCCTCCCTTAGGGTGTCACAGAAGTTAAAAACCCAGAAGGATGGGGGCTCGAGTGCAGAGACCCCTCCAGGTATAGTCATGGCAGTGGGAGGGTGTGTTGGGGACCCCTCCAGTGCAGCCCTACCCCTGCCACGGCTCACACCGCTGCGGTGAGCAGTTAGTGGCTGTGGGCTTTAAGCTGGGCATGGCATATTGATAATTATTGGAAATGAGTGTTGGGGTCTGATCATGTGCCTTAACTTTTTCCATGCTCAGCTCAACCTCTTTTCCTTCACTTTGGTTCCTATCAGTGCCCTAAAATTGTATTTGCTAAAACGTCAGGAAAATGGGAGCCTGCCCTCACTCGTATGCGGAATAACTAGTCCTAATGTCCAGGTCTTTATACATTTTTCCAGCTTTTATTGAGTAAAGAGATGTCAGTGCCTCCATCAAAGGAGCAAATCTGGCTTCAACTTGTAGCCCAGGTGTTGGTGCCTGTTGTTGCACCTGTTGCAGGGCACTGGTCCACATTTTACCAACATGGTAAATTATGTGATGCTAACTAGTGTTGCTGGGTTTCCATGGCAACCCTTTTGCTAATTAACGCACAGTGTCGAGGGGAAAAAAAAAAAATCTGTCCTTAATGATGAATTAATTTGACAATCTTGTTATGGTAAGAAGAGATGTGAATAGACATTCTGAAGGTGTATAGTGGGGATGTGGGCACTCTCGTTGCTTGTAAGGAGAATAACTGGGAAAAAGAATACGTCAATGTTATTCTGACCTTGCAGCATTCAAACTGAAGCCTTTCTTGCAATTTGGAAAGGTTTTGCCCTTCAGAACGAAAAAAATTATCCTGAAAAATGTCCAAAAAGAGTTACGCTTATCTGTCCCCTTTTTTTGCTAAGATGTTTTAACTCTTTTTTTGTGTGTGTTTAAAAGGTTTCATAAAGACTCAGTGAATTTAAGAAAGCTGCGTGCATGAAAGAATCAGAAAATTCACTTTTTAAAAACTACATTATTTTATGTCAGGAAAAGACAATTCCTCATGACTCCTCCCAAATTTCAGCCCACTCTGCTCATTTTTTGCTCTAATTCCCCCAGCAGTGCGTGTGGGAAATAGGCAGAAGCTGTTAATAGATGGGCCCAAATGAAACCATAGAATCAAACCTATTGGCTTGAAATTCGAAAGAGGAACAAATGCAACTTTGCAGCGTGGCCCTGACCACTGAAGCGGTGGCTTTGGAAGCACTTTAGCAAAAGTAAATCAGGAGTGAGAAAAACAGCGACTTTCCGATGTGTCTTGGAGATGAGTCACGGATGTAGATTCCCATCAGCGGCGGCAATTAAACTCCTTTAGCACTTTCTGCGCAAGGCAATGAGTTAAGTCACAGTGTCCTGGCTAAATTCTTACTCGGATAATTGTACTCAGCCTTCCTGAATCCTCCCCTCCTGCAGTTTTAATTAGATGGAGCTGTGGCTCACGAACGTCTGTGTCGTGTGGACCACGACCTAATGGGGAGTTTGGTGGAGACCTGTCATCTTACAGGCGATCCTGTGATTGCCTCCCATCCTGTTGTGACTGCAGCAATTACTTACACGGAAAAAGCAGTGTTAGGGAAATAATGAATGTATTTGAGCTGCTGCTTAACGAGATTTCACTTTCAGATGTGAGGGCACCACGCATCCAACCGGCTCTTTGCAAAACCAGCAAGTGCCCTGTGAATCTTCTCTACTCCTGGCCAAAGCCTGCAAACTGGCAAGGTCTTGAGTTTGCTGGAACACATCTCCTGGGGTCCTTTGGGGCTGGAGGAGTGGTTTGAGGCTGCCATGTAGATGGAGAAGGGAGCAGAGAGGTGGAAGGTTGCCCAGTTTTGCTCTCGGTGGCCGCTCGGGAGCAGCCCTGGGATGGAGACGGGTGCAAGGGCTGGGGATTTGTCTGCAGTGTGGTCCTGCTGGGCTTGTCCTCTGCCCAGCCCCATCCAAACCCTCTGCTGCCTTCATCACTGAGAGGTCCTGGGCTCTCTGACTGCAGCCGGTTGGCTGGTTGGTTAAACCATTTACAGGTGGGGAATGCGGGGTAGTATTTAGATATATGTATTATTTATATATATTCTTATTTAATTAAGGCTGGTTTGGGCACTGAAATGACCTGCTTCGAAACCTTCACAAAGGTCCTCTGGCCTTAAATGGCTGCTGACTTGAGTTTGTTAAAAGTTGCTTGAGGAGCTGCATTTCCAAAGAGTATAAATAATAATGGAGATGGGATTATTTTTGCCTTTTTAAGGAGAGAAGGAGAATGTGTCCGAGTACTTACATACCTTTTAGGACAAATAAGTTCTCAGAAGGGTGGAGAAGGTGAGGCTGCAGACCAGAAAGCCACAGGCCCTTCAGCACAACCAGGTGGAAGAATTCGAGGGAGTTACTGTGGCAACTTGCCTTGAGCTTTCAGCAGCGCCATGTTTAATTTGTTTAATTTATTTCTTGTTCAAAGGCTTCTTCACCTTGTAGATGCCTTGTTTTAAATCCTTTGTTGGTGTTTTGATTTTTAGATAGTTAAAATGGAGCCTTTCTCCATTTCAGACTGCTCGCTCTTCCCATTATACATAAATAATACCTCTCCTGCAACTATTTAAGCTGTGCCTGCACAGTCTCTGAAATGGGAGTTTAGCTGAGCTTTTAACAGTTTTAATCTCTTTCTGGGTATTAATCCTTCCAGTACTTCTGATAAAATTTGTTGCTTTTCTCTGAATCCCTCCCACGCTGTCAATATCTGTCTGAAATGAGTTGCTTCATGCAGAACAAGCCATGGGAGGAGGGACTGTTACAGCTTCTTGCGGATCTCGCTCTCGTTTCAGAGCATTTCAAGCTCCTCTGATTTCCTGCCACTGTTGCTCCCGTGCTTCCTTGCCCTGTGAGCACCTCTCCCATTGAATATGGGTTTGGAATGAGTTTCCCTCCTGTTTATTAGCTTGATTTCGTGGTTCTCAGATATATTTGCAGTTTTCCTGTTTGATATCATCAGGGAATGCTAGTGAATAATATCACCTCCTCCACATGGCAGTGAAGACATAAAGGTATCGGAGACCGCAACAAACGTTGGGTCCCATTTCTAGTTTCTTGCACTTGTTTTTTCTTGATTTGCACAGCATCGCAGTGTCCCTAAGCCTCTGTGACAGCAAACTCAGTCTGTGATCCAGGTTATCAAAGACTGTGGCTGAACTGGAGGGGAAATTATCTTTTTCCATCATGTCACTGTAGAAATGACACAGTCTCTGTTGAGGCAGTAACAGACTTTGGACAGTCTCTTCTCTCAAGTATTAGGTCTGAAAAAAACAGAACTTGAGCTGTGAAGGCAACCTTTGAGATTTCTGACCTTCTCTAGAGTTGGGTTTGAACCAGTCACCTCCTGCCCCTTTCTAAGTCTCTCAACCTGAATTCATTGTCCCATGTTGGTGCTGTTATAGTTTGGGCTCCCACCAGCTGAGGTGCTTCAAAGGCAAGGAAATGGCAAAGTCCCTTGACTGGGAGGTGATGAGAGGGGACCTCTGCCTCTGTATTCAGCTGAACCACAGCCTCAAAGTCAAGATCCTCTGAGCTGGAGCTGAATCACTCCTTGTCCAAACATAAACCCAAGGAAAAATCTCTCGCTGGTTTTGAGATGTCCAGGTTCTCCCCAATTCCACCTATTATGGAGGAAATAGCAAGGAGATGGTTTTTTTTTCCTGGCATCGTACTTGACCGCTGTTCTGCTTGCACTGTTGCCCATGGTACCCTTTGGCCATGTATTGCCACCGTGGCCAAATTTCTCCACTGTGTCAGCTCTTTTCCGTACTTCTTCCCTTTGGACGCTCTCCCTGGCTGTTCCAGCTGTGTCCTTTTGAATGAAGGCAGCTGCCATTTTGAGCAAACACTGGCCATAAAAAATAATGTGAAAATCTGTGAGAGTAAGATAATTTATTATTTCCATGCCAGTGTTATAGGAGGGAAAAGCAGGGAGATGTGAGGAATGCAGTAGCGATGGAGACCTGTGAGAGCAGATCACATTCCATCTTTCCTGTTTCTTTTTCTCTGAGTGGACCGTAAAACAGAAAGAAAGCAGCCAATTGGAGCTCTTACCCATTTTCATAGTGCTTGTTTAAATGAGGATTTACTTAGACTAAAAGCTCCTTAGAGCCGCTTAATTCTTCTAGATGCAGTACATGTCTAGGCCAGTAGTAAAAATTCCTTACCAGATGTCTTCAAGAAGGTGCTCACCAAGTACTTTCCCAAAGAGAACATCTTGGATGCTTTCAACAAATGGTATCAATTCTTAATGATGCTGGATTAGATAGTGCAGACAGTCCTGGCCACAGCACTTTTTAAAGCCTTGGGAATATTTGGAAGTTGCTCCAGTGATGGAAAGAGAAATTAAATGGGCTGCAGAGCAGTGAGGGCTACATGCTCTTTTTTTCAGCAATTAGTCAAAATAGTTTTAGCTAAAAATTTTTATTTCAGCGATTTGAGCATATTTCACTATCAATTAATGTTCTCTCATGTGGCAGCGTTCATTTTAAATACCCTGTGAATTCCCAGAGCCCTTGTAGCCACCGCCTCTGCATTTATGTTTTGCCTCTCTTTGCTCACCACCTTTCCAGGAGTGGTGCCACCACAGTTGGTGTAGGTTTGGACAACACGTCTTTCCTCTCGTTCCCCATCACCGTTATCGCTTTGCCGTGCTCGCCTGATCCGTGAGGCCATTGGCATGAGCTGCCCAGCACGCAGTACGTCTGGGGGAAGTCCACGCACTTGACTCTGCATCTTTAGCTGAAAAAAAAATCACTGTGAGAGGGGCTGGAGATTTTCCGTTAGGGCAGAATCTCCCACCTCCATTATGTGGTCTCTCTTCTGAAAATTTCTGTTCTCAAAGTAACACCCCTTTAAGGCATCCTTTAAGCCTTTTGAGTCAGGAAAACCTATTTCTGGAATGCATAATAATTATATACTGGATATAATTGAGTGTAGATTGCTTACTAGGCAAATAATATGTAATATACCTGAGACTGAGCCTGAGCAGATCCTTCAATGAGAATTCATCTGGGCTAATGGACTCTAACTAAAGGCCAACCACGACAGCTGCTTTTGGGCAAGTTGTAGTCCAAATCCAAGTTGGGCTATCAGTGTTCACCCGCAAATCTGTTTGTACCTGTGTGTAGCAACCTCCTGGACTGTCACTCATATTTTACACTAGTTTTGCTCTGAAAATTTTCCTTTGAAAATTGAAAGTAACATTGAAATTGGCTGAGACATCAGACGCTGGGGTTATATATTCCTTGAAGCAAGAACCCAATGTATGTGATGAACGTAGGCTTGCAGATGTTCCCTTTGACTTTGGTGTCACTATGCACTCGGGTAAGGACAGAGCCGTGCAGTACAAATGAGGCTGGCTCTGCTCAACACAGAATTAAGCAGAGTAGTATTATGGGGAAATAAGAAAGGTTTAGATACTTTGAAGATCTGCACTGAGAAGTAGTTTGCATTTCTTCAGAGCATGAGCCTTGGGATCCGTGGTCCTCCTGTGCTCCTGCATACCATTTCTGAACAGTGAAACCAGAGCAGGACTGGCATTTAACATGCTCTTCAAGCACTAACCATGACTGTAAGTGCTCAGCACGTGGGTTGAGGATTATCTGACTACTTTAAATGGATGTTTCTAATGGTTGTCCCAAGCATGGAGGGGACAGGAGCTCTGTGCGTGGAACCAGTGAGGCCCAGCACGAGCAGTGCCCTCTTATTTTTATACCAAGCAGCCCGGGCTCGCTCCAGTCCTCTGGAGGTCAATGAAATGGGACAGGTCAAGGGAAGGGAAGATCTTCCCTACCAGCAAAGCCCACAGAGCCAGGGATTAGCTTCACATGAGCTGTGCTGCTGCCAGTTCTTCTGGGGTGAATCATGTCCCAGTATGAGTTGGATGTTTTCCACCCAGAGGCTGGTGTGGATTTTATATACGCTCCATTTGCCTTTCCCCTCTGATTTGAGAGTTGCCTGTTTTGGTTGGTTTTTTTTTAAAGCGTAGGTGTTTTAAAAGTAATGTTTTGGTTCACCTTTAGAGTTGCCATTTGACTTCTTTGTCGTAACGTGTCCTGATTAATGATTAATTGCAAAGGACATGTTCTGACTCCAGCCTGTGTCCTGGGGTGCTTGTCGCAGCAATGATGCACTAGGTGATTACTCACTCCCCTTAACCTGACAGCTGTATTTCTTTCTTTGACTCGTTAATGACCTTGCCCAGGTACGCGGGCGTTAGTGTAGATGTGTGTGGTTGTAGGGCATTGGGGATGTGCAAATTTTTCTTTCACTTGCGTGACCTTCATTTTACCTAAGTAAGAAAAAAGGAGCTGTTCCATGAACAGATGGAGGGTTATTTCTAGAGGTAGGTGAATAATGCAGAAAATTATTCGTTCAAAACCCCTTTAGACAACTCAGATGTTTGCTGTAAGATAGTGTTGCAAATCCTAGTGCAAATATCTGCTCACATGAATGTTCAATCCAGATATCCTGAAAATTGTGTGTGAGTGTGATAGTCATCCAGTCCAGGAACAGAATAGTGCCAGGTGACTTAATTCATCCATTAAGGAAATAAGGAATAATCACTATTTTAAGCAGTAGTTACAGAACAGATAGTTTGTAAGCGATGCATAGCCAAGTTAGACTAAAAAAGGTTGTCAAATCATAGCAGGTAAAAAATAATAATGTGAAAACCAGTCTGTTCCTGGGTAATTCACCAAGGAGGAACGGCTTCTAAACTCAGCAAACGTTTGCTGCAAATAGTTTGCTTGGCTCTCGTTGTTCCTTAATGAATCGGATCTATTAGCCAGGGAAAACATCATGTTGCCTTGAAAGACAAATCATATTTGGATGCCTCTTTCCGTGCGTTTGGACCCATTTTAACATGAACACACTAATTATGCTGTGGAGATGATTTTGTTACGGCAGAAATGAAACCGAGTTTGCAGCTGTAACTATTGAGCTGTGAAGTGCTGGAATAGGTATATGGGGAGAGATGCCTTTTAATTCCATTGCATTTCTCTTTAATATTTGTATCCCTTTACTTCACGTACAGCTTTTGTTTCTGTTCTCTTGGATGCAGAGGCGAAGGGGCTGGCTTTTGGGTCTCAGCAGCCTCCAAATTGCCATTTATGTCAGAGGGAGTTTGCCGTCGACCGGTTTGAAGGATCATGTCCACAGCCTCATTTGTACACAGATGGTAACGGGCTCACAAATTCCCAATCTTCATGACATGCTTCCTGATGCGCGGGGAACCGTGTGAGTCATATTGCTCCAGCTATGGTCTTTTTGGATGGAAATTATACTTTTAAATATATACTGTGATTACATACAGTGGTGATGGGCTCATTTGAAGGAGCTGGAATGTAAGCCATTAAGTTGAGTGGCTGCCATTATGTACCGCGTTTGCCAACAGATAATAGACAATGATATTTCATCTGTGACAACTTTGCCCCCTAGACTTTGAATAGAATTATCTTGCTTCGTAACCGCTTTCTTCAGCACCATCCAGGTGATAACTTTGTTATACTAGACAGTGAATTCGGCCTTTTATGAATAGAGAGGTGGAAGGGAGAGGGATGGGACTCGCACGTGTCTTGTGCGGCGTGATCTGGAGAGAGGGGAAGGGGCCGGTTATAAAACAATGGAGAGGTGACAGGAGCAGGTTGAGAGAGGTCATCCTCCCCCTCTACTCCACCCTAGTGAGGCCCCATCTGGAGCACCGTGTCCAGTTCTGGGCTCCCCGGTTCAAGAAGGACAGGGAACTGCTGGAGAGGGTACAGCAGGGGGCTACAAAGATGATGAGGGGCCTGGAGCATCCCTCTTAGGAGGAAAGGCTGAGGGAGTTGGGTCTTTTTAGTCTGGAGAAGAGAAGGCTGAGGGGGGATCTGATCAACGCCTATAAATACTTAAAGGGTGGGTGTCAGGAGGATGGGGCCAGTCTGTTCTCAGTGGTGCCCAGTGACAGGACAAGAGGAAATGGACACAAACTTGAATGTAAGAAGTTCCATCTAAACATGAGGAGGAACTTCTTTCCTGTGGGGGTGGCAGAGCCCTGGCAGAGGCTGCCCAGAGAGGTGGTGGAGTCTCCTTCTCTGGAGGCATTCAAACCCCGCCTGGACACGTTCCTGTGGGACCTGCTCTGGTGGACCTGCTTTGGCAGGGCGTTGGACTGGATGATCTCCAGAGGTCCCTTCCAACCCCATGTGATTCTGTGATTCTGTGACACCAGTTTGGCATCGGTGGAGCCCAACATGCATCACACCATGCTCTCTGAGATTTGTGCAAATTAAAATAAGAAACAACACAGCACCGATGGCTTGACTCACTCTCAGCAGGTGCTTGGGCAAAGCTCCTGTTACCTGCTCTGGGCTTTTCATAGCTCCTGCCACGGCTCTGACCTGCACAGGGGTTTTGGGGTTGAGGGAGTGCAGGAGCACAATGATGGTGGCAGCTGCTCTCTTGCTGTGCCACGGAGATAGCTGCTGGCTCCCTGAGCAGCCCGGGAGGCTGCAGTGATAACTCATGTTCCAGAACGGGTGTTGATAACTTGAAAAAAGACCTGTTATTAGGGGTTTTCCACCCTGTTCTAATTAGAGTCTGAGAAGTATAGATCCAAGCTGCAGTCCATCTGAGGAGGAGGGTTGTGGGAAGTGTCTGCTTTGAATTACTCCATTAAAGAGGACATTTTGAGTGTGGCGATTTTCCATAAAATCTGAGAAGCCATCAGACGGTGACTTTCATTCATTTCCTAACCTGAATTGAGAAAAGCAGCTTAGAGGTGGAAGGCTGCATATCCCCGTGCTGATCTGGCCAATCCATGTAATAGGCTTACAGGGTCTGATGCCAATCTACAAGAGAGTTACGCACATTTAACTAGCATCAATTTATTACCTTACTGATGAGACAGCCTCTTACATCCAGGATTGTCCGTTCAGCTTCTAGTAGGAAAAAAACTATGGTAATGCAAAGTCAGTTAGATGGGAATAAGATTATAATGCCAGATACCTGGTATCTCTCTGTTGAAACCAAGGGAGCAAAGGAACGTGCTGGGATGTCCACCCTGCTGTGCCATTCCTCTCCTTTCCCTTGCCTTGTGTGTTGCTTCCCCAAAAAGTAAGTACACTAAATGCTTCCAGCCATGAAGGTCCTTCAAGGGCTGGAGCCCCTCTGCTGTGAGGACAGGCTGAGAGAGTTAGGGGGGTTCAGCCTGGAGAAGAGAAGGCTCCGGGGAGACCTTAGAGCCCCTTCCAGTCCCTTAAGGGGCTCCAGGAGAGATGGGGAGGGACTCTTGATCAGGGAGGGGAGCCCTAGGATGAGGGGGAAGGGTTTTAAACTGAAAGAGGGGAGACTGAGATGAGATCTGGGGAAGAAATTATTTGCTGTGAGGATGGTGAGCCAATTCTGGCCTGGGCCAGAGACCAGGTTGCCCAGAGAAGCTGTGGCTGCCCCATCCCTGGAGGGGTTCAAGGCCAGGTTGGACGGGGCTTTGAGCAACCTGGTCTGGTGGGAGGTGTCCCTGCCCAGGGCAGGGGGTGCCACTGGATGGGCTTTAAGGTTCTTTCCAACCCAAACTGTTCTATGAGTGCATATAGAAAGAGATTCTTGGCCTGTGAAGGCAAAGCCAACCCAGGGCACTGTGCCTACCCTGGGCTGTGAGCTCAGGGCTTGGGGAGGCAGAGGACACCCCGGGGTTTGTCTTAACAGGAATCCCAAGGGGAGAAGCTGTTTTACATTCTTTACTTTTAAGTCTTGCCTGTTTGCCCTCTCAGGAGTGGACACGGATGAAAGGTGAGGTCCAAATGCAAGATGTGGTTGCTATAACGACTCGAGCTCTGTCTTGCTGGGCTTTTGTTGTGTTGCATTATTGATGGCACGCATGGGGTGGTGGCCAGCAGAGCCCGGTCGCCCAGGTGTTTCCTTTGAGCTCAGGATGCCTCTCGCTGCTTTTTGGTCCAGATGCTGTAATTCTGAAAGACATGAGGAAGACTTGGATTTTTGCTGGAGTCATTCTCTTGAAGATCATAATTTAGGAGCCAGAGGGTTTTTTCTGGCCATTTCTTACTCTGGGTGCCCATCCTGGCAGCTGCCTGAGCCAGGGCTGTTTCTGCCCCTGCAAACGGCCCCGAAGCCAAGCGTGGTTTCTGAGGGTCGTGTGTTGTTTCTCCAGCCATTGCTAACTTTGAGCTTGCATTTAATTAAACTTTTCTGTGTAAGCTCAGGGTTTGCAAACCATTTTGTAGATGGCATTCCCCTCTTCTGCTCATCTGCCAAGAAGCCACTCCTCGGCTGTATTAGACGTGAGCTGCAGTGACTTACACTAAGAAATCAAGAGATCAGAACAGCAAATAAGGAGCCTGAGCAGTGAGTGTAATCACTGTAATACATTCATCTGGACTTTAATCTGGCCTGGGCACTGATTTGCACTAATAACAGCTACTACTTTAAGTTCCAAGTTCTCATAACTTACTAAAAATCTCTCTTTTTTTAATGTTATCATTTTGGTATCATACTACGATATCAATATATGGGAATTACGCATTACTAAGTCTATTAGTGATGATGTGTTTGAATACATTGTGGTCTAATGTGACATAATCCAGGCGTCTGCTTCATTTTTAAAAGGTGTTTTAAAAGACACTGCAGTGATTGATATCATGAAGGGGCTCTTGCTGCCTGTTCCTTGTACTTGGCCACCCAGGAGTAATGTTTCTGTTTTTTATTAACAGCCCTACATGTGAATTAATTTCCTTTCATGATTTTTAGACCCTGGCCAACTGTGTCAGCTTTTATAGGACAAAGTGTCTACTTACGCTTTCATTAGTTCTGGTCCTGTCACTTTATTCATTTCACTGTGAATGCCTGATTGTAGATAAGTGAAGCTGCCACACTCGGCAGTCCTGGTGTATGTGCCTGTGTGTGTGCAGCTGTGTGTCGGTTTGTCACCTGCTTTGTGGTGGCTGATGGCAGGTCTGCTGCAGCTTCAGGGGTAAAGACCCTACATCTGGGCTGAGCAGATCTGTTGCCTTTGTGAGTTGTGTTGGATAATGCAATCCACTGGGAGTAATCTGTGTAATTTGCTCCTAAATTCCTTTTTGTTTTGGGAACTCCCATGGCCCAGAGTAACAGGTGATGTGCATTTTAGAAGAAATAATCTCTAAACCATCAAGCACTCTTGCCTTCCTCAGAGCAATTGCAATTTCATCTTCCCTCCCTACGAAAACTATTCAGTTGCTCAGATGAACTCAGTTTGCCCACAGTCAACTCTGTGGGAGAGAAGACTTTTGCATTCCAGTTTCAATAAGGACAGGTTTTGTGGGTAAAATGTGTCTAGAACTGGCATTCCTGACATTTCTAGTCATGTCTTGGTTATCCATGAATGAGTTTCAAGGTTGTGAATTAGCTACACCGTGGGCATGGGGATGCTCGGGATGGTCTCTGTGCAGCTGTACCTCCTTGCTGGGTCCCTCAGCTCAGGGCTCAGTGCCCCACTCGGTGCCTCTTGCCCCTCACTCTACATTCCTAGGGCCTAATTTATATCTATTTTGTAATATCCATTTTGCTTATCTGTGTTATTCTGCACCTTGGGTAATTGAGAGAGAACTGTATCTGTCCTTCCCCGGGTCCTGCAGCGGTCTGGACACAGTGCTTCGATGTTATCTGGCGTGATGGTTGCTGCCCCAGCGAGCAGTGGGGCTGGGCTGATGCTTTATTAACGCTGGAAATGTTGCTTGGTAATCCTGGCTGCGTCCCCCCCTCATTACTGCCTGTTGCAGCCTCAGCCCAGTAAAATTAAACTGGGCATAAATAAATCGAATCCCGACTCTGACCCTCTGATCACAGGAAGGATATCCCATACAGCTCTAGGACTTTGAGGCAGTTACAGCCTTCGTGTAGGAATGTGGGGGGTCCCTTCTGTGGTCAGAGGACTGGGATTTGCGCAGGTATTTCAGGTTTGCATCTTGAAGATTATTTAGCTGTTTGTTTTCTGTGTGCTGTAGTGAGGTATTCGTGCTGACAGACCGTGTTGGCCCCGAGTCAGGTCAGTGCTGAGAGCCACTCGGGCTGTGTTTGACGGAAGGTGCTGTTTTCCCCGCAGCAGTTTAAACTTTGAGTCCTAGAACCGATCTCATAATTTATCTGAGTTAAAAGATTATGGTTAGTGGTTATTTGTAATTACTGTACATGAAAGATATGTCATCAGGCAAGGGGAGGCTTAATGTGCCCAGTACGCAAAAGGGATTGGAAAGCAATTACGGTGACATATGCCCCATCAAAGCCGAGGGCTCGCCGGTGCTCCAGAGCCAATTAAAAACTGCATGGGCAGTGCTTTATTGGGGTAACTCTGCCTTGTTACTAGCCCTTTTCCTCATTGCTGCCTTGGTTTTATGGGCACTCTCAGCTCTCCAGTTACCAGACACAGCTCTGTGTTGCAGCTATTATTATTAATAGGAATGACATGGACAATAACCATAATAAGGTGGAGAATAAAAATAATGCCATACCCTGGAGTCTACTGCTGTACCCTGCATGAGGCCAGGTGATTTCATGTGTGCCGGGCGATATTCTTTCAAGAAAATTTAAATCAATGAAAAATATAGTAAGGTTCTTAATGAACCTTTAGGTCTGTACTGATTTTCCACCTTTAGATTTATATATAAAGCTTCCAACCAAGTGTGACAGTCATTGCAGAATATGGGGATATCAGAGGCTCTCTCCCTCCAATCAGCCTCTTTCAGCTGAAATCCAGCCATTAGTCAAACTCATCAAAGGGCTTGAAAGCAGAAAGGGAAATTCTTTGCCTTGTGCTTAACCTTTGTGTGATTGCACCTCTTCAGAGAATAAGCAAATCAAGTGGAAATGCCCTCCCATTTGTTTTGTGAATGAGCCGTGCGGCGAATTCACTATGATTTGGCATTATTCAGTTTGTATAATTTCTGACGAGAGGTTTAAAAATAAATACACAATCAAAGGAACTATTGGGAGAAGATACAAGAGCAAAAGTACAACACGATGAGGTGGGGTGACGTTTTCTTGTACACTTCCTTTTTGTCTGCTCCGTCAACTGAGTGAACCTGTCCTACTTGTGAAAACCAGTGAAATTTTGGGCCGAAACATGGGCTGCAGCTTCTGTTCATGCAGCTCAGGTGAGCCCCCCATCAAACTTGTACCGTGTACATGGTTTTCATGGGGGGGACATCCAAGGATCTCAGCAGAGCTATGGACGCCCTCCTTGGGAAATCTTTGAGATGACGGCGTCGCTGTTGCAATAAATGGCCCGATGATTAACAGCCCTATCAATCTGCGTTGGAAGCATTCCTGCTCGGGAGGGAGCAATGCAATTAAAACACGGGAGGGTAGAGCAGCATGAGGTGCCTTTCTTCTGGGAACACAGGAGACAAAGTGGAATTCTTATTTGGCTGGAGGTTTGCAGATCGTTTGTGTCTCCTCTTCTACTGGGGTTACTCTGAGCATTGATTTCTTTACTGCGAATGCCAGCTCTCTGTATATTCTTGTTTGAAGATGTTTTGGCTGCTGCTGTTATGGAAGGGCCTGTTGAATACAATTGGAAATGCTATTGTTATTTTACAGTGCTTTTATGTTGTCTGAATAGAGGGCATGTCTGTACAAGAACAATTTGAACAAATGGCATAGTTTCACCACGTTTCTCCATCTCCACTTCGCAGTCTGCTCCCTCTTCCTGCCGTCCCGCTCCTGAGGAGGAGCATGTAGTTTATGTAATGCTGATTTCAAAGGGAATTACCCAACTCTTCTTTGGGTTTTTTTACTATTATAACTCTATTGATGCATTAGTAGAAGATCTAATAGAGAAATATATCCCCGACTGAAGATTGTTCATATCACCCTGAGGCCATGGTCCTAGGAACTTTGTAGGTGCTTAGAATTTTCTAAGGAGATGGTGAACTGTGGTAGATTTCTTTGGGGTTTTTTTTTGAGAAGGTGGCTCTTCATTAAGTGAATTTTGGACTAGTGAGAAACTCTGTGCTGGAAACTCAATGCAGAATCTCGCGAGCTAACGATGATTATCCCTGGAAGAGGAATGGATAGGTAGTAGTGATTTGCGTGGCCTCACCTCAAACCAAATCACCCTCTGAAAAGATTTCTGCTATCTTGTGGCCATTTCCATCTCCAGATATCAGTAAGTTCCTGATTTCTTTTTCAAGTTGGCCCCTCAGAAGCCAATAAGTGCTGATTATTTGGGAATACTTAGCAAAATATTGCAGTAGTGGCTGATGTCATTAAAACGTTTCATACTCGGCTGCATCACCGCGGGCAGTTGCTGAGAAGGAGCAGATGTTGGGCTCCAACTGCGTGTCGTGGCTTTGGAAGTGAGAGAAGTCAGGGAAAATGCACCAGATGCATTGCGTGCAGAGGCTCACCCATTCCCCAAACTCTTCTTCCAGGAGGTCCTGTCTTGTAGAGCTGGAGCAAAGTCCCTTTACAGTGACACAGCTGGTTCCTGGCTGGCAGACTCAAACCCTGCAGCAGCCTGGAAGAAGTTGTAAACCTTGGTTTAGAGCTCACTTTCTGTAATGTGCTTTAGAAAAGTATCTGAGGTGGTGATCCTGGGCTTTTTTCATCAGGATGTGCTATAGTTATCAACCACGAGACAGGAGGTGATGAGGTGATGCAGGAGGGTCTTTCGTGGCATCCCCCTTCCCCTCTTTTCCTTGGGTTCAGAGGGATCTGGTCCGGGCTTGCTCTAGTCATGGGGTTTGGCAGAGTGATTCTACCCTGTCATGTAACTGTGTTGTTCCTGTCATTCCTTGTATTTTTATTTTCCTACTTACTTTGGCGGGGAGAGTTATTTTGTCTTGATAGCAGTGCCACAAAGCCATGGCCAGAAAAAAAATAAATTGTACATTCCAGAGTCAAGCTACCACTTTTGAACTCCTCTCTTATATTCCTTGGAAACTTACTCTGTGGCATTAATGAGAATCCCTCCCTTTTGGCTGAGGTCTTTGGAAAGTGTGAGGGAAGAAGGAGACAGGTGGGATTATTCCCCAGATGGGCATTTCTGAGCTCTCCTGACACTGGTGAGGATAGTCCCAGCTGGGTGAGCTCAACAGAGGTTCTGCAACGACGTACCGGGCCGTGTTCGCTGCGGTACAGCCTTCAGCATCCCTGCCATGGCACGCCGTGGTGTGCCAGCGTCGGGAGCTCTCGGCTGGCACACGCTGACGGTGCTGCATCCTGGAGGCCGTGACTTGCAGAGGCCTCTGAAACCCTTTTTTACTGTTTGTTGTTGTTGTCATTTTATTTTGGCAGCACCTCTAATGTAATTCAGTATTTCCAGTGGCCACATTCCATCCTGGAAATAACACCAGACTAGCAGAGAAAGGAAAATCCACATGGACCTTAAGTAGGAATGATTTAATTCCTTTCCACTGACTTGACTTGCTGCTGTGAAAGCATTCACCTGTTGTACATGAGTGTCAGGAGTGCCTTAAATAAGTGTCTTTAGAGTGAGGGTTTGTGACTGAATTATTGGAGGTTTACAGAGAGCTTTGGAAACCTGTTTGAAAATCCCTGGAAAGGCGGACGTGTGTGATCCTGGCGATACAGTGATAATACGCCACGCTCTCAGTGCGTGTGCCAGAAATGTGTCAGCTGTGTGTATAATTGGAGAGAGTATTGTCTTTTTGCCCTTTTTCTTTTCCTCATAAGTCAATCTATTCGTGGTGCTGGGACGTGGAAGTAGCTCCTCCTTTGTCTGTCCTGGTATATCTTTGGCCGTGATCAAGTGTTTGGTCAGAGGTGAAGAAGGACCTGTGATGAACAGTGACTCTGGTCCCTAGACCATGCGCAACATCCCAGTAGTTAATCTGGTTCTTCTGCCCACTGAGAAAGTTTTATCTTCGCCCCAGCCAGAGAGCGGTTGGTGGTGCTCTGAAGTCTCCCGTAAAACAGTAAAAATTATTCTCGGGTCTGTTGTTGAGAAGTGCTCGTGGGCATTTCTCCTGCACTGACGTTACATGGTGAAAGCATCAAGGAACTTTTTGCTTTGGGCTCTTTAGTTTCAACAACCAACTGACAAGAATAATTGATTTAAAGGGGAAGTAGGACTTTTCACCTGGAAGACAAGCAGTATTCAGGGTACATCAAAACCAAATGTATGTTATCACCTATTGCATTTCTTCTAACTGTCTCCCTCTTCCTCCGAGTAGGACACTTTTCCCAAATATCTAAGTCCTTGTTATTGTAAATTTACAAGGCTGAGATTTTGTGAGTTCCTCCAGTGGGCACAGAGAAGATAGTTTTATTTACAAGAACCTTCGCACACTGAGAAATTGCTGTGTCGGGGAGAGTGTGATTTAATATTTGACTATTCCTATTGTGATTATTATTGTTAAATCCAGTTCTTTGTTACCCTTTTTTAGTGATGGCCAAATTGTAGATGGGACGAACATAAGATGTTGGAAGTGTAAACTTCTGCATCACCCAATTAAACACAGAGAAATAGTAATTTCTAGGGCATGATTCACCTCACTCGAAGGTAAACAACTGAAATAGCCGAGATGAATCACACTCCAGATGTGTCTCTTTCTCTTCACTGATTATAAAGGAGTCCAGATGACTGTCTCAGATGCTGTGTGGTAGAGATGTCAAATTACGGGAGAAAAGTCCCTTTCGGGGTCTTTGGCTGAGTATTTCTGACCACAGCACTAAGACCCAGATTTGAAACCATGAGACACGAACTTTCTGGAGAGAAGAGCTCCTATGTTGAATTCTCTCAGAAAATAATATTTTATCCCGACCTTTCTCTAGTTCGTCATCTCTTGCTGCTGTAGATGTCAGGTTCTGTTTCTGTAACCCTGCCCTGAAAGAGTCAGATGGCTCCACAGATGCAGCAAGATGCCTTGCAAAATAAATTAAACATTTTAGGCTCTGACGTTCTTTCAACGGACCCAGCACGTGCGGTGGCTGGAGCTCAAATTCTGCCATCCTGCTGCCATTTTTTTTTCACAGGCTGAACTGCATTTGTATTTTGGAAGGCCAAGGCTTGCTTGCAGGCTTCCTGGCATGTGAATCCCTTTCTTGGGCTAGCAATATGGACATGGGGCTGGAAAGGACCAGCTAAAAGGGCTTTCTTCTATCTGCTGGCACTAGACAGTGAAAACCAAGAACTTACAGCCTTTCTCCCTGGGTATCCAGAAACCCCTTGCCAAGCCACCTCAGCTCCTGACACCCACTGGAAGCATCTTCCAGATCTCTACGTTAACAGCAGAAAAAGGGCTCTTCTGGCCCTCAGCAAGTCTCTTCACGCTGGCCAAGCCATGCTCCTCAGAGCCGGGATTTTGTGCCTCAGGCTCAGAAATGCGAGGAAATACTTTTGTGAAGTAGGGTAGGAGGCTCTGAAACACCGTCCCTCTTAAGTTTGGTTTCTGTGACGTTTCTGTGGCAGTTTGTGCCCAGAACTGCCTGTGTGTGAAGTGACAGCAAAGTCTATGTCAGCTGAGGCAGAAAAAGCAGAAATCCAGCTTCTGCGTGATAGCTCTGTTCCTGGTTCATCGTCAGTGAAAAATGGACTAAAATACCCAATGGCATTAACAAAAGGAACGAGTGTCAGGCCAACCTGATTTATTTTTTGACGAGAAAACTGATTTTCTAGACAAAGAGAAGGTACTCTACCTCAATTTTTTGGATAAGCTAAATGCAAGATCACAGTGAGCCGCTGGTGGGAGGTAACCATGGGAAAAAGGGGGAGAGGTTATGTATTGCTGCAAGATTTCTGTGACACTGCAAGAAGTGTTTCATGCTGTTTCACAAATCTCTGGTAAGGTCTCTTTGGGAATAGTATTTACAGTTCTGGTCATCTATGTTCAAGAAAGATGCAGGGGAAATATCTAGATGCCTAAAAGGGCTGGTGAAATGCTCAGGGGAAGGAAGAGCCGTCTGCCAAGACAAGGCTGGAAGAGCAGAGCTCGTTTAACTTGGGAAACCACCGGCCAGTGTCCATAAGTACAGCAAAGCGGAAACACTAGTGAAGGAGGAGAGCTTGGTCCTGGCAGAAGAACAGATGAATTCTGGTTAATAGATGAGTTTACTGGGCTTGAATATATTGAGGGGGGATTCTTCAGCTGCGAAGTCTTCATTCCTTCCAGATCTGTCTTGGGGTTCTTTGTGGTTTAAACTGCTTGGTATTTATGAAAGCGTCTAGAAACCTTGATTTAGAGCGACACGAGGTGTTGTGAGGAAGCACTGAAACTTATCCCTACCTGGGTTGAACATTCAGTTGTTGCAGTGGAAACAGAAATCAATCTTTATAGCTGTTATTTGTCCAGATGTAGCTACCCTGCTTTGCTAAGTGAGGGCCCAGAGCTGGGGTGAAGTGAGGATCCTACACCACCTGCCCCTCGTTTGGATGGAATCCCCTGGTGCCTGGCTCCGTGCAGCTCTGTATCAAAAGCCCAAATGTGAGATAAACCCACGCTGAGACGGTAGATGCCCTCTGCCATAAGGTCAGCACATCGATTAGGGCCATTGCTTGACTCTTCAATGGGAGCTTGTTATGAACCTTGCCTTTGCTTTCTGTCTGCTGTCAGGTCATCTGTGAGGCTGGTATAGGATATACGAAGAAGACATATTTTTCTTTTACAGCTGATTTTTGAATTAGAACGGATGATTTGACAAAACAGAAGTAGGAAGACCATCGTTTTATTTTATCTATTGCAGGAAGAAGAGGTCTGCTGGGTAGATACACCTTGGCTTTGAGCATAAAAGGCACTAAGTGTCAAGCTAGACTTTCTTAGATCTTGCTGTTTTATATATAACTGACTCTAATAATTGAAGAGCTGAAATCGCAACTTTAATTGTCACAAACCTAGGGAGCTTGATTTCTTAAAGGAAAGTCAGTTCAAGGAAAATGGTAAATCAGGTCCTTTAATCTGTTGACTAAATTGCCTGTAGGGACTTGAATGCTCTTCTGTGTTTATGCTGAGAACCCTGCAGCAGTGCTAGAAGGTTTACTGCAAGTTCTTACTGTGCAGGTAGTTATTAGCAGGCATTTTGGGAAGCCAGACTTAAAAAAGAGCTGTTAAGAGCACTCTAACCATTCCCAGTGCTTCTGCGCTTAGATAACCGCTGCGCCGGGTTATTGTCGTTATGCTTTGTATTGCTTGCCTAAATGGAAAGGATATTTGTGGCTGCTAAAGTCTTGCCATGTGGAAGGTCTGTAAGGGTTGCAGCGCTGAGCTCTTCATTTGTGAGCTGAAATGCTGATTTGGAGGCGTGCCCAAGTGCATTTTGAGTGTGTCTCAGAATTAATGAACAAGGTTCAGGATGGCTCTGACAAACTCATAAGCGTATGGGCAAAGTCTGTATTTGCTGGGACAGCCTTACTGTTCAGTGCAGAATTCCTGCAGTGGACAAAACATAAACACAATTTATTATTCTGTTAAGAAAATACATGACCATCATTCTGAGGAGCAGCGGGTCGCCCAGGCATGGATGGATGATTTGTCTTGTGGATGCACAAGCATCAGTGTTTGGATGAGTCCTTCCCGCATGCATTAACCAGGAGTTTTATATCTATATATAAGTTTTATATCTATATATAGATAGATAGATATAAAGAATTTTGTATCTATATAAAACGAGGTGGGTTGCAATGAGAGAACCAGTCAGGTCCCCACCGTGGTGCTTGTCCAGCTCTAAGGCAACCGTGTGCTCCGTGTGGAGAGACATTCAGTAGGTCCTGTCGGACACAAGTCTGGCCTCAGTCCAGTTTCTAATGGGCAGGTATCTGCACCCCGAGGGCTGTCACGGCGGCAACCACCAGCAGGTTTCGGGTGAGCAGAGCAGGGTTTGGACATGCCGTGGGGCTGGGCTGGGCTCCAGGTCAGGTCTGGAAGGGGTCAGCAGGTACCACTGTGTCCTTCTGATCTGCTGTGTAGCTTGAAGGTTTCAAAAGCGGGGGATGTCAGTACATCACCAGCACTAAAAAAATACTGAACTCTCAGGGTGGTTTTTTTTTTAAAGTGTTCTTTTAAATATAAAAAAGTGTTCTTTTAAATATGTTTGCAAACTTTGCTTGGACTTGCATGGAAAACCTTCTCAGCCTTGAGTGACAGTTGATCCTTTAAGTGAACAAACTTGCTCTGAGACATGAATTCCCTTGCAGGACACCATTGCTTGGTTTTGCCATTTTTAGGAACTCCCAGCTCTCCGTTCTGCTAACCGAATTGCACCTGAAAGCCATGTTCCTTGACAGATGTGCATGCTTGTAAATGCGGCGTGGCGGTGGCAGGGGAGGTGTGGCTTTTCCCGCGTGTGGGACCCGAGGGGCACTGGACATCCGCACGTGGTGCTCGCTTGCGTGGCATGATTTAGGAGCAGAAATGGTGGCAGAAATGGTAGAAACGGTCGCAGACCGGGTTACGTCAGGGGAGGGTGAAATTGTGATGGATCAGAATGGAGGAAAATCGGTTTTACGTTGGCTGAGCGCTTTTTTTTTTTCTGTGCTGCTGCTGTGCATGTGCTTGCGTGGGGGAACCGAGCTTTTATTGACTGCTGGTTTTCTGTTTTCAAAGCTGATCAGTGGTGGTTCTATTGTAAGTGCTGAGGCAGTATGGGATCACGTCACCATGGCCAACCGGGAGTTGGCGTTTAAAGCAGGAGACGTTATCAAGGTCCTGGATGCTTCCAACAAGGACTGGTGGTGGGGTCAGATCGATGATGAAGAAGGATGGTTTCCCGCCAGCTTCGTGAGGGTGAGTGACTTTCTTCTTTTTACCTCTTCAAAGAATCGCTGCTGACGCCGCTCAGAACGGTCAATGAACTGAACTGGTTCCTGTGTTTATTATCATTCATGCTTGTTTCCAGTGTGTCTGTTTTCTTTCTGGGGAGCAAAGAAGGTTTTAAAAGAAATGAGAGTGGGGTAGAAGGAGGCTGGGATAGGTATTGGCTCTGCTTTTTGTGCTCTTGGGATGTGGAGTGGCCTTTGCTATGTGTCTGTTGTTGTCTCTTTCCTTAAGCAGTTCTTCTTTGGAAAACCAGTTAAGTATTGTGTGGGCTATGAGGAAATGATCTGGTGGGACCTAAAAGTTCACTCCAGCTACAAACGACCCACATTCGAAGAGCTTTCTGGTCTGTGTGTTGCACGAGGGGGCTCCGTCCTCTTTCCAAAAGCAGCGCTGCCTTTTGACTCTTCAGCAGCTTTGGATGTAAAATTACTTCAGTAATTACTCCGTGACCAGCTCTGGTTCTTTTTTTTTTTTTTAAGGGGACAAGGAACCATTCCGCTTGTCTCTGTTTTTCTGCTGAAGCAGGTTTTGCTGTACCCAGCCGCCTCCAGTGGCGAGCTGGCCTTTCACAAATAAGAAGGATTTGAGCACTTAATTTTTTTGCTCAGTATGTGTTAAGAAAGCCAAGGGACAAGAAGATGCCCTTTTTGCTATTGTCAGCTCCTGCCACGTTATTTGGGCACTCTCGAGCCTTCCTCAGGGAGTCAAGAGGTGGGCTTTGACCTTGCCCGCTTCCTTCTCCTCTCCCTTCTGCGCAGGGTTCGATAGGTGGGAGCAGAGATTTAATTCCTTTAGAAGCTTAGGGGATATGGTTCAAAAAATGGAGATCTCTTTTGCCTTGTAAAATTGTGTGAAAGATGACTCTTTTCCCTGAGCCTCCCAGGCAATTTGACAAGCTGCGTGGCAGTCGAGGGGAAGACTCTTCTCTCTGAAACGCTCGCTGAAGATGATGCCGCATCCCAAGGAGATGCCATGTTTGCTCTGCTTCTCTGCTTGTCTTACCCTCCCTCTGAACCCTCCCTCTTTCCAGCAACCCTGCATCATCAGCATCCCTGATTACATCACTTCATGTGGGAAATGGCCATATAGATTAGGAAAATTGGGTTAAAATGTATGACCTGGCGTTTCCTGGTGATGTACAACGACCACCACTGAGGGAACCCACACCTTTGCTGACTTCTGCCTCCCCGGTGCACAATTTTTCCCCCTGTGGTACTCATGATGCAGCTCTTTTGTCTCTCCTAGGTCTGGCCAGCCCTGAGTGAGAGATCCGTGACTGGAACTGGAGCCTGGGCTGCCTGCGGGAAAAACTTTATGCTGTTTTTCTGGCCCAGAATAACCAATAGTATTTAGTATTTTGTTAAATAGGACACCATGAGTCTGCCCCTGCAGCCAGTGGAGATAATGAGTTTGGAAAATGGATTTCTATCAGGTGTGATCAAGATGATATTCTTCTTGCAGAAAATATTCTCACCTGTGTCACTCGCACATCACATCTGAAAGGCTGAATTAGAAAAATCTATCTGTCTGATTATTTTTGTTTAATTTGGAGGCTGAAATATTCTGGGCCAGTTTAACTTTCCAGTGCATTGACCAGTGCTGTTTTGTTTTGTGATTCAGGGGAAAAGGTTTAATATCTTTTTTTGTGTGATGTCGTAAACATACTGTTCGCAGTAGGTTTAATAACAGTCTTGGGTTTTGCTATCCTGATTTCAAAAAAACCCCACACCAAACAACTAAACAAACAAGCCCATTTACTCAGAAGCCTAAAACCATGGATCATTGAGCTTGGCTGAACTTTCCACCTCTCCCTACACTTTTCAAAGGCTGGGAGGGTGATTTTAGAAGCTGAGAAAAACAAAGGAGAGGGATAAATGAATCTCAGACTTGTACACAAACGTCTGAACAACATCCTGGAACAAACCTTGGTGCTTAGAATTGTGATGGCTTTACCAGGCAAGTTTCTTGCCCATTCTGTCTAGTGTCATAACCCCACAGTTTGATTTTATTCCAAAAAAATCAATCCTTCCATCAGCTCTGCAGGAGGCCGGATCAGTTATTCCATCTGGGAGACACTTGTTTGGCGTGGGCTGGGACCAGCCACCTGCCCTGGGACCAGGGTGCTCCCAAAGGGGGAAACTGCATGGGTTTGTTGCCACGAGTGATAATTAATATTTAAAAATAAGTACCAGGCATTTAAAAAAATATGCAAGCGGAGTTCTGGCCCAGTTTGTCCGCAGCTCTGCAAGGGAGGCTGGAGGGGAAAATTCACCCCTTCGGGTTCACAAGACAGAGCTGCCTTCTCCAGGCAGCGCTTCTCGCTCGGTGCTTGCCACGAGGCAGCCCACTCGCTGCCTGTCCTGTGCCGAGAACACAACTGCCATTTGGGCTGTCATGTTCTCCTCTCCTCCGCTGGCTGAGGTCGCTCGCTTGCCTCTTCATTTCTATTCTTGCATGTTCCCCCCTCCCGCCCCCTTCACTCTCTGTCTTTCTGGGTAAGTAATTTGAACCAGATGCCTGCAAAGCCCTTGGGGCTGTTGGAGAAGGTGCCTGTAACCCCTCTTTCGCTTGCAGGACCATCACGGCAGGTTTGTGCTCCTTCGGGGTCCTGTCAAGGACCGTTTCGCCTGAACACTTCTCACTTCGCTCTTCTCTCCGTTTTTTCCCCTTGTGTTTCTTATTCAGCTGATCACTCTTTCATAATGAGGATGCTGGGTTTTTTCTCTGTTGTTCTTTGAGCCCTGCTTTTTTAAGATGGTGCCAGAAAACTGCCTGATTTAGCCTGGGTGGTTCTAGTTTTACTTGCAAAATAATTGCTTTCCTTTATATTTCTCTTATGCAAGTACAGGAGGAAAAGGGAACAACATGTTGCATAGCAGAGGATGAAAAGCAGTTCAAGTAAAGGATGACAGGACAGAGCAGACAGGTCTAGAACCAAACAGGATTAATTTCAGGATATTTTAGACTGCAGGGCTCTTGTAGGAGCTAACAGGGGGTGCAGCAGAAGATCACTGCAAAGTCAGATTCCTCTGAAAGTCATTTGGATCATTTCTGAGGACAAAACCGGGCTGGAAACCTAGTTTACAATGAGACGTCTGACGCTTCTTGCTCTCCACCCAGATCATATGAAAATCTTTGGCAAAGCGTTTGGCACTCACAAAATCTCATAGCAGGAAAAAAAATCACATTTGCAAGTGCAGAGGAAAACAGTAACCTGCTGATTCCCTTGGCCTCTTTTACACGCAGAGTTGGGAGGGTTGAGAACAGAAACCACGCTTGAATTTCCTGCACGTACAGGAATTGTTGTCTCCGTGCTTAACACCTGCAGTTATCCTTTTAGTAGCTTGAGACTTGGCTAGAAGAAAGGGGGAGGGAGGAAAGCCATGGGGTTTTGTGAGCGCGGGAACTCTGAAGGAGAAACTGGATGATGAAGCGATGCTTTTGGGGGAAGAGAAAAAGCACAACATAGGAGAAGTAAAATGTGGAGCTGGTAAGCGATGGGGAATGGGTTCCTGCAGAAAGCTCCTGCACCTGGGGAGAAAGTTATGAAAACCCCTAAGTCATTAGAGAGGCGGATGAGAACCCCAGAACTAGTTTTAAGGTGAATAATGAGCTGGGTTTAGGACAGATGAAGGTATCTATGTGGTATTTTAGCCCATGTTATCAAGTGAGTGTGCTGGACAACAGGGGTGCAACCATCAGATTTGTGATTAGCTGCAGTGTTTTGGGTGTCCTGCCAACTTTTAGGGGTCTGAGGGTGGGAGGTACAATTGGGAAAAAAACCCAGGAATTTTAAACAAGGTTTCATATACTTGTAGGGGTGATGCTACTTGTTGCTCTTCTCTCCTTTGTGGTTGGCACAGCCTTGGGCTGTCTTTACATGATGTGAATGATTTTTTGCGTACCAGCACATCCAGCATCCAGATCCACTGAAAAAAATAGGCTTAATGTTGGTAGGGAGGAATTTACAGCCCAGAATAATACTCCAGTACTGCAAATGGATCAATTGTCATACCTTAAGGTCTCCTTTAGAAAACACAGTAAGTCTCAAAACAAAGTTTTCATTGCAGAGCTGAACATCAAGTCTCCAAAATGGCCCAAGTGAGATTCAAACACTCCAAACACAGGAAATCAAATGGCATCGTGTTCGGGCTCTGACATATTTCCACTGAAAAAGAAGTAACAGAATGAGAGCTTATGGATGTTTAGTGCTGTGAAATCTTTCCGAAGAGACATAGCAGAACGCACCCATCCTGGGCAGAGAAGGGGATTTATTTTGTTATAAAGCTCTCCTTAATCTCTTTGGATACCTAGAGGCAGACAGAGTTTCCGCAATACATTTCTTCTCACCTCAAGAGCGGTGACTCTTCGTTCCCTATATTTACTAAGCAAAGCTAAAGAGCAAACCTGGGGTTGTAGTGCCCGGTGACTGTTGAGTTGTGGTGCAGGAATGAAGGGTGATGGTCCTCCGAAGGCTTGAGCAGAGATGGTGAATAAATGCTTTGTGGTCTGTGCCTCTTATGTAGGAGAAAGCGCAGGGGTGGATCAGTGCAGCAGAGCTCCTTGTTCTCTCCCATCGCTGCCTGGGTCTCCCCAAGTAGTGTAATTTTAGACTGATTTTCCTGCTGGAAAGCTGCCTTTGACCCACTTTATTTTCTGCTGCTGAAGGAGAAGCGCTAGAGAAATCGGTGTAGGCTTTTAAGGCCCTGTTTAGTAGGAGACTCTGAACCCGTGTCCTGTCTGAATTCCTAGCAGCTCCCACACTTTATTGGGTGGGTGGGTTTAACTTTGATTCCTAGGAGTTGTGAGTGTGCTCTCTAGTGCAGGTGTGGTTCCAGGAGCCCACCACGTCTTGCTGCCCTGTCTGCCTTTTTTCCCCCTTTACAATCTCACTGTATGTGCAGGGATCTCGACGCACCAGGACATCACTCACCTGCTTTTCTGCTGCAGTCGCTGCATTAGCATTTACTCAGCGCCAAGCAGGGTGGCATCTAGGTGAGGTTTTTCCAGGGAAAAGAGGCTGGCGCTGAAGCAGCCTTCACCTGTTGGGCAAACGGAAGGGTCGGTGCTGCAGTCTCTGCTGCAGTCAGTGCCTTCTAAAGCAGATTTTATTTTCCCGTGGCAAATCCAGAATAAAAATAGCTCCTGGTGGAGAGGTATCGCACACAGGGCGAGCGGCACTCCACAGCGCCAGGATGCACTGCAGACAAGTTGTGGGGTGGTTTTGTGTTTTTTTAAAGTCAAGCAGCATTTTAGCATCCAAGTGCTGCCTGTGCTAATTGCAGCTGCCGTTTACGTGACAGCTCCTGCCACTCAGGCAGCTCAGCATCCTCAGATCCCCAAAGGTTCAAATGCCAGCACTTGGGCCCTTCCTCGTAGGAGCTGGCCCGTAAGGGCAAAACCAGTGTTTTGAGGCTATTCTTTGAATCAGGCAGACTCAGTACAAATCTTCGCAGCCCCTTCCTCTGCCAAACTGGTCGTGAAGAAAGGTCCTTCCCCCAAATGAAGCAGTGGCTTCCTTGGCCTGGCAGGGTTTCTGCAAGGAGCTGCTGGAGCAGCTGAGCTTTCGATCTTCCCGATGGTGTGTCACATAGAATCGTAGAACCGTTTAGTTTGGAGAAGACCTTTAAGATCGTCGAGTCCAACCATTAACCTAATGCTGCCAAGGCCACCACTAAACCATGTCCCTCAGCACCATGTGTACATGACCTTAGATACCTCCAGGGATGAGGACTCCATCACTTCCCTGGGCAACCTGTTCCGATGCTTGACAACCGTTTTGGTGAAGAAATTTTACGTAATATCCATCCTAAACCTCCCCTGGTACAACTTGAGGCCATTTCCTCTTGTCCCATCGCCTGTTCCTTGGGAGAAGAGACCAACCCCCACCTCATTGCAATCTCCTTTCAGGGAGTTGTAGGGAGTGAGAAGGTCCCCCTCAGCCTCCTTTTCTCCAGGCTAATGTTGCATCACACCCCAGGGGCTTTTGGTTTTTAGGAAATGGGGAGGGCTGAGCCCTAACTCACAGTATTTTGGTGGATATAGTGTAGCATATGCAGTTTATTGCAGTGTCCACGCAACTTGTGCTACATGCTGCGTGGTGGAGCTCCAGCCCATGGGAGCCTGTGCATTGAAACTGCAGGAAACAGAGGGAGGAACATCAGGGCAAGTTCTTAGAACCCATTTTTATTCACTTTTCATGGATACAGAGCCTGAAGCTGTCCCTGTAGAGTACACTGTTTTCTCCTTTTCCAGAAAGGAGTGATAAATATTTCTCACCTTGGGTAAAGGGAACTTCTGAGGCTGGGAATGGATGAGTTTTAAAGGGGAAGGAAGAGCTGGAAGTGGGTTTGCTGAAGCTGGGCAGTTTCAGGAGGGAAAGAGAAGGTATCAAAGAGCCTGTGAACTGGAGGGAAGTGAAGGATGGAGAGAGTGGAGCCAGATTACAGAAGTTAAAATTCAGGCTGTGGGAGAAAATAGTGGTAGGATCACAGGAGAGAAAAACAACTTACTTCAACTGCCTTTTCTTCTGCTGCCAAATGTCCTATTCCTCATCCTGGAAGAGGATACAGTGGGAGGATGGTCTGTGTTTCCCAGCAAACAGCATCCCAGCCACAGTCCCACACTTTCCCTGTGCCCACAGACGGCAGCGGGGCTGGGGCAGCATCCCTCTGCCTCCTGCCTCCTGCCAAGTCCTCACCTCCTCTCTGAAGGCAGGGAAAGGAGAAGCATCTGCTCCTGGGCATTTGTAGAGCCCAGGACAGTCTGTGCTCCCTCCTGAGGGCAGGGGGAGGCTGTGCCCAGATCGCTGGATTCCCACACAGAGACTGGTGGTGTTTTACTTATGCAAAGCTCTGCATCATGAGCCCTACTTTATTACAAATAAGCAAGCAAACTTTTTAATCCAGTAGAGTCCAACAGAGCGTGCACATGGCTGAAGACGAGGGCACAGCACTAGTAACCACCGGCTTAGAGGAAAGGAGAGGGGGCAAACCCCGGGGTTCCTGGAGCAGCTCTGCTGAGCAGGCCAGCGTGGAAGGTGGGTAAAATAGTCCTGAGGCTCTGTGAGCCCATTTCTGTAGGGTCATTGGAGTCTCCTGCTCGCCCTCGCAGTTGTTGCAGGGCTAACGACACTGTAGTACCACTGTCTGGTACCAGATTTTGGTGCAAGTTGGGCTGCTCATCTTGTATTTGTTATAAAGTCACTGATGAGTAGAGGTTTGGGGGAATGGCAACAGCTCTCTGGAAGGATCTGCTTGTATCATTAATCTGCTACATTATTTAATTGTGAGCTAGAATCCAGGATGGCACATTATCTGCTAGTTTTGTCCTTGTGAATATCCAGTGGAAGGAGATTAATAATCCAGGTGGCTGGTAAAATGTTTGTTTTATCATGCTTTCTGATTATTACGAGACTCTCAGCCCTCAGTGCCTATTCAAGTAAAATGTCCTCTATATACAGTGTATGCATTCAGCAGTCTAAATATATAATAATTACAGGTCAGCTAATGTTGGAACAGTGCCATTTGGTGATTTTATGCACCATTTGGGTATAGCTGCAAATTGATACATCACATTTCTACAGATTTTATATAAATCACAGATAATATTAACCAGCACAATGAAATGATCAGCTCTCTCTGGCTCCCAGAACTGGATCCTTAGGCAAAAGGGGCTTTTTTATTTGACTATTTTACTTTTATCTGCCTCTGCAAATTACTATGTTATGCAGGAGCTGGTCATGACTTCTTAATTAGGGTTGAATTTTGAAATAGGACTGTGAGCCTCATGATAAGCTTGTTCTTCTCCACATGTAGGGTGGCCTTTCAGTGTGAAACATCACTTAGGACTAGCATTATGCAACCTGATTTTTTTCTCCCTGTAGTTTTTTTCTGGGTTTCTTTTAATTAATTCTTAATACAAAGCATTTGAAGTGGTTCTCAGGGCAGGCTTTGTTGTTTGACGTGCTGGACCTTTTGAATGGTATGGGGGAGACCCACGCAGTGCCGTGTTATTGCAGAGCCTGTGCTTTTTTGCACTGCAGAGGTATTTAAAAAGGCACTGAAGGCTGGTTTATGGGTTCTTGATGATCGTTGAACAGCTGTTATTATTTATTGTTTTAAAAAAAACCCCAACAAGTCGCATGGGCTGCAGTAATTCAGGCTGGGATCCCAAACCCCATTCTGTGCCAAGCCACAGCCCCTAATGGCGGAGAGGGACAGGACAGGAGCCGAGAGGGACTTCCTGAAGTCCAAGTGAGAAGCAGGAGAAGCTGCCAGGGAACTGAAGTCCCATTTCTGTTCTGTGGGAAGCCCCACAGGAGCTTCACAGGGGTGGCAGCCGCCCATCCCGAGCAGGGAAAACTGGGGAGATGAGGCGAAACTGGGGGAAAAGTAGAGTTTTGAAGTTTCTTTTTTTTTAAAAAAACTTGAGATTTGCCCTGGGAGGGAGGTGCATCTGTGCATTTGTGTCCAGTGCACCTTGGGAAAGCTGAGGAAGAGAGAGCCCTTTTTCCATTAGTGGTATCTCAGCTGTTATCCACAGCAATGGAGGTCAAGCATTTCAGGCAGGAGGGCATTTTTGGGAGATTTTGTGTCTAAAACATAGCAAACACCCTACTTACAGGTGAACGTGGACTGGGCTAAAATAGGAACCTTTGCAGCATTGTCTAGATCAACTAAATATGACATTTAAGAAGTTCCTGGGAAAAAACAGTGTCACCCCCAGTTTGCCTCTTCCACCTTGCTATCGCCCGCAGCACACCATTGTGGCGGTTGGAGCGAGCAGGTCAGTGAAGCAGAGAGGATGTGGCTTGGGGTGGTGGTGTTGGGTCAGGGGACACAATTAACACTTCAGGTGCAGCCTTCCCTTCCTCCAACGCAGCCCAGCTCCGTCTCAGCACGGGCATGAGAGGATTCGAGAGCTGAAGTTGCAAACCCAGCCATGTTGCGTCAGACCAAACGTCCGTCTCTAGCCAGTGTTGCTCATGGATGAGTAAAAGAGTGTGGCAATCCCACAGTGATGCAGTTAAGTCCATATTTCAAAGTATTTATGAGCTTTTCTATGCCCTCTGCTTCAATGCAAAGTCTGTCAGCCTGAAAAGTATTAATGAAAAAGGTAGATTATCCTTGTTTCTAGATGGGGAAAGCCTCCACCAGTTTAAGTGATTGGCCCAAGGTCAGCAGCAAGAGCTGGCAATGTACCTCATCTTTTGTGAGTCATGGTCCAAGCTTCAAATGATCCCCTGGAAGAATGATCCTTGCTTGAATTTTGGAGAACTTTCGAGGTTAAGACAAAAAGCAGGAGGGTTTGAACAGCGCAGTGGGGTTATTGCTTTGAGCAGCTGAGGCTGGAGAGCGTGGGGTGAGAGGCACTTTCGGCTTCCTCTGTTACCCATAAAATGCTTGCGTTTGTTTTTAATCTAAAGCAGAAGTCATCTAGACTAGAACTGTAATTTTTTCCTATTGGGAACATGAATCCTAGCAGGAAGGAGCAAAAATTTCATTAAGGAAAAAAGCAGGACTCCTGAGATTCCCAGATGTGGAGGCAGGGAGTGTTCCTGCAGCGCACAAAAGGCAGACCGAATTCTGAGGGTTTCAGAAATCATGAAAGTTTGCAAGCTGGCTGTTTGCCTTACAGTTTCAAAGCCTTTAGGATTCGTGCTTTCAAGCTTCCTCCCTCTACTATTATGAGTAGATCTTTCCTGCTTTATTTTCTAAATGAAAATGGAAATTTTTCTCCTGATCGCTTGATTCCAGGAGGCAGAGCTTTAAAAATACCCCCTGTTGCCAAACTGACAGGAGTGTCATGAAACTTGGTAACAAGCCGTTCCAGTTGAGTGTGGGAAAGCTGCAAAATACCTTTTCCTAGTAGCAGGCAGGTAGGATGGGAAGTTATTTTAAACTTCAGCCAACAAGGTTTAATTACCTACGTTGGTCCTGCTTGATTTTCAACATATATTTCTTTTCAACATGCATTTCTTTTTATGTACATGAAGCCTTGCTCTGTCTCAGCATAACCAAAAACCTCTTCCAGGGCAGAGTGGGGCTTGCTGGGAAGAGGCATGTTTTCTAACTGGCTTTTGGGTTGGTTCTCTGAACACGTGATGTTCTTCTGAAGTTGACTTCAGTGTGCCAGGAGAGGTTTTGCATCCTGGATCCCTGTATCTTGGGGTACAATTCGAGCACCGCCACACTGCCTTCCCTCGCGGTGACCTGGGGCTCAACCAGGCCTCCCACTGCTGATGGAAATCCTACAAAAAACCCCTTTCAGAGATCCATGTGCAGCCCCGCAGTTAGGAGACAACATCACCTAGTCCATCTTTGCAGCAGATGCTGTGCTGGAGACCCCCATGCCATGGGAAGGATGTGGGGAAGGGCATGCAGAGCTGCTCCCAGGGATGCTGCATCTCCCAGGGGTTTCCCTGTGTCCAAACTTGCAGAGCTGGACCTGGCTGGGGCCACTGAAATGCCCTTCTGCAGCATCCAGGGCTGCTAGCCCATGGGACCAGCCCTGCTTTGGCAGCCAAAGAGCCACCCTGGGTGTCACAGGACCACAGGGCCATTCTGTGCCTGGATGCATCCCTTTCCCTGGAGAGCATCACAATGTAAGAAACCAGAGGTGACAGCCCTATTCCAGCCGTATTCGCTGGGTTTCGCTTCTGCTCTGTCACACAGGACATTAAATTGACTCTCGGCCGTGCTGTCTTTGGGAAAGGTGTGAAGCCTTGGTTCTTGGAGGATGGCTCCTTCATGCGAGGGGAGCAGTGGCAAAGAGAGCATCTTCTTTAAACAGGCGTTTCTGCCCTACACACCCTTGTTTTAAGTCCCTGATAGCTCCCGGGCACGGTCGTTAGCAGGGTGAAAAGTCCGGCTTTTAATTGCTTTGGGTTTTTTTTATCCCCTAAGTTTGTGGGATCGTTAACATTCTGCCAGAGAAGAGATGGGTTGTCTTCAAACGTCTCAGCTTCTTGGCCTTTATAACTCAGTGTAGGATGAGAAAACGTGGGAGCTGTAAGAAATGGTTCAGCGGAACGCGGTACTGGTTAGGAACGCAGGGAAGGAGCACGGGCAGGTTTGGGGTTTTTTACTTCAGTAATTTGCAGGAACACAGCCCTTTGCAATCTGTTTGAAACCGAATTTAAGCTGAATAATGGGAAAGTATTAAAAAAACTATTAACATTGAAAAGAAGATTGAAAGATCAGGTTAACGATGCGGTTTCTTTTCCATGTGCCACTCTGTCTGTGGGGACAGTTTCACTCTTTACAGGGAGAGGTATTTTTATGTTTGAAAGTCTCCAGTATCTGGGGCTTTAAATGCTGAGGAGAAACGTTGCTTCATTTATATACCAACTTAGGTGAGCTGGGTAAGACAGCAGTGTTTCTGTCTGTTTTAAGCTTTATTTAATGTTTGTTCCTAAACTACACTGAGCCCAATTTGAGTTGATCGGAGTTATTTTAAGTGGCTTTTATTTGGGGGAAAAGGTAACAAAAGGAAGCACTTGTGTATATTGTGTGCAGAGCGCAGTCTTCTTCAAAGACACAGAGACCGGGAGGAGCGTTATCTTTTAGTTTACAAGTTCAAGGTATGGGTTTTTTATTTGATGATGGAAAGAAAATCCAGTGTGCTGAAAATGCAGTGATCCTTTTCCATTCCTTTTTGCAGTTTGTTCCAATTTAGAGCATTCAGTGCCTGGGGGTGCTTGGCACCCTCTCCAGAGCTGCCCTCAGCCCCCCCCCAGTTTCAGGAGATTTATTCAGCCGGTCTGATCTCAGTGCGGTTTTGGGATCACGATCTCAGGATGCGGAGATGAGGCATTGCCCGAGTGAGAAAGGCTCTTCATGTGAAATGATGAGGAAAGCTGCTGTGAAATTAAATTCAATGCTCATTCACAAATCCTGGCCTGGGAAGTTTACAGAAAACCCAGCACCAGGGCCCAGTTAGCCTGGGCTGGTGTTCACAGTCATTCAGATTTCTGAACCAGAGGTATCTTGACCTTCTTGAATCAGTCACCGGCAAAGGGCTTATCCCTCCTCCCAGATTTTTCTTCTTGATGGGACAGACCCCGGCTGATGGTGTGCGGGAGCTGGGACATGAAGTGCTTTATAGCAGTAACTTAAATTTTCTTTAGGTTGGTCTGTTTTACCTCCAGGTACGTCTTGGTTCAGAGCACCTGACAGCATCCAACACTCCAGTTACACTTTCACATGATTATTTTATAGTTGGGATCCAAACCGTCAACACTTGAAACCCCTTTGCTTACAGGAGGAACTTGGCAGCGTGCAGGGAACCATTTGGGGCTGGTTGCACCAGTATAAAACTGGGCCGTCTGGGCTGTAAGCTGGTGTGGACACCACGGTGCATCGCTGGCAAGAGCATCACCGTCGCTGTAAGGAGGGAGTCGATCCAGTGTCTCCCAGAGTCATGCAACCCAAGACCCAGCCTACGTGCCCTCGTTGGCTTCCTGATGCTATTATGAATAAGCTCTCCCCTTCTTCTCCTCGCAGCTGTGGGTAAACCAAGAGGATGGAGTGGAGGAGGGAACCAGCGACGTGCAGAATGGCCACTTGGACCCAAGCGCCGACTGCCTCTGTCTCGGCAGGACCGTTCAGAACCGAGACCAGATGAGAGCCAATGTCATCAATGAAATCATGAGCACGGAGCGCCACTACATCAAGCACCTCAAGGACATTTGCGAGGTACGTGGGGGTTGTGACGCTGAGGTCCTGCAGCAGGATGTGGGATGGGCTGTTGAGAGCTGAGGTTCCTCCATGGGTGGTGGGGGAAAAGATGCAGTGTTTGAGTGCTGTGTCTAATAGAGGAGCAGCATCTGTCAATAAGTATTGATACTTCTGAGAATTTTCTGCTGGGTCCGATAATTACCTTTAGTTTGTATTAACTAAAAGTACAATTTTCTGACCTTTTTTCCATACCTCTTTGACTAAAAAATTATGAAGCTGAGATCCTTCAAGCAGTCTTCTTAATTAAAACCCAATGCCATCTACTTTTGAACTTGTGATTGAGGAAATTAGGTTGTAATTAAACCCATCAGTTACCCGTTTCATCTATGCCTTTCACATTGGGTTCACAATTTCCCCTGGCTCAGGATGGCCCCCATTTGCCTTTTCTTACGGTGAGACTGAGACCAAAGTGTTGTCACCGTGGGAAATGAAGTGTGTTACGTTTATCCAGGGTCAGGGAACCGGCAAGAAAATGAACTTTGGTGACTGACCCCTCGCATTCTCGACTTGGTTCCTCTTCATTATGTTCTAATTAACCTCTACAATTGACCCCTCACTCTCCTGCAGCACACGGAATTAGTGCCACAAGCTAAGCCCAAAGTGCAGTGCACATGGTGCTGGGTGTTTGGGAAGGAGAATGGTGTGAAGAGCGTATACTTATCGCTAAGAGGCAGAAATTTGTTAGCACCAAAATCAAAGTCCAGAGCTTTCAGCTCATCCCTCCGAGTGTTTAGGATTTAGCGAGCCTATGCCCAATCTTTGCAGACTCAATGTGCTGGAGCCCTTTATGAATTCTGCTTAGAAGAGTGTCTTCCTCCCTTTATACTTGCTACTTTTCTATTGACAAGGCAAAGCAGCCATCCAAAAAGCATCTATGACACTTTGCAAATATGGAAGAGGCTTGGGACTTCAGTTTGGAAACAAATGAGCTTAATTTTGCTGTGCTATTTCAGTCAGAGGGCTTTGCATTGAAGAAGGGAGGAACTGCAGGAACTTTTCCACATATTGTTTCTTTTCCTGCATCTGCATTTTTTCTGTTGAAAAACTAAATAAACCTTAACTTGCATTTCCCAGCCATGTCACCATGCTTTTGCCAAATCAGATTCTGAGGAGGCACAGATAGGTATAGCTTCAGTGACATCTGGGGGGTAACACTGATTTACAGGACCTAATGATATGTCCCAGATGTGAAAGAGATCTCTAAGGCTCCTGCCTTGCTCTGTGTGATGCAAAATGATATTGAGGGGATAAATCCAGGTAGAGCACCAGGAAATGATTCAGCTGCCTCTCTTAAAGAAGGAGGAGGACTGAAATGGGCATTCTTATCTGCAAAATGATGGGCTGTCCCTTGCTGGAGGGAGCCTCATTGTGCTCAGTTTAATCAGAGCAATCCATTTGCCTGGAGAAGGCCCGGAGACAGCTCCGTCATCCCAGGCATTTTGGCATTGCATGACGTGAGTGTTTCTGCTTGTGCATGAGAGGAGGGGGCTGAGGATGGAGAGACACGGGCCGGTCTGAGCTCCTCCCAGCGCTACTGGATGAATTCGTACTGAAGAACTAGTAGACACCAGACACCAGACAATTGCTGATGAGATGCAGAAGCGCCGTTGACAGTGGCAAATTCCCCCCTTCCCTTAGCCCTTTATTTTAAGGTGTCAGCACAAACAGCGGCGAGGTGACATACTGGAGGGGATGGGAGAGCAGTTCTGGCTGGATGGGGAAGGGTGAGCCTGATTTAGTACCGAGTTTAGCAGTGTGTAGTTATACTCCTGTTGCTGAGGTGTAATGAATAACAAATCTTAATACCAGTGAGGCACCTTTCGATGTGTGGTTGTTACCAGAGGATTGTAGCTCCTGCTTAGGTGATTAAGAGCCCTCCAATTGCTCTTTTCTGCTCCAGGATGTATTTCCACTGCCTGCTACTATATTATTATACACTGTGTTATTATTCATAATACCCGTGGCACTCGTCCTGCCAAGCCACGAGCTCACAACTGAGCCAGCACCAAAATGAAAATCACCTGCACAAGCCAAGACCTGCGCGAAGCAGCTGGTTTGGAGGGGAATTCCCCATTGCAGCAAAGCCATCCTGCCCCAACGACTGCTGCTGCTCTGCCCTTGCTTAGGGTACGAAGGGCTGACTGCTGCTCGTTGAAACGGTTTTGTGAAGATTTTTATTAGGGGTAAAACACGGAGGTTTTCCTGGACCACATTATCAGGAGTGGATGGATCATTATTCTGAAATATCAACAAGGGGAAAGGAAAGAAAAAAAGAGTTTAGGCTTAAGGAAATACCCAGCAATAGGAATTTCAGGCTTAGTGGTTAGAGCTTAGAAAAATAATAAGCTACTGAAAACTAGGTTTTTATAATGGCTAGCAATAGCCTTCCTGATGGGCAGTGCTGCTCGCTCCCTGTCCTATAAAGCACCGCATGTCTGCACGGCCATCTCCAGGCTTGAAAAAGCGTCCCCCTGCGCCTGGGGTTTGATGCAGGAGGGCACAGGGTCTGTCCATGATGTGGCACTGGTGACACCGGCAGAACAGCCCAGGTGCCTGGTCAGGACAAGCTACCTCGATGAGAAAGAGGTGGTTTGAGCTGCATCGTGCGGTGGGGAGCGCAGGTGGAAGAAGGGGATGCAGGAAGGCTACAAAGAGCAGGGTGCCATGCTTTGAGAAATGAGCAGGATTTGGACCAGCCTATGGATTAGGAAGACAAGGCTAAATTTAAGGAGTTGTTAGAGAGAGAAGTGACAGAGCTTGGATTGGAACAGTGAGGCAATTGGGAGATCAAAGGAAACCTCTGTATTATGAGTAATTTAGGGGTGGGAGGTTAGAAAGGGCAGCCAATTTCCAGTCCTGCCTTCTGCTCTTTTCCAAGTAATTTCATTTTGAATTTATTTTTTAATGATGTTGACTGGATTCCACCTAAGCTTTGCTTTGGTGCCAGGCCAGCTCTGAATGCCACGTGGAAAACATCCTTATTGCATCTCAGCGTACTAAGCTGGGTCTGTTGTGCAGAGCTGATGGGACAGGTTTTCACGTGGTCTGGGTGGCATCAGCCTGACTCATTCTTGGAGATGGATGAAAAACACTTTTTTTGCTGCTTCAGAGTGAAGCAGCGTAAAACCTTCTTGGCAGCAGTGGGGCCCACCTTCACAGGACCACATCTGAGGAGCTGCTGGCCCCTCACTCTCTCCTTCACCTTGCTCTCAGCTGGACAAGAAGAAGAATGGATGGATGGATGGATTGGTCACCTCTCCCGACTGTAAACCCACTCTTGGGTGGAGAAAACTTAGCACTTAACCTCCTGCAAATACTTTCCAACTTTGGCCTGTACTTCAGGGACTACACAGAAAAGTACTTTAAAGAGAGACAGTTTGACAGCTATTTTTAGGTATTCATTGAGCAAAACGCTCTCCAACATCTGCTCATCAGTCAGCTATCCCTTCTCTGAGCAAACCTGATGTGATGAGCAGAAGGAAGATGACATTGTTTTATGTAACAGAAGTAAATTTACTGGAAAAACTATGCAGCAGCCTTCTCGCTGGCTCTTGCTGCATATTCTATATAAATCTTCAGTCTCCTCTTTGCTGCCTCGTGCTGGAAGCCACCCATCCAAACGCACAAGGCTTGGGAACTCGGTGCGTTCTTTTCTTTTCCCCGTGGTTTTATAGGTGCCGGCACAGAAATGTGCTGCTTCAGCTTCTCCGAAACACGTGACTTGGGCAAAGTGATGAACCAGCACCGGGAGGACGGGGAATATTCAAGACGGGAGTCGCAGCCAATAGCAACCCCAGGGCTGAAAGATGTTCATGTAAATCACCCGGTGACTGATTGCACAGAACAGCCTGCGAGAGGGGAGGTTGCTTGCAGGCAGCCTGCAGCGGGGCAAAGGGCCCCACACAAAGGGCTTGAGGCAGTCCTTCGGCGCCGCTGGCACCAAAGCCTGTGTCAAAAAGAGCCTGGCCTTGTGGGCAGGCACACATCTTTTTTACTTTTTTTTTTTGATAAGCTGTTCTGAGATAAGCAGGTAAACATGAAAAAGCAGCATGGGAAGATACTCTGTGTTACTCCTTGCTATCTTGGATTTTTATTTCTGCTGCAACTATCCTGCAACATGGGAACCAGCCTGCTCCCGTTCCTCCCGGCCTTGAAAAATGAAAGGGGGAAACCCAGGGAAATGAGTCATCAAGGAGCTCCTGGAAGAAGAGAGACCTAGATTTAGTAAATGCAGAAGGTATTCCGTAATCCAAGCTTCCCAGCTGAAAAAGCCAGCAAATTCAGGGTAACGGCGTCCTTATAGCTAAGCTGGACATCTCAGAGGTTGGTTCTTTGCCAGGTTGGCCAAAGTTGCGTTTATCATTCATCTGTTTGAAGTTCTCCCTCCCAGGAACCACATGGTGAGGCTGAAGGACAGTTTATTATAGCCTTCCAACAGTTCTCATTGTGGACCAGCAGCTGCGTGTCACCAGCTGGCGGTTCGGCTGTGTGACTAAGCATCTAGAGTTCCCAAATATAGCCATTCAACTGGAGCTCTTGGCAATTTTTTTTTCCCTTCATTTTTTTTTCTCTTCCTATATAATAAAGGCAGGCAAAGTCATCTCGTGATGACCCTCATGCTATTTGTTTGCAGTCGAGAGACCTTGATCCAGACCAGGCCAGCATAGCGTCGAATATTTGGCCTTGCAAAGTTTCTAGTCTAAATTGCCCAGACAGACAAAGCACGATGGGGTTGCAGTGATTTGCTCAATGTCACACAGGTTGGTGGCAGAGCCAGAAATTCAGCCCAGCTCTGTGTGTCACCCCATCCCCTGGACCACACGTGCTCCAGGAAGGCGTGTTTGCAGAAGTCCTCCTGATTCAGCTGAAAGCTGGGTGGTGAGTTCATGGATAAGGCAGGGTCAGCGAAACAGGGAGGCAGACAGAACTTGGCGTGTTACACTTTTTGCCAGACCATGGATCTACTCAATCTTTTTAGGTCAGGAGGTCTTCAGAGAAGTGCTTTGTGAAGAACACTGATTTGTGTTCGCATGATGTCCAGATGAAGAATAAGCAAGGAGAATCTTTTTATTATTGCACTGGACCAAGACACAGGAGATCTGAATTGTTTCCAAATCTACTGCAGATTCATTCTGTCATTTTGGAGGATTTCCTTAAACTACTTCTACTTAAACTACACCCTACTTCTTCCTCTCTCTTTCTCCATTTGACTCTAATGTCTGTAGACTCAGTAAGGGAGCCTGGTGTTTGTACAGAGAATCGTGCAAAGCCTTTTCCTCTGATCCCACTTAAAAAAGGAAGAAAAGCAATGAAAAGCGATAGTTGAGAAAAGAGGAGAAAAATTCTCCCTTGTTTTACATTGTTTGGAATAGCATATTTGCAGTAATGGAATGGAAGGTATAGAAAACAAAAATAATGCTGCTTTCCTCTAGATGGTATTGATCAGCAGCTCAGCCTGCTCCCACTGTGTTTCCCTTGCTTGGACAATCCAAAACACTTCCCCAACCTTCGGCATCACCTTTGGGGCTCCCCACCACAACACTCCCAGGACAACAGCCTCTTGCTTCTGTCTCAGACTCAGGAAGATGAATAATGGGGGGATATAAACCATGTTGCCTCCCAAATCAGGGAACCCATGAAGAGTGTTTTCCTTCAGCGTTTCACTTGGTGCTGAAACAACCAGGATGGTTACAGCCTCCACACACTCTTCCTAGACCGAGGGCATGCAGCCACACATTAATAGAGTATTTCTCAGTGTGATTATCAGCTTCCTTGTCCTGATTACCGTGGCTAAAAGGAGAAATTGGAGCGAGCATATGATCAAACAGCCCCTCACAGCTTTCTCTGTCATGCCATGTACCACTGAGGAAGACATGGAAACAGCAATGGTTGTAGGAGCTACCCTGGATAATTGGGTATTGCGAGGCAGGGGTGTTTGAGGGAACAGGCCTACAATTCCATAACACACCTTTTTGGAGCTATCGGCCACGTTTTGCAGCTCTCTGCAGCACAGGTAGGGACAGAGGTGTTTCAGGCTCTGCCGGTTGAGATCTCTGGGGAACCTTTCCTTTGCAAAACCGATTTCATGCAAAACGCTGAAGGACATTGAGGCAGAACCCAGCGCTGTCCTCCCCATGCCCTGGACACACGCTGTCTCCAGCATCTCCTGCCGCGGGCGGTGAAGCCCTGGGTGTACTGGACCTGGTGTGTCCTGAGCAATAGCAGTGCTGTGGGTCTGCAGCGGGGACAACAGTTGCACATAAGATGATGTCTATCAAAAGAGGACTCGTAGCCTTTCAGGGCATGTCTTGCGTATCGTCTGCTCACTCAGACAGGAGTTGATGGAGACTGTCGTGTCATAACAAGTGGATTTTGTTTTCAGAGCCATTTTCTGAGTTAATTTTCACTTGCTCCTTCCCCAAGAAAAAACTGGGAGCAGCCTCAGGATAAGTGTTTGGGTTATTTTATGGATTGCTCTGTTTTACTCCTTACAGGGTTACTTAAAGCAGTGCCGGAAGAGGAGGGATATGTTCAGTGATGAACAGCTAAGGATCATCTTTGGTAACATTGAAGATATCTACAGATTTCAGATGGGTTTTGTCCGGGACTTGGAGAAACAGTACAACAACGAGGATCCCCATCTCAGTGAAATTGGACCATGTTTCCTTGAACACGTAAGTTACCTTGGCATTTTTATTTGGGAGTTTTGGGGTTGGTTTTTTTGGGGGGAAAGGGATGGGAGGGGATTAGCAGAGAAAGTCAGGAGGTATGAACAGCTCAGAATAGCTTGTGTGCATCAGTATTGTTGTATTTACATATCACGGAATACTCCATGGCCTTCTCTTTGCTGTGTGAGATACAGGTATAAGGAAAATTCAGAGTGAAGCATATAGTTGGGTAAATCTCCCAATACACTTGAATCCCAACACCTTTCACATCCACCTTTACTCATGTTACATAGGTACAATGCCCCCCACCTACTCCCCACCTTATTTTGCTCTTCAGAATATGACTTAAGCCCCCCCACAGGCCATCCTAATCAGGTCGTGGATGACCAGAAGGTTGGAAGAGGTAAAAGAGTCCAGAGAAGTAAAAAGAGTTGTGTGCTACACAAAAAGTAGAGAGCAAATGCTCGGGCTCTTAACTGTGGCACCGAGATGCGTTCGCAAGGGATGAAAAACCCCCACAGCCCCAGTTGCCTTCCCCTGCAGAGCTTCTGGGCCAGGTGCGGAGGTATCAGCCCGTGCTTCTTGCTGCCCAGGTGGCAGCAGGGCAGCAGATACGCGCTCACGCTAAGTGCACACTGAACAGGACATTTTAGCTGACAAGATATAGTCCTGGAGGCTTTTGCCCAGCCCGTCGTACTGTTACATAAACCACGTACTACAGGAGCTGGTAAATTGGCCAGTGCTGTATATATGTCAGGAAATGTCAAGAAAATTGTAGTCCTGCAGTTCTAGGCTTTCCTTCAGGGAGAATGAAGTGCTGTATCAGAGCTTAGGTTTGAGGTGCTGCGACCCGGGATGCAGATCCTGCGCTGTGTCACCTCATTATGTACTGTCAGGGCTGAGCTGGCAACAGTTTGCTTCTTATTAGAGAAATTCCTGGTAGACATCCATGAAACTTCAGCAGGGCATCCCTAAAAAGGTTCACAGCATCTCTGAAGCATCATTGGTCTTCTAATTGAAAAGCAGGTTTCTTTTTCAGAAGTTGCACGATGGCGTTAACATTGCTCACTTTTATCAGAGCCTGCAATCTCTGCTGCTTGCTTCCAAAGCAGCGTCATGTTCCATCTCTGTGCTAAAAAGATGTAAAAAATCTTGGTGAGAATCAGTAGCTAAAGCTTCATGTCTTGAGGCTGTGCTGTCAATTCACTTACAGTGACAATAGTAAGAATTACTACTGTTATTCGGAGGAATATTTGACACTTTTCTGTCATCAGATAGGGGCTGAAAGCTGGCTAATAAACTCCTGATGAATTATCCCTGTTTAGCCATTTGGGGGAAACTGAAGGATGAGGACATTAAGATCCTGTTATATAGATCCGCAGAGCATCTTGTTGTGCATCTGCTTCAGGAAGAGGGAGGTGTCAGCTCTGGGGATGGGAAAGAACTTGGGCTCCCCTTTTCCCAGAAAAGCAGGTTATTTGGGTCCTTACAGGACTGAAAAATAAGAATTGCTGGTCAAGTGTGTTTTTTCAAAAAAAAGAATCTGTCCTTTCTATAATTTGTAAGGCATTGGCCACAACCTGATGTAGCATGTCAGGCTGTTGACCTACAACACCTGGGCTTAATCTGGGCTGTCTCAACTACAGTCTTAATAAGTGATGTTGTGCAGTCAGTTTGTATCTGGCTCTCCCTTCTTGTGTAAATTTTCTCTGACCTTTCGGCCGATTTGTCTGTGTGGCCCAGACAAATCAAGCCTGAGTTAAGGGTGACAAACTGCCGTGGCCCCATCTGTGGTCAGTGAAGGCAGAAAAAGGAGATTCCAATAAAATTAGCACAAAAAGACTTGTCAGACCCGTGCAAGGGGTGGGCGGGCACACATGTGAGTGGGGTTTTTTACTTTGTTTGGTGTTTTCTGGCTCTCTGGTCCTGGGGAAGTCCTCACAGTGGTTGGTGCCTTGGTTGATAAAGGGAATTTCAAATACGCCCAGCTCCTAAACACTTGCCAGGTGCTTCCTGATCTTTCAGGGAAAGAGCTCGAGAAGTAACAAGATTGTCTTCTTGTATTGGCAAAGGCTAGAGCTCTGCTTGGTACTGCCTTTACCTTTTATAAAGAAAACCCCACAGCATGATTTGAAACTGAGAACAGCCACAACGCTGCACAGTCCTTCCTCCTCCTGCTTGGGGTATTCTCTCTTCTTTAGTCCTTCTCTCTTTGTTTAGTTGTTTTCGCTGGCGAGTCGGGTGGTTGACTGCTCATAGCACTTGTCTGACGTGTGCTGCTCTCTGTGTGCATCCCTTTTCTCCTGCCTCCCACAGCAAGATGGTTTCTGGATCTATTCGGAGTACTGTAACAATCATCTGGATGCGTGCATGGAGCTTTCCAAGCTGATGAAAGACAGCAGGTACCAGCATTTCTTCGAAGCGTGTCGTCTGTTGCAGCAGATGATTGATATTGCCATAGACGGTTTCCTTCTGACGCCGGTGCAGAAGATCTGCAAATACCCCCTGCAGCTCGCAGAGCTACTGAAGTACACGGCGCAGGATCACAGGTATGCTGGTCTCTTATTCCATGGAGGGATTTCCTTCCCTGCTGCTTTACACGGCCTCTGTGCGCACACAGGGGTTGGGTTTTTTCCCATCCAGCTCTTCTCTTCATGACATCTTGTATAAATCGAAGCAGGGCAAAGGTTCAGCAGACAGTTAGAGAGCTTCTCAAAGTGCTGATTCTCAATGGAGCCAAACTCATCTCTGTTATAATCAGACATGGGAACTAATTACCCTTGGATGTACTTTCTGATGCCACTGGTTACACTAGAAAAATCACCTAATTAGCATTCAGTGGTCATAAAAGCTCATTCCTTTATGCTGAAGAAGACCTCGGGTTGATTGCCCTTAGCACGTAGCAAGGGGAGGGCCAGGATCCACAACTCAAACCTGAATACGCTCAGATTTGGGAGAATTCAGAACCTGCTCTGCTTCTCAGCCTGATTCCGTCTGATTTTGCCATTGGGTTTAGGTTCGGAGGAGTCTCCAGCAGTTTGATTACTTCCCAATATCTGCAGGATCTCTTTTGCTGCTGCTGAGGGCAATCGACCTGACTCCCTGACCTAATGTAAATTAAGAATAGTACCGATGATATCCCGTGTGATATATTGCTATAAAAATAGGTTGAAAGAAGAATCAGGCCCCCCAAGAGTAGATTTTCTCTTGCCTTGCCAGTTTTCTTTCTTTTTCCAAAGCACATTTGAAAGGAAGTGCTTCAGAGAACAAAAAAGCCCACAGATGTTTCAGAAAGTTCTGCAAGTGTTTGATTTTTTTTGTTTTTCCCCAAACCCAGCTCTAAAAGCGCAGAGAGACGTGATACAAGCAAAGAGATGCATTGATTTGCTTTGACCCGATTCGCAAGTTTGATTCATGCTCACGGAATGCCCAGTTCAAAATCACCAATTTGGACATGCATTTGGCTTCAGAACCAATTTCTGGTTTTCTCTTCGTAATGAGACCACATCAAGCTTGGAGTGGACTCGTGGGAACATTAGGGCACCAGAAACCAGCTCTAGGATCCCAAATGTTGTGGCTTTTTTCCCTGCCCAGCCATGTGGTGTCCCCACAGTACTCGGAGTGTGAATTCAGATGCGGCTTTACAAAGGGGAGACATCGGAAGCCTCACAGAGAAGAGGTCTGGGTTTAAAGTGACCTTCTCTGAGTTATTTGGTAGCAATACCAAAGGGGATGTGGACAGTGTGATTACACAAGGGTTGAATTATTTTGGGAGCACATTCCTTTTTCCTTTGGGATGTTTTAAAGTCAACATGTTGTTAAGTAATGAGATATAGTTGTATTCTGAGGAAACTCGGACCTTTCCTGTGGTTAAGTGACAATTAGTTGATTCAGACCAAGAGCTCTGGATCGTGTCAGTGATAGGACACAGCCATGGACGCTTCATTTCTCTTGTTTCTTCTTTTTCTGAAAAGGGAAAGCAGGATTATATTTGCCTGCCTTGTGTTAGTAAAGAGTGAGACCCCTGAAGCTGTGACACAGTGTATAGATGAAACTCCTCCCTGTGCAGAGCCAGCAAAAGCCCTGGAGCGAGGGGTAATTCTCTTAGTGTGAGCACATCCTGGAGAGTTTGTTGGCTGATGGAGGAATGGGGTCATAACACAGAAATGAGGTGGGTTACACCACCCTTCCCTGTGTTCTACCTCCTCCCATTCAAGCATTCAAAGAGCCTGGGAGGGACTGATGCTTCAGGTGACCCAGCTCACATCCCAGATGAGCTTAATGCCACCAGTGGGGAAAGTGAGGCACAGAGAGTGCGTCTTACTCACCACCAGATGCTTCTGCGTTGGTGCTGCACAGAAAATCTCAGCTGCTCTGGTTGCCTGCTCGATATACACATATTTTCTGCTGTTGTAATTCAAAATTTTGGGATGGGGGTGAGATGAGCAAAGCCTGAGAATGGAAAAGCAAAATAATCTTTTAGGAAAGTCATGTTGTGATAATATCAGAGACAGGGAAAAGCCAGATCCCTGCAGGCTGGGGTACCATCAGGGTCCACTATGATCAAGAGAAACTGAGAAGCCAACTGGGGAGCTTCAGCTGGGCCCATTAATCAGGCGGTGAGTTGTCCTCGTGCACTTGCAGTTTGACGGTGCTCACAATTAGACTGTGAGTCTGAAACAAGCTAGAAAATTATAGAGTGGACTAATACTCCCAATGAAATCAGGTTCATCGTTGGCAGGGTTAGGAGTCTCTTAGGCACTCTGCTTGGAATTTAATATGTAGAAAATATCATTTAAATCAATGGAACCATTTACAGAGTAAGGCAAAATTCAGAAAGGACCAGGAGTCCCAATGAAAGCAAATGTGTTACCTTCACCTAACAGGGGGACATTATTCTTTTTTTTTTTTTCTCCCCTCTTCAGTAATACCATACTCGTAGAGCTGTGGATGGGTCTTCCCTCTGCCAGGTCAGGACAACAGAGCTGAAAGCAGAACCCTGACCACTCTCCCCCAAATTACCATGTGATATTTGGCAAGAGCCTAGACTTGCGTTATGATTGAGCACTTGAAAGAGGTCATTGCAGCCCCGATATAATTGACAAACAATTTATTTACCTAAATTTCATAGTTAATGCTATCCTATTATTATTTCACTGGCCAAATGATTTGCTTCTGTTATTTTTTCTTCTAAGTTTTTGCCAGCTCTGCCACAGGCATGGGCTGGGAGCCCAAAAAGTTCAGTCATGACTCTTTCTTCATTACTGCGTGAAAGAAAAATGTGCATGGGGTTTTCTCTTCAAACAGAACATTAGAATTAGTAAATTAGCATTACCAAGATAAAACCCAGCTTGACTGGCACCGGCCCACTCCGCATGGAGGCAGGCATGGGGGTGTTTTCAGAGCCTGGCTCCCTTCAATTGCTTATTGTTTTGAGACTGGTTCATTTGAATTTTTCACAAAGCCACATCTGTTCACCTCTTAAAGATTTACTCCAGCTTAATATGAATTAAATATATGAAGGTCCTAAGTGCAGCTTGCTGGTGTCCTGAGCGTTCCTGCTGCAGAACTGAGCTGCAGTTAAAAGTGTAGGAACGCGTTACGTGAGAAAGAGGAGGCTCTGCTAACGAGTGGACTGACAATTAGCATAAGCATAATTGCTAGGAGATTATTAGTGACTGTCTCCAAACCCTACACCTCTCCCTGCCTCTACAGAGTCTTTCTGGCCATCGTGACTTACCTGTTTCCCTACGAGAACTCATGGACATTTTGCAGACCGGACTAATGTCTCTCTGGCATTTTCTCCCTTACACAACCAGGCATTCACTTCATACAGATGGCACAAAGGAAGGCACAAGAAATTCTTCACTGTGTGTCATGATGGATATGTCAGCCCATCCTCTGTTCTCCTTTACTTTGCTGAAGGACCAGTCTTGATGTTCTGGAATTTTTTTTTTAACCTCAGCTACAATTTTGATGTAAGAATTGAATAAAAATTGAAAACCCATTTCAAGATTTCATCCAAGAAAGGATGGCAAAATAGCAAATAATATTCTGTTGTATATCACATTGTGATTGTTTCTTAATATTTATCCTGTTTGGATCACATGGGAAAATGGATCTAATTCACAGCAGTCACCCCTATTTTAGCTGTCACCAGTGGCATTCTTAGCAATAATCAATAAAGCCATTCCCCCTGCAGCTGCCCAAGATCACAGTTTTTCTCATTAGTCAGCAGTCAATATCAGCCCTTAAGTTAATAATATATTATGGTGGCATTATGGCAGCTGGCCTTGTCTGTCTTTCCAATTGAAATGAACATTAAGGTTCCTTGGAATCGGAAAGAAGGCACAGGGCGGAAATCAATAGCATTGATTTCAGCATCACTTTTTGAAAAGACTGATCATCATCTTTGCTGGCCCTGGCGGGAGGCTATTTTCACTCTTTGTTATTACACTCACAGGCCCATCCAGAAAAAAAAAAAGAAAGAAAAGAATTGCTTTGATTTGCTCACCTGAAGTCTGCAGTGAGAGCGAATGCCATGGGAGAGATGCTCTGTGGCACTCTCAGAGTCACCTTATGGCTTGGAACGTGCTCTGGGCTTGTGTTTCATTGAAAAATATTTTTTAATGCTCATTTTAAAAATGGAAAAATCCAGGCCCAAAGACGCAGGCTATAAAATGGTTCAGGCTTTCTTTTAGGATGCTCTTTAGCTGAGCACCCCAAGACTTTAAAGAGCAATACTCACGACTGTTGTCTGTTGGGTTGGTGGAGCTGGACTGGGCTCATTGCACTGATGCAAACCAGCTGAGGAGCTGGCTGGGCTTCTCTGTCCCACACACGCACAAAATTCTCTTTCAAGCAAGCTGTTCTTTTGTGATGATCTAGAAAGACATTGCTGATGGAAAAAAATATGGTATCATAGTAATGAGTGACAAATGCTACCTGCCTTTCTTTCTGAAAGCCTGGTGAGATTCTGCTTCTGCTAATGACAGACTCTGGTGCGTTTTTGCTGCGCATCAGGCTCTGTTTCATGGGCTTTTCTTTTGTGTTCCACAGTGACTACAGGTATGTGGCTGCTGCTCTCGCCGTCATGAGGAACGTGACTCTACAGATCAACGAGCGGAAGCGGAGACTGGAGAACATTGACAAGATAGCTCAGTGGCAGGCCTCCGTGCTGGACTGGGAGGTACAGTAAACCCTCCGCCCTGATTTAGGGGCTTTAAATCTGGAAAATGTAAATTCCACGCAGTTGTAGAATTATCTAAGACCTTATACTTCATTTCACACAACCTAGTCTTGGGGTTAAGCTCGGGAGAGAGAAGACATGTTTACAGGCTTTAGAGATGGTACTTAAGAGGCGAAGCATTAATGGTACCACAAAGAAAATCTAGGTTCCAGTTCCAGTTTGATCAGTAGAAATCTGGAGTAATTTATGCGATTGCAATGCTGTGGTCCTGGGAGTAAGTGAGATTTGGATCAAACTCTCTGTGCATTCTGGCTCTGTGCTTTGTCACTGGGGAAGAAGAAGGCAATGAGGTAGCAAAAAGCCCTGGAAATTGTGACAGGTTAAGAAAATGGAGAAAACTCTTCTGGTGGTTGCTTTATGATTAGAAGCCAAAACATTAAGCTGAAGTTAGAGATGCTATTTGCACATTTAAAAGGAGTACCCACTTAAAGATATTTCTGAACCAACCCTGTGTAGTGATCGTATAATTAAGGAGCTGAGAAAACACAAGCAAGGCAAAGTCAGCAGAGATTCCTCACTAGCAGGCCTTCCAGCTCCTACGTTTTTGCCACGTGTTTAAAAAAAAAAGCCATACTAAAATTATGTTCTTTTCTTTTTGTCCCTGATTTTTTTAAATCAGTGTATGAATGCAAACTGTAAATAGGATTTTTGAAGCAGACTGAAGACAAATGTTTTTGTAAATCCCCTCTCTGTGTTGTCGTCAATCCATGTGTTTAGCAAGTAGATATTTAGAGTGATGGAACAGCCTTTCTTCTCCCTCGCGGTCACGAAGATCTGGAATAACTCCACATTCAAGTCAGTGAGATCATACTATGTAAATTAGTAGATGGGAAAGATGCATTAATCCTTGAATTTTATTTTTTTTTCTGGAAAAGATCTAGGAAGGCTGGGAGGAAAGGGAGAGAAATACAGGAGCCTTACCTTCTTATTGTGTATCCTCCTTGATTGAATTAGTTTCATTGCTATAATGAAGGTTGGATTCAACTGTGGATCTCTTGATAAAACATATAAATGCAGCAATCACAGCTGGTTCTTAAATTATGACTGGCTGTGAGAGCAGCGAATGCAGATGCTTTGCTTGATTGTTTTATTGTTGTTTACTGGGAAGAAACCTCTCTCTCACTGCCACGCAGACCCATTTTCAGAATTAGAAAACTGCTCTCAAGGAGGCACAGGACCATCAGATATGTCTCCAGCCTTCAGTGTACTCCATGTGATGAGCTACTGTGTGTCATTTGTAAGAAATGCCGAGACCCTCATTGTAAATAAATCTAGATTAAGGACAGATCAATTCCAAGTCAGTGAATACTCATGTGTGAGTGGGAAGCCAAGGTGACCTCCATGTAGGATCTATGGAATAGCAGTTTCTTTTTCTCTTTCATTAGCTCAGTTGATAATTCATTTTTATTTAGCCATATCCTTGATAATTCATTCCTGCTTAGCACTACCCGTTCTTTATCTCCATTGTGTCTTCAGGAACTTGCCAAATTATTCTTCCAGGCTTTTTTTCAACTATTCCAAATTTTAAGCACAATATTGCAGCAACATCCTTCAGCTTCTCATAATATAGCCAAATGTGCTGTTGTGACTGCTCAGAGATCCAATGGGAATACAGCTACTGCCCTCATTCAAAGGAAAATACCCTTCTTGACATTTTTATTCTGTATTTTGGATCAAGAAGAGTCACAGAGTTGTGATGAGGACAGTAGAGGATGAGAGCTAGATCCAGCAGAGGACTTCACTGCTTGATTCTTTCCTCTAAAGTAACTTCTGAATCATCAGATCCAGCCCCGACTTCACAGGTGTCCATGTAATGGCCAGAAGGATGCACAAACCCTCATAATACTCAGAATTTAACTATGGTATAATGCAGGAAGAGAGCAGGAGAAATCAAAAGAGGCTTAGATCTGTCCTAGATCTGTGCAGATACTCTTTTTGGGCATTGCAAACACAAGCTGATGACCTCCAAAACCCCCGGTCAGCTGATGCCTGTCCATAGGACATGTCCCCCAGGACACAGGCCATCAGAGGTTGATTTCTTACCCAGCCTGTAGGGGTTCGATCTCTCATCTTCTATGCGTGGGCAGTTATGGAGTAGAAGAGGGATTTCCTGCCTCCTCCAGTCTGTGGGGAACATACATTTATTTTCTGGGTCAGAGAGTAGAAGACCAGGACTCTCAGTTCATCTTCGGTAGAGGACACTGCTGAGAGAGAGTGACCTGTTGTCAGCTTTGTGCTTCCGAAAATGCTTACCCAGTTTATACTAAGTGCTCGCTGAAACAGAGAGGAACCCACAGCACTACTCTCCCATTTTTCTGTAGCCCTCTTCCTTCTGTAATTAGAGTCTGTACCCAAAAGGGCTCCCTTTGTGTCCCTCTGTGTGTCACAGCGGCTTCCTGCTCTCTCCAGCCAGCGCAGCAGAACAAACGAGCAATAGCAGCATGGACCCGGGGTGAACAGCAGAGTCCTCCTTGAGACGAGCTGAAAAAACCCACTAAGTACAAGAAAGCAGCAACGAGGAGAAAAAATTATCAATTCAGGGTTTTTTTCCACCAGAAATCCAGCCAGGGCACAAGACAGAGATAATCCCTAATTCCCAGTGTATGTTGTATTTGGTGAATTATTTCGGCAGCAACCAAGGCTAAATGTTTAAGCACGTTAAAGTCTTTCCTTTGGAGAAATATCTGGTTTTCCTCAACATCTCTAGAGTGTCGCTGTTGACTCTCTGATTTGAAATTGCATTTTCATTTCTAAATTTGCCCGTGTTTTGCAATGAGATGTTGGAAAAAGATTTTTATAAAGAAGAAGAAAAAATCCAAACTAAACAAGAAATATTTAGTGAGTGAATACTTGAACTGTTCTTGTGTACAAAGTGTGTGGACACATTTTCTTGCAAGGAGAGGGTGTTATTAGGAATGTATACATATTGCTGATCCTAAAACAAATAGAAAAAGCAGGGGGCATGTCGTAGCAGGAGGGATTTTACTGAATCCCACGGAATTGTGCCTGTGTGTTTCAGGAATCATTTTTATCCCTCCAGATTTTCTGCCTGGCCCCGTGAAGGTGAATTTCAGGATCGGTGTTTGAAAAATGCGAATGTCCTTGAGTTAACCAAGGCCAGATATTTAATTTTTTTTTCCCCAGAAGTCACGTAAGCAGGGTCTGAGGGTTTAAATTGCGAGTGGGACAACGAAAGGGTGGCCTGACTCTAGTGGCAGCAGATAAACAGGCTGTGGCAGCCAGGGTGGGAAGTCTTAGGGAATTATTGGCAGCTTTGGCAGCTTTATACGAGTAATGACTGAGCAGAATCTTCACGGAAGATTCTGATCTCACCGACTGCCGTAAATTAGAAATAATCCAAATCACTTTGAAATGTGTCCCTGTATAATTTGTAGGAATGTGGTCTTGACCGAAAAGCCTGGATTGGACTGTTGCCATGTATGACTCACTTCTTTATTTTGTAACCTGAATTTCCAATATATAAACAGACCCAGAGAGGTGCTGCCCCTGCCTACACCGAATTCTCTAGTGCCTTTTGTCCTTTCAGTTGTTAATGTCGCAGAATGTAGGGCTTCCACCACCTCCTGCCGAGACCTTTCAATGTCTGAGAGCTCTCCTTGTAATGAAGTGTTTCCTGATGTTCAACCTCTATTTCCCTTCTCAGCGTCATCCCCTTACTTGTAGTTAAATACCCTCAGATCAAAACAGTGACATTTAAACGCAGGCAGGCAAAACTGGTGCACAAAGGTAGCCGGAGTTGGTTCGGAACAGCCTGCAAAGTCTCCTCTGGATCAGACTTCAAACAGGCCAGACAGAGCCCATCCTGGGCAGCCTTTACGTGCTCGGTCCCTTCTTGTGCTCGTGCCCTCTGAGAGCTATGGACTCAAAGGTTAGTGTGGGTGATACCTGGATATATATACACACACAGCAGTACTATAAAGAGGTTATTTCCACAAAGCCCATCGTCATTTCTAAGTCCTTGCAAGCCCCAGTTTGGGCAGTGCTGTGTTTACAGGCACACAAATGAGGAGGTGGGAGTGAAGGAGCAGGGATTCTGTCTGTCTGTCTGTCTGGACAGCCATCGGAGGAGCATGTTCTCCTCTCTCCTGCCCTCCTGAGGGCTCCTGCAAGCCCTTGGAGGGACGTTGGCGAGATGCTGCAATGCCCGCCGGGCAGGATCTGCAGGTTTGCCATTTGCTTGGGCATGACTGTGGTGGCCACCGTGGCCTCAGGTCATCCACCCCCTTGCTGAGCGCCCGATGCAGGGGATGTGGAGATGGAAAACAGATCTGCGCTTTGGCAAACCTCAGGATCGCTCTAATCTGTGCCTTTTCATACAGCACTCGAAAACCACGTCAAAACAAAACAAAGCAGCGATCCCTGCAGCATTTCAGGCTCCCTCTTGGGCCCTCCTGGGAGCTGCCAGCAACGCTTTCCCCCCTTCCAGCCCAGGTTTTTCTCAAAGGAGGGAGGCAACATGGCCCCCATTCCCTGGGAGGGCAGCTACAGAGCTCCCCGAGCCAGCAGTGAGATGTTTGGCACAGGACAGAGCCTGGCTCATCAGCTGCATTAGCTTTAACTTGCTATTTTAAACAGATTATTTTGGTTTATGTAGATTTCTAGACATTTCTACCACAGATTCCCATGGGTTGCCACTTTGGCAGGTTTCAAGAGTATTAAATTTACATGAAGGGAAAAATATATATAATCAAGAAATATAATGAACACTGTCCTTTTAAATTTCTTCCCATTCTTGTTATTTACGGGTCCTTTAAATCAAGCTGTGGTGCCCTTAATTATGTAATATATAATAGTTGGCCTCAGCCTAATACTACGTTATTGAATCCAAGAATGACATGAAAAAAAAGATGCAGGCAACCGATGTACTGTTTTCAAAGTGAGGACAGCCTGACGAGAAACCCTCCTGGGAAAAAAATTGCATCAGGGACTGAAACAGATCTTTCTTTTTTTTTTTTTTTTTCCTTTCCCCAGCAACAGAAGGTATCGAAAAATGAGCCTGATGAAAAGGACAACATTTCTCTCACTTTCCTTTTTCTGATCTTTCCGTAGCCCAGAGTGCTAATCAGCCTGTCAATCTCTAATTAAAGAACAGCAGTGTCAGGCAGAAGAGAGCCCTGCTTGCTGAATGTTAACTAGCACAGGGGATTTTGTGCCCAGCGGTGACAGCAAAGAGCCGTGTCAGGAGGTGGGCTTGGGCACAGGAGAGCGGGGCCGATGGGCTGAGGAGCGTTTCTGAGCCTGGGACAGCATCTCCTCAGGGATTACTGATGGGAAGGAGGAGTGGGGCAGATGGGGAGGTGTAACATGCTGCAGCTCGGAGTGCCATGCCCTTCCTCCTTATCTTGGTGCTCCCAAAGGCATTTGGCACTATTGACACTAGTAAAAACCCTTTGGTTCTTCCCAGTTCCTCGTTACAGAAAGTGGTGGTCACCTGTAGCCTAACTGGGGAGCTGATGATCGACATCTTTCCACGGCAGCAGCAGAAGAGCTGACCCTCTGCTACAACAGTCAGGATTAGCCCTAGGACTTTATATGTCATTCTGGCGCTGGCGAGCTCAAGGGAGCGTGAAGCACACGTCCAACCCAGATCTGGGTGACCTTCTGCTCCCGTTACTGCACACTAAGTAGCTGGACTCTGCCCATGACTGCATGAAGAAAAGAGGAGCCAGCTTGCTTTTTGCTGCCTTTTGGATGCAGCAGGATGCGCGGAGCAAACCCTTGGCGCAGCCTGGGGAGGGCTGAGGATTTTTATTATGGGTTTATACGATAACTCAGGTTGGAGGAGACCTCAGCAGGTCATCTAGTCTTCTCTTGGCCATTCTGCTGCTGTGCGTCTGCCTGTTCAGAGTAACTAAAAGTTCAGCCTCTTCCTTTTTTAGCAGTATTTCTCTTAACTTACAGAAGGGTATAGATGATCCAGCCTCTCTAGGAGTTGCTTGGGAAAAAATAGAAAAGGAAAGTAAAATTTCTTCTTGGTTTCATATAGGATTGGAGGGATGCAGGCCTAGGACTGGGTCTAGAGAAGGATGGGGAGAGGAGAAGGACGGGGAAAGCCTGCCTCAAGTTAGGACCACGTATCGCAGTGTCCTGGAGTGGTGATGGCAGTGGAGCAGAAAAGCCCTTCCCTTCTTCCCCGCCACCCTGTGACTGACCCCGGGAGCCCCTCGGTAGGGATGCTCCACTAGCAGAAGACAGTTCATGCTCTTCATAGAGGTGGTATAACTCTGTTGGGGAAAAAAAATGCCTTTCAAGGTTGACTGCATCTGCTGCAGGAGGCTCTAGCGGTTTAGCTGTGCTGGGGTGTTGCTGCAGCAGCCGAGGAACAGGCAGGGCCGTGGAGATGCTGCTCTTGGCCAGCCATGTGCTAGTCCAAAACTATTTGCAATATATATTTCCAAATTTGCTAATCCAGCATTGAAAATCATCTATTTGTAGCCTATAGACTGGACATATAAATTGTTTTCCCAACATAGAAAAATGCAACCCAAATCCTATCATTTCGGATCTGAATTTTTTTGGTTTATGTTGCTTGCAGGGACTACACATTTGGATTCAGCTAATCAAGTAGAAGTGTTTACAGAGTCCTCTGTGTGTCCTCAGGCTTGAGATGCTACCACAGGAGTAAAAGGCAAAACTGGCTTTCTATTTTTAGCCCCAGCCTCTTCTAGGCTCGCCCCCTCTCCCAAAAGCTCCCATCCATAGGCTTGTATGAGCCTTCTTCATATAAACTCATGTTTAGCCAGGAAAGCCCAGATTTTCTGGAGCTGGTGTGTTTTTCTTCAGAGGCTTCTTGTTTGAGAGCTTGTGCATGTCTGAGCTGTCGCAGCAGCACACGGGTCCCCGGATTCTGGCCAGGAGGTGCCACAGCTGAAATGGGACCCTGACACCCCACTCCTGAGCCGTGGCATGATGCGTGGCCCGTCTCTTCTGGGAATGACCCTCTGTGTTCCCTGGGAGTAATCCCTAATTAGGCCTTCAGATCCCACAGCTGCAGCAGTGAGATGGAGAGGTGGATAAACACCTCGCTAAGGCGATTTGAAAGTCTGTGCTGCAGCATGATGATGCAGTGACTTAATGAAGTTGCTGTTGTCACAGGGCCCAGGGACTCAGGCAGTTGCTTCCAATCAATGCTGAGAGGTTAATTACACATTTACCTGAACAGCAGTCTGAAATCCTCACCAAGAAATTAGGAGTGGGGATGACTCTTGGTTGCTTTGGCACCTCCAAGTGTAAGCAGTACCAGAAAAGCACGTCTATCCAGATGCCCCCCAGAGCTGGCTGAACCTTTACAAGCTGTTTGCTGAGATTTTGGGGTGATCTTATCCCAGAAGTTGGTTCTGGTTTGGCATCAGAGCCAGAACTGCACTAGTTTCAAAGCCAAAAAGGAAAAAAATGAAAGCTTTTCTCTCACTTACTCCTGAATGCTGCTCCTTACCTTTTAGCTGAAGTCATCCTGATTCCTTCTGCGGTGTCTCAGAGTGGGAGATACACTGAGATGCCCACAGGGCAGGTGGTGGTGAACTCACCCATTTTTAATAAATAGATTTTAATTAACTTTTTAAAAAGTCCAGCTCATCCCAATTAGTGGAGGGTGACTGCATTTGTTCTCTCGGAGAGTGGGAGAGCGGGCGCTCTGTTTTCAAGACCATCTGCTCATGAATCCTTAAAAAAAATGGGAGAGGAAAAACAAGCGTTAGCCGGAGGCAGAGAAAGGGTGAGGGCATTCTGGCACCAGGCTGGGGAGGCCCTGCCAGCCCCTGGGGGGTGGAGGCTGCTGGAGGAGCCGGGGTGGTCCTGACAGTTTTTTGGAGATGGGGAGCTCTAATGAGCTATGGGAGAAGGGATTGTAATTGCCTGAATGAGTGGGAAGAGAAGCGACAATCTGGAGGGGTGAGTTTTGGCAGCCTCCTGGGTCGGGGAATTGATATCCAGAGTCGATGACTTTGGTGGCTGGTCTGAGATTTCAGGAGGGGACACGCTTTGGGATGCTACTGTAAAGGGAGTGGGTGCCAGGAAATTTGTTACCCTGAATACAGAGTGACTCTGTCTTGGGCAGGAGGAAGGGACTTTGCTCTCAGGATGCCACCAGCACCTCCAGCAAGGTGCAGGGTCTGGGGGTACCTGGAGAGGGGGGAACAGGGACAGTGTCTGGAGCAGCTCTTTCCTCATTGCAACGTGAACCGTAATGACCATGCTTGGAGTGTCCACACTCACCTCATTTATTTCCCTTCCTTCAGATTTATCCCCTATCTCCAGTTCCTGGTCTGAAGTCAGATGGGGTGGTTTTGAGAGCTGCAGAAGGGCCAAAATGTTATTTAATTATTTCTCCTCCCCACCCTGCAAAGAGAAGCGTACCCTCTGCCCTGGCTGGGAGCGGTGGTTCACTCGGCCTCATTCTCTGTGCCCTCTAGGGAGACGATATCTTGGACCGCAGCTCCGAGTTGATCTACACGGGAGAGATGTCCTGGATTTACCAGCCTTATGGACGGAACCAGCAGCGTGTTTTCTTCCTCTTTGATCACCAGATGGTTCTCTGCAAGAAGGTAAGGACATCCAGGGAGAAAGCAGCACAGGCAAAGGGCATGCTGCAGACAGGCTTTCCAGTCCAAAGTGGTTTTTAGGGCAAGGTGGCTGTTTGCTACACGTGCAGAAGAGGACGTGGATAGTGTGAAGGAAGGGTGATCTGCACGCTAGAAATACTGAATTACAGGATGGTGAGTACACTGTGATAGAGGGATTTTGACACTCACAGCAAATCCAGCCTCCACTTGTTCATTTCATGCCTTTTTCTCATGTGCCCCGTGTTTGGCTCGTTGCCTCCCTTCTACTTTCGGGTTTTGGCTGCAGCATGTGATCTGGGATTAGATAGCCCTAGAATTTCTATATGAACTATGAAGCCTGGCACTTGGGCAGACAACTCAATTACTGCATTAAAATGATGATCGCTGCCTCTCCAAGAAATATCAGGCAGCAGCCTGGTCCGTAGCAGGATCTATCTGCTGTCACTTGGTGAAATGCATTTTAAGGCTCATCCTCGTGTAGCTGCTGTGCTGGGTTTTATAGGGCATATCTCTGCCATGGAACCCGTTAGGAAGGTAGAGAAAGACAGTGAAGAAAACCGATGCTAATGTGTTGTAGTATTAATAGCAGCAGGTGAACTGTGTTTCGGAGCAACTGTGTTCAGCATCAGCATCAGAACTGTGTTGCTGTAGTCCCGCTAAGGTGATCCCAGCTCATTATCGTCACAACTGTTCAAAGTGAGGTGACAGAGCTCATAAGTCCTGGGTGCCTCTGTCTTCTGACAGACCGGGATTCATTGGCATTTTCACTGCAGCTCTACAGGTAACTGTGCGGAGGGAGTCCCCTGGCCCGGCTTCAAACTGGAGCGAGGGCGAGCTGCAGATGTCTCCAGCCAAACACACCAGGGCTGTGTGTCCCTGTCACATCTCGTATGCTCAGGAAAGGCTGAGCGAGACCCGTGCGGCGTGGCAGCCCTCTGAGGAGTGCCCTGCCGCCGCAGGAAGTGGCGTGGGTGGCAGCGTGGGTGGCTCCTGACTCACCGCGGCATCACTGCCCGCTGCTGTGGGACACGGCGCTGTGGCCTGTGCCGTTCAGTGGGTGGCACTTTCTTCTCCTGAGTCATGGTTGACTGAAATTTTGCCTTCTGGAATGCATGGGCTTATTTTTCCCCTCCTCGTTGCTGTGCCTTTTACTTCTTTCCTGGCTCTGTGAAAAAAAAAAAAAAAAAAAGAATAACCACAGAGCAACAATAACAAAGTCACATGTTCAGAGAACTGTCAAAATGAGTCTGGAAGTACGCAGCTGGGTTTAATTTTTAATCTTGACCTCCTAGACTTTGATTGTGACCCTGAATTTCTGATTCATAAGGCAGCATTCAGTTTGGCTTGCACTGGGGCTGATCCAGAGAGGTATCAAGCCTTCCCTTAACTCCTGGGAAAATCAGAGCTGGGTTTTCTGTGGTCATCAGTGTGAGCAGGGAGCGTTGAGCGATTCAAAGCAGGCTGCTGGGGCTCCGGAGGTTGTATCAGTATGCAAACAGTGTTAGAGTGACACTGTCCTCCTCCTTTATGTATTCAAAAGGCATTTTGTGGCGTGTGTGTGTGTGGCAGTGCCGCATAAGGGATGCCTTCCCGGGAAAACACCCCCCAGATTTTAGCCATCTCAGAGACAGGACGGTGCTCTGGGTCTCCCTGGCAGAGAGATTGGTTCCATCTCAGCTTCTGACAGGCTCTTCTGCCACTCGCCAAGGTCTTGTGGGACAGTGTCTGCACTGAGCTTTAAGGTGACAGGGTGGTAACTCCTCATCTGGTGAGCCCGATATCATGGTACAGGGTTCATACCTCATTGTATGTTCTCCTTCTGCATCTCTTTTTCCAGCATCAAACTGCAGTTGTTCTTCAGAGAGTTGGGGTAGGAGTGGAGAGGGGGTTACAGCTGGACTCTGCCATCTAGATAACATTTTCCTTGAACGCTGTTAAGATTGAGTATGGAATTCAGAGGAGTGTTAGCTGCCATTTTGGGATGATGCATCCTATATAAAATAAATCGGAATGATTTATAGCCTGTGTTGACTTGACCCTTGTGTCAGGCTTTGCTGTTACAGATGCCAACAGGCAACCAGCCAGTAGGATAACCTCTGCTTTACAGCCAGACCTCTACATCCCAGGGCTTTCTTAGTGAAGCACCATCTATATCCAAGTGTGGGAACCTGGGGTACCCTATGCTTTACCCTGTGCTTTAAAGAGAGAGATTAAACACGACCCACAGATCCCCAAGAGCAGGGAGAAGGCAGCAGGTCTGGGGGGTGCTGGTGCTCCAGCTCTGCCTGTCCAGGGATGGGCAGAGCACCATGTCCTGGGGTCATCTGCAGCACAGCCTGGTGCCAGGCATGGGAATTAAAGTGCTTGAGAGTGGCAGGAGCTTGCAATATGCTTTTATGTCCCACTTGAAGAAATCCTCAGGGAATTGGAGTTGTCAGAGTCCAGAAGGGAAAGTTTGAGATGTTCAGAAGCTCTCAGAGTTCAGACTGGTCTGCCTTGTGTACAGGAAGAATTAAGTCCCTTAGAGGCTTCCAAAGCAGCAGATTGAACAGCACCCCTCTTATTCCAGACACAGGCAATGAGAAAATTCATGGACAACCTGACCCATGTTTTGCATGAGGTTTGTTCAGTCAATGAGACCCGATCAAAATTTTCAGTTTTGGTACCATTGAGGATGGCACATCTCAGTGAATCTTCCTCTTCAGAAAATCTTCTGCATAGGTGGATTTTATTCAGCTGTAATAAATCAGTAGGTATGATACGTCCTTAATCATGACACAGTCTATATGAGAATATATATTTTTTTTGCATTATAATGGTTAAATGTTACCTTTTATTGGTCAAAAGAGAATTTTAATAGAAATAAGGAATTAAAACCCATTCCTTATTTAAATATATCACCAGTACTTTAGTTTGATGAAAGCATGCTAGATATCCTGAGAGGCTCTAGAAGGCGAGCATGTATTTCAAACAAGATCTCCCACTCCTCCAGATCTCCATTGCAGTTATCTGCATGTCATCCTCACCTTCGTTACCTGTTGTCTCCCTGGTAGATGTTTGCAGCTGCAGGAGCTCTGTGCTCTTGAATCCCCAAGCATATGGATTCGGTGGTTGAACAGATACCGATATGTGAGTTTCTGATGGAACAGATACAGTTCGATATCGTAAGCTCTGTGACAGTTGGGGATGTTGGTGTTCTCTCTCATTCCCTTTGAACTCCATTGTCTGCAAAGCATGTTCTACAGTGGGCTCACATTTCAAAGACTGTCAGATTCCTGCTCACTGGACCAAGTAATATCTCAAGACGAAATAATTTCTATGTGGCAAAACTGGCTGGAATCAGCTTCACCCCAGTAGGCTAAGGTGAGGTGTTAGTGGTGTTTGCTGGTACCAGTAGGTGCACATTAGCTCCAGGAAGATGGTATATGAATTCCTGCAATATCTGGAAAAGTGCTGGTGAAAGCCAGTTCTTCTTTTGCTGCAGTGATTTTGGCAGCATTCAGCTCCCAGCCAGCCCATGTGCTGGATAAATCCGCTCCAGGAGAGCTCACTGCTGTGCACATGCCCACAGCCCCTGTCTGTGTCTGCACCGCGAGCTGCTGATGCTTTGGGCAGGCTGTACTGCTGCTGAGACCGGGCAGAGTATGAAAAAATTCTATCTATAGCCAAGGTAACAACTCATTCTGTGCCCAGGATTTAAGATGAGCGCTGTGTGCAAAGTGACATGTCCCCCCACCCCTGTGTAAGTTTGGGTTTCTTCATAGTGGTTTTGCTATCAGCTGGTAAACGGTGAAACTGCTCCAGCTCAACTGCTCTGTGTCCTGTGTGTGGCTCTAAAGACAAGGCACAGTCCACATTCTCGAAGACCATCTCGAAACCATTCATCTCTTCGATGGGTTTGGTCCATCAGCTTTACAGGCAGATGGCCGAGGAAGGCTTCAGCAGGACTCCTATCGTGTGCTACCAAGAATTACCATGTTCCTTTTTCCTGCTGCTCTGTCCAGTGTTGCCTGCACCCAAGGAATAAGGTCTGTTGGCTCTGGTGGTATTTCCAGTATCCAGCTGTCTGCTTTCAGCAGCAGTTAACATATTTCCAAATAAACCCTTTCTGCTTTGAATATGGCCTACTTTCCAGAAGCTGTGCCATCCCAAAACCATGTTTCAAGGTTTTGGGTCCTTTTTTTGTTGAACATCTGGCCAAGACATTTCTGTGAGGGAGGATAACTCTCAGGGTGATTCTTCTTGAGATTATCACCTGGTTGTTCCCCTGCCTGATACGCCTGCAGAAGTTCATCAGTAATGCCAGGCCAGCCCTCTGAGAGACAGGAGCTGATCAACATTCACTAACAGTATTAATTAGTTGTTCCCAAACATCTCAAGCAAGGTTTCAGCATCTGCCTGGCCTTTTGAAATCGTGGGTGTCCACAGATCTCCGCAGGTCGGAATCGCCCCCTTGTATCCTGTTGCTCACTCATCTCCTAAGGGTGATCTGCTCCTCAGCAGATGGGTGGGACAGACCGGGAGCTGCCAGTGGGAGCAGCTCCTTCAACATGAACCTCCTTGTTGTCTTCCTACTGGCTGCATCTCCTGGGATTTTTCCAAGGGCTTTTACAACGTGAGCTGAGCCAAGGGGCTGTCTTTGCAGTGGGCAGGTGGGCAGCTGGGTGATTGCCTGGTCGATGCATGCAAAGAACAGGACATCAGTCAGTAATATGATTATATTGAACTGTATAACTGTGTTAATATGACTATAACGAACTAGTGATCAACATAGTTCAGCTGTCAGGAGCGGAGTGATGGCACTGGTCGGATCCAGTGGCAAAGCTCAGACCCTTCCCTGGTTTCCAGTGTAAGTTCCGCTGCCTCGGACTGAGAAATCCCGAATGCATTTCCATGACCATCACGTCTTGGATGACTGACGGGACTGCAGACAGAGCCCTAGTTTGTGAAAATGAGTAATTATAAAGGGCTGCATTCAAATGTGCTTGACAGATGTTATCTCCACCAGTATGGGTATATTTAAGTCTTTCTTCCAAGCAGGAAACTTGCACTAAGATTTACGAGGGCTGCATGAATAAGAGCAGTAGCAGCAGGTGGAGAAGCTGACGCTGTGGCAGCCAGCTTTCAGTTCTGGCAAACATCTTGCAAAGCAACTTGTGTGGGAAAATTTTCACAAATAAAATAGGCTTCTGAGCTTTACAGCTAAATCTCTTTGGCTTAGCTTTTGCCATCAGAGACAGCACTGGTCACTTCCTAAAACCACTGCTGAATTATTTTCTGGTGCTAGGAAGTGAGAAGATTAATCAGATTAAATGGCCGTGTCAACCATTTCAGCGTTCAATCAACTGAATACTGAAATACCAGGGGAGGTAGGTGGGTGTTGCAGAACATTTCCAGAACCTGTGTCAAAAAAGGGAGCACCGAGTTAGTTTGGATGTCTGCAGTTCCTGACAAAGAGCACTGGAAGAGCTCATGATTTAGATTTTCTTTGCAAAGCCGAGTACTTTCAGCTACTGGATTAATGTCAAAACTCTCCTAATGAATGTTCTGCTTGGGTTTCCCGGTGCAGAGGTTGGGACATTGGAGTGTGCGTGAGGACACAGCGGTGTTTTCTTCAGAAGAGGCTGTTTCCCTAATGCAAAAATGCCTTTTGGAAAGGAAGAAGGCAATAAACTGTGTAGGAAGCAAGCACTGGCCTTGGTTTGACTTACCATATGTCTATAATGAGGAAAGAAGAATACATATTCCAGTGTGCTACCCGTAATTACCAAGAAATGAAGTCAATTCTTGATGATGGTAGCATTAAAGGATGTTGCCTTAAAGGCACAGGGTCTACTTTTCTTCCCACCCTGAAGTTGAGAGGGTTTGACGCAGAGATGCTTCAAATTTGCAAATCATAGTAGTTAACATCCAGGACTGTGACACACAGCATTAATTATGATCGTAGCTTGTTAGGTTGGGGGATGCTCGAGGTGCTTATCGTGTAATAGTTGAGGATCTTCTTTTTTCTGTTCTGGGTAATAGTTTGGATTTCCCCGACGGGCTCGAGAGCGCTGTGCCTGGAAGTGACAGTATGAAGGGTTAACAGAGTTTCTGCACCAAATTATGCTTTTCTTTCACCGATAGTGGAACAGTCCTTGATGGGGCTCCGTGTCTAGTGTTTTCTGACAGCACAGAAAGATCAGTGACTGCACGAAACGCATTTAGTTTTCATTTGCACTTTTTATGCGTCTCTTGTAATCAAGAGGCAATGCAAACTCCAGCTTGTGGTTTATTGCTATTGCTGTCTTCCCTTGAGCTCTCAGAGCAAAAGCAGGCTGGATGAGAAGCAAAATGAGACTAGTTTAATAGCAATAGCCAGACAGTCAGCCAGAAATAGCTGTGCTATAGGAGATAGAGTAAGTAAAATAATCCTGTCAAACTCCATTGCAGTTCGAGTTTCCAAATAGGAAGATAAAAGAGACATTTCTGAGCCCTTTTAGTGTATGAAGGTCTAGTTCCCGTATCGCTTCTGTTAAAAAACATTGAAGCAATCTTTGCACCAAAACAACGGCCCTGCTTTTATTGCAGGCTAAATAGGTCTCCCAGGGCTAGCCGAAAATCTTGTTTGCAAACACAGAGCAGCACTGGGACAACTCTTATTAATTCAAGTGGGTTTTTGACCTACAAGGAACACTGTTTGACTTTTGCAGCACCTCCCACCCCTTCTCTTTTCCTCCCAGTAACTCAGATCTCCACGAAATGCCATGTTTTGGGTCAGGGCTGGGTCCAGCCTGCAGCGGGGTGGGAAAACGGGTCAGGCTGTGTGTTTCCCTGGTTTCAAACAGCAGCTCGGCAGAGACTCGGGTGTGTGGCGCGGACGGGCCAGGCTACTGTCGGAGCTGGTGAGAGAGCAGGAGATGGGAATGAAGACAACCAAAGAAAACACACCAGCCTGGTTTCAGCCCCAAAGCAAAGCATAAGGTGACGTTTTTAAGGACCAGTGTTTCCACAGCCCCACTGACGTGGCCCCAGCTGAGCAGTTGGTGCTGTCTGCAGGCAAGAGGTTTCTGTGGGTCCAGACCATGGAGCATGGCAAGGATGTTTGGTCCTCCTGTCAGTCTCCTTGGCTAGCAGGCAGCTGAACCCGAAGGATGAATTCCAGCAATTGACAGGATACATGTTAAAAACAGTTATGAAAAAGTACTTTAGCTTTCAGATATGACATATTCAAGAAAAGAAAACATTTTTTTTAATCGTCAAAATAGCCCTGAATGCATTTGTTCGGTGACCCTTTTCCAGTGATTTGCACCTACCAGTTACGTGCCCTGAGCGCAGTTTTGCAGGAGGATTTATTTTCAGGAAGAAATTCTTTGCTGTGAGGGTGGTGAGAGCCTGGCCCAGGTTGCCCAGAGAAGCTGTGGCTGCCCCATCCCTGGAGGGGTTCAAGGCCAGGTTGGAGGGGGCTTGGAGCAACCTGGTCTGGTGGGAGGTGTCCCTGCCCAGGGCAGGGGGTGGCACTGGATGGGCTTTAAGGTCCCTTCCAGCCCAACCCATTCTATGATTCTATGGTGCTAATGGGCTGCACTGACTGGAGTCAGCAACCTGCTGCCCTTCACTGGCTTGGGGAGGCAGGAGCTGCCTTCTCGCTGCTCAGTGAGCAATAACAGGGAAGAGCAGACTCCAGAGAAGTCTGGAACGCAGGAGGTGCAAGGAAAAAAACATCAGAGTCAGGCAGAGGAGCCAGCTGGAGGAGGGCAGGAGAAGGCTTTAGATTATTTGTTGCTAATTCAATGTTAAAATCCAGAAAGGACTGAATTTAGAGTCCTCCACAGTCTGTGTTTTCTGCATAGGGAACAGGTTTAGCCTACTCATATAGCCATACAGATATGCAAGATGCTATACAGTATACTCTGCGCCTAATTTAGCCCTCCTGTAATTGCAGTGGGTGTAAATTTGGCCCACAAGCGAAACCTCAAGAGCTGAAAATTTAACCCCCCTCCTGCTGTGGCCTTTCAGCAGCACAGTTTTAAGCCCCTGGGAGCAAACTGGAGAGACCAGAAAAGCGGAGTGACGTGTCTGCAGAAGGGTTTCCTGTCTCTTCCTGTTATTAGTTCTTTGGAAATGCGCTTGCCCTCGTCTCGCTGCTTCACAGCCAATGTGGCTGGGCTTGAGGTGGAACAAGGCATCAAAATGCCACTGATGTTCCACTAAATACATCGAACAAAAATAGCATTTCCACATAAATGCTTTCAGCTCCCGTCCTCCCCCACTTGGATCCCACACTGCAGCTCTGTGGAGCTGGCAAGGATGAATCAAACATCTCTTTCCAAACTCAGGAGACAGACACTGCTGAATAATTTGGCAGGAATCTGCCGACCTCCCCGGCACAGCTGTCCTTGTGCAAGAGGAGTTACGTAAACTGATGGCACAGAGATTTCGGCTCCTCTTCCCATGGTGGCCCCCAGGGAAACATGGAACAAACAATTTGGCCCTTCCTAGGAAGTCTGCGGTAGGAAGCGAGTGGCCGAGGTCGTGTTGGGGAGATGGTGTTACATCCCCCTGTTTCTCATACGATCCATCCCTCGTTGCGTTTTCTGATTGCGCTGCACAGACCCCATTTCCCTTCTGCTAAAGGCTGGCTCAGCCCAAACAGCCAATTCCAACAGGGTGATAGCAAAGCTCACAGTCACCGGCATCCAACCCCTTAGCAGGGCTCAGATTTATTTTCTGATATCAAGAATATTTAGGACAAAACCACTCAAAAGGGGTTCATTGAGTTGTAGGCTCTCGTTTGGACAGAAGAAAGGCCCAGTTTTGCAACGTGCTCGGTTCGGGGAAGGTCAATGAGAGCGGTGCGTAACTGTCCCCTCTTAAAAACCAGCCCGCAGTCGGGTTAAGTTAAATGAACAAATGCTACGGAAAACCGTGTCCCTGGTGTTCATGAAAAGCAGGCTGGGCTGCTTTCTTCAAAGGGCCGCTTTAAGGTAAATTAGATTTTAAAAATGTAGGCTCTGAATCTTTTTTTAAGAAGCCGAAGAACCTTGAAAGCCCTTATGACTGAAGATACCCAAAGACATGGCAAAGTGGCAGCATGCCATGCTCTCATTGCTCGCGGCAGGCTGGGCAGAGGGAAGATAGAGAGCAGGCAGGCAGGAAAATCAGGACAAATTTCAGGAGCGAGTTGAGAAACTCTGCTCTCTCCCTCTGCTTCTTCCATCCTGCTCTGCAGGCACTGCCTGCATCAACAAGAAATCATCAGAGAGGGGTCTGAGACCCACAGCTCAGTGCAAAAGACAACTCTGCCTTTTCTAAATCATGGGTTGGTGTCTGGGTGCAGTTATTATGGACCTTTTTCCCAATTTCAGCATCAATTATTCACTATTCATCAACTGTTTCAACATCAACTATTCACCAAGTTGTAGAGCTTGCCTGTAGGTGGGTCTCTCTTCAGCCTCATCCTTGGATCCCCATTCTCCTTTGATACCCGTGGAACACGTCATCTTCTGGGCAAAAATAGTCTGCAAGGATTGCTGCTTTTTATATTGAGCGTGCTGCTACGCTGCTGCCTTGTCTGTGTCGAGTTTCAGTCATTTGTCGTTTCAGGCAAGCCTTGGCTTTGCTTTATCTGTGTGTACACAGTGTAATACTCTCGGCCTTCCAGCCCATGAGCGCTCGTGAGGGCTGTTGTTTCACCGGCAACGCTCCTGACTCCAAGCCACGATCTCGAGTAGGGAAGAGTGAGGGGAAAAACCCCTCCTGCGACTTTGTGCTGTCACCCAAGCTCAGTGCAAGAGGAAAATAGCTCAGAAGACCTCTACTGGGATGATCTTGTGTAGAGCTGTGGTGGGATGGAGTGATGATCCCCTCCAGAAGAGCCACCCTGAGTAACCCTTCCCCTCGCAGGAGGGATGGGGGATCGGTGCCCTGCTGCCTCTGCCACCCTGGGGTCTGCCAGCTCCCAACCTGAAGCGTGTGTAGCACTAAGCCATTCTTACAAGACCGTGAGCTGTTAAAGATCCACCATCAAAGCCTTTCAATGTGTCTTTCGCAGATTACTTATTTACAACTCCCAGTTGCCCTGTAAAATAAGCAAATATCATCATCCCATGATGGAGATGGGGAGGGAGGAATCGCGTGTCACCCCAAGGCCCGTGGCCAGATCCTGCCAGCCTCAGGAGCTGCGCTCCGAGGACCTGGCTGCATCCGTGTACTCAGAGTGCATCATTCCTCCCCCACTCCTTCTGAAACCACTTTGCCATTGGAATATGCAGGATTTTGAGAACCAGGAAGGCCAATAACCTACATGTGCGATGAGGAACTTGCAACAGATTATTCTGTGGTTGGCATCTTTTGTATTGTCAGCTCATAAGAGGGATCTAATGACTCATGGCTGGAAATGGCTATTTCCCCACTTGTGTTTTACAGATGATTTGTTTTACACATGAGAAGTAGAGTGTGACCGAGCATAAACATAGCGCTTTAAAAAAATCCTGCCGTCCCAAAATCATAACCCTGGCTTAAGACCTCCCCACCCATCCTTGCACGCCACCCACTAAGAAATAAACAGGAGGAGTTCCTGAAATGCATGAAGATGGAGCAGGGAAAGCTCCCAGGAACAAATTACCTGGGACACACACCAGGTGCTTCCCTGTGCCCTCTGATGGAGGGGACAGTTTCCTCCTGATATGCTCCACGTTGCTTAAGCCATTTAATAGCTTTTAATTCTAATGCCATTTTGCCCTGGCAATTGACTGCATGGGGAGCTGGCCCTTCTTGTGATTAATATTATATTTCCTCTGCAGCGTCACGGGAGGGTTTGACACTTCCAGGGTCTTGCACAACCATAGTGAGCAGGGGCAGTGCTGGGCATATGTAGCCATGGCCTGGGGTACTCCTGGCAGGAAAAAAAAAGATTGATTAAAGCTAGAGAGCAGGAGAAAGCAGTGCTAAAGACAAGTAGAAGTAAATTTAGTAGTAAGAGTTACTGAACAGTGATTTACTTCATCTGCAGATATCTATATCCACTGCAGTAATTTGAGGGTAGGTGCATAATTCATCGTGGAAGCCACAGCCCAACTTCAGATCTTCAGGTTTTCCAATAAAAGCCCTTTATTTCCTCATGAAGGTCACAAATGAGATTATTTTTTTTTCTTTGAAACATAGCTATAGAAAGTCACCTCCCCCCTTCAGAGAGGGGTGGGCAAAACGGGGAGATTCAAGTCAGAGTGAGAGCAGGAGAAAATGGCCCGAGCAGGTCACACAGACGGGTCCATCCCCCCGAGTGTGGCTGGTACCTCAGGCACGAGCACTTCAGCTGTAACTCTCCGACAAAGCAAAGCAGAACAGGGCTGTGGTGGGTTTACATAACGTGTCAAAACTTTGTTTTGTGCTCCCATCAAATACTACTTTTTTTGGCTTCATCTTTTCCTTGTGAATCCTTAGTACATATTATGTGAGCAGACTGCAGAGTATTATTCAGAAGAGCTTAATTAACCTCAGCCAGGGAAAGAAAAGGAAATCATAGAAGCTGTAGGGTAGAAAAAGATCATATTTAGACAAATAAGTCCAAATGACCTAGATGCATCCTTAAGAGCCATGCAATGCAGCCGGGATGCTGTTGGGATGCAGAGGCTGCAGGTTTGTGTCACCGCTCCCGGTGCTCGCTGTCCCCCTCTGCGCCTTGGGGCTTCTCCCAGGAAGCTCCCACTAAAACCTACCTGCTCCCAGCCCGATTTCTCCTCCGTCTGTCGCCTTTCCCTTAGACACCATCAAAACGCAGAGCTGGGCAGGGCCCCAGGAGATCAGCTATTCCCTCCACAGGATTAAGTATACTCAGATCATCTCTGATGGATGTTTGTCTAACCTTATTTTTGAAAATCTCCAAGGAATGCTGTCCCAAGACTTCCCTATTTTGTCTCTTCTAGTGTTTAACTACTCTTAGAGCTAGAAAGATATTTTTTTTCAAGTATCTAATCCTATTCTCCCTTGTGGTAAATTAAGCCAAGCCACAATCAAAATGGAGAATAATTGATCACCAGCCTCCTTAGAAGAGCAGCGGCTTTCACGTATTGGAATACCAATAGCACATTCCCTTTTATTTATGTCCTTTCTAGATTAAACCACTCAGTTTCTTTCGCCTTTTCCCACTGATTAGGTTCTGAGAGGTTTTTTTTGGTCTTTTTAGTGTTTTCTTGCACTTAGCTGATTTAACTACAAAAATTAATTTTGTATGACATTCAAACCTGGACAGTGTAAAGCAGCTAGTCATCATCCTGGCTCAACTGTGGAGAGGGTAATATATAATACTATACCAACAACATATTTTAGATATATATAGCATATAAACAAAGGTAAATTCTATAGCTTAGTAATTTTTTCCTAATTTTCTTGTATGTTATCCCTGGGATAATCAGGAGTGATAGCAGCAGCCTGTCCCGGCCACTATTTCTGCCCTCCCCTCAGCCTGAGCTCCTCTCGACAGCGTGGCTATTTCTATAGCTGATAAATCTCCATCTTGTGTATACGTATTTGCTTTGTCCTTCTGCCATGTAGTACTTGCACTGGGCTGTTTAAACAATCTGTTTTCACCTCAGCCACACATCTGCTTTCCTTTATCTTGTGTGTACTTGATTCAGCTTAAGTGCTCGAGGAAAGATAGTCCTGCGCCTGATGGAAACGGTGTATGAACAGCAAGGTTCGTTTCTCAACGCTGCTACCGACTTCCTGCTGCGTCTTCCAGAAATCACACAAAGCAGTGTTGCTTCCATTGCCTGCATGTTTTATTTTATTATTATTTTTTGAATTTTTATTCTCTTGTCCACGTGCATAAAAAGCTCCTTAAAACCAGGGTTTGGCCTTGTTTGCTGCACATCTTGGCCCGGATGAATTCCTCAATTTTATCAAAATCAATTACAGCGTAAGCCAAGCGCGTTTGTCCGTGCTTCACTAAGGAGTTAAGTAATATATGTTACTCTTTAAGAGCTGTAGGAACATACGTGATAAAATATCCACGGATCAAATAATTATTATGTTTCCCATGCTATGGGTGTTAAAATTTCGTCAGTTAGGAAGTAATATCCATTTATTGAGTGTTGGCAAGAAGAAGGGAAGAAAGGGTAAGTGGTAGTGGGAAATGCCTAACCCATTAAAAATGACATTAGTTACAGTTATTAACGTGCTATATGGACTGAACTTTCTCAAAACCAGGTGTGTACAAAGTGTCCTCCGTGTGCATTAACTGAGCTGTTCACCTGCTCTACCACTCCGTGAAAAATAAGGGGTCTCTTAAACACTTGGGGTATCGGTGCTGGAGTTTGTGGTCAACGGGTGGGGAACAGCCCTTCTTTTGTGGGCGTACGAAGGTGCGTTTCTTCTCCGTGTGTTTTCTGCAAACAGCCTCGATAGCTGAGCTTGTCCTTTCCCACTAGTGCTTTCTCGCCAGCAATAATATTCCGTGGGGCCATTTTATTTCCAAAAGCGCTTGTATGATTCCATTATCTCCTCATTGCTCCTTCAATAACTCCTAGGCAACACCGTTATCTTCACATCCAATACTCCGCGACACCTGCAAAACATGGGAGCCTCTAAAAGGCACCGCAGGAGCCTCCTGGGAGGCAGCGATTGTTCCCGCTGCAGCCTTGGAGGGGAAATGCATGGAGTGGTTCATTCAGGCATGTCCAGACCCCATCCATTGTCCTCTGGAAGTATAATGACAGCACAGAGCTGTTAAAACATTCACTTAGCATCAGCTATTAAAAATAGCTCATAATAATGTTTTCTAAACCAAAATTGGAGAGGTAAGGAGGGAAAAAAAATGTATTTAGTATGTGTCAGAAAAAAAGCTAAAGCACAGAGCCTTGTGTCTTCAGAGCCAGCTGAGAAGGAGGATTGTGATTATTTCTTCTTGTAACACCTTTTATGAAGAAATCTCTACATAATGCTGAATATTGCATAGAGAAGTACGTTTGATCCCACTTCACCCATCTCCCTCACGAGCACAGGCTGTTCAGTGTTGTGTTTTGGAAGTTCTCGGCAGCAGTGGGAAGAAGAATGGTTGCTGGTACAGCTCACATCAGGAGCACATCTTTTTTCCTCTGAGATTTGTTATCAGGTTTTTTTGAGAATGTGGTGAAGATAAAGGCTATTTCTAAGAACTAGTCCAAGACTCAACTTTAAACACGGTGCACAGCATTGATTTAATTGATCAAGTTTAATGTGACGCTTAAAGCCTTTTCCCAGCACTTCACTGGGCATAGAGGGAGAGGAAAGAAGCAATTTCCCAAGTTAGGACAAAACAGAAAAGATTTTCTATTGCATGTTCAGCCTGAAGTATCCTTTTCTTATGTTTCGGACAGCATCACTACTCAAAACCTACACGCTAGAGGAAGATATTTCTACAATACATTAGTCAGTCGATTGTTTTTCCCCCCATGGAGCATTCCAGAGGAAGGAGCCAGGTTTTAAAGACTACGAGTTTCTGGATGGTGCCCTGTCTCATGGTCATTAATACTGTCTGGCATATCCCTGAGCAATTTGCTAAAAAAATTATGATGTGCAATTTATTTTCCAAGATTAATGATTTGTTTAAAACAATACTACTTATCTTTAAAAAACCTCACTACTAAATCTTGAGTAAATGAATGCTGTACATTGATTTTTTATTCCTCTTAAGTGAATCCTTTGACATAGCATTTATCTTTAGGGCACTCTCAAAAATCAAAAAGTATTTAAGTTAAATTAATTTAAGACACCTAAACATTGGCTTTTGGGAATGGATGGAGGAAGGAAATTTTGATTGTGTGTTGCTAAATTTGGCTTTTTAAACGTATGCCTTGTAACTTGAATCACCTCGTAGTCATGACTATATAATTAACATTCTGTTTTCTGATCATTGGTTGTTGTTACCTGTTCCTATAAAGACATAGAGACGGGGGGCCTGTATAAATCAGGAATAGTTCTAGTAAAGGCAGTACAAAATCTGATGGGCAAAGCCAAAAGTAAGTATGAAGAGGCTAAGGAAGATAACAAGAAATTTCTATTTTTTACTACAGTTTATCAGCAGCCACAATTTCACATCTGCGATTGAGCAGTTGACGCAACAGAGCTCAAAATGCTTTTTTTTAGTGTTTTTTGTTTTTAGCACCTACTTTTAGTGCCACCAGCTGTCTCCCAGCCGCCGTGGTTTGGCAGGGGATGTGGTGGTACCCGAGACCCAACACTGGTGCTGGCACAGAGCGGAGGGTGCACTGGGCACGTCCAACAGCCAGGGAGCTGGGGATGCTCTCATATCAGTTTTGAAAAATTAATAATGGAGACTATTTTGCTTTTTCCTTTCTAACATAGAAAAATGAGCTGTTGCTGAAAAACAAGGGGCAGGACTAATCAACTTAGGAGATGTGGATGAACAGATACAGTTGTAAAGGTTATGCATTAAGGAGGGAGAAAGAAAAAATTTAAGCTGGATTGAGATTAAAACCAGGGTGTAATGGGACAGAGATGGGGTAGGAGTTCTTTGAACTGAGAATTGGGGTGATTTTCTCGCCAGTGAGTTGTGGATAAGGGAAATGGGAAATGGGTTCCAAGGAGAAGGGGCAGAGACCCATTACCACTGACTCTGGGAATGTGTTTGGAAACAGATCTGCAGTACCCACCCTGCGCTGCCAAATATCCCCGAGCTGCTTTCTCAAGGTTTATGTTTCTACAGTGACTCATTTGCAGGATTTTGCAAGAATCCCATCAGGTCAGTGGCCTGTATTTTCTGTTTTCTCGTCCTATGGAACAGAACTTCCCATCATGGAAAATGATGGAAATGTTACCTACTCAAAGGTGTTTCTCCATGCCTACAAGCAAAATTTTCCAGCATGAAGATTTATAATTTGTTCTTTTTTGCCTGTGACCTACGCTATTTGTTTAGCCGGCAACAAATGTCTTCACAGCAGATGAGGCTTGAAGAATCTGACCAGTTTTCACCATTACTTCTTTCTTTTCTTCAGCTCTTCCATGAATTCCCCGCTGAGTTCAAGCTCTGTAAGTATCTTAAGATCAACCCATCTCTCCTTTTCTCTCTCTAGGATCTGATACGAAGAGATATTCTGTATTACAAAGGTCGCATAGACATGGATAAGTATGAAGTGGTGGATATAGAGGACGGGAGAGATGATGACTTCAATGTCAGCATGAAGAATGCTTTCAAACTTCATAACAAGGAGACTGAGGAAATGCACTTATTCTTTGCCAAGAAACTGGAGGAGAAGTTGCGATGGCTTAGAGCTTTCAGAGAAGAAAGGAAGATGGTAAAAGAAGATGAAAAGATAGGTGAGGAATATGAAATGAATCTCAAAGGAGATTGTTGGTAATGCTAAATTTAGCCCCAACTGTTGGAGAAACCCACTTTTTTTTTTGAAGTAGAATTATAGTTCAACCTCATTCAGATGTCCTTGGTTGCTCTCATAGTTGTAAATAGGTCTCTCTCCAATTCAGTCACTATTATTTTTGGCCCTCAATAAACAAATTCTGTCCATAGCTTCAAGCCTGGACCTCTGTGGGTATTGTGGGAGAAGAAAGTCTTTGGCCACCTGACTTCAGAGCCTCCTGGCTGCATCGTGTCTGCTCTGGTTAAGCATTTCTCGTGCAGGGCAGGAGGGTGGCAGAGTCAATGCCTTATCGGCCGTGCCCTTCCCTCGGCATCCGCCCATAAATTGACTGTAACCAGTGTCAGTCCAGGCTCAGTTTGAGTCGCTCAGCTGTAAAGCACTGGGCATATTTATGATACTATATAAATAATAATGGGTCTAATCTTACTTTTCATACAGCCCCTGCACAAGTGAGATTATAGAGAGGCCTGTTCTGCCAAGGAAGAATTGCTTTTCATTAGAATACCTGCCCGTACACACAGCTCGCTGGGTGACGCTTTGCCACCTAGGGCGCTCTGTGTTTGCCAAACAGGGCAGAACATTCCCCCCCCTTCCCTAAAAGAAAAAGAGGCTTTGTAAGCAACCTTCTGAATTGTGTTTGCCGTGTTCCCTTTTTTCAGGCTTTGAAATTTCTGAAAATCAAAAGCGGCAAGCGGCAATGACAGTAAAGAAAGTCAGTAAGCAAAAAGGTAACCGGCAACATGCACTGTGCCTGGTGATGTGAGGGTGGAGCGGGCTGGGCTGAATCCTGCTGGGTTAGGATCCAGCGTCCCCCTTGAATTTCCCCCTCCCCTTTCTCTTTTTTTATAAAATACCGTTTGTGCTTTGTATCCTTTCTTAATGTATCTGTGGGCCAAATTAATCTCTGGTCTAACGTGGTTGAAGCCAGCGGAATTTCACCAGAGATGAATTTGATCTCGTGTCTCCAGTCTGATGTCCAGAAGCTGTCCCTGGGGGCAGAAATCTATCTCAGTTGTTTATCTCAGGCTGAAATGGGAGTGAGTGCGGAGATGTGTAGGGGTTCTGCTAATTCCCAAAGTCTCCCATTAGCAAAGAAAGAAAAATGGCTCAAATACTGTAAAGATGGTGAGGGATCTACCCCTTTCCTGCTTCTGGAAAGGGGACACATATTTCCTGGGGCTACCTTTTTTAAGAGATCACAGTAGCATCAGCTCTAGGAAATAAAGTATCTTAGTAAAGATATTATATCTAATTCATTTCCCCACCCAGGAAGGCTACAGCCAACTAATAAATGCCATGCTAGATATTAAACACTCAACTGGCAGAAGAGCCAGCGTTAATTATCTCTCGCAATAACTCTTGCAGCTACAGGTATTGAAGCAGTAAATACGAGGGAAAGTCAGAGAGGTCATTTTTCAAGTTTTCCAAAGCTTCACAAGGTCGTAGACATATCGATGCGTTACCAAAGTACCGCAGCACAACTAGGCCTATAAAGGGGTTTTGAGAGAACTCACCACTTCTCGGCTATAGTCAGGTCCAGGCTGACTTGTCCCCGCTCCGTTCAGGCACTGGGTTGTTTTTTGCAGAAGATGAAGGAGCTCTTTGCTTTCTGCCTCACCTGTTTGTTGTCTACTGGCTTTGCTGGTCCAGTAGTGGTTCGCTAGGCCAGCTGTAAACTCCTTGGTTTGCTGTGTCTCTCCATTGTCATTAGTCTTCTCCTCTCTACTAACTTCCTATGTTGTCTTCTGAGATGGTCTCTTAAAAACTCTCCTGGCCAGATTTCCTAAGCTCAAAGTTATGTACGCACACCCAGACAGGGGCCCAGGGACGCGTCGTTGGGGCAGTGGCGGGCGCTGGCACGAGCTCGGTGTCAGGGATCGACCCTCACCACGTGCATGCGTGTCCCTCAGCACGGCAGCAACCACGGAGATTGCGGCAACCGGAAAATTAGAGGCACTGACTTGCATGATGGCCACGACAAAACCAGTTTTAATTATTATTTGCTGTTCAATTAATTATATTATTAATTAATTGAGGCATTCATTAATTAATAATTGTACTGTTCAGTCATTAAGTGACACAGTTCAAAGGTGCCTGAGCATGCCTGCCGGTATTCCCACTTAAATCACTGGACTTGCATCCTGACAAACACAATGTGCCAACCATACGTATTTCTTACACGGCAATTGCTCTCTTGTTTTCTCTCTTTCTCTTTCTCTCTCTTTCTCTCTGAGATGAAAAAGGAGGGGCTGTTATCTTAGACTTCTCTGACTATAACATTAATTATCTCCTAAAAGACCAGTGTTCCTTTTATGAAGAATGAGCTTACGCTGTAGCTCTGGCAGATCTTTTTATGAGGTGAAGTCCCAGAGTCAGACAGAAATTCAGTCAGACCCCAAGCATCCAATGAAGTGAACCGGGTTGTTTTACTTAAGACATGAAATCCAAAAAACAACAAATAGGGTCGTTAAATTAGTAGCTCTGGGATTTTTTTGTCTTACACTTTGGTAACCAATAGGCCAGTCTCAGATTAATTAAATTAAGTACCAGCACTGAACGTTGTGCTGAAAACTCTTAGTTTTCTTACTCTGTGGTTTGTCTTGTGCCCAAGACCCAAGGGGCGGCAGGAGGCTGCTGGAGCGGGGACCTGGTGGCATTGCTCAGAAGAGGGAGGTAGGAGGAAATTCCCGAGAGTTGGCTTTTAGTGACTGAATTTTTGAATCTTGCCATATGCATTTTACATATATTGCCAACAATATTTTTACCCAAGACTTTGGCAGGCACTTGGGACTCGTTGCCGAAGCCGGGTTGATGTCTGCAGGCACCTCCCGCAGCACGACAGTAGCACTGGAAGGGGCTTTAAGTTGGTTTTGGAGCATCAGTTAGACCTGAAAAGCAGTGACGCCCTTTAGGAGAGGGAACACTTCCACTGCATTCAACTGAACTAGTTATTAATTTAAATTTACGGGCTTTGCAGGACAGGTCTCAGTGGCTGCAGCAGGGCCTGATGGCTCAACAGCTCGACCTGACGTGTCGAGAGCCTGCTCCCGTGTCAGTGGACACCGATTACAGACTTGTTTCTACATTATCTCACTTGTTCCCTCCGCCCCTTAAATGGGAAACCACGGTAATTTCCCTGTCACAGCGTACTTAAGGAGAGAGAGAAAAGCTGTGAAGGAGGTGAGATGGAAAATGCAATCAACTTTGTTAGAGGTGAAGCAGAAAAACATTTTTCAAATAGTATAAACTGCCGCTTATTTCATGCCCTGCTGTACCACACCTCCCCGAAGTATTGCTCTGGAGCTGGAAAAGGAAGCATTTTAAAGTAATTTAAGCAACCTCTCGCTGCAGCAGGCGAGGGAGAGGCGCTGAGAGATCAGCTGGTAGCAGGAGAAGAAACCTTAAAACTCCGCTTTTTAAACTTTATTCAGGCGATTAAGAGAGAACGCAACTCTCAGTGTTTTGAGAAGTTTTTTGGTCCCGAAATGAGGGCTCTGTGGGCGCAGGTCAGCCCCCTCGGGAAGCAGACCCCTCCTAACGCTCATGTCTGCACAGAAATGTGTGTGCGTGTGGAGGGCCAGGCTTCCTTCCAAAGCGATTTAATGATGCGCGAGGTCAGATTTCAGCAATATACTCGGATTTGCACTACTTATTGGATTGGGCAAAATGTAATGATATTAGACCAGGTGCCTTAAGACAGCATTAAACCAATTTTTGGCCTCCTTTAAGTCCATTAGGCATAGAGTGAATGGGTAGTGTTGGCTCTACACCTTACCAGCGGATAGAGAAAAGGGCCGTTTGGTGGTGGTTTTTTTTCTTTTTGCACTGATTTGTTCAAGATCTTGCCTCTCAGTTACTGCCCTTCAGCTTCTTTCAATGTCAGTGTGGTAACTGGGAATAGAATTCAGAATGGTGTCTCCTAGAAATAGCAAAGTAACAGAGAAATTTATTTGTCCTGACTTACAAAAACAACAAAAAGCCCCCCAGCCCTTTTTTAAGCTACAGCCAAGCAAGCGCACAACTTTTCTGCAGGGAAGTCCAAGGTACCACCGAGGACCTTTGCTGCCTGCACCGACACTGCACCATTAGGATAGCATGGAGTTGCACTTCCAAAATTGTGCTCGTTGTTAGCTACAGCAGTGGAAACAAGACTAAAGTTCCCTTGAAAATGGATCCTTTGTGGATCTCCAGTCCATCCGTAACACGGACGCAGGATTAGCCAGGGTATTTTTGCCATTTCTAAGTGTCTGAAAACAGAAGGCTCCTTGAGTCCCTCTGTCCATCAAACCATTCTCTTCTGCTGCCCACTTTCAATCTCCCCTCCAATAATTAGTATGTGCAGCTTTCAGAGACATTCCATTACTTTTCTTATCCTCAGCTTTGTCTACATCTGTCCCTCTGCAGGACAATGTGTGCACGCAAGGGAATTTTGCTGGTGTTCCTGGAAGGTGTCAGGGGGATCAGAGGTTCTAGTGCCCGGGAAGGAGACCCCATTCTTACAGCACCGTTCCCCACTAATGTGTCCATTTTGGAAAAGGAAATGTCTGTTCAAATGAAAAGACGTGTTCTTAGTGCTGGGTGGGAGGGTTTCCCATCACAGGAGGGTTCCTCAGACCCATGCTTTGAGCCAGCTCCTTTGTGCCCTTCTCTCTGTCCTGTGTGTTCTCCTCTGCACTGTGCCACAGCTTCACCAAAGCAGATGCCCTCAGCCCAGACAAGTCTTTAGCCTGGTGCTCTGGGACTTGTGGAAGCCCTGAGCTTAGAAAGATGCTGTCATTAAATCTGCCTGTGAACACCCAGCCATGCAAACCCAGCAGGGGTTAAATCTTCAGCCAGCATGAACTGCTTTGGCCTGCAGTAAAACACCCTCTGAGTCACTGAATTTTCCTGCTAACTTCTTCCTTTCTGGTCACTTGAGCTCATGGCAAACTATGTCATAAAAACCCTGACCCAAACACCCAACAACTTTTCCCTCGATGTCTCAAACTTCTGCACTTCAAGTTGTCCCCTGGCAAGTCTGCAGAGCAGGATGTGACGGCTTGTCCTTTTCCTAATACTTGTTAGTGTCCTAGTGCTGGCTTCCTCCAGCTGGTGAGGACAGGTCTCAACAGGTATCGGAGTCTGTAGGTACCTCCTGTGATTCTCCTGAGTGTTTAAGCCTATTTTATCGCATAGTCCTTGCTAACAAGATTGACGTGGCCCTGACACGTTTCCCGATCCCATTCACACATGTTGGCAGAGCCTCGGGGGGATTGAGAGGAGCAACACATACAGAAACTGCTTTAAAACAAAGAGGGGCATTTGCATTTTCAGACAACCAGGGTCGCTTCCCTTTTCTCACACAGTTTCCCAAAGCCCTAGGTGAAAGAAAGGAGCTAATCATGTTCTCGGTGGGATTTCCCCACGGATTCAGAGAAATCACAGAGTTTATCCCCGTGCTTGTAAAATACAGACCTTACCCAAAACCTCCGGAACGTGGGTGTTATCCAGAGCCCATCTGCATCTCGCCCAGGCGCTCCGTGCTGTGGGTCCACAAGCACCAGTCTCACTGATGAACGCGTAGATAGATGGCTTCTCACTCCAGGCACTGCTAGCCCAGCTGGAGTCAGTAGTATCATCTGAGATTCAGTCAGATATATAACCTAAGGCAAATTAATGAATAAATTCTTGGCTGGGAGACCTCTAAGGATGGTACCGGTGACTCGGCAATGGGCACATGCTTCTGAGCAAACTCTCCAGGGGAGTTTTTTGGCGAGATGTAAAACAGGCCTTTTGGATTTTCCCTTGGCCCTTGTTTGAAGAGCCAAGATATTGACATCAATGTCATGTTGAGATTCCAACTGAAATAAGTTTGTCAGCCCAGACACTCCTGCGCTTTCAGTTCGGTGAGGTGTTTTAGGTGAGGGGCAGTGTTTCTACCCAGAGAGGCTGCGTTTCAGGGCAGTGATGGATGAACTGATCTCTCCCTATCGATGGGACAGGCGGAGTGATCTTTGCTATCAGCGTACGGAATGCCTGCCAGAGGAGAGGGAGGCTGTATAAATACACGACGGGATAAATTAGTTTTCAGTTGGCTTTGATTGATAAAGCCCTAGTATTATTTATTCCATCTTGCCTTGCTTAGCTTTTGATTATCACATGAGGAATCATTATCCTAATGCCTAGTCTAATGACATCGGGTTGCAGTAACAGACTTGATAAATAGACTCAGGAAGGTCAAGTTACCTCAGTTTTTGTAGATACTGTGGTTGGCTGGGGAATAGCCAGGACACGAGATTACTCTTTTTCTCTGTAGCATTTCTCAAGCTGCAGGTAACCCTTTTCCCTCCCTCTTCCTCCAAACCAGAGAGGTTGGGCTAGCGGTTAGAGAAGAGAGCTAAGGCGTGTTCTCCTCACCGGTACCATCCCCGGTAATATCTCCCTCTGCCAGGCCGCTGAGTAAAATCCCTGGCTGTGTAAAAACCCATGGCTAATGCACCACTTAAATCCTTAAGCGTGTGACAGAGATGGAGTGGGGTAGTTCAGTGTGGAAGTGTCAACCCACCAAGCCCCCGGCGGCTCAGGACCGCATCCAGAGGGAGCCGATCCTGCTCCCAGCCGCCCCCCCTGCCTCTTGCTGCACAAACCAGGTCTGCAACCGGGGAACAGAACTGTCAGACACGGCCGAGTCTGCTAATTCCAAACCTAACGGCCACCAAGTGAATAGTGGTGAAGTGCTTTGAGATCCTCTGTTGAAACGTGCTGAAGAAAGGCAAAGGGCTGTACCCGCTCAGCCATTACTGCTTCTTATTTCTTTAACTTAAGCTTGTTGCTATTGCAGGAGTAATTACCCATGCAACAATTAGTGTTCCTGAGGTATGTTCCTGGCGATGCCACGTTGTGTATGGGTTACAATATTCAGGAAGAAACGGAGTTGATGGGATTTTTGAGCGTTTTGGCCCCTGAAGGATGCAAGTTGGCTCAGATGCTAGTAGCTCCGAGGAGATGAAAGGTTCCTTAGCGCAGCACTGCTTCCTTCCCTGCCAGCAGCCTCCTCTCGGCCAGCAGAGAAAGCAGGGCTTGATATTTTATTGTCTCCCACTCAACTCTGGCTAATGAACAGCGTGATGTCTAGATAGCTAGGTAGAACAAGAGCCTATGCAATAGCTCCTGATCAAAGTATAGACTGAAACTTTAAAGGTTGAGGATGGAACAAACATCCATAAGGTAAATATCCATGGCTTTATACAGGCAAATGTGAGTGTGTTCTGTGTATGTTTTGTATTAACCCTGGAAAGGTGCAGTGTCCGTGTAGCCGTCCTGCTGTCATAACTGGGTCTGTCTGCACGTCTCCACGTGGGTTGCCTGTGAGTTAAGAGCATGCTCCTAAATCTTCAAGTGCTACTGAAGTCATCTTGTAACCGCAAATAGAAGAGACGCTTTGAAAAAAAGAACTAGAAGGGAAAAAAAGAGACAGTTTTAAATCTTTTTAATTGTTTTCTTCTGAGCTGAGAAATCCGAAAGATTCCAAGTGACGTTGCCTCGCACTAAAAAAAGACATGATTTCAACTGACAGCGCAGCATCTCTCTTTACCAGTTTTGTCTAGCCAAATTATAAACCCTGGAGTTTTCTTTTTCTCCTTCTGAACAGATTTCCACAACCCCCACCCTGCCGAGCGATCTTGCTACACAGCTGCAGCCTTTCTGTTCTGCTACAGTGCAGAATTATGCATGAACCAGCAGAAGGAGCTCCAGGTCTGGTCATTGGTGTAGAGCTGCTTTCTTACGCCTTGGAAAGGCAGCGCGGCAGCTGTGTCTAGGAATCATTACTTACCAATCGATTCTTTCCCTTGGCGCTTTGAATTCCCTTCGCCGAGCAGCCCAAAATTGCATTTTGAAAGAGCTTTGCTCATTTCTTTCTGTTGAATTGCAGCGGAGTTATGGCTTTGCATATTAAAAAAAAAAAAAATCCCTCAAGAGACAATTTTGCACAACGGCCCCGAGTTCTGATACGGGAACAAACCACTTTAGAGCAGAACAGAAAAATACCAACCTGTCATGCTTTTTCCCAGAATTGCTCTTTCTCGGGATTTGAAGATGTGCAGATTAGGGGAATCTCCCTCCTCCCCTCTGGCAATTCCTGTGTTCCACCTTGTGAAGAATGTGGGTTTGTCCATAAAAAAAAAAGAAAAAAAAAGCCATTCTTGGGGCACCTCAAGCTAGTGCAAAGTGCTGTATCACAGTTTCACAAGAAAATGTGTTCTTATGGAATTATGAGCCTGACTTGCCAGAGCACCAGTGTTTTAATTTGCATGCCCACAAACACCCGGGAATTATGCATGCCATTGAGATCCACAGTCTTGATCGTTCAGGCCATGGAGGCCATTTGATAAATATGATAAATATGCAAAATTTCGGCTGCTTATTCAAGTAGAACCAGCCAGGAGCTTTTGACGTTCATCCAGCTTAGATATTAATGCCCACAGCCTCCATCCTCGAGCAGGGCCACACAAACAACTTTGAGAATATGGGTTGAGCTTTGTTAGAGGGAAGTGACAGTGTGTGCATGGATATGTTCCAAGCACGAATAGACATTTTTCAGGAGTTGGGACCAAAAAGGCTATTTTGGGAAAGAACTGAATGGGGTTTGCTAGTGATCTGGCCAGGGGAGTCTGCTTTTTTCTCTTTTGGAGAAGACAGACTATGGATTATATTCTTTGCAGTGTAACTCCATCAATGTCAGTGGACCTCAGCCAGACTGTCCTTTCTCTACATCCTCAGCCTTCCAAGTGCATAACGCTTTGCTGATCCAGGAGATTTCTTAGCATTTCTGTATCATGATTAAAATACATCAGTTCACCCTTCATAAACTGGTTTAGAGGCAATAAAGAGCTCAGCCCAGCTCAGCATGGCAGACTGGATCCATCGCAAGACTGTCTGCTGCTCTGCGGCCACAGGATACAAAAGACATTGGGCCATGTCATTAAAGCAGTGGGGTTTTAAGGTCTTCCCAAGCTGGAAACAATTGCTCTGTGTCCCTTAGAGCAGCTTTAGGTTCATGGCTCTTTTGTGTTTTAGAACATTAATTAGTAATCTTAGTGGCATATGGCCTATTTGCCTTTGAAGTAATTCCTGGTCCTGCAGGTCAGTTGAAGATCCAAATCAGTTCCCAAACAGATTTCCCAACTCTAGCCATGTAAGGGACCTGTACCAGCTCCTGACCTCCCCACAGGCTCTAAAATTCCTCACCAGTCTCTGCTGGGAAAAGTGGCCAAGGCACTAAAGGCTGGTGGCCTCCAGGAGAACGTCTACACTCTCGTTCAGGGCTAGAGTTTGCCCTCCAGAGCAGACTCTGCAGCTGGTTACGCTGCCCACACATTGACCTGTCTTCCAACACGGTGACTCAGAGCAGGACAGTGGTAGAAGAAGGGATGGAAGAGGTAGGGCAGAGAGGAGCTCAAGCCTATGCTCTACCTTTGTGGGACTTCATTGGCTTAAGTCACATGGAGCGGTAAATTCAAATTGATGGTTGGGGCCTGCCAACAGGGATGGTAGAGTTGTCTCAGGTGTTCTAGACCTGACCCTGTTCCAGGTTTGACCCCAGGTCAGCAAGGGCTGTGGGGCTGCACTCTGCTCTACAGGCTTTCTGTGGAGAGAGAAGCTTGGGAAAGACAGAGTAGAAAACTCGTTGATGAGTAACTCCGTTCCGGCATGCAGATACAAATGCAGAACATCTCCAGGTTGTTCCTTGCAAATAAGTTTGAAATATTAACTGTGATGAATTTGTTAAAGGTTAATGAGTATCGATCATGGAGTGCTTTTTGTCCACTGTAAGGAGAAAGGTCTTGGTTACTCCCTACAGTGGACAGCATGATTTGAGGGTATTTGCTGTAAAGAAGGAGAAATCACTTAGATATAGCCAAGATGATGTCTCCATTTGGTCTGAACCTTTTGAGGATTTTAACCACCCTTGATTGGTAAACTCTATCACAAGGGGAAGTGAATTAATTCTCTTTCCTAAAGCCTTAGCTTTGTATCTAAAAGAGGTCCCAAATTATACTGCGGCAACATATCAAAGTTGTCAGATGAGCTCCGTGAGTGCAATTTGTGAGGCTTTTCCCCTTGTCTGTAAGTACCCGAGTGTGTGCAGCCGTCCTGTGCCCGGGCCGGCCGGCGCCCGTCCCGCAAAGCATGTGTTTGTGTGTGGGTAGGAACCGCTAACCGAATGCAAAGAGTCGCATTTCTTTTACACACCTTGCTGTGGTACCTGGGTGCTAATCACCGTATTTTGCCTTCTCTAGCACCTTCCCAGCCGAGGATCTCAAAGTGTTTTACAAACATTAATTAATTTAGCTTCACAACCCTCGTGTGAGGTAGGTGGGTGATGCCATCCCGCTTTCCAGATGAGGACACTGATCTACTTGGGTAGAGTCGCCTCGCTCCTGCGGTTAAAACCAGGGGAGGCCGTGGCCTCGAGGTGGCCCTTGCGAAGCTTGCCACCCATCCTGCCCTCCCCGCAGAAGGAAGAGCAGTTCTGCCTGCAGCAGAGGGGATCCAGAGATGGCCAGAGCTTACAGCAACCTTCTTCAAAGCCCTGCTCCTCCCTCCTTCCTGCCCTTCTCTGGAGTGGTGGTTTCCAGCTGATCACGCTGCCCCGAGGCTGAAGGAGGGATTATCCCTCCTCAGGGGTGTTGTGGGGAAGGAAATACAGAAGTAGCTACATTACTGTTCCCTGTAGGCTACGCTTCGGTGGTGACTTGCCTCCCTTCTGTTCCACCTCATTTCGCCCAGAGCCGCCCTTCCTCCACCATCCTTGACACCGGGTTGCGTAGGTCCCAGCTTGCTGAAGCTCCCCCTTTCCATGGGAAAGCTGTAAGGGCAGCATCCCCTCACCCTGGTCCCACACAGGAGCTGTGACACGCGCGTGGGAATGATCCATCTAGAACCTCAAAGCCTAGCCTTGCCGGTCCATCCATTGCTACCAGTTGGATTGAGCAGAATCAGCCTTTTCTGTGTTGCGTGGCAGCCGTTTTTGGCTGAAACCAGGCTGGTAAATTTAAAATGAAACCCTATGGAAAAGTCCTACAAGCTTTCATAAAGGAAATAACGAGTTGCCCTTTGTGTAGGCAGAGCAGCGCCGAAGCGACGCGGGTCCCTGCAGCGTAGAGCTTCCTTCAGAGCCAGTTCTGCTCCGTTCCGACGCAGGAACCGGCGCTGAGCGGTCCTCGGGGTCAGGCCGCTCGGGGCTGGTCACCGCGGCATGTTGGGGCAAAAGAGCTTTCCAAGCGTAGCTGGGAGGGAGGGGAAGAACCAGCTTGGAAATGCCAAAATTTGCGAGCGGGTTGGACGATGCCGTTGCGTTGCCGCCGTCTGACCAGACTGGTATCGCGTACGGCCTGGCTGTGGGTTTGTGCCTCGTTAGGTGACGCAGGACTTTTCCATGAGGGCAGGCAAAACTCTGCCAATGCCAAAGTAATGGATCTTTTTCCAAATCTTCACCGCGTGGTCGAGCGTAGGGAGCCTCCGAGCCGAGAGGTCAGGCAGCTGCTGCGTTCCTCTGTAGATTTGCCATCTCTAGCACGACTCCCTGTTGTTTGGGACCCTGGTTATTAAGCGGTAAGAAGCGATAGCATGACGAAGAAAGACTATTGACCCAATTGCACTTTGACTGATCTGTTTCTTTTTCCCCCCAATCATCGATGCAGGTGTGAGCTACTCCAAGTCGGTTCCTCCAGCCTACCCACCACCCCAGGATCCATTAAATCAGGGACAATACATGGTGACAGATGGCATATCCCAGTCCCAGGTCTTCGAGTTCACCGAACCCAGACGCAGCCAGGCACCATTCTGGCAAAACTTCAGCAGGTTAACACCATTCAAAAAATAATACCTAGAGAGATGGAGAATTTTAACTTAAAAGAACTCAAATTTAAAAATAAAAATAAATAAAATTATATTTATAGATGGACCTTTTTTCGGAGAAGCACTGTTGCAACTAAATATATATACATATATATATATATACACACATTTTAAAAATAATAATATATATACATATATGTATATATATAGAAGGACCAAAAACTTTTTTTGTTGTTTTTGGGAAGCAATCTGCTACTAGATACTAGGAAGCACCAATGATTTCTAACCATGTGAGCTATTTTATTTTATTCCATTGGTCGGACATCTTTTTTTTATTATTATTATTTTCTTCTTCATTTTCATTCAAGTCGTCATTGGCATCCCAGAATGCTTTCTCGCTTGTGTGAATTCGTCATCGGAGTTCCTCATGGACTACATTGGTGTATATTTTATTTGATTTTATTTATGGGGGGGGGGGGTGTTGTTTGTTTTTTGGAGTGCCGGGAGGTCTCTGCTCCTTCTCCCTCCCTCTCCGTCCCTTCCTTGGCTGTCCCTGGAATTGTCATTTCAATGAAGAGCATCGACCCTTCCCCGTCCCGTCTTGCATCCTCTGGTCCGACTTGTGCCTGTCTGGATGTGCTCCCTTGTGCACCATGCTCTGCTGCGCAGTATTTCTCTGGCTTTAACTGTTCTGTTGTGGGCAGGTGAAAACAAGCAGAAAGGGGTACCAGCTATTTAGGAAGTGAGAGATGGGGTTTCCTCAGTTCAATTTTTTGCATATTTTTTTTTTTAAGCACTGTCTTTTTCTCAATTCAGTGTGATTTGTTCACACTCGGAGTAAGACTGAGAAAAGAATATCAGGGGCTTTTATTTCTTTTGCATTTAGGCTTTTTTTTTTTCTATGGGGTTATCTTTGATTTATTTTCTTTTTAAGCTGAGACATGACTCTGAAAAGCCCACTCCTATCTTTGTTTTCCATGCAAAGATAAAAGCTTAAAATCTAATGGCTTCACGCCCTCCATCCCAGCTAGAGGAAAATTGGCTATTAGGCTCCAACAAATGGCCAGTTTTCTTTCTTCAGGAACTAAGGTCCCATCCTGTTGGCCACGCTCCCGCCTGCACAGTACTGCGTTAATGAACCACTAATTGCCATTTACAGGAGCAATGATCCCCAAAGTGAGGGCCAGGACTTCCCTCACCGCCTTGTTGCCCGAGAGATGCCCGGCTCCGCTGGGGCACCGGCCGCCCAGGCAGAACGCGAGCCACCGTGGCCACCCCATAGCGGCAGGATCATTGTCCGAGTCATTGGGAGTATTTACCTGATATTTAATGAGCAGCAGAGAGTCTGAGAACTTCCAGGAAAGACAGGGAGGTGACCCGAGTTTAGCGTATGGCCGTGATTACGTGACCTAATCTAAATCGGAGATGGGTTCAATCTAAACGGCGGCGGCCGGGGTGTATCAGTGGCCCTGAGCCTGGAGTCACTGCCTGAGCTCTCCAGGTCTCTTTCTCTCTCTTTGTCTCCCTCTGGAGATTCGTAGCTCCATTTTCAAAGACACTTCCTACAATTTCAGCCTTAAGTACATGCGTTTGCAAGCGCAAAAGCTTATGTTTAAGCTTGTAAAACAGATCATTGTGCGCTAGGATGAGTTTTTTTTCCTGGGGCAAATGAGACTGTTTAACCAGATTTAGAAGATGAACTTAAAAACTTTGCGGAGCTGTTCTGCAAGGTCCTTTGAAAATGTGGGATGAAGTGATTGATCACAGGATTTATCATTTCCTTTTGAATCTGATACACCACATAAGCACCTCAGGCCAACAGCCTGGAGAGATTTTTTTTTTTTTTTTTCTCCCCTAAGAAATACAAGAGAATGGGAAGAGCCGAGACCGTGATTTCAGTATTTCCGTGGAGCCTGTTTTATTTCAGGGCATGTTACAAGGCAGTGGCTGTGTTTTTTATTTAAGTACAGAAATAATCTCAGCACTTTTTAGTAAGGTAGAAACTATCAATAAACAGCAAAGCCAGTTGAGTGTTTGGAGAAGGGAGAGCGGCCCCTCTGTGCCAGGCAGCAGCGAAACACCGGGAATCCCAAATAGGAGGCAACCCAATTTTATATCAGAACTTAATTTTTATGCTCTTTTGTATCTTTGCACTTTGATGGTCAGATTTGAATATTGAGTATGTAGCAAATATGATTTTGTTTCTTTAACAGAATGGGTATCTAACGAAGTGAATGAGATGGGTTCTCAGAAGTTAACTGAAATGCTTTACTGTTTCTGAATGGCTGGAGAGATGCAGAGAGAGAGAGAGAGAGAAAGAGAGAGAGATTACAAAGTGTTGTCAACATGATGAAAATTTCACTTATTCCTTTGCCTTTTTAATTGCTTAGGGAAAAAAAAAAAAAGTAACAAGCACGTTAGTTAAGCCTGTTCATTTACTGTTTTGTGCCTCAGAGAGTGAGAATGAGACATCCATAATTTTTATGAGAAGATGCTTCCTAAATATTCAGCACTAGGAAAAAAAGAAACGCCACCGCCACACCATTATTTGCATCATAAATCAAGACTCGCTTGATCTGACAAGGCCACTTGTTGGACTCGCAGCTTCTTTCTTAAACGGAAAGCCAAAAGGAGCTAGCCTTGCTAGTGCTTGCCGCAGCTGGGCGGCCGGCAAAGCAGACGCAGGCGCTGGTTCCGGAGGGAAGAGGGGCTTTGGCTCTCAGGCATGGCATTCAAGAAAGCTCTTCCCCTCCATAAATTGCCGAGGTGCTGCAAGAGATGGAGCATTGTCACAAAGAAGAACCAGCACCGGCTCCCACTTTCCCTCCCTACGGTGGCTTTCCCAGTAGGGAGCGGGGCTGGGCTGCCTCCTGGCCGGGGGCGCTGGCAGCAGCGCAGACGCAGAGCGGGGGGATTTTGACCAAGCATCTGAAACAGACTTTTCATTTCAATGCCAGACAGGAGGAACCCACTTACCATCCCATACGCAGAAACGAGAGTTGTAACAAACGTACATGTTTACGGTATTTCTCTGGCTGAATCTATATATATATATAAAAAAACAAATAAAAATACCCTCTTCCCTAGGTAAATGACATGCATTACCCCTTGACCTAGACACTAGAACAGAGGATCTAAATTCAAGACTTTTGCCTCCCCACCCTCTCCAAAAAGATCAAACAAGAACCAACCTAGGTGCATCTAACAGTTGTAAATAGAAAATAATACATAGAGAAATATATTTGAAATTTGTTTCAGTTTCTGGATGGTCACTGGCCGTCCATTGCAATGTTATTGATAGTACACTGTGGTGCTTTGGGTTTCTGGTTTTGTTCTCTTTATGCTCTGTCATCTTTTCATTGCAGCTACATTTCAGGGAACATGTATATTTAGTAGCTATTGTAAGTTCTGCATGGCATCACCAAGCTTATTTTTCCTTAAGAAGAAAAGAAGAGTCTGTAGGAGTTTAAAGGCACTATGACGACAGGGACTTGTAGCAGAGAATTTAAAAAAAAAAAAAAAAAGGTTTTTAAAATTCTAGTTTGAAGCCAAATACTGATATTTTAGTGCTTTTGGGGTTTTAACAGTAAGAGAAAAAAAAAAAAAAAAGAAAAAAAAAAAGGATTTTGGTAACCCAGCTGATCCGCACTTGCCAGTTTTATTATTTTGTTTATATTGGACTGTTTGACCCTGTCAAACAAGTGTCAAAGTTGTGTGTATAAAACAAAAAAAAAAAAAAGTGTTTAAAAAAGTGTTGTAAAGACACTGAGCCTTATGAAAATATTTATGGAATTAAATAAAAAGAAGTGAAAAGGCATCTGAAGGCATTTTAAATCATTTTCCTCAGAGCGGTCTCACTCTTTTCCCAAAGGCTGAGCACGAGTCGCTGGGGTGGGGCTCCAGCTTGTCAGCAAAACAGACCCTAAAACTTTGGTTTGTAACCAGAAAATAGGTTTGTTCTGGAAACATCCCACCTCCTCTTGCTTTGTGTCCTCCGTCTGAACTGAGCGAGATGATTAACGAGTAGCTGGAGGTTCAGCCCCGACAAAATACGGCCTCGCAAGTGCTGGCAGGGGTCGCTCCAAGTGGGGCTCGGAGCGAGTCTTCTGCCAAACAGGGGTTTAAAATGCTTTCTTGTTCCTCGCCTTTGCTCAGCTCCAACCCAGACCTGAAGCCAGACGAATTCTCCCAACATCTAATCCAGCAAATCCCATGGGAGCAGCGTAAGGAGCGTTTGGAGCCCGTGGCGGTAGCGCAGGGGGGGGTCGGAGGGGAGGGAGCCCGGCCGCCCGCTGCCGAGCCCCGGAGCCGAGCAGGTCCCTGCCCTGGGTCTCCCTCGCCGTGGAGGGAGCAAAGTCCCGCAGGGAGAAGGAACCGGGAGCTTTGCCTCTGAAAGGCAAAGTGCTCTCTGCAGAAACCCAGTGGCATTTCGCAGGTAAGGCAGTGGAGTCGTCTATTTCTAGACAGCCCAAAAATAGGGTTACAACCAAGAGAAGTGGGGTTAGCCTGGCATCCAGAGCCCGTAGCGGTTGGGAGTCGTCGTGTGGAGAAACACACAGACACCTTCCAAGGTCCTCTAACCTGCAGCCAAAGAGCTACGTTTTCAGTAACGACACTGACTCTCTGCTCTTTCCCATCTCTCCTCCTGGGCAACCGATGGCCAGTTTTGCTGGCCCACGGACCGGCCACATCTTCAGCCCACACATACTGGGAAAGCAGTCAGCCGAGGGAATTAAAATGTGCTGAAGCCAAGCAGCTCTGCCCCGGGAGAGAGGGAAAGGGGCAGGGCAGGGGCAAAGCTGCGGCACGAAGGCTTCTGCGGGGCCAGAGTTTGCGCAGGATCACCCCGACTTCCAGCATCGCAGCTTCACATCTGCCTCCTGCTTCAGCGCTGGCCCAAGCCAAGCTTTTTTTTTTTCTTTCCCCTCTCGCTTACATTATTGCTTGCCGTGAAGATGCCGTTGGTGCCGCACCGGGCTTCACCTTGCCAAATGATCTTGTTTCTCTTGTAGCTCGAAACCTAAGTCCCTCGGGAGGGTTGGCACAGGCTGTTTCCAAAGTCTGCTGCTGGGGAGAGCAGACCCAAAATGCAGTTACATCTAGAACCTCCCTTTGAAGAACATCTCTTCCACCCACACTGCCCCTTTGTGGGCCAAAATAGTTGTTAGCCAGAATTTTGCTCTCCCATCCAAGTTTGCAGACATGAGCTGTGGGGTCAGGGAGAGCACGAGCCGGATGCATTGGCTGAGCTGAGTAATGTACCAAAAAAAAGCCCTGACCAAGAGGGACCGGAGAAGAAACCCAGTCCCCCAGCATGTGGTGAGCACCACCAAGGCTTGCTCAGAAGCAGTGATGACCCCCATGGCCCTGCAACACGCTCCCAGCCCGGCTCGCTGTCCCAGCTGTGGACGGGGAGAAGAGCATTCCACGGCCAGGACCGTCACTGCAGCTTGTAGTCAACGTCTGTGTGTCATTTGGTGACAGTATTGGTTTGGTTTTAGCTCTCTCCAGCCACCCGGTATCCAGCCAGCGACTGTGAGCTTCAGGTGCACAAAACAAAAACCAAAACCAAAGAAACCCAGTTTAAAGTTAATTTTTCTTACGGGGTGCTAGGTTCCTCAGACCGTATGTCTAGAGAACAGACCAAACCAACCCTCCGTGGTCGCAGCGGGGCACAGCAGGACAGACGTGGCCTGATGGCTGAGGCCTCGAGTCAGAAATTCACTTAAACACATGCGCAAATCCACCATTTTGCACCAAAGCTTATATTACGTACACATCGAAGTGCAGGACTCAGTCCTCAGAACGAATGATGATGAGCAGGGAAATGCCTTAGAAAGAACGTCTGCACCGATTCTGCCGGTTTTATGGGCTGTGGTGCCTCTCCACCGAGCCGTGAGGCTTGAGGGCTCCTTGGCGTGTGAGACCCCCGTGTGGAGCTGGGCTCCGTGGGCAGCGCGGGGAAAGGCGGTAGGAAGAGCAAAGCTTTTAGGCTGATGTTTGTGACATGACAGGAATGTTGCATGAACGACTCTGAACGTCAAAGCCATCTCTGTTTTATCCGTGTGTATATAGCCGTGGTATTACAGCCCAGCTTTTGCTTTTTAAGGAATCAGACTTTCAATCCGGCCGATGGTGCTGGGATTACAGATCCCCATCGACACCAAACACTAAATTTCCCTTGTTATTCTGTAGCTAAGAAGCAGCACCAGGTTTTGCACTAAGTTCAGTGGTGGGGCAGCATCCTCCAAAGCATGTCATGCACCGTCTGTGCTGGGTTATTGAAGAACAGTCTGGAATTGGGTGTTGCTGGGGACGCAGTGGGAATAACGGGCATTTTTGAGAGCGTTTCTAAGCACAGTCCACCGAGGGCTCCGCAATCCTTCACTGCTAAGGAAGGACTGACTGCAGATACATTCTTCCCCAAAACTGCAGGTACAAGTTGTAAAACTGTGTGTGTTTGTCTGAATCTCTTAACTTTTGCCATGGAAAAGGGAGATAAGGTATTTCTTAAATGCTTTTAATGTTCACATCCTTTTTTTTTCCAGCTCTCTCAAGGCAAAAAAAAAAAAAAAAAAAAGGCATCCTGGTCCTGGTGAAGATGTGCACTTTCTCATTTCAGAGCCACAGTAACGTGTTACCTCTCGCAGGTTGGGCAGGGGCTCCGTGCTCAGACCTTCCCACAGGGGCCGTGCAGCAGCAATGGCTCAAAAATCTTCCCTGTTCCCTCCAGCACCCCCCTTTGGACACACCAGCCAAGGCCAGCCTGGTGGTGCGAGGGGACACGGAGGGACTTACCTCTTTCAGTCCTGGCAACAACAACAAAAAAATTCTCCAAGACAGGAACACTGATTTTTAAAATTTTTTTCATTTAGGAGAATACCTAAAAAAGCTAAACCCTTGCTGAAACGCTTGCTTCATAAAGAAAACATCTGGGCTTGAAAAAGTGCTCTGGTCTGTGGCATCTTGTCGAGCGCGTGTCACCGGTGGCTGCCTCCGCGGGTCCCAGCTGGGGACAGGAGCTGGGAACTGCTTTTTGAGGGAGGTGAGGGCTGTACACACAGGTCTCTGCACACAAGCACTTTCCCGCCCTGTTGCTGTAACAGCAGAGAGCCGTAACACACGCTGCTAGAGCCTGCCTGGCTTTTACACACACTGTACAGCTGCAGGGCAACAGACACACATTTTTGCTAGGATTTCGGTTTTTCAGAATAAACCGTGGTACTAAATTGGCTTCTAAATACCCTCTGAGAATTCAGGCTCCGAGAGACTCGGTGGTGTCTTCCTGGCTGGTCCTGGAAGTCAGTGGAACTTAACTTCAGAAGAGAAGTTTTAGTCTCTTTTTTTTTTTTCCACCTGGAGAAGCAAGAAGAGGATATATTGGTATGTTTGCTTCTCTTTTTAACCTCACTTTTACAAAAGCTGGGAAGCTTTTATTCATGAAGCAAATACTGGGAGGGTGTGTATGTGTGCTTTCCAGCCTTTGCCAGTTCATAGGAAATCAGAAAGTAAGTGGCCCTTGCCCAGAGTGCGGTTTGCCCTGGGTGGAGATGCCAAACAAGGAACAGCCATCACCCAGCAGGGCCAGGGCTCCTCTTATCAGTGCAGCACTGACCCAGCGTTTCCTTTGAATCACTGGGATTTTTCCCCAGAACTGGATAACTGAGGTTAAAAAAAAAAAAAAAACCAAAAATATCCCCTTCCTGACTGTTTTCTGAGCTGGTATAAATTGGAACAACCCCAGTGACCTACCACAGGCTTATTGCAGGTGTAACTGAAAGCAGTGCCTGATCCGTGGATTTAGTGACTGCACCGATCCAGCCTGGAAATGCTTGGGAAGAGTTCAACTCAGCCACATAAGAGGAAGTACCTCTTCCTCCTAAAGACAGGGATTTTTAAGGCAGGTTTTACACAGGCTGGGTTGATGCTACATCCCATTCACTGTGAAACGCTACAGGTTTGAACAAATAATCCATTTGCAGAAGTGGAAGTGGCTGCCGTCGTTATCTCAGACAGTCCCTGGCCGTTTCCTTATCCCGGGGGAGCGCTGGCCTGTCCGGATGAACAGTCTGAGCAGGGCTTTGCTGAGCCCTATTGCCCAGGTCAGTTAAATATCAACCCGATGCTGGTTGACCTGGGCATTTGACAGCTTTTCCACCATCGGTCACTCCTGTGCAGCCCAGGCCACAGGGCTTTGTGAGTCGAAGGTATTTTAGCATGTCTTAAAGTGGTATTGCTTTCCCCGGACATGTGCTGTCACACTAGTTCTTTGTTTTCAGTTTGGAAGCTGGACAAATGCAAAGAAGTGCCATTTGCTGTGTTTTCACTCCCCAGCAGACCAGACCAGTGCTTTTCCTGTGCCAAAAATGAGCAGCCTGACGTTCTGCTCCCCATCCAAACTCAGCTGACATGAAAGCGTGTCGTTTTTACAGAGCCCGACTCCAGCAAAGGACGAGGCAGCCAAATCACACTAACAGGAAAAGTGTAAAAAAATTCCATCACTTGCTGCCTTATCCGACCTAAACCACACCATTTGTATTTCGCAATTTATTTTTCCGTTTGGCTGGAGCCGAGCTCTGCTGTGTTGGTGTCCATGGCCCTCACGATCCCAGGGGACACCCGAGTGACACAGAAGCCTGTGACAGCCACCAAGAGCCCTCCTCCGACAGGCAAAAGCACTGGTGCCCGTGACATGGGTGGGTGCTGTGTGTATGCAGGGTCAGGCGGGTCAGGACCAGAGAGGGTTATTCTTCCTTAATGACAATTAACAGAGCCCTTATCCCACAGGCCGTTTTTTGAGGGAATATGTGACCAACGCGCTGATTTCCTCAAAGTTTCACTCCCCCACAGATACAGGGCAGCAAGAGAGGAGTCCCTGGCCAGCCCTGCTGCTGCGGTGGTTTCACGCTATCCAAAGGAAATCCAGAGTCTTTGGACCGGGAAAAGAAAATAGGAGCAAATACAATAAATACCCGTAGCCGTGGTGAGAGCCGAGACGGGTGGCGCGGTCTCTGGTTCTGCTCCCAGGACGGTTTGTGCCCGTTCTCTAAGGACTGCGAGCGCGCAGCCTCCCCGCAAAGCCACCGTCCTGCCGAATCGCCGCCCGAAGGCAGCCGCCGTTTGCCGGTGACAGTAAAGGTGACTGCAAAGGTGATGCCAAAGGGGCTTCGACGCGCCAGGTACGTATCCTGCCGGCAGCAGCCGCCCCAGCCCGGCTGCCAGCACTCACAGCCCCGGTGTCAGGGATGGGCAGGAGCGCTGGGAAAGATGGAGGAAAAAAGGAAACGGATGGAGAAAAGCAAGAGATGTTTGGATGCCGCCAAGAAGGGGCTGATTGACGTGCTCGCGGGGCCAGCTGTGCGTGATGCCGGCCGCCCGGGAGGCAAGGGCACAGCCAAATTGCTCAAGGATGCGTCACGCTGTTGTTATCGGTGTTGCTAGCACAGTTACACCGGGCTTATTTTTACTGTCTGGATGTACCATTAAACAAGTTTGATTTTGTTGCCTGATTGCAGATGAGTGGTTTCAGCCTCGCACATAATTCAAGTGCTACCCAGGGGCTCCGTTAATGACATCTCTGGACAGGGAGGAGGGAGTTGTTTGGTGTGTGCGGCCGCAGTGTGGTTTTCTGCTGGAGCGGGCGGTAACGGCACTGACCTGGCAAAGGGGAACAGCCCGCTGGGGTTTCCCATCCGCTTCTTGCGCCTCGGGCGTGCTGACCCCGCTGATTTACCACCGCACGGGAAACCGGACTGCGGAATTCCAGGTCGCAGGGACTGTGTTCACGGTGTCTCCTGGGGAAAAGGTGAAAAAGAAATCAGAGCACGTACCCAAGAGGCAGCACCCACCAAAGCCCATGTTCATGGTTAAATTGACACTCCCCAGACAGAGGCATTTTGAGTGCGAGACTAGAAGCAGGGTCAGGAGCTAATGGGGATGTTTTACAGTTTAGGGAGTAACAGGTCCCCAAAAAGCTGGAGATAAGAACCCCGTGGGAGAGCGATGTGGGACTGCTCAGAGCTGCTTTTTTGCCCTGACTCTGTAATTCTTCTGGCTTTTCATAAAAAGGCACATTAGCAATACCCAGCCATGTAGAGGGTTAAAGGCCACACTTATCCTGCACCAAACACAAACAAAAATATTTTGCTGGAAGGGAAAGGCTGCTATAAACTGCTGTAGAAACGCCAGTTTGAATTCCAACACCCCGGTTATAATTCCTGTGCTATTCCCAGGCTGGAGGAAGAGGAATTCAGAGAGGGCAGGAGAAGAAGGGCATTGCCTTTGGTGACAGGCATTATTTATACCTGCACCAAACCAGCACGAACTGCTCATAACAGCAGGACCTGCTCATTTGCATCTGCTCGATTGTACAGCCGCTGCCAGGTGTGCAAAGAGTTTGAAGACCAACAGAAATATTGTGATGGGCTCTCTTTGTGCCAGTGGAAGCAGATGGTTTAAATAAATAACCATGTCTCTGCAGTGCTTCTATCCAAACATTGTGGCGGAGACCCTTCGAGTGAAACTAAGCATAAAAAAAAACAGCCAGCAAAGCCGAGCGCGGTTGCTGCCCCTGTCCGGTCGAGCAGAGCGCTCAGAGCAAACAGCAGGCAGATTGCAGGCTAAGTGGACTGTAAAAAGACTTAGCAAACGAAGGTAGTATTAATGACATAGTAACGCTTGTCTAACTAAAATATATTGATTTTTTTTTTTTTAAATTGTTCCTCTTGACTTCTGGCTCATATCAACTTAAAGCTGCTCTTGAAGAAGCTGATTTGGCTCCCGTGAATGGAGTTCAGCGCTGAAGCTGGTGGATGATTAGACTGGAAGACTAAGGTGGTGGGAAGAGGGTGGTGCGTTAGGGGGACATCATTTCGAGCATGCCAGAGTAAGAAATTTCAGCAGTGTTTGAAAGGAACAGAAAGGTCAGGGGCTCCCAAAATGGACAAAGGCACTGCGGATCAGAGGGAATCAGGTGCAGAGATCGCAGTGTTTGCTGCAGCGGTCGCAGATGCCTGGGGACCCTGCCCAGGGCAGGCATAAGTTAAGTTAGTTAACTCCTTAGTTAAGACCTGCTCCTAAAGGCCACCCCAAAGTGCTGCACTGGCCATTTGTGCCATCACCACCCCTTGCTGAAGAACCAGTAAGCGTTTCTCAGCAGATGGTCCTGGAGGGCCTGGCATGCAGCTGTCCCCAAAGAACAGCCCATGCCTGTCCCCAGCCCATCCTCAGTGTCCCCACGGCCAGCCCATCCCTTGGCCAGCCCAGCTCACCACCTCCTGGTCCCACAACCTGGGGAGATGCCAGAAGCCATGCTGCTTCCTCCACTTGCTTTCCTGGTTTACTGCCTTGCTCTATAACCCGGCTTCCCTTTTGCCAGTCACCCTGTGCAGGGTGTCTAAATAGCCCCAGCCAAGCACCACAGAATCACAGACTGGAAGAGACCTTCAGAGATCATCTAGTCCAACCCCTCTGCCAAACCAAGGTCACCCAGAGCAGGTTGGACAGGAACCCATCCAGGTAGGGTATGAATATCTCCAGAGACAGAGACTCCAAACCCTCTCTGGACAGCCTGTTCCAGGGCTCTGGCACCCTCAAAGGAAAGGAGTTTTTTTCCTCATGTTGAGACGGAATTTCCTGTGTTCCAGTTTGTGCCCATTGCCCCTTGTCCTGTTGCTGGGCACCACTGAGAAGAGTCTGGCCCCGTCCTCTTGACACCCACCCCTTAGATATTGATAAGCATTGATAATATCCCCTCTCAGTCTTCTCTTCTCTAGGCTAAACACCCTCAGGTTTCTCAGCCTTTCCTCATAAGAAAGAAATCCCTTTTCTCCATGGAATCCCCACATCGCATCCCTTCTCCCACGGCAGGCCGAAAGGGAGCACTGGACTGTCCAACCTGCCCCATGTCCGTCCCATCCCACCCGAGCCCTGGCTGCAGCCACCGCCAACCCCAGCACCAGCAGTTCCTCAGAGCCTTCAGCCAGCGGCTCAGAGGGGTCCTGCTCCCACCCTTCTGGGACGCTTTACACTTACAAATTGATGTATTTCTTCCCTTCTTATTGTCTTTTCTTTCCTTCCTTTCTTTTCCTCCCTTTCTTTTCCTGCCTCTCTTGTTTTCCTCACTTTCTTTCCTCTTTTCCTCTTTGCTTTTTAAATTTCCTTTTGTATCTAATTCATTGCTGGTACAGCTTGTTCAAAAAATGTGGACTTCTGTCATCGCCCTGTTTCCCTGCTCTGACCAGCACTGAGAGTTGTAAATTCTTGATCAGTGGGGTGATTCACAAGCTCCTCTGCTTTCTACTTCTGATTTTTAACATGTGCCACAATTTACGGGCAAGATTCTTCTTTCTCATTATCTGCCAGCCCGATGACATTACAGAAATAAAGCTCAGTGTGTGCATTCATTTGTGACAAGGACGTTGCTGTAATGTTAGTGATTGGCCATTAGTTCTGCAATGTTGTAACGGCTGAAACAAAGCCATGAGCGAGTCATTTAAACAGCAGCATTTCTTCCAGTGACATTATTTCTGGCTATTCGCCTAATGGTGCCTAGAAGCCCAGCACAGCTTGGGAAAGCACTGTGTTTGGGTGCTGTGTGCACATACACGCCCCCAAAATTCATTTTAGTAATGAGAAAAATCAGCCCACGAAGATGTGAGGGGTGTCCTGAAGCTGCCTGGTACAGGGACCCACTGCACCTTATTATTTCCCCTCTTATTTCCTCCCCAATATCTCCCCTCACCTTATCTCCTGCCCAGGTGCTACATTACAAGATGTTAAGGTTGCACCTGGGTTAAGGGCACCCCTCACTTCAGTGGTTTGTGTCCCCTGCTTTGATTCAAATGCAGTTGAGAGGGCCGTAAGTGGCATAAGTAGAGCTCTTTTAAATTCAAAATTAGTCTGATGGAGCCTGGATCCCAGCTAGATGGGACATCTCTGAAATGTCTTGGGAGCAACAGCCAAGGCAGGAGCATAGCAGCCCTTTCTCAACTTTTGGTGGTTTTAATAATTGCTCTTTGCAGGTAATAATGTCTCTTTGTGCTTTCCATTTTTTATTTTTTGGTGCCAGCAGCCAGTGCAGGAGCAGAGAGCACCGTATATGCCGAGATAAGGGGCCCTTTGGTTTGCAGGGCTCTTGGCTTTCACTTGAAAACTCCTTCCCAGCCCGCTCCCTGCTAGCTATCACCTTGGATCCTCCATTAATCATTGTCATTCTCCATTTCCAACTGGACTGTGGTGCCTCCCCGCATCCAGCTCTCCATCGTTTCTCTGTGCACATCCTTCCAGACCTGGGGCAGGTTTCCATAAACATCTGAGAAGCTCCCTCCTTAAAAGCTGTCTCTTGTGGTAGAGAGGCTGTTCTCTCTCCAGCTTTTTCTCCTGAGCATTTTCTTTTACTCTTCCTCTGCCTCTCACTGTAGCCAAGTTTCCACAAAGCAGTCCCAGGCATAGATGTGTTACGAGCGCTGTTATGAGCAGTGAGCCAGGCAGGGAGGTTTAAACTGCCGAAGCTGGTGGTGGGGAAAGGCACCATCTCCAGGAGCGATGGACGTGATGGTACCCGGTGGTACCGAGCTGCTGATGCACGTGGCACTTGGCGAAAGACATTTGTAAAGCTCCTAAACACAGGAATAAAACCCGAGCTCTGGTGCCGTGAGCGAACAGCACTGAGTGGTCAGTTAGGAGTTATGACAACAAAATTACATCAATGAGGGAAAAAAAATATACCTCAAACTAGACAGCAAGTGGGAACTCCCTTAGGATAACTGTTTTAGTGGAAGGGATGAGGCTGAGCAGCACCTCTTATGAGCTGCTGAGAACCAGCCAGGCACAAATCACAGAATCATTTAGGTTGGAAAAGACTTTTAAGATCAAATCCGTGGCCCTGGCCCATCTCTCCTCATTCCCTGGGCTGCAGCAATGTTTTCCCCCCACGTTTCTTCCAGGCAAAGTGTCCATTAGCAATACAGCACAGCCAGCTCTAGGGCCCTACAGTCAGAGGGAAATACCGTGTATTAAACAGTATGCCTCGCTGGCCCCCTTCATCCTCACTTCAGCACAGTCACTCAGGGTATTGCTGTTGACTTGCCGGATTTCAGCCTTTCTTGGCAAATAAAACTCCAGTCCAAGCAGCACACGTTTTTCAGGGCAGCTTTACTACTTACTGGGGAAAAAAAACCCACCCACCCTACATGAAATGCTCCAGAAAGAATACGGTTGCTTAGGCAGCAGCATGGCTGCCTGGGAAGGCTGGTATCTCAAGTGTGCTTTATTGAGCTAAAAATAAGTTTATTAAAAGGAAAACAAAATCTACGTCCAACAAAGATGGGAGAAGGATAATGGCAAAGAGATGAACCCAGAACAAAACAGCAGAAAGCCCCTTTTCCCATACTGTGTGCTGGACACAGAGGGTCCACAGAGGGGGTGAGGTTCTGCTACCAAGAAATAACAGGGTTTTAGGAACTGAGTGTATTATAAATAATATTCTCAGAAAACCCTTGACTACAGCAAAGTTCACATTAAAAACACAGAATTGAAAGAAAGGCCTATATCATATGAGCCTTACTCATGATTGTACTGAATTCTTATACAATTAATCGTTGTGCTCGGGGCCGTTCCTCCAGCCTGTAGTTAAGCAAAGCCATCCCGCACTCACCCTGCGAGGCACATCTAAAATTAGTCACACTGGCCGGGTAGGAGTTGCACAATCCAGCCACAAATGAGCAGATCCAGTGGATGATGCTTGACATTGTCCAAAAGCCCTTAGTTCCTACTCAAAAATAAAGCTGGTCTGGAGACTAGAACTTGGCAGAGAAACAAGTGAAACCTCAAAATAGTACAGGGCTGCACGCTCTCAGTACTGGAAGTGCTAGCTAAATGATTTAATTAGCTTGTGTTAATGAAAAGCAAATTTTTAATACTCTCTCCTCCAGATTTTCATCTTGCCAAATGTTAAGATAATGCATTTTCAGATGCCTGAACTCTTCCTAAACCCCAAATAGTTGGAAGCTTCACAGTAGCAATGATCACAAGTGGCAGTACTTCGTAGTCCCTCCATCTCCATCAATGCAGGTTGTTCTTTGACATCGCTCAGAGAAACACATGTTGAAAAGCAATGGGAAGAAACAACCTTGGTCCATGGTTGCCATTTCCATAGTGCTCAGTCAGGAAGACCCTTAACGCCCTGAATGCAGCCCCATTTCAGCCTCAAACTGCTTTCTAAAAGCAAAGCTTTACACAGAGATGACCCAAACTGGCCAGTTAGTTGAGAGCTGCCCAGTGAAAGATACCTGGAGGGATGCAGGTTGGGCAGAACACCCATGAAAGGGAAATTCAGATTTCATTTCAGTGAGGAGAACGCTGTCAGTGCTGTGCCTGCTCATCCAGCCTTGTTTCCGTCAGAAGTAAGGAGGACACATCCCTTCCTACCCAGCAACCCTTTATTATGAAAGCCCATCTCCACTTAAAATAAAATGAGAGGAAAAAAAAAATGGTTTTCTTTCAAATTAAACAGTCTGCATTTTTTTTTTTCCTCTCTCTCATTCTTATCTCATGGATGTGTGTTAGACTTTTAGAGAGAAAGCAGGGGAAGAAATGTTCTTCTGTCCCGAGAGCAAGAGCATCTTTGGCTTAAGATGTCCAGGCAAAGATGCTGAGAAAATAATGCCAAACCATTACAATGGGTTAACCTTTGAAGCCGTTCCCGTCGTCTGCCGCGTTGCTGATTTGATTTCTCAACTATGCTTCTGTCTTCAAAAAAACACCTGGAAAATATTCTCAAGAGAAGCGTTCATGCCAAAAGAGGACCTGTATTGTAGCCAGAGCTTCTTGAAATCAATACAAAAAATAAATACCATTAGAAGTGTTTTTGAAAGGAGACACACTTTGTATGACAACAATTCCACTTCATTTCTAAGTCCCAATTCTCTCACTAGTATTCATCTTTGACAATAGACTGATGAGGGCTTTTTTGATAAAAAAAAAAAAATAAATTCACTGAGTTGGGCTGCTCCCTGGTATCCTGTCCTGATTGCCCCTTAGCTGCTTGTTATTAATGGAGAAAAAAGATTGCCCTTTTCTTCTTCACAGAGTACTGGAAATGCAGAGAGTTTGTATTTTTGATGCATACCAAATTCAGCAGAACAGGAAAGAATTTGATATTTCCTTTCAGGCAATTTCTGCTATATCAGTATTTTCATTTATTTGTGCGAGTGGCAGCCTTGTCTTCTGTATTTATGCTTCGTACTTGCAGGCCATAAAAAGCAGAGAAGAGAAACTGCTTGAAGTGGCTGCAAACAAATTCTGTGAAATCAATTAACACATTAATGAATTAAAGAGTGTTACCATTTCACATTTCTTCTCCTTGATAATGCCAAACAGTTGAGTTGAAGGGCAAAGATTTTCATGGTTTGTTATTGCTGTGAGCTTTGCTAATTATTTTTCTTATGTTGTCCTGGGAAATGGCCATCAAACACTGGTGAGGAGGGAAAATACAAAGTAGGGCTTATTCTCCTCTTCCTTCACTCGGCAAAACACAGGGAAAAGGGATTCCAGATGGGAACCAATATACCAAAGCCCTAAAGGTAGGAAGGAGGAGGATGCTGAAGAAAGCAGCTGAGGAGCAGGAAGGAAGGAAGGAGGATTGACTTGGGAGGAGAGGCAAAATATCTGTCCAGCACTTGCCTAATACATCATTGTCGTATTAATGAATTCTACATTGAGTAAGTCAGTGGTGAAAAGGGAGACGGGAGCTAAGCCCAGGGAGGGATGAGGAATTCCTAATCCAAACCCAGCTCTTCCACCTACTCAGTTTTCTAATGACAAGGCTGCAAAATATCTGGTGAATCGTATTTCCCCTCACTCTCCGTTTGACTCCGCAGCCTCCCTTCATGTGTTTCACTGCTAGGGGTGAGCAGTGGTGTCAGGAAACCAGCCTGAAACAGGAGGTTATTGCTTCATGATTCTTACAGACATGTGGGGTTGGGGTTTGTGGGGGTTTGTTATGTCTTCTCGTATTTATGATTTTAAATAGATTTTAAAAAACCCTTTTTCAATGCTTAGAGGAGAGTTGTTTCCACCTAGGTAGCCAGATCCAACTCACCCAGTGGAGCACCCATAAATTTATTTCAGCTGGAAGTAAGATACAGAGAATCCAGAGGGATTTCACCACATAATGTTATGTCCATTTCAGTGGACACACACATCACATCTATCGGACAGATAGAAGTATCAGTCTCTCCTCGACATTGAGTAAGAAACTTTCAAGAGCCAATGGCCAAGCAGCTGCAGAGACCTCCAGAATAAGTACATAACTCTCTTTCAACAGTAACACAAAACCTTCGTCTATCCCAGAGTCAAGGATCGGAGTATACACAAGCATAAAAGTATATGAATTCCCTTCTCCATCCAGGCTTTACCTTAGGTCCTCGTTTTCACTGAGTGCCAGACTCAGAGGGAGCCAGAAGCTGATGTGGGAGGGGTAGGAGGTACAACAGAGAGAAGTGTGGGTGGCTGTGGGGAGGGGAAAAGGGGGGTGAGAATGGCGTTTAATTTCTTCATCACTGATTAAAACTCTTCTAGTTTCTACTATAGTTCTTTTAAATGGTTTGGAAGCTGGGAACGGGGGGAGAAGAGACTTCCAATAGCTATTTCCTAAAAAGTGATGACTCAGAACAACCATCACTGGGGAATTTAGATTGAAAAATCTGCATGACGTGGCAGGTTTCACTCAAAATCACAAGAAGAAAACCAAATACCCATACGTTCATTGTAGCAAACAGGTTAGTGAGCAAGCACATACCTGGTCTAAAAATACTTCCTAAAGCAAAAGCTCTGCAGATGAGACAGACGCTACATGACAAGGGAAACACCTACATTTGTCTTGCAGGTCCCCCAAATCGTACCAACCTTGTACTATTTTGTGTTCTTCCTAGGATCTTGGATTGCAAAATGACATTTCAAAGGTTCATATATCAAGAATATTAGCCAAAAAAGAACTTCAGATTTTCATGCCAGAAATAATGAAGAAAAGGTCACGATTTGCAACATATCCCGTTGTTTTGTGGTACTAAGTTCAGTGGGCCAAAAATAAGCACTTTTTTCCTGTCCATGATGCAGCCATTTCTACTTAGGACAAAAAAATGGGAGCGTTGGAAAGGAACTGCCTGTGCTGTAAACACCAGAGGCTCATGTGGGCTGGAGGGACCCAGCGCCCCTTGCAGCACAGGAGGCGGCCAGAAGAAGAGGTGAGGGTGGTAACAAACAACACCTTTGCCTGGCTGGGACACTTAAGGGGCGCAAGTTTTTAACACTGACATGATTTTAATATTGACATGAACCTGAACCATTCTATGATTCTATGATTATGACTCTATGACGTAAAAGGCAGAACATAGCTACCAGATAGATATAAATGGGAAAATATAGATAGAATAAAATAAAGATATCATACAGTTAGGCTGCAAAGGATAGGAAGGCTTTCGTACAGATGGGGGGAAGCTGTTGACCAGCTGTGGTCACAGCAGGACCCTGCTGGGTGCTCTGGGCTCCCACACCCGGCGAGCATCAGCGTGTGAAGATGCCCAGGTACCTCCACGCAGCATCTCACCCCCCGTGTGCAGCACAACGATCCCTAGCTCCCTACAACCGCCTGCCCTGGCAGATAATTGTCCCCACTGGCAGCTTTGGGGGGGAATTAGCAGGTGCTGCAGGCAGCGTGGTTTTTTTGAGTAACGCTTCCCGCACAGGGAAAGGCGGGGAGAGATGCCCTCCACCCCCCCACCCCCCCCAGCTATTCTGATGGCAGCGGCAGATGGAGGAGACAGGTTGTACTTTCTCAGGAAACACACTTCAGCAATGAGAGGAAGGGTGTGATCCTGACCTACAAAGCAGGGAGCTGTGCCTGAGCTGCATAAACAAGGGTAAGGAGCACGGCACCATCCTGTATTTTAGCGGGGAAACCAAATTAACCTTTCTTACCCCTGGCCAGACTGACCTTTCCAGGTGAGAGAACACCTAAATTCTTGCTCTCTCTTGCAGAGTCTTGATATTCAAAGATTTAGCACAGGGCTGCTTTGATACATGCAATAGAAAAATCAAAAGAAAATTGTATATGGTATTTTGAAAGGATTAGTAATGAATGGGATAGACTTAGCACCACAGTGATCGGGCAGCAAGAGTTACACATCAGGGAAGGGGCTCCTGGGCTCCCAGAAAGACCAGGTTTGAAGCAGTCTGCAAAAAAGACCACTTTTTTTACAGAAAGATTTGCAACAACCTCAGGAAGATTCTCACATGTGTATAATGTAATACATGTATATAAAAATAAGACCAATAGGGAGGGAAAGGAACTTAGGTGAGACCTAATTCTCCTTTGGCAGGGAGGACCCATTGCATGTGCAGAGATTTACTCCACTTCATTACCCTCTTTAAAAACTAGCTTAACATTCTGCTCATCTGCTCCAGAATTAGCATTTTAGCTTACTAAGGAGACAAAAATTATAAAAATGTGAGAAATAGTTAATTAAATTTAAATTCAATTCATTAAAAACAAGTTCTGAAGCAAAATTGTGTCAATTACCCCAAACTTCTCTCTGTAGGTTAAATGCAGAGACGATTGGTGCTGCAGCCAGACAGGCACAAGCGCTCATGGAAACCTGTGATTAAAGGCCAGATCCTGCCCTTCATTGCCCGAGAGGAAGACTCGGGTAGGAATGCCTTTGGACAGCAATGCTGGCTGCCCCCGCTCGGGAGCACACCCCCTGGGCAGGGTTGGGGATGTACCCAAGAGAGGAGGGCTCAGTGGGACACGGCCATGCACATGACCACAAAGTGCATCAGATGGTAAGTAACTAAGATGGTAAAAAGGTACACAGGACTCTCTGGGAGAAGGTTGCAAGGACAGCTGTGAGGGTTTTTTTTGTTTTTCTTTTTTGCCTTACATCTGGTTTATATCCTAGAGGCATGGAAGCACCCTGTGTCAGGTGTTCGCCGTGTTTCCACACGGGTGACAAGGGGACAAAGGCAGATCCCAGGCCTGCTTGTGCACACACACAGATCCTTACTATGCTGGTACAAAAGATGTTTATGAAGAAAATGAAGGTTAGGGAAGGCACAGTGGCTTCTTTTCAAAATAAAACCAAAAAGCAACTACCTACAGAAGACATTTCAGATCCACTCTAAAGGCCTCAAAACAAGAGGAAGACTTTGGTCTCTCCTTTGGACAGGTTTAATTTCTCTTTGCAACCCAAGAGCTTGCAACTCAAGGTCTAACAACCCAATTTTGCAGCTCTCTGGGCTTTCACCACAGAGACCTCCCATCTTGCCGATGAGCATCTGGCTTTTTAAGGGGTGAAATCAGCCGTTAGAGAAGGCTGGACGTGCCTCCACCGTCCAGATTTCACAGGCTCCTTTTCCACACTTTCCTCCCAGTTGCATGTACGATGCTACAGCTATTGTCAAGGCTCTTATTAATAAAACAGCACCGCTTCAAGGCTGCACAGTGGTGTACCCATCTGAGCTTTTGTTATCTCACAGTCCCTCAGGGCTCATTAAGGTCTGAATTAGCTGACTGTCCATGGCCCTAATTAGTACTTCAGCTCTCTGGGAAGCAGCCAGGGCTTTTTTTAACCATTGCTCCTCACCCGTGGCATCAGCTCCCTTCTGTGATTTGGAGCGTGCAATCTGCAACAGCTTTGAAACTAACAGAGATAAGCATTTATCCCCTTGCTGCTCTGCACTACTTTTAATTATTATTAATTGTAATGGCAAGCCCTGGAAAGTGCCCAGTGAGGATGCACTGCAGGACAAATGCAACTTAGTTTTGGCTTGTGAGGCTTTTCTCCCAAAGAGCAGAGGTTTTGGGGTACAAACATCTATTGTGGTGCTTTATGATGGACAGGGTGAAATATGGGAAAGGCTCCACACAAGGGTCTAGCCATATATAGGTCCTGGTTCTTGAAAACCTGGAGGAGGAAGGATTTGATCTGTCATTTCTTGTGGGCTTGGTGGAAAAAGCAAGGGTCTCATCACTCTGTTTGGATACAAAACCTTTCTGGTCTCACCTACATCACTGCTGTGGGCAGTGACCCAGCAGCAGAGACCAGCTCTGTTTGCAAACCATCAACCCAAGTGAAACGATGCACTCAGGTGCTCCAGGATCAGAGCCACGCTCTGTCCCGAGCTCTTAGCAACCATCAATGAAACAGCAGCTCCTCTACTTAAGAGTCTTCCAAGCTTATTCTTAAGAAAAAAGTCTTCCCGTTCCCCAGGTCCCCTCAAGTGCCATAATCAGAAAGTGATCCGGTTTCATCACTGCACAGAAAACCAGCTGAGCGCTCATGCCTATCCCTGCTACAGAAAAAGAGTGTCTCACTGAGCATTAGGCCTGCACTGCCAGACTGTTAAGAAATCAGAAAAATATTCCAGATGCCCTCCATAAATTTGAGAAAAGCCCTGCTGCAAATACTATTTCAGGAGGAACAAGGCTGGCCCAAACTTGCCTTTTTTTTTTTTTCCTTCTTGACACAGCTTTGTCACACCAGAGAGATGACAAGCTGAACTTCCTGAAAGTCTGGTGCAATTTTGGCACTGCTTGCCTGGCCAAGATGATGTTCAGATCCTGCTGGGTTCATAAAGTTCACTAAGAAGTCACGGTAGCTTTTACTCAATACCAGAAACAAGTATGAACAGAGACTTACATCTGCAATCCCACTTTCTACAGCAGCATTGAGAAAAGTTAGGAAATGGTCCAGGACCAGAACTTGGCTTCTCATGGGTCTAATACCAGGGTGAAGAAAGCCATATAAAACAGACACAGACTTTCTCCCTTCAATGCTTATACTCCTGCCAGCAGGTACATTAACATGATTTCTGCAGATCTGTCTTAAAAAGAAAATATGTATGTTTATTTTTGAAAATAGCCTTGGAAGTCAAATCTTTGTGTCCTGCAGAGGACACATCTAAGTAGCCCTGGATTCTCCGTGCAGAACACAAAATCCTTTTGCTATGCATTAAGATCAATCTCTTGCTTTTCCACTCATTCGCAGTGGGCAGCTGAAGATGGGGGCACTGCTAAGTAATGCAAATAAATTATGTCTCTCCCTGTTAACCTGCACCCTTGGTTCCTGACCTTGCCATCTCTTACAGCAACTCCGAGACAGGACCAGATTTTTGGAGTGGTGCTTGCAGGACCTCACGAGGTCGGGCCCCATCTGCAACTGCAGGCGCCACAGCACCAGCAGAGGTTGGAACAGATTTTGGCCGCAGCTCGCAGCGTAGGCAGTCACAGGATCACATTATGCATACAGTTCTGATTATCAGAGAAGTCTAGGCCTTCTGCAATCAGGCCAGTTTATGGCTTTAGGCTCCCCACTTGAAATTAAGTTAAAAATAGTTGGCCTTTGTTTTACTGAAAGCTTGGGTAGTGGTGACCTTTTGCGTCTGTTAAAGATCTCCTGCAACATGACCCTTAACATTTAGAAGATGCGGCTCTCAACTCCAGCGAGCTGCTCTCTGGACTCTGATGGCTTTAGCTTGAGGTTCTTTTCTTCAGGACCAGCCCTGCTGTGGAGCACCAAGTAGTTCGTATGGACTTTGGTGAGATCAAGCCATGCAGACAGTGGGGAAATGGGTCTAGTCACAGCCCCCGTGCTGTCCCTGCACTGCACTCCACACCAGAAGCTGAGTTTTGCTCCCACTGCTTTCTTCTTAGAGACTTGGCTTTCCACCTTCTCCTACAATGCAGAGTTCCCATGTATGCTTGTAGCTCCATTAGGGATAAGCTCAGGCTCACATGATGTCTGAAGAAATGTGGGGTTTTTCCATGCTTTGTTCTCAGCAGAGGTGGGGAGTGTGTGGCTAAATAAAGAGCTAGCCTTCAGGAAAGGATCTCCTGAGCTGGGATGGATCATCTCATCCTGAGCCCATGCAGTATTTGCATCTCGTGAGTCGCACTTGTGAGTCAAAGTAAAGCAGTGAACTGGGAATGACTGGGAGAAGGATCACGAGTGGCTGCAAATGAACTAAATTTGCTGAAGACTGTTTAGCCTCCCCAAGCCATCTTATTTGTGATCAAACACGCTGCAGAACAGTTCACACAATTTTTATGGCAGGTTGAATCCAAACAATTCTGTATTTTTAAATTGTTTAAGAAAAATTTAAAAATCACATCCTGTCCTTGAACTTGATCCTGACAAAAACAGTGATGGAAATAGATCAACAATTTAAGATAATTCTTTTCAAAGAAACAGGAATCATTTTGGTTTCTGGAACAAGCACAGAAATAATTCTCAGTGGAAGAAAACGGACACCAATATTTGCAGTCATTGGTGCAGAAGATTTTTCTCAATTACTTCTAGTGCATGTCAGGCATAAGACAGCAAACAGCATGGATAACAAAAGTATTTCTGCCATAACTTCTCTGAAGAAAGAGCTTCAATTTTTTCACTGTTAAGTACTGAGAAAATACAAAAAATGGCAATGTATCTACCGGAGAAAATATGTGGAAGGTAATACAAGCAAAAGACACTCAATCATGAAAACAAAAGCTACTAAATTAATTTTGCAATGTAATAGCGCCATTTTCCAAGAACCAGTCACAACTGAAGTGATACACATTATTAGGACAAAGGTCAATGTATTACAAAGAATTTACTTACTTTTCTTTCAGTGCAGTAAATAATTACAGATGTGGTTGAAAGGACATATTTTTCTCTGTGGTCACCAATGCCTGAAACCATGGAGAGGCAAAGTGTTTCCAAGAAGTGGCTGGTCCCGCACAGCTGAAAGAGGAACAATGTGTTGTCTCCCACGAGGAACCCGAGCGTGTGGAACTGCAGGGATCTTCCAAGCCACAAGTGAAGCTCCTCCACCCAGGACTGGGTTCACATGGGACATCCTCACCAGCAGCTGCTGGTCAACCTTTGGTTCGGGGGAAAACAGATGGCGTGGTCCACCTACCAGCCATCTCTGTGAGCCTTTCTGTCAAGGGAAGGGCACAAGAGGTTTCCTGGACCCCTGAAGACCACCATAAGGGGGATGACTATTCCCAGCTGCAATGTCTAATTCCAGTAAGGATGACAGAAGGACTGGGGAGAAGCCCAAATCCTTCCTAGCTATCCAAAAAAAATTCTGAACTTTGAAAGGATAACTCTGCTGTACAGTTGATGCCAAAGTGTAGAACAACACATGGATTGCAAGAAAAGTCACACAGGAGAAAGCAACCGGCAACAAGTTTTTGAGCACTTGTGTAAGTACTGAAAAGTGCACATGGCAAAGGAGGAAAACTGAACAGGGATGCAATTTGGTGGCACAGATTGGTTCTCAACTACCTGTCATAACCCAGGGTCAATCACTTCCACAGGGAGGAGGAGAAGGAAAGGGAAAAAAGAAATAAAGAAAAAGAAAAAAAAAAGGTGGTGTTCTGACCTATACTGAAAGGTTGAGCCTTGCCTGGAGACTGGCCCCGGACAGTTTCTGAGGAAAGCTGTACTGACGTCTGAAAAACAAAAAAGAAGGGCCGAGAGGTACACAAGCTGCCTGAATGGTCACCTAGTAGCTAGTAGGATTTGTCACAGCAAGCTGGACCTGGGGACAACTGAATTGGAGGGCCAAAGCATGAAGAAATGATGCATGAAGTTGTATAAAAACAGGCAGCAATGCCTGGAAAGGGCAATCCCTGGTAGGTCTCTCAACATGCAGCACAGTCTGGTGGCCATTACCTGCTGTTCGCAGCAGAGTGATGGCCCCCAAGAGCAAGGGGTGCCCTCTCCTGTCCCTGCAAAGCATGCATTTTCCTAGGGAGATGGATGTAAAGCCAGGTCTCCAGCCCTTCACACACACTTGAGGCAGACAGCTTCCCTCCAAGCATCAACTACAAAGCACGGAGCCCATTGCCCTGTTAGTGAAGATCTCAGTCTCTAGTTTTTTAAGCCAACATCATAATTTTTGGAGAGGAACAAGCAGTGAAACAGCTGGTCTGGGAAAGCTCGGGGTGGGCAATACTGCCTTAAAACAACAAATGCTGTTAAAAACCTCAGCACCCTGACACGCACCACGAATCCGCCACTCTATTAAAATAGGAAGCACCATTAATTATTTTCTTCATCCTTGATTGCCCACCATAACAGCTAGATCATACAAATCAGTCACTGAAACAATGAATCTCCTGTACCAAATATATATATAGGACTCAAAAGAAGTGGGGGGAAAAAAACCTCTTTACACATGGCCTCTGAAAAATGTTAAGTTCAGTTTGCCCTACAGTTCCTTAAGGACATAGCACAAAAGATAAATATTTAATTGTTCTCCTAACAAAACCCCTTCTTTCGACCTAACTCTTTTTCTTCTATCCACATCTATTTGCAGTTTACAATGGTTTACTTATCGTACTGCAATACCTGCCTTTCTAGAAGCATAGATCGACTATTTTCTTGGGAATTCTCCAGCTCTCAGGACACTTTATTTTCCAGAACAGAACACGAGGGGTTTTTTTTCAAACTCACTCATAGACCAGTAAACAGATGTATTTATCTTTCTTTTATTTCCAAAGGTGACTGGTAAACACCCAGTCTTCTGTCTTTTGGCTGGATTTGGAAGGATTTATTAATTCTGATCTGAAAATCTTAAACCGCTGCTGGTTGAAAGTAATTCTCGGAATTTTTATTCCTGCTGGTCATTTTGCAGGAACAAAAGCTGTGCTCCCTCCAGCTCCTGCACGAAACTCTGTGCTGAGCTAACCATGTGAAGAGCAACCACCAGGCTGCAGTCCATGAGGCTGTTCCCGATTCACAGTGTTTTAATTATGAGCAGAAACTGGCTGATTTGAAATGGTAATACTGCATTGTTCTTCTAGGAACATCTAAGTGGTCTGTCATGCAACCTCATCTACTAATAGAGACTTCTTTGGTCACATGCTGCCTATGTGTGTTTATACACAGTCCACTCTGCAGTTTTTCTAGTGTAGCAACAGATTGAATTTATTTTTTTTACTATTGTCCACATTTTCATGGAATATCTAACATGGGTTAACTTAAACTATAACTTAGAGTCATGGCAGGTCCTCTCATTTTCAGCATGCCCTCACCTCCCCTCTTCCATTTTCTCAGCAAAACACACCAGGAAGAAAGCTTTACCAAAAGCTGTATTAAAGGATGGTTTGTCTCACTCCAAGTGGGTATGACAGTCACTCAGTTTGTCATTAATAAAGACGGTTTTTCACATCTCACTGCACTTCTTTTCAAAGAGGGGTAGCTATGGTTACAGTGGTATGGTGATGGTCATTTCAGGTTACGACTGCTCCCTGCAACTCCCCTTCCTCCAAAACATCACAGCTTTCTCACTTCAGCAACACCTTTCCCGACTTTGCTGTTTAATGAAAGACACAACAGAGAAAACTGCTTTTTCCCCTTTGGCTTTGCTCTGACCCACCACTGACAAACAGCATCGCGTTCTCTGCCTCTGCATTTTTTCATCATCAACTGTTCTTTTCTAAAAAGCTTGGAAAACAAAGATGGCCCATGCTCTGGATTTGACTGTGGATAGAGCAGGATCACCTGAGGGCAGCAGCGAGGTTCAGTTCTCCTGTTGAGATCAAGTGTTCACGAGATCACTCCGGGGATTCTAACGTTTCTCCGTTTAACAACCTGGTTCAGAGGATGGATCTGGTTATCAGGTTTCTTGAGTTTGCACGTCTTGGATTTAGAAATACTCTTGAACAGTAGGCCTGGCCAGGGAGTCATGACCACTAATTCTACCCATCCTTTAAACCCATCCGCTCATCTCAGAGCTGTCAGTTCTTTTTTGACTTTACCTCACCTTGTGTTTACTAAAGGAGATTACTTAGAAAAATTCTTAAACATATAACCACAGTCCGTTCTTCAAGTTTCCAGCATATAAGCATGATAAAAACAGATGGTCCAGACCAGTTCAACTTACTGACTACCAAAAAATTTTGTGATACCCTCTGATATTTTTTCCCATTTCCATGACTTTTTCTAGCAGGGAGTCAAGAAACTTCCTTGAAAACAGCAAACAACTTAAAACCCAATGACAAACGTAGCAGCCAGACAGTCCATCAAGCTAAAAATGCTGTTTTGCAGGAACATTTGCACAGGTTTTCTGAAACAGCCACTGAACAACACAGCCATTTATAAAATTTTTTTGCATAAATCTCTGATTTTTGGTCTACTAGAGGAAACTACATGAAAGAGGAAAAAATACAAGGGAAGACTAATGGCATGCCAGCGAGCACAGGGTAGATGAATAGCTCTCTGGTGAGCTGAAAACAGCCTCCCTTGGGGTCTTGGGCACACTGCCTTAGAGCACAGATAGTCATGAGTCTCCACTCTTGTAAGCTGTGTAGAAAAATCTGGCAGAAGCCAGATGACAATACATGCTGCAAGCTACTAAACCAGTCACCTAAATTATGAATGGAGGTGCCCTCCACCCCCATGCTGTCAGTCAAGAGAGGGACATCAGCAAACAGAACCTTAGTCCATCAAATATCTGAATCCCCTTTACAGGTGCACATCTCTCTCAGCTGCCTCAGTTAAGTATCTAAACTTAGGTAGGGGGAGTCTGGACCTCAGTAAAACAACCAGCAGCCAAAAACAGTTAGAAAAGATGTCAGCTCACAAACATCTGTCACAGTTTGGGCTGGATTGACCAATGACAAGACAACAGATGCTTTCCCCCACCTCTCCAAGGAAAGGAAGGAGAGAGAGAAAGAAATTTATGAGCTTAGGAAAAAACTAAACTACTTTAATTAAATATTAATAATAAAATAAAAAGGAAATAATGAAATAGACAGTACATATATATATATGTATAAAAACCCATATGAAGTTACCAGAAGACATCACCGGCAGGCACTTGGGAAGTTCCAGACCGGACTTAGCGACAGATGGGAACTGGATTCCAAACCTGGCTTCAAGAACACATGGATCAGAAACAGATGAACAGCCAGGGTCCTTCTCAGATACCAATCATTGAAAAAGAGAGCTATTGAAGAAGAGGTGATCCTTTGACCCCTCAGCTTTTATACTGAGCATGGCAGATGGGATGGAATATCCTATTGGTCAGTTTTGGGTCACCTGTCCACTCCTTCCCACAGGTGAGACCCTCCATGGGTTAAACAACAAATTCAGCTGACCCTGATTGCCACAGCAAGAGGCAAGAGCCTCTCACTGAACAGAAAGTGGGCTCTGCTTCACCCCAAACCAGGACTCTGTCTTGCAGAGAGAACACCCATAGGTCATGAAAGTCATTCCTGCAGGAATTACAACATTACTATACCAGGCTTGCCTGCTGGCTCTAGTTAGACAACTGCCAACCCTGGAGCTAGCTGGATTAAGTCCCATGTGGATTTGCCTGCACTTCATTATTCACACACATCACCAGGTACCAAAATGCCTCACTGCTTCAGCATACACCACCTCACTGCACCCTCCCAAGGTAGGGTTGACCACATAGCTCTGTTTTGGAGGTGAGGAAACAAAACTCTGAAGGAAAACCCTTAGGTCACACAGGACAGCCATGATTCCTCTCATGGACCTCCAAGCCTCAAGCCAATGCCCACTGGTCCATGCACCTCCTTTGTGGTGTCTGTGATGTCTGGGTTTCTCAGACCCCCCAGGAAAGTGACATGGGGCAGTCCACAACGGAGCAGAAGCAGGAAAGGACCTCAGCCCCTCTTGTGTCTTAGGCAGGTTCCATAGTCCCATACCAGCCCAGCTCTTTCTCCAAAAACTTCATTCAGGTGGAGAATTCAAAGTAAAATTGTAGAATACATTGTTTTTCACAGCTGAAAGGAGATTTTATTTTTTAATGCAATGTAGAATTGTACCCTCAGTGCTCGTTATTTGTTGAATTTCAAATCAAACACTTAAGACTTCAATGTTCAGCATCTAAATTGGGTAACAGAAAGCGTATATTCAGAGAAACCCCTGTGGAGAGATACAGCAAGTACGCGCAGCACCTGACATTTCTAATGCGGCGGCTGGTGATGTGAATGGATCTGGAATTCCACATGGAGCCCTGAATAATATCAGGAAACCTCCTGAGCAGTAATGTCTCCATTTCAAATGCTGCATCATTCATCCCCTAATAGTTTATAGAAAAAATATGGCTTTAAATGGTAGGGGGTAGCAGCATGGAGATACAGCAGTGTCGCTGTTTACTAGCTCAGAGAAAAACAATGATGCACCAAGGGTTTGATTTGGGTTCATATGAATATAAAAAGGTATTTGTGCCTATCAGTCTGACCCATGCTGAAACAGGAGGATGTGGAGCAAATCTCCCAAGCAAAAGTATAGATCTGAGCCCAGATGTAATACAGAGAGTCAGCATGTGTCTGCAGGTATACAAAAATAGATACCAGCGACTGAAATGTGTCTGCTCAAATGTTGTTTTTTTTCTCTTAAAGGAAGTTGTTTCTTCAACAAAATGCTGTCTGAGATTTTGGGGGTATTTTTTTTACTTCGAACAGGATTTATTTCGTGTGGCTTTGGATATCTACAAATGAGGTTTTCAATCTAGGCTGGTCATCTAAGCTTGCTCTCTAGAGAGGGCAATGGCAAAGAAAAGTCCTAGGTTGAGAGGCAGTTTCCAACCACCTCCACTAAATGCTGCTTCTGATTTTTGTGTTCAGTGTTTATAAAATTAGAACTGAGAAAGTAGTACATTAAATATCTGCCACAGCAGCTCAAAATGTTGCTGAGGTCAATTAATATTTGTACACTTTCCTTTTAAATTCATTTCTGACCAGTGCTGGAGAGGATGAGTATATTAACAGAAATTAGAGGACATTTGAAGTTAAGTCTGGTGCTGAGAACTGAATATATTTGTATTCAGAGAATAGAAATAGCAATGGGTGACCTAAGCCTCCACTCAATATTAGCCACCGCAGCAGAAAATCTAAATATAGAACCGAGCAAGGAAAGACTGAGAATTACTCATAAAACTTATCTGATTAATAACAAGTACCTCCCAGAAAAGAATGGGTGTATTTGAGAAAACTGCAAGCTGTTCATAAAACATTTGTAAGCAGAAATAGAGGCAAAGTCACCGAGCAAATTTTTCACTCAATTCTGATTGCATTGTTTGAACGATGCAAAATTTTATCCAAGTTTTAAGTAAATGTTAATTGTGTTCCATTTTCTAGCTTCACTTTACATTTTGCTAAGAAATTAAATGTCAGAATGTCCCTGAATGTGCTCTCTGAGAACGAAGCTCGCTTGAAGTCTTTTAAATTCCTAATCTTATTGCGCTTAAATGTTATTCCTTCAACTGAGGGAATAATTTAATGAAATACAGTATATTTCTGGGTGGCACATCAAAAATGCCTATTTCACCAATCTCTTCTTTTATCACATCAATTTTCTATTCCGCTTTATCTTATTGGAATACGGAAAGTTCACCCCACTAAGCCTCTTCTAACTGTTGTCAGAAATCAGTCCTAAAGTTTCTCAGCCTCTGGTTTACTTGATTTTTTTTCAATCAAGCAACAGCATCTGAAACATTTCTCCCCTGCAAAAATCATTGAGTGCAGAGAAAAAAAAACGGTTTATCTTTTTTGCCAGTGTCCATGGATACCATCAAAATGTGTTTATCTTTGGGGTGTATGTGCCAAAGGACTAGTACCCAAATCGGATGCACACTGAGAGTCTGTAGGGGGTGTCACCCTTAACAACAACACCCAAGTTTATTGAAGGATGGGAAACTGTTGCTCCTACAGTAATTGATATCAAAGTAAATTGGTTCAAAGCCCCACAAGTCAGGTTTGCATTTTCACGAACCCTTGAAAAACCGTGTCTACTTGTGCCACTGGTGGGACTAGAGGTCCTGTGGTTGATCTCTCTTTTTATATATATGTACATACGCATTCCCCAGTAAAATCCCTATTAAAGGGGATTTTAATCCCTATAAATCCCTATTAAAAATGCTCACTGTAAACTGCCCACCTGGAATTACGGGGAATTCAATTTCTGTGCCATCCATTCAGTGCCACATGGCTCATGATCAAGCCTGATTTGATGAATGCTGTAAGTATTTAAAATAATTTTAAAATATAATGAAGAAAAAACATTTTCTCTATTTATCTAATTTTTTACATCTGTTTGTTTAAGTTGGAAAAATTAACCAAAGAAGAATGCCAGGGACCTGCCTCCAGCAACTCATTTTTCCACTGCAATTTTTCTTCCCCCTCTACTCTCTGCTCCTCAGGAGGGATCATTAGCACGACGTGCCAGGGTACAGGCCGGCGATCCCACATGACTCACTCGGAGAGAGCAATTATTTCTAGTCTGATTTGCTGCTCTCAAGTAGGGCCTAGTTGGCAGGCGGGACCAGATGGTTGAAGGAACCACACGGTAGAAGAAGGTGCTGGGATTTATTCACCAGCTGCTCAGCTCCACCCCAATGTGCTGTGTCCCGCTGGTGGGGGAACACATTTTCAGTTGGTGCTCGGCAAACCTTAGCTTCCCTCCAGCATTTCCCATGCCCAGGAACTTCATAGTGTTCTACCTCCATGGGTGGGAAAACTGAGGCACAGAAGGCTTAAATTAGGCAGGGACTTGCAGCTGCTCAGGCTGTGCTTTCCATGTGCCATGTCCTACACTCTGGATCTCTTTTATAGAATAATAGAATTATTTTGGTTGGAAGAGATCTTTAAGATCACCAAGTCCAACCACTAACCCAACACTGCCAAGTTACCACTAAACCACGTTCCTCAGTACCACATCCACAAGTCCTTTAGATACCTCCAGGGATACTGACTCCACCACTTCCCTGGGCAGCCTGTTCCAAAGCTTGACAACCCTTTTGGTGAAGATCCTAAATATCCATCCTAAACTTGAGGCTGTTTCCTGTTGTCCCATTGCCTGTTCCTTGGGAGAAGAGACCAACCCCCCCTGGTTACACCCTCCTTTCAGGGAGTTGTAGAGAGCAATAAGATCTCCCCTGAGACCTTTTGAGGCAACATGATGCACTATCAGTTCCCAACATTAGTTAGGAGAAAGCAGGGCAGATGCTGAGGGTAAAAGATGAGCTAAAAGCAGTTTCCTAACGATTTGTGTCCTCCGTAGCACAGAGTTTCTGTGTAAGACCGAGATGCAGGTGCAGCGGAGCGACCAGTTCTGCTGCTGCCCCAGCTTCTGCAGCAAATTAATGGGGACCATCCCGGCCAGCACGGGCAAGTGCACGGGAATCACCTGGAATGAAAAGCACTCTGTCTAGAGAGCTCAGCGTGACTAATGGATTATTACTTATAATTACTTATTATTGGTATCTTACTCCAAGTTCTCACATCATTGTCATCATCATCGGGGTGGAAATTCACACTATTATACTAATCATTAATAAATGTGATGAAAAAGCAGAAAACTGCATTGAAGCCTCTGGTTCTACCTAAATGCATTGTCAGTGGAAATGTGACCACGTTGCAGCTCCTGGAACATTCAGGATTTCCAGGGGATAAGGGGAACAGACCTGCCCTTCAGCTCCTTCAGACTCGTCCAACCGTGGGAGGAGATGGAGTTCCTTTCAGAAGATGGTGCCTGGGTGAATTTGGGCAGCCCTGGGCAGCAAAGCATCAACGAGCAGCCCCAAGTCAGGGGTAAGGCAGCAATGACCTGTCTGTTCCTCTTGAGCTCAAGAATGGCATAGCAGGAGTGTTAAAAGCCACAGGAAACTTGGCCTTTTAGAGAAAAATCACTATACGCCCACATCCCTGCCCAGTTATCTCCGCATTTACCCTTCCCTGGGAATGCCAAACACCTCGGAGTGTCAGCCAGGACCGTAGCCCGCTGTCTGCAGCGGACCCCCCTTCCCGCCCTGCCCTGCCCCTGCTTCCCTCCGCATTCCCCATAGTTCATCTCTAAAACATTTCATCCGTTTTTTGGGCGGGTCTCCACCCCGTCCTTGTTTCCTTCAGAGCCACGACGGAGCCGTCCTCGCAGCCCTTGGAAGGAAACTGGCAGCTTCACAATGAAGCTTTATCAGACCCGGACATGTAAATGTTGCTCATAAAAATGTGACCTGATGTCAGTTCCTGCACCACGTTGCCTGGGACTGTACTGCCTCACTCTCCTTCTCTAAGCCAATCCAGAGGTGATTTTGGGTCCATCAGCCACCCAAAGGGGCACTTTCCCTCCCTGAGTGTGAGGCACAAGGCTAACAAGCACGCCTGCCTAGTTACCTTCTCCAGCCATGAGGAAACAGGGAAAATGTTGGTTGGTGAAACAAAGATGAACCAGATCTTAAGTTCATACCCAGAGCCCGTGCACGAGGGGATGGGAAGATTTATGCTGGCAGCTCTTGGCCGTAGCTCAGCCACCATCATGTCCCCCACCTCGTGATGCCAGGTCCATCTGGGATGGAGCCCATATCGCCGCTGCAAAGGGGAGCAGTGAGGGACACCAAAGCCGAAGAAGGTCCACGCCAGGCTCCTGCTTCTACCCCTACCTCTCCTCCCGCACAACCTCAGCACAGATTTAGGTTCCCCCCTCCAAAAGCTATGTAGACATTTCCATTCATTCCCATCTCTGATGGAACTTCAAAACATTTCCTCAGCCGTTAAATGAAACCTTAAGCACACAATTCACTCAGACGAGGCTGTCCCTGGGTGTTTCTTCCTGGTGGCGGAGAGAGATGCACTAGTTAATGGTGGCACAGTGATTGAAATTGCCTGACAAATGGGAACAGTTCCCATAATTTTAATAATCTAGCACTGCTAGCAGCACAGGTATAGATATTTTTAAAATGTGATTTTATCATGATGGCATCAGTATCAGAGAAAGTGTTTTTCCTGAGGCTAGACAGTAGAAAAGGGAAGATATTGGGTTTCCTTGACTACCTTTCATCTGCCTTAAAAATTATGATTTTCCTTTATTACCTGGTTTCATCGGTTATTGCAAGTAAAATAACACATCCTCAGCCCTGTTAATAACTTGCATGTTGGTGGCCTCCCCACCTTCTCTCTCTTAGGACCACAGAAGGGGAGAATACATCCTGCTCTCCGTGCTCCCGGTTTTCTCCTTCTCCCCCTGTTCTTCTCCCCCCACCTACCTTCACATTTTGAACCAGAAAATACTTCTTGTTTCTTTACAAAAAGGAGGGAGAAAATATTTCTCAAACAAACAAACAAGCAAACCCCAACCAGACAGTGCTCAGGTGATACGCAGAGGAACGGATTCTGGCTAGTTGCTGGAAGAGGACTCATCAAATTTCCTATTAAAAAAATTATTACATTTCAGATAGAGCTGGCCTGGCCCTGGGTGGTGGCTGAACAAGATGAGCTCCAGGCCTGAGCTCCCTCCCAGCCTAAATTATGCTGTGATTTAAGAATCAGATTTAAGGATCCCACCCCATAAAGCCCCTTCTCTGTCTCCGTGGGACAGACACCACCCGCTGTGGTGCTGGCCACATCCTGCCCAGCTCCACTCACTGCTTACGTGGTGCTCAGCCGTAGTACCTGCCATCATTTAAAAAGCTTTTGGGACAATTTTGTGTGATTTTGACATTTCAGGGCTCTCTCAGATGCACATGCCAACAAGGAAATTAATCATTTTGGGCTCTGTCTTATTCCCCCTGACTTGCACTCCCCCCCAAAGCCCATGACTGTTTTGTGTTCAGGCTCTCAATACCCAGGACCCTAAACCATCCAACAAGCCCTACCAGAGTCCTGAAATCTGCTTGCTTTTGACATGAAAATCAGCAGCAGCTTAAAAACAGCACTGCGTTAAGGACTTGCCTCAAGGAGAAAAGGCAAAGTGTTTTCTACCATCACTGGTGTGACTGAGAATAGGAGAAGAAGGGGAAGATGCAACGAGCTATGTCTTGTTGACAGTTATTGAGCTAATACAACAATATTATGGCCCATATTGAAATATAAAGGTATAATCTATTGGTTTTGCTCCTGTTTTAGATACAATAGTTTTAAATAAACATTCTTATCACCCTTAAATAATCATTATGCCCTTTTTTTTATGTCTGGCGCAAAATAAGGCCACAGAACAGCGCAGGGGACGTTTAGAGATGGAACATGGAGAGAAAAGCGTTTATCCCTTGCTGCTGGGCAAGCACTTATCTGTCTGCTGTCTGAGCCTGGGCAGCTCAGACACACTGTGCTCATGGACCAAAACGGCAGGTAGACTGCAGTAAACCGTCATGCAGGGAAGAATACTTATTTTTGTCATTCAGCCCACAGGAAGAGAATCTGCAGGTTCACTGAAAATTACTTTTCAGAGGGTCAGGTCCTTCGCTGTCAAAATTCTTGATGTTTTGTCCATTTGGAGGGGTGGAAGCGAACATTGGATTTTGTGCGCACTCTGCTAATGCCAATGCACTCTTTTTCTCTACTGGCAATCTTGTGAAAATCAATTTCTGTCTAAAGAGATCGTTCCTGCAGTTGCTATCAGCTCCTGCCATATTTCAAGTGAATGAGAAGGTCTTTACCTCACTGGGACTGCTGTTGCTTCCCACTGGTTGTGCTGTCTCTTCTGGCCACCGTATATCTCATGCTCCCTGGCCAAGCATGAATGTTCCAGTCTGTTTCTCTAAATAACTCCTTGGTCCCTCATGCGTTTGGCTCCAAGGAGTCCCACACCCTCTTTATTTCTGTAGATAACTAAAAAAAGGTGCTGGTTTTCACACAAAGTCGCCAGATTGTCCAGGATCACATCAGTGATTCCCAGCATAATCTTACTCTTGACATGGCATTTAAAAATACGATTATTTATAAACAACACACAAATGTAGCCATTTTTTAAATATTTGTTCCACAACAGTTACTGATGAATCAACGCTTCCTATACTTCCCCTTCCAGTAAGTGTCTTAGATAAGAACAAGCTGCCCTTCCTGCTGGAAATCCTGTCGTGTCTTTGGAGACCTCGTCTTCTCTCTTCCTCTCCAAGGATCCACCAAGAAGGAAGGAAAATTTTTTAGGATAATGAAATCAGGTTTTCATTCATGTAGGGGCTATAGTTTAAAATTCAGACAACAGCCTCGAGCCAGATCTGTTGAGGTTTTTGTGTTGTGCTACAGAAAAAGATAGTGACATGGATGGTTCCTACCAAAAGAAGTGGTGGGACCACCAGGTGCACGTAACCCAGCTGGGCTGCATCAAGGTGCACAGATGCTGTTGGAGCAGAGGAGATCCCATGGCTGTATGTCACATCTGGTGACAAGATAAAGCTTGGCTATCATCTAGGGAAACTTTGGGGTCCCCAGGACCACCAACTGCTCCTGCTCACGTATCCCTCGCTTTACACAACTCTCTTGACAAGATCCCACCATTCCACTGGGTACTTGGGCAGTGTTTATGTATTCAAGAAGGAAAACTGCAGAAACAGAGTCAGTATATTTGGGGGGGGAGGATCTGCTCATCTTCAGTCTAAGAGAGCTTTAGCCGACAGAGGACTCTCCTCAAAGGTCTATACGGCACATTTGATATCGCAGTCAAAAGCGCTTCACGCCGATTGCAGTAGCACTGAGATGGTCCCATGGGAATCACGAGATTGAGAGAAACAATCCTTCATATGTCAAAATCTGATTATTAAAAGCAAACTTGGTACAGGCACAACTGGAAGTAAATACAGGCAGATTTCAAGCCAAAGGTGAAGGTTGCTGAAGGAACTGCCACGGAGCTGTTTTTAGTAAGCAACTTTTCCACTCAGGAAATCCTCAGGTACTTTGTGACTGAAAATAAGGGTTGCAAAGTGTCTTCCAGTTTGCGTGGGACTGCATCGTCCTTGGATAGGAGGTGGGTATAAATGCAGATTATTCTTTTTGTAATTCTAAGCTGATGTAGCACAGCCATGCATTTGGTTTTCTCTTTTTAAGGTTCCTGAGATACTTTATTGAGACTTTATTGAAATTCTATTCAGTTTCATTTGACCTACTGTCACTGTAATGTCACATAAATAGGGAATAAATCTGACATGCTTAAAATGCTTCAGAATAGCTTCTGCTTTCTAAGCCTGCAATTCCTCTGCAAGGTGATAAAACAACACCCTGAAATCCATGCTAATTTTGTTTCAGGGTGATTCGATGTAGATGGCCTGGCATGCACCGTTTCAAGCTTGTGTATTCTTTGAGCTGTCACCTAGGCTTTTCCCTCCAACTATGATGACTGGAAACTTCATTTTACCGTTAAATGAAAATTGAGACTCTCATGCAACCTCAGCTCTGCAGAAATTGTCACTACCAGAAAAACACACATTATCATGAGGCCCTACAATAAAAGAGATCGTCAGGAGCAATGTACCTCCCAGTGAATTCCACGGTCAGGGTTGATTATCAATGAAAGTAAACAGAAATGCAGAGAAGAAATCCTCCTCACGTCTGTTGGCTAGCCAGGTTTATTCACTGCTGCTCTGCAGTTTCCTAGAAGCATGAGACTGGGAAAATACCCTGCAATGTGATTTCTTGCTCCAGTTCTGCCCCAAATTCCCAGGGTGCTGGGCTGGGCTATTGGTGGCAGGTACGAGGCTGGTTTGGGAGGTCCCAACACTTTTTACAGTCACTTCACCCATCAGCTGAGCACACAGCACCAGTCCCATTCTCTTCTAAAAGCTCCCTCAAAATCATCCCTCAAGTTTGTTGCAGAGAGAGGAAGGTCAGTTCGGGGCTGCTGATCTTCTTTGGGGTCTCTTTAATTATAATTTTCTGGCTGGCAGCCTGACTGTCAATGATCACAGAAGAAGTAATTGTCACAGGACGAGGAAACTCATTCCTGTGGTAAGTACAGAGGTAACAGAGCCAAAAGTTTTAGGTACTCTGCCGAACTGCACTATACATACATTTCCTTTTTGCAGGGCAAATCATTTAACCTCTCTACCTGTTTGTCCTCATCCCTAAAATGAGGAAGGCAGAACTGACCCAGTTCTTCTTTCAAATGTCAAACAGTTTCAAAGCATTTTGAAGTCATTAAATAACAGGCATTACAAAGGGACAACGCATTGGTCCTGCCACACTGCTATGTAACACATAACAAGAGGTAAAATATGAAATCAAGGGAAAGCTTAAATCCCTCCTGAAGCTTATAAACGTTAACGCTCTGCCTTCAGATTCAGATTTGAGAACTGTCCTGAACACGTTACACATGTTTAGGATGAAGAAACAACCGAGCTGACAAAAAAAGCAGTTGCCTGTCTCTTTGCTTGTAGAAGTTTTAACACCCTGATAACATCTTTGGCCTTAGTGATAAACAGACACACACACACATACACAGAGGTTTGGTTCCTTTTACGAAGGAACTACGTCAGGTGAGGATCTGGCTCGAGTCCTTGTTCTAGTTTTTCTTTTTCCTTCCCCTGTTACAACTGAAACTATTTCCCCATAAAGCTATTAATACTTCAAGAGGGAAGGGTGGTGACGAAAAAGCAGTCTTGAGGCACAGAGGACGTAATTCAGCTTTTTGGACATCAGAGCAGAGTTCACATGGATTTCCCTTACCGGGTGGATCAGCTGCTCCATCATGCAGGCACCACAGCATCAGGGACATGGTGCCCTCCTTCTGGTTCAGCCACAGCTGCCTCCACTTATCTTAGAAGGAGGCATTACTGTTGCCACAGGAAATTAATTTAGGAATCATAGAATGGTTAGAGTTGGAAGGGACCTTAAAGATCATCGAGTTCCAACCCCCCTGCCCTGGGCAGGGACACCTCCACTAGAGCAGGTTGCTCAAAGCCCCATCCAGCCTGGCCTTAAACACTTCCAGGGATGTGGCAGCCATAACTTCCCTGGGCAACCTGTTCCAGTGCTTCACCACCCTCACAGGAAAGAATTTCCTCCTAATATCTAATCTAAATCTCCCCTCTTCCAATTTAAAACCATTATCCCTTGTCCTGTCACTACATCTCCTGACAAAGAGTCCCTCTCCGGCTCTCCGGGATGTGTGGTTGCTGCTAAGATCAGGGTTTGGGTGTGACACCAGATCGTTGCCTTGTGTTCAATAAAAAACACCCTTGGAAGGGCTGGTAGGAATTTGTAACTAGAGGAAGCTGAGAAAAAGCGGCTCCAAGAGCCAGATTTTAACCTGAGAATGAAATGAAATCTTGTGTGTTCAAATAAAGACCCTGAAATTCAGTGTTGGAGGCCACACAGATATTTACTGCAAGCCCTGAAAAGAAACATAAAGCACAAGAGACTTGGTGAAGCTGCTCTGGAAGCATTTCACGGGGGGGGAAAGCCAATCCTAAGATATGGAGTTTGCTCCTGTAGACATCAGTGGGGATTTTGCTGTTATTGCACATGGAAACTACAATTCAGACTAGTAGCTCAGAGCCCAAGACGTACCATCACCACGGAGAGGAATGCCAACCAGAGGAGAGTTTACAGGACTGTTTTTGTTGGCTCTTTAAATACACCTAATAGTCAACCCTGACCGCCCTGGTACCACACCTTGTGTCTGGCACGAACCAACCTGCCTGGCAATCTCAACCCCTGCCCTGCTGCTTCGGTGCCCAGAGACAGGATGGTGGGTCAGGCAGCTGCCAAGAAGGCTCCCTCATGTGAAGGTTAGGATGTGTCCTCTCACATATTTCTACAACAACCCTGACTTTTCCTGGGGTTCTCTCCCAGTGCGTGGTGTGGGGCTCCTGTCATTAATACACTCATTCTTTTGGAACAGGCTTTTATTTGGGGTCTGTTTTCTCACTGCTCCCCTCTCTGCACCGCCTCTCCACACTCCCCGCCAAATCCCCTGCTTGTTTCTTAAGCAGGGAGGGATTCAGGATAAAGAGATTTTTGACTTATTTTCATAAGCTGATTTGAACCAAGTGGCCAGAGAAAGAGACCCAAGACAAGCCTGGGGGTGTGAGGATGATGTGAAAATTTGGGAGGTGTGATTGAATGCAGCGGGATCCTGGATACCTCTCTTGGGGTCAGAGTTGGCCAAGCTCTGCCCGGCACGGGGTCTGAACGGAGAAGCAAATGGCCCAAACCTCCTCTTCTGAGTGCCCCAGAGAGAACCTGAGCACAACTTCCACATGGACACAGGTCCCAAATCTCCACCCTCTGGTCTCTCCAGAGCTGAGCTGTTGTTTCTTGGTGCATTTAGATTAGTAGGATTTACATTTTTAATACTGTTCATTGTTCTCCTGCCAGAGGTGGGATTTCGAGCAGTTAAAGTGTTTGTTAATCCCCAGGAAAACAACTGTCCATAACAGAGGAAAGAAAATTAAATGCAACATTGATGCTGCTCATCTACTTTTTTCCTGGAGAAATTGTGCCTATTTATTCTGTGAGCACGAGGTTTTGCATTAATGTCCTTGATCTGAGCCTGGGATTTCATTCTTCCACAAGGTGCTCCCTCCTCCCATTCGCATTTAACAGACAATATCTTGGGTAGTAAAACTTGTTTTATAGGATCCTCTATTTTCTTTAGAGGAGAGGAAGAGCGGACAATTATGACAGTCTATCCAAGATTAAAAGCTTTTCCTGTGTATCCTTGTATTTAGCTCACAGGAGGCTGTTTTGTTTAGGCTTTGGGTTTTTTTTTTCCAGGATGTTCTGTCTGCCACCAGGGAATCTCACAATCACGCAGTCTGGGTGCTCTGAAAGTTGAGCTGGAGTCACTTGGTTCAAGCCAGGGGAGTTGCTTTATCCGCTGCTGAAAGGATGCGGCATGTATTTATAATCACTCAGTGCAACAGCCATCCCCACCCTGTTCCCACCAGTAAACAGGGAACACAGGGCAGTTCACCAAACAGGACCTGCCAAAAAATGACCACAGGGATAAGTAACCTCAAAATAAGTTTTTCATGGGAATTTTGGATGGAACTGGTGTTCATGGTCTGGTGTTACCTCTCCATTGCAAGTTCTGGTTAGTCTGAGAGAGGGCAGGTCCATGTTAGGAGCAGGATGGAGAAGAGCTGAGGTACCCTTGGATGAAGGTTATTTGCAGGCTCTTAGCAAGTAACAGACCCTGTGTCAGGCTGTAGCTAATTAGAGGAGTTTCCCTGGATAATTTTAACTTATGTTCAAAATCACTATGATGGACAACACTTGGGGCTTTTGCAACCCAAAAGATTTTGAAATTGTTGAGGCGAAGTGCATGAAGAATCTCAGATTACATTCCTGGGAGCTGGGCATCCTATTGGCAGCTGGAATTTGGCTTCTTCCAGTTAGTGCCAAAGCCTAGTATTTGTTTAAAGCTAGGCTTTATAGTGCTCTGTATTGTATTTAGAATATTTTCTTTCAGTCTCAGGAAAGCTGCCGACTCCTTTTAGCCAAACATGACTCCTGCAATCCAAAATTATTGCCTCGCCACATTCAGCCCATTTCTGGGGGACCGAATTAGGAACATATCGACTGATTTATCCACTGCAGAGCTAGCCAGCTATCAGCCAAGGCTGATAAGCTGCTCCGTCCAGCAAGCGCTAACAGAATCATCTATGCTGAAGCCAAAATTAGGACTGAGCTCTACCAAGGAAACAGAAGTAGCTTCATTGCACCCAGGGGAGCTGAAGCCTGAGGCTGGCTGAGACACACAGGATACCCACCCACGGCTGCGAACCAGAGAGCTTGTCCTATTAACCCCCACCCCAGGGGAAAAGGGAAGGAGACTCAGTGAGAAATACAAGTCCCACAGTTCAGCAAAGGAGCTGGATTATTACTGCTCTGCTCACACTGCCTGAACAGCCTTCAAATAGTTTAGCGCATCTGAGTCATTGTTAATTCCAGGAACCGATCTAGTAAGCAATAACGATAGCCAACAGCAGGGATGCTGATCATTTGCTCTTGGTGGCTACTGAGGAAAAGACCAGAAGACATTAGCTGAGAGGACAGTGCTGGATAGACAACAGAAAAGAGATCTCAATGTATGGTCAAACAGCCAAGCAGGTTGGTGGGCAAGATGTGAGTCATCTCCAAGAACAGACCATTCCTGACAGCTGTCAATCCAACAGGTTGTAGCGAGGGGTTGTCCTTCTCCTCCAAAGCATTGCTACAATCTACTGACAAAGACAGAACACTGGATTTGATGTTGATCTCAGCCACTACAGAAATTCCTTTGTTTTCCTTGTCTCAACAAGAATAGCTCTGTGTGCCATTTGAAGATCTATTTTATTTATTTCCCATCTCTTCATTCCCATTCTCCATTTTTATAGATCTATTGGCACAGAAGTTGGATGTTTCAGCAAATGAGGTTAACCTCTGACCATAAATTACTGCTCCCTCAGGAGGAAGTGGTAATAAAAAAGGAAACTGCCACAACTGCAGCGGAGGACAGCAAAGGCAGACAGACCAAGGGTTGTACAAATTACAAAACCACCAGCCCCTGAAGCCCATACCAGGACTAGCCATGCAAATAATAAAGTGTGACATAAACACACACAAAACTGGACTCCATTTGGCCAGAACAATCATTCATACGCCAAGAAAAATAAGCAGCTTTCCCATTTTCCCTGGAGTTTCCTATATAATGGCTCTCAGGGCCTCTGTCACATCAGAGTCAACACGTGGCAGGAGACCACAGGCAGCTGAAAAGAGAAATGATCAAATCATCCGGAGCATTGCTTTTAACTATCATATCATGCAAGAATAGAGGGCGAGATAGCCCCTGGGTCTGTCCAGGATGAATCCAAGGGAGTGCATACTTGAGTGCACTATCAGATGTCCACCGTGATTTCCATAGCAGGATTATGGGCTCATCCCAGTCTGTAGCTGGGATTTACTGGAGAATTTACACGCTCATCTCGAGAGCTTTTGAAAAAATGAGAAAGCGATAAAAATCTTCTTTATGGTTAACTCTCCTCTAAGGCACCTCAGGTTGAGCTTCTGGGCATTAAGGAGGGACCCTAAAGTCACTGCCATCCAGGGGAAAGCTACACAGGTCAGTTGTATGAAGGGAAAGGAAAGAGAGAATGAAATTTTGCCGAGCTGTGGCTATGGGAGATGGTGTTTCTGAATGACGGGTTTATGGATTTGGAAGGTATCACACACAGGTAGCTTCTTAAAGCGTTCTTGTGAGACCCCAGCGGAAAGTGTGAGAGTGGGTGAAAACAAAACCTGAACTAAGCACAGAAATAAACAAACTCAGACATTTGGGCAATGCGTCTCAGAAAGGCTCCCAATGTTTCCCAAATAGTTTCAAGGGTGCTTTCTTCTTTGCTTCTCTATTTTCTTGGCTGATGGGAAACTTTCCACAGTTGTCCTAGAATATTTTATGCATTTACGGGGGCCAAAATCTTCTCTACCTCAGCTGTCTCCCATTTCTGCAGCCATGGCCTGCTCCATCACTCCTTGGGGCTTTTTGTTCCCTAGCTGCAGAGGAAGTTATTTTCAAGTTAGAGAATGATCTCCATTGGAAACGTTAAAAAAAAATAAGGTGATACGGAACAGCTTCAATGCCAGGACTGGCTGAGCAAACTGGGAGTTTCCAGTTTGGAAAATAGGTAACTGAGTGAGGGAGGGAGAGAATGATGTAGGTCTATGAAATCCTGGGAGTGGCACGAGGAGGGTGAAGAGGCCACAAGAGCTGCACTGAGAAACGTGGGGAGCACTAAATAAACTTGCAGGTGGCATGCTGAAAAGAAGCCAAAGGAGATGTTTCTGCATGCACCTTGCAGACAGGCTGTGGAACACCTTGCTGTGGGTACTAAAAGTGTACATGCCCTTAAGAGGAGAGTGGTTAAGGTCATAGCAGACAAAGACACCAAGAGTTATTAAGCAAGACAACACCACCTCTCTCGTTCAGCAGGTGCCCAGATGGTTGCAGGCTGGGAAACTAATCCTGGAAAAGAGTATTTCCTCACTGCCGCCTTAAATACCTCCAATTTGAGCCACTGTAAGACAGGATGATGGAGTAGATGAATCTGATATGATGTACTATGGATGGTCTTATGTCCTTAAATGTTTTTATGCTAAATGCAGAACATCACATGAAGCTGCTTCTCCCTCACCCATTCCTTTGTGCTTTTCCCAGCTGAGTCTTATTTCTTATGAACATCCTTAGATATACACAGACTCGCTGCAAGCATCTGCAGGCAAGCATCCAGCAGGTCTTAAACCTGCCTCTCTTCCCCCTCCTGTGCAAAAAGCAGAAGGAACGTTGGAGGCCAAAGGAAAGATTTGCTGCCTTTCTGCTCAGAAAAGGCAGCAGCCCCACGCTATGGAGTGCGGGCCGGCTGCTGGAGGAGTGCAGGGAGCTGGCTGCTCCCATGCTGTTGGCTCTCCTCTGGATTTCCAGCTGCTAAATTGCATTAAAAGAAGCTGGGACTGTAACTGAATAACACGACTTTTCAGTGTAAGCAACTACCATAGTTGCCAGAGGGATGCGGCCCATGGAAAGGAGGAAGCCAAGATACTCACCCAAGGGAAGGGAAGCGTTCAGTGGCCACTCACTATTAAAATGATCCATTTCTCTCCTTTTCTAGACCATTTTCCCTATCTTGCGTTTTGTTTGGAGGGGGTGGAGGAGTGACATCAACACTGCTATGAGACTGAAGCAGTAAATAGTTATTTATCACCATAACATTGCAAACCATTGCAAAATCACTATTGCTGTCCAGGCCAACACTGGTAATAAGCTACTGCCAAACAGGATCGCAAAAAGCAAGTATTAGCAGCTGACCCCGGGACATTTTCCTTGTCATTCAGGGCATTGCTTTCTTGACTTAAGGAAGAGGACAAAGAGCAGTCAAATCACACAGAATTGAGTTACTATCAGAGCTGTATGAATGTCATGACATTACTTGTCAAAGGGACATCTAAACTTCAGCTCGGGTTTCCGGGGCTAGCAGAAGGGATTGGAAGGATGCTATTATTCAGCCATCAAGCTGCAGAATTATTTCGATGTCCATGAGACTAAAGGAAAAACTCCACTAGACGAATGCTATATGCTTTAATACAGGCTAATAATTTCAGTCTACAATTCGTGACCACACTCCAGCAATCTATGGCAGACAACTCATTTGTTACTCAATTATACGGCACAGAAAGACAGATGGCGTGTATCAGCATAGCTCTATTGATTTTGCCAATAGACACTAAGAGAAGATGCAGCTTATATATTTTTAAACAATTTATATGAAAGTGTTAGTTTTCTACAGAACCTTGGTGGTTTCATGCCTATTAAATTTTAATAGAGTGCATAAAATTGGCAGAAAGTACCTTCTGAAATGCTCTTTGTTACATCTCTTTATCAGTTTCCATCTGCCAGATTCTGCTACCTTTACGCATTTTGAATAGTCCCTTCCCCCTGAAATAGTCCCACTGAAAGTGGTGGGTTTTCTGAGGCCACCGCAATGTACCTCTAATAGATTAACAAAAAGCTGCTGAAATGGAGTAATAAAGCCAATGTAGCTAGGGAATAGAAAGTCGTATGAAATCCTACCCCTGCAGGTACACCTCCAATACAATGACATCTCTCCTTGGAAAGGAGACACGTTGCAGTTTTCAAATCCTGCACCTCGCCTCTTTCCACACAAACTATCATCACTACCTCATCAAGGAAAGTGGGAGTGATATTATTACCAAAACAAGTACATTCCCTCCAGTTTGCGCTGGGCCAGACCTACTCCTCCCCGGGGCAGGGTGTTGCAGTACATGTCAAACACAGAATAACACAATGGATTTCACCTGCTTGTGACAAAACCCAAGGAGCACAGAGCAATATTGGCACTGTCTAGAACAGCACGGTAGCTAGGCATGGACACAGAGTCATAGAATCACAGTATGGTTTGGGTTGGACGGTACCTTAAAGATCATCCAGTTCCAACTCCCCTGCCACGGGCAGGGACACCTCCCACTAGACCAGATTGCTCAAAGCCTTGTCCAACCTGACCTTGATGATGCCAACATGTGACACAACTGTCCAAACAAGTAAGGAGGGTGAAAGTACAGCACTACCCATAACACCACGAGGAAGGCTAATAGGGTAGGACAGGCTGTGAAGAGAGGTCAGGACCATGCTGAAGCAGGAAAGCAGCAGAGGAGCTGGTGGGGTGCACAGGCTGGTGACAAAGGGGGAGCAGAAGGGTGGCTGTGAGAGGCCAGCATGACTCAAAAAGAGCTGGGAGGACATGAAGGGCTTCATCATGCAAAAGTGTATGCAGGAAGACCAAATGGTATGACTGAAGGAGATGCAGGAGAGCTGAGGGGGAGATCTGAAGCCATGGGGAACTGCAGGAGAAACGAGAGTTGGAAAGCCTTTTTGCCTTTGGCTGGTGTGAAAGCAACAGTCAAATCTTTCTAAAGAGGTTCTGCTGTCAGTGTTGGTGTTCGTGCCTGTTGGCTCCAGCCAGTGGCATTTGGCAGGTAGAAATAGGAAGCTTGGTTATGAATCCTGAAGGAAAGACTGAAAGGACAACTGCTTTTCTTCGTGCTCTGGAGTAATGCTGGGAAGGAAGAGGCAGTTCTTGGCCTTGCAACACCTCCATCCGCCCATTGGAGCTGGCAGGAGACCTCAATGGCTCATTTCCCAAGGCTGCCTCTTCCTTCAAAAGCAGCTGCCAGTTAAATCCTTCTGCAGGCTAAAGATGTCACCAGTAAAATCCCCATTTCACCTGCACAGTGTCAGTTTATGTACTGTGAGTAAGTCAATAAGTTTGCTCCTTTAAAAGTCATTTATGATCCTGTAGGAATGTTATATGAGTGCACAACCGCATGGAGTAAGGGTGACACACTGTGTGGACAGAGAGAAGTGCAATTCCTCCCCTCCTTCCCAACGCTTTTTGAGAGATTTGGTCCTTTTTTTTTTTGAAATCTGAGCCTGGACTGAGGCAAACCCAAAGCAGTCCCCAGCAGAGCTCTCCTTTGGTCCCTACCTGTGAAGTGGCTGAAGCCTTCCAGGCGAGCTCCTCTGCGCAGCATCGCTGCCCGGGCACAACCTGCCTTCACGCCAAGCGCTCCCATCTTGGATGAAGCCGGTAGGAATAGATCTGAGGATGTCCTTGGACTCTGGAGAAAAAGAGAAAGTTTTCTGTTACCTACTGTCGCCACAAACCTCTGATTAACAGGAGACACTCCACTTCAGAGCAAGTGCGCAGGTAGCTGCAGATGGCGATTTCTCCAGCAGTCAGTGTGGACTCCGTGCTGCGTGGAGAAATGGAGCAAGTCTTGCTCAAGGAGCTTAAAGCCAAGAGAAAAAAGATAAAAGCAGCCTTTTCATGTTTTGGTTGCATTTTTAAAACAGGCTGTGAGGTTTAACCCTCATCTGAAGTAAGTGCTGCCTTACACATAACTAAAAAAGTTGCTGTGATTGGAGATTTTGACCCCAATTGCCAAACACACCAGCCAAGAGACTAAGACAAGTATTTATACAAAGAAATTATAAGAGAGAGAAGCAGGGATGAGAAATGCACAAGTCAGTCTTCAGAGCCCACCTTGCTGATTTTTAAATCCTTGTTTGTCCTATTGAAAGCCCTTGCTATTCCCGCCTCTGTGCCTTAGTGTACGAAATCCCTGCAGTATTTTTCATTCTTCATGATGTCCAAAAGACAAAGAACCTCTGCACAAAAGAGCCTTGTGGCATTGCTAGGGACATTAAGGCTTTTAAAAAATAACTGCTTTGTTCTTTAAATCTTAGTAAACAGGCTGTGAGATGGCAGGTACCTGGCCTCCAGAAAACAGAATGTTTTGAGTTTTTTTAAAAAGGAGGAGCAGCATATATTTTTTCACTTGTGAACTTCCACTGTTACTGAATGTTATGGGCAGAAACAAGGAGAATTCATCTGCCATGGGATACAGGCTTTGCTGTGCCGCAGTTTCAGTTCAGCTTGCCAGGACCAGCCAGTCTCGTCCCCATGCCATGGCACCACGGGAGGCTCTAGAGGCATCCTTCTCCCGTTTAAACCCGAAGCACATTCTCACCTTGTGAATAAATCTAGTATCTTGCCAGGCTGAGACTCCTTCTTTGGGACAACTATGGTACTCAGTACCTGGTGGTACTGCGTAGTCTGGAGCACAACTTTTATGAGAGCCCTGTGTCTTTGGGATATACACTTAACCCAGCTTCACGGAAGAGGAACAGAAGGATGGGGAGATTAAGTGACTTTTCCAGGAACATACAGGTGGGTTTCAGTGGAGGAGCAGTTGGAATCATGATATTGAACCAGCGGCTAATGCCCTGACAACTAGATCATTCCTCCCATCTACAGTCTGACATCCCACTGAGTTTAAGAGACTGCTAATGGAGAAACTTGGAGAAGGAAGAACACCGCACGGGAAGAACACATCTGACTTCATTTACAGGCAAAATGCAGTTGCTGAGAATGGCAAGGTCTTGCTAGTTGCTTTTTTTTTTTCCAGGAAACAGCATCCAAGAAGCGTATACTTTATCTCTGAAACTCATGGCACAGACTGTGCTGAAGCAAGGGGCTGAGCAGGGCTCCCCGGCTGGGGCGGTGACTCCCGGGAGACAAAGGAGAGCCTGTTGTCTCCAGCTCCACACAGTCACCCAGACGTGCTGGTCCTGAGCGCTATTCCTGGCCCTGCGCTGACTCACTGGGTGACCTTGCTGAGAAAGACTCTTACATCCAAGTCTGCCTGCCTGCAAAAGCCATCATGGTCTCCTAAGGTTGGATTCTATTCGATGCATAGACGATGAACAAATACGAAATATTTCTTCTGCGTTCAAACACCCACTCTCTGGAGTGAGCAGTAACTGGACAGAGAGATATGAAAGAGTCCTGCTATCCTCCTATAAGCTCTCTCTGCACTTCCTTCCTTAATTTACAATTAATTGTGCCCGTAAGTCTTGTTTTTGCAGTGCCCCAGGGCTGCACCAGATCCTTCTATCGTAAGAAGGACACACCACAGCCTTGAGGCAGGTGCTTATTTTCTTGAAGTGCTTTGTGTTTATACTTATGGCTGTTCATATTTGCCTTCTGCCCTCTTCAGCATGACATCTCATCCTTTCTAGGCAGTTGTGGCTGGTGGAGGAGAGGCTTTCTGCTAGGGGGACCAGGAGAAGTTTTGGGTTCCTGCTTTGAGATTCTAGCCTGATGGCTGCTGTTGACCTATGCAAGGACAACACGTGAAGCTCAGATTTTTTATTCAATGTGGGACACAGCCACCTTGAAAAAAAATGCTTTGTAAACAGATTCCCTTTGTCATTTTACTAATACCATTCTGTTCTGCTAAAGGTGAAAGGATTTTTAGAATCTAGTTTGGTTCATTACTAGTTACGTTTCTTCATCTAGGTTCAGAGCCAAAACTCATTAAAGGCGGTGGGAATCTTCCCATTCACTTCTATTCACTTCTGTTGGCTTTAGTTCAAGCTTATTCAGTCCCCCTTGGCTTGGACAATGAAGATCAGTGATGGCAGTTTCACTATCAGTGTCTTTGTGCCACCACGTCTCGTTTCTAAAACCTTCAGCACAATGTCCATTTGTCTTTAGCAACTGCTTCCTTTCAGATTTCAAAACTAAATAAGTCCATGGAAGAAACATTTCTTTTGGCTCTGCATTGGCTGAAAGCTCATTTGCAGACATTTTAATTTTGGTAGACAGTGTCTCTTTGATTCTCTCCATCATCTCAGCACACCAGCCTGCTATTTTTGCCTCACAGGCTTGGCTGCACTGAGTCATGTAGCTCTCTCTGGTTTACTTTGGAGCTAGTGTAACCAGCCATAATCTCAGTGCTCGTCCTATGGAGACAAGAAGCATTTACTTGTGAAATCTAACAGAGAGACGGCAGCTCAGTGGAAGGAGCGCTGAGGATATTCTTCTAGCATATGCAAGAGGAAGAAAAAATAGCGTCATGATTAATGACACTTCACTGTGAGATTATCAGGGGCTCTCCAGCTGATGGCTGGATTGTGAAGCTTTGCTGGATGGCCTTCCTGGCCAGTGGGATGTCTGGGGCTGTCCTGGCCTCTCCTCACTGGCCTCCCAGGCCAGTGCTGAGGGGAACATCTGACATTGCTCCAGATGCTGCTCTATGGTTACTGAAATCACTAAGAGGTAGCAAACGGGGTGAAAAAATAGGCCAGTCTGGGTGGATCCAAAACTACCCCCACAGTTTGTACTAGGCAGCATGAGGAGGGGAAGGCTGGAGTGGGGTGTAGCACTTATAACATGGCTTTTAAAAATCTTTGGACTAAGCACCAGTACGCGTCAAGACTTAAGTGCTAAACTGGGGCACAATACCCCCCCGGTACCAGGTTAAAAAGCTCACAGTATAGGATTCCAGCTGTGTGCTATGGGTTGAATTAACCCTAGCACTTTCGTGATGGATGTGGTTAGTGTCTTGATTAATGTGAGTGCTCTGGGATCTCTAGTGTTTTTCTGTCTTGCCATGGCCAAGGCCTATCTATGCTTTTTCTTTCTCTAAGGCTTCTCTCCCTCCACTCCAGTTATTTGAATCAGACAGTTCTAATTGGTGATCGTGCTTTGGAGACGTGAGCAGAAACCTTCAGCGTAAGGGAAATGTCTGAAGAGAACCATGGACATCAACCGTGTTTCTCATTCTTAGTCTTAGTGGTAAGAAAATCCTGCTTTATCCCCAAAGAGAGAGAAAGAGTAAGAGGGAATTAGAATCCAAAGAAAAATAAATAAAATGAGCGTTCTTGGTCGCTCACTCTGAGGCCTACAGCTGGATGAAACCCATTTTTCTCACACTTTGAAGTTCACATTCTGGCAAAGGAAAACCTTTCACATGAAATCTGGCCTCTGACTGAGGAAGGTCACTGCAGGGAGAAGATCTGGATGAAGGTACCTCAACAGGATGGAGTATTTTTCTTACCTCAAATGCTGTGTACGGATGAAACCTGGCTCATGAATTTCTGCCTCATTAGGTGGATGTCTTTGTCTTTCTGCCACAGACTCTAGCAGAACAAAATACTGATCAAACCCCGTGCCTGTCTCCTTTTGTTGATGGCTATTTATTTCCCTTAACATTTCTCTTGTTTTGTACTCTTGGCTCAGAAGTCTGTCTACTGCTCCAAACCAGTTAATTCTTCCTGAGAGCCGTATGGGCCCAAGGCCTAGATTATATTTATAAACCGTAAGGATCTCCCCAGGCAGCCTCGGTTATAAAGGATTCAAGTCAAACAGCTACAAGGAGGTGCTCAAAAACAACCTCAGAGAGGAAACACAAAGAGATGGAACATCACACATCTCCCCCATGTTAAAGTTTAAAAAAAACAGACGCCAGTTCAAAGCGCTGTATAATGGGAGGTAAGTAATCTTTATCCTTTAATCTCCTATGTTTCCAGCAAAAGGATGAAATGCTCTGTGTTCCTCTGGTGTCTGAACACGTGTTTTAGAAGTTTTTCAGGCAGGTCCCCACGTTTTTGCAGCAGTGGAAGGGCAGGAAGGATTGTGTGAGGGAAGAGCTGGAGGGATGGCCATGGACGCAACCAGTGACAAACCTCAACTGGATAGCCAGGGAAGAGCCTGCCAGGATGCCAGGCAGGGACGGATAAAAGGTCACCCCAGAGGAAAACTCCTCATTCTTGATAGTTTCTAAACAAAAATAAAAATTGCTTGCAATACAGTACTTATACTTTTGCTTTGTTGTTGTTATTAGTGACTGGCGGGCCTCTTCCAGCTTTGCTTTGTGGCTTTGGATGATTCATTAAACCCTTCTTTGTCTCTTTTTCCCTTCTTGTGTAAAGAAGAAAGTTGCACAGAGTGTCTGTTAATGACCGTGTGTGCTTCCTGTCCTTCTCTCTGAAGCTCCATCCCACAGAGGAGTCATCAGAAACGTGCCCGTGGCTCTGCTGGCCCCACATCTCCTGCTCTTAGGCTTCAAACCGCCTGGTTGAATACTGTGCAGGCAATGTTTTTCCCAGCTAGAGAAACATTTTGTTCCCATTCTATGTTTGAGCCAAATGGGGTTTTTTTGAGGCCTTTTTTCCTGTTTTTGTCAAAACAAAGGAGTAAGTAAGCAAAATGTCTGCAAGAAGTTGAATGAAACAGCCAAAGGATGGCTGATGGACTTGTTGAACAGAGGACTCCTGCGAGACGGGAGGGTACAGTTTTCTGACCGAACTCAGGCTTGTGTCTTGAAACCAGACCTTGCACACACAGGAGATCACCAAGTTGCAGGCATGGCTGGGATGGTACTTTCTTTCCCTACAAACTGCATCCCTCACCAAAGTTATTCCAAACTGAGACTTCCCACAGAAGGTTTCTGTTTTGATAACATGCCATTTTCCAATGAAAAATATTTTCATCAAAAAGTTCCCCACCCTGTTTGCTCACAGACTGCCAATGTTAACTTGTCTTTCGATCCCCAAGGGACTAGAGGATGTGAGTACATAAAAGACAGCCTGACCAGATTGCAGAGAGAGGCACACCCAGCGCTGGTTTTGCAGCTCTCCTCAGGATTAAGGCAGCTACCATTGGCAATGCTACCGTCGGTGCGAGGAGACGGGGGACCACGGATGGACTACAGACCATAGGAAGGGATGGCTTCACTCCTGTTTACTGGCTTCAGGACCCATATGTAGCCAGCACCTTGGAGGTTAGCATATGCCTCCAAGGCACCCTGTACATCAAATAAATAATTGCTGAATTCATGGGACATGCACTGTTTTATCCCAGAACAACTCAGCAAACCACAAGGCACATTTGCAATGTGTCCTGCCTGTTTCCATAGCCTGTTCTGGGAACTTGAATTTACAACACAGGGAAAGCTGTCCATCCAAAAAGCGCTCTGGGCCCCCTCAGGACAATTATAAAGAACTCTATACAGCACATTGCAATGAAAATCTATAGGCCTGACAACTAAAGGTAGTCACTACCCTTCTCCTCTCCTACCACTAACACAGAAAAATGTCTTTCAATCCATTGTAATGTTCTGCTCCCTTCTTTTTCTGTAGGCACAGCTCAGCTCTGGAAGCCCCAGCCAGTACTCACCAGCACAGCCCACAGCTGGGAATATCATCTCTCTCCAACCAAAAGGGCAAGAGCTGCTTTGGAGAATACCTTTATTTTGCAGAACATGCCTCTGGTCAGGGCTGCCTCCCTCAAGCTGATAGGAAAAGCTGTGTCAGCATCAAAGTGCCTCCACCTGAAGACACAGGGCAGCATTACCCATCTAAAATTTAGGCTCATAGGCTAAACGTGTCTCTTCCCTCTATTGTTGAGGGAGGGAAAGAGGCACCTGCCAAAGAAGGTTTGCACAGGTGGGATGAGTCAGAGGAGCCTATCTCTGCAGTCACTGAACAGGGCAGCCTAGGTAACGAGCCCAGATTAGACACCTCATATTCAGACAGCCACATTTAGGTTAGATATATTTTACCTTTGGCTAAGGCTAAATACAACATGCCGTGGAGGATGCAATCCCAGGCCCTGCTCTGATCAACAGCCATTCCCTCTGCTGTGCTTCCACAACTACCTACGATGAGCACCAACAGAGGAGCAAGACAAAGTGAAGGAGTTCCCACCTCTGGTACCATCCCCTGCTGAGCTGACAAAGGGGAGTGATGCATGAAATCCTCTATGTCAGGCCAATGCCACAAAGGATGGCAGATTCTCCAAGGGATGGCCAGGCAAGTCGCTAGGTCAGTCTCTAGTTTGTGCAGGTCTCATAGACTACACTACCTTGGTCCTACAAAACACATAGCGCTTCATGGTGCACGAGGCCATGGCCCTGATATTCTGGCCAAATTCTTACAGGTTATTGCTTTCCATCTGAGTTGTCTTGTATTTCCACCAGACGCAGCAATCTTCACTTCCTTGCTATTGTTATTTTATTTAGTTATGGTCATACTGATACAACTGCCAGGTGCCTTTGGAAAGCTAAAAGCTTCATTAGGAAGGGAAATGGCTTTTCTAGCCCTACTTCAGTTCCCACGAGTATTGGGAGGTGAAGATATTTGTTAATATTAGTAAAGAGCTTTGAGTTCCTCAGATGGAATAACTGTCACGGCAAAATGAGTCGTACTATTATGAAGAGGTTCTAGTCCAGTTATCAAATCACTCTTCCCATCTGTACAAAGAGAACACACTGTTGTGTTGGGGAAGTCTGCTCTGCTTTGGAAAAGCTCTAGCAGGTTGCTAAAGGCATGTGAAGATGCTCGGGAACAAAACATGCCATTCTCACAACCGTATTTTTGATTCTGCATATTTGGAGGGAGAAAATACAGAATTATTAATAGTTCCCTGGACCGTTTGGCCAGGTTCTCACACCAAATTCCTTGTGAAACTACACACTGTAGGCACTCAATCTCAGTTAAAAGATCAGTTAAGTTTATCAACAGATAAAAGATTACCTGGGGCGTTACACAAATACAACATGATTTGCTGGAAGCTGGTCTTTAACCTCCAAAGAATCCTTAAACACCTTCCTGTAAATCAAAAATAAACTACAGTCCTATAATTAAGCTAGAATTTTCATTCTCCAGTTAAGCTTCCTATAAGATTGCTCTTTGCTATTCCATGACTACGTAGTAGTCAGTTACAGCAACACAGATCTGGAGGACGTTGTCTGTTCTAAAAATTAATTTTAGGCATAGAAAATGCATTTGTCATCTTAAGAAGGATCTGGGCATTGATAGGAAAATTAACATTAACTGGTAACGTCGTGTGATGCTGAGGAAAGCATTTCTGATTTAACACTGTGCATGAGAAATGATGCTTCCTGTTCATAAACCTGGAAATAGCAGAGGCTGCTCTGTGTTCAATTTGTTGTTTGAATTTGGGACATTTCTACACCAGGTATCAATCCTGATCTTCTGAAGTGCCCGCTTTCCTTGCAGGATAACGCATGGATTTGTAACTCTCAGAACTGTACCACTTTGTACCACAACATCTCACTTTGCTCTAGAGCATTTTACTGTCGCACACATCCTTGTTAGCGCATTAAGAATTTAAGAGTACACTGAAAAGAGGCATGAAAAACTTCTTAATACCCTGATCCCAGTTCAGTTTCACTAAACCCCTTGATACACACACAGTACAAGGTCTAATGCCCCTGCCATCCTTCTCTTCTCCTTTCCAAGATGAACCGAGCAAGAGAAACAAAAAATGCAAACAAACACTGTCATTCAGCCACGGGGACTGACAGCGCTTTACTGTGAGGCTGGAATCGGTCATTTAACCCCAGTCCCTCATTTGTGGCGTTACTGGGAATGACAATCTGTGTGGGCAGCTGTAGAGCTTCCCCCACTCCCTTATTATCAGTATAGTGCAGTGGTTTGTGTACGTTAAAAGCCATATAACTGGTGTGTGCATTGCAATAGCACAGAATAGCTCCCTCCCCGTCGCAGAAGTGCCCCTTGGGTGCAGTGGGACATCCCCCAGGACAGCTGGCACTAGCAAAGGACAGTGTCTGACCCTCGCAGCTGAGGCTGTGCTGGTCCAGGAGGCACCAGTGGCTGAAGGAGCAGCCCAGACCCGGGAAAAGACTGTGCTCTCCCGGGGTGGGGGATAAAGGGGACACATCTGCGTGTCCCCTGCCAAAACCACACTGTCCCCCAGCATGGGGAGCGCTCGCCCCTGCTGAAATCTTGCCAGGCACAGCAAGAGGGAAGGCACGCAGAGAGGTGGGAAGCCTCGACGTGTGGGTGGATCTGTCTACACCCAAGAGCCTGGAGATAATGCTCAGGTGACACAGAGGCAGCTGCTACGAGAAACCCATGAGAGATCAGGGGGCAGCTGCGTTATAGAAATAATAACTCCATGAGGGTTGCGTGGAATATCCTAATCAAGCAAGAAACTTTCTCCAAGCCCCAAGAGCAAGTGGGTGGCTGCCACAAGAAGGGAGGCAGCAGGGCAGGGAGGTGGCATTCCAGCAGGATACACCGAGCGGCACGAAGAGAACCCCAAACTGCTAAAAAACCCGGGAAAGGGGGGCAAAGACAGCCCTCCTGCAAGGGACGCTGCTTCTCAGGCGGTGTCCCTTCCCCATGCCCTAGAGCCCCTAGACCCCTGAAGCCGGAGGGGGGGGTGGGGGGTGGGATGCTGTCACCCTGGCTGCCTTTGGGGGAAGCAGGGCAGGACTGGGGGGAGATGTTGCCACCTGATGCTCCCGCAGCTCCGGCTTTGCAGGGAGAGGCAATGCTGGCAGGCAACGGGGGACAACTCGGCTCATTTCTTTGCCCCATCTCAGGCAGCGGCAGCAGCAACAGGAAATCCAGGAGCTCTGTGAAATGACAGGGAGGGAGGGAGAGAGAGTGAAGTCCCCTTGCCTCGGCTGGTGACGTCTCTCCTTCCTCTTTTTTTTTTTTTTTTTTTTTCCTGTCCCTATAAAGAATCTCGGGCTCGCATCAAACTTCCCAGCGAAAGCCAACCAAACCCAGAGGGGTGGGGGAAAAGGGAGAGAGAACCCCCTAAGGCGGGCTCTGGCCATGCCCAAGCCCCGCTGCCTGCCCGCTGCCCGTCCCGGCGTGTCCCCCGGCAGGTAGCCAGGCTGGGGGACCTGGAAGCTCCCTCTCGTCCCGCCTCGCAAAACTCCCTGGAGCTGAGAGATTCCTTCTTCCTCTGCAGCACCTGCAACTCCCTGGATAAATACATCTAAGAGGCTTTTCAGTTCGGCCGCCTTATCCCAAACTCCAAGCGAAAGGACTGCTCGGAGCAGCGACTCACTGACTGGAGGAAACTTTTTTGCCAAACTTTTCTGGTGTCTCGCTCTGCTTTTTAACTCCTTGAGTTACTTCGCACCACCCAGGCGGGCTGGGGAGCCTTCTCCTAACCCTCCCTCCCCCGGCACCCCGGGAGTTAGAAAAAGGAGGGGGAAAGGAGGAATAAAGTTATTGTGGAAAAGGGGGGGAGGAAAAAAAAAAAGACACCTCGAGAGGAGAAGAAGGAAAACAAACTCCGCAGCCCAAGGATGAAGCGGTGAATGGAAAGAACAATTTAACTGGAATCAACAAGTGGGAACTTCTGCACGCCTTGTTCTTCCCCTCCCTCCCCGCTCCAGCCCGCCGGCTTTCAGGAACTTCTTGCTGGAAAGAAAACTTGTCCCGGTTTGCGGACTTCTCTCCTCGCAAGGGATCTGGCTGTCAACCTCCCCCCCCCAAAACACAACACAAACACCCCTGGCCAAGGCACCGGAGATGCTCCCCAGGGCGAGCGCTGCCCTGGCCGTCTATGCCCTTCAGGGGCTGCTCCTGATGCACGGTAAGAGGCGTTCACACGGGGGTTTCTCCTTCTTCCCACCCTCCTCCAATTCCCGATGATCCCACGGGAGATCGTTGGGGCAGCTCGGGTCGGCGAGGGGAGGGGGGCGCGGAGAGCCGCGGGGGAGAGCTCCGTGGAGCCCCCGCGGCTCTCCGCGCCCCCCTCCCCTCGCCGACCCGAGCAGTTGCGGGGGTTCCTCCTGATTTTCGCCGCTATCAGAGATTAATGAGATTTGGAAGAGTTTTTTTCCGCCCGCCCTGTGACTCTTCCCAATCTCGTTAAGCGTCAGGATTTCACTGGATTCACCCCGCTCTTCGGTCGTGACACCACAAATCGCGTCAGGGAGACGGGCTGTTACTTACTGGGGAATTCCTTCTGGCAGAAATGATGATTATTTTATAAATATATATTTTTTTTTTTTTTTGGGGGGGGGTGGTGGTGAATGTATTTCCCAGCACAAGACTGGCGCTTCTTTAGCATATCGTAATCTATTTGTAGTTTGATATCAAGAGGATAGCTTCTGGAAACACTGTGAAGCATCACTGTCCTTGATTTTCTTGGATTCATTCAGGGATTTAATGCATTCCTGCTGCAGACAGGAATTGATTGGCAAGCATTAACCCCAGTGCATTTCACGTATCCCCTGCAGCACCTTCCCCACGGTTACCTACAGAATAAATAGAATTATAGCATCACAGCATAGTTTGGGTGGGAAAGGACCTTTAAAGGCCATTTAGCCCAACGCCCCTGCCATGAGCAGGGACATCTTCAATGAGATCCAGTTGCTCAGAGCCCCGTACAACCTGACCTTGAATGTTTCCAGGGATGGGGCATCCACCACCTCCCCGGGCAACCTGCACCGGTGGCATTGCTGGGAATGACAATCTGTGTGGGCACCTTTCACCACCCTCTGTGTAAAAAAATTCTTCCTTATATCTAGTCTAAATCTTCCCTCTTTTAATTTAAAACCATTACCCCTTGTCCTGTCGCAACAAGCCCTGCTAAAAAGTTTGTCCCTATCTTTCTTATAAGCCCCCTTTAGGTACTGAACGACCACAGTAAGGTCTCCCTGGAGCCTTCTCTTCTCCAGGCTGAAACAGCCTGAGATTATGCTCCAAAGGGCTTATCCAGCTTTTTTTCTTATCCAAGAAAAACCTGAAGCAGCAAAGCTTACAGATAAAAAGGACACCCTCCATCTACCACAGAAACCCTGGTGACCCATGGCAGCAGTGTCTCAGTTAACCCTGGAGAAGGCAGTCACGCCGGACACCAGAACCCACACCTTGAGCTGCACCTGGGGCACAGGAAGCTCACCCAGCCCTCGGAGAATTCCCGTGATGTGCTCCATCTGGCTGACACGTGCGTGTGCAGCCAGCCCCATGTTGCCTTAGTTTTAACAGCTGAATACTCTGGAAAAGTTGCCCATAGAAGGCATATTACCAGAAAGCCAGTGTGATTTCCACAAAGGCATAAATTGCCCCAGACTTTGATTGGTCAGAAAGAGATAATGCCAAGCCTTTGGCAGAAGGGAGAAAGTGTGTCTTGCCACAGGTGCTCCTGAGGCTCCAGGATGAAGCAGAATATTGTTACTGAGGAGGTGGGTGAAAAACCTGGCTAGAGATGCCACCCACATTTCAGGGCTGACGTGGGTCCTTTCTTATCAGTAAGGACCTAATATTTTGGCTAATATCAGGCCAATAAGGCCTAATAATTTTGGTCCTAATAGCTTTGGAATTTGGTCCAGATTCCCTTTCCCATCAGTGCCAGGCACAGAGAAGGCAGAGAGAAGGCAATGGCCTCATCCTGGGGCAAAGAAAGGAAGGCAGGCACATCGCTAACTGTCCCTGGAGGCAAAGGCTGATGATGGATTTGGAAGCAGTGTTATGGATGCCAGACCTTTGTCCATCATTAGGAAAAGATAATATGTTAGCACTGTCTCTGTGTGCCCTAATTAGGCTGGAAGCCAAAGTGCAACAGGGCCAGGAAGTTGGAGGATTCCTGATAGTACTGATGTTACTGAGGTATTAACTCCTCAATCGCCTTTCCCTCAAAGTTCATCTCCAACAATGAATTCAATGAAACTCTCTTTGACCTCCCAAGGCACTAGAGGCACAAATCTATTCTGCAGGCGGTAGGTTAAACCTTCTCTGGGACTTTTGGGGTCAAAAAACTTCTTTACTTTAAGGGTAACAGAGCCCTGGAACAGGCTGCCCAGAGAGGGTGTGGACTCTCCTCTGGAGATATTAAACACTTGCCTGGATGCCGTCCTGTGCAACCTGCTCTGGGTTACCCTGCTTTGGCAAGGTAGTTGGACAAGATGATCTCCAGAGGTCCCTTCCAACTCCTATCATTCTGTGATTCTGTGAAAATTAGGCACAGTTGCGCTGAAGAGGGTGACTCTGATTGAAATCCGATTTCATCTGCAATGCAGATGGAAGATTTTACAGCCATGAAAGACATTGGGTACCTGAGGTGTTGAGTGAGGGCCGAGGTGGCCGAGGGACACCTCCCTGGTCAGGACTTCCCAGGTGCCCAAGTGAAAGGATGCTCTCTCAGCTCATACCAAGCAGCCTGAGTGCCCTCTCCTTCTCCAGCAGCTGATGGCAACCGTGCTCTTGTTACCTTCTGCCACGGCTGCCGAGGTGCTGCAGATGCCAGGGGACAGGAGTTACCCACAGCCATTAAATTCATCTAGATCAAGGGATGGTCTCCTTTAGGGAACTCGTAATTTATCCAGTGCTTTCAGTCCTTGGGGGTGTTTAGCAGGGGGGAGAGACCATGCAAACATCATCCCAATAATGTCCTGCCTTATTATAGAACACAGCTTCAAAATGTTTTATGCGTCTTTAAATTTCCTAAGACAGTTCTACAAGTATCATTAAATTTCCAGTTACTTTTTGCTTATTACACAGCTTATGCTCAACTCCTTAGAGTCCTAGTTAGGGTCTATCTGCTCAAAACTTAAGATGCATTAATTATTGTGCAGATATTGGCACGTGTTTTAGGTACGGAGTGGGTTGGTTAAAAACCAGCCCTTTAAGAACCAATCTGCAATGAATTTTTGTCACTAGCAACACCTTATATCTTGCATGAAAAATTTAGTATCTTTTACCCCCTGCCATTATCATAAAAAAGTTTTTGATATATGAGCAATCCAAATAGTTTTTCAAGTATTGGAGTAAACTCAGTAATTTCAGTGATTTAATACTGGAAAACTAACAAGAGTCAAGAATAAAAATCAGGTCCTGATGGATCGCTTTGAAATTAAAGCACATTTGAACTAGATTTTTTTTTTGTTTCATTTTGCAACCCTTTCTACAAACAGAATATACCAGGATGGGCAATTTAGCTTGCTATAACATTTAAATTATACCAGGTATGAGTAGCTAAGTCAAAAGCATCAGGAGCCCGGATTCCTCCGGGTTTGCCGGCTGGGATGCTCCCTGCATGTAGCCGGGGAGGCTGCGGGCTCAGGGATGCGCTGGTGCAAATCAGAGGGATGAAGGGTATGGTCCTGCCTGTCTCTGAGGCACTCGGTGCTGGCAGGTTGAGGACTGGAGAGCTGACAACTTGGGCTGTTGATCAGTTCTAGTAAACCAAAAATGTCTCTCTTAATTGGTGTTATTCCTAAACATTTGCTTTACTGTGGGAAAATGTTATAAAAAGCAGAGAAGACTTTTTTTAAGATCGTGATATATGAGCCTCCTGCCTGAAGCTGCCACATTCAAAACCAACTGGAAATCTCTTTACACTAATTGGTCCATTTTAGGCAAGGAAAAAAATGTAAAGTATTTCTGAATACTCCCTCAACTTCTAAAAAACAGCATCATACCCAAAAGAACACTGAGAATACAAACCAGATTGTTTGTTGAAGGTTTCTGTTGTAAGGACTTACAAAATTTTTAAAAAATATTTATCTGTGCAGATTTCCCCAGTGGTCTGCTAATACCTATCAATCTAAATAAGAGCAATGAGGTACATTTGAGTTATCTCTGGCCTTTCATACATTCTCTGAATTGTTCATTTTATGGTGAAGTATTTGTACAAAGCAATAGCTCAATCTACTTCAGTTTGAAGTAATATATCAAGTTGGGCTGAATATATAGTGTTTATGTTGCCAGTGGGTTTATGCACAAGGGTGAAAGGTTTCCAGCCACCCCAGGAGAGTTCTTGGGTACAGCCAGGGGTAGGTGATCTGGTTTTTTTGTGAGTTTGTCTTCCAAATTGCCAGCACAGTTTGAAGGAGGGTGAAAATCTTCCCTGTGCCATATACATTTCAAGATGAATCTTGTCTTTTGCTTCCAAAGCCATTTGGAAAGTAGATGCACAAGGGTCACTTGATCATCAGCAAAGGACAGGATGAGTAAAGAAGCTGCTTTCAGTTTACATTGCAAAACGGTTTTGGGGGCAGCAGCAGCAACCTGCATTTTTTAAAACTAAGCAAGAAATTTCCAGGAGGCAGCGTTTGACTTTCAGAGGGAGTAGGAGAAGGACATTGAGCTTTGCCCAACAGAACTTCACAGGCTTAGGTTGATAGTTCCTCCGATCAGCCTTGCTCCGCCTTCCATTTTTGCTCTAAATCAGTCTGATGTCATTGGAATGGGAATTACAAGTGGAAGTAATTAAAAGATGTTTGGAACATCTAAACAACAGCTAGGAACAAAATAGATCTGTCCCTAGTGTTTTCCTTCAGAAAGGACACGATGGCTTTGCAGTGCCCATCGAGACATTTCTCTTCCTCCAGTCCTCGCCTTTGCACAGAGCATCCAACTGTACTCAGTCGCAGTGACCAAAGGAAAAATTAGCTACTTAAATAACCTGGCATAAAACGTGCGTAATAGAGAACCAATCTCTCCTCACCAAGTTAGGCACTTCTCTAATTTTTCTTTTTAAGGCCACAGAGAAAAGAGTAGAAGCTGCCAAAATCAACCAGCCAAGGTTATTATCTGGAAATGGCATTTAATATAAGCGCATGCTTGAAGCTTGCCCCAGGGAGCAGAACTTTCGCAGCAGAGAGCTTGCAATCATCAGAAGCAAGGCAAGATTAGAACAAATCATGTGAAGCAAGGTTTTCTGTATGAGAGGTGTGACCTTAGAGACTTGTCCGTGAGCCGCTGCCTCAAGTGGGGAAGCAGGAAGGTTCAGAGAAGGTAGGGACTCCAAGCTCAGGAGGCCGTGATGAGCAAAACTGATGGCTGCCTGTTTTGTGTAAAATCCTCACTGCCCGAGCGCTGAACACGTGTGGGGGAGCCCCAGCTCACCCCAAACCAGGTATTAACATCAATTCCGAACTGAACCAGGCAAATCTTGTGACTGCTTTTACAAGCTGATCATGTCTCCTGCACTCACCAATAACTAGAATACAAAACGGGAAAGAATCTCTTGGATCAAGTTCAGTCCCCGCTGTACAGAGGTGAATCTGGAGCGATGGGGCTTTGCCGTAGCTGAGCCAGGGACACAGTGGGACACAGCCCCACTGGCATTACTCTCTATGTACCCGAGTGGCCCTCTAAGCTCTGTGCTTTCAAAGGCTTTGGAAATATAAGCAGCGAATTCGCACACTAAGTGCAGCCGAGCTACCGCCCTGTGCAAATGTAGTTAACTTTGGTATTAGGCTGCTACTAACAGTGTAACACAGCCGTGTGCTCTGATGGACAGAGAGTAATGTGGACTGCTTTTGAGACAGTCCAATACCCTCACCTCCAAGTCCTTGGATTAGTTGGTCTTTACAGCACATACTTTTTGTCCTCGCTACATCCTACACCCCTCTCGTGCTCTCCCCCTCTTTCCTGGATGTCTCCTCAACTCCCCTCAGGGCTCAGGATTCCTTGAATTGTTACATTAGAAAAAGCCAAGAGGAATTTATCGGCCTTTCCATAACAGGAGACTGCACAGTCTCTCTTCCCTGTACTAAAATGAAGTTTGCCTTTAAAATTGTGCCTGGTGCAGAGATTTTGGCAAGCTAAAGTGGGATTGCCTGCAACCTGTGGCTGAATCTCTTGTTTTCTGCAAGCAGACGCACTAAGTGTTCCTGCTGCACTCAATTTTACAAGAAGCAATTTTTGCAAGGCTCCCGCCCCAATATCTAGAAATGCAGAAGAAGCCACAGTGAGTGCGTGGGGTGTGTGTAACCAGGGTTTGGGGCTTTTCTTGTGGCTCTAAGCAGTAAAGATTTTAGCGCTGAGTCCTTGAAATTACTGAGCAAGAAGGAAAGAACCTCGTCTAACCCTTCAAATGAAGAAAGGCTGAACAAGCCAGTTTTCCTTTGTGCCCTGCAGGGAATGGCAAAAGCATATGGTCCCTAAGAGTTCAAAATTCAGCCAAAAACCAAACTCAGGCCCAGAATGTAAAGGAAATATAGGGACCAGCCTTCTATTTTCAGATCACTTGCCTTTGTCTTCTGCATTTCCACATAGGTTTCCTTAGATCTTCCTGTGTTTTTCTGAACTGTGGGAACATGATTGCCAAGGAAGTAGAGAGGGGAGTTTTCAGCCCTGCTGGGATTGTTCTTGATTTGAGGGTCAAGGAAACTTGACCTAGTCATTACCTGTTCCATTTTTTTTTTTTACAAAATCTCCGTGAATCTAAAACACCTCAGCCAAAACGTTTGCTTCCTTAGAGCCCGCAGCTCAGAACTCGCACACCTTAAATTCTTCCTTACAGATATACTAAGGTCAGTTTGCAGGAAAAGGACCAAGCACCATGGGGCTACTTTGCCTATTCCTCTTGAGCTGGGAGTAAAATGGGACTGCTCACTGGGGTACTCCACACAAATACACAGCAGATACACATATACACATTCTGTAAAGCGTTCATCCTGTTTGCCATTAACTCATATCTCACTAACTGAAATCAGTGCTGAATACAATAATTTAGAAGTTAAAGCAATTTCCTCCCTGTCCCTAGAAGCCTGCAGTGGGTGATGTGAGCGTGGGGCCCCCCAGAATCCCAGTTCTCATCCTCAATTCCCTCACAGCTACTGAGAAGGGCTCACTTTGGCCTTTTGTAGCCATAGGGATCATCCCTGAAAGCTGATACTGAGCCTGGACTTCCGCAGCTTTTGGGTTGGGTTGCTCAGGGGTGGGTGTTTCAGATCTTTCATGTGCAGATGCCTACGACAGTGTGTCCTCCAGGAGTTATAAAACGTGTTTTTCCCCTCTGCTTCTTCACTTGTTCTTCCAGCTGCCTGAAGCCGGCTCCCTGAGGGGCCGTAACACATGCCCACACAGTAGCTTTTGGAAGCCCTTCTTGTGGGCAATCCTAATTACAATACGCCTTCATACAGGAAACGGCTGTTGGAAGAGATTGCCCAGAACCCTTAACAGGAAGGCGCATGCGAGAGTGTTTGAAAGGAGGGAAGTAAAGCGCTGTGGATTATCAGTTGCAAACCTCAAGGTCTCTGTCTTTACTTGCAGCAAAATAAATCCCCCAGGTGCCGTGTTGTCCGGCACTGGGTCACTAGCTACGTCCCCCACCTCCGCTTAGGGAAGGGTACCCGCTCCAATCACTGCCGACTCACTCCTGAATTAATGTTATCATTGCTAATTGGCAAAGAGAAGGGAAGGGACTTCATGAGCATCCACTACGTAAAAATGTAGGTACTACTTTGCTCCTTTACCCGTGAGGAATATCAGAAGCAATAATAATGCAGTGCCCAGGTGCATTATTGGGAAAATGTTTTTCCCAGCTCTCCTTCTGGATGTGCATGAGGCGAGGAAGTTGTATCAGCTCTTGCTGCATGACACAGCAGGACAGAGCTAAACAGCAAATTTGGCTAGTTAAAAGGGGTTTGTACTGTTACAATTAAAGGATGATTCAAGGGAATCTAAACAATGATGTCACCCTGAGAACCTTTTAAACACAATTTAAGCTATTACATGGTGTGAAGCAGAGAGAATTGGCTAACCTTTCGGCCTGCCACATTTTTTTCTCTACAAATGGATGATGTCTGGATTATTCTCATTTCATGTTCATGCTCTTGGGACAAGCTTTCCTCTCAGTTACACAGGTTTAAAGCTGTAGCTTGGCTGAAGACAATAGCCTGTCTTTGAATTTGCCTTTGTGTGACCGAGAACATTTATTTTATTATGGTTGTTTATACATTTTTTTTTGGTAGAATCTGAGTGAGAAAAGAACTGGCTGAAAGCTGCTCTCTCACTGCATGCTTTATAAAGGTAGAGATTTCACCGATCTTGCTGGAAAATCCTGATTTGGTTTGGGTGGGAAAATTCACTGTGAGAAAGTAAAGTAACCTGCTCACTTTGCTAGGAGGAAGGAAAGCCGGTGTGTGGCCCCTGCACTGAGACTGCAGCAACATCCAGTTGCGTGAGGCAGCCCAACAACCCCTGCTGCTACTCCTGAACGCTCCGGCGTCCGCTCTCACTTCACATTTATTTTGGCTTTGATGATCCCATTCTGCTAAGCCTCCTGGAGGCTCTCATGCTTAAAACAACTTTCCTTCAGTCTTGGCAAATTTTCTATTGAGTAAGGATGGAGCAAACAGCTAAGGCAAGAGAACAGGGTTTGGCCCAATAGGAATTACCAGAGAGAGTAATTAATCCTCGCAATCCTATGTCAGCATGAACCGAGTGGAGCATGGGATAGGGAGGGATTCCCCGGGGCAGAGCCTCCTCTGGCTGCGACCTCAATGGAGTTGGCCCTGAAATCTCACTCTGAAAGAGCCGTGCGTTTCTCACAGCTCATCATCCCACTCAGTGATGACTTTTCCAAATATAATGATACCGTGGGTCTCTGGGAAAGTAAGGCCCGGTTGTTACCGTGAAGCAGCTAATGATCCCGTTAACAGTTTTATTACTTAATCCACTGATCCGTCAGGTTCTGACTTTGTCCAGAAAGGAGATAAACCAATTCTTTGGTGTGATGTATTTATAGGTTTGGAATTGCTCCGGGGTTTCTAGGTTGTGCTCGCATTTGGATTGTTTTCTCACGGCTTTCCCACCAAGTCAAATAAACATGGGTAGCTTCATTCTCTGGGTCAATTTGGGCAATATCACCTTGTCCTAATGAAAGAGAAGTGCAGGTCAAAACAAAGACCCAGTATGGGATGACTGCTGGGATGAAGGAACTGTCTGGGCAAGGTGAATTCAGGGAGACAGCAGGCTGCTGAGCAGGGAATGTCAAAGGTTGATCTTTATACCAAGGATAAAAATATTTGGTATAATATTAGCCATGTACTTTGCCATTTTTATTGTTGTTTACTTTGCATTTGAAATCTAATGTTCAAACCTATGTGAAGAAATGACATTCTTAATTTAATTCAATAACTCATCAAGTAGTGTGCTGCCTTCTGGTTACTGAAGTTGATCTCTATTGAATTCTGTGCATAACTATGGTTGTTATTAACATTAAATTACTAACCTTCTTTTCCTAATGTACCATCCAGCATGTCAGAGCATGGTATACAATATCATCTAGGGCAGGCAGCCACAACAGGCACTGAGACATCCCACAAGTCTACAAGGGCAGACTAATGTTCCCAGGAGAAAGGCTCTCCTTTTCCCATCCCTAGAACATGTGTACAATTGGGTTTAACATTCTTCAGGACAGTATCTTCAGCTTTCTGGAGGGTTTCTGGCAGAAGGACAAAAGAAGAGGAAAGGAGACGGTTTTGTCTGGGTATAAATCTCCATTTTCATTTGCCAAACCTGGCTGGCAATTTTGAGAAAATCAGGGCCGTAAAGCTGAAAATTCTGTGCTCAAAGTGGGATTAATGGAAAAGCTAAAACTGAGCTAGTTTTGATTTCCATGGAGTAGAGTTTGCATGGCTGCAGTTCAAGGCCATTTGCTCTTCCACTGTACAATACCACAGTATCACTGCACTTTAAAACATTAATATAGGCTTTTAAATGCTCCATGGATTCGTGTCTGGCATTGAGCAATGCAACTTTGACACTCTGCCTTTCTGTCTATCTGTGCCTGGGACCTCCCTCGGTCTGACCACTTGACCTAAAAATTTTGGACTCAACATCTTTCTGATATAACTGATCTCGTTTTCAAGATAGTTTACATTAAAAAGAGAAAGGTGTCCTTTTGAAACAGGCAGCTATTGCTTGGGAAAACAGGAATAATCACTGTAAGATAAATGACTGGGTTGAATCAGTTTGGCCAGAAATAGAAGACACAAAGCTGACAGCGTGAATCTCTTACCAGCGTAAATCAGATTCTTTTGTAAAGGCAACTACTCGGTCCAGGGTCTGCAAGTGCCTTGGGCGGCTCTCGCTGCCTGTGCAGTACTGCGGAGTGTCCTTTAGGGGCTGGTTTGCTGCACTAAAAAAACTCGCTAAAGATTTTCTCCTTGTGCAGAGAGGGGTTAGAGGGATGTGCATTCACACAGATGCGGTGCTGTCACTACCCCTTCTCCTCAGGTGGCTGCTTCTGTCCTGGGTCACACCTAGTGCGACCTCACTTTGTGATGGATAAGGTGGAAATCACTTTAATGATGAACTAGCCCTTTTCCTGAACAAAAGGCCAAGTGTGATCTATAATCCAGAGCCCAGTGTTTGATGATGTGTATGAGGAAAATAAAATACTGAAGGCTTTATTCTACGATGCTGGGATTGCTATTACAGGTTCTGGACAATTCTTTCTATGTGTTTCTTTTGCATTCTTGGAGAAGCAATGATAGCTGATACTGACATCTTTAAAGCCATCACCATCATGGCTCAGGATAAACACTTCACCTTGGTGAATCAGGGAGCTAATGCTTTGCAGAGCCATTGCTTTGGGCTGCCGATTCTTTAATTCCCAGACTGAATATATCTGGTCTTGTCTGGTGTCACCATACGCAGTCTCCTTAAATCTAGACCTAGGGTAACCAGACTTAAAAAGAGACAGTAAAAGACCTTAAAGAGCATCATTAGGAGAGTCCAGGACAGGCCAATTCCTTCAGTCATCTTTCTTGTTTTAAAATCTTTCTGCTTATCCCAGTCGTGGTCTTGACATCTGCTAGTAGGTGAAAGCAAAGTAGTGACACTTGGGTGTAAGGAGGGTATCTCAGGTGCTGAGCTCCTTGCAGTGAGTGTATAGGATAAAGGAATTGAGAGGAATTCTCAGCATACGCGGGGCAAAGGTCTCTCTTGAGCTCTTTCATTTAACGGTCGAAGTGATGTCCTTTAGTGTGCATTGTACTGCTAGCCTTTGAAAGGCTCCCTTTTTGTTTTGATTCTATATTGTTCAGAGTTAAATAGTAGGAAAAGAGAAATCTCTGCCACCATAACATTCTCTTATAGGTCTATTCATTATAGAGCCCGAGAGGAAACGGAGAGTCCCCTGGACAATGGGCTGATATACAAATGAGCATACATTAACTTTCTGTGGTTGTATAGTTCATTTTGGCTGCATTTCCTTTACATTCTTAGGAACGTGAACTCAGGCATAATTTGGTTTGATGTCTTCCTCTGCCTTGAACTGCTGTCTTGTTAGACATACTGCACGTCAAGCAGCCTCTCTGCAGGAATGGCCTGAGGTTGGAAGTGCTTCAGCAGAGGTGGTGGTGCATTGAGGGACACTTTTGGAGTGAGTGGGAAGACCAGGAACAGAGGAGACCAGGCCAGGTCTGTGGGTTTGGGCTGAACTGGGGGATGGATGATGGGGTGCTGCTGGCCAGATGCCATGTTCCAACCAACAAGGATGTCAGGTGGGTTGGACACAAGCCTTGATTTTTAAGTAACTCAACTTCGGTCCCCTCTCCTTTGACAGACACCTTAGGGGAGCTCACTTGGGTCACATCTGCAATGGTTTTGGCAGCACTAACTCCAGAACAGGGGCTGCAGCAGGGTATGATACAGGAACTCCCAGAATCTCTGGATGGGAAATGGCTGATGGAATTACAGCTGTGTTCACTGCCCTAATTAATGTGGACAATTTGCTCAGGACCACAGCTCGATTGCTGCATGAACTGCGCTCTTCAGTTCATAGGTACCACCCAAACCTGTAGTGCTTTGGGCACTTTGGCACTGCATTCCTCTGCAGCACAGGTATGTTTTCTGCTTTTGTGCCTCTGCTCTTCTTCTGTAAACCAGGGAGATTAGCATTTCCCTTCCTCCTTGGAGGGATGGGGCGATAAATGTTTTGAAGAGAAAAAACAGCTCAGGAACTGCAGTAGATTTACTTCATCTTTCACTTCCATCACCAGGGAAAAAGCCATTTGAAGTTACAGAGAAATTGAGGCATTTAAGGTTGTAAGGATTAGGGCTGGGATACAGCGAACTGTCAGAAATGAATCTCTCTCCTGTCCTCCAGACAGACTTCTATAGAACTGGGGTTTGGCTGTTGCTCTTTTGCACTGACATGTCGTGCTCTCACCTACTTTGCATGGGAACGGAGCCAAGCAGATGAAAAAGATTAGAGACTAGATCAGTCATTCCTACCCTGCCTTCTGCAAACAGCTTCGCGCAGTCTGAGGAGTGTGACTCCTGCTTCTGCAATGCTGCCTGTCCCATCCCAAAGGTGTGTCCCACACTCCACTCCCTGCTAACGCCGGCTTGCACGGCCTCTACACGTCCCGGGTACCACCAGGTGCACGGCAGCGATGCACAGGGCTTGCAAGGCTACAGTTCTTCTTGAATTTCTTTTAAAGCAGCACCTTCCTCAGCCTCTTGGCCCACACAGATGCACTAGGTTGCTAGTTTCCTCGGAGGAGTAATGAAGCACACACACAGGCGTGCACACATACACAGGTGCAAATGAATGCAGCGCCACTCCAATTGCAACTATATTCCAAAAAAGCCTCTTAGTTTTCATTCCGACTGTGTCTTCTGGCACAGAGAAATTTGCAAAGCTAATTTTCAGCTCCTGTCTAATGGATTCCCCTGCTGAGTGTCTGTTACAGTTAAAGGATTCCAGATTGAGAGTGCGTTCTCATCTCCCCTGCGCACATCTATGCTGGAGGTACTTCTTGGAGAGCTGGTTAATGAGCCTGGAGTGCGACCGAGTGTTCATGGGGAGCGTCCCCTCCTCCGTGGAGGAAGGTAGCCCTCACGCCCTTACAGCCCATTTGTTTTCTTACTGCTTTCACCCCAGTAGAAAGAAGGTGATTATAGGTATCAGACTGCACAAGGGAATATTGGATTTATCAAAGTTGAGAAGCACAAGGAGAAATCCCCCTCACTGGGAGCTCCGTTGTTTTGGAAACTTGCACACTTTTTGGGAGGAGGAAAGAGCTGCAGCTGAGCAGCATGAAGCTCAAAATACCCTCTGGCACTCCATTTCCTCCTTGCCCCCTGCGCTTGCCCCACTGGCCACCTTCAGAGGAGAGGGCACTGCTGCCCACACCGGATATTCACCTGTGCCAGCTCCTTCCAGCCCCTGCAGAAACCAAAGAGAGCCTTTCCCTGGATGATCCTGCAGCCCAGGGCAGAACTCGGAGCCAGTTTACTTGAGCTCTAATTCCTGCCATGCTGCAGGCTTCCTGCATGACCTTAAGCAAGATACTTATCTTATCTGTCTTCAGTTTCCAGCAGTATATAATCGCAATTACTTACCAACCTCACAAACATGTTGCAAGGTTAAATCCCTTTGTAAGCCATCTTGCAACTAATCTTAGAAATGCAGACTGTTATTATTATTATTATTATTATTATTATTGCCATTTTGGCACTGTCCTTTCTCAGCCATGGGTGTTTTGCTATGACATCTGTACCTACCCAATGCTACAACTAAGGTTTAAGTATCAGTTCCACAAAAGATTGTCTCATTTTGGAGCACAGTGTATTGGATCTTTTCCCCCAAAGGCCCTTAGAAGGTGTATGGCACGGCCATACAGAAAACAGATGATGAATGGCGCACACACAAACAGGACAACCCATTTCACGCATCCTCTTTTCTCATACCTGGAGACTAAACCTCTAAAGCTTATTTTAATATTTCTTAAGATTTTGTCTTGAGCAAGGGTGGGAAGAAGGACAAAAAGAGACATTGTTCCTCTTTGGAAAGCATTTTGTTTTTTCCAAGCAGCTGGCCAGGCAGATCTTTAAGTATTTACTGTAAGTACACATTTCCATCTCCAGCAGGTACAAAGACATCTCTGCTGGGACATCTTGGTAGGAGAGAAGCCAAAGGGACAAAAGGAGCCCAGGCAGGGTCAGGGCTGGAGCTGGGCATTGTGTAGGGTTAGGATGAGGGTCTGGGTTGGGGTTGGGATTAGCAGAGAGCAGTCTACTGCCTGAGCGTGAGTGGGGTTGCGAAGGTGATGCCAAAGGAAGATGGGAGCTGCAAGTCTCAGGGAATGAAGTGAGCTGGAGACAGTGGAGACAGAAGACCACAGTGCAGAAAGATACCCCAGGAACCAAAATGTCTCAGTGGAGATCTGTGTGGTGGTATCTGGAGGGCGAGGGAGGTATGAAGGTGTGCTGGCCATGCCTGGCTGGGGAGGGAGAAATCTGCCTCACAGAATGACAGTCATACACAGCTCTCAGGGAGCTGATGGGTTTATGGATGACGGCTATCAGGAATTCCTCACTTACCCTGGAACAAAGTACATATGTGACGCCAGCCCAGAAAGGCTACTAAACACTTAGCACCCATTCAGCCACTGCTTTCGATATATGTGACCAATAATCTGGCTCTTTTCACGTGTAGTTAAGACATCCAAAAAAGATCAAATTATTGAAGAGGTAGAAAGTTGATCTTTACCTCCAAGGCTAAGCTAGAGTTACAATTGCTTAATATTTTACTGAGCGGTTTCTCTCACTTAAAAGTGAACAGCATAAATGAGTTTTCACTGGAATATGCTATCCTGGCACTTTAATTAAGATGAAAATATATAGGTAAAACAAAATACCTGGGCATTATCAGTTTTCATGGCTATTATTCTATTTGTCAGCTGAGGTAATCCATTTGCTGCGTGAACTGCAGTGCTAAGGGTACGGTATCTTTGTGCTCAAAAGCAACATATTCCCAAGCATGTTGTCTTTGGCATGGCCAATATTTTATCTGCCAGAGCCAACGTTAATGAAAAATTCCTGAAAAATTCCACATTTCAACACAGCAATGCTCTGATGGGAATAACAATCTCTTCTGACCTCGTTCAAAAGCAGATATCAGGCAGGGTACAATATAGGGAGGTATTTCTGAACCCCCCTACCCAGGACTTTGGGTACTTTGTGCTAAGTTTGTGCTGCTTGCCTGCCTTTATCAGTGATACCAACACTGTCAGGTTGTGTACTCCCCGTAGTACCTGCATCCAAAATCAGCATTTCCCAGAACAGACACGCAGGCAGCCATAAACACTGGGTTGGCGAAACTAAGAACTGACTTCCAGTTGTGTTGCACAACAGTCTCATGTCTTTGAAACATTCAGAGTCACGCAGCAACTTTATAATGAGACCATGTTAGTATCACAGTGGATTCTCCCTTCTGGGACAATGCTGGTAAAGACACGAGTCTTTTTGACATGGGGGGTTAGGAATATTTGCGATCCATTACAGTCAACATTAGCCTAGATGATTTGTAATATATGGGCTCATGTCCTCATTGCATCGGACCGTATGGAAAACTAAGGCCAAGCAAATAAAGTTGTGAAATAAGAGCCCAGTCATAAGTAAGGTGGCCTTAAATCACTGTCACTGACTGCAAAGTGACAGTGCAGGGAAATGGAAGGAACTAGTTTACTTTGATTTGCATGAATTGAATTCACACAGCCATTTCCCTTGGGAGTTCAGAGTATCATGTACTTTTGTTGTAAGCAGGGTAGTACAAGAGGTTACCTGGTGTATGGGCTGTGGCACAATGAAATCACTGACTTGAACAAGAGAGGAGCCACCCTGAACTCCTTCAGTCCCTTCACTTGAGCCTTGCACAGCCAGACCATCCTTCCTTCTCTGAAAAGGCTTCTGGTCAAGGCCGTCCCCATGATGTGGGCAGGACTGGCAAGCCAAAGCTGCGGGAATTGTGGAAGATCCCAGCATAGGAAGGAGAGGCCATTCTCAGGAGACCTTGCACCCAAGATCAGAGACGTGTGCTGGGTTTCTTCATGTGGTGTAGGTCACTCAGTGAGTGGAGAAATAAATGAGCTTGTCAACAAGCAAGGAAAATCCCATGTAAACAGCCTCTGCACACACTATCCTACACCTGAAACCTTTAGGTTATATGCACACTTTGTGGGGCAGAACACAGAGGGCAAAGGAAAATCAAGACTTACAACTAACAGGCATCCAAAGTCTGCTTACTACACACACATCCCCACCTGACAAAAGGCAGGGCGAGCAGTGTAAGTTATTCCCCCCCTGTTGTCAGAGTCCACGATAGAGTCTACTATCAACAACCGCCTGTAATGCCCTGGAGACAGGAGAAAGCCTGACAGCACACAGATAAGAGCAGGAGCTGATTTGATGCTGTGGTCCAGCACATAGACACAATGCAGTGTAAATGCTCCGGTTTCAGCCCCTGGAAGGTCCTCTCTTGCCAAATTCTCCCCTCCCTTGGCAACTTTTTAAATGGCAGTTACTCAGTGGGCAGCGAGAGCACACCGTGTTCCTCCCGTGTAGACAAGATCTTTGATGTGCTCACACTCTGAGCTGTTACCTTTATTTCAGCTTTAAAAGGGATGCGCAGGGAGGGACAGGTTCTTGCCAATCACAGACTTGCCTAAATATTTATCTCTGCTAAAAACAGTTTAGTTTCTGGATTTAGCCCAGGGTTGATTCTGATGAGAGACATCAAACACAATGTACATGAATCAGGGACAGCACATCTGGCATTGCCTGTGTGCTGTAGGAATATAAATAAAAGAGCCAGTAAACTCCAGCTGGTGAGTTATTTGTACTGCAACAAGGCTGTCAGCTTTCTAATATCACCACCCAGTGAGAAGAGGGTGCCACGAATCACTTGGGGCTGCTCCGTGGTCCCCTGTTAGCATGTGTCTTTCTCTTTGCATGAGAGGACTCAAAAGTGAAGGATCATAAATACTTTTTTGAAAATTATTTGCAAGAGTGCTGAAAAGAGTGGTGGGGCAAGCCAGCAGTGCTGCCAATATTTAGAACATTTCACTGACACGATGATATTTTATTTTTGGAAGTATCTGATACAAACGTTCTTTTCCTGGAAAGATTCCTTCTCCTGCCTGCCTCCCCCGCCTCCCTCAGACTGCTGGTGCCAATATTTCTGTTGCAACTTCCTTGCTCCCAGCCGTTTCCTACTATAGATTTCCCTCCCCTCTCTCCTGGAGCTGGTGGTCCAGGTTGCACCCTGCATTGTTCTGCTGGCAAATCTCAGTGCCTGATTCTGCTGCCCACACAGAGGCACCTGGTGCTGCTCGGGATAACCCTGTAGCCTTCTAGCTCCTACTGTGGAAGGGCACAAGCATCACCGAGATGCCCTGTACCTGCCAGGATACAGGATGTCTCACATAACCCCCTGATCTTCTTCTTTATAGCATGGGCAGAACACGCTGCAGTGCTGCAAGGCCTGGATGGTACAGAGAATGGCCGCAGCTCTCAACCCATGTGCGTGGGGGCATTTAAGTACACACCACGTCTCACCACTTTCCATCCTCTCAACCAAGGGGAGCACTGCCCTCAGAATTGATAGTGCCCATTAGTGCCTTTTATTCCATCACTCTGCAAACCGATAAGATAAGCACAGCCTTTATTTGGGCAAAATTTGGCATGGAGATGTGAAGAGAAGCCTAGCAGCTGAGGGTTAAAAAAATTGCAAAATGCCCAAAGAGTCATTTTGATCACTTTAAACAAAATCATCCTGCAGAGCAGTCACGGAGAGAAACTTATCACATTACTTCCCTGATTAGCCCAGGACACCAATTTTAGGTACTGTTGAAACAGCGGAGGTCAAATTTACTATGGAGGGCAAAGATCAGTGATTCATTTTTCCTTATTCTTTATAGTAACGGTTCAGCTTGAAGAACAAAAGGGCCTAAAGTCAGAGAACGTTTGTTCTTGAGTCTTGCCAAAGCCTTCTTTTTTTTTTTTTTTTTTAATAAACCATCATTAAAATCTGGGCCCATTGCCTTGACAAAAGAAAAGAATATATTTGTGTATACTTAAGAGACGGGAAAGAGACTGTGCGCCAGGGCTAGTCACAGATAAAGGAATTCCGGACATTATTCCTTGTGCTCCTAGGGGTTGTGACATGGGATTTCCTTTCAAAGTGGTAAATAGCCCTACAGTTGTTGTATGACAGGGTGGGGTGGTCACTGGTTTCTTATAAACGGGGTGAGATGAAAGCACGTTATGAGAAGAAAGAGCGGCTGGATGCGTGTGTGCAATGAACCCCTGTGAGTGGGGCCAGGGGTGCAAATTCACCCCCACCCAAAGCATCAGCTCAAAGCTTTGCCCTCTCAAGCTTCCCATGGTTTAGAGGTGCTGCCAGCTGATCTCCGCTTTGGGAAGAACAGCTCATGTCACAGCAAAATGGATTTAACTCTTAAGAGGGAGCCAAAATCTCAGGGCTTGTCAGCACCTTACGTGTTCCTCGCGGATCTGTGGGAAATAGATGGGACTTGTGGGGCAATAGGTTTATCTTGGGGTGGCTCCTGGTGTTTCCTGCCTTCTCTCCAAGCCATACAGCCTCTCACTTCGCCCTCTGGGACACTGACTGCCTGTCCTGGCCCCGAGTGGGAAGAGAGAGGGTGGCGAGGGTGGGAAACTGTAGCTGTGAGCTTCAGGAGGAGCCTCACCGTGTTTTGGAACAAGAATCAGACAGTATCGAAAGTACCTTTCTCTCTTTTGCTGAATCCCGCACAGGACTGGGGTGAACACTCTTCTCTTAAGAAAACAGAAGAGTTAAAGCTGCAGATTTTATCCTGTTTGCATTTTAAATAGAAAAACATTCAACTTTGTACTTGGATTACTTTTTCTCTTGGACTTTGCATTAAGGACTCACCAAAGTGCACTGATTTTGCAGTGTCGGGGGAAGTCAGAAGGGAGGAAGAATGTGAGTCGCTTGATGAGGGAGAAAAGAACATCAAGTTTATTTTATATTTGGATCTGAATACAAAACTATTTCCTTTCCTCCCTCTTCCTGCGGCTGTCCTGGGGGGTCAGCAAAGACTGCAGATCCTAAACCTCACAGTTAAAGCAGAGCTTAATGAGAAGGGGAAAGAAGATTTGCACGTTACTGTTATCCAAATCCTCAGGATTCAGGTCTTCAATAATAAATGTTCACTTGAGGAATCATCAGTGGAACAGGTAAATTAGCACATTGCAGAAGTTTGCTAATGAAAGGTTCCTACTTAGTGCTTTCTATTTTATTGCTAGATATCTGAATTACAACTCTATAATCCTTCTACTGTGTAACAACGCACCTGCAGATTTATTTTCCCTTTAAACTACAATGAGATCTCATGTCAATATAGGGAGGTACATGATAAAATTCAGCTTGTAAACTTCATGCAAAGTGGAAATGTCTAACAGGTTGAACTGCTGCTTCCAGTGTGGGCATCAGTTTGGACCTGCCGCTGGGGATCTTGCTCCCCTAGTGAATAAGACGCCCAGGAAAGGCTGAGGAGATTGAAGTCACGGCTGCGTTCAGTCACTGCTGCAACTCATTGGCTTAAGAGACTGTGTCAAGAGGGTCTAAGTCCATAAGGACACATGGAAGATTCTAACTAAGTTCAGAACTGGAGACTTCAGAGGAAAAATGACCAATTTTCCTTCTTTCTCTTTGATCCCTTCCTAACATCCCACAATTTTCTGAAAACCGGGGAAAAGAGAAAGTTCCCTTGTTCATTGCAGCAATAAAATAGGACACCTTCTAAAACAACTGTATGGCCGGTCTGAGGAACAACAAAGCTAAACGAATCATACAGAGAGAATTACTCAGGCATCGGCATTTTAAGACAGTAGACAGGTCATGCTTAACATCCTTAACTCACACGCATTCCAGGCTGCACAGTGCACACCACAGCTCGTGTGTATTTGAGGAGATCAGGAGAAAATCAGCTGGTGCACAGCAGTAAAACTGACCCAAATCAGTGGGACTGCACTCAAACATTAACACTTCTCCTCTACAGGGCTGTGGCACTCACAAATCAGGGGAGCACCATTATACTTGTATGAATCAGATTATGTTCTCTGAGCCCCGTAACAGACTATTGAATCATGCTTTTTTTGATATCCTGGTACAATCATATTTAGTATCTTAAATTGAACTATATTTTCATGGCCAAAAGCCAAGCAAACAGAACTCTCTGAAAAATAAACAAACAGAAACCTTTTAGAAGGATTTTTAAAAAGCTGAGCAGACCTAATACTTGGTTTAGGGACTTGTAATTTTAAAATAGCTCAAATAAATTAAGAACACCAAAATCGATCTGCTGTCCTTCTTCGCAGTGGTGGTGTGAGTGCATGAGACTACGGTGCCATTGCCCAGTGTCATGATCTCTTTATCTTGGACTGCAAGGAGGAGTCATCCCGGGCTCAGAGGAGTATTCCCACTGGACAGATGTTTGTATCAACACAACAGCTCTCATGAATAAAGTTTGCAGGATTGGTGCTTGCTGTACAGCTCTTTTTACTCTCAAACAATATTATTTTTTTTCTCCCAAAGCTGCTTGCATCCCATGACCTTGCACTAAAACCCAAATGAAATGCCTCGCAATTTTCCTAAATACTATCTTTATTCTTATGGCTCCTGTATGAACCGCTGCTATGCAGTTAATGCTGTGCAGTTGTTTCTACCCTAAGACCTTTTAGCCAAGGGTTTACAATTTGGCATCTGAGGTCCCAGTCTGAAAATTCATCTTTGTTTTTGTACTCTCCCCAAGAGTCTGTTTTAAATTGATATAAACTTTTCAATAGCTTAAGAGTGCAACAAAATGGTCAGCCTCCCTTTCCCTTTCCAGCTGGAAAACGAGTGTGTTTCTTTGAGTCAAAGTATTGCATGTCGTTGGCGAGACTAGTGGCTGGTCTCATCTTGGCTTGGTTGTGCAGATCCAGGCATCTGCGTAACCTTATGGCACATCCAGAAAAACAATAAAAACCACCAGTACTTGACAGCAATACTTGCTTTTTCACTGTATCTGTTTCTCTGTTGCGGGCATTGCTCATCCCTCTCCCCCTGATATAGATCACGCACAAATACCACTATATTCAGCAAGAGACACTAGGAACCTGTTGATTTTCTTCAGCATTTGGAAAAATCCTTCAGTAACAGAGTTCACATCTGCCAGACCAAAATTCATATGCCGTACTAAAAATTTTACTGACCGATTGAGACAAGAGGGAACAGACCTCTGAAGGAAGCAAGGAAGGACCCCAGCAAATGCTTGCTCTGCCTTGATAAGCTGTTTGCTTATTCTGTGCTGTCTTAGACCTGGAGTTCATAATTGGGATTAGTTCTCTGAAATCTCAGTGCAGCAAATCAAGGCTATATGTGTGGATTCAGGATGGGAAGGAACCTTATTAATTGCCCGCAAGCATTTGCATTATTCTTTCATCTCCCACCTTGGTACTTTTCTCCTCCTGAATCCAAACGGTGACATTTTTCTTTCTTGGTGACACAAAGTTTTCACTTTGCTTTCTTTCAGTGCTCACCTAATTTTCATTATTCTCTTTTCTTTCAGTCATTTTCATATAGTTTCTGTATTTCTTACCAGGGCTTCTGGTACTCTGCAAGAGGTAGTCAGGAGAGGTCCAAAAACAGGAGCTGCTTTCCTCATTTAATTACTTTTAGAGTCACATTTGTTGATTTTGTTAACTATCCAGCACAAGAACTAATTTTATTGTTCAAAGGGCAACTGCAGGTTTTATCTGTCTATAGGAACTGCAATGAACTCTTGGGCTAAAGAGGTGAGATTTTTAGGAAAAGAAAACTGTGCTGTGCTTGTTTCTGCTCTGTTTGAAATCAATAGTAAAAATAGATCCAGTTGGGGGTTTTATAACAAAACAGCTTTTCATTAGAAAATTACACTGTGGCAAAATGCTGTGTAGAAAGTGGCTGGGTTAGATGCAGTTTTCCAGGAAAGGTTCTCTAGCCAGGATGGTGTTTCTGGTCACAGCCCAACGGTGCCAGGCCCTTGTCATTGAGATGGATGCGTAGGATGCTGGAGACACCACGTTCCTTGGTGAAATCAAGCCTCTGAATCTGTGTCTCCCGCTACCGGGGGCTGCCCTAAATATCCATCTATTTTTAGACGAGTCTTTTTCTGTTGCTGCTTTTCATAATAAGAAAAACCTTTGAAGGATTTGTGTTTTATCCCTATGCACAACAGGAATTAAAATAAATAAATAGATCTTAAATATTTAGACATGAAGAGAGAAGAATTTCCTGCCCAGCTTTTGCTAAGCAGCGTAGGTGGCTTTAACGCAACCCGGGTCGGCTCCCGGGTACCTGGTGGTGTTTTCTTGGAAGTGACTGTGGTAAAGCAGCTTTAAAAGCAGGATCACACAAAGCAAATCTGCTCTTTCCAAGGTGACTGTGCAACCATCTCCCTTGTGCCGTGGTTTTTCCAGATGATGAACTGACCTGCTGCAACCTGACCAACCCAGTAGAGAAGGGGTTGCTCCAGCTGAGGAGCAGCGTGGAGGACAGAGCCAGCACCAGGGCAGTGAGGCGAAGGAGTCATCTAAGTGTCTGACACCCCCCGAGTCCCTCAAAGTAAACCCAAAAGTCAGGATTTGGCACTAAGGAAGCAAGTTTAGCTCTGGGCATCACACCTGGTGTATCACTCACCTCCTGCCCCTCCTCTGGGCTTGTGGGAGGCTGCGCCCGGACACCAGCAACTGCGTTTCCTCCCAACCTTGGCAGGTCAAGCGAGCTAATGGGGCAACCTGCGGGGGGGAGAAGAAGGGACTGTTGTCAACAGGCAGCCATGCTATGTAGACTTGATAAATATGTGCAGTGCTAATTCGAAGCAGATTCTTGCTTTGCCACAAGCAGAATTCCTCCAAACCCTGCCATCAAAAACATTATGTCACAGCTGCAGAGAAGCCTAACAAACAGGGGAGAAGTTGGGGTCATGTCAGGGTAACGGTGCGGTGGAGGCTGTAAGGAAGTGATTGAAGCCTTGTTCCACCGCCTGATGGAGTTTGTCATTAAGAAGGATTTCACAAATGATTTGCAGCCAATTCCCTGGGCCCGATTGGTACTTTCCAGCTTAATGCAAACCAGTGAGGGAACCAGCTTCCAGACCTAGTTAGGCCAAACTACCCAGGGAGGTTGCAGGCAAGAGAGAACACAACATCGCCCAGGGCTGCGGAAACGTAACTAAAACTGGGATTGGTTTTTAAGGAGATCGTTAGGTTCTCTCTCCCCATCTCGAGTTAAACAGCTTTTATCTTGTCTCCCAAAATAGCAACCTCCCATCCTTCAAAACAAACCAAAAAAAAAAAGGAAAGCCTCTTGAGACAGGCACACAGACAAAGCCGACAGAAGTGGAACACAGAGCTGATCGAAAACAGATTCCAGCATCAAGTCCAATGTCGGTTTCAGCCCATTTCTTCTTAATGGGTACAGTTAAGAAACTGAGAAAACAAAGTAATTACCCACTAAGCAGATTTTACTGACACTAAGCTTTTACACATTTCTGACACACACAATCCCTGCGATTTGATCAAATCCATCTCTGCTTCGTGTGGTGCATCAATTGAGTTGATCTGGGGAGGCTCTGGCTCATTCACTTCTGGATTTATAGCTCAAGGAAAAATGCTAAAGCAATGCTAACCGGGGTGGGCTTTTGTTCTGCTTCACCCTGATCATCCACCTTCCCTGTTCTGATTTCAACCCCATCCCTCTGGTGGCCTTCCCCTGGCCTGCTCCTTCTGCAGGTCAGTGATTCATCACACAGGAGGACACAGATGTTCTTTGCAAAGAAGTGTTTCTGTGCAAGCTGATATTTTTCCTAGAAAAGAGGGTTGGGGATGAGGAATGAGATAGGGAGGAGGAATTCAGCACTATGCAAAAGGCCTGGGGATACGTATTGTCCAGTTCCCACCAGAGTTTGTGTGATGCTGCCTGCACGACCCACCCACCCCCCCCAGGGAGCAGGGATCCACACCAGCGAGGCTCCAAGTAGGAAACCTTGGGGCATGTGGCCTGAGAAAAGAGGTGGTCTCTCTGAGCAGCTAATCCTCAAGCATTTGGTGGTCAGTGGGCAGTCGTCTTGCTTGATGGCAATACTAGGATTTAGCTACGGAGCATGGCCAGAGGTTGTTTTGCAAGCCACCCTCTTATCATTCAGCAGAACCTCATCCAAATTCCTCTGTAAGCTCTTGTATTTCTTAGAAAACAGCCATAGTCCTCTTCTGAGGTCTGGTTTATGGACATTTTTGAGTCCAAAGCTGAGAACGCCCACTCTGGCTTTGAATGTCAGCAGTGCTAAGGTAGCACCAAAGAAGTTTGGAAGGGGAAGAGACCTGTACCCCAGGTCAGGCCCTGGTTGGCCACCTCAGCAGAACGTCATGGCCCTAATACTGCCTCAATGTGGCAGCTGAAGCTCTTAGAGACTACTTCATGTAGGTCACCAGCAAATGTTTTCTGAAGGACATCTCCTAGCGCTTTATCTCATCTAATTTTAAATATTCCTAAAGATAGGGCTGGCATCATTTCTTCCTTTGGGAGATGAATTACACAAGCTGATATAACTCAACCTTGGGAAGATTTTAATTTCTCTCCCTAGACTCATACCAGTTGCATCAGAAAAAGCAGATAAATAGCTGACCTTGGTATTGGATCTCCTGTGATTCCAACCTCTCATGTTAAGAACTCTGATTTACAAAAATTTTATTATTGTAGCATCTAATGACCCTGTTACAGGCTGCTGTGCAAGAAAGTAGTATCAGATCTATCAAAAGGGCTCTTGGTCTCCAAGTTAAACAATGTGGCAAATAACCACATTAGCAGCAAAAATGATGTGCATTTAAACCATACTGACATTTTGCTTGAGGTACAGAAAACTGGCAGAACACTCATACGATATGGAGGCAAAATTGTCTCCATAAGCATCCTTGACACCTGAGATGTCGGAGTCAAGCTACAAAGCTGAGATCTGGTTGCATGTATTTAGTACCTTAACTCTTCCTTTCCTTAGATTTGGGCTTCTGCTGGCTGAGTGAAATCAAAGAACGCAGAGAAAATGATACTCTAAAATAATAACTTAAAACATGCAAGTAAATTTACACTTTCTTAAAAACAAACAGCTCTGTGGCACTGAGATATTTCTGTCTTCAGTGGAGCTGAGGCACCTGCCTAGATGTAGGGACAAGTTTCCTTATTCTGTGGCTTGCGAGGCACTGGAGAGGTTTCTCTACTGACCTCTTTATGCTTCGAAGGCCCATGCTACTGTGTTTAGGTCTCATCTAGAGTTTTTACCAACCAAAACAAAGGAAGGGCTGTGTTAGTCTTCCTCTTAAGCCTTATCCCGCTCTGCCCACTCAAATCACTGCAACCAAATCGTTTCAGTGTACAAAGACTTCCAAAAGGAAAGACAGGACCCAGAGCGGATCCACATGGCATATCCTGATAATTCCCATCAGTTGGGCTTAAAACATCTTTGTTCAGATCTTACAAATGTCATTCTGTACAGTGCTTAAGAATATGATACAGCCAGTCTGGGGGGGTTTCCCAACAGTCCCATGCGCAAGTGGCAGATGAACGAGAAGAAAGACTTGGGAGCCACAGATTCAGTCTGCAGATGGTAGAGGAGCGACCTGAGTGAGCATCCTCCTCTCATCCGACACACACAGGCAGAGGCTGAATGCTGGCAAAGACCACACAATGCTTTCAAATAAACATACTTTTTCCTAAATCAGAATTCCAGGGATTCCATAACTTCTCTCCCTTCTTCTCTGGCCATTTTAATGTCTCTCCAGGGTATCCATCTTATACTTTTCCAAAGTCTTTTACTTAGGATGAATTATCATCATACTTTATTGTCAAAGGAGTAAGCTGACATACAGTACAATAATTTAATTGACTCAGTAGTCTGAAATAGGGTGTCACTTGTTAATATTACTTTATGTTACATGAAAGATTTCTCTGTTAATGCTTGTTCTGGCTAAAAACTTAAATAGCCAGGCAAAGCAAATTTCAAAGTTATCATCCCTCACCAGCTATGTAAATATATGTATATATGGCCAGTGGGATGGTATTTTGGGTTGATACTGGCCAGTGCTTTAATTTGTGTGGTATGGCCAAAGGACACTTAATTTACCAACCTCTTTAACTTGAGGAACTTTCATTTTCCTCTGTTTGCTTTTAATTTATGTGTTATTTTCCAAGCCCCCATGGTACCAAAGCTGGGGTTCAGAAATAAATCCAATGGCTTTAAATTATTATTGAAAGTTGTTTCATGATTATACTTCAAAGATGGTGGGGAGTAGATGAGATCTATGGCTCTAGCAGTTTGCTCTGGGTGCCTCTGCAACCAGACATCAGAACAGATTTTCAACATGTGTGAAAGCAGCACTATTTTATTAAATTCTGGCCAAAATTTCATTTCACCACTGATGGTCGCTCCTGACAGCAACTTTTATGGAAACCTAAGGGAAATCCCTCCTTAATATTTTATATTGCCAGCTGAAAGTCTGACCTCTACTGGCAGTCGGGATGAATTATAAAGTGGTGCATGGAGTGGTTATTGCATTGCCTCCTAAATGCTGAACTAAAGGCAATTTCGTGTCTACAGAAAAATAAACCCCACTGCATTCTCCCTGTCCCCTGCCTTGTGGACAGACTGACCTGTGTGCGGCTTTCTTATTGCCTTGGTGCACTGTGTTCCCTCTACAGGAAGTGCCACCATAGCAGTATAGGAATCACTATATGTATTTCCAGTCTGCCAAGAAGTGTGCAATAATGTTGTGATTAATAATTAAAAAATAAATACAAAAAGATTACCATATCATATCCACACAGAAAAGAAAATTATCCGGGTTTTTTTTGTTTAATCTGATGGCTACTGTCACTTCAATAGAAAAAGATTTAAAAGGAGAGAAGACCTATTGAAAACTTTTCTACTCCTGCTCTGACTTAAAAAAAAGTCCATTCTCTTTAACAAAATATCCAGCCTGAGAGCTTAACTCTTACCCTGAGCGTAGGCAGCCCCTTTATTCCAGGTTAAAAGTCCGGTATAAATGTTTAAACTGGGTAGGCACAAGAGAGAAATCACTGCTTGCATCAACAGAGATTTACTGCTTGTTTTTTCATGAGAGGTCCTGGCTCATATCAAGATAGATTTCAATAGTGACTGATTCTTTCTGTGCACACGAGCAGGTTGGGGAATAATTCTTGGAATAGAGTCAGCACAACAATTGCTTTCATTATTTGCAGCTGTACAGAACAAATAAGTTCGAAAGAAATATAAAGAGGTGCCAAATTCAATCCCATTGATGTGTGAGTGAACACAGCGTTTAGTGCTGCGCTGTGACACACATGAAGTCTGTGAATTACTGCTGTTGACTTTTCAGCCTTACATGTCGCCTTTGATAAATGAGCTAATCTGCTGATAGCTACTCAAAATAACAAAGTAATTTAGTTAAAAGAGTTTTAAAACATTCCTTCCTTAGCATCCGAAACTTTCTAAGTAACTACTCAGCGCATACAAATTACAAATTGCACAGAGCAATTCTGATCCGATTACAGGGAACTGAACGTAGGATTTTGATGAGCCAGAATCATAACTTGATCCATGGTTTACTGTCTGCAGCTGTGAGGAACTGCTGGCATGACAGGCAATAAAAATATCCAGCTATCTATCCATCAATAGACAAACAGGCTCCCAGGAGTTCACCTGTGGTGTTGATTCTGAGTTGACACAGGGACACAGGGAAGCCTGGAAAGGATCTGGAGACAGATCTAGATGGGCTTCTACCTTCCCATTTTCCTACAGAGTCCTCTGGAGAAAGGACAGAGATCTTGGCTAGATTCACTTCCAGATAAATGCTATGTAGTTTCTGAAGACTCAGTAGGAGTAAGTCCTCATTTGGAGGAGGTGAAGGGCAGGCAGAACATGTGGCTGTGGTGGACGGCAGCAAGAGTGGAGGGTGAACCTTGGGGCCAAAGCCACCAGCAGAGAGATATGGCAGGCTCTTGCAGTGGCTGCTCCCCATGATGGTTCATCCGAGAGACCAATGTGCGCCCTTGTTCCTTTTCTCACTCCCAGCCTTGTCTGAAGAATGTGCCCTCTCCTCAGGATGGTCAAGTCAAGGAAGAATGAAAGCTATGTTTGGAGCGCTTATGAAGTAATCTTGTCTGTGAATCATTGGAAACACTTGCATCTGCAACCATAAAGCTTTTCTCAGGAGACCACATTGGGGGAGAGGCAAAGACAGTTTCATAGCTCACATTTTTTGATTTTTTTTTTCCCCTGAAGTCTTTAGCACATAGCGTGGTCTCTATTTTTGTGTGCCTCGTTCCCACTGGGTCTGCATATTTCCTAATCATGGAGATGTGCCAGGTTTTCTCTTTCCCAGAGGAATTGCCATAATTTGGACCAAGAAATAACAACATTCCCAGCCTTTTTTTCCATTGACATGAGATTACTGCATTTCCTAAATACTTTAAACTGTGCTTGAGTGCATGGCAGATGATTGCAGATGTTGCCACCTCCTTTCCCAGATTTCATGTTTATTTTATGGCTGTAGATCTAAATTCTGGACTTGTCATCCAGTTACAAAGAAAGGACATGTCCCCTCGCTACATAACTCAACATCAGGACAGGGTGGTGATATCTCCTTCATTCTTTAGGACTCTACAGTGTCAGAGGGAAAACAATGGCTCTGATTAATGAGCTGCTGCCGCCAAAGACCAAACAATTTTGACCTAGAGTTGCTTTCTGTGACCTCTTTCCATAAATTTGTGACTGATACGGCGATCCATATCATGGACAAGCCGAGAAAACACGTGGCATTGTACGTCCAGGGAGTTGCCTTTGAGCAGGTGTAGCCAAACTCCGAAGGTTACGTTTTGATAACAGAAAACCAGATAAAAGTTCCTGTTAATTGACACGGGGGTTTTTAGGTGTCAGCACACAAAGCAATAAGGTGGCCTTGCTGAAGGGCTTCTGCTGATTGCAGAAGGAAACCAGAGTGACCCTGTGCCACTGCATCAGGAAATGCTGATGCATCTATGGGTGAGGAAAAGCCTTGTAGGGACAAATCCCAAGAGCGAGGCCAATGTCTTATCTTATCTTTAAACACTTGCTCTACTTAGCAGTTGTTTTTACTGTGCTGGGGTTGATATCTCCTCCACTTGAGACTAATGATTTAATTTTTTGTTGTTGTCACTGGGAACATTTACACCCAAACTACTGTCTCTAGCCAGCCACACAAAGCTTCTATTTGTGGCAGGCAGAGAAGAAGAATGGGTGTGAACTGCTCCCCTTTCTCATGAGTCAGCTAAACAAATACTGGCTCCTCTGGCTTGGAAATAAATGAAAACGCAAAGTCTGTTGTTTTGCCAGAAGATACTCTTGGGTTAACAGTAGCATGCAAATATCCTGAAAGAATCTCAGCCATCTCTCCAGACGAGTTTGTGATTGCTAATTTAAATTTGGATTAACTTCCTCAGCCACTGTAGGAATGGAAGCTCTGGCTCTGGCCTACAGGACAGGGTCTAAACCCCTACTCATCTCCTCCTCTAGGAAAAGTAGGGAAAGTAGTTCAGCAGGGAACAGACCAGTAACCTACAGGGGTTTGGCCTGTATCAGCACATGCTGGGAAGTCACAGCCCCCCTACATTAAGCACTGTACAGACGCAGAGGAAAAGATTAACGGTTTAAATCTTTACAGAGAAGTTAAATTATTATCCTTGATATACACATGGAGAATTGAGGTTTAGGAGAGTAAATAACCTGATCAAAAGCAACTCCCTGAGCAGATCAGGAGAGAAATGAAATGGGAGAGAGGCAAGCAAACCACATCAGGTCTAGAGGGTAAGTAACCCTCTCACAGCCCTTTCTGACTGACACGTTCTCTGTCTGCAGCCCATCACGGGGGCCTTTGGCCTCCGAACTGACTCGGTACCCACCAGGTGGTTTGACACAGAACTCATCAGCTGGTAGAAAAAAGAAAATTGAGAGGTTTGTTCCTGACTTACAGCCAAGATCTTCACCACAAGAGCATCCCTTCTCCTTTGCTGGGAAAGTCAATACTAGCGATAATATTTCTTTTAGAAAATTTTGCATTTTGAGAGTATAAGACATTTTATTAATGTCAATGCATGAGCTTAGCAGAATCAAAAACTGGATGTCCTTGTCCTACCCAAATTCACAAGAAAAAGAGGGGGAGACAGGTCTTTTCAGTTATTTGCTACTGTCTTTTTAAGCCTTTAAAATAAGAAGTGAAAGATGATTCCAGGAACTGAAGACTTAATAAAAACACCAAACAAAGCTTGTGATACAATAACGCTGGCAGTACAGTTGTGTCTTTTCTTGTCATAGGGGGTAACCTTGAAATAAATCCTAAAATGATTACAGGCCACTGGTTTAAACACACACAGCTTTTCAATGAATCCTTGAGACCCACCAGTTTTCCCCTGGCAGGCGGTGAAGGTAACAGCTCTTCATTTGCATGACCCGTATTATCAGTGACCACCTTACTACTGGTGACCACCTTATTACTGGTGACCAGGGCCACACACGCTCTTTGCACAGCCCCCATTGATTCCAGCATGTTTTCAGAGCACAGATTATGCTCCTGATCCAGGCTCTGACTCAGAAATGCTTTGAGGTAAGCAGAGCTTACAAAACTACCCCCAATCTATTGCCAGCAATGAACAAAACAGTTTTTAAATGTCATGTATATGCCTCTTCCCTTCCCCCACTAAAATTAGCTCTAAAACTCTGACTTCCAGTTCTGTCTAATGGGATCTGATGTGTCCTAGGGCCCAGATCTATGCACAAGAGTGACTTTACACACATGAATAGTCCCTGGAGTTCAATCATGTGCAAAAAGCTATTTGTGTGCCCAAGTCCTTGTGGAATCGGGGCCTTAGTCTAACCTGCTTCATTTAGCTGTCATCACTGCGGTCTCCAGTTTGCCTGGCAATTATTTCTTTGTCATCTGATGTGGAGGTTGCGTGCTCTTTGATACTGTTCTCTCAGCTTTCCCCTCCGCTCTGTGCTGCGGTGCCCAAAAGGGATATGTGGATCTCTTAATCAGATATCAAATTGATGGTGGCTGTCACCATGTACGATACCTAGACACGTTCAATCTCACAAGTGTTTGTGAGTGCTCTTTTGGGGATAGCTACCGGGTCGTTACAGCGCCTGGAGGAATCATTGAAGGAAGACTGTTACAATAAGAAACAGAGATTAAAAATAGTTTTTCTCCATGCTCACTGACGGTCCTAGTGTGAACAATCAGGCTTAGCGTGGGAGGGATCTCCTTCAGCCAAGAGAGACAGACTTAGAAATCATCTGACAGAGAGGTGAGGGGGGTCACACGTTACCCCTCTGCCTGTAGATCCTCTCATGTTTAATGTTGGCTGTGCTGCAAAATCAGATTATCCCAGGAAAAACAGTTTTCAATATACTTTTCTTCCCTGGATAATGTATCAGTCAACCTTTCACATTTCACTCCCAAGGATCTGTGTGGTTGTGCTGTGCTTGGGCTTTTCACCGACAAGAGCAGAATGTTACAGTCTAAACTGAAGGTTAGAATAAACTCTCAGCATTAGAAATGGTGCAATGAAGCTCTGGACAGAAGGCCTGACAGAAGGGCTCTTTCTCTGGGCTATCTTTAGCATGGTGATGCTATGCTCTCGAGTCTTACTGTAGTCAACTTGCGTTGGCAACAAGGAATTGAGGGCAGGAATCCAACATCAGATGCAACACGTCACTTCCCAGGAGGACCCTGTCTTTCTGCCTCAGTTTACAGTGGGGATGTTGTGCTGAGACCTATCTGTAGCTCTGCAGGAGGTAACAGGCTCTCTGCTACTTCTGCAGTCTTATTACTCCAGCATCTTACCTCCAGCCATGCCAGGGGGCCTAAGGGAGGATGCTGCACTAGGTTCCTCACCCCACCAGGCAGCAGTGTTAGCTTCACTGAGAAAATGTTGGGGACATCCATCGTACTGATGCCATTTCCTGGGCCTTTATACATCATTCTGCAGAGCAGAGCCTGCCCAGCTGCTTGTTCCTCTGCAGAGCTTTGCTACAGTAATGACATGGTTGGCACGAGCACTCGTTTTTAATTTTATGACCCTTGTAGCCCTAGAGCAGGACCAAAATTATTTAGCAGAGAAGAAGAGAATGTTCTTTTAGGCCTGGACATTGTCATTTGAGCTGGGCAATCAGAGCACATCAGCTTCAGCAGGACTTGGTCCAGCAGCACAGGTCTCCCACCCCACTCGGCGCAGGTTGTAGGTCCTGGTTTTATAGCGGACCACAGAGTACTACCTCAGAGAGATGTTCTTCAAAGTTTGAGAGGTTTTATGTAAAGTGCAGCTGTGAATAACTTTTTTTGAGAAGTATGAGACATTTATTGATTAAAGCCATAAAACCAAAATGGTTTTATGTTCATTCTAAGAAGAAGGAAAAGCACTGCAACTAAGCGACATGGCAGATTTAAATGATGTTTTTCTATGGGATGCCAACATTGGGTTAATTTTGCCCTTCCGGAACTAATTCGCACCTGCCTGTGCTTCACAACCCCTGCCATCAAAAGCTTAGCAGCCAGTAGGAGACCTGCACATAATGTCCCAGAAGACTCAGTCTTTGTACAAGCTGAACAGTATCTACCTCCATCCCAGTTGCCCCGGCACCATGGAACTGGTGTGAATGAGAATCCAAAGCTAAACAGACGTTAGGGTGTGGGGTTGAGGAAAGAGAGGGGCTGCTCTGCCCAGCAGGATGCTGCCTCCATGCCTGTTTCTCTCTGCAGGAAGCTGCTTGCAGCATCATAATGCCTTCTTAAAACCATGAGTCTCCTCAAATATATAAACCAAATATGAAAGGGGAGTAGATCCCTTTCTTCTCGTCCAACATGCCCCAGGGCTGTCCTTGGCTTTGCCTCCAAAAAATGAAGCCTAGCTCTAAAGGGACCACAGGAGGTTAAAAATTTTGTGAAGCATCATCCTGCCAGTTCTGGTATTTAGGCTCCTGATGGAGCACAGCCTAATCTCTTCCCCCACTACTCTAGCAGTTTTGCCCTCCAACTTTTTTTCCCCAGTCCACTCAGGTTTGGCTTTGGTGTGCCAGAAAGTGCACACGCTGTGTTTATATAAACCCCCTGTCACCTGGCAGCAGCGATCAAATGTGTGTGTGGCAGAGGAATTTCTCCTCCTGTCCTCCGTGGGGTAGAAAAGCACTGAAATTACACTTTGCTTATTCTTTTCTTCAGCTGCCAAAGCCAAAATAAACTTTGGGAAAGAAGTAGCTCAGAAGTATAAACAGAATAATTGAAAAATACTTTTCTTTCTTTTAGCAAAAACAGTCTCAAATAGTATAAAAGCCCAAGGACCGCGTTGCTCTCCGGTCCCAGTAACACCAGCTGCCTGGCACTGCCACAGACCCCGCCAACAGTGTCACACTTGCTCCTGAGAGGTAAAATTCAGGCCTCTTTAAAAGGCCACCTCGAGACATCAGCTAAGCCCCCTCTAAGCCCTAAGAACAACTGAAGGCAGAAGAGGAAAGAAATAAAGGATTATTTCAAACCCCAGGATTTGCTAAGTCGAAGCGGCACCTGGCTGAAGTCACAGCATAAACAGCCCAGAGCAGATCCCAGTAGGAGCTGTGTCCCGGGAGAGCCCCACGGGACCCCCACAACCCCCAGCCAGCAAATTAAATGACACTCGACAAACGCATTCAAAACTGTTGGCCATTTTTTGGATTGTTTTTGCAAAGCTCAGCACGTGGTCTTAAGACACCGAAATATCTCAGCACCATGAGATAACGCATGCTCTGTTCAGCCCATGCTCGGGGTGAACCGGTTGTTTCTAGACACTGGAGGGGACTCGGGGTCAAGTGCAAGGGTGTACTTGCCTGGTCGTGTCTCCTCCTGCAGAGTTTTGGGGCTTTTTCTGTTGATTCTTTGCTAAGTGTGATGCTGTTACATGTAACAGCAGTTTTTAGGTAGGGAGCTTGTGCTGGCCAGACTCCAGCTTCTTATTCTGCAAAGGACTTTGGAAATAGAGCTACAGTGTCATCAGTTACACAAAAGTGGGGGCAAGGGGGATATCTTTGATGCTGAAGCAATGGCCAGGACTAGTTTAAAGTCTCCAGGTCTACAGGAAGGGTCAGAATGTCTCCGAAGGGAGTCCAGCAAGACGCTGTCTGGGCAGGGTCCCCCCTTGGGAAGGATTCTCTGGTGCCATGAGATTAACTGGTCTCTGCTGAGTTACTGATGGGAGTTCGAATGGCTCACGGAAGAAGCTGGACTCTCCAAAGCGGGAGTGATTCACTCTCCACACTGCGAGAATATGCCAGGCTAAGAGCATTTTTCTCAAATCCAGCAAGAAAGAGATGAGAGCTGGGAGGTGGGAGGCAAGAAAATCACTGTTTCATCCAGTTGAAAAGTTAAACCCTAATGTTTCTCTTTTTGCTAGATATGTTATCTTTGCTATTCTGCTGAGAATAATGCCTCTGTTATAAGCCCAGCTAAAGATTTCTGGCTTATCAAGTTCAAGGCAAAGGAGAAGATATAGATTTGAAGAGCAGGAGGGGAAAGAAAACATACGGCTTTAATGTCAGAGCTTTGGAAATTGAGATACTTATCTAAGTCTGTTTTCTCCTTTCCTTGATAATGTTACTTTTAATTTGGACAAGGAACCCAGCCTGGCCAACCTCACTTTTGTTTCTTCTCAGTTGCACTTTCCAAAAATTATATTGTCATAGATGTACCCTCAGATATGCATCTCACTGAGGACAGTTTCATATGCAGAAGACATTTCCCGAGCCAGGAGATGACGATGAGAGAGACCTTTATCACTACTGTCACTAAAGACCGTTGTCATCAGAGACCTGACAAACCTCGTCACACTGATGATGGCGCCCCAGACACCACCACAAATTTGCTTTGGAGCTTTACAGCCACCATAACCACAAAGCTCGCTATTTAGTTCAAATGCAGTATTTGTGAGTGGTGCTTTGGGAAAAAGCAGGCTTTTAGTATTGCATTTAATACAGTGGTGAATCAAAGAGGTGCTCCCCAGAATTATTGTTTTCTCTTCTCCCCTTGATTAAAATGTAACATATGAGTTTACATATTAAATTATGTCCCAAAGATCTGACTCCTTCCACTTTTATATGTGTGTAAAATCCTTTTGAAATGAATCTGTTCTCCTAAAACTGCAATAATTCAGTAATAAAGCTAGCTCTAAATAAAAGGAGAGAAAGATTATTAGCAAGTGCTCAATGATAGAAAAGAAAGAGACAAAGTAAACTAAAAACAAACTAAGAGGATTTCCCGACTAACTCCACGCTCAACTGAATTGCATCAGTATAAATGCAAGCACTGTGTGGGCCCCCAAATTGGGAACTGTTTACAAAACAAAAAGCTTGCCTCCGCTGTATTGTGCCTGTTCTACCCACACTGAATAGCCTGTCTAATGATGATTTCTTCTTTATTTGGGTCAGGTCTTGCCGAGGAAGAATTTTTTGAGAAGCCAACGCTAAGCATTTCAAAGGACCACATTGTCATCTTACCAGGAGAAACCCTAAAAATAAAATGCAGGTAAGGATTGCTCCAGCGATGCTGGATTTGTTGGTTGTATCAATTCCCTGTATCGAGGACAGCTTCTGGGCAGGGGAGAGCAGCGACTGATGGGCAGCCAGCTGGGAACCGGCGCTCTTTGCCCTCATGTGCATGTTGAGGTGGAGGAGAATTTGCTGGGCTGGGAGGAAAGTCTCAGGTCAGCATTCAGCTTGGCCAGATTCTTTCTGTTGTAAAATAGCAAAATCCTGAGTCAGCACACGGGAAAGCTTATGGGAGGGGGATGTACCATGCTTAAGGACATGGCTGGAAAATCCTCATCTGAAAATAGATTTGGATTCAGCTCCTCTGCAGCTAAAATCACTCTTTTGCTCCCTGTCCATAAGTACATGACAAACAAGACCACCAGGGCATGTCATTAGCTCTTTACATACATATATATGAGCTTAAACTTCCTAACCTCAAGTACTATCTAGCCTATAAGATGACAGTTCAATAAACAGCCGTTAGTATGCGTACATTCAAAGACCTGACCCGTTCAAACATACCATATTCTTTAAATCCAAGATAACCTGGACTCATGAAAAAACCAGACTGCTGATACTGCAAATTACGGCAGCTCTTCAGTTCTTGGCACAATGTGTAAAAACCAGCCATGCAACAAACCAGCAACATGTTGGTAATGACGTGTTTGGAGGGAGATGATGCCCTGGAAATGGGGGCTGTAGCGTTTGGCCCCGGCTGACTGACACACAATTGTATATAACACAAGGAGACAGAGCGCTTTCTGGTGTGTCAGCCAGCCAGTAGCTTGCTCGGGCACACAAAAGGCCTCAGACTGAGATGTACGTAGGCGTCACTTGTTTGGAGTGTGATTTATACATCAAGCTACTGTGAGAGGGTGTTTTTTTAATTTCTTCTGAGAGTGTTGTAAGAGAGAAGGCTTAAGGTAACACAGAACGTCACAGTTTCTCTCTCTCTCTCACACATACATTATTTTTACACCTTCTTGCAAAGTCCCCTTGACTGTAGCCACTACGTGGATGGTTTCTTTCAGAGGAACTTACTGGAAACAGAAAGAAAAAGCAGTGGGAAGGTGAATCTAAGCTGTAGTTTATGCTGACACATATGTCCCTTCTCATTTTTGTCCTAGTCCATTTAACGCACTGGTCTAGTGAAAGATAAACTGACTCATACTGTGTAATAAACTCATACTGTGTGATAAACTGACTCAAACTGACTCATAATTTGTGATGTCTCCTGGAATGTAAGGCAGGTTTTCTCCAAACACCTCCAGCTCACTGTGTGGCTTAGGAGGTCAAAACAACCTTACAGTGGTATTTTTAGCTCAGCAAGCAGCAAGCATGATGGCAATAAAGTTTAAACAGTCCTTTAAAATCTAGGTGTAAGGTGGACATGAGTTCGGTGTAGGGCTCCAGGCCAGCTAAATCAATACTTTTCAGCAATTCTCCATCTGCTGCCTTTTCAATCTGTGGGAATACCCTATTTTCCTCATCTCACCAGATGAATAAATAGATGAAGAAATTCTTAGCACTTCAGTCCCGAATTGCTTTATGGATGCAAAGCAATAAATCCACAGGACAGCTCTGAGAAACAGAAACGTATGCTAGCGTGCATGGGAACAGAGCTCCGGAGCACTTCAGCTCCTTGACTCACGCAAGAGCTGGGAATAGAAGCTGGAAGCGGGACTTCTGCACATCGAGTGCAAGATTCCCTGTCTCGGGTCCTTTGCGGATGTCTGTCATCCTGCCTCCTCTGACACACCAGCATCTGCACACTCACAGATTAGCTCCAAACAGTCCCAAAGGCAGCTCTGAAGTCCCTCGTGCTTCCTGGGGGCATTAGGGCTGTGTGGAGCACAGCAGGAGACGGCAGATGGAGCAGGTAGCTGCCGAACTGCGGTAACTCCGTGTGAACATCTCTTCTCCCTTAAAGTCCATTCATTTGAGGTTCTTGGCCAGGTTTTCCTGATTTTTGGCAGCCTGGCCAAAGCTACTGCCGTGACTCCCCTCTGCCAGATGTGTGAAAATCCCAAAAGCAGTAGCCAAAGTCTTCATCTTCCACCAGGATAAAATATGCAAGAGGAAAAAGTGGGAAGCATAGGCATCCAAAATCCGTGACCTGCTCTGCAGAGCCACGGTTGCAGTATTCCAGCCCTGGTGGACACCAGACTGGGTGATGGTAGAGGAGCAGGGACATGATGACATGCTGGGAGCTGAGTGACTGAATGTGAAGTGGTATTGTTCCATATTTCAGGCCAGGAGTCCCATTTCTTGACAGAGGTGGTGATTACGTCAGTAATGACATTAGTAAGGTGGGGAAGGAGCACTGAGTAGGGATCTCTGCGTCACAAAATAATCCAGTGCTCTGAAGGACAGGAAGCTGGTATGATGGATGAGGTGGGGTTGTCCAAGTCAAATGAGGGGTGAGGCTGCTCACCAGAGAGGATATTCACACTTTTCCCAGTGCTCTCCTTCAGTTACGTGCTGGGAATAACCTCAAGAGTTCAGCCCTGTGTCCACATCATCTTCAGGAAGGCGACAAGAGGACGGGCAGAAACGGGGGCCAAGAGGATGTTTGTTTAAGTGTCACTGAATTTGCTGGCAAATGCGTTCCCCTATTGCACCTACTGACCGCAACAAAGCCACTGGCGCATAAAGAGTAGTTCCAGTTATTAGCTAACTGGAAACTTCACACAGCTTGCTAGATAAGTTTGCTGTTAGATCTCTACACTGAGTCAGTGTGCCTAGACCGGATTTCTCCCTGCCAACACTCAGTTGGGGAAATCCAGAGGTTCTTATTCCTTCCTCACCTCAGCAAATGCCATTGGGTCAATTGGAATTCATTGAGTGAGAAGGGGTGAGTCAACCCCCTGTCCTTTGGAAGAATGGCTTCTCTCTGCAAAGACAGACCAACAGAACTGCCTCCCTCTGATACTAACTTCTTCCCAGAAAAGCCCACGGACGATTACCCACATACCCCACCAGTTTCCATATTGACCACCAAAAACCAGTCTACTACAAAAAGACCACAATCTTCACCTCCTAAGCATGTAGAGCATGTACTAGTACATCATGAGAGCCCTCAATGAGTAGCCCAAGCAAAAGATATTTGATAGATATTAGATTAGATATCAGGAAGAAATTCTTTGCTGTGAGGGTGGTGAGACACTGGAACAGGTTGCCCAGAGAAGCTGTGGATGCCCCATCCCTGGAGGGGTTTAGGGCAAGGTTGAATGGGGCTTTGAGCAACCTGGTCTGGTGGGAGGTGTCCCTGCCCAGGGCAGGGGGGTTGGAACTGGATGATCTTTAAGGTCCCTTCCAACCCAAACCATTCTATCATTCTATGAATCTATGAAGAGAGCTCCAGGAGCTCCTGCTCCCATGGTGTGGTCTGATGTTTCCAGCACAATAGGACTACCACAACCAGTGCCTGTTACCGAGCTAACCTAGATCAACCGAAAGCTCTCTTTGAGTCCTGCAACAGGTTATTAAAAGGCCTTACTTTTTGTTGGAGAACCACATCGCATTGCATTTGACATTAACTGTGATCAGAGATAAGACAACGAACGGGTCAGGTGGGTGGAATGGTGCATGGTCTGCCAGCTTTATGTTCTCCTGCCATGACAGGGTGAATCGAAAAAAAAAAATGTGTCTTGAGCAGATACTCTAAGATTTGTAATCTGATTAGTTCCAGACCCTTCACAAAAATCAAGATTGAGTCACTGCTGATTAAGCAAGAAAGGTGATGCAAAGTTACATAAATGTGCTCCTCCCTCCATGCAGCCTTAGTATAAGAAAATACAAGTTCATGTAGCTGTTAAAATATGCAAAATCCTCAACTTGGAAGAAACATATAATTTTAACAGGTGCTTTCTAATGTTTGAAGTGGATAAAATAAAGTGTTATAAAAACAAACTCATACTCAGGGAGTGTGTTAAAATAAAACCTAAACTTTGTCTGAAGTCATGACTCTATCTTTAATTTTGGTGTGTTGCATTGACAGGGGAGCGACATCTGTGAGCTGGCTTTTGAGGGAGAACCAGAAGGAAGACCCTCGGGTGCACATCAGTAACTGCCGCAATAACACAAGGCAGAGCTGCAGCATGCTCGTCCTCAGGAAAGTCATAGCTAATGACACCGGTTACTTCACCTGCGTCCGTGATGACTCCCCATCTAATGAGGATCTCATGGCCAGGATTTATGTGTTTGTTAAAGGTAAGAATTTCACTTTATTTTGTTGTTATGGCTTTTTACGGGATCTACGCTAGGTAGAACAAGAAACCCAGTTCAGATGCTTTCACAAATCCCACCTCCCCACTGGCCCAGCACTGAAGCACACACCAGCTTTGACATTTTGAAGAGGGACAATATATTTGAATTTTCATGCCAGCTAAATTCACAGGGACCCAGATGTGAGAACCAGAAACTACCCATCTTGTTCAATTTTGGGACTTCTCCCATCTAGTTTTGTGTTTCAAATAACTGATACACTGATTGCTTTAAACCTCTTTTCTTTTTTCTTTTTACTTTTAAGACTAAAAATTCTCTTATCCTAAAGGGTTTTGCTATCACAGTGCTTTTCCTAAGATTCATCCCAAATACCCAAGTCCTTTCTCTTTCCTTCCTCCCCAGGCACGAAACTCCCCAACAACATTCTTTGTAGTTCTTTCTCCTACACATTTAGATACTGCTTTGTCCTTCACATCTGTGACACACACTTACCAAAGCGGGATGACTGCATTATACATATTTCACTGTAAAAAAATGGCCCATTGCTCATTTTTGTCCTCATTGAGCTACCTCTCCCCCATGTGTCAGAATCGCTGAGTTCAGATCCAGTAATAAATGCAAGCAGAAACTTCAGAGGAGCGTGGTCCTCTGTGATTAAGTGTATGAAACATCCTGAACAACCATTTCTATAATACGAATTTTTGTTAGAAGAATATTCCCCCAAAATGCTGATATTTTTTTCAAACCTAGTTGACAAATGCATTACTAAACCACTGAATCATCTTGGATATTCCAAGCTGAGATTGGGAGTAGTCAGATAAAGGAGCTGACTTTTAGTGTCTTGAATAAGGGATGACATGAACTGCTTTGGTGCTGAACAGGCTCACTGTTCAGTTCCCCACAAACTCAGGAAAATGAATTAATTTCATTTTTCTAGCAAATGCTAAAATATGATTCTTTGAATCCTTTTACTAAAACACATGCTAGAGAGGCAATGAGTTTGTCTGATATTATTTGAATAGTTCAGCAAACCGACACAGAAAACCCATGTACTTGCTGGGCAGCTCTGATAGTCTCGTGGTGTTGCTAATGATGATGAAACCATCACGGGGTGCAATGTCCATCCCAAGGGTACTGTGATACACCCACACGGCTAAATTCAACTTCTGCACTACTAGGTGAACACACCTGTTTGATTCACATGGATAACATTTTCCTGTCCCCTTATGTATCTTGAAAATAGTCCCTCTCTACCCTTATCCTGCTTTCCCAGCAAGTCTTCCTCTTATTGGAAAATAGCTTTTTGGTGTTACTTGTTAGTTCCTGCAGTCATTTTTTTTCCTCCCTTTCTATTTCCTTTTTTTGATTTTTTCTTGTTACTCTAAGCCCTGGTTGCTTTATCCACCCTAGTTCTTGTGCTGAGCTGTTTCCTTTTCTCATTACACACTGCTCAGATGCCCCACATCTCATATTGTCAACCCAGCCCAATGCCTACGCTTCAGGAAACAGCACATTGAAAACTCCATTCTCTGTCCTGATTCAGTGCCCTGGCTGCCTACCCAGGCCTTCATTACTCTATGGCAGGAGCACGTGCAGGAAATCTTATGGATCTTTTGGGACCTCCTGAGTGTTTTCCCTAAGAAAAATATCTCCAGTTATGGAACACTTACCGGCGATGTGCTTGGAACGGTGCACATCTAAAAAAAATCACAGGATGTCCCCTTGCTTGCCTGAGTCTGCTGTGCCAAGGCTCCCCTGAAAAACAGGGGGTTTCTCTAAATCATCTTCCAAGATTGTCCTCTCTCAGAGGCAATTTGTGTCAGATGCCCTCCCTGCTCTAAAAGCTCTTACACTCCTGTGCTTTAAAAGTCATTGAAGGAAAAGTGGGTAGAAAATGAACCACTTTGAACTATGCGCTCCACGGGTGAAGGAGAGAGAAAGGGAAGTCAGCGGGGACCCTGCTGGTCCATGTCTGGTGGGCCAGTTGCTCCTCCACCCCAAAGCCCAGCTCTGCCACGCTAGTTCAGTCTATAAACTTGCAAGTTTATAGACTGGGATCCGGCCTCCCAGTCTGAGGAAGCTGCTTGGCCCCAGTGAAATGAAGCTATTTATACCCCAGTGTGGATGCTGTCCTCAGGGCAGGCTCTTCCTCCCATTCAGTTCCTGTGTATATTTGTTGAGAGCCAGCAGGCTGGTTTGGGGACAAGAAAGCTGTTCTTCAGTGAGGGCTCTACGAATTCTGGAGTTAAGCAAGGCATTCAGAACGTACCTATGATTTCTTCAATATTTAAACATGCCTTTTTAAGGTAATTGGCCTGACAGCGTCTGGGCATCACTGAGAAGCCCATCAGTTGGCTCCAAGTGAAGAAACTCACAGTTCCCGGTGAGTGCCAGAAAAGGGTGAGGTCCAAAAGGCATCTCTCTGGACGTTTTGTGGAGAGAGCAAGTGCTCAACAGGGTGTTTATGAGACTGAGCCAGGTGGAGTGAGAAAATATTGAGCCAGACCCCAAAGGCTGGAGATTCCTCTGAGGTTACAAGCCATTATTGCCAAAAAAGGAAGGGGAATGGTATTTTTTCCCTTCGTTCCTGGCCTGCTGCTTGACACCAAAATGAGAACATGATTGTATCGGAAGCCCTGCTTATTGGCTATTATTTCCTGTGCTTGCTTCTGTTTTTACAGCCTCCCTGGTGGAGTTTCTAAGCTCTGTCAGAATCTGGCATCCAGCAGCTCTCCCCCCCGGTGCTATTGAGCCGTGACCCCAGCACATCAGTCAGATCATAAGGGACCCGCAGGCGGCAGGGTCAGTGGCCATGCCTCAGCTGCGCCCTGACAGTCTGGAGGGAGGGAGAACTCAGGATCTTAATCCTGAATAATTGTTCCCGAGGCCTTTTCTGCTTCCCGCTGCAGCTGCAAGTCCCAAGGATCGTAATTAAAAAGTGAGACAACCCCCTTCTCCTGTTGCCTGTCTCCTTGTCGAAAACACAATGTAGCTCAGGGCTGGAACAGAAATAGGTGGGTGTTTTTAACTGCGTTGTTCAGCTTCATTGCGACTCGAGGGATAACCTCTGCCGTGAAACACAGTGTCTGGACGAACACAAGAAGAGCAGCCAAGCAACTCTCTGGTGGCTGCTGTCAGAGAAGAGGGTGAACGGGGGAAGCTCACCCTCAGCCCACAGGATCTGCTGTCTCTGCTGAGCCAGCTCTGGACCAGACGCAGTAAAGACAAGTCTCCCCTGCAAAGCAGCTGCCCATGTAGGAGCCCACGTCAGAAACTCTCATGTGGACGGCATTTCCACTGGAAATGCTGCCAAAGCCAGGTAGCCGATGTCATTTGCTTCTATCTCCTGCAATTACCCTTCCCAACCCAATGGATACTTCCCCGTGAGGAACACACTCATTTATTTCAACCTTTGAGATCCCTGTGCCAAAGGAAAGGGCAGGCTGTATATTTTGTGTTAAAATATATCGAGCCCTCTCTACAATGTTTCCTAGGGCACAGATAAAATCTAACATGGCTTAGAGAAGGCGGAAAAAAAGACAAATCAAGCAAAGATTCTCTCCACCTTCCCAAAGGGCTCTCCCAGACCCCAGCCTAGACAGAAGTCAGGACTTGCAGCTCTCAGCTATTTGAAATACTGTTACTGTCAGCAAAGCATTTGTCTCAAAGTAAGACAGTCCTCAGGGCATCAGCTGGAAGAGCTCTCTGTACCAGCTGAAATGCTGCCTCAGCTTTTGCAGTGATTTCTCCTTGCAGCCCTTAGCTCTCTGTAGCAGTCAGGGATTTGCTACACCTTTTCGTACCACTCAAGGCATCAGCAGGAAGGAGCATGAACCCAATTCTGTTTTGCTTCCCTCCATCATCAACTCATCTGACATTATTACTGTGGGAACTGGGACTGGTCACATCTTACCAAATAGTGTCTAAGAAAAGTTCATCCAATTTTCCAAGCTGTGCTCTGATTCCTGTCCACACACCCCAAGAGCACTGCCCTGCTGGAGGCAACCTCCTCCTCGCAGGCATGGGGCGAGCAGGCCAACAACGGACAGCATCTATTACTATTTATGCACATCAGGGCTGTTATTCTGTTTCTTGAAATAATTATGGCCATGATAGGGCTGGTTCTCATGTAACCACTTCAGAAAAACGTAAGTCCCACCTTCTCTGATACTGTAATTGGCACGAAATGATGTGAGTCCAATACCTCAGTGTTGGCTGCCACAAGGGTCCCAGTACACTGGGGCAGACTCACCAGTTCCTGTTTGTGCCAAGTGTGGTTCACTCTTTGAACACGTAGATTGGTGGACATTTCAACAGTGTCTTCCCACCCAGAGCAATTCAGCTGCTGGTGTTTCACCATCTCAGTGCTACCGGGAGTTAGGAACATGGCAGGATTGAAGGAGTAATTTGTTTCCACACAATTGTTTTTCAGCACTGATGTTCACAGAAACTCAGTGTAACTAGAAGATGCCCCTGCAGAAAAGTTGAGTTCTGGCTCCTTTTAAGGTTCAGATGGACACCACAAAGCTGGTAGCACTGCAGGCATGAGCAATAGCGCAGTCCTGCCAGGACCCCAGAGCACAAGAACTGGAAATCAAAGTTGAAGCAAGATAGACTTTTATATGGGAGCACAAGTCCTGTTAAAAACATTCTGAAGGAAAAAGGGGGATGCATCCAAGCAGCTTGTCCTGTCAGAACATGCATCTCACTGCTTGTTGGCTCCAGCAGCAAGGAAGGGGATGAGCTCTCCCTTGCTATTGCAAATGAGGAGAGGTGGAACAAGAAATGCACCAGAGTACAGTCTATCATCAACCACAGCCTCTGCTTTATCAAACGGTACAGCCCAGGGATGAGAAGCCCCATCTCCTTCATCCCTTCCCCACTGAGAGAAATCTAAAGAGGATGGGAGTGCATGAAAGCACCCCTCACATAAGATCATATTTTGGTTCTGATGTTCTTTGAAGCCGATTTCTGCCTCCTTAATTCTCTTGACAGTTCACAGAGATAATCTGAATGTGAGAAGCAGAAATGCAGGGCCAGGGTGACAGCCCTGACTTTGGCTTTGGCTTGCTTTCCAGAAGATATAACCAGTGAGAACAGAGCTGGAGCTGCATTTCTTCTTTCTTTCACGCTGGAGACACTGAGACAGCTCCACTGGCTGCCAGACACTCAGCGAGCTGAGATAGGCAAACGCTGTCCTGTCTGCTCAGCGTGGAGCCCAGCAGATAAGCTGGCTGTCTCACACCGACGGGTGGAAGGGTTTGGCACCATATCCCAGTTAACAGTGTGTAGGGCCACACGACGTGGGAATACAGGCTATGTCACCGTGCAGGACCCCGTCTGTTGTCCCTCAGGCACTAAGGGCTGGATCCAAGGGAAAAGTAAGATGCTTTCCATTCTGAGTCAAGACATTCAGTATCATCAAGTCATATCCTAAAGGGTCACTTTTAAGTGGAGGAGCCTCGTAAGATATGATGGTGAGTGAGCAGTCTAAGTTCCTGGCTCTACATCAGTGACAGCACTTGACATCCCAGCAGGAAGAGGTAACATCCCCCTCCTTCTCATGGATAAAGAATTTCTAAACGAAAGCCTGACAGCCAAAATCACACACACAGTTCCCCCACTTCTTCCTTCCCATTTCTTCTCCACTCAGGAATTGCTAATTGCTGAACCTTACCCAAGGTCTGGGGGCAGCTAATGTAGGAGACCTGTTCTTAATTATAGGACTTCAGGTAAACTGGTCAATATTTTCTGCAAAGTCTATGCCTGCCTAAAACCTAGTGTTGTGGGGAGTCAGAATTTATTATTTTTTCTGAAGCTTGAAACATAATTTCAGCCAAAGTATGGAGACTTTTTTTTTAAAAAAAAAAAAAATCTTTCCATGTTGTCTTTTATTTATTTGGCAATGAGAAGCATTTTGCTTCCACAATTCTTGAAGTAACACTTTTTAAAGTAATATTTTTCTCTACAAGTATTGCCATGTTTCTAACAGTAATCTCCGGGGGAAGAATGTATTTCATTTGACCAAAACAGAATGCTTCGTGTTGACTCAGAATGGCTTCCGGGGGTTTTGCAGTCACTTTTGTTTTGCCTAAAGATAAAATATTCTGCTTTTTGTTTAATCTAAACATTCCACCACTAATTCTTTTCATTGGCCTGCCGAATTGAAAAGTCCTTTATTTTCAAAGAACCAGTTTCAAAACAAGTGACTTTATAGAAGTTACTCCTCTACCGAGAAGCAGCTTTGATGGGTTACCAGGAGGAATAACGCAGACTGGGCAATTTCCTTGTAAAGCTTTCCAAAATACCCTGACCAAAGTGTCACTTAACTGCTAATGATCCTATTAACATAAAGAACAGATTATAAACCTCCTCGATGTGTTTTTGACCTTAGTGAAGACAAACTTCATGGGGATTATGTCAAAACATGAACTTAAAGAACCTGTGAAACTCTGCCCAGGCTTCCCAGCTAAGGTACGACTGAATGAAGAAAATAAATAGTGAGGGTGAGAGAATTATCTTTAGCAGTAAGAAAGTGAGAAGCAAAATGAGAACATTCAGGAATTTCACAGCCATGAACAGCCACGGATGACTGTCCTCAATGGCCATTTAGTGCTTATTATCTCTGTGGGCTGATGGATAGTATCTGAAGGGAGAGGTGATGTTAACTCCAAGGCTTTATATATGATACAAATATCATGAGACAAATTGCCATCACGGTGTATGAAACAGGAACAGAAATGAAAAGCACCCAAAATCCTATACAAAATCCTCTGTGTGTATCTAAGGAGGATGTTTCGAACAGGCAGGCAGGTGACACAGTGCTGAGAAGCAAAGATCTTTAGGAGAGAGCCTACAACATGCCGAGTTCCTGCGGTGCAATGCTGAGGGCTTTCAAATCCCTCAGTTTCAGCAGCAGGAAGGGGCTGCGAGCCCTCTGGAGAATGGGATTCACCTGGCAAGTGAGCATAAGATAATTACAGAGCGCCACCACCTCCTGGTAGATAGTCACCTATATTACAGATAACGCTAAACAAAAGAACAGATGTCACCGCAAGGTGATGGAGTCCCCTATCTGTGCTCTCACGCTGTCACTGCGGAGGCGCAAAGAGAGAACTGCACCTTCCCCAGGCAGTTGCTCTTATACCGCTGAGTTAAAAGGGACCCTCCCTAAGCTCATCTCAAGCAGCAATTAATCTCCACCTAGACAGAAGGAGAATTTAAACATGAAGGGCTTCACTGCCTGAAGGTAAACAATGTTCTTGTAGGCACTTGACCTTTGAGTCGCTTTGGTGTGTGGCCTCTTTGATTCTCCTGCCTGGCTGTGTCTCCGTGGCTGGACCGCAGGCTGCCTTCCCCTCCATGGTCCTGCTGCCTCTGCTTCCTTTGCCTTGCTGTTTGTGTTCCCTCTCGAACCACGCTGGATAAACACCAACACCCCAGCCGGGCTGCAGCTTCCTGCAAAATTCCAGTGACCGGGAGAGCCGGCCAGCCCGGCTGAGACCCAGGGGAAGGGGCCCTTCTCTCGCCTCCAAGCTGGTGCCGCAGCTGATAAGTCCCAAAGGGCTACAGCTCTTGTCTTTCTTCACATATAATGAGCTTTGCAGCCCACAGTAAATTATTCTTTTTAATTATCTTATGGGAATTGTTAGGTGTTTCCTTATGGTTAAGATTGATAGGGCATGTTACCTTCCCAACTCGGGAAGAACCGATGTGCAGGGGAATATCCTCTTTTCTCTACACGGAAATACCCTCTTTTCATGAAGGGGTTTCTTTGCTGAGGATTTTTCCCCTGGGAGCTCAGTGCTGGTAACTGCAGAGAGTTTCCAAGCCTGGTATTGCAGTCCAGCACCTGCGTTTCCCATGCCACAGCTCTCCCAATTGCAACAGTTGAGTGCAATTGATTTACACCACCTGGAATTCGAGATCGTCCTTGAAGCTGAGGTTATCATTTTTAACGAACAGTGACCCTGTCCCTTTTGTTTCAAGAAGTTCTGTCTCCGAGAAACTTTTTTACAAGGAGTTAACTGATTGCTGATTAACTTAAGGTGGTGAAAGCGTTTGTAAGGCTGGCAGTGACGCTCCCGATGTTCCAGCAGATCATTTTTCCGTGCCAGAGTCAGCCTGAACTTACTTAGGAGTTTCATGAAGGATTCAGTTTTTTGTCTGCGCAGACCATAATGAAGGTGTCAGCTGGCAGTTGCTTAGTTCCCCAGTCAGTATTTATTCTATGTCATTTCGTTAAGATCCAAAGCTGAGCCACTTTCTACTCACTTATCTGTTAAGTGACCAGCCCAGCTTCCTGGAAAGTGCCGGTGCTCGGAGCATCTCCGTCCCAACACACGTGGGGTCAGCTCTCTCCTGCTGACGGTGCTGATGATATTACTTTTCCTTTTGCACAGAATTTCACGGTTAAGGAGGAAAAAAAGCCTCCCTGGCCTCGCTGACATAGCCAGGGTTATTTAGTGAGTGCTTGACCTTCACCTGCAACTGCCTTTGCCTTTCCTTCCAGGGTCATTTTCCACTGATGCCCAAAGTGTAGCCCTAAGATCAGGTTTAATCTCTCGTGTCAAAACTGTAGTAGCTTAGCCCTGCAATTAGCTGCCATGTTAGCATCCTCACTTCAGGAGCTGCTCCACTGACTCATACAGATATCTCACCCTGTTTCGATACTCCAATTCCAATATTCCAGTTTCAATATTCCAATATTGCAGACTGAGCCAGGGAGGAAAGGAGGCCTGGGGTAGACAGAGAACTGTCATGAGGCTGAGGCTATAAACTGGATAAATCTCTGAGATAACACAAATGATGGCCATCTCTTACTGCACAGGGCTCTAGGAAACCTCATTTTGTAGGAACGAGAAGGCGCCATAAAATACAGACCCTTTTTCTCTATTTTTTTGAAGCAGAGAGAGAATAATGCCCATGAGACCTGCCATCTACCAGAGATCACCAATCAATTGCAGCTCAAGCCATCCTCCCCGTTATAACCCAGAAACTGCCTCTTGCTGTTGTTAATTGCACAGTGATTTTAAAACACTCTCTAGGTTTCAAATACTGATGGTAGAAAGGTAGATTTATATATTTCAGCTTCCAATTCTGATTGCAGCTTATGACCTGGGATAGAGTAATTCTAGCGACTGGCTGGACACATGGCAATTCAGGTGCAGGCTGCCAGTGAAAAATCAATTAGGAATGAAATACAACTTCTGTTACAAATACTGTAAATTCATGCTTCCCCTTTTGGTATTCCTCAGTAGTTTAGTACCACCATGGTGAGTATCTGTACTATTTACTGCATAAAAAATTAGATTATTTTTAGGTCTGTTGTGAATCTGTTAATTTGGTAGAGGTCAGTCTTGGAGGTAGGGAGAGATGATGGAGGAGAATGGGGTTAAATAATATTTTTTCTTTCCCCTGAACAGGAAATAGTTTTGAGAAATTGTATTCTGTTTGACTAAGATATTTCAATCATTGCATAATTCAATATTTTCTGACATTTTAGGATTATTTAACTTTTGCTTAGCCGCCTTCTTTTGATTTATGTTACTTTTTAAACAAACAGTGCTATTCTGAAATTCCCTCTAAAAATACCGGCACAAATATTTTTAAATTCAGTGTTCCCATTTTTTTAAGTCCAAACAATTAGTCCAAATTTGATCCAGATTTGTGAACAGTTTGGTATCAAGAAGCTCCTGTTTTAACACTTGGTCACTGGCAATAATCCCTAGATGACACCGGCATTTGCAAACAAGCAAGATGTCACTGGCTGTCTCATCACACACCACCGTGAGCCTACGGGCAATTAGCCACTTGGATTATGGTGCCCCTCTAGTGGTTGATCAGTAAAGGAGGAGTTTTTAAAATCAATGTTCTTTTCCCTGCAGACTACAAAAATCCATTTGTGGAGATTCACCCAGAACATCCTGAAATAATCTACATTCTAGATGCTAAGAAAACGGTTGTTGTCCCTTGCCGGGTCACCTCGCCAGATATCAAACCTAAGCTTACCCAGGTGAGTGACTGTTCCAGAGAAACCCAATCAATTCAGAGGTCTGGGCTGCCAACACAATGGGTAAAAGTACAAAATAAAATGTGTGGAGGTAGCTAAGTTTCAGGAAAATAAAAAAAACCAAAGACACAGACAATCCAGCAGCACAGTCCTGCTCCTGCAGTGTGTCACTACTGAACTATGCACAAGGGTGTTTTGGAGATTAGGCTGAGTTTATCACATATTTTTCTCATCTTGTGGCTTTTTGTTCCTCCATAAATTGGCCTAGATAGATGGCAAGACACTATTTTTCTTCAAAATTCTTTGTATAACAGCTGGCTATTAGCTATCCTCATGAAAGCTTCTCTCTTTTATACCTTGAACCTCCTCAGAACAGTTGCTCATTTTTGCTTGATTTCATAAATTTAAACCAAGTTTCAGCCTTGGGAATAAATGGCTGCATCATCCATCCCTTCGGCAGCAGTTACATCTGAATGTCAAGGTTACAGTATGGTCTGTGGAGGCCAAGGCCATTTAGTATAATAAAAATGGAAATTTAAGGTCTGGGGCTTCCTCGGTTGATGGAGATCTAGTCACTCATTTAAAGGGCTTTAGAATTGCTCTGTAGAGAAGCCTATCACAGGGTGAGGAACAGAACATCGGTCTCCTGGCTCCAATCCTGCCTTTTACCTAATAGGTTATGTGTCCTTCCGTCCCTGGGCTGGGCTGACTGCTCGAGATGTCCTACTGGGAACCAGAGCTCATCCTCTGCCCCTGTTCTGGAGGGGCTGGGAGAGCTGAGGCTGTTCTCTGGATGTGGTGTGACAGCAGAGCACCTGCAGATGAGCTGGTGCTGAGGGGTCTGAGAACCTCGACTCCTCTCCGGGGTTAGATGTCTTAGTTGTTAGATGTTTCCTTCTCCGGGGACACAGCACATGAAATCACAGTGGCCTGAGACAGTGCTGGGGCTCCTGCTGAGACCAATGGCACATTTCCAGTAGACGTGCAGAGGGACAGCACCGGCCTTATTGCTTTAGCAGATCTCTGTTTTTAAATTGTGTCAGGAGGGATTAAAAGGGAAGGGGAATAAGGCTCCTCTCCAGTTACAGCTTATCACTTCAGCCTGGATAAGTGTTATCACCTCCTCCTTGGCTATAAAAATGAAACATCCCCATCTTATTTTAGCCTATTTCAACCAAATTCATTGCTGGAGGACTGCTGCTGACTTCGGTACAGTCACACGAGCCTAAAGGTGGCCTTGGAACCTCGACCAAGCAGATCTCCACATTTATCCCCCCTTATTTATAGGCAGCCCCGCTCTCCCTGCTTTGCCAGCTAAATTCTCTCCCGGTAATTTCTTCAAACACAAACTGAAGTCCTTTACCTTGCTGGAATGAAATCTCCACTGAGATCTCCCTTTTGAATTGCAGAGAAAATTGTCCCCCAAAAGATTTTTCCCCTTTGGGTTGGACTGCAGGGGGCAGGGATGTTGATGTTGGGTGCTGCTCCCCAAAGGAACCCTCCCGAGGCCGGGAGCTGGGAGCTGCTCCTGGGGATGTGCTTTGGGAGGTGTGTGGTGGCTTCGGGAGCCACCAGCCCCATCTATGGGAAGTCACCACTTGTTTTGCCCTGTTGGGGAATTTCCTAGCGTCGTGCGGAGCCGAGGTGGCGGCTTCCCGTGCGAAGAGGAAGCCGGGCGGGAGAGGGGTGGAGGTAAGGACGGAGGAGGAGAGGTGAATAAGGCGATCAGACAAAATTAGAACATCCTCTTCTTCCAAATTTAATCTCCAATAGACAACGCACTTCAAAGGGAGGGAAGCCACTGTGATTTCCTTCAAGCAGCATTGACGCTTTTTGTTTGATTGTTTAAATATATATTTTTGAATATTTTATGGAGACGTTTAATATCTGCATAGTGTTGAAAAGGGCCTCCTGAGTAGGGTTATTTTTTCTTTCCCTTTCCCCTATCCATCAGGGAGCAGAGCTGCCAAACCATGAAGTTAAGCCTTATCACATTTTATTATTCTTGTAGAAAATGTACTTTTTTCCACTGTAAATTAAGTTCCTTATGTTACCATTATACTTTAAAATCATTGCACTCTCTGGCCTTTGAATATGCATGGGGTAAGGTGCCTTTTGCTAATACCAAACATATCCCAGCTAACTCTACGTATCATATTTGCTATTAATAAACCCATGCTAAGACACACAAACTTTTAATTTTGCTTAACATGATTTTAATTCCGGGTAAAAAAAAAGCATTTTCAGTCTCATCAGATCTGTTTAGTCCCTGATCTGGTTCAGTATGCATTTGCCACTTACAGCTTCGACCTTCAGGAGTGTTAAAACATGATTAAACCTCAGGTCTCAGATCTCTTTCTGTAATTTTCCTGAATTTTCCTAATGGTTCTGAGCAGAGATGCCACAGTTTGATTATTTTGGAAGTATTTACATGAAATCCATGTTTCCTACTACCATCAGAAGAGAACCACGGTCCCAAAAGAAAACAACCGTCTCACTGTGCCTGTTTCCCCACAGCAACATCACCAGTTGCTGCCCCACGGCCATAATCCCCTGATCTTTAATTTGTGCTGAATAAGTAACAACAAGCGACCTAAATCAATGCCAACCCCATCAATTGTACATTCACGAGAGGTACGAGCATCCGCTCTCAGAGCCTGGAGCTGAAATTTCTTTGGAACAGGAGTATTATTTAAACTGAACCCTATTTAAAGCCCACTGTCATACAAGAGCACTGTTTGTTTGGAGACAGAAAAATAAATTGCGTGCTGCAGAACAACAAGAATAAGAGCAAAACTATTACATCACGGAGGAAATTCCCACTTGTGGTCCCCAGCGCAGCTCTTCCCTTGGTTTGTTTCAAAAGCTAAAACAAGGTAGCTCTGAGAAGGAAAACGTTAATTTATCTCATCTTTGAGAAGCTGGTATGCGATAAGAAGGATGGAGAAACACTGTGCAAATAAAATTAGTCATCATGTGGCAACTGTAGGCACAATGCGGTTTCCCCAAACCCTTCATTTTTCAGCCTGAACTTTTCAGCAGCGCACCCTCAGTCCCAAAGAGCCCCCCTGTGTCCTGCTGGAAAAGTCAGACCTACAGTCATTCACCTCCCATTCACCTGCCTGCAAACAGGCGGAAATGGGTGAAGCTCAGTCATCTGCTCGTTTACAGACCCCTGAGCTATTTGTCTGCATTTCATTTCACGTATTTCTTTTCCACATTACGATCCAGGATTTTCAAAATAATTGGAAAGTAAATTGCATTTTCTCTGGCAAGTAGAGGATTTCCCTGTGTGTTAATAATAATAAACTAATTATTCCCACCAACAAAAGCTAACCTGCTTGACATTGGTGCTGTCCAAGGGTACATATAGGGTTCGTTCTTATTAAATTCATTTTTGCTCTAGTTTATTTTCCACATTTGCCTTTCCTACCCTCAATTCTTCCTCAGATACTGTTTTTTTTCAAGAATCTCAGAATATTACAAATATTTATGAATTTAGGACCAAAAATTTCTCAGTTACCAAGTCCCCTTATTTCTGCCATCCTACGATTTACCATCTTAAGTCATCCACGCTGCTCAGTCCCTAGTGGAAATCAATAGGCTGCTTTGAAAGTTTCTCATCCCCTTCTGTGACACAGAGATAATCGGGTGATTAGCCACAGACCACAGCTTATAGGTGACTGCCATCCGGTGAGATGGTGACATGAATAATTCTGATTTTTGGGAGTCTAACTTCACATGTATTTTTTAAGTGCTGTGAGATCCCAGGGAAACATGCGGTAGCTACATGTTGCTTTAGAAGAAGCAGAGTTTGTTCTTAAAGACTTCCAAAAGGATTACCTTACAAAATTCATGTAAGATAGGCATAATTATTTCTAGTAAAGAGATGAGGGAAATGGGACCTACAATGGGTAGCGTGGTATCTTGCCTAAGATCTGAGGGGACTGAATCAAAAGCCCCAGTTATGATGTCCACGTTTTGAATTTCAAAGAGAGTCATACCTTAGGGAGGGCTTTTCTATTTGCTTATGCTGATGTTGCTTAAGATATGTGTGGAATGAGACCACCAACCTCTCTGAAAGGACAAATACCTGCCCTGCCTCTGGCAGAACAGCCTTGTCTAGTCCTCTTTGTGGTCTGGGGGGAAAGGGAATGTCTCACAAGCCTCCGATCTGTCTCGTCTCTTTCAGTACCCTCATTCTGTGGAGATGAACTTCCATAAGATGGTGTGGGACCCAAAAAGAGGATTTTTCATCCCCTCTCATTCCTTCGTTTACTCCGGAGTACTCACGTGCACCGTAAATGTCAACGGAAGCGTGTTCACCTCCTATTACCTGGCACAGAGACTGGGTGAGTGACCGCTGTGCACCGAGGAATGACCAAGCCCTAGGTACTATTTCTTGGTTAGCCTCAATTATATTTGATATATCTAATTGGTATGTATCTGTAGCAAGTCCAAGCTGGAACGCTAAAAAGCAAACTCGTTGTTCTCCTTTTTTTTCCTGTTCAATAGAACTTGGATTTGATCCACTCCTGGTTTTGAAAATCTACCAAGTGTTGAGGTCGTACAAAATAGGAGTATTATTTTATTCAAACCCCACCAAGGCTTTGTTTGCTTGGATTGAGCTGTATTTACATTAAAACAACCGCTGGTTTGGGATAAACCAAACAGTAGCTTTCTTTTTGCTTCTGGTCATTAAACACACAAGATCAGGGTATAAAAATCTCATTAAACAGCTAATTCAAATCTTTGCTTTTTAATATAGTTTCTCCTGGTGATTTACTATATACCTTTTCCCTTGTATTTACAGCTGAGCTTCAGTCCACAATTAAAATCTGAATTTGAAGCAACTAAACATTAAATTTTTAAGTGCTGGGGATTTATATAAAGACAATTAGAGTTTATTTTTCCTTTGTTTTCAATGTATGTTCTTTTTTTTCCTCATATATTATATTTTTGACAGAGGAAAATTTACTGTGACTTCATTCCCATTAGATCATAGCATCCTTCTATACAATTAGCACCCAGCTTTAAACAACAGGCTTGTAAATTTGTATGGTAGCCAAGTAACCAAGTAAATCTCCCTCTCTTTTTCTTCATTGTTGGAGTAATTATTATTTACTAGAATCATGAATGCAAGGCTAAAAAACCCATGAGGTCATCCCTCTCCAGCCCAAAAGGACACAGGCAAGACCTGACTCTAGAATGTGTTACCATACAGCGGTCAGACGTGTGCTTGCCCCCAGGCACCATAAACATGATGCAGGTTTATTTCGGACTTGATGTATTTAAGGCATCAATAAATATATAAGACCAAGATTTGGGGATCCCCAAATTCAGAAAGGAAAGGAAGGGTAAGTGGTCATCACAGGGCAGGAGAAACCTGTTTCATGTTCTACAGAAATTAATCCTCTCGGAGATGTGCAGGTTTTGAAGAACTCAAAAAGATGAGTCACTTTTGAATCTGAGAATGGCCGTGGAGCTGATGAGTGAGGGTTGGAGCCAAACACGGCAAACGCAAGAAAAGTAATTCATAAATTATATTGTCCAGGTGTGATCAGTTAGTTTGACCGGCTGATGTTCAGGCATTTATACAACTGACCTAATGTTCCTGTTATAGGGCACTTCCAACAATTTTCATCAAAATGACAGCAGAAGGTGAGGTGTTTGGAAGCTGTGAAAGGAGCTGTGAAAGGAGATGTGGGAGAGACCAATGGAGTGTGGTTTCCATCCTAAACGTCACTGATATAGAGAATGCTGTGGGGTGATGCCTTTGCTTCTTTCATTTCAGAGGGCAGAGTACAGAACCTGGCTTTGAAAGCAACTCCCAAAAAACTGCTGGTCGGAGAAACTCTCAATTTGGAATGCAGAGCAGAAACCTTCATCAACGGGCGCATTGAGCTCATATGGACGTGTCCTAATGGGAGAGTGAGTTGAAGAAAATTCTGTATTCTGCTTTCACGCAGTCTCCCCTTGCCCAGAAGAAAGATCTGTTCCTGGGGTTGAGTAAATCCTAACTACGACTTATTCAGAAATATAGCCAACCATCTGTCAGACTACAATTGATTGTATTTTTAATTTGGATGAATCTAAAACTTATATGACCACCCTGAACCTGCAAATTAAACTGCAAATCTCAGGCTAAATATGAAAAGAAAGAAAAACCAGGAGTGGATGGTTCTTGCTGGAAGAATAGCCTCATTTCTTCTGGCCTGTTTGTTGGTCCTGGCTCACAGTGGCAAGTCTCAAAGGCAGCCACAAAGGTTGTTAGTTGTCAGTCTGCTCATCCATCTCGGCATTTATTAAGAAGGAAAAAGTGAAACAGAAGCCAATTGTATCTGCTGAAATCTCCACCAAATAATGAAATTTAAATTCCGAGTGTAAGTTCTTGGGCTTTCTGTGGAATGACATACAAAAATGCCAAATTTGACGTAGAAACATGTAAGAGACTGAGCATTTGCTTTGATGTACTAAAACCTTTCAGTTCTCCTGAGAAAAAACAGAGGGAAGAAGAGTTATTTTCCAACTCAGTTCATTTATCTGAGATACCGCTCATGGTTCTATTTGATGCTTAGAATTAAAATTATTGCTTTTCTTTCTTTTTAGTTCAGCAAAATATACATTTCAAAGAACTATCTCAGCCCCCTGGAAAAGTGTAAAATGTGATTCCTAAATATTTTTGACTTATTTTGTTCACTTAGAGAAAGAACGTCGGATTTTGTCTTGGTGAAGAAACTACAGAAAATATAACATAGAATTTATAGAAGTGCAAGTAATATGGTGTTACTGAATTTTGTTTCTTGAACCCCATATGATGGAAGACAGTTGTTTTCCTATGAACCCTTCTTAGATTTCTACCATTACAAATGTAAAATTTGTTGGCCAAATCTCTGGGATCAAAAATCCCATCAGAAGCAGTAATGCTTTCTAAAATTCTACAGGAATTTGCATTGGCACTTGGCTGTCATAATATATTGTATTTCTGTCATAATATATTTCTTTTAGAAAGGAGTTTTTTAAGACAGAAAAATTCTGACCGTGACCAACAAAAACCCACACAACAAAATCCCCAAAGCACAGGTCTGACCCCAGGGATGCCACCAGCAGTTCTGCACTGTGATCCCTGGGATTTGGTCCTGGAAAGGGGCTGATGAGATCCGTCCCCTTATTTACCTGCTCGCCCAGGCTGCAGCAGAGACGCGCCACAGCTCCACTCCGTTTCTCTCTCTTATTAGACTTGATAATGAAACCTCACACAAGAGGTTTTCCTGCTGATTTGTCTTTTATATTATTTATTTCAGTGATGGGGAGATATGATAATTTTGATATGAATCACTGCTTTTCTTTACTGGCAGACTTTGAAAGGATGAACAAAATAATCTGATTTATGCTGCTTTTTGACCCCTTTTTTTTCCTGACTTCCAGCACCCTTATCCTAGAAGAACAATAGACCAGAGTGGCATGGTGTATAAAGTGGACAGTAGCCTGACAATTGAAAATGTCACCATGCAAGACGGAGGCCTGTACGTATGCAAAACATTCAACGTGACGCAGCTGGAGGCCAACGTCACAGTTACTGTGTACGGTAAGTCCTGCAGCTAAACCAGAACACCCAGGAACCAAGAGTGTTAAACTTAAAGGATAACGCCAGATTATTAAATCTGTTGATATGCAGATGGCATTAGGAAGAATGCTAACTAGTGAAAACAACCATTAATCATCTCTAATGTCTAATCAAGTCAGCAGCCGGCACTATGTTTTCAAAGAAACATTAGAGAGCACAAGAGTGAGACCTGTCTGAGGACGGGGATTAACTGGGGGCTGAACTGTTTGGAAGAAGCTGGCACCGAGTGTGGTTGCTGATGTCCTGGAAAATCTGGCCCGCTAGCATCCACACGGACAAGAGATACCCCAGGAATTTTTACACCCTGCTACAGGGGTAACACAGAAGGATATTCTCTGCTTTAAATATACATTCCTTCATTTGAGACAGACCCTCCTGGCTGTGGCTGAGCTTTCCAGGGGAGCTGCGGTAACAGCTCATCACTCCTTTTGGTTGTCTGCAGCTTCTTCAGATCTGCATTGCAAAGAATTCGGGGTAGACACAAAGCAATTCAAAGATGTGACTGCTGTACTGTGGCAGATCTGCCATTGCTTCTCCTCCTGTTGGTTTCTCTTTCCAGACAAACCTTTCATTACGGTTTCCCATAAGAAAGGGCCTTACTACGAGATCACATCAGGACACAAGTCACTGAAACTCGCTGCAAAGGTGGACGCCTTCCCTCGTCCCACCGTTACCTGGTGAGTACCACCATCTCGGGCAAAATCAGGAATAGGCGACCTTCTTTTGGGCTCCCATCTAGAATAGATTTTCCCTGTTCCTTACCACATGGACAAAAGATGAGCGCTGGGAATGCTCATAGCACAGTTCAGCTCACGAGATGTGACTCCTTTTGGTGCTGACATATGCTCTCTGAAGCTGGGCAAGCCATACCTCTCTCCTAATCATGCAGAAAAGGTCCCTACAGGAAGAAAATGGGGATTTCGTTTACTCTGAACAGAGAACTGTTTGGAAGATTGAAGCAGAAAGCTATTGGGGAAGGGCTGCCAGTTCACCACCATTAGGGGTGGTCAGTCTGCGAGGAGGCAGAAAGCTGCAGGACACATTCTCACCATGAGAAATTGTTTCTCTTTATAATTTTTAAGCAATTTTCTCCAATCCTGTACCACCAGCAATGGCAGATCCTTGCAGACAATGCAGCGAATCCTCTCGAGCAAACTAAAGGCTCCACCAGGACTGTAATGGCTCAGCTTTATAGGAGGTGCAACATGTCAGCAGCTCCAGAAGACGTTCATTTCTCTCTTTACCCTTTCTTCGCTTGTTCTCTCTTCCTACTTTTTCTATGCTTCATTCTACAGGGCGTCTTCAACAACTCCCTCCAACACCTTATACGTCTTTAATTGTATGAAATCCTGTAGCACAGCCAGCCTGGCAGAGGAGGTGGCCTGGGGGAGCCACCACCTGCCCAGTGCCCTTTTCCTTGGCCATTTGCGTGCCATTGGGGGGGCTGGCAGTCAGCAAAAGGCATTGGTCAAGGATGGGTTTGCTGCATATTTTTTAGCAGTCAAATAACACGAAATTCTCTAATATTCGGTCAGTTCAGTGAAACTGCTGCTGCCAGGAGATATTTTTAATTGTTGCTGTTATTTAGGAGATGGGAATGTTTTTGTGAGTTGAAGTGGGGACCATCCCCCTTTTCTCTGCCAGGGCTTTGTTCTCGGGGCCCAGCGTGGAGCTGCTCGGGAGCTGCTGGGACCACCAGAGCTGCCTCCCCTGCCTGTCTGAAGCTACAGCTGTTGATGTTGGAGGTCTCTCAGGCCAGTTGTTTAAACGACTGTAAAGGAGGTTTCCAGCATTCTCAGGCAGTAGGACACATGCCCCAGCCTCTCCTTCCACCAAGCCCAAAGCTCTGTGTGTGGCAAAGTCTAGCTGATTTCATATTCATAACCCAAATCTGCATATGGGATTAGCAGTGAAGAGGAACCTGCTCACTCAGACTCTGCTGTCCTTCTCTTAGCTAGTGGAGTTCAAGATTGTGGATTCCTCACTGACCTTCCTATTGACTGTAAATTCTCCAGGTCACAGACTTCAGCTTTTTCAGAAACAGTAAAGGGTCATACATACCTAGTGAGAGATAATTCTGCTTAATTAATATCTTGTTTTATAGAATCAGAGAATCATAGAATTGTCTGGGTTGGAAGGGACCTTTAAGATCATCTAGTTCAACCATCAACCTAACTCTGATAAAAACCATCACTAAACTATGTCCCTGAGCACTATGTCAACCCGGCTTTTAAATACCTCCAGGGATGGTGCCTCAACCACTGCCCTGGGCAGCCCATTCCAAGGCTTAAGAACCCTTTCAGTGTAAAAATTGTTCCTAATATCCAATCTGAACCACCCCTGGTGCAACTTGAGGCTATTTCCATAAGTTTTAAAACCGATGACATAAATTTTGGCTAACCTGCACTTAGTATTGCACATCCAACATAATTTAGGGGCATCTAGATGTACATTTCTGATCACAGCTCAGCGTGCGAGAAGCACTGCTCATTCACATCCATTAAAATATCTTTTTCCTGCTTCTTAGATGAAGCCACTCCATAAAACTGCTTCTCAGTTTTAGTGTGGAAGGATAAAAGGAATAGATGTCCACTTCAAGCAGTGATTATAGATGTGTTTCCCTTGCTGTTTCCAAAGGATGACTCTTCCCCTCCTCCTAATTTGGGGTAACACAGGATTTCCGAGGGCTAATATGCTTGCATGTACATAATAATAAGCCTTGATGGGACTTTCAAAACAGGTACAAAGACGGCAAAATCATCAAGGATAACCACACTTGCTATGAGCCGGACCCAATCAAGTACAGACTGGGCATAAGGGACGTGAGACCAAAGCACGCTGGAAACTACACCATCGTCTTGAGCAATGCAAAATATGGCCTGTATAAGAACCTCACTATGCAGCTGGTAGTGACAGGTAAGACTTGAGGTTTAGAATGACTTCTACTTGGTTCTTTCTGGGTTTTTGTGTGATCCTACTTTACCAGTCAGCAGGAATGGTGACATTTCTCCATGTTTAGCTGATATGAGCTGATACAGCACTGTGCATAGATCACCACCTTATTTAGGAACCATCGAATATCCACTCATTTCACCACACGTTTAATAGAAACAACAGAATGGAGAGGTAGTATGAAGAGTTGGTCTGAAACTAGGTCATCTAAAGTCACTTTCCACTGAGATATTGCACCTTAGAAATAGCCTGCAGCATCTTTGTGTCGGGACAGTGTCTCCACAGAGGGAAGCAGAAATGGGTTGAAGGCAAACAAACTTAACAGGACTTAATTTTTAATAGGAGTTTGGGAGGATATCTAGTCTTGGAGGTCTTGGAGCTGAGGGCACAGTTTCCCAAGAGAAATGATGGAAGTTTTATCCCTTGAGACTAAAAACGAGCTTGGGCAAAGCACCGGAGAACATCCTGTTAGGACAGGAAAAGTCCCAGTAGGGCTGACGGAAGGAGCTAGATAAGCTACCCTGTCTTTTATGTCTCTCCATCATCCTGCTACAGAAATACTTTCTAAGTCTGTATTTTATGTATTGTCATTTATCTGCTGGGAGCACTTGAGAGACAGGTTCATTTTCAGGGGAATCTGGAAAAAACTGAAGTAAACTGTGGTGTGCACTGAAGCAGGTCCACTTGGCATAGAGGGAAAATAGATACTGGAATCCCATTTATTAATCTCCCTTGCTGGGACAATGGAAGACAGAGCCACATTGTCTCTGCACATCCACTGCCTCTTTTAATCCATGGAATTTGGCAACAGAGATTGAATCATGAGGCCAAGTAGGAGTTCAGAAGAAGTTAGCTCTTCTTCCCTTTGGATTTCCCGAGGTTCAGGCAGGGAGATAGATGAAGTTATTGAAATAGGTTTGCTTTCTTTTCTGTGGTGAATTCTTTTCTCCTTATCCTCTTCACACCTCAAAATATTCTCAATTATCCTGTTTTGCATATTTATGTAGTGTTGCAACAGGTAACTTCCAGCATTTGTGTTTTTCTCATTTCACCTCTCAGAAAGGAATAATGCCTAACAAACAGAGATCTTGTCACTTAGGCACATTTGGCCTATTAAAAATGCTAAATAAGATATTGTAGCTTAAACCACCTTAAACATACTTAAGCTAATGTATGACTTAGGAGCGGAGGGAACTAAGAACATGCTTATGGTCAGGTACTGCAGCTCAGCTGATGAGGAGGAACGTGTTAAGCTGCAGTAATTTGTTCACTTGAGAATGTTTCTCCATACAATGGTTTTGCCGTCCTGTTAAGAGAACGGAAACATTCAAAGGAAGAGAAAATTAAGAATGATAATAAACTATCTTGTCAAGGTAAATATTGGTGTTTGCATGCAAAAGAGAATGTTTACTTGAAGAGCAGCCATTCCTCAAATAGGCATATAAAAAACAAACAGACCTTGTTTCTATCAGTGAGATGCTATTTCAGGATTAAACCATCCCATGCTCCTAACTACAGCACAAGCCTTTCATCTTTATTGTATGTACAGTGTGTGGTATTGTGTCTCTCACACAGTGCATGCCTCGCCTGCTGCTCATCATTAGCCTTTCTGAGAGATCAGCCCAGCAGAGAAATCAGCCAGGAATAATTATTTAATTGCAAAACCACCGTTTCTCCCAAGTCTGCAAAATAACTCCAGCTACCGCCCGGAGAAGGTGTTGCACGGGGAAGCACGGGAAAAATGAGCAGCAAGAGTTGCTTTTCTGGTAAAAGAAAGTTATCCCAGAAATGAGAGCAGGCAAAGGGAAATATCTGCCAAGGAGTGCCGGTGTTTTTAAGCTAAAGGCTGCAAACAATGAGGATATTTGCCCTGACTGTAGGCAGGACTGACACAAAACACCTAGGAAATCTTGCCTTTGCCAGGCTCTTCTCTGCAGCACCAGTGTGATATGCTGGGGCTGAAGCACAAGGAGAGGGTCATTTTGCTGTGATGCATGTGGGTAGAGACCAAAAAAGGCAAATTTTCCTGTAGAAGCTTATCCAACAACAGCAAACTGTCTTTTTTCTTGTGCATTCAGTTAGAGCAAAAGGCTTGCTGCTTTTGCAGATCTGGGCACCATTTGCTTTATCTTCTAAAAGAATTCTGAAGCTCCAAACTGAACACAGATTTGAACTTTTCCCTTAACTCCTCAACAAATAACCTGACACTTTATCTCCCGTCATCATGACGGATACCCTGCTATCGCACCTGAGTAGAGTGAATTGCTTGGAGTTTCAGCAGACTTTTAGACACAAAGAAGGAGACCAAAACATACTTTCCAGCCATTTTATGCAGGGATACACAACCATGTACCAGCTCCCTATTACTGAAGAGTAATACTTATTTTTAAGTAACAGCATTGCTCCCCAAAAGCCATGGCCAGTCTTTTAAATTCCAGAGCTGCATCTATGAAAATGAGCAAGTTCTGTTCTGTGCTATTAAAGAGAAGATGAAAAATTATTTGAATAGACTTTTAAATGAGATGATAAATATCATTTGAATACGTTTTCTTTTCCTGCAAAGGGACACTGCATTGAAGAAATTCTAAGTAAGCGTACAGCCCCCTCTCCTGTGAGTCTTGTCACAATAATAAGATCGTTAGTGTTCCTGGGTATCACAGATCGGGTAACTGGCACTCAGCGTGCTGTCACAAACCCACCAATGGTGAATTCGAACTAGGTGTAGGGGAAGTTTGAAGTTAATAGTGTTGTGAATTGTTGTGCACGAATGAAGTATAAATAGCAGCAGGACTCATTCGTCAAATTGCACTATAATAATTTTTTTGCGGTGTATTTTATTCAATAATAATGGCAGCAGAAAAGAACCCTTTAAGCAGGATGAGGACGAGATAAGAAGTCATCTGCTTGAGCCCTGCAGGACAGGAGCTTATACGCAGTGTGTCTCCTGACCTGCCCAAAGACCAGCACTGCTCAGGCTTTTCTTGGAGTCACCTCCCAGAGACTTAATTAGTAGCAATCACAGCAGTTCTGACATAAAGCGTACACTGTGTGTGCAAGGTATTCCACTCCATGGTAAAATATTAGGAATTATTTCCCCTCCAAGTTTGATATGGCCATAAAACCGATGAGTATGATTCTATGAGTATCTGCAGAGTGCAGAGGTATCAATCATCTCGGCTCCACTGAGGCAAGAAGGAGCAAAATGGGCAACTTACACCCAGAGCTGCGGGGTGGGAAGTGACAGCAACACCAGCCCCAGGGGAGGACCTGGGTGACAATACGTAGGAAGGAGTACACTGCTTGGTCTGGAGGAGAATCCTGCTGCTATTCAAAAAATGTCCCTTTAAGAGGTGGCTTAGCTGTGCTTCTGGTCACCCCTGCTCCCACTGCAGCTGGAATTTAATCTTGCAGGAGCACATATCTCCCTTGTGGAGTCACCTTGGCTCATTCTAGGACTCCAGTCCCCAGGAGGTAGCTGATTGCATTTTCAAAACACTCCTTCTTTACATATTTACACATCAAACACTGTCCAACAAGCGGCGGGTTGCTGAGTTTTTGTTTTGTTTGATTAAATTCTTATTGAGAAAAGCTTCAAGAAAATAATGTCCTGAAGAATTTGGAAGGGAGGTCGCAAGGAGAAGGAACAATCCTAGCAAACAGCTGGTGGCTGCACATCTGAGCCAGCCAAGAAGGAGAAACGTGGGAGAAAAGAGTTATTCCGGGCTGGAGTACAAAGCTCTTTCAGAACAAAACATAAACAAAACCCCTCAAATCTATTTATGGGCAAGGAGGCTGCATTTCATTCTCACCCTTGCACAAGTCATCTGCGTGTATCAGGGCTCTTGCTGAGTCCTTTATGGAGCAGTCAGCATGCTCTGACCACCTCGTGGTGAGTGAAGATTGCATTGAAGCATAAGTTAATTCAAAAAATGGGATGAATAATCTCCTTCACCACTTTGCCTTTCTTCTTTGTCCCAAAGTTTCTCTCCTGCACTCCCTCAAGGCTCTTCCAGCAAATATTGCTTTGGGTTCCAGCTGCTCTAGTCAATTGAAATTACATTCCCTCGTAGTGTCCTTGATCCCCCAAGCTCTCGTGTTGTATCTATAAGAAATGCAGGATTAAGTGCTAGAAATAGCCTCTACCATAACCAGTGGTAATTCACAGGCTCCTTATGAATTCCCTCTCTCCTGGGCAAGGACTGGAATAAAAGGGGTGTGTGGAGAACTCACGTGTGCATTGCCATGTGCTCCTTGTTATGTCAGCGAGGTGACCAGCCCTACCTCCATTTGTTACTGGGGGGAATTAGCTCCAGAGCACTTAATGATGCAGATGTTGCCCTACTCTGTAGTCAGGCCAGCTCTTCATATTTGGTTTAGAATCAAAGGCAAAGGGAGTTCTATGCCTGACCTACTTTGGCTTGCAAGGGATGAGTTGACATCAAAGGAGTCCCCAGTGATCTCCATAAAAGTTAATAAATACACGATGATCCATGTGAACAATATCCCGTCACCTCAACCAGACCCAGAAATAGTCTGAAGAGGGAAATGAGCCTTCAGGATGAGGTTAATACGTTTGGGTTATGCCAGTTCAGAGAAAAAGAGCTCTTAGAGTGACGGATCCCAGTTAAAGCCAGTTGAAGGCAGAAGGGAGACTCCCACAGTCTCTTGTCCATGGAAGGGCCACTGAAATCTCTACGTTGGACACCGTTGCACTGTGAGAAATATGAATTTCTCAGGATTATTAGTGCAAAACCCAACTGATGTTTATGCTAAAGGACTGAGCCAGATACGAGAAGCAGGGCTACATAAAATGATCTACCTTCCCCTTGCCTCTGTGCTTCGGTGTCCTGCCAGGACTGCTTTTCCTTTGTGTATCTTATCCATCTCCCGCGTAGCTCCTTGGAGGATGACCCATTCAGGAAAAGTCCAAATAGAAAATCTAATTTTCCACCTTCTGGTCCAGTTGAGCAAACCAGAGACCCCGAAATAAAACACAGCCTGTCTCCATCCAACCGCTGTTCCGATGTGTTCCTCCCCAAGCCCATAGCTTTGCTTTTCTCCTGGGTCTTGGCAGCAACGGCTGCGGCCAAAGCTTTGGGTAGGCAGGACACTCAACTGAGGAGAGCAAAGGCAAAGAGATACAGTGCTCCGGCCCATCCTTCAAGTCTCATTCATCAGACAGAGGAAGGAGAGAAACAACTGACTTTTTCTGGGAGATATAGGAAAGAGAAGAAAAAATGCAGGCGCACAAACATACTGCAGTGAGCCTTTCCGGCACACTAATTATTAGCAAATTATGAAGAATTTTCTCACTGACATCATCCAAGCCCTGCACACTCGCAGCTCCGCAGTCTCCAGCCTCCGCTCAGCCTCTCTGCGCTCCCAGGAGAGCCCCTAATGAAAAAGTCAGATGAGCTATTTTCATTTTGTTAGAAGTAGCCAAAGCAATTTTAGGAAGAGGAAGGTGGGGGCCTGCTGGAGTTTGCCAGAAGAATCCGAAGCATTCAACTCACGTCTCTGCAGCAGCAATCTCTCTCTGACAGCCCTTAAAAACCAGAGGGGTGGGGGGAAGCTGGAAAGTGGCAGCATGTGGTTTCCACACTGTCTCTCAGCCAAGCCTGCAGGTATATTAACTGCTGTTTTTCTATTTTGAAACGCAGGCGAAGGGGGGCAGAGACAAAAATCCTAGAAAAGCGCCTGCTCTGCTAAGAATTAAGCAGCTCATCATTACACATTTGCTTTTGAACTCTGTTTAGCCCCAAAAAATAAGATGGGGAGAGACAGACAAAAAAAACCCCTTGATTTTTCCCCCCAAAGCTTGGCTGCATCAGGGTTGAATGACAGATCTGGGAAAGGTGGTACAGGACTGGAAATGACAGCTTTCCTCCAACAAGGTGAAGACAGATAACGTGCAAAAGTGACAGTACAAGGGCAGAAAAAAACCAAAGCAAGCTGCGCTGCCATTTTAACAACAAAATTCCCTGTAGGGTAGGTCAAGTGCCCTGTGATTTTTCTTAATATCTGTTCATACAGTACCCAACTGCCCGGTTTCTCTTCCATTTGCTTCCACCCTGCTGGCACCCCCAGCCCAGAACAGCGGGTTACAATGGAGCAGCAGGGTGTGCGTGCTAGAGATTAGGCAGGCGACCGATAATCGGTGACCCTAATTCTATTCCTGGCCCTGGTACCGACTCACGGAGAGATTTTGGCCACTCATTTCATCTTGGCATCTGCTTCCTGAGAGGTACCGTGGGGACAATGCCGCACACCCACTTCACAGCAGCCTGGGATGAAGTGCTGGGCAAAACAAAACCCAAAAAGCAAAGAGAACGAAACAAAGAAAACCACCCAGACAAAATCAGCTGGGCTCCAGCACAATGTTCTGTTCTGCCTGAAACAAAAGTTTTGTTTTCAGGTCATTTAACTATTTTTTAATTTCTTTCCTTTTAACAAAAAAAAAAAAAACAAAAAAAAACAAAAAAAAAGAAAAATAATTAAAAAAAAAAAAAGCCAAAGCACAGAGATCACTTATAAGCCGAACGCAGACAAAGTGGTTTTACTTTGGGGAAAATTTCAAGCTCATTTTCCCATACTGGTTGACCAGTCCAAACCTGTATTAATGAGTTTCCTTTCTACCATACAGAATATTCACCTACCTCAACTTGCAGAGCTTATATTTCCATTAAGTACCATACAAACATCAGCTGAAAGATTCTAAAGTGCAAATTATTTTTGCTTTTGGGAAACAGAAAGGATAAATAGGAAACAAATTGCCTCTCTATCAATAGTTTTAATGAAGCCCCATATCCAGCAAAGTACAGTAGGTTGAGACTAAATGCTTCCCTGGACCACTCTATGTTATTTTAATGATGTGCTTAATGTGAAAAGATTTTTTTGAAACCCAGTTTAAATGGTAGTGGGGAAGGTAAGTAAACAGCAGTTCAGGCAGAGGTCACTGGAAGTAAAGCAAAGTTTCTCTAAAAAAGGCAGAGAAACTTGCTGTGTGCTGTCCTCTATATTTGGATGCTCCTTTGGGTGACAAGTGTGGAACCCCATAATAACATCTGCAAGGAATTTAGAGATAGAAAAGAGCCTCTTTTCTAGGGGCAATGCCAGAGGGTCAATGTTCTAATCCTTGTACCTCTTATTTGCACCTAATGCCACAAACTAAAGATAACAGTAGGAAGTGAGATTTACATAATGCTGATCAATTTGAAAATGAAGTAAGGAGAACTGCTTTTTGATTGCATTTCACAGTGCAGCAGCAGCAAACTCTTTAGTTATTCAGGTCAGCTCTCACACCAGCAATTGCACCTCTGCAAAGCCAGTTGGGGATACAATCACACTTTAAACCAGAGAGGATGAAAACCCATTTATTTTGATACATTTAAAGCCATCTGAACACTGCGCGTTCCAAATGCAGCCAGAGAGGAGAAAGCTTTTAAGGTTTGTTTGGCTTCTGCTTGAGAAAACTCAGCCTGGGGAGGACAATGGCCCAGAGATGGGAGGTGGAGGCTGAAAGTCAGGAGGCAGATCTCGGCACTGGGGGGACAAGCAAGAAGGGGTAGGGAAGGACACTTCAGATCAGGAATGAGGTGTATTTAAAGATCTCTTGCAGCGCAGTCCTTTTTTGCATGCTTAAAAATCAGCAATACGCAGGCAAATGTATGTGTGTCGATGAAACCCACACTTTAGATGCATAATTTAAGGCGCAAGCAGAAACGTACTTAGATTTTGGCAGTGCTTATGAATGGATTCATACCCCAAGCCTTACCCCACACCTAAACACCAGAGAGAAGACAAACAAGAGTTTGTGCCTAATGCTGTGAGTGCATTAGGCATCACATAATGAGTTTGTGCCTCATGCTGCTTAGTAAGCAAACATGAAAGAGAAAGCAAAACGCTGTTTGCAGGAGGGAGAGAGTTACCTGAGAAATACACTGCTGGGTGGACCTTAGATAATCACTGGCTTTTGGCTAAAAACTCCTCATCACACTAATGCAGGGAACCTGCAGGTGCCAGCCCACAGAGCCAGCTCTCTATAGCCTGAGCAAAGCTAAAAGGCCAGTAGCCACCACAGAAACCAGTTAACTTGTTCCTGTTACTGATGAAGGCAACTTTTGTAAATAGGATTTGGCCCAGCAGCCAGCAAAGTGAATGGAAAAGCTTCAGTTGCCTTCAGAGGTGGCCAGTAAGAGGAAAAATGGCCGGGAGAGTGTGCAGACGTTTGGAGAGTTTTCAGCGCCCAAAATATGCCCCATACGAGGACCCCATATCTCCCATCCCAAACCTGGGGTGCCATGAGGCCAATGCCAGCACCCTCATGGGTTTGAAATTGTGGAAGGGCCTTCTCCCCTCTGTGGTAGCACCACATTAGCAGAACGACACCTACCACCATTCCAACCTTCACAGGGTAAAAGAGAGAGATGCTTATTAGAATTGCTTCAATTTCTGAGTGTCATGCCCATAATTAGCTACGACCCCACACTAACTGTGTTGTAAGGCACTGTGAAAGAAATGATGGGGAGGCATTTTTAGCCAGCCCCTCAAGTTTTAAGAAAAGAATTGCTTAAGCCTCAGAAATAATAGTTATTTCAATTGATGAATCATTTTGACTCATTTTAGGTTTCAAGTAATATTTAATAGTGCCATGCAGTAAAGCAATTGTGGAATTAAGGATTCATTCGTCACTCATGTGCGTTCTCACTTGAATTAGATCAAGTTAAAATTATTATTTCTTTTTTAGCAGAATAATTTAAATGACAGTCAACGTGTTCATCATTTCATCAGAAGTAGAGAAAAATCTCCCCTAATCTAATAGATTGTAACCAAACCTTGTCCCCCCCCTATTTTTTCACACACATAAAACCACACAAACATACTGTCTCCTTCCCCAAGTGGGTAAAGCTTTGTTCTTACAGCCAAGAAAACACAGCACTTGAATAACCTTTCACATAACACTTGAGTAACCTTTCACACTGAACTTAGAGTCTCTTTCTCCAAGTGAAAATCACACTTTTGAGGTCAGTCCAGAAATGCCCAACACAGGATTTGAGACTGAAAAGAAAAATGTCCAAGATAATGAAAAATGTGCTTCTCTCTCTGGGGAGTTTTTACAAAATTATTTTTATGATCAGAAATAATTTACTGATGTGAAATGAGATGCCAGTTACAAGGAAATTCAACATTCGTCCCCATAATTTGTCCTGTGAATTCCTCACAAATCTCAAAGCACTTGATCAGCCATAACCCAGAGCAATGGGGTGCAGGAAACCCTGTGTCCGTGTTAGAGACAAGGATGTGAATTCCAGAGACCCTGACCACAGTCTGAGATACTCTCCCGTCTGCCCCTTTCCTCATCTTCTCCTTCACGAAGAACCAATACCTCTCCCAGTCTGAAGGGACAAAGGAGCGAGGGTCGATTTTTGGAGCCTGATAGAACATCATCCTCAGGCAGACAGGGAAACAAGACTCAACCAAAGGGGATCAAAAAAGCAAAAGGGAACACAAGAGCAAAACCAAACCAGGCCTGTCATTTGGGTTCTTCAAGTGAAATGTTAATCAAGACCTAATGAAGGTTCTGATGGACCTTCTGAAGGCCTAATGAAGCAGATGATGTTTTTCTGTCACATGGGAGTTAGGATATGGATAAACCAACGACAGCCAATGGTCCTCTCATGTGGGGGATAAGGAAATGCTGATGCATTTTCAGGCAATGGTGAGGTCAGAAGATCTTTCAGAGTCTGACCTGGAAGCCATGAGAAATGAAAAGGATCCCACCAAGCCACGGGACCAACCTGGTCAGTCCACTCGTAAGAGTAGAGGGCTGGAAGGGAAAAAAAAGCTATTAAAAAAAAGAGGGAAAGGGCTCAAGATTGATGAGGTGGGCAGTAGCTCATATTTACATATCTGGGGCCTTCTTGACAGCAGAAAAAATAAGTTAACCCGAAAAATAGAAATCTAATCTACATTCACTTCCCAACTTGTCAAAAGCCCTCAGTGTAAAGCAGCCGCACTTGGCTGCACAGAGGTGTTCCACGGAGGGACCCCGACCAATAAATCTGTTTGATTTCCTGTTATGAGAAGCAGACAAAGAGATATGGCCAGGGATGGGCAGAGCTGTCTGCATAAGGGAAGAGCCTGTGCTTTCACCCCAAACTCAAACCCACCCTCTCCGAGGTTAGGAAAAGTTCAGTTCACTTTGGGGATTTTTTAGCATTATTTCTCATTTTTGCATATTCCCGTGGGAGCTGGAAGTAGATGGGACAAAGCATTTCTTTCCTGCTGGCAACAAGCAGCCCTGAAAGTGTCACACGAAGGTTTGTTCTTGAGAGATTTCCAGTCCAAGGGTGTGATCCTGCAACCCCTCCAGATGTGAATAATGCAGTGACATTTTTAATGGCTTTGCTGTTGGTGAGAATTTCTTGGCATCACTCTACAAGTGTTTTCTCCCCACCAGTCCTTCCTTGCTTTCTTCACCCCTTCATCCAGTACACGTTCCACATAAACAGAAAAGGAAAGCAAAGTTTTGAGATCAAAAAGACTTCTTTTTTTCCCAAAACCCTGGGGAGAACCTGCACAATGGTAACAATATTGCCAAGCAGCAGCTGTTCGATAAGGTTCCTCTCAGGAGGTGACATCAAGAAGAATGCCCACCCACAGTGCACAGACCTGCAGCCTGATCCTGTGGTCCCCGACCAATAGATGTTTCATGGCACAAATTTTCCAGAAGTAGAGCTGGTCCACAACAACATTTGCAAGCAGTTAGGATGAATGTGGTTGCACTTTGATGTATTTTCTGAAACACCACAACTAATACCCATGTTTCTGCAAATCTATACTTTTCAGTACAGCTGGTAATTTCCCTACAACTCCGGTAGCCTCACAAAATCATCCCTTAGTGATCACAGCAAAAAGGTTCAAAACCTTTGACGGAAACAGGACCGTGACCATGCATGTAAATTTGCTCATTTGCTTTTTCTTGTTGTTTTGTTTGTTTCTTTTTCCCTTTAGAGAGACCCAAAATCTATGAAAAGGAAACTGATTTTGATAAGATTGAGCGGGTGGAGTTAAGAAGCAAACACAAAATCCAGTGCACCGTAAGCGGGAATCCTGACCCGAAGATCGAGTGGAAGTGGCAGCCCTGCAGCCTCACAGACACGCTGTAAGTGGATATTCCTGTGGAGGAACGTGTTCCAAAATAGTTTAATAGTCTCAAGTCAGTTTTTCTTTCAGTACATCTTATTTGAGTTAAAAATCACAAGCAGTGATTTCCCACCTAAAGATCTCAAGGGTTAGGAACCCAGCAGTTGTGTTTGATCTTTTTGGAGTTACAAGCACCTTCTGTATTATGAGAATTGTGTCATGTTTAAAGTGACTAAAGATCAGGATTGAATTTTCTTTAGCTTGACCAGCAATGTCCCTCTAACTTACCAAGATTTTTTCTTTCACCTTTTGGATGCAGCCTACATGGTGGACAAAGAAAGAACAGATAGATGTAGAGGTAACACACTTTTTTCCACTGTAAGAGCTATCGTCAGGCAAACCTGCTAAAGGCTTGGCTTCGTTTAGTTGCCATATGGAATTTGTGCCACTTCCTAAGGGCTGTCTTCACTCGTGCACACTGAGCATGGGCTCCTGTGGCAGCATCTGCATTGCAGAAGCTGGAAGAGGCAGCCGACCCTTCACGCCTTACTGAGGACCCTTCTTTGCTGAAGTCTGGAGCCAGGGTGTGAAGACTCAGAAGAAAGTCACTGGGTCAAAATTGTCAGAGAGGGATGAGGCAAGTTACAACACAAGGTGCCTTTCGAGATTCACCTTGTACAAGTAGATGATCTCTTTGCTCCTGCTGTTACATGAGGGTCATCTGTAGGGAGAGGTCCTGGCTGAGGTCTGAATGCTCCCCCTGGTAGTCCCAGGGGACCTACAGGAGCCACATACAACATTTCTGACTGCATTTCAACTCTCCCCTGCAATGAGAGGGCTGAAGTCAGTTTTCCATCCCTAAAAAAAATGAAGGCAGCTCTAGGAAGCGAGAAAGAAAATTGCTGGGTGGTTCCTTATTTTCTCGCCATTTCAGTGCTTTTCCCAATGCTGTGAATGGCAAACCATGAGACAGGGGAAAATCACAAAGAGCAGCTCCTTTCCCAGGTTCTCTGCTGCAGCAGCCACAGTGATGTTGGGTGATCTAGTCTCAGATTGGGTCTAAAAAGTGCCCTTGTGTCCCTCCACAAGGGAGGTAGCTCGTTACCTCATTTAGGAATAAAATGGCAGAGATTTGTAGGCTTAGGTAGGGCTGTTGGCATGGCAGATCAGCAGAAGGCACACAAGCTGTGGCTTTGGAGGTGTTCAACAAGAGCAGAATGGAAACACCATAAGGAAAGAGGCCACACATTCTGTAGGAAAGGCAAAGAGATGACCTGAAATCTTTTCCAGACCTTTCTGTCTAGGGAGAGAGAATTGGTCATGAATGCCGAATTAAGCCAGATTCAAACCAGTGACCTGGTGGCAAAAGACCTCGTGTAACCCTCGTTCCAGCTCTCTGACTCTGTGATCTTATCAATTTAAATACAATTGCAGAGTGGCGTCTACCTCTTCTGGCCTCCGGGGCAGCCTTATCTTTTTCCAGCAGAAGCTGTAGGAGGATTCCTGTGGGAAATGACACAGACCCCATTTCCGTCTGTTGTCTCACTTCCTCTCTCTCTCTCTTTCTCTCCCCCCTCCTCACCAGTGCACTTCGAATCCCAAAACACTATCATTGTTCCTTAGAGCTGTGATGTGATTTGCTTCCTTTGAGTTTTTGCCCTTCATCCTCAAGACAGAATTGTGCCTTGCAGGAAGTCACTCAAGACATCTTCTAATTAGGCTCTTTTGAGAGCTATAAACCCTCCCTTGACCCAGGGTGTTAGCCGTGTGCCGTGTGTGGATTTGGCAAAGGCACGGCTGATTTATGGATTCATTTTCTGCAGCATCAGCCCCTTGATAATCACCTACAGAAGTCCATATTCATTTTAACTCCTATAATCCTAATATGCTACGGTGGGCTTTGAAGTGCAGTGCCTCTGGTGAGGCAGAGGAGGCAAGAAGGACCTGTTCCTGCCATGCTTTGTGATGAGCTGTGCAAGGTGCGATTGCAGCTAGTTGTGGAACTGAACCGACTTCACCAGCCTGCCGTCACGCAGTCAGTTTGTCCCACCCGGCTGTGCTGGACTGGAACTGAACCAGCAGCTTTACAATGAAAGGCTTCCTCAAGTCCCAGAGCTGGCAGCATCCTCAGCCAGGACGCCGGGAGCTCCAGCCTGGTTGAAGCCTTTGCTCTCCTTAGCACGAGAAGGGCTGTGTCTCTGCTCATTTCTTCCAAGGGCCGTAGTTGAAGAAGACAGAAAAGCCTTTTGCCTCAGATGGTGCAGATATACCTTTCCATATGACATGCTACATAGACTGCTCTTTGTCCATAATTCAAAACTAAGGATTGCTAACTGACGGAGATATGGCTATCTTTTGGGGAACATGCAATATTAAAGGAGCCTTCTGCTATAGTTAGCTCAGAATTTATCCATTCTGCTCCCTCAGCCTGCACTTCATGTTGGAAAGCTGAGCAGATAGCCAGACACGCTCAGTGACATTCACCTCCCCACGGTTTTGAATGACTGGTATTTTGAATTTTGAAATGCACCACGAGTGCTAAAAGAGCATTTACAAAAGCCACAACTGCATTGAGTTGGAGTATAACTCCTATTAGTCAGATTAAACTCACATGATTTAATTAGTTCTCCACTGTTTTCTATTTTCAATCTTTAGAAAATCTGGGGGGTTTCCTTGCTGGTCAAATACTGATCTTCACCTGTCTCTGTCAAGGTGCTTCGTAAATAATTTTGCGATGTTGCGATGAAGCAATACAGTAGTTTCACAAAGGGGTAAAAAATTCCAGCAGCAGTAGCTTTTAGGAGCTTTTAAGACCTAAGACTATTGTCTAAGAATGACATTCTCTCTCTTTAATGCCTCCCTGGGTTATGTGCAGTGAGTCAGGTTCTTGAACACCACCTTTGCTTTTCTACCTTCAGATGCAACCCCGATGGGCCAAAAATTGTGGTTCAGGAGAACATGTTCATAGGCAACAAGATCAGAAGCATTGAGAACATAACCCTAAAGCACGGGGATAAAAGAAAGGTATGTGTCTGATGAAAATCTGAGCAATGATGTCATGGAATAGCCATGGGCTTATGGAGGGGATGCTGTGTGGTTCCCAAGCTGCTGCGAGTTGTCAACATGCTTTAAATTCCACAGCCCTGGGATCATTTTCTGATCTCTGCTGTTTATAAATACCGGGATTCTGGCAATGATGTCACATACCCTGTTTAAAACTCTCCGAAGACTTTTGGGTCAAAAGCCTCTCCGTCTCCCTCAGTCTTGAGAAAGTGTAAGACCAGTTCAGTGCAAGAGGGGTCCTGTGAAGCGCCTACAACTGATAAGAACTCAGTTTATTAAAACGTTTAGCACTTATAGAGCACTCTGTCTTGCCCAACCTTGTCGACTCTCCCAGTAGGAGGAGTTACACAGCTGTGTAATTTAAGAGATTTATGGTGGCCAGAGAGAGCTGGCCTGATTTTCAGAGTAAGTGCCTGTGGTACCTGCCTGTTTCGGCTGGAGTTCTCAACATTTCCTTACCCGTTTGGGTTGCCAACCATGTTACCCAACCAGTGAAGGTGGAAAGACCTTCTTTCTACACTTCTCCACCTGGTTCCCCTTCCAAACAGCACTGAGAGCACGCTTCCTGCGCGACCTGCAAACATCCCAGTTCTATAAATGCCTCCCGGGTACCTGTGGTGATGCTGAGTGATACCATTTACACACGTCCAAGCTAATCCTTGAGGAATTGCTGTTCTGCTACAGACTCACAGACTTCTGGCCATGCTTTGGAGAAGATGCTCTGGTCTGGCTCAGACAGTTGTTTTACCCCTGTTGGACTTACAGAGGTTTGTGGCTTTAGGAGTGGGTTTGCAGCTACAGGTTTCGAGGTGGATGCTCCACATAGTTTAATGGCTAATCCTGAAAGGTGCTGAATGCTGCAGTTCATATCCTGGTATATATTTAAGCATATGATAATTCTTGGGCTACTCCCATGCTTAAAGTTAAGCACAAAGCTAAAGTGCTCTTCTGGATTGGGTCCAGACTAAATCAGCATCTAGCAGGATCAGTGCCTGAGCCATCTGCTCTTTCTCATGGAGACTTTCCAGCTCTAAACGTAATCTAAACCAGAGCTCTGAAAACATGGAGGTTGGGCTGGGAAGGAGAAAATCAATGTTCGCCTTCCATTCCCAAGTTTTCCCCTTGGTGGAGGATATTTATAAATTGGATTTATTTAGATGGCATAGTGCCCCTTAAGCTCTGTTTTTAATATATTCTCTATGAATTTTAGATCTTAGGTAAAAACAACTACAAAGTGCTAATTACTTGTAAAAGATGGAGGTCAATGACATGTACCTACAAAGTTTTTTCCTTTTCTAAGAGTTTCTGGTTGCTGCATGGACTGACAAGAGTTTTGCAGCTCTCATGGCTACTGTTGCTCTCCATACATACAGTCTGTCTAAATACATGATCTGGTGTCCAAGAGCTTAGTCTATGTCTGCTGATCAGTCTTAAAAGTTATTTTAGTCCCCATGTAAAAATGAAGAGTTTCACAATTGCTGTGACTCAAAAAGTATCTGTTGGTTGCTGAATTGTCCCACGTGGGATAGTGAGACACCTCAACAACACAAAATTAGAAACGTTTTTCTTTAGTTTATGCACATGTAAACCACTCTCATTACTTCTTTTACCAACTTTGCTGTGGCAAACATGCAACTGGGTGAAATTTTAGTCTGCTGGTGGACTTGAGATGGGATTTGGCTGCAGACTCTGGGCATCCTGAAGTGTTCATTTTTTAGGCATGTTCAAATGCTCAGCCTACAACCCTTTAACTTAAGCTTTTACAGATTTCATTATTAAAGTTTCATAAAAATACTTCTTTACAAGTTACATAATTTTACAATTTATAGTATATCCATTATTTTCATCTCCTGCTGATCCACTGGTTGGAAACACATTCTGAGGTGTTTCCTAATGATTTTTATATCCTCATTAAGATTTATTCAAATTAATAAAACTAGATTTTATGAATCTCAGGTTTCAGCACTTTGTCTCCCTGCTTATATTAGCAGACCATTCCTCTCCTTCCCCCTTTCTGAAGTCCAAGGCTATCTGTGTGGAGTCTTTAGATAATAGACTATAAGTCAAAAAAAGACACTGATGAAAAGTCATAGCCTTCAAACTTTTTCTTGTGTTTTATCAGTCATTATTCCCACCAGAAATGGAATAGACAGGAAACAGCCCAATCCATTCCCACCATGTCCTAGCAAGTAATTCATCCGCATTGACGAGCCAGATGAAATAATAAAGATGTTGGGGTCTGACTGAGCGGGGCTTTTATTGACTGTGTTATGAAGCTGGGATTAGCAGAGATTGGTTATTTTTCCTGTGTGATTTGAACCTGTCCAATGACTGCTGGAATCTCAGAGCAGAAGGTGGAATTTACCCAGTCTCTAAGATTTCTCGGCATCCCTAGAGTTCACCCTCGAAGAACTGTAGCAATACGTGCTGGCTCAGCGATATGTGAAAAAACACATTAACTTTTCAGAGCTGTTAAGAATATGGGAACAAATCCCAAGAAATTGCCAGATCCAGAATCTTGCTCAAAAGCTAGCTTGGATTTTTCCAGCAGACTGCTGATGCTTGCTGTGATCTTTGATCACATCAAGACATTTAGACATCTATTTGACAAAAGTGGCATGTAAAACTGAGGTCTCGTGTCACCCTGGTCATAATGATTATTCCACTATCATTCCACAGAGACAGAAGTGAATTTCACCCCCTCCTGTCTTCTAAAGGCTGAGTCTCACTCCTAAAGAAAAGCATGTGGTTATCATTAAAGTTATGATGTACTTCGCTGAAGTTTTGGTCAAATAGTGGTCATGCATCGTGCTAGTTTAATTTTCCTGGTGGTTTGGAGTCAATATTGAACTTTACACTTTGTGATTTAAACTCCTATGTAGCTACCTCTGGAGACCAGGTGAAACACCCACGATTGCATGAATTGCCTGAATTTCCTTTTCAGGTCGCTATTTTATTTTCTTTCCCCTCAGTAAACTGAACATACCGCTCTGAGCTTGGGAGAACAGGACAGAGCAGAAAAGAATAGCAAGATCCATACATAATTCAGTCCTCATTGGGGGTTTCTTTTCATCTCTTTTCTGCCTTTCATGTATATCTGAGAGAGTGGCCTGGCCATGTGGGTGTTTCTGCAATGAAACTCTCTTTTGCTGGTGAAATTCATAACCACTCAGGAAAATTGACCCAAAAATACCAGGTTTAAATGTCCTGCAGGAACAAAAAGACTACAGTTGAGTAATGGGATGCGTTTGGTGAAAAGTATGTGAGCTCCTACCCGCCCGCCCTAGGGCCAGAGAGTGATCAGTCCATCCATACTAGAAACGTGTACCAGTTCCTCCAGAGGCACATCAAACGTCCAGTTCTCCCCGTTTTCCTGCCCTGCCCGGCACCTTTCCTGACCACACGGTACTACCATCAGCTCTGCCACACTCCATGAGGAAGGCAATGATTGTTCTCATTCCACAGGGAGAGAAAGGGCCACTGCCAGAGATGAGAGCAAACCCTCGAAGTTCTCAGTCAATTCACAGACTTCTCCTTTCACTTGTCATCAGTCCATCCTTTAGCGTGTTTTGAATGAATGAACTAAGATTATGGATCAAAATTGTCAGGCTATAAAAATAAGTGTTATTCTGTGCCATTCAAGTAGATGGATTGGGAGTTAGCTGAATATTTTCTTCACGGAGTCTCTGGTGAAGTTCCTATAATTTCATCTCTCTCTAGCCACCTCCTCCCCAGCTCTGCCAGAGTTAGACAGCTGAGAAGTTTTCCACCCACTTTTTCTACTCCTCATCTTCGCCCACATACAGCTAACGAAGTGAAAGAGAGAAGAATTGTTAACTAAAGCTGTTGGAGGGAGGGATTAGACAAAGGAAAGAGAAAGCAAGGAATAACAAGATATATTAATTCATGCTGGCTCCAGCTTAAAAAAAAAAAAAAGGTCTTGCTGCTCTGTCCTTACTACAAGATGTCTTAAAACACTCATGGTATAAGGCTGTGGAATGTTATTTGGCTGCTTCTAAAATAGCTTGTTTTTATCAGTTGAGGAACATTACAGTGCAAGACATATGGACTTTATTGAACTATTCCATTATGGGTTTTCCCAGCAGCAATGTCTATTTACTTGTCATAGCTGTTCTTCAGAGATCAGTCATTTTATTTCTTTTCTTATTGAGTTTTAAACTCAGCTTATTCTTTTATAGTAATTATTTATTAGCTAATAATCCCTTCCTTGGGCTCACAGTGTTGGGTGGCCTTTAGGTTAAGTAATAGGAAATGGAGCCCCTTACTTCCAAATTCAACACAGGCCATGAAAACCGGTCTGAAGGATGTTTGGTGTTTGGTATGCAGGGAACTCACGGGATCCCAGGCCAGCTCCCACTAGGAAGATGTCTAGACGTTACATGCCAATAATTTGTTATTAATTATCATTGGTTCCAGCGCAGTCTGCACAGAAGCTAAAGACTGAACAGCCACTCGGTTTGTGCTACCGCTTGTGGCTGGAGGACACTGGCAAGGGTTAACGTGTCATTTAGTCGGATTTTCAATGGGATACCCTTGATCTACAGATACTTCAAAAAGCAGATACCACTACTGGCTTCCTGAATGTTTCTTTCGGGTTCCTTTTGATAAAAGACAAAACTATGTGGTCTTATAAAGGGAAGGAGGATTTGGATGCCCTTTGGTATAGCATCTTAGTGTTCCAAAGCACCTCTATGTTGAGGACTAAAACAGGCTTAGGTTAGTTTGGCAACTTAGACCTTTATTTAAGATGCTGGAAAGAGAATTGGACTCCCAATCTCAGGGATTTACCCATGAGCACACAGGTAGAGTGAAAAGCTGATGCGTAATGATTTCAAGGGATTCATCTTATTACAAGAAAATCACTCAAAATCCTTCATTTCCGGCTCTGAAATCACATATATTTCCCTGCTGGCTGCTGGTGGTTTAAAAGTCACATTTTGGAGGACTCTGGGAGGTGTAGCTCTAAGACAAGACAGTAAAGTGCATTCTCCCTTGTGCTCAGGTGTGCAGAAAACTGGTACCCAAGTGCGTTAACAGTGATTTTGAACATACAAACAAAAAAGTTACTTTCTTTCTTTTCCTCAGTGAATTTTTGCAGGAATTTGTCCCCACATTGTTTCCCACCATCATTTTAACCTTCACATCCAGACACAATTGAGATTAGCTAAAATAAGGTCTCGCTATAGCAATTTGCTCTTTTTTTTCCCCCCACTACCATGTCAGACTTTTCTTCAGTTACACAGTTAGAGTCGTTAGCATTTGGGTGTGTTCATGAGCATGTGTCTGCATTTACCTCTGGGCCACCAAATGCAGCTTGAGTCATTTCATCAGTTTTTAGAAGAGTCACAGTGTCACCCCTAACACTTTGGACATATTCCAAAATGGATAATTACATTCCCCTTTACAGTTTTAACTGGCTCTACAGTATTACCCTCGACTTCCCATCTAGAGCTGTCACTTAGCGAGACTAATAGCCAGTAAATAGCTGTCCAAATTTATCCCCTTCTGTCCTCAGCACGTACATTTATATTGGCTTTTTCTATTCCCAAATATAAAATTCTAAGATCCAGTAATCATGAGAAGAAAGATCTTGGTCCCTGATTCAGCACTAAATCAAAAAGCAGCGTCTACTGCTTAAAGTCAGGGGTAGTGCTCTGAACATGTGCTTGTTAATAACCTGTGGCATTAGGCCCGCTGCTACAGGAACAGAGAGAGGAGGAGGAGGCTGCTCCTCTGGGGGATTTTATATCCAAGTTAGAGCTATTTTCACATCATAAATAAATCAGAACCGCACAGTTCTTTCTTTGGTGGACACCAGAGGGAGCTGGGTTTGCTGGTCTCCCATTTTCACCCCTAAATTTGCTTTGTCCCTATTCTTGGCTAATTTCTATGTCTGGTGCCCATGAAAAGTAGATACTTTTCCACTTACCCATTATTCTGCTCAAAATGTTCCCCATTAGAATGTAAAATGTGCATGAGATCAAAACCTTTGAAACTCATTTCCCTACAGGATTTAAAGTGCCAAAGCTCAGAAAATCTTAAATAACTCTCTGAAAATACATCCCGCACAGCTATAGACACATTCGTGGTACAGCTTTATGAGCAGTAAAGGAATGTCTTGTGTGAGTTTAGTTTAGGATATTAAAAAGAAAGTCCAGAGATGCTTTTGTGCACTTCAAAGCGCTCTCTGGAGATAAGGACAAAGGGCCAGAGGGTGTTATAAGTTTTGATTCTCAAAGTCCTTAGAGAGGACGGCAAAAAAGTGATATTTGTTCCAAATGTGAGGGCTCAGAGTTCCTCAGGTGAATGGCTGCAGGGGAAGCAAAGTAATCTCACAAGAACATCTCTGTCTTGGTGGGTTAGACCCTGCTTTCTTGCTGGCAGCCCAAAGGAAGCGCTAGAAATAATTAAAGCCACAATCTGTGGATAGTCCTCCATGAGCTTCTGATGCTACATCATGACAGGGAGAGGGGAGTGCCATATGGCTGCCTCCTCGTTAAGAAGCCCCTATCCAGAAGCAGGGGCTTGGGATGTTTAAGGAACACAAGTTTTTAAGGATGTGTTTGAGTTCAGCCCCATGAGTAACCGAACCACTTCCTTTTTCTACATGGGGAATCTCAGGACAAGTGTTTCTTCCTTGTCCTTCATGATCCTCCCCTTCTTTCTGCATTTGCCAAGTGTCTTAGCACAGGCAGCTTCTCCAGAGTTTCCTTACTTAGAGCACAAGTCCTGGTAAGGCTCTGAGGTAGGATTATGGAATCAAAGGGCTTCCAAGAACAATTTATAAGTGAGCTGAGGCCCAGAGGGGCCACATCTCTCCCTTCTCTGGGGTTATAGCAAAGCAAAGCAAAATCCTGCAATATTCTTTACACCACATTCATAGGGTCGACATGCTTCCCATGCAAATGTGGGTGTTCATTTACTACAGAAACCATAACTGAAAAGCAGCAAAGAGAATAGGCGGATGTGGGGCTTTATTTCCAGTGTCTTAGATAAATCTTCCAGGCCCTTCACTTTAGCTTTTTGCTGATGTTGTCACACAAAGACCTTTGCAATGAGTCAAAGGGGAGCCCTGCTTTTCACAGGGGAGACAGGAAAAAAGAAGGGGAAGGTTTAAGAATGAGGAGGGAAGAGAATTAACTGGGCTGAGGTGATGTGAGATGAGAGACCAAAAACCTAATAGAAGCACTTGTCTGTGAGCTTCACTCCTTACTAGAAACTCCTTTGTTAACTGTTTTTCTACCACAAAACATACACTTACCCAGTACTCTCAGGCCTCCCTGCTAAGCCTATGCTACACTCAAAGCCTTTGCTTTTACTCTCTTTTCCTGGCAGATTGTGAGCACACTGACTACGGAAAACAGCAGTGCCTCAGGAATCTATTACTGTGTGGCTTCAAACAAGATTGGTGAAGAAGAGAGGAGCATTGAGTTCTACGTCTCAGGTAAAACAACACAAGGGACGCTCCACAAAAACTAGATGCTGATGATCTGATTTACCTTAAAGTTTTATATGGCTGGTGAGGGCTCGTTAAAACTTCTGGGAATTCCCTGCATGTTGTGTTTTCAGAGCACTCACAATCACACAGTCCCGGGCTCTTCATCACATATGTGCAAGGTTGGGTCCTGCGTCAGTGCACAGCTGAGTTTGACATGTCCAGCATCAAACTTGATGCCCCTTTTGCCCTTTTCAAGCTGCAGATTCAAGGCCCGAGTTGAGCTGCCTGTGTCTTAAAGCAACACTCATGACATTTGAGCCCTGTCCTCACGAAACCTCCAGCAAAAGCTGAGTTCTTTGTAGTCTTCCAAAGGCCCGAAGCCTCTCCCTGACTCAGGAGAAGGGTTGGTCCCCAATTAAGCCAGTAGACACAGCAAAGGTGAGCAAGGCCAATATTCAGACCTAATGCAGGGCTGATATCACTGGGAGTTGTTGTGACATTGGATCCCTGCCTGAGCAATTAGCCTTTCCAGTGCCCTTTAAGGAGGGAGGAGGTGGACATGCTATTTCTCCAAAGAACACAAATCCAAACAAATATCTGCTTAACCTTTCAACACAGAAATTCTTTAGTAGTGAGATCAAGACCTACATAATGCTTTTAGGAGAGATGGGAGTTTAAAAAAAGAGAAGAGTCCAGGGACAGCCCTGTTCAAGTGCTTACCCAGAACAAACTGAATCATTTCTGTGCTCACTTTCTGGATGAGTGGATGTTGGCTGGTAGAATTTGCATCAAAATAACAATTTTTAGAACAAAGAGTGCAGAAGCGTCCTGGAAGGTAAATGTCTGATTCTCACTACTTGGCTTCTTCCCCACAAAGCAAGTTCTGAGGGCAAAGCTTGCTCGTGGCAGTGCTCTGCACTCCTCTGCTTCTCGTGTCCTGTGTTGTTTGACTCCATTGCTCTAAGGTAATTCAGCACATTTCAAATCGAGCTAACCAAAAAAAGGCTCACTAAACATTGTCACCATTCCTATGACAAAGAAATGCTAATACAAAAAATGTTATCTAACAATAATGAAGCTGGTGCCATATGGGGGAAAGATTTCACCTCCATCTACAGCTTTCTTGTACTATCCCAATGCCTTATGGAGGCAGAACAGGTCTTAAGCCTCCAAAAAATATTTTCTAAAGCCCTAACTCCTACTTACTTAGGAATGAGCCCTTCAAGGTGCAATTTTGGGAGATACGGCTCAGATATAGGAGGTCCTCAAGATGTTTGAGCAACCTGGTCTAGTGAAAGGTGTCCCTGCCCTTGGTAGGAGGGTTGGAACTAGATGATCTTTAAGGTCCCTTCCAACTCTAACCATTCTATGATTCTATGTCCAGGGCAGGCTGAAGACCAGCTATTATTTTCACACTTCACCACTTCCAAGTGTTGAGTCTTCACGTGGGTTTGTTTCTGCTCTGAAATCTGCCAGCTATTATGTTTGGATGGGTTACTCAAAGCCGTCTGTTCCCGAGCTATTCACGGTACTTTATAATACTCGGTGACTAAGACCAACGCTGCAGCAACTAAATAAGCAACTACCATAAGGGTTAGATCAATCCACGCCCCTTTCACAACTATGTTTTATTTTAATAATAAAGTTATGTAGCGTTTCCCCACACACAGTGAGCTAATATTTCAGATTTTTTATTTTAAGATCAATCTAGCAATGTTTTGAGACACAAATGCTTTAATCATGCAATTTTAATTATGAAGGAAATGAACCACTGGACAAAATTACTGACAGTGATTATGGTGGAAACGTTTCCACCAAAACAGAGCAGGAGGTGAAGAGGGCTTGGCAAGACAGATATATTCTTGCCTGTGAAAAAAAAAGCCTGTGAGTCTGTGCCATTCTGGGGAAGAGGCAGATGCTGAACGAGCACGACTGACTTTTATAAGCGCTGTGTTTAAAAATAGTGGTGTTTATGGATTAGAAAGAAATGAAATCTTTCTAAATGTGGCCATCCTGATCCTAAAGTAGGTCATGTTGTAGTGGTAAAATAGCAGCAGAGTGACCTGCTGCTGGGTTCCTTTACATGATGGTCCTCTGCTGAGTAATACATACTATTCCAACAAGAGGCCAGGCTGCGGTAAGAGCTGCTGCTGAAAAAAATCACTGTCTTCTACTGGGTGTCCTTGGAGGAGACTTTAGTGACTGCCAAGTTACTCTCATCAGGAGTTGCCTCTCACCTCCATGTTGGAGGGACATTCAGGGACAGTTTGTGAGAGACCAAACCGGGCAAGTCCAAAAGGTCTAAGCAGGGCACTCTACAATTGCTAGGCTGGTTAATTTTACGCAGGTTGAACCTAAAGCTGAGATAAAGGCTGGGTTAGAGTCTGAGAGCACACAAGCCACGTGTGGGCCTTCAGGCACATCTAGCAAATGTTCATGGGACTCTGCAAAGCAGCTGCTGGTTGCGGGACTCCTCAATTAATTCAGCAATTTGTTGATTTTTAAAGACCTGATCTCCCATTATCTCCTAGCGACAAACAAGCTGGCAGATCCTGAGCTGCTTTCAAACATTTTGGCTGAATTGAGCTTAATTTCTGCTAAGAAATCTGAAGATGATACAGAGGCTAAACTCTCTTCTTCCCTCAAAATCCTGTTTCACTAGGTCAGGGCTGAAATGTTTTGTCAGGACCTGGCAGAGTTACAGGGAAACTTCATCAGGTGTTGTCCAGGCTGCACCTTCTTTCTGGGAACACGCCTTACTTCAGTCTGGTGACACCACCACCACATTCATTTCAGAAAAATGTATTTATCCCAGTGGAATAATGCCAACAGCCATTTTGTTCTTCCACTGCAGAGCCCCCACAAAAACTCCCACAGACACTAGAAATAGCACTGGTATCTATTTTTAAATCATTTCTTTGCCAGCAGAATTTATTTCAGTGAAGGGTCAACAGGGTTTGGAGAACATGCTGGAACCAAACCATATAAGGGGTCCAATAAGATGAGAAATCAGTCACTATCTTGCCTACCACAGTCTGGACACCAGTGTTCCCATTTCAGTCAGATGACTGGTTTGTCATGGGCAGAGGCAACGTGGGCGAGCCGCCAGATGCTCCGAACAGCCTTGTGTCATCGCCCACCACCATGGGACACTCAAGGCAGACTGCAACCTCCCTAGTGCAGTGAAAAGCTGACCTGATGTCTCCTGGAGCTATTATCTGCCACGAACAAGTATTATTTGCCTTCTAATCTCTGGTCTGCACCTTGGAAAGGGCAACTATATATTACTGTAAGTCCACAGTAAATCAAATTCTAGCCTTTGTATGATTGCACTACATACAACAGAACGCGATCCCACCCATATGAAACCTCTGAATGCTTTTGGAATAAAATGAATTATGATAAGAATAATAAATAATAACAAAAGCTCTTTTTCAAGGGCTTATCTGATTGCAAAAACAACTCAGAAAAATGGAGTTAAAGATTTCTACCAGAAAGAAAATATTGTATTTCAAACATGAGATAAAAATCTGCTATCAGATACTGGAACAATGTATGAACTGGGCCGTTCTACAACTGCTTGCCACTCTCAATTTGCTTATTCCTGACATGTTTACAGGATTTATTAAAAGCTCTGCGTTATTTCAGATGGTAGGGCTCACCCTTTCTTTTTCTCACTCTCCCTATGTGCATATGCCTGATGGCAACCCCCCCCACCCTGACAGGCACAGGGATGGAATTTGGGAAAGAGCAGAAGTTTTGAATTACACAGATTATTGTGCAAAGCACAGGAAATTAAAACCAATTAATTCCTTGTAAATACAAATGGAGCCAGACTTTCTTTTGATTTATGCTGACTTTTTACCTTCCCCCAATGGCTCATTTCCCTATTTTGCCATGGAATCCCGCACAGTCGAGAGTGAAATTCGCGGCTACTACACTGTAATACAATACAAAAGACAAATGTTTGGTGACTGCTGATAAAAGAGAAAAGGCCCCATGGTGCATTCTTTTAGCCAACTTATTAGGAGTCTTATAAAACACTGTATCTGTTCAGAGAGAGGAAGTTAATCACTGCTCAGGTTCAAGATTGTGTAAGCAAAGTAGTCTAAGAGATGAACTGACTTCTAATGTGCTCTCAAAGCTGCAGTTACTCCCCTGATAATCCAGGTGGGAGGAGAAAAGAGAGAGGAGAGCAAGAGCGGCTTTTTTTTTTTCCTCTCTCTTTTTCCTTCCACTGTAATGAAAATCAATGAATATTCTATTGGAGCTGAAAGAGCTTCTTGAAGGGCTAACAAGATGGAAGAGAATAGCACAGGTTCCAGCTAAAAATATTCAAAATGCTAAATAAAAAATGTCAGTAGAAGAAATGATAAGAAAAACAACCCAGGCTTCTGCTCCCAGAATGTTAAGTTGGTAGAAAAAACCTGCACTGGGGAAGTCCAGCAGCAAGGCAAATCTACCGAGCATCCTTCACAATTTAGGGCTTGGAAATTAACACACCAAATTAATTGGGAACTTGCACCAAAATGTTAGGGATCTCTGGGCCCTCCAGCCCATGCTGTCATGGCCATACACAAGTTGCTGCCTTCTCCCAAGAGATGCGGTATTTCTTTCCCCTGGGGTGGGCTTTCTCCCAAAACCATTCCGGGAAACTCCACAAAACAACCAGGGCTGCAAGATATAAGAAGAAATTCTCCCAAAGAAAAGACTTCCCGAGAGGCAGAAGGGCAAGGGGCTGTCAGCCCAACCGCTTCAGGCCAAGGGTTAGCAGCAGTTCACTGTGTTTTACCCCACGTGATGTGACCAAATTCTTACCTCATCACTTCACCTGGAATCTCTTTTTACTTTCACTGGGAATCAGCACTTGGGATCATAGGATAATTCAGGGTGGAGGGGATGGATCTCAGGAGATCCATCAGATTTGAGCAACCTGGTCTCATGGGAGGTGTCCCTGCCCATGGCAAGGGAGTTGGAACTCGATGATCTTTAAGGTCCCTTCCAACCCGAACCATTCTATGATTCTGTCTCCCAGCTCATTGAGCTTACTAAGAACTGAGTCTAACCACAGATCCATCCAGCTTAGTGCTATAACTCTTCTCAGAGCAAACAGCAAATGCTTAGAAGAAAAACTAAGAAAAAGGCAAGTAAAGAGGGCACTTTTTCCCTATGTTAGTTTGTCAGATTCAGGAGAGGTTTTGATCATGCCACATCCCAGTGTTTTCACTGGACCTTAATTCTTCCTGTTTAGAGAAGTTCTGCTGGCCTCAGACTTTTCCCACTTTTTGATAAGCATCATCTTGGCATGTTGGAACCACAGGACATGAGATGTGAAGAACAGATGTATTACACAAGTCAGTTTGAGCATACAGCTAGCACTAAGCAAGAAAGAGAGCAACTGAGCCTAACAAAACACTGCGTAAAGTAAACTGAAATTTCATGAAAAGGAAAGAAAAGAAAAATAACAATTTCCACAGCTGTGGCCTGAGGGGTATCTTCTCTTTTTGGATCTTTTGTAAAACATTTCTGGTGCCAGTCTTTAAAAACCATGAAGCAAAGTTTATTGGTTCTATTCCAGATGACTTGTGAAGAAGAGAGACTTTTAATCATATCTGAAAGTTCCTTCAGGGCTCTGTATTTTATATAATATATGGTTTATTATAAGGCAGATTGGTTATTCCAACAGCCTCGCTATTTATGCTCAACTATAGCTTCAGCAGAACTTTTTGCAAGAGTTTGCAGTGTGAGCCCTTGGCCAAATTCCAGCTCCTGTGTAGAATTTGTCAGATTCCCAGTGCAACACGTACTTGCCCCCCTTTAACTTTTGTCCTTCTCAAAGTATCATCCGTTTCACCCTTCCTGGAGCAAAGCATCTCACAAACAGCTTAGTATTGAAGCAATAATCTATCAGATTTATTGCAAACAGCATTCATGTTCAGAAGACAATCCAGAGCAAGTCCTCCCAAAGTCTCCCATCCCCTGGTAAAATTTTTAAGGGGTTCCTCATAACCCTCAGGTGCTTGGTAAAATCCTGACCTAACAGACAAAAGAATAATTCCAGGTGGTTATCAATGTGCTTTCACTCCAGTCTGTTGGGTGGACAGATCATTGAAACTAACAGAATAAAAAGGGAAAATAGTACCTTTCAGATGCAATTTAATTGCAGGTCTCTGGTGGCTGATGCAGGAATAGGAAAGTGTCTGTGGGCCAGACTCTGGCATCCGACTCAGAAACAGTTTTTCTTGTCTTAAAATGGATTTAGTTTGCCACTGCAGGAAAATTGATTTTTTTTTTTTTTTCTGGAGTGAAAAGTTACCAAAAATATAGCAAAACCAGCTTACTCTTTTGTGGATAGATTGGACTCACACCTCAACATATTTCCCTGCTAAACATAAAGGCCTCAAGGACTCATACATCATTAAATCAGTTAATCCATTCAGTGATCAAGTAAATATCCACTAAGGCACGTGTGATGAAAATAAATATTGGCACAGTTGAAATAAGCGAGAATTGGGAAGATTGTTCAGCGGTGAAGAAAGAGAGTGTTACTTCTGAGAAATGGGAACAGGTCTCTATTCTTATGCAATTATACTTTCAAGCACTGATTGCAGACAGAAAGAGAAGAGCTCGCGAGCACATTTGTCTACCTGGATAGAAATCTCTCTTGATTAAACTCTCTTAGTCCATTAACTGCTTCTATTTATAAACTTTCAATTCATTATTTGAAAATGGAATGATTAGAATACTGAAGACCAGACTACCACAGGTCAGCTCTGGGACAGGAGCTGTACTTTCTACTTACCTAATTCACAAGCACTGATGTCTGTTTGCACGTGCAAATGTGGGTCTCATTAAAATTGACTCATTCCATTATGGCTGGTCTTTGAAATTTGACCATTGAGTTGCAACCAGGCAGCCAAAGATCTTTTCAGTCGTGATTTAATTATAAACACTTTTTCTCTTCCTCCTAGATGTGCCCTTTGGGTTGCAAACAGACCCACAAGTCACAACCATTGTGGGGAACGACGTCCGGCTGACGTGCCGGGCTTCCAAATACATCTACAGCCACCTGGCCTGGTACTACCCATCCTCAGAGGCGGCTCCCGGTGACTCGCTCATCAAGAAAATGGACAACTACTCCATTTCTTTGACACTGGTCATCACTAACGTCACGAAGGAACAGAGTGGCCTCTACAAGTGCAGAGCCCAGAACCAGCACAACAGCACCGACACGCTAGAGCAGCACACCCGGGTCCTCGTCAGAGGTAGGTCACCAAACGACAGTGGGACGTGCTGTCGTCCTCTGCAGGAGCTGAAATTCTGGGCATCCGCTGCTCCCTTGGAAGCTTTTCAAAGCAGAAGGTGCCCAGCATTTCTTAGGGATTATCCTAACATAGACTTTATGCTCTCGTTTGGGGTTGGTTTTTTTGCATCCAGCCACTGCTGGGTTTGTATAAAATATTTGTCTTACACATAAAGGTGATTTCAGCTGTGTTTTACCTTCCTAACTCCATGCTGGGTGCAGATACAGTGTTGACTGAGGAGAAAAGGCATCACCTACCATGTTATTAACAGCACAACTCTGTCACTCGGGGCTGTCACCCCAGATCTATATGACTCTGGTAGAAGACTCAGCCCACTTGCAGCTGCCAGGATGGTGCAGATACCTAAATCGATTTGGACACAGCAGACGTGATCACGAATATCACTGGTCAAGTGTATAATCAAGTGACATGTACTATTTATTCTGCGTAAGTGGGATATACGTTGTTGTAATAACAGTGTTTTCTTACTTATATTCACCCCCCCAGCTCTTTTATTTTCATAAAAATAGTAACACTACAGATCCTGAAGCCTGGTTTCTTTGGCTAGGTGAATATAAAGGGCAGGAGATTTCTGGTAGAAACTCCCTAAAAATTACTGCAGTTTTTTCTGCTTCGTAGTGGAGAAAGCGAGTGATTTGCTTTAAGCTTTCTTAGAAGAAAAAGTGCTGCTGGAACGGGTGAATTTATTACTTATATGATAGAATCATGGAATGGTTTGGGTTGGAAAGGACCTTAAAGACCAGCCAGTTCCAACCCCCCTGCCCTGGGCAGGGACACCTCCCACCACACCAGGTTGCTCAAAGCCCCCTCCAACCCGGCCTTGAACCCCTCCAGGGATGGGGCAGCCACAGCTTCTCTGGGCAACCTGGGCCAGGCTCTCACCACCCTCACAGCAAAGAATTTCTGCCTGAGATCTTGTCTAAATTTCCCCTCTTTCAGGGGAGAAAAGCACAGAGGACAGAAATGGAGTAAAACTGAAATACACAGGAATAAGCCAGGGTGCAGAAGACAGAGTCCACCAGAAGTCAAATTAGACAGTGATTTTCAAATTGGCTTCTCCACTTACATTAATGGCTAATGAGACACTGAAGGGACAGCTATACTGCCATAAGCACTTGTCACTTTGGTAAAAACCAGGCCGTGCGGTGCTGGCTTCATGCCTGGTTAAGTGAAGGAGCACATTTCCCACACAATCTCCTACCCCATGAGCCAAGACCCCTCTGGGAGCCCCCGTTCCCCCCCACACATACGAGGAGAAAATGCCCCCACCGCAGCCCCAGCTGTGGCTGGCATGGCTCTGTTACCTGAGTGGGAGGTGATTTATTTTAAGGAATGGCATGAGCACCTGCCTCTTCCTCAAGAGCAGAGGAAGGGAAGGAATCTCAACCCGGTATTAGAGAGTGCCGGCAGTTTGGCTTGTCCCCTGGCCAGTACCAGAGCCACCTGCCAGCATCATCTGACACGGAGGCACTGGGCTTTCTCTGCACTTTGCATTCAGGCAATTTGCTTTTCTCTCCCCTGGCAGATATTTTTATTCGTTTAGTCAAATTTCCACCTACACAGACACCTACACATGATGGCTATGGGAAAAACACAGCTAAACTGGGAATACATCCATGGAGAACTGGAACCTTAATCACATTCTTCTGAGAATTACTGGAGTCTGTTATTTGTCAGGCACGTGTCAGAGGGGCCATTCTGGAGAACACGCGTGGAAATGCCCCTCCAAACCAGCCCTCCCTCCCCTATACAAACAAGGTCTTTTAAATGTACCAACACCCATCAGCAACTGTCCTTATTGCACGTTTTATGTATTTTTTATGCTGTGCTTGTGATTTTATTCATTGCTTTCCTGTACCTTTTATAAATGAACGCAAAGTGGAGGTTAACATGCTTTGTAGTAAGTAGATAACTGCACTCATGATGGAGAACACAAAATCCTGTTTCCTCTTTGCCTTCTCCTTTCTTTTATTGTATTCCCTCTCCATTTGCTCTACCCACTCACTGGCCTGGTTTCTCCAGAGGATGAGAAACTCGGGGAGGTTCAAGCTGAAGCCGAATCCAAGCTTAGTCAGTCTGAAAACTGAGCCAAATAAATTCACTCTCTCCTCCCATAATCTTTTGGGGGATTTTTTGCTCCCACTTATGAACCCAATCTTTGCCACTTCCAGCCCAGAGAGGCCACACAGGTGGGCAAAGGAGAGGAGATGGCAAAGCTGAGGCGGGTGTCTTCTAAAGTCTCACTGTGTCCTGTTCTCTTCTGCAACCACAGCAAAGGTAGCGCCATACGTGATACAAAACCTGACAGATCTGGAGGTGAACATCAGCGGCAAGATCATCCTGGAGTGCAAAGTCAGTGGAAGGCCAGAACCTCAGATCACGTGGAAGAAGAACGGCTACCCCATTTCAGCAGCATCAGGTGAGTGTGCTTGCTTCTCAAGTGTACCAAGGTATTGTATGTAACAGGATAAGGGATTTGCAGGTTCACCACAACCACGGGGCCTACAACTCCACAGCGACTGCACTGTGGTACACACAACCTCAGAAAACACCCACTAACCCCAAATATATCAGTAGTCTCCAACTTGGACTTAAGAGGTCAAAGCTGCCAACCAGTTGCCAGCTTATGCAGCTCGCCTTCCACAAGTGGCAGTGTTCATCAGCCAGACAGTCTGCATACATTAGCATAGCATTAGTACATCAAGGAGTACAATGTTCACTCTGCTTGTGCGAGACAACAGTTTGTGTACACAGCAGAGACAGAGTGTACCTGCTCGTCAGGTGGGTCTGAAACACGAGCCTGAACCCTTAGATATCCTTGGAGCCTGATCAAAATGTATTGCAGGAAATTGTGGGAAGCCACCTCCCAGCCAGGTCCAGGGGATGCCATGGCTCATTACACATGGAATCATAAAATCACAGAATGGTTTGGGTTGGAAGGGACCTTAAAGATCATGGAACCCCCCCTGCCCTGGGCAGGGACACCTCCCACCAGACTGGGTTGCTCAAGGCCCTGTCCGACGTGGTCTTGAACCCCTCCAGGGACGGGGAAGCCACAGCTTCTCTGGGCAACTTGGGCCAGTGCCTCAGTTCCCATCCTTTTTTATCTCCCACAACACAATAATGAGAATGTGCTCTCACTCAGCTGGTACAGCGCAGTACAGGAATGGTGCTCCCATGGGCAGGGAGCACGGGCTCCCTTTCCTGAGCCTGGAATTCCTTCTCAGCTCTCTGTCCCGAGATCTCCTATAAATCCTGGAGAATCTCATGGCAGTAGCTGGCCCTGTGATTTTAATTTTGCATTTTGGACTAGGTAGGAAATCTAGGATCATCCATAATTCAGATCAGACTGTTCTGAAACTCTTTATAGCTACTGAAATTTTATAAATAATTCTAGAGGGACAAGCATGTAACTCATCCAACCAATGGAAGCATAAATAAAATATTTGGAAAAAAACACCTCAGGGTAAATATTTCAGCGCAGTGCATGGCAAGTTACGTGCAGTTCTCTTGTTAACAACAACAGGATTCATAGGCAGAACACCCAGAAATTCAAAATGTCCTTCCCTTTTGGATTCAAAGGCTGACCTGTTTCCCTATTTCTGCCCCAAACATATCTTTAATGAAACGGTTTTGTGCTACACATCAGGAAAAATTAAATGTGGAAAATTAATCAGGAAAATTAAATGTAAAAGAGCCTCATATAGGTCATGTTTAGGCAATTTCCCTCTTCCCACTCTAGCCCCTGGCTGCCTGTGAATCCAGGATTGCTCCATGCAGTGATTTCTCCAGGCGTGTGCATAACCTGATTTCTATATTCCACGTGTTAGGACTCCCATCACTTCCTACAGCTGCCAAGACATCAGCTTTCTCCAGTAATGTCATTGAGTGTATCTTATTGCCACCAGAAAACCTCTCTTCCCATCACTTCACTAACTTCCATAGAATTTTAATTCAGGCTCTGTCTGCTCATAATAAATTAATACTTGCTCTTGGTTAAATGATCCCCAAGCAATTTACACAGGTATTGAGGAGAAAGAAAAGTGTCAGGGAAAGGTTGTTGCCAAACCACAACGAGCAACATGGTGTTAAAATGCCTCCTGAGAACAGTGTATACCAAGCCTGCACCAATGGGAGCTGAATTTCAGTTCTCTATCCCCTAAAAGCATTTATAGGCAGGTAGGTTATTGTGATAATATTAACCGAAATCCCTTACAACAGGAATTTCCATGGAAAATAACACCCTGGTGATTGAGCGAGTGAAAAAGGATGATGAAGGGCTCTATGAATGCAAGGCAACCAACGACATGGGCCAAGACAGCACATCAGCCTTCATCAAAATCCAAGGTGAGCTCCAAGCAAGGGGAAACACATGTATTGTGTTGGACCAATGAGAACTCTTGTTCAGTCATTACTTTGGCTACATTTCAAATTTGCTTGTACGTTTAACCTGCAGGTTCTGAGGAGAAATCCAACATTGAAGTTATCATTTTGGTCTGCACTGGTCTGGCCGCTACACTCTTCTGGCTTCTTCTGACCCTATTCATTCGGAAACTGAGAAAGGTAAGAGAGCTTACATACTGCAGAACGGCCCAGTTGGGCCCAGTTTATGTGTAGCATCGGAGTTTAGGGCCAAATGTTCAGGACAGATGCTAGAAAAGCCATGCAAAATGTTCCTATAAAATTTCAATCCAAGATTTATCCTGGTAGTCTTGTGACTTCTCAAGAGATCCCCTGCACTTGTGAGATTTCTACCCACTTCCACGGTACCATAAAATCAGGGTCCTCCCTCTTTATGAGTCAAACTGGCTTTCAAGCTTTGGAAACCGAAAAAAATCCTAAATCTCCTAAAACAAGGGCTTGATTTCATCACTTGTCCAATAAGATTTCTCCAAAACATAGATATTAAAGGGGGCCCTGTTTTAAGAAGGATCCTAGAAACGAGCTCAAATCACACAGCTTATTTTGTCTCCAAGTCTTGCTATTTCTTCACCTCCCTTTGTGACTCAAAAAAATAAACTTTCAGTAAAGTTCCAAGGAATTTAGGTCTGGTTTTCCTAAAACAAACAGCAAACAGAAAGGCAACCACAGCTCTCTCCTCTGAAGCTCCCCAAACTACAGTCCCAGTGTTGATCCTCAATACCTGAGTAAAATTTCCCCTCCTATTTCAAATACAGTGATTAAATTCATGTTTTCCTCCTTGATCTCAGTTTCTCAGAGTTGTGGACAACAGTGGATTTCCTATTACATTTTACACTCGCACAGGTCTGCTCACAGGACCCACCAAATCACAATTTCTCACTCAGCAGCATTAGAAGCAGCACTTTTCACCAGCTTTCAAGTAATTTTAAATTGTCATAAGTGATAGCCATGAGGTGGATGACTATGGAGAATCAAGACTGCAAAACAAAACAGGATGAAAACGCCAAAACGCTCTGTAGTGCACCAGGAAATGCAACTTGTGGAGTTCCCATAGAAAACACTGATTTCCTTTAATAGATACAGGTAGAAGACAGTGATAGATTTTGTGTCCTCACCATGCGTACCAACATTAATCAGTGACTCTCCCCAACACCCAGGAGTGGCAGGCATACATAAACATTTATTTCCCAGATATACATATATAAAAACAGAGAGGCAGGAAGCCGAAGTGATGCGTTCATGGTTGAGAATAAATTTCAGAGCTAAGTCTGGAACTCAGGGAACTCCCCAGCCAGCACTCAGTCTTGTAGACAACAGCTCTCTCCCATGAGAACTGCAGGGTAAATACTGTGAATGATTTCTCCGCACCCTGTTTTTAGCCTGATGCCACAGATATTAAAACGGGATACCTGTCAATTATCATGGATCCAGAGGAAATGCCTCTTGACGAGCAGTGCGACCGTCTTCCCTATGACAGCAGTAAATGGGAGTTCCCAAGGGACAGACTGCGGCTGGGTGAGTGGTTCAGGTGTTATTACTGTAAAGAATGATGATTTCTAACGCTCCCCAGTTTCAGTGGATCTGTTGTAGAGCCCAAGCAGCAGCCTATCATTCAGTGCCAGAACCGGCAGTGAGTCAGGGAATTCAGGATCATCCTTAATCGGGGGGTGGAAACAAGGAATTTGGTTAGAAAAGCAGAGATGTCTCTCTCAAAATAGCTACGGCTTCTTTTTCTTTCTTGAAGAAGTGAAGCCAAACTATTGACAGGAAAAAAAGGTACCTCCAGGTACAGTCGCTGCCAAAAGTATGTTTTCAAAGTATGGTTTCACACTCAGAGAGGAAAAGGGAGAGTGAAGTCAATCTGAAAGGTGACAGTCTTTCAGTCAATTTTATTTTCAAGAATTCTATCAATTCATCAAATAATGAATTCCTTATCAATCATTTAAACCCGGCTTTGAGCTGTAAAGAACTATTATGAAAAAATGAACCAAATTTCATTCAGCTGCTCAGCTCACTGGGTGATGGAGCAAGAAAATGTAAAAAGCAGGTTGTGTTTGTATAGAGAAACAGTAACATCTGTGTGCAATGATGAGTGCAGGGAATATGTCTGTATTTGTGTGTGCTCTTGGTGCTTTAGCTGGAAAACGTAGAAGAAGGAGGAAGAAAATAACAAAAAATGAGATGATGGTAGGACATAGGGTCAAAGTAGCAGAACCAAGAAGCAAGATCATGATGCCTAGTGTACTCTGCTGCATCGTGGGCCAGAGCCCTCAGAGCACACTAGGTATGAAAATTCAAATGAAAGGGAAAATAAAGAAATATTATAATCATAAATTCCATTTACTATAGCTTTTATGTTAAATAAATGTCAATAACTGAAGGGTTAGAGGGTTCTGACTGCCCAAGTGCCATCGCTGGCTACTCCGTGACTGTGATTCATGAGAGATCAGGGTTCCACAATTCTACGTTTAACCCAAACTCTGACTTTCCTGGGCTTCAGGACAACTATAAGTAATGTTTTTACCCTTAAGCTGAATCCAGATTTATGTATTCTCCTCTGTCCTATCATATACTGTATTGCATTAAAGTCATATGGATATAAATCATACCACTTATATCCATATACTGCAAATATGTAATACAGGCTTCTGTTGACTATCGGTCTACGTTGTGCCTGGGCACTGGAGTCTTGTATTTCCTGCACAGCTGAGAATGCGCGTTTCCCTCTTATCTGATGCCAACTGTCGTAAGTCCCTTTGGCTCATTCTTGACTCTTGCTTCTCTAGGTAAAACACTGGGTCATGGTGCTTTTGGGAAGGTGGTGGAAGCGTCTGCTTTTGGCATTGATAAATCTTCAACCTGCAAAACAGTTGCCGTAAAAATGCTTAAAGGTACATATCCCTCTGACATCCTCACAAGACTCCTCAGGGAACCCATGTGCAATGAGGTTTCCAGTTCTCAGCTCCAAACCAGTCCCAAGTTCATTGTGTTGAGAAGGGAGTGGGTTTGTCATGTGGGAGCAATTAGTCGTTATACAGTGGATGTTAATGTGTAGGAAATGACAAGCGGGCTCCATGCTGCGCTGCTGATTAAGTCTTGTATTCCTAGAGGAGGAAAACAGCAGCTTCCAGGTCTGTGGGGTTAGGAGGGAAACAGATTACAGAATGTAATTACATTAGATAGTCTGAAATTGGATCTAAGCCTTCGATCACGGCCCTTCCAGATGTAGAACAGTTCAAGGGGTTGAAAAAAAAGCCATGCCAAGGGAGTGAATTAGAGACAACTTGCTTGCAATTATTGAAATTAAGGAAACCTTTTACCATTCAGTGGTGGGGAAGGGGGGAACTTGGAGACTATTCTTTCAGATTATATTTACTTACAAAGCCTCTGCAGACGGCTTATGAATAAATGCATCAGCCAGTACATTCACTACTTGAGCTGGAGGTTTTTAACCGTTCACTTAGGGTTTTTTGAAAGGTAAATCGATGTTCACTGGATGGCTTTTCATAGCCCACATTGCTCTGCATTGCTGCTGCATGACAGTATTAACCCCCACAATGCCACGATTCATGAACTTCTTTTCTATCACGGCATTTGTCTTCCATTGCTAGTTGCCTCTGCTGATGCTCTGCTACTTCCTATCTCTCTGAAATGTTAAAAACATCAATTTATCACCTGTCTGGACCTTCTTCATATCTGGTTTCCCTTCTTTGCATCAGTCAGTAGATCTTCAGGTCATCTTCCCTCCTGCTGGTGTTTCCTCTGTTCCATGCCCATTTCCAGATCTCAGAAATGTTGTAGAAGCCCTTGATCCAGACATACTCCATTCTCCATCCAAAACTTACTGCCCCAGATAGCTCTGGGTTTTCATTCACTTCCATACTGTGCTTCCCAGCTGATCCTCATGTCAACTCTACCCTGCCTGCACATATTCAGCAAACTATTTGACAGTTCCTCCAACATTTTACCCCTTCCTCCTCCAGTGGAGGCAGCAGCCTCTGGCTATAATCTGTCCCTCCCCAACTAACATGCCCATAATTCATCAATTTCCTGAATAAAGCAGATTCTCTAGTATGAGTCAATCCATTCAGGGAAAAAAAAGGCTCTGGAGATGTCTGCATTACTGTAATTCCAGCATTATATGATGTTTCCATGAAGTAGGGCTGGTATCAGTTCTAGGTTGAACATAATGTGGAAGATTATCTGCCACACTTCAGAGGCTGTTCCGTTTAGATTTTGCCAGGTGGGTATTCCAGCTCATGCCAGGGTAAATCGGGAGTAATACCACCCATCTACAAATACTGTTGACTGAAGAACTCTTGGAATAGTTCCTTCTTTATGACACAATTTGGTGAAAGATTTGTTTCTGGAGAATTCTACAAACAGAAAAAGAAGTTACATTTGTTACACCAAATGATCTGTTGTGGAATTGTTTCTTCATATTTAAATGTTGCGTGATGCAAAGGCAAAACCAGAGGAAACAGGACACAGCCCCATTTGTTAAAATACATCATGGAAGTTTTGGAAGGAAGGTAGAGGCAACAAGCCAGGATCTGAACAACGTCCTGGGCTGAGAGAGCCTTCCTCAGCCTTGGCAGCAAAAGAGAATGAAAGTACTGTAGAACTGGCTCGTCAGTGTCTCATCAAGTGTCAAGTTCATGGTTCACGCACAAATATGGTCCCCTCTACTTCCCTGGAAAATGTGTTTCTTGGGTCCATGGGATCTCACAGGGCTGGGATTTAGTAAAGCTGTACATTCTCCAGTACATTCAGCTCACAGATGAGTTGGATTCCTCTATCACCTGCGGTGGAGAGTTGCTCAGTAATGCGGGAAAATACATTCCGAGGTATTGTAAGGAATTACTGCTGACCTGCACATCACCGTTAGAGATGGAGGAACACATTCTTCTGTGTGCTATTGCTGTTTGCAGTGGTTCCTTTGTTAAGCTTGCAAAATGCAGTCCTTGCAAAGGCTCTCTGGGATCTGATCTGGGGGGAGGGTGGTTCTCCTGCAGGCCAGTAACCCTCCATAACCCGTGCTAGAGAAAGGAAGAGTCACCCAAAAGATAAAGTGTTATTCCACTTCATAAAGGTCAACAGACAATGAAACGGATGAATTATTATCTGTTTAAGAGTCTGAAAGGCAAAGATACTGCAAGTAACCTGGGTGGGTTTTGTTTCCAAGTATAAACAGGATCTTGCTGCGTCCTGTTAAAAATATCCTGTTGTGTAAAGATGATTTTTTCCTGTTTATCTTAAGCAGAATGTGCAACTACAAATGAATGCAAGGCTTTAATGTCGGAACTGAAGATCCTCATCCATATAGGACATCACCTGAATGTAGTCAACCTGCTGGGTGCCTGCACCAAAGCTGGAGGTGAGAAGTCCATAGTATACAAGCAGCAAAGAAGAAACACTTTTCAGACACAATGGTGTTTGGATGTATCTCTGGTGGAGCCCAAGTCTCATGCACAGTTAATGCAAGCAAAATATTTTTATATTATAAACACAGAATAGGAGAGTTTCTGCTACTGCAGAATATGGCCACATCTCATCAATGGTTTCTGAACATCTTCTCCCAGCCAGTGGTGTCACTTCTCTGTTTTCTTTTTCTCTGTCCTTTGTAAGCTTGTTTCTGAAATGGATTATGGACCGAAGAGAGGCAGGATCCTTAATTGTAATTAGGTGCCCAATTCCTCCACATAGGCACTACCGATCATTTCAAAGGTTCTTCTTCCTCTTCTTCCCTGCCTTATCAGGAGGATGCACCAGGCTGAGCACTTACCTCCCCCAGGCCTCCTCCTTTCCCAAACACTTCTCTCTCACTGGGCAAATGCAGGCATTGTTTGCATAGTATCTAGGAAGTCTGAGGCAGTCCAAAGCCAAATGGAGCAACAGCAGGGACTTCCAAGGGGCTGAGCTGACACAACTGATGGTACATCATACAAAGAGTCTGTTGCAAAGTGCAGATTTAAACAAAGGACTCCATAAATCTTAGATCTCTGTCACTAAAACATCCCTTCCCATACTGTCATACAAAGCATCCTTGTCTGTTACTACGCTGTGCTGTAACTTCAGGGTGACAACTCTCAGAGATGCCTCTTTACTGCTTACAATGAACCTTCAAAACAATACCCAAAGGATAGATTTAGGAGCGCTGAGGACAAAGAAATCAGAGTAAAATAAATGAAGGGGAAAGTGCGAGAGAGATGGTGCACACATCTGTTCTCATCTGAGACTCTGAAGCTATCGTCTTCCCAAAGAACATGTAGTTGTCCAGCCACGGGGGAAAAAAAAGAAAACTTCGGTGAGGTAGATTTGGGAGGATGCCAGGAGAGAAATCTTCCCTCCAGCAAGATATTCCCAGTTCCACAAGGAGCAGCCAGCAACCAGTAACCACAGATATTGCTGTAATCTGGGAGCCAGGGACAGGGAACTTGCAGGGATTGTTGTAGCACCGCAGACCCCAAAAGCTTGGATGGGAGGATGGCTGGCTGTAGCTGGAGGATTTTAAGATGCAGATGTAAGTGAGTAGCCTTGGCTTGGGACTGTGAGTAGAGGGGAAGTGACATTATGAATGGTTGCGACCCTCCTGACAAGTCAATGAGGTGGGTTAACACAGACAGGTGCCTAAAACATGGCAGCATTACTAAGAGCTCAATGTTTTTTAAACAAAGCACTAATTCAGCCACAGAGTTCTTGTTACACAGTGAGACACATCTCAGTAACTGATCAGATACTTAGATTGTCCGAGTTCTGAGGAACTTTTTCTCCTGGGAGTCCCTCAGTTTCCCATTCTCCCTGCTCCACCCTGACTGCCCTCCTGGGTGAGGAGGAAACCCTCCCTCTTCCCTGCTACTGCCCAGGGAAGCAGTGATTCCCCTGGGGAGCAGGGGACGGAGCAGAGCGGTGCCGCAGGGCCTTGCAGGGCACCCAGGAGCCTCTCAGGCTTGTTTGCCTTTGGGCAACACAACGGAGGACTGCAGAAAAACAGCCTCCGGCTTTCAAGACAGACACTGGGATAAGAGTTACTATTAAAATGCCATTGCAGAATACAGTGCTTTCTCCTTCCTTGCCAGGTTTTATGCAACCCTGTTCCCGATGAAGACTGATATTAAGTATGCACATATATTATTTTAACAACATAAAAAATAACAAATTTTAATACCTTGTCTGAGGGTCTGATATCAAGCAGTTAGAACTAATGCATAGAATATGCTTTACAATGAGAAAATAAAATATGGAGAGGCCATGTCTAGGAAGCATTTCAAAAACATGAATAAATCACTAACTGGAATTTTAAAGCTGTACTGGAATCTGTGTTTCCTCAGGGCATCCATGAGGGACACTCGGCTTTAGGTCCTTCAGAACCGTGTACCCCAGAGATCTCTGTGCACTGTGGGATCCCAGCTCTGCTGCCTTTCAGCCCAAGCGAGCAGAGCGTGTGGTCAGCAGCGGAACCACTGGCAGCTCTGGTTTGGGGCCAGTTGTGGTTTTGCAACCACTGTTGCAGTGTACTCAGGTGCTAGATATGCCATAGCCATAGTCAGTAGGAACTGGAAGTCCTGAATAGCCCAAAGGTGTGCATTCAATCCAGCAGTGCTCTAGGACTGGTACAAATAAAAAGCCTGGCAGAAATATGCAATGTTATTATGGACAAAACATTGGTTATTAGTATTTCTGTGACAGCCAGATAGAAGCGCCGCGTGGAGCTGCCTCCTTCCCGATGGCCAAGCACCGCTCTCAGAGCTTTTCCTTTGAAGTTCAGACTCCTAAGTCTGAACCACGGACCTTCTAGGCAGAAAAAGGTTTCTGACCATGAAAATCTGGTTGCTTAGGATTGGTAATAATAGATGTTGACATGAATTCTAGTCCCACATTTTCACCTTGTCTTACATTTGGTGATTACAAGAAGCAGTGATTATGCTAAAGGTAGAGAATGCAGCTCTCCCCTTTCCTAACAGCTCACACTGAAACACAAAAGCATTTTCAAGCAGATCTTAAAAATATGCATAATTGTATAAAAGCAGCAATTGCGCTGAACTCTACAGTAGTTTTCACAGAAACAAGAAAGGAAGACATCAATAAGACTTTCCAGGCTTTCAAAAAACTTCAGACTAAATCTTGCGCCTTTTGATTTAGCTCTATGATCCCACCTACTTTTATTGCCTCTGTTTCCATCAGCTCCACCCAAAACAAACGATTGTGAAGGCAACGGAGAAAAATGACGGCTCCATAGTATGGATCTATGTATAGCGTAAACCAACCTTAACAGCATATGAGATTGTATATTCTTATTTATCATTCTGAATTTTCCTTTTTTATAAATAAGGAATAAATAGCAACTGTTACCATCTAATGGGAGAAACTAGGAATACTACTGTATTCCTTTTTTCTCCGTAGCCACTACAGATTGTGTGCTTCTGGAGTATCACTTCTCTGTTTCCTAATTTCCTCATCTGTGTAATAGGAATGACAGTATTTACTTCCTTTGAAGAGGATTTGTGAGGATAAGTTAGTATTAAGTGCTTTGCAGTGCTTCAAAACTCATTTGACTTTCACTGTCTTTTTAGGTCCTTTAATGGTCATAGTAGAATATTGTAAATACGGAAACCTGTCCAACTATCTAAGAGGAAAACGAGGAGATTTCATTGCATACAAGGTAAAAAAAAATGACGGGCTTCTCCTAGTCAAAAGGCAGAGAATTAACAACCACTGACCACAAAATGGGTTTTTTTCTGCATTGACACTGAGAGAGTTTGGTATTTATACAGGCACGTTATTTCAATTTTTATGAGCAAGAAAAGGAATCTTTTTTCCCTGCAGGATCTCACTCCCATCCTCTTATTTTCTAGCACCTACTAAAGAATTAGTTGCAAATACCCCAGCACTCCAGTGCATTTGAGAGAGAGAGATCCTACCCAGCACAAGGAGGGCAACAAAGAAGCTGTGAAAAACTGCTATTAACTGAACTGGGAGAAGGTGAACCCTCCCAAAACACAAGCCCAGTTTGGGGATTTTTTGTTTCTAGGCCCAGCCCCCCAGATACCAAAAGCAGCTCCCTCCTCCATCATCTGCTCATTCCCATCTTCTGTGTCCTCCCTTCCCCTGTGCCAGCCTGAAAATCTGTGCTGGATGCAGTGAACTGGGTCACCAACACGGTCTGCATTAAAATTAACCATGTGGTTTTGGTTTCCAAATGGCCATCTGCATCCACACAAACATTTGTGCTGGCACAAATTGGGCTGGGGTACGGGGGAAGGCACAGGAGGCCAGAAATCAGGGATGGGGAGAGGATGGGACTCCTTCCTCATGGTGAAAATACAGCATGGAAAGGGCTCGCTGATCTAAGACCTGCCAGAAACCGGAGCCTCCCCAAGATTATTTTCCTGGATGATTCCATTATTATTATTATTATTATTAGAGCTATTGTGTACAGGCACAAAAGTACATAAGGTACTTTGTGTAAGAGAAGGAGATTTTCCTGGTACAGTCACTCAAAATTTCTTTTCTCACCATTGTTTTCATGAATTGCAGGGACTGGTTACGTCCCGCTCCCCGGGAGAGGGTGAGGCGAATGCATTTCAGTGCACCTCGTGCACATACCTTGAACTGTGATTTTTAACATGGTTTCCTAAGAAAGGAAGAGGTACAGAATTAAAATATATCTTTGCTCATCTATCGGTCCCACCCAGCCAGCTTCCAGCTAACTTTTATTGCTCCCAGTAAATGGGAGGTTCTGTATTAATAACTAGGAAACCAGGCTTTATTGGTTCTGCAATTCAGGGGACATCATGTTCAAACATACTTTGAGCTCATCTTCAGAGGACACTTTCTCCATATGCCATTCTGTTACATATTTTAAATCTCCAGGCATTGCACCATCCAAAGCTAAATATCAGTTTTATACCATTTCTAGTCCCAGGAAAACTCAGACCAAGCAGAGAAAAGTCTGGATGAGTCCAACAGTGATTTGACCGAACTGATCAAGAGGCGCCTTGAGAGCGTAGCCAGCACAGGGAGCTCAGCCAGCTCTGGATTTATTGAAGATAAGAGTTACAGCGATTCAGAAGATGATGAAGAAGGTAAAAGAAAACCTACCTAATCCCAGATTTTGTATTGTAAAGATTGCTGTTACTTGATTGGTGCCACACACACTGTCACACACTTTACAAGCCCTTACACAGATTGACTTGTTCCTGAAATCACAAATTCTCTCTTGCCTGTGCCCCACTCCGACTTTCTCACCAAGAGATTTGCAATAATGTTTGCATATAAAAGCTGCTCCTGTTGTGTAAGAGGAGTAATAGCAATATTGTCTGTCCCCAGTCTCATCACTCATTCACTATTAATATTTTGCCTCACTTTTATCCCCAGAGGTTGTTTTTTTTTCCCTATAGCTAAATGACATGATTAATGTTGGATGAAACTTTTTTAATCATCTGATCTTCTGCCTCTAGGTCAGTGGTTCCTAAACCAGAGTTGTAATTCTAGTAGAGAACTCATAACAATACTCAGATGCAGGGCTGGGGTCATCATCACGCAAGTGGCACCCGTGACAGAAAAGCCTGCAGCTGTTGCTGTAGTGTTTCACCATGTCTGTGATCTCTCCTAGACGCTGAAGATCTCTACAAGCGGCCCCTGACTTTGGAGGATCTGATTTGCTACAGCTTCCAAGTGGCAAAAGGCATGGAGTTTCTCGCCTCCCGAAAAGTGAGCTCATTAAAACTTCAGGGCTGAACTTCTTTCACAGAATCATGAGTATCTGATATGAAGAAATCCAAATATACTTTTGAGCCTGAGTAATCTCCTTTTTGCTCTTATATTAAGTGTTGGAGATGACATTAGCTCTGGTGGTTAAGCAATAAGTAGCACTGACGGAGCTGGGAAGGAATACCCATCATGTTCTTGGCTACAAGGACTGCCATCTGTAACACGAGAGTATAGATAGGAGGAGTGAGTACAGATTGTGAGACAATTCATGGAACTGCCTCATAAATAAATGCAGAAAAGGCTTCTCATAGAGAACGATCTGCATAGTACAGTCCAGAAAAGTACTACTGAAAAATGAAGAGGGAGTATCCAGCTATTTATTTAGCTTGTCAGCAATGTTGGAGACTATCAGCAAAGTTAGCACCTCTTTTGGATACAAAAAAAATATGTTTGTAGCCTGTGGAATGCCTGCTTTTCAAGTAAATTGAATGTAATGCGCATAGAAAAGTATGCACAGAATTGAGAGCGTGCACTTACCTCACAGTAGAAATCAGAAAACTGACTAATACTCAGCTTGTTCCCCGAGTTATTTTCCCTTTTGCATATGACAGTATATTTGCAGCAGATTCCCCCCCACATTTCCCTTCTCTAACCTGCTTGCAAAACAAATTCATTTATCTTTCCATTTCCAAAGAACGTCTCACGTTTTCAACTCTGGCAGTGGCTAGTTGTCCGGGCAGACTCTCTGATCTTCCTTGTCCTCATTCCTTCCCAGTGCATTCATCGGGATTTGGCAGCAAGGAACATCCTTCTTTCAGAGAACAACGTGGTGAAGATCTGTGACTTTGGGCTAGCCAGGGACATTTACAAAGACCCTGACTACGTACGGAAAGGAGACGTAAGTGGAAGAAACTTGAAATGCTAATCTCAAGTATTTTATTCCCCCTGGGCTCGGGCAGATTAATAACAGTGGTTCCCGCAACGTGTTGTACCTTTTTGCATTCCTAGGCAAGGCTTCCACTCAAATGGATGGCTCCAGAAGCTATTTTCGACAAAATTTACACAACGCAGAGTGACGTATGGTCTTTTGGAGTGCTGCTATGGGAAATATTTTCTCTAGGTAAGGATGGTTTAAAACCCTTTTTTCCCCCCCTAATTTATGGCTCTGTTGCTAAGAAAAGCTTTTAACAAAAGGTGATAATGTGGTGCCGTGCTTCTATTTCAGTTAGTACAAGCGCACAGCGCAGATCGGGGTAAAATAAAGTCGCTAAAGTCACTGAGAACTTCACCCGGCAAAGTATATGAAAACAGTGAATATTGGGGAGGAGGGAACAAAACAAAGTCCAAAACCCTGGATGTAACGTTTGTAATAACTGAAAGCCACAGAGCACAGAGATAATGCAAACCTCTGCTGCTCGGGAGTGAAATATTTCTTGGAGAGCAATGAAGAAGTTTCCCTATCAGACCGTATTTTGCCCCAAGCTGTTCTGCTTCGGGACACCACACAGCTCAAAGGTTGCGGAGGATCCCACTGCTGTTGACGCAGTGGTCGGATGTTGCTAGTGGCAGCCCATGGAACACAAGGGAGTTTGCCCACATGGCATTTTATCCCAGCTTGATTATCTTCCCCACAAAATCTAAGATTTTCTAAGTAAGAAAAATGTGTTGGCAGCAGCTGCCATCACGTCAATACAAGCAGCAGCGCTAGACTCTGCGTAAGCCGTTTTGGCAGCGAGCAGGTAGAATGTATCCTCTTCTGGCCATATCATTTGCAAAGCCACAACATTTTTGAAAGAGTAGTAATGGTGTTCTTCACTATAGATTTCATCTTACGCTGCTGTTAGAAATCTCAGCCTCCCTGAGATCTGGTTACTGGCCAGAAGATAAAGCCCTGAAATTTAGACAAGCAGTTCTTACAGACAGTTGGACTTTGCCGCTCTCAAATTCTTCTCGCGGAGTGGCAAGGTTTGTGTTCCTGAGGGAATTTAGGAATGTCAGCTCTGGCTTTTTAATCAGCATTCACAGACAAAAGAAAACAAGAAGCATTGTCAGCTTAAGCTGCTGAATTTTAAAGCATACGCTGTAATTTCCTACTATCTTTGGTTCACGGATCAGTTGAAATTAATGATTGGGCTCAAGATGCCAAGTCCAGATCTGGATGCAGAGTCTGGGGCTGTTTCTATCCTAATCTTTATTTAGGGCTTGCTACAAAGATCACAACCTGATTTCAGTCCAAGTCTTTGATTTGGATTTTTCTCTAGTTTGTATCAGGATGAAAAACAGAAAGTTCATACTTAAATGGTTAAAACAAGCAGCGGTTATTGCTTTCTCTGGACTTCAGTCCTATTTATTTATTTAGAGTTTTGTCACTTTGGTGTAACACCTCCACGGCTCCATTAACAGCGTCACCTGCTGTAAGTGTTTTGAAACCCCACAGAAAGAGAAAGCTCCAGAAGCAATGCCCCAGTTCTAACAGATTATTCAGGAAGATGTATCGGCATTAACATGCAGAGACACACTCGGGGGGTGGGGCAGGCTCTCCGTTGGGCATCTCCAAGGAACAAAACGAACTGAATTCTGATGAATGGTGAGGACCACTGCAGAAAGCAAAGGGTTTTTACCATTCCCAGAGATCCTGAACAGAGTTTAACAGATGTGAACTTCGGGTCATTTGGCCTTTAATGCTGGAAACTAATAAAAATTAAAACAGTCACTGAAATTCATCTCTATTATAACTACTTTTAAAAATAATTTATCTGGTTTCTTTTAATTTTAGATAGCCTCTTTTCTTAACGAAGGTGCTTACTTGGAACAATAGACTGTCCTCTTCTGAATTCAGAGGAATCTACTAAATTACCCCAAGGGCTGCCATCCGTAGAGCAGCCTCTGCCCTCCTTATGACGTAGATCACAAACTACTTTCTTCAATCCGTGGCACAGATTCAAAAGCCGTCATTTTCTCTAAGAGGGTTTTTCATACAGCTCATCCAGGCATGGCTGTGGTTTGGCACTACTCACATCTGCAGCTCACACGATAAATATTTAATTAAGGATTTGTGTTGCTGATTGAACTCTCTTATATAAAAGTTTCACAGATCATTGAGAGCCAGGGGATGGAAGTTATTTGTCGCTGCTACAGGGTATGTTTGGGCTCCCATTTATACCTGCTGCTTTTTACTGGGTCCTACAGACTTAGCACCCTCTAAAAAAAGGAAAAAATACTGATTAGTAAAATGCACAGTTTAGTTTGGACACGGGTCCTTTCAGGGTCAGAAGTTGAATGAAACATGACAGACTTTCTCCAGAAACGCTGGCAGACTGGGTCCATTTTGGTGATACACAGGGAAATCAGGAGATTTGAGACACCGTTAATTCTCATCTGGGGCTGAGTTTGCATGGAGCTTTGCATTATTTAAATGGGGTCAGGTACCTCATGTCAGGTAATGTCAGCGATGTTTAATGCATCTTGAAATCACTTACATGGCACATTACAGAATGTTGGTGTCTCCTGGTATTTAAATGTGCACTGCTCAAAAAGCAATCAAAGATAATTACGTAAACAAGCACTGCCTGGTAGTATAACATCAGCATCTTATTATCCTACTAAAATAAAACCAAGATCAAAAGAGTGCTACCATATCCAGTGCATGCCACATCTTTGAGTGTTTTGGAAGAGATTTCCCCCAAGGAAAACGTCCTGTGTAGACCTTACGCCATATGTTTCAGGCTACGTTTCTCCTAGGCTGTCTCAGCTTCCCAAATCCAAGTTATTAGGCTTATCACAGAGTCCAGATGAAGTACAATGGTGAGCAGAGGTGGAAAAGGGCGAGCTCCTTGCTTTTATGATCTGAGCTGCCTCCAGCTGGTAGAAGGCCAGCACCAGTCAAAATACAAACTACCAAAAGGTACTGCAATCAAATGTAATTCTTCTTTGCCTTCCCTGTACTTGCTTTCACCAACATATTACAGTTGATATGATCAATGATGTAGTCAAAGAATGATAACTCAGACTGTGAGATCAAGTAGAACTCTCCATCCCTCCTCACCCAATTCTACCATGTTGCCTTCAAGGTCTCGGTTCCAATCAATCCATTTACAAGACTAATTCTTATCTGCTGGGCTCATGAGCCAGATCCAGCCAGTGATACTCAGCAAACTGAGGGGTTTTTTTTACACATCAGCGTGGTCATTGTAAACCAGCCACTCACCAATGGCATGACTCCATTCAGCTCCTCCTAATGGAAATTAGACGGCTGTGGTGGCACAACAGTCACATTATGCTGTTGAAAATGAATGAAAAAGGCTGTGCAGCCCATCTTGTCTCTAAAGACGGCTGTTGTTTCCAGTGTTGCCCCAGTACATTGACAATCTAGGGCCAACTAGATCAAGTGAGGCTTATGCTCACTTCTCTTGAGAGGCTGCACCACTCAGATATGGGATCAACCGGGCAAGTCGCAGATGGATTCATGAAGCCTCAGTAAAGGTTTGTAAAGATAAACCGGCACAGAAGCCAAGCCAAGCCACTGGGAGTTCAGGAGATGGACACAGAGAGCAGTTCAGCAGCTTGGACAACAGTCAGTGCCCCCAGAGCCTGTTCCTATCCTCAGCCTTTTGTCACAGTGCAACTGTGGGGAAGTGACACTGTAGTTTCTATCCATTTCTTTATTCAGAGAGATCTTGAGAGCTGATAGAAGCCTGGTTTGAGATCTTTGGCCAATGGGTGATGCTATATGAGCTGAACATTGTATTAGCAAGTTATTATGATCATAATGACAGGCCAAGACAAAACTAGGAAGGAAAAATCAAGATATAAAGCAGAAATTAAGCTCCTGACAATTTCCAATCTTCCTAAGTCCAGGAAATACTCTTAATTCTGTGATCTGATACTTGCACATCAAGGCAATTCCAACCTGCTGTGGCTAAGTGTCCCTGAGCTTCGAATGTCACTGGAGCCCACATGCTGTGTTGAGATGCCCTCTTAGAAGTCACCAGGATCTTTGCTCCCCAGCGTGTAGTTTTGCAGATTGAGCAGCCAGATTCACAGAGTAGATTAATTCTGGGAACAGCCACACTTTGGCACCATCTTCACTGCTTTTATCCAAAAGATTTCTGCTGTGCTTGTTATGCTCCCATGTGCACAGAACATGATGGTGTTCCCAAATGGGGGGAAAAAAAAAATAGGCAGAATGTTATAGACAGTAAATCACATAGAGATTCCTTGAGGGCTGGGTACAGATCCAGATTCCATTCCATCCCCTGTGTTAAGACTTGATTAAATTTTCTTCCAAATTCACCATCCAACCTCTAGGATGTCAAAATGTGAAAGACAAGGGTTGCGCTGGGTGTGATGCCTTTGCTGAGAAGGAAGGGAGGAAAGCTTACAGATCTTCTAGGTCTATCTATAATAAGTTCAGCAACCTTTCAAACTTCATAGTGGAGATCTCTTGAATTTTACCTATGAGGTCTGGGTTATTCAGATGCCAGAACACTTTCTCAAATTATGTATTTGTTCCCCTTATTTATGGTGCATCATAAAGTGCAAGTGTCATACAACAAAGATCACCACCTCGGAAAAGCCCCCACTCAGTCATTAGTGGAGGAGAAGATCCCATTCAATGGGTACATAGATTTATACAAGTCTTGACTCCGAAGATAACCATTTACACAGGGAAGTGAAATAAGTCTCAGATGACTGCTAGGCCAACTTCCAGATTAACAGTTTGGAAAACAGTAAGTAACCAATTGAGTGAGCTGGAACTTTTCTACCACTGACCGACAGGTCATTTAAAGTCTCAAACTTATAAAATTTATTTCTCTTCTGCCATATTTTACCTTGGAGTGGTCCTGGCTGTATCACAAATGCAGAGGAAACAGCATGATTGAAATCTCTAAAGAGACAGAGTGGGTCTGTGACAGGTTTCCAAACAAAACATGTATATGGCAAGTGACTGCAACCCCTTCTTTGCTCTGGCTTCTTTTGCTGTCAGACTCTGGGTAATCTCAAATGCTCAGCAGAAGTCATGGATACACCTGTAATTCACTGGACTGGGAAACAGAGATTGTGCTGTTCTGCAGCCTCCTCTTCATTTCTCCCATCAGGCGCCTCACCATACCCTGGAGTGCAGATAGACGAGGACTTTTGCCGACGGCTCAAAGAAGGAACCCGGATGAGATCTCCAGAGTACTCTACTCCAGAAATGTAAGAGCACCGGGCTTTGTATTACGAGCTGACACATGCCATTTAAGTATTACCAAAGAGATTGTATTTAAGTGTGGAGGGAGAAGGAGACCTCATTGGAAGGAGACCTCATACAAGCGATGTATTGTGTTTTCGGCAAACATAGTTGTGCATACCTTGGCTGTCCTGATACCACAGACGAATGCTAAAGACAGACAAGTCTTGCCAATAACAAGATTAACAGGTCTCCCAGTATCAGTTGTAGTTCATGAATTTCAGTTCAGGAGCTTACTGTATCTGCCTTGATTTCCAATTCAGTGACAGAAACTAGATATCCATAACTATAACTTATTTCAGCAATATCAGTGGGGCCCAGCAGCCAAATTTTAAGTCAGGTGACAATAAAAACCCTACAGGCTCAGCTGAGGCAGGAATACAGAAAGAAAAAGCATCCCACATGGAAACTAGAATAGAATTCCAGCACATGGAGGTTTGAACCTGTCTAAATCCAAAACTATCCAAACCACCACCAAAGCAAGCAGCAGCAGAAAGAAACAATTTGGAAACAAAGCTCCTGGTTTTTTCCTTTCTTAATACCTGTATTTTTCTGTAGCTACCAGACAATGCTGGATTGTTGGCACGGAGTACCCACAGAGAGACCTACTTTCACCGAGCTTGTGGAGCGCTTAGGAGACCTTCTTCAAGCCAACGTACAGCAGGTACAGCAATGCAAACATTTCTTCAACCAATGTGGACATATAGACGTGTATGTATGTGGATACGTGTATACATGCACACAGGTAACAACTATTGAACAGGAACATTAGATTTGACTTCATAACAGAGGTCACAAAGAAAATGGCTGCTGGGATGAGTAAAGAAAATGTTAACTATTCAAAGGGGATTATATTTCAAAACTAGATATTTGTCCATCCATAATAAGCAGAAACTTACATTAATTAAAAAAAGGCTCAGTTGTCCCTTAGAGGAACAATGGCGCTTTATCTCACAAACAATTTTAATTAGATTCCAACCTAGTAAACTGCCAGTGGTCGGTCTGAACCTTCTCTCTCATTTTCCAAGCTTACATTCATCAGTGGTCTTAGGAGCTTTAAAATGATGCAGTTTAAAGCTCAGAAAGTCAATTACATAATTATTAATTTCATAATGGTTAAATCAGTTGTTTTCTTCTCCAGTAGAAACAACCAGACGGGTTATGTAACTGACAATTTAATTTAAGGAGATACCAAACCCTCTGTTTGTAAACAAATTTAGTGAAGCCAAGTTGAAGAGGGCCCAGTTTGCAATATGAAGAGCTTATGAGTTTTACCCTATTACCAAAGTAAATTAAGGAAACATAAAAATTATAAGGGAATAGGGCACTTAACTGCTTCTCAAAATTAAAAAAAAAAAAAAAAAAACAAAAACAAAAACAAATCAAGCAAAGGGAAATTTGGACAAATAGTTTTAGGACTTAAAGGAAGAGTCATTTCAGAAGATTACTGCAGGGGCAGAATGACAAAGCAGAGGTTATTAAGATGTGCACTGAATGCCATTAAACTTGCAGCACCAATTTCTTGTAAGGACAAGAAATAAAATCCTTTAAGGCTACCATTTGAAGGACCAGCTCTTCCTAAGCTGCAACTCCTTAAGCTGAACATAAGCAAAAAGTCTATACACAGACAATATTCTTTTACCTATTCCAAAATCTGTTAAAGTCCTACAAGCTATAGGGGTTGTGTGACTTCATGCCACTCCCTCCCTTCTCCCAAACACACAGCTTAAACTTGGATTTAGTTACCAAAGACACTACTTGTAAACTGGCTGCACATATATTGGCACCCTCAGTACAACCATCGTGTTGCTGTGGAAAGAGGGACTTTGAGAAGTCTTGTGACTGCTATAAAGACCAGTGAAGCAATAGCTGGGGCTGAGATGCCTGGAAGAGAAAACACACTGACTGCAGATGAGTCCTGGAATGCTAGAGACCATTCCCAGCCATTCTGTGCCATACATTTCCCAAAGTCTACCACTTTCCTCTTACAAAGCCTTGTACACAGTAAATGTTGGATAAAACTATAGATTCTAACTTCCACATGTTGTAAAGAACATCATAATCACTTTGAAGAAACATCATAAAGTAAAGCTAAAATAAAGTCTAGTCCTTTCTCAGTGTAAAGCTCTGTGAAATACAATAACCTTTCACACCTGAGAGGCAGCACAAAATGAACTTTACTATCTTTGTGTTCTTTTATGTAATTGATTACATAGGATGGTAAAGACTATATTCCACTGAACATCACCTTGTGTCCTGATGGAGAATCTAACGCCAAAACTTGCCCTGTGGAAGAAAACTTGAGCAATGGTGTTAATCGCTGGAGCACAGTGGAAACTGGGTAAGAAAAATATATACAGGGGGTGGGCGGGAAAGAAAGATTTGATATTGCTGGGTGCTGTTTGCTGTCCTCTCTCAATACAGAGATGGACAGACAAATTTGTCAGGGTATTGTTTATTAGTTACAAGAGATGAGAAAAGAAAAGTGGTCCAGGACACTGAGCTGTGTGGGGGAAGTTAATTGAGCTACCAAGTGGTGCGGCATCTTGCTATTTTGGATTTTTCACTGACCCCTCAACTTTCTTGGTTTCAGTAACAACAGCAAGAAGCGGCCACTGAGTGTGAAGACATTTGATGAGGTGCCAGTGGAAAAGGAGAAAGTGATGCATGAGGTAAGCGAGGTGATTGCATCCTTCTCCACCGGGTTCACAGATCACTCGTCACCAGCACCAGAAACAGTTATTAGAGCTTTTGAAATCTGTTTGGTAAGAAAAAGCTTTAAATCAAGCAGAAGATTTGGCCCAAGCATCTCACACATAGGTCTGTGTGACAACAAAGAGGGAACCACATTTATCTTAACAAATAATGCAAAGAGAAGCTCATGCGTAATTATCCTGGCTTTGATCAGACTAAGGGGCTTTACAGTACGTAGTTCATTATGGCTTTTTCCACCATAAGAAAATGGCAGTTGATTGAAATGCAGCCTTTTGAAGGAAATGTGTCCAGAACACATTCTGGCTGGCTGAGACAGCCAATAACCCGGTGGTAGTTGAGGACTTTCAGTTCTGGATAGACAAGACCAAGATTCACACAAATGGCTCAAACCCTGGATTTTCCTCACCCTAAATGAACATATTTATTGCTAGTTTAATGGCACTGCAGGATGGGAGAGTGTTTGAAGGTTTCGTTTTCACTCCAGTGGAAAACAAAATCTTGTTTTGATACAGAATGATGGCTCTTCTTGTTGGCTGCCTCTGAAACGGCAGGTTCCAGGGGTGGAGGGCTGGGGTGGTTTTTTTTATTTCTTCTTTTCTTCCTTAGTAAAAAAAACCACACCCAATTAATGAATTTCCTCTATGGTTCAGGTACCCACCAGCTGCAGTGCCATATGCAGTCCACAGCACTTGCCTCAGTGACAGATTCTGTGCCACTAAGGAGGGAGCTTTGTAAGATGTTTGAAGCAGATAGACACTTAGGGGGGAAGCACGAAGCCCTCAGGAAACCTTCTAGCAGAGGAAGAGGGCAAGCGTCAGAGGGCTGGGGGGCAGCAAAAGGAAAGACAGATGTGTACAGTTTTCTAGAAAGAAGCCAATCTGTCTCCTCTGCGAGTCGGGGAACCGTCCCCGTGCTCCATCTGAGAGTCTCTCTTGGCCAACCAGCTGTCCCTCACACCAACTCTCTTGGGAAGGGCCAGGTCTCTGGCTACAACTTGTCCTGGACTCATTTCATGTCCTTGACAAATATTTCTCATCTGTTTTCTCGTTAGCACAAACTGAGGCCCATTATTCCCTAGTATTTTGCCAGATGTAATTTCTGCGCCTTTATCAGTGCATCTTAGGGATTAGAAGGCTTAGAATTTTCTCTGGCTCTGGCATCTTTCCTCTTGCAGGATAAAAATCTGTCCCCTGAATCACACAAAGACATTTACTAGAAAGATCCGGTATCAGTACGAGATTACCGCTGCCAGCAGGAGCATTACTTTCCTAAATGCTCCTTGTTCGTGGCATTTTAAAATAAGTCCTTACATGAAGCGGGGGAAAGTTTCAAAAAAGGGTAATGATACATTAACAGATCAGAAATAAATGTGATATTTCAATGAGGATCTTTTAAAGCAAAATTATGGTGTGATCTACTTTAGGACAAAGTAAATGCACTTGGGTTACTAAAATTATCTTACATATCAAGGCATTAATACTGATTAGGTCATTATTTCAAACAGTTGCCCAGGACCTCTGAAAGTGCTCTACCACACCTTCCTGCAATTGTGCTGCTTATCTGTCCTCTCTGGTGATATTCTTTTAACAATTCTTCTGTAAGCAAAATGCAAAGCAGCACTCAGATAAATTGTTTCAAGACCACATATTTTAAGGGGAAATGGTCAAGATAAAAACCAGAGAGACAAGCTGGTTTCTACTGAGGTTTTGACAGACTTAATTAATTTAGGATTTTACTTTATACTTGGAAATCATTTTCTAGACTGATGTTATTAACAACTGATATATTATCAAAGCATTTACAAAAAAGCTTCTGCTTTTCATAAATTGTTTGCTGGGATTATTTTTTTCTGTTTCCATCAGTTTGGTAAAATAAGGTTGACTAGAGTTTCACTTCCCGTGTTGGAAGTCTTTTGCTTTCTTGGTTTTTGACAGACAGACGTGAAACTTTCCAGCATCACAAAATAGATCAAATGCAAAAGAACCCCCGCAGAACACTTAATATTTTTTTAAATCATTTTAAAACAAGGACTATGCATGTCTGTGAACTCGTGTAGTACTTAGTAGAACAGCTTGATCTTAATTGCAACCTCGAGACTCAACTATAAGTGCAGCGGAATCACAACCTCAACTTTAAAACTAATCAAGACAGTTTTGTTGAGCAGCTCATAAAAAAATGCATAACAGAATCACAGAACCAATCCATAACCAAAGAACAATGAGGCTTTTAGGCTATAGATCTTTACAAAGCACCTGGATTTGCCAAAATGATATTGAACTTCCACTTCCTTAACATATTGATGTTTCTAATAGTGTATTTCTAGTAGGTATTTGAGGTACTTTTTCTCAGAGGAGCCTGGCCAGTGTTATTGGGTATATTCTTTATGAATGTCTGTCTCTTCATATCTCAGATATCCTACCTAGACGGTATCCATATGTCATGCTTACTATCAATTTCAAGTTTGAAAATGTCAAATTATTTTTTGATATGTTTGTTTTAAGAGTGCTCTTTCAAAATACAGCTCAAAAACTTTATCATCACAAAACCAAGGCAAATGTTCTCAGGCTGAGAAGCAGCGTTATCAGGAACAGCTGGATAAAACCTGATAACATAGGCCCTGATAAGAGAATATTCTGAAGAACGAGCTTAATTTCATACAGCAACTGGACATATCTATGTGTTAAGCACTTTACTGAGTAGAACACAATTGAGAGTTTGGATGCATTTGCCAGAATTAGGTATTCTAACAAGCTCCTTGGCTTTCTTTCTCTTCTGACTTTATTAGTGGCTTAGTCTGACTCTTCTCCACACTCTCCCCATGGAAACCGTTTCTAATCTAAAAGTGCTCCACACTGTCATGATCATTTAACGCTCTGCTGATGTTCTCTTTTGCCACTCAGGAGTCGGACAGCGGGATGGTGTTGACGTCAGATGAGATAAAAAGCCCAAAGAGGCTGGAAATCCGTTCTTGGCCTTATGGGATCATGGCTCTGGCGTAAGTGCTCTTTGATATTTGCTTTTTTCTCAGTTTCTCATTGAGAAAAATGTTTCCAAAATTTGCAATTTTGTTTCTGATTCCCAAAGGAAAATGTTAGGCTGTCTAAAGAAGCTAGAAGGGGAAGCTACTCTGGATTTCAGTCCTATAACTGAAAGACCATTCGTTAATGTATTTTAAGATCAAGAAAGTTATAATGTAAACTTTGCTTCCAGAAACAAATTGAACATAAAACAGAGATGCAAGCCTCTGAAGGAATGCTGCACTGTTGCATTGAAGTTACAGGAAGGTTAATTAACATGAAAAATGTTGATTGGTGTGATAAAAATGAAAACTCATTCATCAGCTTTGAGCACATAATGTCTTGTCAATCAATTTAACTTGTCTTCCAAAATGCCAAGTTGCCTTGTGATTCTGTCTCACATTCAAAAAAGCCAAGAGAGTGCTCTCTACGCACCAGTGAAGCTGGTGTCTCCTGCTCATGATCTGATCCCCTGGGGCAGAATATTTTGCATGTGACAAATGACAGGAGTAAAAGAGCTGATAATATACGTATCTACTTCAGCTGATTCCTGACTGCATCTCCAGTGCTCTCTCACTAATGGAACAAAGTTTGAAGAACTTGATTTGTTAATGAAAAAAATAACATTTATAATTACCAGTGTCTAACGAAGCTACATTTAACTTTAGACTTACAGAAGGACCGGCACCTTTAAGGTGGCACATATAGTAAAGAACAGTATAAGCACTGCAAAGCATTTACCAGAACCATGATTTCTACATTTGCTTTGCCATAGCTATGAAGAGAGTCCTACAGAGAAATCCCTTAATCCTACCATCTTCATCATCCTATGAATTATATTGTTCATATTTGGTTTACAAATAGAGACTATGCTAGTGTTTGCTATACGTTTATCCATTTGTAGTACAGACAATCACAGGAGATCAAAAGCAGAATTTTTGCTTTTAACTCACAGCTCATGGTTCTTTATATTTCTGTAATAACCAGGCACAAGCAGAGAGTCGACCTAGTAGCAAAATAGGTCTTCTCCACCTTCCTAGAAAAGTATAATAACAATAGTAACCCATTTTACTGATTCAAATGTCAACTTACAGAATTTCAAAGAATAAGAAAGAAACAATTCTGTAGCAAGGAATTCCATGTCTATTCAGTTAATTAAGCTAATTAGGCTTCTACTGAATTGACTAGAGTTTCCTCTGAAATCTATCGATGTGATTTCTACTCATTTCCTCTTTATCCAACTCAACGATCTCTCCCACCAGACCAATTTCTTGTTCTACATCAAGTCACCTTTTGGTTTTTACAGTAAAGAGAAGTGATAGATGAGAAAAAACTAGTGCAATTTCTGCATGGTACAGGAGAGCTCACATGAGAGTGCACAGTCAGAACCTAACAGTATTTCAGAGGGGCTAACACCCTCACTCCAAGAGAAAAACAAGACGGAAGGAGCTTGCTTTGTCTTTTCAGGCCTTAAAACCATAAATTTGTAGATGTTTGAAGGCAGGAGAGAAGAAAGAGGAAAAGGGAAAAGGTGAGGCAAGGGAGGCTGCAGAGTCTTGCAGCACTAACAGGGAGCATTCCAATGTCACAGATTCTGCTGGATAGGAGTGGGTCTTCAGGAATAATGTTCAGCAGTATTTCCTCTGTAGCACTGTCCCGGTGTTGTCCCTGTTGGGGGATTAGCGGAGATCTAGATACGGTTCCGTGGTTTTATCCTATGTGGATGCCGAGAGGATTTCTGCCCAGCACAGTGCATTGCTATGGAGACCAAATGGCACCGGCTCTAAAAAAAGGAGCTCAAATGTCAGGAACTGCATTATTGTGATGCTTTACCTGGGCTGATTTACCTCTCTCTACTGCATGATGTCATGTTGCCACAAATCCAACACATACACACACACAAACAGCCTCCCCGATAGGATTTATCCTTCTAAAGATTTCTGTTAATCACCCCCGACTGCATTTCCCCCATTTGGACAAATAGTTGGCAGAGAACGGTTCTCTCTCTTTCCCCCTTCCAGGCTTTCTCCTGAAAATCAGAAAAATCAACATCCAGCCAGATGTAGAAACACAAAAATTCCATTACAGCTTGTTCTTTTGAGATTTCCAGGAAAACCTCCTGAACTGCTCTCGGGCCCACCAGGAGCGAAGGTGGAGTAACGGGGCTCTGCTGGGTTTGGTGCATCTCTGCCTGACCCATACCATCTGGGGCTCTCCCCATTCACAGTCAGCACTTCCATAGGGATTCCATTCATCCTGAGATACCTGATACTTTCTGTGCCACCCAGACCACGAAAGCCCATCTTACCAGAGGGCTGCTAGAAAAGCAAACCCTGCAGCAAGCTCTGTTTGTTGTCTCCTTATTCCCAGGACCTTAGTTACCATTGAATGGACAGAGATGTGTTTTTTCTTGGCCACATCCTTCATTGAGCGTTGGAGGTCCAGCTGAGAAAGCTATTTTGTCAGCTTCTTTTTTTTTTGTTAATCTTGCAGACTATCATTGGCACAAATAACATTTTTTACATAGGCACAGAGCATCCTGATTCCCTCTTATTTGAGGACATGAAAACCCTTGGCGCTCCTGCACTGATAACTTGAAAAACAAGCCTCAAAAGCATATAGAATAGTCTAGGAGAGGTCAGAAGAGAGTGTTGGTTTAGTAGGGGAGATAAAGTCACCCTTGTTAATTGTGTATCTCTCTCTATCAAAAACATTTACCCTGGATCTTTTTCAAACAGTCTTTCTTTTCTAAAACAAACCTGTTCAAAGGCTTAGTGTGTTTTCTAAACCAGGGTGGCTGCATTTATATTTTTGCCAAAATCTTGCTGTTTATTTATCTTGCATTCATTTCTCTGTCAAGTTTAAAATTTGGCACCACTAGACACCATGGAGTGTCAGTGTCAAGAGTTTACTGAAGATGAATCTGATACTCTAGGCCTGGGACCACTGTTGGAGTGGACTAAGAACTTCTGAGCTCTAAGCATTTTATACTGCTAAAATATAAAGTCACAACAGAGCTGTAATGAGAGATGGAAAGACTGACCAGGATAACGAGACTGGAGTCAAGCATTCAAGGAAGCGCATTCAACATAGAGGGGATTTAACGATGAGATGACTCTGATGTCAAGTTTCATCTCATAACATTAACAGGCCACTACCAAGCACCACTTTAAGATTCACCTAGAGACTCTATAATCAAGTTATTGTTTAAAATTATAATAGGTTATATATCTGCTCAGTTGTCCTCCCTCCATCCTTTTCCCTTCTGCTCCCCACCCCAACCCAATTATCCTCAGTTGCTCTGAAATGATTTATCTGATTCTGGCCAAGTCCCACGACACCAGCTGATGCGCTCTGGGCTCTGGATGCTGCATCCAGACCCCATCACTGAGGGCTCTGCCTTTACCAAAGCAATACTGGGCCTAAGGCAAGTCAATAATACTGAAACAAACTGATTTTGGTCAGGAGCATCAGACATTCATGTCCAAACGCAAGGTGCCCAACAAAAACTGCTTGGGCTCGAATCCTTTTGCACCACCTCAGAAAGCTGAGGCAGGGGAATGTTTGCTCTGCAGCAGAACTTTTGATCTCACTGCATTTCAAGGGCTGGAGTCAGTGTCAGGGCCAGCTGAGCAACTTTACTACACATGCAAGGGGCCACATACTTAATGGGCGGGTGACTTTGGCCTGTTAAAGCTTTATTGTAGCTGTACTTCATATTTGGAAGTATTTCAAACCAACGAATTCTTGATAGCCTTGAGTTCCCCGTGCCAGCAGACTATTTACACACTGATACTGCCAGAGGGGAATGCAGGATTAAATTCTGACTGCACAGCACCCCCTCTAAATTGTATTAAAGCAAATTGTGAATCAGTCATAACCAGCAGAAGAAAAAATAATACTTTTATTCCTTTCATTGCAGAAAAATTAAGAAAATGTGATCATTCTTACTCTGTGCCTCATTCGATACCTAGGAAAGCTGTTATAAAGCCCTGAAGCTCCTACATGTTATTACAAGATGCGGTCGTGAGACAAACTGCTCTACTCGGCAACGCTCAGCCCAATTTCTTATCTTCCCCTAAACACAGCTCCTGAACAAGGCCAGGATTTCTACATGGACACAATAGTCTATTAGTTTTTCCTACTGAGAGCAAGGTACTCAGGCATCTTATTGCAAAGCAGTAAGCACTGCTCCACAGCCCTGGGAATAAGTGCTACACGCGGTACCATAGCCCATCACTGGACAGGGGGATTTTCTTACAGACATTTCTTTCTCTGTGCTCCTCCCCAAGTCATTGACCCTGATATTTAGACTAATAGAAACTGGCTCCCTTTCACACTTAAATAAACAGCTCCAGTAATGATTTTCCAGCTCTTTGATGATTTCAGTATTTTTCTACCTCTAACCACAATCTCTGGTTCGTACAGTAGGATGAAGAAGTCTCATTAGGTCATTTAGGCCTTCTAGCTATTGTAGAATTATCCTCCATGGTATCTTCTAAACAACTTTGACACCTCTCCAAAAGACTGGAAAGACTATGAAAGATTACTTAATATTCAGGCTAACTTTTCCTTCATCTAGTTTAATTCCTAAACTTTTCAGCTTCATCTGTACCAGGAAATCTGACACAACACAGTAAAAACAGGAACTGTTAATGGCTCTCACTACCCCCAGTACTACACCAAAATTCACTCATCCAAGCTTTCGTCTGGGGTACAAGACCTACTGACTGTTGTGGCCCCGCACAGACACACCACACATGCACCCGATAGCACAGAGCCCAAGTTCTGTGATAATTGGGCTGCTTATAGAATCATAGAATTGTCTGGGTTGGAAGGAACCTTTAGGATCATCTAGTCCAACCATCAACCTAATTCTGATAAAAAACCATCACTAAACCATGTCTCCTTTCCAGTTACCAACACTGGGTCCACACCAGTAGGTTCCTCCACCTCATTTGGTTTTACATCTAACAGATTCAACCCTGGCACCAGGCTCAGGGATGCTATAGAAACGCAGCCTGAATTGCAGCAGGATTTGCTGGTAATTATGAATGTCACTCTTAGCTGATTTGCTGCTACCCATTTGCATTCTTCTAATCTTCTACTATGGGTTCCTCCAGAGCTTTCATCAATATTGTACTTCCCCCCATACATCTCTCAAGCTTGTAGGTATTTTTCTGAAAGAGAGGATTCCAGCGCTGTGCCTTGGCCAGCGGCAGTCCCAGCCCATGAAACAAGGCTGACACCAGCTCATCCCATTCTGTGAAACACGTTTCCCCAACCAGCTCTCACAGAAACATGCACATTATGAAAAAGGGTCCTTTAGGTTACAAAATCTATACGAGGGCAGGAAACAGCACTGTTCAGATTCTCATCTTCCCCCTTATCCTGCCCCAAACGGTAGACATTCTTGCAAGGACAAACAAGTTTTCAGGTTGGTCACTGTGTACAACGTGACCAGCTTGGGTCCATGAGCGAACATGTTTCAGTTGAATGTCACTGTATTCACACGCCTGATCTTCAGCGTTGTGCCGTGGTGAGAATACGAACAGGCAAGTGAGACTGGGCTGAGACATTCACAGTTATGAGCAGATTTATCAAAACTGAACATCTCTTTTATCGCCTCCTGCAGCTGCAGCGCTCAGAAATCAGGCGGAGGCAAAATCAGTAAGGAAATACCTTTTGGGGCAGCGTAATGCCCCAAAGCATTGAAGCACTGAACCAAGTAATGGCTAGCTTTTAATGAAATTATTTAATTACATAACCATTATTAACTTCTGTAGCTGCATAATTGTGTGATTAATCAAATCTAATGCCTTCAGTCAGAAAATGTTTATCAGTGGGGCTCAGGGAGGATTTTTCTCTCTTATACAGGGTAGTACAATTGGCTCAAAGCATAAAGGGGGTTCTGCTTTCCTCTGAAGCATCATCAAGTGCTGACCACCGCCGGAGGCAGGACTGATGTGGGATTCAGCGTGGCAGCTTCTATGTAGCAAATGAGATTTCAAGGACAGACAGCAAAGGGATGCTGCAGTCTCATTTCCCAATATACAGTCCAAGCATATGTACATTTCTCTGTGGCTGAGCATGAACAGAGTGGATTGAAGTGTCAGTAATAGAGAGCATTAAAGGGAAAAATGCAAAGACCCTTGGATAACTTTAATTTAGGAAATGCCTTTAGATGAAAGGAATAGTTTTGAAAGTTAATTGCATTTTGGTCTGCCATAAGACAGCTAATGACAAAACTTGCTTCTGACCTAACTCATCAGCTCTCTGTCTTTGGAGTAAATATTAGATGTCAGCATTTAAGAGTCCTTCTTCAAATACCAGCCCGATTTCAGCAATAGGCAGAGTTATTTCCAGATATCCAGTCTCCTGACCTACGGGGGCAGAAACCCAACAAGAACACTTGCTAGAGTCTACACGGGTCTGAAAATTTCCCATTGTGTGGCCAAACTAAACCCTAATAACATTTCTTTTTCTCCAGCACTCTGAGATATGCAGGCTGAGGGCCAAGTTAAACAGATACTTTCAAGCTTCTCTGTGTCTCCACTGACAACTTTAATACCTGACAAATTAGAAGCCAGAGCATCCGTGGAATTGTCTGACATGAGTCAATAGAACTGAGCAACAAAAAGCAAAATACATAAATAAACAGTGAAGCAAAGTTGTGGTTCCATTCCTCACGCCAGGGAAGAATTTATCTACAGAGTAAGTGTGTGTGTACAGAAAGGGACAGCTGTCAAACGTATAGTGTACAGAAGAAGTTTCCACTCACGTTTTTCTCTGGACAAAGAGGAAAAACTTAGATTGTGAAAGCAGTGCGCTACATTTCTGTTGAAGTTCTCAGGGTTACTATTTATTTTACAATTTCTGCTTTGCCACTCAACAGGTCTGGTTGCAATGCCTTGTGCAGGTCTAAAAGCACAGTAACCTTAGTTTTAATCTAGAATCTCAGCCTTTACATTTTAGAACTCACAGAACCCAAGTTTATTCTAGACGTACAAGACACGGTGGGCTGATTCTTACAACTCAGGGGTCCTGGGTTCACTTCCTAGAGACGAAGCTGGAGGTGCAAACATGCTATGGGAAGCCACCACAGCACACTAAATCAAGCCAACTACAAAGCAGCCAATCTCCCATTGTAGAGCTGTAGCTGTTTGTTAACTCTGAATTTGGCTGAACGTCTCAGCTCCTGGCTTAGAACGACTGGCTTCATGGACTATGATATCACAGGGTATCACCTGCTCCACACACTCCCCCAAGAAGAGAGCCACAGGGATAGATAATTTACAGAAAGACCCTCCAGGCTGTTCAATGTGGCCGTGCACAGACCATAAACCAGTGCTCTGCTCCAGCCAGTGCACAGCACACTCCACATTTGTGACCTTTCCAGAATTAGCAAAAAAAATTTAAGTGAAGATACTGACACCAGTTCTGTCAGCCAGACCGAGAATATCTGCAGCTTGTGGGAAAACTGAAGCTTTTGACAGGTTCCAGATTCAGAGGCAAGATAACACAACTTCTAAAGTCACAGCAGCATAATCTAGCGAGACATATTTACCCTTTCATACTTGAAAGGAGCTGGGCCTACTGTACATTACAATTCTGTCACGCCAAGCATCAACCTGCTCCTGGGCCTGCAGCGTTCTCTCTGCTGTACCATCACAAAAACATGACAGCGCACGCGGCTGGTGTCTTGGATCTGCTACTTTTCCTATTCATGATTTTTGTTCCCCTTCCTCCAGTTACGGTATCTGTCTCTCAGCTCTTATTTTGTTTCCTGGAGCAGAAACTGGCTTTGCTTTCTTTCTAAAACACCACACTCCGAATCCATGATCAGCTGCTGGGGACTGTAAGCATTGCAGCAGTACAAATAGAATAAGCGTAATGAATTATACAATTATTTGATGAACTGTTGATTATTTGGATTATTTTTAGAGTTATTAGAATGTAGCTTTATGCTCCTTTAAACACACATGATATATACACACAAAATGCTTGAGCACTGCCTGATTTTAAGTTCTCCCTGGCACATTCGTAAGTCATTCTGAACCGAGACACGAGCAATGCCATAATCATTCTGGGCAAGGCTTATCCCAAAGAGATTCATGTTAAAGGGTCTCTAAACAAAGCGGAGAAGTTCAAAAGCTGTTCTCACCTTGGGATCCTTTTGAGAACCAATCCTAAATTATCCAGACCTCTTCCAATGAATTCCTCAGATGGAAGAAACCAGGCTTAACAAAACATTATTTTTAAGGCAGCCTATGACAGAAAGTACCTTTTTCCTCCACACCACTTGCTGCTCCTAAAGGTCACCTTGCCATATAAATCCTCTCCAGGGTTCTCCTACTTTTAACATTGAGGTTGCTCTGTGTGATGGAAGTTGCTTCTCTCCCACCGCCTTCATCACCTATAATAAGAGACGACAGCAGAAAATGAAAGCTGGCTCTCTTTAACAGCATCAGTTACAGGCCAGCAGTTGTAACGTTGAAAAGCGCTGCCCTTCATCAGCAAACAACTCAGTAATTTTAAAGGGCTAGAGAATAGAAGAGAGATTTTGCCCTACACTGCAAGAGGGTGTTCAACACGCTCTCCTCCTTTCAGTATCATTTTAAATTGGAGGCTGTCAGAGATTGTTCATTATTTCATCCTTTATTACATTTAAAGAAAAGTCATAGCCTTCAGTTCTGCTTTCAGAAAAGTCAAATTTTTACTGACCTGTGTCAGAACAATGAGAGAGAGTATTATTGTATGTACAGGACAGGTGCATTTATAACTAAGATATATATAGTGCACTGACACATGGTAAGCTGAAAAGACAGGGCAACCGGACTCCTGGATTTACTCCTAAATCTACTTTTAAAACACCAAGTTATTTGAAATATCTGATTCAGATCCCTTATCCAATCTGTAAAATGTCACTGTCTTACAGGATGCCGCAAAGGTAAATTGAAATGCTTTATATATTTTTTTTTTTTAAAAATAATTTTGACCATTAGTTACACATAGAGACAAAACCTTATGGAGACAGGGTCACTATATATTATACTGCTTGTTCTCAACAGGCGGAGAGCTGTCAGCAAGAGCAAAGAATCCATATTATCTGACCACGAGCGTGAGGCTGTCAAATACCAGCCAGCAGTACAGGTAGAAGAGGACACCGTGGACTTCACACTGGAAGACTCTGTTCTCCTTCCTATGGATCCCACCCTGGAATGCCACAGCCCACCTCCGGATTACAACTCCGTCATTCACTACTCAGCCCCCCCGGTGTAACAGCCCAGCCCGACACAGGGCGCCCCGCACCCGCACCAGATTCTCACATCCCTCCACGCCTGGAGAAAGAGGCTGGGTAAAAATACAAAGGGAAATCTGACCGGACGATGGTTTACGTGTTTCTTCTGGCACATCTCTGATGTGAATAGAAACATTTTAAGAGCATCTCCTTTGCTATCTTTAAAGGCCTATTGCAACACATGCAGTAAATGATAATTCTGTCTATCGGAATCGTAAGTAGGAGCCGTAACCCAGAACTGCCTCTGCTCCTTCCTCCTCTGACTGGGACTGTTCATTGACATCCCCAGATTTACAAGTTCCTTCATTCACATTTCACTCCATAAGAATCACGTCAAGCCATTTGTGAAAAGAGGGTTCATTCTACTGGTCCCACACACATCCTGCAGGGATTCTTTAGTACGATGCTTGTAAGGGATCAGTTGGAAACACCAGCCACACACACGAACATTTTGGTTTTGGAGAAAATGCAAAATTGAAACATCATACTCAGAAGGTGGGATCTCACCTTCCATAAATATTTCTGAAATATTTAGAAATCCCAAATATTTTGGTTACAGTTTGTGATTTAATGATTTTCACTGCCTATAGGATACACTCCTAAAATCACTATGGCACAGAGAAAGCAGATAATGCTTGTGTATCAAGAGGCAGGTTGGTCTTCTGAGCCATTAGGGCATACAACATGGTTACATCTGTTTCCCTGTGCTTCCTCCTTTTTCAAACAGCAATTTATTTACCACATATGCAATAGGGAGCCTTGATGGAGATGCATCTGTAATGATTGCAAGGCAAAATCACTGCCTTTAAATAAGAACCTTCTTAAGCTTAACTAGACTGAATTTCCCAGCGCACATGCACATGTTTGTGTGAATGTGCATAAAATACTCATTAACAACATGAGAGTTACACATAAATGCACCTACACCCTTGAGGCACCAGCAGGGTAGCAGTATTTTTAAGTTTCCTTTCTGCAGACAGGCTATTTACTAAAAAGAATAAAGATAAAAAGCCTTTCCTTTGGATTCTGCAGCAGACACCCAGCAGTTTGATCCTGGGAATACCAGCCCGTGCTAAACTGTAAGCACGTGTGATACATGTTTGTCTCTGACTGTCCTGCCAAGGGAAATATTGATGTGATACACAGTGCCCTCTTTGCATCTAAACCCTTCATGGCAATTCAAAGCTATTTTTGCTGCCTGATCATGCAGGGCTGAATGGATCACAAATTCCCACATTTGAGAAACTCAAAGTGTGTTGCCCCCCACCCAAAAGCTGTCCGTGGCAAGGACAGTTGCCCATTCAATGTATAACCCCAGCCCCACGCGTGCCCCGGGCGTACTCACAACTTCAAAAATACACAAATAGTGCTTGTCATTTAATGTGCTTTGTAGCAATCAGAGTTAACTTCAGAAATCTAGGAAGAAAGAAAGTACCTGCTTTGCAAGTACAAAAGGTGAGGATGAGAAAGATGTTCAGTGACTCGAGGCTATAACCTCCCGAGTTATAAGCCTAGATCTGTGAACGACTCTCTCTGTACAGTTTCTTCCAAGGTCTGCACAACCCTTTCCTTTTCTTCTAAGACTTGACACTGATTTGACTTCTTCAGAGAAAAAGAATTTTTCTTCGCGATTACAAACTAAAGGAAGAAAAAAGATCCAACATTTGCAAAACAACGCCATTACCTTGGCAAAGGCAGCCTGGACACCCCAGCAGCAGCCAAAAAAACATCTCTGGATGATGGGTTACAGTTGATTACATTGAAGTAAACACAAATAAGCCTCAGGTATTATCAAAGGGGGAAACAAATCTCCAAACCCTGAACCATGTTAACTGTGAACACTCAAGCAGCTGAAGGATGGGCTCCTGGGAACTGCACTTCTCCCTGACTTCAGACTCTATCTATTAAGGAAATCACCTGCAGTAACTCCCAAGCCCCTTGTTAATAGAGGACCTGGTAGATAGCTGTGGTCTGTAGTTGCTTTATGGCCATTTTTGCACTTGTTTGTATTTTAGTACCTATGTATTAAGTAGAGCTGGTCAAATAACAGAAGAAATTACTGGGAAAGAAATCATCCAATGAGCCCCAGAAAGCTCATTGGATGAGTTTTTCCCAACAGTAAATTAACTATGTATAGCTCTGATCAAATAAGCAATCACTTCTTTTGGAAATAATTTATTCAGGTGGCAAAAAGAAAAAAAAAAGGTGTAGAGAGTTTATCTGGCTCTACTGTTAATGGCATCAGTGTGAGACGGTTTGTTATTTGTGCCTTGTTCTGTAGGGTAAGAAAATGACAGTGTTTAAAAACCTTCACTTATAAACTTAAAAATAAGTATATAGAGGAAAAAAAACCCTGGAAGTATGCTCACTATTTTGGAAAAGAACGGGAAACACTGCCATGTGAACTGTCTGCTTCTAAGAGAGCTGAGAAAATCATCTTTCTACTTGGTCAAGGATGAACTGCAGAGGTTTCTTGGAGAGCAGAGGAACACGGAGCGGGTTTCCCAAGTGGGACCCAAGCTGACGCTGCTGGACTCCGGCAGCCAGGTCCCTCCTGGCTCTCAGTCACATCCATCAGCCTTTCTGCATCACCTGAGATGGGCAAACAGAGCCCAGGCTCAAGACATTTTAAAACACTGGTGGCATCGACAGCCCCACTGAACACTGGGCTCTCCTCCGCAGTGGCAAAATCAAAGCTGTCTTGAGCCGTCTCGATGGCTAGTTCTTCAGGGAGCACAGATACCCTCTGACCCATGGAAACAGCCTTCAAGTGTTCTGGAAATGGCAAGTGACTGATGTCTGGGCAGCTGTGTTTCCAATGTTTAGTTTGAGTAGAAGATTTTCTCCTCCTTATAGTAAATGTAACAAGCAAAAGTATTGCCTGAAAAGTATTATTGAACATAATGTCTTCTATTTTATTTACTAATATTTTGTTTGGCCTTTTCTCTCCTCCCTTAATTTAATTATTGTTCTTTTCTTACAGTGATGTATATAGTTTACCCAGTAGAAACAAATATAGCGATTCATTTATATGGTAAAAATTGTAACACTTTAGTCAAAAGAGAAAGAGATACCCAGACATAACAGAGTTAAGTATTGTTACTAAACATTTCACTAACGCTTGCAGGCCAGGCTCCAGTTTACAGTACCCTGCTAGTGCCATTTCACAGCAGTTCTCCTCTTGGCTGCGAATATCTCTGGCTCTCACTTACTCTCCATGTTATTTAGTTTCAGTTGGGAAACAGGGATCTGGAGGAATCTGGCAGGTTTATCTCATTCCTGGAAGCGTCACCACGCAGCTCCTGCTAAAGCCAGGAATTTCCGCTGCCTCCGTTTTAATCGAAGGCTGGGGTATTGGCTACAGGATCAGAAGGGGCCAAATTGTTTATATGATGTGATGTTTATTATTTTTTCAGACTTCTCAGGGATTCTTACTCAACTCCTGTCAGCCACTGCTTTATCTAACCCAACTGAGCTCAATTGTATCTGGTATTAACACCCACTGTCGTTTGCTTTAACGGTGCTTATTCCTGCTGGTTTTGTCCTCTTGTAACCCCAGAGAATTAGAGCTACGGAATTCAGAGCTCACCACAGAAATGTGTTGTCTTCTCTCCAACAATCACCTGCCACATGGGTTTCCCAGGATAAGTGCCTTCACCTGCAGGTTATTGTTCAGGCTGGTGTTTTTAACAGTCTGGTCTCCTGTCTCCTCTTTTCTTGATATTTGTTCTGCACAGTCCCTTTGGATTGCTTTTCTCTGCCTCTTGAATGAGATCAGGTGTAGGACTCATTTCACTCTGCTATTTCCTGTATATTCTGCGCTTGCAGAGGCTGAACTAGATAATCTAGAGCAAGCTTTGGTCACATTACAATTTTTTCCAATATAGGCAAGGAAAACTAGTTTATATTGGTTTGTCTGGAAGCCTCTCTGTGTCCTTCCCTGAACGAGAGAAGCTTCTTAATCTATTGATTTTTCAATATCGGTATCTGGAGCAAAACAAAGGCTGGTGACTATCGATGTGAATCTCATCTTTCTCCTAGTCCTTTCTCAAACAATGAGGTTTCTCTTTGGTTCTTCCAAGTTATCCTCACAAGTGGGGGGTCCTGGATGCTGAGCCCACACCTTCTACTCAGGATATCAAGGAAGGTCAGATAAAAACCTACAGTCTGAGTAAGTGTCTCAAACAAAACCACTGAAATTGGAACCCACAGAAGATGTGTAACATTTAGGGCTGCCTGCAGGCACAAACTGCTGTGCTTAAGACGTCCCACTAATACAACCCTCCTCTCCAGTTACGCTGTTTGGCAAATGCCGAGGATAAGGATAACCTGAAGGCCCAGCACTTCTCTCTTTGGATTTACGCTCTTGTATTCTGTAGGAATGTTTATTCAATGTGTGAGCCTGTAACTGGCCACTCAACAGCTCATGACCTATCTTCTCAATGATCCTCCAAGCTGAGCGTTGGCACTGCCTTGTCCCGTCCCATCTTGCTTTACTAATTTGATCTGGCCTTGTTCCAGCTGTAACGGTGTGGTCCTGGCTCAATGGTGGTTGCCCACCACCAACTGGGCAACACCAGGAAATGTTTGCAGGGAAACACCACTAGCAAAAAGCTACATAATAAGATAAAGCATTATAGGTTTTTCCTGAACGCAGGAGTTAGCCAGGATCAGTATCATACTCATATGATATTATAATCTCTTTATTATCACAAAGTGAATAGAAAATACAGAAGGTAACAATAATTCTTTTGCCCCTCCCTGCAAATAATAGCGGCCAAACTTTGGGATCCACTTTCCTGGTTTTATACTAAGTCACAAAAAAAAAAAAAAGAAAGAAATTTTGCCAAAGTGATGACACCAGCACCATCTTACGCAAGTAAAATCAGGGAAGACTTCTGGCTGTGACCCTGTGGAGAGTCAGTCACTGCACGGGATCTAAGTGCTGAACCCAAACACCGGCTTGTTTGTTTGACATGTGGTTTTTTCACATGGTGTTAACACAGAAAAGCAAACTTGCTGGACTGGGTCACTCGGGACCCCAAGCAAACATGATGCCATAAGGGCCGTGGTCACAGGAAAACTGGTGTGGCTTGCGCTGAGCGGTGTCCCCTTGTCCTGCCCGAGAATCCCGTGCCGCAAGAGACAGCACATTCTGATTACTCAATTCATTTTTCCTTAGGCCTTGAGTTGTCAAAGCAGCTAATGAAAACTGGGAAAAGCCAGTAACTAGGGACTTAAAGAAAATAAACTAAGTGCCATGTAATACTCAAAACACTAAGGAATGTTTGTCTGCCCTGATCCTGTCTGTCTGAAGAATGTATGCACTGAAAACAACGCTTTCTTATGTAGTCAAAAATTGTACTGTATCTATTAACCAAAAAAATAAAAGGATTCTATATTTATACAGCCCAGGGCTCCTTTGTGTCATCTTTTGGCTTGAAAAGTGTTGTCCTTGAAGCAGAATATAAATAAATAATGCAACAGTTTTGAGAGATTTTTACAAGGCATAGATCTCATATTGATTTCTACAGGGGGTTCAAAACTTAGGACACCAGCCTGCCACACTGTTGTTGCTCAGAGGTATCCAACCACGGCATTTGCTTAAGAGTTTCACAGATCTCAGAAAACGCTGGCCCAATTTGCTGGAGAAATACACAAATCTAACTGCCGCCAAGAACAGACCGTGAAACGTAGAGACTGCTGTCTTGTTAAATTTAAAATAAATAAAAAAATAAATGGGACTGAAATATAGAATCAGAACTCTGCATTCTTAAATAAGACTCATGTTCACTAAGGCATGGAAGCACCTAAGTCTGTGAAGATCATTTGCAGAACAGGGTAGCATTTGGGGGTTGTTCAGATGCAAAATTCCAGAAATTGTGTTTCATTTAGCTAACCATAATGTTCTGAAACGAACGTAATTAAATAAGTATTTCCCAATACGCAGCCATGATGATGTTATTGAATTCTCACTTGAACAAACTCTACACTGTTGAAATATAGAATATTCCTTACCCTTATTTTGTAATTAAGGTCTAACATTTAGAAGGTAGGGGAAAAAAAAATCTCCCACCAATAGTCAAGGTGCAGCCACACTGTTTTCCTCACCAGCTGCCTCAGCCTTCCGAGCTACTATTTCCCATCCCTCTTTCCATTTTGGTGGCACAGCAGGTAGCTACTAGCAGAAAAAAAAAATACGAAGTCTTTGCAGATTTTTACAGACTGACAAATACCAGTTTCTACTTATGTCTTAAAATAAATACTGTTATTAGAAAGAAAAAGAAAAAAAAAAAAGAGTGCATTAGTGTTTCAGAGCCATTCTTCCATTAGCACGGTCTTAAAGTTATTGGTCTGTGTATTTTGCTCGTCAGATTAAGAACTATGAAGCACTCAAGTCACTTCAAACATTTTAGTTTCTCTTCATTCCCTGTTCCAAACAGTCCTAGAAATAAGTGTCTAAATTATACATGTCATTTGAAATGCAGCAATCTCCTTTCATCCACATAATGAGCAAGAACATTCTTCTCTGTAAACTATAAAATGTTTTAGTTACTTATATAAGGCATGAGTCATCGTGTGCCAGGCAACGGAGAGTCTCCTTCACGGGGGAACTAGTGTATTAAATGGTGGAAGGCAAATATACAAAATTAATAATTCACATTTTGTGCTAAAAGAAAATCAGAGTTAATCACACACAGCTTGAGTTACACTTGTGGAAGGTACTCTATTATGGCATGCCTCGGAAAAGAATTTGGGGGAAAGAAGTACAACATTAGGGACCAAGAAATGTGAGTTTTCTCTTAGGTCTTGGCCAGGGTACGTGACTTCTCTGTCCCTTACTTTTGGCATGCATGGTACAAAAGATTTTTGGTTTGACAGCAGCAGCATATGGAGATGCAAGACCAGGAAAATCTCAGTTTAAAGTATTCAAACTTGGTGGTTTGAGGTGATACAAATCCAAGAAGAAAGCAGGGACTTGCAAGAGAGCGATTTTGAAGTAAGAAACGGGCTTTGTGGTGGTCACATTAGAAAGCTGAGACGAGAACCTACCTGATTTCCAGGCAGGTCCTGTCTCCTTCCTCCCATAATGAGTTCTCTCATACCATAATTTTTCCATTTGTCACACCTAATAGTGATACTAGTCATCAGTTGATCATGCCCACTATATTAATTGTGAACTGTCCATTTCCCCAAATCAAATTTCTAAAATCATTATAGTTATAAGTTTTGAAAAAACCTAAGATGACAGACTTCTCTTTTGCAAATGAAGAAGGGATTTTATTTCCTTCTGGTCACGTGGGGGAAAGAAGACCATGGATCTATTCTTTGACTGGCTCAGATAAGAGCGTTTCTCCTTTTTCCACAGACCTTTCTTTTCACAGTTGTTACAGTGAAAACTTTGTAATTCATAGTTCTTCTCTTTTGTCTTTCTTTCTTTCTTCCCCTGTAACATCGCTGAAGAAAAATTCAAATCTGACAGCAGGTAACATCAAAGAGACCAAAAGCATAATGAAGTCCTTGTTTTCCCCATTGAACTAAAAAGAATTAGCCCTGCAAGTCCCATACGTGGGCCTGTGCCTTCTGCCCTTCCAGGCTGCTGTGGATGAGCAATATTATTAGCATGACTTTTTAAAGCTTGGACTACACACACGGTGATCCTCAGGGCCAACCTGGGCATCTTTGGACACTCGACTTGGAATAGCAATTGTTTATTTTTAAGCTGGACCGTTGTCACACTGAATTCCTCAAAAACCCAAAGGTTAATTTGCTTTTCATAACTATGCATTTAAAAATAAATAAATAAATAAAGAACTTTCTTCTTTCCTGGGAGAGTTTTGACCTTTTATTCATGTATATTTTTCAAATCCTGCCTTCCACTGTTTACGCCCCAAGCTAGAATGTCACAAGCCATCGTAGCACAGAGCAGAACTACAAAGACAAGCAGGGGTAAGGCAAGGAGAGCAGGTGGAAAGGGGCGAGAATCACAAGTGTGCTGGATCAAGGTAATGGGCTTCCTTAATTATGTCTACTAAAACACCTGGGATGTACAGAATTACCTTCCTCTCTTTTCCTAAAGAGACAAGCAACAAACCACCCTGAAGTTACACAGAAGTGTAACATGACTTTACAACCCCATGAAAGGAGGACAGGATGGCGGACTGAAGCCAAAACATTATCACCCCAAGCACTAAAATAGCTACATCAAAATCTGGACATCGCAAATGACTTCTTGTCTACCTGATGGTTTGTTTCTGAACTCCAAGCTGCACTGGAGGTTACGTCAATAATTCCTCCTATTGTCATGATGACTCATAAATAGATCAGACCATTGCACTGACACCTATTGACTCAGCATCCCACCACTGCTGGATGATATTTCTGTCTGTGCTGATGCAACACTGTTTTGCCTTGATACTAATCTTTGACTTTGCGAGATCCCAGATGCCTTCAGGATTTTGTAATAAATGGGACATGCCAAAAGACTGCAAAGAAAAACTGAAGTCATCTTCATCCCTTCCATTATTTCCTTCCAGAAAGGAAAAGCTAGAAATTGAGAAGAAAATGCATTCTCTTCTTCCAGTGATGCTAAGGACCGTTTTGGAGCTGGCCTCGATGCATTGCTTCTCTCTGTTTTGTGAGTCAAGTACGCACTTCTTACTGGTGCCAGGTCCTGCACTTCCTTAAGGGAACTTCCATTCAAACACAGAGCAGCAGTGATTTTGCAGTTCTCTACTCTGCATCTCCGATATTCTACATGTATTTCAGTCAAGGGAAGAAAGAATATCCCCAGCTGATAAAGACAGAACACTAGATTCCAGATGTATCCAAGAATAAATTTTACTTATTCAAAGCACAGCCAGAAATTTTCTCCAGACTGGAGCAAACCACAGCTCTTTCAGCAAGAAATGCAATGTAATACTGCCCTAAACCACACCAGTTGTACCAACAGTGGTACAATTAACAATAATCTATTTCCTAAGACTTCAGTTAGTATTTAGGTGTCAGTAAGTTTTTTATTTAAGCAAGACTAATGTCCTTTTTTTTTTTTTCTGTTTTAACCCCATTCAGTAAAGAGCCAAATTTTTAATAAGCTTAAATATTAACTCCTATCCAAGTAAAAAGAGCAATGGAACAGAGTATGCAAACCCTGTTCATACTGCTCTATCCAAGCTGATATCAAGGGGAAAGACCTGAAAAGGGAAAGCAAGTACTCATGGTAGCTTGAAAATCTATGCAAAGGCAGAAGAATATTGGTACTGTGACACTAATAAATTTTGCTTGTATCAAGGATTTTGTTAAGTCCCCCTGACACCTACCAGACCGAGCTGCACTGATACCTGGATTAGTGCATAGCCCACACCTGACTCTCTCAGATACAGCCCACAATTTGCCCTTCAGAAAATTCACTCCCTTTCTGTTCCTATGCAAAGAGCTCAGCAACAGTGGTACAGAAGAAGGCATGTCATCTAAAGTGAATCACAGAATGCTATGGGGTTGGAAGGGACCTCTGGAGATCATCTAGTCCCAACCCCCCTGCCAGAGCAGGTCCACCCAGAGCAGGTTGCACAGGAACGTCTCCAGGCGGGTTTGGAATGTCGCTAGAGACGGAGACTCCACCACCTCCCTGGGTGGCCTCTTCCAGGGCTCTGCCACCCTCACAGGAAAGAAGTTCCTCCTCATGTTTAGATGGAACTTCCCATGTTCCAGTTTGTGCCCGTTCCCTCTTGTCCTGTCACTGGGCACCACTGAGAACAGACTGGCCCCATCCTCCTGACACCCACCCTTTAAGTATTTATAAGCATTGATCAGATCCCCCCTCAGTCTTCTCTTCTCCAGACTAAAAAGACCCAAGTCCCTCAACCTTTCCTCCTAAGAAAGGTGCTCCAGGCCCCTCATCATCTTTGTAGCCCTCTGCTGTACCCTCTCCAGCAGTTCCCTGTCCTTCTGGAACTGGGGAGCCCAGAACTGGACACCGTGCTCCAGATGGGGCCTCCCCAGGGCAGAGCAGAGGGGCAAGATAACCTCCCTCCACCTGCTGGCCACACTCTTCTTGATGCACACCAGGATGCCATTGGCCTTCTTGGCCACCAGCGCACATTGCTGGCTCATATCATCCTGTCATCCATCAGGACTCCCAGGTCCTTTTCCTCAGAGCTGCTCTCCAGCAGGTCAGCCCCAACCTGTCCTGGTGCAGGGGGTTATTCCTCCCCAGGTGCAGCACCCTACATTTGCCCTTGTCAAATTTCATCAGGTTCAACAACTTGTGAAAAATACAATCATCTCCCAACTATTTCCTCAGCTGAGTATTCCCTTCCATTTTGGTCCTCCTTTTCCAATGGTAGGGCCTTCAAATTAAACTGATGGCAGAAGTTTCTCAGTGCTTGCCAAGGATAGTGAAAAGCACTTAAAGAGTGGTTGAGAAGAGAGTACACATAAACAGAACCAGAGCAATGTTCCTGTTGGGCTGTGGGAAAGCAAGAGCCCAGCAACTAAGCTACAAAAACAAATAAACAAAACAAAACAAACCCCCACATTCATGCAAACATATTTATGAGCAAGTGGTGACTAAAACTTTTCAGTTTGTGGGGATTTCTATGGAAAATTCTGCAGGAGACTTGTGCATGGACATGAATGTACAGCACAAGGGATGTTTAAAGGACACTGTACAAAACTAGAATGCTACAGGGTATTCAACATCAAGACATTCAAAAGGTGAGAACGTTCAGTCTGTCATACACAGGAAACAAGAAAAGCAGCCCATTAGCTCATAAAGGACCTTGACATTTTCTACTGGGGCCCCTGTTTCTTTTTCAATCCAAGTCCCCCATGCCCGTCTCTGCAAGCCTGGGGATGGTCAGTGAAATCCCTATTATGGGGTATTTGCTGGTGCACCATTATATTTGCAGTTTGTCACAGACTGAATCAAGTTTCCATAGGATTTTGTGGTTCTTTGTTTTTTAATGACATTTAAACACTTGACAGTGTTCTCAGGCATGTGCCCATTCAGACAGCGCAAGAAGATGGACAGGGGAAGATCATACAGTCCTTTACAAGGTAATGACTTTTTTCTGTTTTCCAACAAGTAACAAATATTCTTGTCTTGATAATGACTAACTAAGGTTTGGGTTGTTCTGTAGAAAATCATTCTCCTAAAAAGTGCAATATACCACCACATCACGCCATTACCAAGACAAACAACAAAGAACGGTTTAAGTGAGATTTAGAAAGCTCTGATAGGGATGGACCCTGTTATTCCCAGAGTAAACAGAATCCCTGCTATGGAGCATCACACTTAATAGCAAAGAAACTTAAACTCCATCTCTGCTTGTCGGTATTTTGTAAATTCAAATAATGGAAGACCAAGTACCTGATGGCAAGTATCTGATCGGCACCCATTGAGTAGATCTTTACCTCCAAAAAGTGAATACAAAACTAACTCTGCAGGTATTTTTGTCTTTGAAACTGTCAGCATAAACATGGAAAATGCAATCCGAGACCAGTGTGTAAACCAGTTCCTAGATCTTCTTGCTAGTGTTGGTACTGGTTCTGGGGAGGTTTCCACTTTCTCTAAAGTATATGGGGAGGATCACAACTGGAGGAAGACTAAAGACATCAAACTGAAGAAGACCATCAGACCATTTTCTTACTCTAGTTCCCTGCCATGTCTTTGGGGGTTTAGGAAATTCAAACAAATGGCCATGTAGGGAGCATACTCAATTTGCTTTAAAGGCTGCAAATCATTTTGTAAACACAGTACAAATGTCAAAATATGTGAAAAATGTCCAGCAAAGGACAGTGTAAATCCCAAGACAGATCCAAGCCCCTCCCTTTGTTTTTGAAGGCTCTTCAATGGGAGCCTGAAACCCAGGAAGAAATCCTGCATAGGCTGCATTCCACAGGAGTGTATTTGCTGGTGTTTATATTCCCACACTTCAGATATCATCTCACCATTCCCAGTAACTCCATTTGGGTCGGGGTAGGTCTTAGCTGTTGCTCTGAAGGGATCAGGCATATTTTTGGTTATTACTAATAGCTAAAAGATTCTCTCCTGATCTGTGCTGGTATTTCAAGCAAGTAAACTATGTTTAATACGTAAGCTGTATTCACAACAACAACATAACCCAAACAAACACTAAACCAACCAAAAAAAAAAACCAAAAACCACCCAGGCACAGAAAAGTTGAGGAGGTTGGGGAAGTCCTAGGCCAAGGACAGTCCATCCACGGCACAGGTGGCCTTTGGAACAGGTACAAACCAAACCTTCAAACTACTGTCACTTGTGATGTGCAAGGAAGTCAAATGCCTGAGGGTATCACGAAAGCAATGAACCACCAAAAATCCTTTTAGTATAAAAGGGCCCCAAGTTGAAGAGAAAGTAAAAGCTCCAAACTAGAATTTTTGGCATGGGATGACAGATCTTCGAAGAAAAGTGTTCCTTTTTCAGTGTGGTTATATACTTACAAGGGAATGAGCATAAGATATATTCCAGATAAAAATACAATAGTAAGAAGTTCTTTCTTTATCTTAAAATCTAAGTCCCCAAAAGTGACGTGAAGCATCATATGAAATATTTCTAGCATGAAATTGAAAGAAAAACATTTCCCAGACAACTAAAAGAAGTTTGTCACATATGCCTGCAAAGAATGCTTGTTAGGACTCTATTTTAATGAGGGATGAAAGGGATCACAGAGACAGTCAATGAAATTTTAACACAGCTTCAATATTTACATTTACTGGTGAACATAATTTGCTCACAGAAAGATTGAAAATGTAAGAATGACACTTCATATTTCAATATTTTTGTTTGCCACACAGATAAAAATGTGTATACATTTACAAAATCATTTCAATCTATCATCACTGGTTCATGTGTCTTACAGAGCTGAGAAAATGCACATAAACCATGAAAATTAGTAAAATATCAAGTTTGATCAATTCAGAGTAGAGTCTACTTGTAAAGATGAGGACTCATTTTCACAAGACAGAAGTGATCATAGTTCTTTATTGGGAAATTTTTTTGTATGGATTTATTAAATTGCTAAAACTTTTGTAGTTTTTTAGATGGAAGAGTTTGTGGATGGGATAGTTTGTCTTCAGTTGTGTTAGTTGATGTCTATAAGAGAAAAAGACCTTTAAAAAAAAGACCTGTGGAAGGCAAATGAATAGGCACTGAATTTTTCAAGAAAAAGATGATAAAATCCTGAAGTCTTTGTGGATTTTGAATCCTAAAAAGAACTGAATAACTGACTTGTCTTTAAAAAAAAAACAAAGACACAAACATGTAAGGTTTCATCTCAACCACTTCAATGCACATCTGAAGGGAAAGATAGTGCCTTTATATACACTTCAGTTGAACTATCTGCTTTCTGACAAGACAGACTCAGAAATCTGCCACACAACAGCTTGGACCACTTCATTTAAACCAGCTGAGAAATTACACTAACAGAGATGTAAACTATAAGAAATGCTGAAATACAATTCCCTTTCTGTTAGACTCAAATGAGTGTTGATGTAAAGAATTTAAGGCATTAAAGAAGCCTGTGATCTTGTGTTACTCTTCTTCCCCACAGCTTCTGCCACAGATGTTGACAATTACTCTCCGGATTTACAGTTGGAACTAAAGACATCAATTCAGGCTGGGGTAAATTCACTCAACGCTGTATATAACGTTATTGATCCAAGACCACCATTCTAGAAGTTCCTCCCTTAAAACAGATTTTTCCTCATATCTATTACCTTGCTTTTTAGTATTTTAACAGATTTTGGTAATTTATAAACACTTATTGCTGACTGATCTTCTTTGCCACAAGGCCAGGGCAAAGATGAATCCAAAAGCTAACTACAGTGTAAAAGAATATTTGAAAACTCCACTAAACCCTTGTCATAATATCCTGATTACAATTATTTGTAATAACTATATATTTAATTAATTATGTATATAATGAATTATAATTATATATAATTATATTGAATAACTGTGTATCACTGTAGTTTTATCTATTGTCCTGGTAATACTTATCCCAACAATGAAGTAGCATGGGACATTCACCCCATTTAACTTTTACTTCTATTCTTTTAGGCAAAGATTGTTGAATACTTATATAATGAAGAAACAAAATAAAACTGACCTTCTCTGCAAAACATTACAAATTTATTCCCAAGTAAATACATCTTTCTAGTTCCTACACACAGGGAGCTACAGATTTTGCACTGTATTTCATTCACTTCCCTGCTTTGAACCCCTGATAGCGTGACCAGGGTGTGCTGAACAGGGATTTTGAGAAACAGCCGTGATTTCAATAGTTGGTCTGATTGAACCAGGCCTAAACACCTTCCATGGCCTGAATCTATTGCTACTACATCATTACTCAAATGGAAAATCAATCAGAAATAAGACATTCCTGTGCAGAGGAAGCATGTTCACTGTCACTCACAGCTGACCCCACAACAACATGGTTTATTCAGATTTCCTATATAACCTTGGTTTATTTTGGTGCACGTAGGTAAGTCTCTGCACCTATAGGGATATTTGCCCAGGCTGATTCACAGCGTATTATTTAAAAGCAAACAAACAAACAAAACCCACACACTTGAAGAATAAAAGGAAACACAATAGCATTGTCCTCATTGTCACTGCCCTAAGAAAAAGGAGAGATGGACTACCATAAATATCTGTAAGCAGACATGCCAAAACTCATCCGCTATCTACAACATGGAAAAGCCAAAGAAGAAATTTACCCTCTGACATATAATTATTCCTAATTTTCACACTATTAAAACAAGATGCTGGAAGTTTGATCAGCGTTGCACCATACCCCTGCTGTCCAAGCACAGGTAACACAGCTCAGAAATATGTACCGCATTGTAAAAGTTTAGGGCTTTAATTTAAGGAGCTTTCAGTAATCTGTGACGCATCAAGAGTAAGAATGTTCTTTCAGATCTTGCACCCTGAGTGACACAGATCACAAAGAAGGAGCTGATCCAAAGCTTTCAGGGAGATTTATTTAAAGGGCGATAAATGCTGTTTAAGATCACAAGACAGTGCAGAAGACACTGCAGCCTGCAAAGTGCAACCTCAGCCTCAAATTGTGGGACTGCAGAGAAGAAGGATCTTGGCAGATGCCACAGGATCCGTGGTTCACTGACAGCCCTCAATTCCCTAGTCCCAGATGGGAAAGCATTGGCAGAAAGAGCTGAAAAGCAGCAGCTCATTGATTCCGCATTAAGATGCTGCAGCACCCTCCACAGGATACAACCCAGTCTCCCTCCGAGAAGCCCCACAAATCGATGTCTGTGCATCCAGCACAACCGCCAAGGAGACCAGAAAGCGATACAGCCAACAGTGGGAACACGCTGACATGGTGCCAAAAGTCAATGCAGAAGCGATTGTTTAAAGTTTCAATGATTTATGAGGTGGAAAAGGGTGATTAGGATGCAAAAAGAGAAACAAGAACTTTCCATTTCCGACTTCACATGCCCAGGGCACCCTATGAAACAAGGCAAAGCACCAGGTTGGTCCGTATGCCTGAGGTGCGATGCCTCTGGAAGGAACAACACAAGTGACACCAGAGAGAACACAACCAACAGTCACAACCAGCTCAGCCACAGCTCACACACGAGAGTGAACACAAGAACCAGACAGGATTCTGGAGGAGAGCCTGTAGGTTTGGGGGGTTTCTGAGTTTATGGAGGGTGAAGGGTACAAAGAGCTCCTTTTTTCACCCAATGCTAGAGAAAGCACCATTTGATTGTGCTTTATTCCCAAGGCAGAGGTGAATCCAAAAAGATTAACCTTTTCCATATCCTTTCCATAAAAGAATTGGGACATCTCAGCTCCCCAATGTCTAAGAAAAAAAAACACCCTCTGAACTTCTCACACCGATGCTGTGGAAATCTCTGGTGACATCAGCACACGGTATATGGTCACTTTTCCACCAAGCACTGGACATGGCAACATCTGTTACCAATCAGCTGTAACAACAAAAAGTTTTATGCAAAATGCAAACTTTGCTCTCAAAGCATTAAGCAATCAGGTTGGCAGAGAAAGCCAAGAGGGATGTGTAGAGGAAACCGGAGGTAAGACTGTGCTAGGGGAAAAGAGTGAACAAAACCCTAATTAGTCTATGGATGGGACAACATATATCCAAAAAGTGCAAAATATCTTAAAACTATTTCTTTCTTTTAAGCATTTGGAAATAGGAGGAACTTGAGTAAAAATTTGCAGTATTTTGTTAAGTAAATTTTGTTAATTATGTCATCATTTCTGATCTTCTGCCGAAACGTGCGGTGCTCTCTGCCAGGTGTCTCAGCAAACCACCCACAGCACATAAATACCAAACCAAACAGATTTTTATAAAATGTTCAGCTGAGTCTTCTCTGAAAAACTTTGACAGAAAAAACTCATCAGTTCAAGACTGCAGTTAGAACGGGGAGAGGGAAGGCAAAAAATAGCTGTAATCCACCTTTGCAGCGGCCATCAATTCAGATGAAACTATGACTCTGATTTACTTGGGACCAGCAGCCTTGGGGCTGAACACGACTGTGAACACAGAGACCAGCAGCAGATAACCCCCAAGAAGAGCTAAGCATGAAGCAAGCAAACCATTCTGGTCTTTTTCCATACACCCAAATCAACAGTAGATGTTGAGATGAGTCAGTGCCAGGGGATTCCTGGTTATTGTAAGGGTCTTTACGCAATGGAAAAATACCTTTTATTCATAAACTCAAGCAGCTGGTAGATGCTGAGCAGGAATGGGTGTGAGGGAATACCCGTCTTCTTCACATCCACAGTTTAGAGACACAAAAGCACACTGTCCTTGCTTGCAAACTAATTGCTGGCAACGCTTTTGCTAGGGTGCCTACAGGCTTTTGTGCAGGCAACAGCAGTGTCATTTCAGTATCAACTCCTGCCCTTGGAAATTATTAAAATCCAGCACATCTTTTGAATGAGAAATGAAACGCAGTCTCCAGCAAACGCTAGAACTGCTCATGTTGCTGGCAGCTATGTTAAAACAAGGGTGTTCAAATAAAATTCCTATTAAAAAAAAATTGAATTGAACTTTTCAATAGAATTAGATTTTCCTGAAATTTTATTAGCTGGCAGGTTCATAAACTACAACAGAAACAAAGGAGGAAAACCAAATCATTCTTGTTAAGCTATAAAAAGGTAGCAAGGGGGACCAAAAAAGCACTTTTTGGAAATATTAAGTCTACAAACAATAATTTTATCTCTTTCTGACAGTAAATGGCTCCTACAGATTTGTTAAGGTTATAAATTCGTAAAACGCAGAGTGAAATGAGCTCTCTACTAAATTCCAAACAGAACTCCCAGCTCCATTCCCATTGCAATGAGGGAGGAGATTAAAAAGCCCCACCAAATCATCAATACCCAGATGGAATTCGATTTTACCGAGACCCCCAGCATCTACACAGAACGGCAGCGTGTTCTCAGCTAACTTCTCTGTCACCGAGTGGGATTAAGAAGGAAAAATGGGTGTCAGCTTCGCACAGCAGATCTTCTGCTGAGGAATGACAGTGGCCATTGCTTCGCACCCTCCTTACCTAAATATCGTAACTCATCTTGGGCCCTGGCCTAGCTCCTCCAATTAACTCCACATGGCTAATCACTGTCCCTGCATATTCTGGTGTCTGTAACACACCACGTCCATCCAGATGATCTAACAGCCCCTCCTGGCCTTGTAGATCTACAAATGAGCAAGCAAGCCTTGAGCGACTTCACAGAACTTCCTTTTGCCTTCCTTAGGATTAAATCGTAAGGGATTATTTTGCCTTTCCTCCTCCTGCATTTCTACTTAAAACCATGTTCTTCACCTTCTCTCCTCAAACAACTGCCACACAGTAATTCAAGCCACATTGTGCTCTAGAAGAGGCTGCATTCCACAGCGGAGAAAATTACCCTTTTTCTAGAAGGAATTTCGTAGAGAAGAGCGCTTCAGTCTGAAAAAGCACTGTAAAAATACATTGTTTTCAAAGACTTAATTGAAACTACTCCTGAAGGGCAATACCTGATTCAGTCACTGTCATTCCACACACTTCTAATACCTCCAAGATCACAGGTTAGAAACACTTTCAATTGCTGCTTAGTAAATGAATCCTTTTGACTGAAACCTTGTAACAATACACTAAATATATACAACTACTTCTGGTGTAGCAGTTTGGTTATGTGTCTCCTTGCAGAGACTCATATAAATGCAAAGACGCAGCAAAATAATACAAACAATGGCTTTGCCTTTGGGAATTGGTTGTCATAAACAAAGAGAAATTAAACAGTCTGAGGTCAGACAGTCCTTTCACCAGAGCACGGGATCCAAACCTCTCAAAAAATAGCTGTGTGTCCCTAAATAACCACAAACACCTCCTAATCAGCGTTTTAAACGTTTTGAAATTGAGAACCTTCTAGTGGAAGCTATGAATTATGAAAGAGTGTAACTGGCCTTTCAACAAGGTTTACATCCTCTATCGATAGCCCCATATAATATAGATGACATTATAAGCTTTTTACTGTCCCATCACTAAAAATATCATTAATGCCAATACAGATAAACACTTTTACTACGCACCTGAGCAGAACAGTCTTCCAGAACAGTCTGACCACGGTGGAAGAGTAACTTCAGGCTAACCCCTCCTTTTCACAGGTGCCGTGAAAGGTAATCACCCTGCATTAGCTACACCTGCAGCTTTAAACACACTCGTCTGGGGAAGGGAAAAGGGTAATAAGAGACACGGGTCCATCTCTTGTTGCTGCTTGTGCTGGGGGTTGCATTTCCATTGTTCTACGAGTGAACCCACTGCCTCACCCAACACTTTTTGAAAGGCAAATACATTTATAATTTCAAATAATGACAAAACTGCATGGGATCTCTAAGAGAAACGGTTTCTTTGAAGTAATCTCTTAAAAGAGGGAATGGAACATTGTTGTGCGGGAAGCTAAGGGTCAGACTGTCCTAACTACCAACGTTTGTGCATATTCAGCAGTGACTCATGAAATTATGAGCCAGAGCTGGTGTCCTGCAGGAATTTAGTAAAAGCCAAGAGAACTGAACATTTGTGTGGATAATTAGAACATCCACATTTAGAAGGGGTCAAAGAAATACAATATTAAAGGAGAAACAGAACGCCCTTGGGATTCAAAGTCAGAATACATGAGAGAAACTTTTCCAAAAGTTCCTTATTACATTTTCATTCTCTCTGTAACTTTTTGCACCTTTCTCTGAAATCTCTGGTACTCCAAAATGCTGGGTACTAAAGGCAGCAGCAACTGGGCATGGGATGGCACCCTGTGTTCTCAGGTAACAAGGGATTTCAAAAACATTCGTTGTGAAATGAGAACTAAGTGTTTCTCATCTGGACGTACTGATTGGGAAGAAGTAACTTTCTCAGAAGCACCTGTGAGTGCTCCACTCTGTAGAGCATCTGTAAAGCGTGCAATATTCCAGATGCATTCCCGGTCCTGCTGATCTGTAACACTGACAGTGCATTTTCAGAAGTCCAGCATTACACGCCTCATCTTCCCTGTTACCTCACAGAGAGACACACAATTCCCCCCAAGCAGCTGCCTCAGAGTCACTCCACAAACAGCTCTTAAAACCAAAGGCCACCTTTTCAGTCACAGATGCAGCAGAGCACAGGGTACGATGATTTGCATCCCTGACGACATGGAGCCCACCTCTAATGACAGTAGGTTTCTCTGATTCATGCCTTTCTTCTCTTCTGTTGAAATCAAGCACACAAATGGAAGAGCTACACTGGGATGAGAAAATCTCATCTACAGAGTAAAAGACTCAGCTTCACAAAGCCATTTGAATACCATCTCCTCTGTGGCATTTCTAGGGCTTGGTTCCAAATCAGGACTATTTCTCTAGCGTACAGCTCAGATTTGCTCTCAAAATCCAGGTGGGCAATCCAGACAGAGCCCTGCTCTTTCAATATTTGTGTGCCTCTCCTAGGAACTGAGGCTTCCTCGTGAGGGATTTGCCCGGGAAAAGTTGTTTTCCGCATGCCAAGGCCAGCACAGAAAGCAGGATCTTGAGACATTTGACTCTAGTAGCCATTTTGTTAGCTCTTCCAAGAAGCTGAGGATTAATTTTGGCAGCTTCCCAGGAATACTCAATGCAGTAACTACCACAATTGTGCACCATATAACTGCAATGTACCGGTGCTCAGGAACTGCATGACAAATCATTTTCTCCATGGCTTTCATGTTTTAATTTTTTTTTTCCAGGGGACTAGAAGCCATTAAGGAAATTGCCGTATCTACGATGTCTTGTACGCAGCATTTTAAGGAAGGGATCAATAAATGTCATTCAACAAATATACCATGAATGGGAATGTGGGGGCTTTTCAGATAGCGGAGTGTTAACGTGGGAGTAGCACACCCACTATGGTAACTCAGTTCCCAAAAATTCTTATACTGGCTTCACCAAAGAGTGATTCTATTTCTAAAACTGACTTAAAATACCATTAAATAGAACAAATTTACTGAGCTAAAATAGAGTAAATGGAAAGTCTTAAGTTTGCAAAAAGTGTAGTGTTTATTTCCTCTTACATCCCTGGAAATCAGTGTAACACAACCCGATCGTGTGCTCCCCCAACCAAAAAGGAATCAGACCTTCATTTGAGGTTCTCCTCACTATTTGTCCAATGTGAACACTTTTTGCAAGACCAACAATATATTACTTGGTTTCAGGCAATTCTAATTGACTACGCTTTTTATTTTTTCTGCTAATTTATTCAGCAGCCATATAGTCTTCCTGTGGTTAATTAGAGAACTCACTCAAGCATGTCTAAAGATTTTATAAATATGAACACGTTATCTTTTAGAGTATCTCCTCTTCCTGCCTATTAATCTCACAATAACTAAACTAAATGTTTCTTTTTTTTCCTAAAAAAAAAAAAAAAAAAAAAGCTACTAGGAAACACCATGCTAAAAAGGCAATAATTATTCCCAAGTTCATTCTTAAAGGAAACAATAACACAAAATGATTAAAAAACCCAATCAACAAGTGGTAGAAAGAGCATGATTTTGAAAACAAAGTGCCCATTTTACACCAATATAAACCTCACCAGAGGATGTGGTGTTACACCAGTATGAACATTAACCCATATCTGGAAAGAGATGTAATCCCATCTTGAATAAATTACTTGACAATCACGCTATACTGAGGACTTCCTTTAACGTGGCTCTTTGTATACCCAAGGCCTGGGCAAGCGGAACAGATCCTGGAAAACGGAACAGAAGTCATCTATGGCTCTTTGTTGATGTGAATTTGATTCTCCAGTAGCTCAGCTCCACTGAGAAAAAGTTCAAAGAGCTTTCACACCTCAAAACAGAATAAAATAACCAAGGGAATTTTTGGTTAGGCAAAAATTTCTGCTTATCCTGCTTTGTCAGTGAGACCTCCTTCAAAGACTAAGGAAACGCTCTGCAAAGCAAATTAATACCTGATGGACCAAATCAATGCTGGTTAAAGCTCAGCCCGGGTGCAGGGATGACACTGTCCATCTGCTGTGACCCAGCACGTAACAGCGCTGATAGAAACTGAAATACTTCTGAAAGAGCACGCTCCAAAAATTAGCACAGGGAATTCTGAAGGATGGTTGTTTCTTTACCAGCACTTTTTATTGAAGTTCACTGCATGGTTTAAGGAGGTGTATGAGATGGGAAGAGAGTACTAATTGTATTAGTAAGGATAAAGATATCTAAATATTCAATCTCTAGAACATAATCACAGACAGTTGGTGGTTGATTTGATAAAATAAACTCTCTGCTCAATTACGATTGTGTGGTTTGAAGGATTTCTTGCATGGTTTGCTGAGGTAGGTAGCCTCTGACAGAGACACTTTAATGGAAGTGAGATGCAGAGGTCTCATACAGCGTGGCAATTCTTATGTCCCATGCAGCCTGTAATGTCCCAGTGTCATCTAATGGAGTGCTGAGTGTATACAGTCTTTCAAATTAGGCCTAAAGTGTTCTTTCAACTGCATTTAAAAAAACTCCATAGACAAGTCAAATGTATTAAAGAGAAATGGCACTGAAAATTGCTACTCACGTAATTATACATTGCTTTTGCAAAATTTCCCTTGTGATTTTACATGGAGAGAGAATCTTTCATCACTTCCTCATCTAAGCTGCTGAATAGTGTCATTGTGAGGTTTTTTTCACACACTACAGTGCTCCTCGTTATCGTCACCATCGTAATGCACAATTCTTGCATAACCCTGTTCATCGATCGAAGACTTTATCTGGCTGGGCAAGTAAGTTGTTCTTCTAGGTGAAATCAGCACATTTAGAACAGGGCTCTATGAAAATGCATCAAAGAAGAGAAAACCAACTTCTCTTCTTGATTCTTCTGTTGTACTTTTTTTGTGTGATTATTATAAAGCATGGCGTCGGCTGGCAACTGGGTCAAGATCATTTTTCCCCAGTGCATAATGAAGATTTCTACAACACAAATAGCCCTGTTACTTTCTGGGAGCTTTCCTATATTAGATTTAAAGTCTTGGAAAAGAAAATGAGCTTCAGACACAATCTCGACAGCAAAATAACAATGTCTAAGTTTATGTCCGCTATTCAGAGTCCACAAAATAAACATAGGCCTAATAATCTCATTAGGAACTAATTCCATGAGGTGGCCATTCTGGTGATGACTTCACTGATAAACAACTCCAAGTATTTATAGTCTCCTTGGACCGTAAATTAGAAATATTAGATGAAAAAGGAAAAGGGTGGGTTCGAATTACAGTGGCATAAGTTTAAGTTCTAACACAGTAATCCTATTTCTCTGCTATTTTTATAATCACAAGAGCATTCTATTTCATTTTCCCCAAGGTGAATGGCACAAAGGCATATAGAATAAAATGAATTTGCCTTTTTTAGGACTATTTTATCATCTTATTTTAACAGATGAATAATAGCAAATCTCTTCTGCACAGCATATCTTTCTACACTTTATTCTACATTACTGTGTATGTAGCCATATACATGGTCTCATCCATACAAATTTAAACAGTGAGAACAATATTTGAAAAACCAAAGAGCAAAAAAATATGCAGTGGGTTATATAAAAATAGTCCTGGTTACAAAGGCAAACAGCAACATTACCACAAGGGCAACATTCACTCAGAATATGCATTTCTGTTAACTCTTTTTAATAGATATTTCCTCCCATTTTCCTTCATTTAGAAAATGGAATTTAAATTTGTTCTGTCTGTTTGCTTGTAGAATAAAAAATTGTCAAAATTGCCACTCATTCTGTTAGCTCTCCAGAAAATAACTGCCATCATGACTGAAATGACTGCCGACCTGTACCCAAAGGTTTGCTATCAATACGTGTACCACTACTCAGCTAACAGGTCATTACTGAAGCAAATGCAGCCGGATTCATATCATAGGTATAAACAGTTAAAGTGCATTTGTTTCAGTGAGAAGACAAGGAACGCAATTCGGGGATGCGAAGCTATATCCCAAAATCTGCGCTTGGATTAACAGTATTCACCTGACAGGACTCTGGTAGGGTTTAAGCCATTTTGACAAGCCCCGGCCTCAGCAGTGAGAGGTAAATGTTCGTGGGATCACGTTTAAAGGGAACTTCTCATTTTCTCTAAAGACCGGTCATCCAGACAAGCTTCCAGCAGCCTTCGCCTAGTAAACAGCAAGAATTACCAGGGGGTTCATCCCCCAACAACACAGCGATGTCTCCCCCTGAGGCATGAGGCACAGAAGAAGCCCTGCATTAGTTCCCAGCTCTAGATAACAAAGCAAAACGTAACCTGTAATCCTGCCCAGAACCCTTTTTTTTCTGCTCCCTGATAAGCAGGTTCTCCTTCTTCTGCACTCAGGGCAATCACTATAAGCAGTAAACTCCATCCAGACATACTCAAACTCATACTCAAAAGGTGGTTGGGTACTATATTAAAAATAATCACGCTTAGCGCTTCTCATATTCAGGGCATTCCATAGCCAAACATGTATTAGCATTCAGCAAAGAAGTATTTATTAAACAGAGGACCAAATGCTATACACCTAGGATAAGATTTTGGGACTGGCAAACAAATTTGCTGCTTTCCTGAAGTCCCCCTTTGCTTTCCACCTGCCCAGCAGGGAAGGAAACCAGGAATCCTCTGCGTCTTGGTCACCTCTCCCTCCAAGGCCCCAGAAGTTCTCCAGAGGTGTCACCGTGACCCCGACTGCAGGGATGACGCAGAGCTGCCTGCGCTGCCAAGGGGTAATGGTGATCGGTCAGAGACATCTAATGGTGAAATCAGTGAAGTGAAAGTATTTCTGCATCCCTGGCAGAGCTCTCACTTGAGGAGAAAAGGAAGGAGAGGTTCAGAGCATGGATCTTTGGATACAGGACTCACTTTGGTGTTTTGGGACAGCAGACAGAGCACTGCAAACTGGCACAGGCAGTTAATGGGAGCATCACACGGGACAAAAAAAAAGCAAAATAAAAAGTACAGAAGCATTTTTGATAATAGGCTTCCAGGTCCGGCCTGAATAAACACACAGGAATGTCCCGTACCCACCAGAATGACTCCTGTTCAAATGTTGGGGCTAGATTTGCATCTTTAATTTAACATACGCTATTTGCATCACCCCAGGTAGTCTCCTTAACAACTGGTACTTCAGCACCCTTCTAAAGCACTATTCCTGTCCCAGTAGGTCACTGCTCAGGCAAGTGATTCAAGGGTGATAATTTTATCTCTCTCCATGAGTCACTGTGATACAGACTTGAGATTAGTGTCTGGCAGTTCAAAAGAAAGAGCTGACAGGTGATAGCCCTTCTTGAGAGACAGAAATGTTTTAAATAAGCAAAGAAAAAGAGTTGAGAAATGGGAGAACGATAAGAAGCCTACCAGGCTACCCATTCTACTTCCCTCACTGGGACTGATCTAGTCTAGATACCTGTTTCTAAATGGAAAAAAAAGTAAAAATAATAATAATAAAAAAGGTAGCATTAAGAATTTTAGCCTATCCTTTCAGTTTCTTAGCCCTCCTTCAAACCAACTCCACCCACCTGGTATGGCAGCTCTCCAGCCCGCTCCTCCCACAGCTCTGACAGTGCAGATGAACTCACACCAAAGAATTAATCGCCGAAGGAGCTTTGTGTCTTTCAGAAGTTCTCTACTTCGGCTGTTTCTTTTAAAACGTTAGTGAAAACAAGTAGGAATGAAATTATAGGTTTAGAAATGCCTTCTTTGCATTTTTTTGCTGAATCGGTTAGAAAGTCACGCTCTTCCTCCATGCGCATCCTCCAGTACGATGGCTTTAAGAGGAGGAAAAGCCAATAACCCAATTTCCCCAGGGTTCCCCTTGCTTTGCCTTTCTTCTACCCTACATCTGTGGGTGTAGTGTTCTGGGGGGAACAAAATGTTGTATTATCCAGGTCAGTAACCTTCGTAATTCCTTTCTATCTATGACTAAATGTCCTTCTTCAAGATTGCAGGTGCTTAAGTTACTGTGAACAAAAAAAACTTAAAAGACAACCTCATCCCTGAACTTTTGTTAACCTCTAGGACTTCCCTACGGAAGGGTAGAGAGGAAGGAAAGGTTTGAGCTTGTAGGAAATAATTTTTTAATTCAGAAGATCTTTATGTTTGGGAGTCTGCTTTTTGTCACAAAGTATAAAATGCCTAACTCTGGAAACAGTGATTATAGTTTATGAAAACCAGGTCACTGTGATCTGGGACCTACCTCAATATCTAAGAATTGAGGAAATAATTTTTACTGGTTAATTTAAAAACATTAGGTCAAACTAAAAGAAATCTGCATCTTCAAAGAGAAATGATCAGTTGATGAGATAAAAGCTGTTGGAGCTGCATCACCACTGTAAACCCTGAGGTCCAAAGTGGGCTGAACGCAAAAATTTACCTGAAATGACAAATAAACCATTTTTGAGGCCCTGAATTCACAGGGACTTAAGTTTGTTGGGTTTGGTGTGGGGTTTTTTTCCCAGAATTGCCTTCTGAATTGCAGAAAACTGATGTATAACATTTTTTTTTCATGTTCTGGGATGGGATTTAAAAGTGCGCTCTTAACTTAAGCTAACTAATACAAGTTTAATATAAACGTAGTCAAAGTAATGAAAAGTACGTTCTAACACCTGCTGAACTGGCTGAGTTCAAGTTCAGGAGGAAACTGCACCTTTCCATAGTTTACAATGGGCTGCTTTATTTAAGTTTTTTAACTACTCTGTCCAGGACTTTGAAGTCCAAGTCTTGACAAAGCCTGTTAATTGAGTTCTAGGGTTTTTGAAAAAACATAAAGAAGTCTCCAAATTTACTTCATCAAAATGTTAGCCAGTAAAAGGAAATGTAATTAAACTAAAATGGCCTGAAGAATATGGCTAATAATCAGTGCCTCTCTTTATAGAGCAGCTGTTGCTTTCTTTTAGCTATCATTCTAGCATTTTCTCCAGTCATCATCATCTGGCTTAGCTTAGACCTGCGTTGGTAAATGTGTGATATCTCTTTGTATTTTGTGTCCTAGTAATAAGTTACAAGACTTTAAAATCCCAGGGAATCCAACCATGCGACAGGTAAGAGTTGTTCTAATGGAAGTTCATTGGGTCTAATCTCTGTGAAACTCTGGAGGAAATTTTTCCTAAAAGATGGAACGACTTAAAATAGACTTTGAGCAAAGCAGAGAAACTGAAGTTGACTGAGATAATTATGGGCCATCTGGAATTTTGAGCTCTAATGGGCCTCAGAGGCTGGAAATTAACTTCCTCCCTCTAGAAAGGACAACGTGTATTGTAGCCTCATCCATTCCCAAGTTAGTGTTAAAGTTAGTTATCTGCTGGAGAGACTCTTTACTCAAGTTGCAGAAATTTCTTTAAATCTCTGGGACAAGTCAATGCACTCTGAGATGTGTTAAATTACTTCTACAAACAATCAGGTTTTGCCATTCCTTTCTGGAACAGTTAATTACATGAAGCTCTATTGAATACATGAAAGCTGATGCTATCTGATTTCCTCTGGGGTTAGATTTGAACGCCATAGTTTTTAGCCTGTGTTCCTTCAGACAACGCCTGGCTGCTGCCTGAGCACAGTTTTTATTTTGGCAGAGAACTGAACACTGTGATTTCCATCCCAACCCTGCATTGCGTACACCTGCAGCATCCAGATGGCAGGTGCTATTTTAGTACGGAGTGCACTACTTCCACTTCCATAGTAGATCCCAGATTTGATGCTTTTCAAAGATAAGGTTTCTATGAAGTACCACAAGCCATTAGAAAAAGAGTCTTGAAAACTGTTGGAGAAGGTGGACTCAGTGTCAAGGGCACATACCTTAAGCCACGGGAAATGGAGAGGTGCTGTCTCAGCCCTCTTCCCTTTGCCCTTCAGCCCCCCTATTAGAGTTCAAAAATACTTTAACCAGTCTAGGTGGAATATATTCCTGGCTTTGTCATTTAGCTTTCTCAAGCACAAACTAGAGAACGCCTGTCAAGTTTATCCCTAATCTACTCAGAAAATCTGCCATGATCACCTTAGAGTAACTTTAAGATTAGCGTGATGTGGAGTTCCACCTGAGCCAAGTTCTTAGAGGTAAAAAACCAGTTGGGTTCATTGTACTATCTAGAGTGTTAAATAAATCACTGGATAGCCTTTTATCTCCAAGGATGCAATTATATTACACATCATCTATCCCTAAGGGAGAATTCAGAGTATGCACAAAGGCAGTACAGAGCATGTGGCACCAGTGCTTTAAGACTCGGATGCTGACACTCTCCTGATGGCTTCAAGTCAAGGGATCTCCACATGGTCATCATGAATAAACACAAATAAACAGACCAAAATACCTTACATCTCAGTTACTAAACTTGCAGATGCTCTGGTATATACAGTTCAAATGGTCACTGTTTGATTACTCTCTCAGGAAAATTTTGCCTTCTAGCCATGTTGCAACCCATTCCCTAATTGGGACGTCATGTTTGTCACTGCTTTACGCTGTGCCCTCCCGGGACCTCATACCATCTCACTCCAAAGAGTTAAGATAAACAAGAATTTTTATGAACTTTGCTATATAAAATCTGAAAACACTGATTCTGATCTCTTTTGGTAAAGAGCAGAAAGGCATTTACAATTCATACAAACCAGTCCGCAGAGCATTTTTCGGTACCTTGGTAGTTGATGAAAAAATGCAACTTGGCTGTGAGAATTCAAATTATAATCATTGGCTAGCAAAAAATTAAAAAATAAGATCACCCACTGCATCTTTCAGTACTGAGTAACTTTAAAAATATTTCAAAAAGTTTTTTGTTGATTTGTTTTTTCTTTACAATTCATAACGTATTAAAATAATTACATTCTTTCAACAAAGCAGGGATGAAAATAAGAAGAAATCACTTCTTTCATCAAAATATCTCAGGTTGTATCAATGCCTTTTGGTGAAAGTAGAGGACTATTGCCTGTGCTCAAACTCTGCGGCTCTGAACAAATCAGTTTCATGAAAGCTTTGAGGTGTTGAAGATTTTCTGTCTGAAAGTGGCCTCCTGTCATTTAACAATTAACAAAATTAGGCAGGGTAGCTTAAAATTTTGTTGCTTCAGTAGAAAGACAAGGTCTCTTGTACAGGAATTGAGTTTTATTTTGAGGATCTGTGGATTACAGTTTAAGTAACAAGATGGAATATCTCTTGCAGGTGAATATTCCAGACATGGCTGTAGAATTGGGTAGGAATTGCTGTTTTCTCTTTGCAGTGATTAATGGAAAGAGAATCTTTGTACTTTGGAACCACTGCTGCACTTCAAGGTGTCTGACTTCCTCATTTAAATGCAAATGCTGCCATTGACAAAGAAGTTCCACTAGTACGCAATAAGTTTAGCAGTAGTTCCAGCTGCTCCCTGTAAATCAGGACAACTTCTGTACAAAGGTGACTGAGGAGGCAGCTACTTCATCCTCCGGTGAAATCAAAATAGGTCACTCGCGTAATTCCCGCATGTTTCCGGGCACCGAGTTCAACAAGGTCTTTGTGAATGATATAATTCATCCGATTCTACAGCTTCCCCATTTCAAGATAAATGTGTTCCTGAGAAAAGTTGCTTTATCTGGAGGTTTTTTACTATTACTCCTCTTAATGATCTGAATTACTTCCCCAGTTAAAAGATGTACATTTTAAGCGACCTGGCAGATTGAACATCCTACCAGTTCTTTCTTTGGCTCATTTTCACTTCAGATTCAGCAAGGTGCAAAAGCAGTTATTACATACTGGGTACAGGTACTGTTCTCTTCTTGGTTATGTCCATAAAGAAAGAATGGTCTTATAACAGGGAGAAAAACTTACATTTGGGGTATCAATTTCTAACTATTATCCCAGAATACTTAAACTAATTGACTTGACCAGCATGACTTAGCTGTACTGTGAATTCTGTGTCCTCTTCAGCCTGCATATCCTTTTATTTATCAGAAATTCAGAGTAGTGACTGTCCTTTGTGAGTGCAAAGGGGTCCTGACCCTACCATATGATTCAAAATTAAATGAATCTTGCCATATAAGGTAAAATTTAATAAAAATTATAATAAGCATATTCTTCTCCACTGAATATGCTTAAGGTCACCACTAGAAGATGCAGTGCCAGATTAGAGATCAAATTCCTTCTTGAAGACAGGAAGCAACAGTGGTTATTCCACCTGCTTATACAATTACTAGCTTTAAGTCCTAAATGCCTTCTCAAAAGGCTCCAGTCTTCATATACCAACAGATTATCAGTGTATTTATCTTGGGTTTCTTCCCTCTCTATTACTGGCCTAAGCAGGTGTGGTACTTTGAATCCTGGAGAGAAAGAGGCCCGATTCATGAGAGGTATCGTTTATCTGAGGCTGAAGAATGTGAATAGGAGAGAATAAATCAGAAGTCTAATGTTAACGGTGTAATTTTAAAAGATAACTTAACTGTGATTTGTCAATGGCAGCTCATGGCACAAAAAGTTAATGTCGGGATGTTTGTGCTTGGCCAGTACAATCTCATGTAGTACCTTCTGCGCAGAGGCACATCATTGCTTGCAGTGATTTTAACTACAGAGAGCCTTCGTTGCCTTTTTGCATCCTATTTCGGACTCAGTAAGAGTGAATTGTTTCTGGATAACACATTTAAATTCCTTTTACATTAGCTATTTATGTGTTCATGAAACATTTATTCGAAGTGATCAGGAGAAGCTATTTCCTTATCCCTGTAAGCACCACAAATACAGAGTTAAATCTTTGAGAAACAAGCTGTTGCTGTCACCGAATTGTTCCCAAGCTACTGGTACTCAAGCCTTCCCAGAGGCAAACTAAACCTATTCTGGAATGCTCACAGACTATCAGCTTCTGAAACGAACCTCCTTCTAAGATATAGTTTGTTTTCTGTGGTTTAGCTTGAGGCTCTGACGTAGCAGAGACTTTAGCAATGCACTGAGTCATGCTGGGCTACGAAAACATCTTTGGGGTGCTTTGTTTGTGCCTCATGTTGCTCAGCTGATAAGCAAGGATGATCGTTTATCGAGTCTGAATTGTGCTCGATGAGTTTTGCATTCAAGTCACCTAAAGAGAGATGGAAGGACAAAAGAATATTCTCAAGGGAGGACACAGAGATGAACTTCTTAGGGCCAAGCAGAATCACAGAATCACACGGGGTTGGAAGGGACCTCTGGAGATCATCTAGTCTGACCCCTCTGCCAGAGCAGGTCCACCCAGAGCAGGTTGCACAGGAACGTGTCCAGGCAGGTTTGGAATGTCTCCAGGGACAGAGACTCCACCAACTCTCTGGGCAGCCTGTTCCAGGGCTCTGCCACCCTCAAAGTGAAGAAGTTCCTCCTCATGTTTAGATGGAACTTCTTATGTTCAACTTTGTGCCCATAAGCAGACCCAGTGTTTCACATTGCTCTTGCAGGGCCAGATTTGGAATAGTTGAAGCTTCCCTTCTCCGCTACTACTCCGCAGCTGCACGACACTGTGCAAGTTAAAGCCCATCTGGGGCTAAGACTGCTGAAATATTTCCAAATGGCACCTGAAGACCCCTAAGGATTAGCAGGATTTGTCCTTGCATCATCTAAACACCGAAGGCATAACAGGAAAAGGGAAAGTTATTTAAAGGTTCCCTTCAGCAAAGGTTGCAGGATTGGTCTCTTCTCCCAAGGAAGGATAGGACAAGAGGAAACAGCCTCAAGTTGTGCCAGGGGAGGTTTAGGATGAATATTAGGAAAAATTTCTTCACCAAAAGGGTTATTAAGCCTTGGAACAGGCTGCTGAGGGAAGTGGTGGAGTCCCCATCCCTGGAGGTATTTAAAAGACGGGCAGATGTGGTGCTGAGGAACATGGGTTAGTGGTGGCTTTGGCAGCATCAGGTTGATGGTTGGACTTGATGATCTTAAAGATCCATTTAGACCATAATGATTCTATGATTCTATAATATCCTCTGCTGGCATCCAGCTGGCCCACCTGCCCAGCAGCCCTCGAGGTGGGAGATGACGTGCGCTGCAGCAGCTTTCTCGGCCTGAGCTGCCAAGAAGGAAACTGCTCCACCCACCACCGCGTGGCTGCCTTTGGCTAACAGCAACCTCCAGAAACCCAGGGAGGCCAAAATTAGACACAGCAGTTTAGATAACTCAGGGAGATATTACAATCCTTTCCTTTGTTCATTCAGCATCACCCGTGCAGCAGCCAGCTCCTGAAGCTCTATATTTAGTTCATGTTAACGTCAGTTGGTCACATGTGTGGATGCGTCTTACCTGCATGGTATGTTTGAGAGTCAGATAAGCTTTGCCTCCACACCCTTCATTTTGTATTTGCAAACAGTTCTCGTGCTTCAGCTTCATTCTTCACTCAGCTATAAAGGAATGAGAGAGGATTTCAAGGTGAAGAGTGAAACAGGGGTTTAAAAAAATGCCTGCAGCCCCTTAGTTTTTCCTCCCTCATCCAGGAGTCCCAACTGGCTTCAGCAGCTGTTTGCCAGCAACTTGTTCCATTGGAGCAGTTAACCTCAGGGCTTCATTTCTTCCTTGAGCACAGAAACAGGTAAACAAGTGATCCTCATTACAAGGAGCCTTTTCTCCTAACGTGTCTCCTAAGGTCTGTCCCTTGCTGCGGTGCCAACTGGGGGTAATCACTTGCCTCTTAGAGCCTTTGATTGGGAGTCTTCCTGACATCTCCCACCATCAGCCAGCCTGCTGGCTTTTGTATCGCCTGATTGGCCTCAACCAGGAGGCAGCTGATAAAACAGAGGGGAGGCAGGGCCCATCCCTGCCAAAACAGAGAGGCCACTGTATAAAACTACCCAGGATTGTATGTTCTGGTTCTGTCAACGCAATAGAAAAATAGATATCAAATGAATGTACAAAGCAATATCCAGGTATATCCAATGTACAAAACAAGCAATACCCAGGTACCAAGCTGTAAATTGCTCCAAAGGAAAGGTTTACTTTTAAAATGGAAAACAATGTTGGCATTCTGACGCAATTAAAATGGAAATGGGGGCAGAAAAAAGACAGTGTTGGGTCAATGGACACAAGTTTGACTGTGGCAAGGCCGTTAAATGAAATGTAAGAATCAAGGATGGAAGAGAGGAAGAAATGTCAGAACTTAACAGAATTTGCTCAGGTACCCTCAGGAAGCAGACAAAAAAGAAAAGTCATGCGAATATTCAGTCCTCTTGCCTCCAAAATGATGCAGTGTTACTGCTTGGTGGTTTTGTTTAGTTTTCTACTGAGAAGAGCGAGCACTGTTCTGGACCTCTGCAAACCCCCTTCTGCTAAGGCCATTTGCTGGCTGGGCCAATGGATGAGGATTTTGCGCTTTGGGAATTCCGTTCCCTGTTGTCTTCCTGTTTTTTCTATGTAGTTCTTAAACGAAGGTCATTAATGAAGTTCTTAGTCTGGAGAAGTACATAAATTATTTTCCCTAGAAAGGATGGCAAACACTCCAAACAACTCCACCTACGACATATCTGGCAGTTACTATTGTCAGCCTTAACAAATGTTTCTCCAAAAGACATTATGTATATATCATCACACATAGAGATGCATAAATTAGTGACCAAAATTAGCTTCAAAATGCTCAAGTAGCTGATAGAGAAAAACATTTCTTGCAGGCAGGGTCAGCATTTGATTAGGCCTAGTTCAAAATAAGCTTAAGCAACTCATTTTACAGGAATAAGTAAACACTGGAAAATAAACTAGCTCAGAGCTTTTGTTGTGTTGCAGATATGTCTAGGGGTATTTTTGCCCTGTATTTCCCACAACAGATCTGCTGTTTCTCATACAGTGATTATGTCCGTCTACCAGATGCATTCAGCTCAGGGAAGCTGAAACTATTGACTGAAAAACTCTACCTGTTTAGCTGAAATAGAGAAAATTACTCCAAATATACTCTGTTCCCAGAAGTTAGTTGGGTTTGTGTGTGTGTCTTTTGGGGGTTTTAAGGGGTTTTTTTGGTTGCATGGGTTTTTTTACCAAGGAATTAGTAAAGAAGTTTGTTCCACAGAGCTATTGGAATTCCTCACAAACATAAAGCCTCTCTCCTGTCACAGAACTCAGTCAATGTTCATAACCCCAGATCCACTGTGAATATGACCATAAATAAACGCTTAATGAAGGTACCTCTGCGTACCCCTTTTGAAAACAGATTTTGATGGTCAGATTTCTCCTCTACTCAGCCATCTGTAAGTGATACCAATAAGGTGTCACCTGATTTTAAATACAGGTATTCTGATTTGTTTCTCCTAAGCTTGATCTTGAAATTTAAATGTCACGTGGAGGAGGAGCTGTGAGTCAAGTGTTTTTTTAACAGTTTTAGCATTTGCATATTGCTTTGAAACTATGAGGCAATGCAGTATATGCCAGCCCTGGAATCCTGTCACTTCTGTAGCACTGGAAAGTAAGCACACTCAATAAGGCCCAATCCTTGTTGGAGGACTTTGCCTTCGTTTCCTAAATGCCTTCATTGCCCTTCACAGGTATCAAAATTAATTAAATATCGCCATCTGAACAAAGCTTTTCCATTAGGCAGTCTATTGGGACAGATGAGCCTACCAATATCCGAAGGGAGCCTACAGGAGAGCCGGAGAGGGACTCTTTGTCAGGAAGTGTAGTGACAGGACAAGGGGTAACGGTTTTAAATTGGAAGAGGGGAGATTTAGATTAGATACCAGAAAGAACTTCTTTACTGTGAGGCTGGTGAGGCACTGGAACAGGTTGCCCAGGGAAGCTGTGGCTGCCCCATCCCTGGAAGTGTTTAAGGCCAGGCTGAATGGGGCTTTGAGCAACCTGCTCTAGTGGAGGTGTCCCTGCCCAGGGCAGGGGGGTTGGAACTCGATGATCTTTAAGGTCCCTTCCAACTCTAACCATTCTGTGATTCTATGAGCACTGAGTTTGTGGCTTGTACATCTGTATCCTGGAGATATACCTGCACCTGGAAGATGACACCTCCTGTAAGTCAGAGGTGCTTTCACGTGTTCCCAATTGCAATGATCTTACACGCCATTGTGGTACTGGGGAAGAAATCAGGTATGAAAATCTCTGATGTATTCTTCTGTGGATGATGTGCCATTGGCATGTCTTCTACAGTCTGAAGACATCAATCTGACATACACCCACTGTGATGTTCCTCAAGCCACAGTATTCCTCTTGGGAGCCTTCCAGCAGCTTTGCTGCCACATTAGGTCAGCTCCACTGCCAGAAAGTAGCTGCAGCACAGCCAGAATTACCCCATTCACTCCTCTCAAAACATCCTCCTGGACTTGGACTAAAATGCCTTGTGAATGTGCAAGTGGCCGTGGGAAGTCTGATCCTCACTTTCAATACTACACAAGTGAGAAAAAAACCCAATTCACTGGGGAAACCCCCCAAAAAGGGAGTCTGGGCCTTGTCCACCTGAGTAAAGATACAAACTGTGAGTTCTTCAGGCACAACGCTCTTGGCAATTCCCGTTTCGTCTCTCCCAGAGCTTCTCTAAGTGCTGTTATACTGCTATGACATCTGACTTCAAAGCAGCGGAGTCATGAGTGACACAGGTCCTTACAATCCCTGACATGGATATTGTCATTATGTAATCCGTGTGCCATCACAAGTTTATTTTTACAAGCATTTTTGTGCCCTCTGTGAGCACTTGGCAATTACTGGTGACACATGTTCCATGATTTGGGGACACAGGATTGAAAAGGACATCATTGGTTCACTGAGTGCAGTCCCCTGTATATAATCCTGTTAACAAGTTAATCAAGCTTTAATTTAAGACTAGGTACAGCATTTGCCTCTGCTGTTCCTACTGAGTGGCTGCTCCGGAGCGTCACTCCCGAGTTCAACACAAGATGTATCTCGTTGTCCACCTCTGTGAAGAGATGAACACTGAGGCTGTTCTGCGCAGGAAACAAGTCCTGTGAGCAGCAGGGAAAATGGTTTTGCCTCCTAAGAAAACACTTGCCTAAATGGAAAAAGAATTGCTGGTTTTGTTTCCTGATCCTCTTTATCTCTGCCTCCATCAATTCAGCTGAACAGGTCTCTACACTGAGTAGCCAAAGCCTATCTGTATGCTGAGTAGGTATCAACTGTTTTTGTCCTGAATACTCAGAATTCACCAGAACAATTTTGCATGAAAAATTGATTCATGTGAATGCTCTTTATTACTTTATATCAATTTAATCAATTACCTATTTAAAGATTTTAAAACATGAATTTTAAATTATTTCAAGTCTGAAAATCGAGGGTGTTTTTTTAATCATGATTATTTTTACATTATTTTTTATATCAACAGTACTGGTGTTAAGAATAACAGATGCAAAGTGGGAAGGTGTTTCAGCATGCAAGAAGAAAGCATGTTGCTTTAGAGAAAAAGATATTCATCAAAACAAGTAGTGGACTTTGCTTAATCATTGTTTCTTTGTTACAGATCAACTCAAGTTATCCAAAAAAAGTAAAATTGAAAAATAACTAGCCAAACCTTCAGTTTTAGATGTATGTTTATAAAATATCCAAATAAACTTACTTTGTACTTGAAATCAATGTTCAGGTACAGTCCTTTCTACAGTTTGCTTTCTCTTCACCTGAACTCCAGGACAGCCTGATGCAGACAAGCATCAGCCTAAGGACTGTTTTCAGATTCAGTGATTCCTCCCAATTACAACACTCAGGGATCCGCGCTTACATTCACCAAGTTCAGACCACGGAAAGAACACCCCAGACCGTGCAGAAGATTGTGCAAAACAGAAGATTCCTTGTATTGAGACCAGAATTTGTTTTTTCTAGAAACTGGAAATATTTCATGACCATATTTCTTCTGCTAGAAAGATGGCCGCAACCATGGTCCCGTACTATTTGGGAATAAAACATAACATTCCTCACGTAGATGAACACCCATCTCTCTCATCACACACAAACTTAGAGAACTCAGTGGGGTTATTATCTACTCTCCTGGTGGGAAAAAAAAATGCACTTTTAATCCAAAGGAAGGTTAGGTATAAGCATTTATAGGAGTGGTACCAGGATTTGACAAGGTTTATGGCCCAGGTAGGCAACCCAGGAAGGAAGCCACATAAACCACCTCACAACACTCAATATCCATTTAGGAATAACTTCCCCTCCTGAGACTGAATATAGGTAAATAAAAGCCTATGTTATCTGCTCTTGAATTTAGGCCAGGACTTCAAATCTAAGTAAGATAAGCTCCACTTGTGGAAATAAATACCACAGTGTCATAACTGACCACAAGAGGTCAGAAACTCAGCAGTCCATCTTATTCCAAAGGGAGGCTGCTTATATTTGATTTTCTATTGAAAAAGCTGAGTATCCTTAACCTTAAACAAATGATTGTTCTTCCTTTGATTTTCTTAGGAGATATAAGAGGATTTAATATGAAAGCTTTGAAGGCCTGAGTTCTGCCCTCAGCTGGCACATTCTCTATATACCCTTAACCTGCTGATGTCCTTCCCACCCAGCTCTGAGGCGATGCTTCAGTTCTAGCTCTATTGCTACCCTGGTTAAAGTGATAGTCAGTAAATAATCTTCTCTCCCTTTTTTTCCCCTCCCACTTTTTGACTGCATTATCCATTAGACTGTAAGCTCTTTGGCAAAAGGAATGAAAGTTCCCATCTGCCTGTGCAGTGAGCAGCACTCTAAGATACAAAAAAGAAACGCTTATGATAGCTACATCAAAGGTAAAAGATCAATTATGTTAAGGCAGAAAACACTGAAGTCAGGGACTCCCAGGCTTGTCCCAGCTTCGCATTCCGCTTTTATCAGACGACTGCTATAAAAATCCCTCTGAATTACTGGGGACCCTACTTGAAACTGCCAATTCGTTAACCTCTCACTGTAACGACTAATCACTGTGAGAGAAGCTGGTTCTTTTGTGGAAAGGCTGAAGGAAACAAACACAAAGGTACAATTGAGAAACATCACTTGAATCCTTGTAGCCAATTACTTCCATAATTACATAATAAATGTTTAGCAGAACCTCTACTCCATACAACAAAAGCTACAAACACTTCTTGGCAATCTGCGCCAAGCTTAAGCCATATAAATTGTAACTCCAAAGCCACAAACCGCAAACGTAAAAGTTCCAGTTACACAAGAGCATTGGATAAAATATTAAAAGCTATAATATATAATACAAGCTGTGTCCCCTGCTGGCTGTCAGTGTAAGGGTGGCGCTAAGCATTTCTGCACACCATTAGTACAGAATAAGACATTTTACTTCCAAGATCTGCTGCAGAGATTCAGATGGTAGTTTCATTCTTTTTTGCATGTCCCAAACTAACAAGTCATTGGAACAGAAGAAGATGATAATAATATGGATTAACTGGTTAAACTTAAGAAGGTGATAATAATACAGATTACTGTTTTTTCTGAGCTCAGTCCAGGGGTCAGGAGCAGAGGATACTGGTCACAACATGGTTTGTACATTATTCTTTAACAATCTGCAAGTAGAAAGTCAAATATGTTTTTGGAAAAAATTATGACAGTTGCTTAAAGATAGATCTTTCCATTTTGATTTTATAGCAATGTCCTCCAGCTGGGACACATACTGTCCATACAGGCAAAATGAGAGAGGGAAGGAACGGCGACCTCTTGATACTTTCCCTTCAAAGAAACCTCAGCGAGAAGGAGCCCAGTTGCCATCTACCTGTGTAACCAGGCGGTGAAACCTTGTGGACTCAGAGCAGGCCTGCAAGATTGTAGTTCCTGAATTCTGAAAGATACAATTAGCTTTTCTGCCTAAATTCCTACTACTTGAAAAAATGGGAATAAAACCTAATTGATAAGGAACATGTGAACATCAGAAATGTTGACTTGCTGTAAAGAGTGGCAAACAACTACTCAGTACATAAAAAATAGGCTTCATTAATACATTTGCTCTACAAATATGCTTCTAGAAACTACTCCTGCAAGTCAAATGATCACACCACAGCCACAAGTTCTCCTTTTAAAATGAACACTCCCAGTCCACTTGGTTACGGAGACACAGTCGATAAACATGAACAAAACAAGAGTGATACAGTCCCAAATCTACCAGGAGAAGCTGCTACATTCATGTACCCATCAGGACAACTGTATTTCCAAGCAGAGGAGGATCTAGTAGGATGAGGATTAAAATGACATGGTGTTATTCAAGCATAAAACTTCCAGATGTTAGAAAAGTATTGCTGCCACTTCTGTCTGTCTGATGGTCAGCAGGATCCCTGTTGGCTACTCGTGACACTTAGTGCCAAGAATGGGAGGCCATGTTTCCATACCAGGGGAGCAATGAATCCCATAAAACTGTCCATGACCGTTGGTTCCACCTGGGTAGTGACAGAGGTGACACTGCAAAGGGATCTGATGTCACAGCAATTCCTGTTCTGGAGCACTTTTATTTTCCACTAAATTTATGCTATTGTGGAATTCTGTTCTGTTGTGCTCCAGTCTGGGGCTAAAGGCCCTCTGTTCCTGCATTGCTGAGTGCTTTCTGGTGTATCCTTCAGAGGGTGCATCGTGGTATCTGCTGAGCCCACGGGAGGGAAGCCCTTTCTTCATTGATACTACGTAAAAGAAATACTTTATACTAGAGCATAAAAGAAGTTCCTAGCCCTTCCTCCCCCTCATTTGTGAAAAGATGGCTGCAAAAATAACAAAATTATAGCAACTTGCAGCAGGTGGTACAGTTGCAGCAAAAGCAGGGGGTGGATGTGGGGGTGACTCAGCTGAGAAAAGCAAGTAGCTCAGCTCAAGCTGAAATCCCACTGATCTTAGAACGGACTGATTACATTTTTTAAAGGACCATTCCCATGATGGGAAAATGCAACCTAAGAAACCGGCTTAAATTTTTTCCAAACTACCTCATTGTCAGGAGAATGATCCCCCCAAAAAACCCCACACAAACAGAGCAGGACTTAAAATATAATAGCAAATTATATTTATTTTTTTGCCAGTACAGTGGAACTATTCTGAGCATTGGTTTAGATTATATATAAAAAAATCCTGCCCTTTTATAAGCCGCATTTCCAGTAGGCTGCTGGTAGCTTGGTGTAGACTATAGGTATTTTGACAAACCTTGTAAGGATTACTAAACTCTGAGCTAGAAGCTGTATTTTCTACATACTGTGTTGCAATATAGGACCTGTAAGAGCGACTCTGCCTCTTTGAGTTCCTTTACAGCATCACCAGAAGGGAGCAAAAATAGCTCCCATCTCCCCTACAATATAGCAAATGTGCAAGGAAAGCAATTCTGTTCTCTCTTCATCCTACTGTTGAGCTCATCTAATCACACAGAACACAGAATGGATGTTTTTTTTCTCCAAACAGGCATTAGAGTTTCCTTAAGATGTTACTAGTAATTGTCAAATTAAGATCAGTACAAAATAATGTGCCTTTTTTTCTTTGCTAATTATTACACCATCCCTGAAAGAAAAGAGAAAAAAAAAAAGGGGGGGGGGAGGAGAGAATAAAAACCCCAAACAAAAAAGCAGTCTGCAAAGGTTTTCATTTTCTCTTTCATACACCCTAAGCAGCATTGTATTAGCTGAAATAAGAAAGGAACATCTTGAAATAGTTCTTCCCCCCCCGCCCCCAGCCTGTTTCTCAGCAGTTGCACCGTGCAGGTGAGTTTGGGCCAGAGACGCTACAGAGAGGACAAGAGTCACATCTTTTCAAAAAGCTCCCCTTGTCACAGACTTGCTTGTTTACGATCACATTTCTGTTGATATTGTAAATTCTAGAAATGTATAGGCAGAAAATAATAAAATTATTATATTAAGCCAGTCAAGCTTTTCTATATTTGAATTTCAATTTGACTACAAAGAGAGGCACAAGGGAGCCATTTCCCGAGCTGTGCATTCAAGTTGTGTTTCAAAGCTATAAAATACCTTCATTGGACATGAATACCACCCAGTAGCTGCTTGTGCAGAACACCTCTCTCACCACCCTTACACACAACATTATTTTATCCTTTCAGCATACAAAGCCATGGCCAAGGAAGCATATGAAGAAGCTCATGCTGATTATTCTAGGATAAAGATGCAACAGTCCTAAAATTCTATATTATAATCTCAAAGACCCTATCAGAAAACTGTTTGCTTAGAACTTCAATTGATGGAACTGGAAATAGCAGGAAGATATATTCTAGTTCTATTGACACTAAAAAAACTAGAATACATTCTCAATTTCCTCATTTAAAGGCATGATGGCTTGGTATATATGCTGTGTTTGTAATTATCTTCAAAGCGTTAGCGTTAACCAAGATTCAAAGAGTACATTCAAAGAGACTCTTAGACCTCTTCTAGTGTTCTCTGGCCTAATGCCTACAAATGGAGGCAAACACAGCATCTCCTTCATCTCTTCCTATTGTATATTGACATTTTATAGACTAATTTATAAATAAAAGCCTCTCCCTTTGATGTTTCACTAGATTTTTGTACAGATCTGCAAGTCATTGTGTTTAAGTTTCTCTTCCCTGATCCAGGAGGAACGCAGGATATGCAAAACCTCAGGGATCCTCTCTCAGCTCTAATCTGCTCATTTTAAAGGCAATCCTTAATTTGCCGTTATTCTTTGTAAGCCTACATCACAAATAAGTCTGGTTCTTTCTGGTTCTGGTAACATCCCAATAGAAGAAATATTATGTTAACAAGTCTTCAGCAGGCCCTGTAAATACTCAAACTCCCTTAGATCGCATCATCTAGCATGAACAAACCTTCTATATTGGGTTTGGATCAAACCATGGCACTGCAGCTGAGATTCCCTGCTGTCTCATAGCAACAGGACTGTTTGCTGAAAAAGCAGCATTGATCACCAGCTGGAGCAATTTTTTATTGTTGCTTACTCATTAGGCAAAATCAGATGCATTCAGTGAGTCTGGAATATCACTTTGACATGTCTTGAAACCAAATTATATCCCCTGCAGTTAACGTGTTCATAAATCAGTTAGCAGTTACAAACAGGAGAAAGATGTAACTCTCTTCTTGTTTACAATAGGAATATTAGTGATATAATTAGCAATATTCATTACACTGATCCAGAAGTCAAAACTGCAGTTCTTCATTAGTCCTTCTCAGAATTACCTAAACCTATCAAAGCATCTTTACTGTTTCCTTCCCAACAGTTTCTGGAGCAAGGAAGACCTCACCACACTGGACTTTTGTTGTATTCTGACCAGCAAGAAAAACTGGGAAGTTTTTCCTGAAACCTACATATATCTAAAAGTAACAACAACCAACCAAACAAACCAAGAAACAAAAGGATAGTCACAAGCACAGTCAGGCTTGCACAGATATTTCTATAGCAGACCCTGTTTGGTTGGGTTTGGGGTTTTTTTTGTATAGTGGATCAGTCAGCAGAGGTAGTATCTAAGCTCAGATTTTATAAAATGAAACTTTTTGGATGATATTGGAGAAAATCTGAGTTGTAGTAAACTTTTACAAATTTTTACATGCAAGATTTGTTCATAAGATGAGGTTTAGGATTACAAACGATAACCCAAACGGAGGCACCCTGATAAGCAGCAATATCCTCATCAGGAATTCCTGAGAAACAAGGCTGCTGCTAAAGACTATCATTACTGCAAGGCAAGAAAACACCCAAATGTCTGCAGTTGATGATATATCAAGATCCATGTAGCTGTACTGAGATCTACTTCTGTGCAGACAGAAAGAAGCATGTTTCCAACTCAGTCTGCGGGTACGGCATAAGCATAATATATCTATGCTAATGAAAAAGTAACTAACTGTTATCAAATGGCATCCTTTGCCTCTTATTTGATGAGACTGGAAACATTTGACAATGAAAGAATTTCTAACATCTCATAAAAGACTTGGAAAATATGTCCCCTGTGACACCACATCAAGTATTCCATCATAGAAAAATTCAGGCTAATTACAAATAATCAAACAAGGGCTTAACATAGGCTGATGTTTTCAATTGCCTTAGATGCTAAACTTGTTGTTGTATTATGAAAAGTGATTTTATTAAAATGTCATTAAATAAAATCAGCATTACCGTTTGAGCACCTCCACTACCACAAACTTGCTCTGAGAAATCCTCAGAGCAATAGGGGGGTTTGCCCGGGAGCTGGTCACATCCATAACCTCGACAGGGCTTCTGGCTGAACACGAAATTTGTCTGTGTAACAGGATTCTTAAGAGTTTAATTTGTAAAGAATTGAGATCATTCAAGAGCTGTTTCTCGGGTGCTATGAATCTAAAAGGAATTAAAAAAATAAAAGGTTTGTCACTAAATTGAGAAAATACCACTCTGAACATGTTTAAGGAATAGCTCTTCTGGGGAAGAGGCTGCTATTTTTCCCTGTTGATTTACAGAGCAAAACTGTATTTCAGCAGATGGCTCATTAAATTTTTGCACCATGTCTGTAGTAGGAGAAGAAGTAAAAAAAAAAAAAAAAAAAACCACCAAAAAAAAAGCCCTCACCACAAACATAGGAATAAGATGCATCGGCTGCTTGGAGTGTAATGAAAACTTGGTTTAGTTTTTATTCATGCATTGCTCAGCAGACTTAATATCTAAACCTCATTTACAAAAGAATTCTCCTCATGTTTACAAGGTAGTGTCTATTTAAAGTGACATTGTTTACGGATAAGATATATCCTTAGACAAAAGACTGAAAACAGATTCCATCTAATATTTCCTGCTCTGATTTCTTTTCCTTAAAAACCTTGAAAAGGGAAGGTTCATGGGTTTTTTTCTGTAGACTTTCTGCTAAAATTTGAGATCCAAGTTTGGAAATCTCAGCAACAATCTTTATTGCCATCCATCCCATGGCCTGCCCTTCCTGTTTTCCAAAAACAAAATGGTGTATTTATTTTGAAAATGGGATATCCTGTTGGAAGGCTTTGAGAAAAAAAGAAAGAACATACTGAGCCTGGGAGTACTCAAGTACTCCTTCCTGTACCTTAAGAGAAATAAAGAAATAGCTCTAGTCAGAAAAAGGAAAACTGGCAGGAAAAAATACTTGGGAGTTACAGTCAGAGCGATACTTGAAGAATAAATAGTACAGAAATAATTATAATTATAATTATAAAAATGGTTATTTTTTTCATGGAGGTTCCTATAAAACCCCCTTTCAATATTGTAAACTTGCAGTAAAACACTTTGACAGGCACACGTGGGACCCCAATTCGTGGCCCAGACTTTCTTGTATTGTTCTTTAGCAGAACAAAGGGTCCTTTTACTAAATCAGTTAGCAAATTTCTGAATCTTCATTAAATATAAGTGGGCTCGCTCCAGAGAGCCATCTGTACAGTCATCTCCTACACAGCGTCCTTAATTGTTATTGCAGTAGTATTTTGCCATGCTTTTAATACTTAAAGCAACTTCCCCATTAGCCTTATATTAGACTTATGCTGCTTATTCAAAAGCTCTTTGGAAGCTCTTGGATCCAACACAGTGTGTGTTTAACACTTTGGAGACAAGTATCATCCTTTACAGATCCATAAAGGGGTCAGAGATACTTGGGCTTATGGCACTACTTGAGCAGTTCTCTAAATCAGTTAATAGAATTATTACCTGCGTGGGGAAGGTTATTTTTATTACCAAAGATAGCACATATTCTTTGGCAGGCAAACTGCCAATGCCTTATACTACAAAAATACGGGAAAGGCTGTATGTACTCGTGTAGCAACCATCATGCATTTTCCGCCTCCTGTCATTGTCACCAAAAGCTAAGAACAATAAGCACCTAAGAATGAGTGGAAAATAAGTCAGTGGGATGCTTGGAGGTCTTCATTGTGGCCTCCAAGCTTGCTTTTGGAAAAGCTTGGCCACCTTGAAACACCACCTTGATTTTAAACCCTATTGTATCCCTGCTCTCCAGTCCCAACAGGATTTTTCACTCCACCCCTTTGTGTATCCCCATGTACGGATCATTTCTCAGAGCACTCAGTTAAGGACAACCAGAGAACCGACACAGGCAGACACTTCCATTAACTTTTTCAGTCCTAAAGCCTGTGCAGAACTAACGGTGCTGGTACAATAATCCCATTTATTCTGTATTGGTGAGATTTCCTCTGTATGACCGATGGCTACTGAGAAAAGTCCTGCCATAGCAACATCAAGCACTGTTTAGTCACACAGTACCTTTTGATCTCCTGCCACGTTGGCAACAGCCCTCTTGTGCTGGTTTCAAAAGGGAAAGATATCTCTGCCCTACTCGGCACAGGACCTTCCTTGCCTGGTGGGAGTTGTAGTGTTTCATTTTAAAGGTTTCTGAGGCAGGGAAGAATTCCTTCAGACAGGCACACTAGGAAAGAAAGAACCTACCACACAGTTATTTTCTGCTGTCTCGTTAATACACGAGATGCAGCATCTTCCAAACCCTGAACTCAGGTGTCAGTTACAGCTACAGAGATTGAAATAAAAGAATAAATTGATGTGATTTTCACCTTCATTTAGCATTTCTATATGTAAATTACGCCAACTGAGACTCTCTCATCAACTTCCAAGATCAGTCCAGTGAGGTGAATGGGATGCTGCCTTTCCCTCCACAGCTCTGCATTTAAGTGTTGAAAGACCACAACAGGCCCAAAGGAAGATTCATATCACTTTAGATTTGCTTCTGATTTTACTGCCTGTATCTTTTGGAGACTTGTGCAATTTAAGGAGTAGATAAAAAAAATCTAACAGAAGGGTATTCTTTAGTTATTTTTCCAGAATCCATACACTAGGACTCTGTGTGTTTCTCTTCAAAAGGATTATTTGCAAAAGAAAGTCAAGACACAATGGAGGAGTCCTGACATGCCTTTTTTTCCTTTTCCCTCCCAGTTTTGACATTGCCACTGACTTCATAATCAGAGTTTCACCGCTCAACACGTCATTCACATGAGGTCACATGTTGTGAGATGATCCTGTGTTCCACCAGCGGTAACTATGTAAATAACTAGATATTCAGGAAAAGTGTACGTAGGACACTAAGCTCAGCAAACATGCAAATAAACATTGTTAGCCATGACTCTTTGTTCCCAAAATGTCCTTACTCCATCTAATTATGGCAAGTGATTTATAAATAGTTCATAGAAGTATCTGCAGATAATCTTCTACCCCTAAACTATCTCATGCTCAGTTTAGCAGCCAAAGAAGTCACAGTGTAACAGATTAGATTTGAGCAAAAATACTTATCCGGCTGCTAGCAATATAAAGATAGAAAATATCTGCAAAATACTTTGATCTTCATGAATATAAGGCACTGTAAAATGTATGAAATACTATTATACAGCTGTAATAGTTGAAACAAGGATTGTTATGCAAAATGAATGCAATGCTGCATTTATTCAAGTATACCATCTTTCAAACAGTCAGAATTTAAACTCAGATACTTTAGAGAAAACTTCAGTAAACCCCACACTAGACAATTCTGGAAAACTACCCCTGATGATTTGTACCTCGAAGCACAGGGACTGAGATTCTTTAAACATTGTATTTGCTATGACTCATGTAATTATCACATTTTATCCAAATCCTTCTAAGCTCTTTGTTCTGAATAAGATCTTGCAGCAGTAAATTGCACACGCCGTTTGTCCTTGTATAAAAACTAGAACCACTCCCACTTCGCACCTTTGGAAGAGAAGCAGAGAGGAGCATCTCTGCGTTTTCCCTTCTAAAAAACATTTGCCACCCTCTCTTTGCTTGTGTAACCCCCCTCAATTCTGCGATACAGACCTGGGTAACAGCCTCCCAGCTATGGATTCTTTAGCACATTAAGGCCATGATCAAAAAGGTCGCTCCCTGGGCAATGACAGGTACGGTGGCTTCCCAAATACACACATTCGGTGCCCACACATTTCTATTTTTAAACCCATCTTTTGCTTCGACGTTGCAGATGCTGCGCAGTTTAAGCAACAGCTATAGAGTTACAAACCACCCACATAAGGCACTTCAGAGCTTCTCTCAGGGTGACATTGGGAGTTTTGCTTTTAACACCAAACTCCAATGTTTCCAACTCGTGAGTTTATACTGGGATTTGCAGAAATACATTCCGCTAACCAGAACAAGTGAACCAAAAGTATTTGATTTATTTTTAATAATCTCATCTGGTTCATAATGAATTTTTAACGATGCTAATTGCAAGCCTACTACTTAGAGTAGCTTCCCTCAAAAGGGCACAGTCAACATAAATAGCTTAAAGGCTCCTTTTGAGTTTACTGCATAATTTTGAACCCTATAAGCCATGTGCAAGCTTAACACTCAAAAACACTTCCATATCTCAGCCGCTGAGAATGTACTTGCATCCTTAACAAGAGCCATTGGAAGAGATGCAATTCAGTTCAGTTCTCTCAGTGACTTGAATTTGTCTGTTTTATAACTCACGGTGAAGAACAAGGTTTCATCATTGTACCCCACAACAGTTCAAGACTCATTGTACTGACATAAATTAAATAGATTAAATAATGTGCCAACAGCAAAACTGAGCTTGGTGACCTGAGCTGAAAAGTGAATCTTGGTTTCCTCAGCTGTTGTTTAGTGTCTTTATCGTTTCCACTCTCCCCGTACAGCCATACACTCAAAAATTCAGGATAATAAGTGTGATCAGTAGCGGCGAGGAGTGTATTTACTGGGAGTAAACTGAGGCGCCATGACACGGATCCCATATCCGTCAATACAACTCTGTTACGGACATGTATGTTTAAAGCCTTTCCAATGCCTCTATTTGCCAACAGCCTTTGGTTTGGGCAGTAGACATCAGGTAACTTTACTGAGGATCTTCTCATTCTTAGGTCTTGCCGATATTCCATCCTGAATACATCACAACTCATTCACCTCAAAACAGACAGAGCAGGAATTCCTCTGTTTCCTTCCATTTTTTTCTTGAGGCTCCCAGGTAGTTCCAACAGCACCGGGAACTACAGGGGCTGGACAGCAGAGCTTTAGAGTCCCTAAATTCTACACTGTCTGATTTTTGGTCACCTGTCCCACGTATGGAAAGGGTGTTAGGCAGATTAATTTTTGTAAAGTGCTCCAAAAGAGAAATGAAACTGCAAAAGTTCAACCAACTCTTCAAATATAAAAACTAATACTATTCAGTTCCCTATGCAGTTTTCCCTTCACAACTCCCATTTTTCACTGAATTTCACTGAATTTCACTGAATTTTTAGAGTTGGAAGGGACAATAGAGATTTTTCTCCAGGTCATTTATTTCTTTGCCCTTTACTTCCACTGTCACTTATGTCCTTGCTTATCGCCTATTTTATTTGTGTGCACCCCAACCTCTGAGCAGAGCCTTGAACACTATTGGGAATGGAGCAATGATGTTCAATGCCTGCTCAGGTTTGCTAGCAGCGGGAAAAGATATCAGCAGTTCATTTTAGTTGTATCGGGCACATTAAAATGAGACTTGTTTTTTAAACAACACTACCGCATTTAATTTCCAGGGAGAGAAAAGATCAGTTGGGTTTTTGTGGGGGAGAGATCGGGGGGGGGGGGGGGGGGGCGGGCAGTGGAGAAGGCTGGATGCAGGGATTTGGAGAGGGGGATAATTTCTGAGCTAATTGTCTTTTACACCGTGTTGGGGGTGGGGATTTAATCAATGTTAGCATTAAAAGGAGCTGTGAAACTTGCTGCAGGCAGCACTATGTTGATCCTTTTTTTAGCTTGGTCAATTACTAACTACAAATTTGAATAGCAGTTAATAGGGGTACTTAATCAGCCGTGTAGGCTTTGTCTGTGCTATGTATTGAAAGTGCCACCTAGTGGAAAATATCACTTTAATGAGAGGCTGTTTCTGAGACTATTTTTAATTCATGAGTGACTACACTGCTATAGGAAATGTAGCTGTAGATGACTCTGTCACCTGGACTGAAACACTCGGTCATATCCAGGGATATCTTCCCTACTGGGGGGGAGGGAAGAATGCGAGTTCCAGCAGCAACACCCCCCACGCCCCCCCAAAAGAAAACAAAACAAACCCTTGATGCTAGTTAAGAATTAGATTAAAATAATGCACATAGAGTCTGTGGTCAGCAGCTCACTGTCTAATAGTACCTCTGGTACAAAGAACAGCATGTGCAACCAGAGACCCATCCATGTTCACAGAGCTCTCAAAACCACTACCTGAGATAAAAGAATTTCACCACACGGGGTTTAACAGTCCAACTTTATTTTTGCCATAGAGGAAAAAATAACACAAAGCTTTCTTGTGAATTTCAAAGAGCTGCAGACATGCGAGTTTCCACCAGCAGAAGAGTGTTAAACGTATGTACACAAACACACGAAACCCAGAGCTCTGGAAGGCCAGATTACATTTTACTTAACTGAGCTGGGCACTCAGTTCATACCTCATACCTCAAACATTCACCTCCCAGTTTGTGGGGGTTTTGGCAGGGACTGAAAACCTTCTGTCATGCATCAAATCTGCTCCTATGTCAGGTATGAACTGACCAAAAAGGGCTTCTTGTTCTATGGGTCAAGATTTCCCTCCTGTTCCTGTGGGCAGGGAAATGATGAGCTGAGGTCCTGCCACAACGGCAATGCGCAAGCAGACGGAGGCGGGGAACACAGGCTTCGAAGCTGTTTGCAGTTTGCTCTGGAAAGCTTCTTGAGCAGAATCCTTTGGTTTCTTCCTCTGTTTCGTAGTGAATTATCAGGTTAGGCTGCAAGAATTTCACCACTTTCAATCACATTGCGTAAGTGGCATGACTCACACAGCCCGAGGAAACCCAGCGCATCCCAAGGTGTTAAAAATTCAAAGCACGGAGCATCCTGAAACTAACAGGGAAAGAGATCTTCACTTCAGAACTGGCAACATTTGCAGTGTTCTTATGAGACAGCCATTTACTTTAGCCATCCTAAAGGCTAAACACACATCAACATATGTTAGCTAATTCATTTCACAAGTGATGAAAGAAAGAATTCACATTTTGCACGCCTCAAACAAGATCTCTCTTGTGGCATTTATTAAATTCTATCATATCACATGAGGTCATGAGTGTTGCTTCTATTTTACAGATAAATATGGAACATACACTACCTGGCTAGCCCAAAGTAACAAACTAGTGACACTGAGAATCATCTATCTCAGTGTTCATTCTGCCTCACTTCTACATCTCACTGCCCACTCACACATGTCAGGTCTCTCTCACACAGCAGAGAGCTCAGCAGTGCCAACCTGGATGCTGGTATGCTTTTAAGAGCATATATACTGATTAACAAAGAAAATACATTAGAGACACAGCTACTCCTTAAAGATACAAGATGAAAATACTACAGTCCTGCTCTTCCTTCTTCACTGTCATCACCTCCTAAGACATTTCTACTGGCGTGAAGCGGGTGTGAAATACCAGCCTGCTGACGAGCTGCCAGACTGCATTACATGAGAGGCGACGTACCAGCACAACAGTGACCAGCCCTCCCTACGAACCGGCTGAGCATGTGGCAGCTCAGGATTCCAACTGAATATTGCACCGCATTTTAGACCTTTGAGCACTCTGTTAAACGGAAAATTACCCATAAAAGTTAACTTTAAGAATCCTGTTATGTTCTGTAACAGTATTACTTCAGTTTTCAAAAGAAAGCTGTTACGGGTAGTTAAACAATATAGCAAAAATCCCTGCAACATAAGCAAAATTCAAAGCCAGGACTCTTCACTAGCTTTGCTGCTTCCTGCATCTGGGCATGTGGCAGATCCGATTCATGTCACTTAAGGCGCTTCCTATTCCGTATAGGACAGGACAGACAGAGAACTCTGAAATCTGAGTAAGGTCACAGTCACTGAAAGATTTGAAACATCCCCTTGCCATTCAGGCAGCTGACCGCTAGCTGTCCCCATTGCTTCACAGGAGTAAAGGATCAGTGTTGGACCTGGAACGAAACATGCCTCCAAAACCTTGGAGGAGGAGAGGGGCACCAGAAAGCTCAGAAAAATTAAAAGAGAGGTCCTACAGTTCTGTAAGTCTGTAGAAAAGAAATGAGTGTGTAGGGGAAGGCCTACATCCCAGGAGAGTGATGTGGTTATAACCTGAGACAGATCAGCATGGAAATCCTAGAATACAATCTGAGCAAGGCTACGGCTTTGTGACATGACAAAGGAAAGTCCTTTCACGTAGCAGAAGAGGAATAATCACAGTGGACTGGAGCATTCCACTGTTCCTGCCCAGCCTCTGACCGCAGCCAGCACAGAATCATCTGCACTATCTGATAAAACCACCTTAGGAGATCTTTTCCCAACCAGTATCTATGGTGGATGCTATTTCCTAACCTCAGAATATAGAAACTATACAAGTTTAGAACTGGAAAAATGTACTTCAGAGATATATAGGGTAAAGGTGCTTTAGGCTCATCTCAAAACCATAAAGTTCTCTCCTCTCTTGAGAATTCAGGAAAATTTTTCATTTCCATTCCTCTTTTGGCTTCTCAACATGAGCCTGGAACACAGAGTTGTCACTAGACTTGATAGATCTTCAGGATTTTGGATTTGGTCTCTTCACAAATCAACTTGGAGAAATCTCATTTGATATTGATAATGGTTAGGTTTTATTATCACATTATAGATGCTATTAAGAAGGCAGAATAATATTTTACAAGGCAATTAATTCCACCTTAATTGCTGTTTTTTAGCCTTAATGCTGCTACTCACACAGAATGATGAAAGACTGCATATGCTTAATAAAATTCATGTTATGAATTCGGGTGCTATTTATTGTTTTTTGTTCAGCCTTCGTAAATCAGACCCATTATCTGCTCTATAATATTTCCTCATAAAAATGAAAGACAAGACAATGCCATTTCTAAGGTGCAGGCCTCCGGTACACCCCTTGGCCCGGTTTAAGGACACCCCTCCAGCCAGCGAAACTGCGAATATGTCACACAAGGGCAGTTGTCACTTAAGTCAGCTATCTAGATCAGAATCAACCAATTTTCTTTGCTATATTACAGTCAAGCAAAGATGAGAAGGTTAGTAAAGGCTGAGATTACTATACTCTTCAAAATATAGTTATAGGGAAACCGTAACTCAGGAAAGAGACGCAGATTCCTGCTTTGTCACTCCAAGGTTCTGCTCTGGAGGGACCTCTCTTCTACTCAGTCACTCTCATTCCTGCAGGTCAAAGCATAATGCACTAAACCACGATGTTTGCAGAGAGCTTTATTCAGAACAGCAAAATGAAATTCAGAATTGTCAGTGCAGGATTATTAGCAAAATAATATTAGAAGTAAAATACAAGTTCTAAATTTCACCAAGTTGGAGAGGAAGAGTTCAGAATTCAATACGTATAGGCAATTTTGTTTAAAGTGGGCTAAAATCCTGAACTAAAACTCCTTCTAGTTTGAAATCTACAATTTAGTTCCCAATTCTGAACTTTGCTGTATGTGGTATCAATGCACACAAACATGTTGTGCATCTGATGTGCCGCTCGCTGCCTACTGAATGCCTGTGTGAACTGTGATTTTTTTCACGTATGAATGCACCACTTTAGTGTATTAAGTCTTTAAGCTTTAGTCACCAAAATAAGTAGCTCCAAATACTGTACACACAGTACTGTGTACAAACACTTTACGGATCTAACAACTGACTGAAGAAACTAGTGAATTTCTTTTCCAGAAGTTTTGACTGAGGAATGGAATATTTATAAAGGATTGGGTAGGGGTATTTATATTGGATAGAGTTTATATTGGGTAGCGGTATTGGGTATTTATAAAGGATAGAGTGATCTGCCCAAGATGATACCTGTTACTAATACATATTCTTGCTAGAAAGCATGAAAAGCAACTCAAATCCAGATCCCTTTATACTTAAGGTTTCAGAACCTATGAAAACATTTAGTTTTAAATGAACTATATCAGCACGTGATTATTCACAGCAGTTAAAAAACATCTAAGCCTAAAGACTGTGGTTCAACTGATAGGTTAGATTCAAACTATATAAATGAAAAAACTTGGACTAACCAAAAATAAAATACAGCTTGCTGAAATCAGACCAACTTAGGGTACTTGGGAGTCCAAAGGAAGCAGTTTCCTGCTTAGTGGTCACAGCATGTGGCCAGAGGAGTAAAGTGTTGTCAGTTTAACGATCATATATTGTAAAGTACTTTTTTTAAGCAGTACAGAACAAGGAAACCAGTCTCCTTCTATGTCAATATACACACATATTAGTCGAAAGCATCAAAAGGTATTTTTATGTCATAATTACTAATTTTTTCTAACATGAATAAACACTATTTTACTACTTTCAGTAGCTCCGTGAACCAAATTATACCATTGTGAAAAAAAATGGAACAAAATGCGTCTCACGTAACAACGTTGCACTAGGACAGGGAGTGAATGCACGACTCTGGTGTAGCCAACAGTCCTGAAGATTGAAGAAGGGCAGATCAAGATCCAAACTCTGCAGAGAGTCCCAGCCCTTCCGCAGGGGGTTGTGCTGTTGGTACAGTAGGTAGCTAAAAGCCTGCAGGAAAAGTTTTGTCGCATGAACATAATTAGAACATTTTCCAGACAGCTGGAGGGCTACAACTAATGCTCCCGTAAATGAGCAAACACTGCTTCTTCCTCTGGCTGATTTATTGGTACACCTGCATTCAGGAGAGGCATAGAAATGCTTAAAAGGATGGGTCTTCAACAGTTTTGAAGCTGAGGAAAGGAAATTGAAATCAAGTTACAACAAAAAGCCATAAAGATTCTTTCTTCCTAATTATTTCAACACAGTCTGAACTTGAGAGCTACACCAAGCAACCAACTGCTCTAAATGATTGAGAAAGGGAGTGAGGCACTCTAGTATAAAAAAATAAAGAATATATACAGATCATGCTACATTTAAAGTCCGTTGCACTGCTATTTGCAGGCACATCTAGAGACACCTAATTCATAATTAGCCAAATATGATTTATTTTGCTGATATAGGAGAATTAAGCTGTTCAGATACATGATGTTCTGATTATTGACTTCCCTAGATTTGAGGAGTCTATAGCGGCAGCTCTACTTGGTCATTTTGAATGGCCAGCTGTCACGGACATGTAAATTGCAGCTGAATAAGCTCACATATGTGAGCAGAAGAAACAGTTTCTGCCAACTTCCCCCCACCTAATGATTTTTAAAATACCTTTCCACAATTATGCCAGCAAAACATCAGCCCCCAAAATCTCACAAGAAGCAAGAAGTAAAAGAGCACAAGTGCATGGTAGGAAAATCCTAACAAATACTCAGAGAAGGCAGCCTGTGCTTCTCCACCTGGCCCTGAAATTAAGTCAAAAAAGGTTTTTCCACAGCTTGTGAATAGAGCCTAAGGACACATTCTCTCACAAAAGGAAACGACGGTGTTGTCAGGTGTGCGAAGTGATTCTTTCCTCCTGAGAACCAGGAGGAACCTGTAAGTTTAAATGGTGTTAAAGTGCAAAAGACTCTCACAGCAAAAATACACCACTGAACAAAGAAAAAACTCATTATACTTTGCACCTGTTTAGGAAAAAAATCCTTTTAACAAGTTGGTTCATTAATAAAGGTGCAATTAAGTATCACATCATTAAAGGAACAGGAATGAAAACAGAGTTAATTCTCATTAAGAGACAATGCTAAGGTATCTATCTCATTAAAAAAAAAAAAAAAGAAAACAACACTTTCTCTCCTCACCCTTGGTTATAGATAATCTCATAGGAATTCATTGCTTACAAACATAGGATGGCTCCAGAAAGTTAGGAAACTGCTATTTGGAGCTAAAAGGCTAGAACATGTTCCCCTATTTCTAAGAAAAAGGTGTTACTTATTGTGAACAAGCACGGCAATGAGAACAGAAAAACCTGTAGGGAAAACTACCACTCATTTCAATATCACAAACAAGACATAAGCATAGGGAAAGTGACAAATTTTGCATTCTCTCAATAACAGATTCTCTTTCTGTTAACATTGTAAGTTAGAATAGAGAAACTTCAATCACTGTGGCAAGCAGCCAGCTCATGAATAGGCTCACTAACATCAACAAGACTATTCGTATGAACAAATGCTCAAAATGACTACGAGACTTCTTGTATACCCTTTGTAATGTTAAAATCCGGAGGATTACTGTGGTTTCTAAGTGCTCTCCCACATGGACTAAGAGCTGAAGTCAAGAAGAGTGCTCATGAGACAAACTATGCAAGAGCTACAGTTAAAGACTGAACTGGTCCTTTGTTTTCAGTTTAAAAAAATAATATAGCACATTCTAACAAAAGAACTAGCAGACTAGCAGATACCAGGCTTTAACTACCTATAACCTAGTGTCTGAAGTCAGATTCTGACATGTACTGCTCAAGAAAATTACTCTTACTGTCTGAACAGTTATTGGTTAACTATGTGCGCAACTCTGCTTGAAGACCACGAGATTTCAAACTACACTCAAAAAGTATGGAACGGGGATGGTGATACATAAAGGATCTGTGAGAAAGGAAGCACTAGAACTAGCAGCAAGGTGGGGTTGCCTGCATGGGCAGCCCTTCATTTGAATGCAAATGTAATTTTGGGGCAGGCAGTTATCTGTGACATCAGGCAGGACCTTAGTAAACTGTTACCACCAGCACCTGGTAAAACCATTGTTAATCATGTGTAGTAAAGGGACATCAGGGCTAGCATGAGTCATTTATAGAGCCAGTCAGGGCTAGAAAAGAGAGAGAAAGAAAGAGGAGGGGAAGAGAGATCAAACAAACACTGCGAGGAGCAGGATGTCCCAGCAAGACAAAGCCAGGCTGTGAGCATCATGTATGTGAGTTATCTTTTGGATAAAGAAACCAGCATGTATCCAGGATCTGCAAGGTGCAGCAGCAACAACCTGCCAGTGCAAAACTTTGTGTCTACTCCGCCCTATTCAGATTACATGGGATATCATCATGTGCCAGCTCTGGACACCCATGGACAGCCTGCGGGAACCTGGGGATCCCACTATGGCCCACAGAGGGAGGACTGGAACGCTTATGGCCCAGGACCTTCCAGCACGGTTACTGCTGCCCAGATCAATGGCTCCTCTCCTGGACAGGTCTCCTACACTTCTGCTGATTACAGCTCCCTCCATCCTGCTGGAGCTGGGGGGTTACCTCCTGTAGATACAATTAATACACAGCAAATCTCTCCCAACAGCCAAAGGCACAGCTCTTATGAATGGATGAGGAAAACGGTGCAATCCACTTCTACAGGTATGAGGGCACTGAGGTTTTATGCTGAGAAGACATTTTACTTCTTTTTGCATTGTTGGGGATTTTTTTGCCAGGTTCTCTGTTTAGAGGGAAGCGTACAGCTTAACAAAGAAAGCTCGTAATTGCTCAGAAGGATTGTCTTGCTAGCAGTTAAATATCAGTTCGATTAGTGGATGTTGGTTTTGATTAGCTGACTATTTCTTAGATTTCTTTCTTGACCTTTAATGCCAGGGCAAATGAAAAGTAGTGTCCTTTGACAGTGAAGTATTTTCACATGTTAAAAAAAACCTGTGATATCAAATAATTGCTTTTAATAGGAGTCCTATTGATTGGAATGAAGCAGCATGTCTGCAGAAAGATCATGATGAAAGTACTCTATTTCACCACCACCTATACTTCGCTTATTTTCCTCAAGGTTTAGAGTACATATGAAAAGTTCAAGTAAAATATCTACAGCAGGGGGGTGGAAATAAGGCTTTGTATTAGAAACAACCTCTCTAAACCTCAGGACACTGAAATGAAATGAGATCTGCAAGATCAAACAATGTGTCAATGCTTTAAAAACAGGAATGATAAGGAAAGGCTTCCTTCACTTTGTAGTAGTAGCTCGCAGAATATGCAGGAATACAAAGATCCATGGTAACACAATCAGTTAATACAGCGACACATCAGTCTCCATTGCATAACAGTCAATGAGAACAAAACAATTCTTCAAATGTATTTAACCAGTAAAAATAAGCCCTGAAGCATGAGGAAGAGGTTCCATTTGACTGTGATGAGGTATAATAGAAAAAAATATAAATATTGAGCCTCCTTAAACCAAAAATATATACCTTGTATAAAGAGAAAAGAAACCATGAAATAAGAAAGGGGAGAAGGAAAAGAAAAAGAGGGAAAAGTGTGTGAGAAGAACAGAGGCATAACCTACTACATAAAAGTATTTGATCCTCTGAGGTTCTGAGCAGCTTTGACATGCACCGAGATCAGTAGAAATTAGGGATGCTCAATACCTCCCCTGAAGAGATGCTCACAGTATTTCAATGTTACAGCCCAGGAAGGTTCCTTTCCTTTCAGCCCTTCCTCCCGCCCCAGCTCTGTTCCACACATGCCTGTAAATAACAGTTTTCAAAGCAAGTACTGACTCAGTCTCTGATGGAAAAGTAAATACTTAAAACATACTTTAGAAAAATGAAAGCAACTATATAGAAAAAATTGTCTACGTTAAACAAATGCATCTAATTTATAGGGACAAACCAAGTCATCCTCACTCCTGCTGAACACACCTTTAGTTCATAGAAATCAATAGGACAATTAGTCAATAGGTTGTTACTCTAGGTGAATATGAATTTTGGCAATCAAAACAACAAAAAAACCCAATAGTTCTTTTTTTTTTCTATCCAAGAAAGAAACAAGAGGGCTGGTCCTGAAGAAACTTACAGCTCATTTTTGAGTAGTCCTTTCAAGAGCAATGAAATTGCTCACAAACTATCTGATTGACAGAGGGCAGAATACTTGCTCAAAAAAACTGCTCCTTCTTATCTCTTCTTTACCTACCTGCCTTTTGCTCCTGTGGATTTAAATTGCAGCCACTCTGAGAGAAAGACAATTTGATCTGTCTGTGCTGTCCCTTTTATAGTGGGGACGCTGTGAGATAGGTAGGTAGGTAGATAGAAAGAATGTCTATTCTGTGTATCTAGAATACCACATTCCAACTCCCTGCTTAAGAAGCACGCTTAGGGGTTTCTAACTTTCTACATTTCAAGCCTGCAAGGGTCAGAGCGTTCACAGGAGGTGCTGGGAGTCTCTCCATTCTGGAATAGTCCAACAAGATATTGAGCAGCAGCATCTCAAGCAGAATTTAAGAAATCAGCATGTCCTAACAGCACATCCTCCCAAATGCCCAGGGGCCAGTGTAAGGTCTTCTGAAGTTGGTGGGAGCCTACCCAGTCATTTAATAGGGACTGGGTCGTGCTTTAGGGAAAAATCCAGATAAGTAATTCTCCTGCTGCTTCTTCCCCTTATATTTTTATTGCTGGGCCAGGAATGCTCAGTGCCAATAGATGTGCTTCAGTGGAGTTGGCTCCTTTTAATTCATTCACTCCTTTTCCTCTGGTTAAGAGCAAGGGCACTTTTGTTTTTCCCTGTTTTCCAAAAAATAAAATCTTTTTTTAAAAACTGCCCTAACAGCAATATCAGGTCTAGCAATGCACTTAAGTGAGTTTGGTTCTGAGGTACCAGGCTCACTGCAAGTACCAATGTTGTTTGCTGGACCATGATCAAAATCCTCAGCATTTTCTTAGATGGAATCCATTCCTTTTTGTATCCTTAATGCTGTATGCATACACCGAGCACTACCCTGCTGCCTCCTTGCAAAACCTTTAGGAATTTCAGTAGAGGTTTTGTATAAGCAAAAATGAAGGAATTATTTATTAGTTATTAGCTTTCAATTTTCCCTGTGAAACAGACATGAGCCACTATTCTTAAAGACAGAAAAACTGAGGCTCAGACTTACCTGAAGTGACCAGAACAGAAATGAATTATACAAATTAATTTTATTATTTGTTCATTACTTGTTGCAAAATACTAGTTATCAATAATAATATTATTTCACTATGGAAACAGTAATTAAGGCAAGTGATTTTTGCAAGATATTCTTGGAAGTGTGCAAGAAATGCTCCTGTAATCTTATCCCTGTAAGATCAGGAGAGATTCTTTCCCAAGGTTTACTTACACTGAGAAGTCTGACTTGTAACAGCTACAGAAACAAGGCCCAGAATCAATGACATTTCCATCTCGAGAGATTTCATGATTAGCTCTTCTTATTGGTGGCTTTGTGGCCTCATAACCTGACAGGTGACAAACAAAATACTTTATTGAAATTTCTACAGCTGCCTCACGCCCTACAGGTCTTTTGATACTCTGTTATCTACACAACTAACCTGGGACAAAAGAAGAAATTATGTCAAGTCTTACTATAAACTTTAAAAACAACATCCAACATAAAACCATGTCTTCAACTGGTGTTGAATGAAGTTTATGAGGTTATACTACTTGAAACCATTGGAAGATCTCAGTATTTCATGTCAGACTATCATCCTGGTTTAGTGTTACTGCAATACATTTCCTGCAGAAAAGATCTACTAAGGCTTTCATCCATCATCCCCTCTCTGGCTGAAGGATGTCTGAACGTCTCTCCCTGCAGCTTTGGACCTGAAGGGCCTGGGACTTGATCCCAAATGCAGTGCAGGTAGGATCCAATGCCTACTCACTGCATTATTGAGGGTGTTTAGGATCAGGAGAAAGCAAATGCATTGACTCGGAACACTTGAAGGAGGAAACATTTACTACTTAATATTTTTTGCCAAGAACACCAATTGAAAAAGACCCTTCTCTAACCCTCATACTGCTCCTGTCCCCTCTCCTAAACCCCATTTCAAAAGGGCAAGAAAGCCAAGACAGCAGCAATTGTAACAGAGGACAGAACAAAGCCACAAAGCAGAGATTTGAGGTGGCAATTCTATGCACACAAAGCAAAATTACAGGCAAATTCTTTGATAGAAAGTAGAATAAAACCACCTTAGATCAAGTTAAAAACCTCCTCTTGTTGATTTCAATATTTTTATGGAGATATGCAATCACTCACGGAGGAGCAGACTTTACTTTTTGCCTTCATGAGAAAACAACACACATTTGCGGTAAAACTGTACCCAAAACAAGGAGTTTGAACGATTAACTACCAGGCAGTTTCAGCAGCAATGAGAATTTCCTCACAAAGCTGCAAGTACATCTTAGTATCTGCACTTAACGTTACCATAAAACAGGGAGGGAACAAAGTTTGAATCAGAGGTAAACTAATTATGAGCAGATACTCTTCCCATAGATGACAACTCTCCTATCATTCTTGTTCAATAAAAATTTACTCTGAAGACATAAAGCCCAGTTTTCTGATGGTGAGGAGGGCAGGTGCTGACAGCATCATTACCAAATGCACTGTAGACATATAGCATTGAGTCTTTGAAGGAAGACCTCAAATCTAAGGGAGAGAAACAAGCCTCTTAAGAAGGCATTCCTGCAAAATGCTGAATGCCTAAAGAACATACAACACTTGGAAAAAAATTCAGTCAATCACTTGCTTCTTAGTCTGTACAGTCACTGGCAACGGGATTTCCCCCGATCTTGCCACTTTGAAATCCACCTACATTTTCTGCAGGTTGGGTCCTTCTGCCAGACAAAATCCATACAGGGCGTCTGTCCAATCATCATTTAAAGGTGATAAAAATGACTCTGCTTTGGATTCAATCATTTCTGTATGATGAAGATGAATTTAGACTGGCAAAGTGAGGGACAGAATTTGGCCAATGAGCTTTATTACAGAGTAGCAGATCATATTGAAAGTTGAAAACATTAAGCATTTCAGAACAGAAGGGAAAATTCTTCAAGTCTGTTGAAAGGTTCCAATTCTATGATGCCATTCTGTTCTTTTCAGCATTAGTCATCTGAACACGTATAATGAGAACAAATGATCAAGACCCAGCAGAAAAAACAAACGTAGAATTTCACCATGTTTCACAAACCCTTATGCATCCGACTTGGCAATAACGAATAGTCCCACTCATTGCACCGAGACTTCTGGCAGGAATGTTATTACTCACACTATACAGGATTGGGTCCGTGTAGCATTTTCTAATACAATGGCAGTGTGTGGATTTTTTCTTTAATTTAACTTTACAGAACATCATGTGCAGCACAATGTCCATCTTCAAGACTTATTTAAAATTACTTTTGCTTCACAACTTCAATTATGTCAGTGAAATTACACTAGGGAGAATTTGCTGCTTTCTTTTCCTACACTTTTAAAGTACATAAATATTTAGAGATAGTCCCAAAACAAAACTGTGGTCGCGTTCTCTGACAGTCCATACCTTTATAAACTCAAAAATGAACACTAATCTCTCTCTTAAAACTAAGCTAACAGATTTGAACCAAGCATATCTTCAGGTCAGAAAGCTCTTCCACATTTCAAGCTAACTTAAACTAACTTCCAGTCATCAAGTACAGACGATAACTTCCTCAAACAATGTTGAACTACGGAATCCAGATTACACTGCTTTGTAAATAATCCGAGAGTAATCCCACACTATTCTACACCGTGACATCTCCTGTCTAAACTCGGTAGCTTCTGGATTTTATGAATGATGCCAATTTCAGTAAGTGAATAATATTCCTGAAAAGTTAAGAGAGGACACACTGAAAAAGGGGCCAGGGCTAGTTCTAATGCTAATTTATTTTGCTTTGTAAACTAGTTGTGAGGTCCGATGGTGGGGTTTTTTTTTCCTTTCCTGGCCTACATTGTCTGAGGTTTTGAGGCCTATCTGTCATATTGAGGCAACAGACCCTTTCAACACTTCGCTTTGCTTTGATATGCAGTCTTGTCTCTTCCTTCTCCCTCTTTTCTTCAGGAGTTATATTGCCGGAAAGGGTGATGATTTTCACAGCAAATAAAGAGGCCTTCTCCTGGCTTTATTGTCTTCAGAAGAAATAACTCTGTGAATTTTATGACCAATGGGAAAGCTGTTCCCTTCCCCCAACTCAAAACTTGGCCAGTCACAAAAATTGCTAGAGTGGGTGTGATAGAACAGGATTGTTAAACTATATCTCAGGAAAAGTCTTCTAAGTCTGAAATGTCTTATTTCTTGTTACTCCAAAGACATTCTTCAATAGTCACTATTTGCACAATAGGTTTTTGACAAAACTCGCTGTTCTTAAATAGCTCATTAAAACCAGGAAATCCACTCCCCCAGCACAAAGGCAGTCCTGCTGCAAAGGTAGTGGCTTCAAAGCTCTTTTGTTTCATTTCTCTTCCACCCAACTACTAATACCGTGTCCAACCACTTGCAATTCCATAATATAACTGTCTATGACAGAACACATTTCCAATAAAATTGACACTATCTTGCTGATTCAAATGATAATCAGTCACTAACAAAAGATTAATTAAGATTGTAGAAAGTTACATGTTGGTAATTTCACTCACCTACGTGAGCAAAACATGCAGGATTTGACTAAAGAATTGGATTAAAATATTAACTTTTATCATCGCATCATTAAATTCTGCCATTATCTTCTAAAGAAGTCTGAGAAGTGAAGAACATCCTTCTGTTGTCTCTGGGGTGAATCCATTAGTCCTACATCAAATTTTACTCAGGTAATACTTCTCCTTGAAATAAAATGCATTGTGTAAATTAAACGAGTAGAAGATCTGCAAGATTTGGCTCAGGATGCAGTAGAGCGGATCTATTCCATTTAACAGATGGAATTTAGAGCCTAACTCCCCAAACTGTTTAGCAATTGGTTTTGTTGCTGCTGTTTGTTAACTTTGGCAAATAAAAGAAAAGTGTACTTTGCCTTTGAAAGGAAATGCCATATGCAGACTAATTCCAACCCAGCATCCAACAAAGGCATTAGGAAGACTCTCGCTGACTTCAATGAGAGTCTGGGGAAAGGCCTGACAGACTGAAACAGGACACTGCCAGAACTAAAAGTACCCTCTCAGAAGCTCCTGGCACATCTCGGCTCCCATTGACTGTTGTCTCTCGCTGAAGGTATTACTCTGCACACAAAAAATCAAATTATTCAAGATAAGATTTATGTGACAAATCAAAGAGAATTTTTCTCAGTTTGTTGTTGACTTCTAGGAAGGAAATGTTCTCTTTTTGCTTTCCTACTTTTCAAATTATTCTCTTAACTCACTTTGAAGAAAGAAATTAGATGTGATAAGCTCCCAATCTTCCTTCAAAAAGAAATCAGATATTATCACTCCTACTAAAAACAAACTGAAAGCTACTCATATGAAAAGAAAAGATTTTATGGGAGAAAGTTCTGTTTTCCACATATATTTAACTACTTCTTCGGTTTAAAAAGAAAAAAAACCCAACCCTCTCCTACTCAGATAATAAGGGTTTAAGCACTTAAAACCAGAAACAGGAAGGTTTATCTTGAAGTTTACCACCTTGTTTTGGCAATAGAAGAACATTTGATATTTGTCTATGGCTTCTGAATGAGAATAGAGTTCAAGATAAGATCACCTTGTTGCTCTTTTGTGTACTCCATCTTAACAACACAAAGGAGACTAAGGAAACATTTTAAACATTTTGTCCCATAGAATGACCCCAAATTCTCATTTAAAGAGGAAAAAAACCTAACCAAAGCACCGGCTAGAAAGATCAAAAGTTAAAAAAATATCAAGTGAGGCATTAAAGCACCACAGGTGACCATATGTTAAACAAACAATTTACACTTCGAATGAATGAAAACAAATGTCCTAGTATTTATGTGGACTAAACTGAGTAACTGCTGTTCCTAAGAGACTCTAAAATTCTTACCATAATGTTGTAAAATTAACAGCACTTTTCACTTGATTATCTGTGTAAACACAATGGGGCTAATTCTGCTTTCACTACGGTTTCCCAACGCTAGAAATGCTACTGAAATAAGAATGTCCTGTCTATCCACCCCAGCCAAGCACAGCCCAGCAGAACCTTCACAGGGAAGCTCACAGGTTTGAGTCAAAGTGGTTCTGGCTGCATGGACTGAGCAGAAATACCAGCGTAAGGAACAAACACAGACACGCACACACCTATTTTCCCTATTGATATATTCCAAGTAAACAGGCTGATGACCCCAAGACAGCTGGAAAATGCCCATAGCATTATAAACTCACTATTAATGCATAGTGCTTTCCCTGGGTGGAACACCGTGGAGTGGAAGCTGAAGGATCAAATTCTGATGTAGACCTTGTTCTACAAGCCTGGGAAGAGTCCTAGAGAAATGCTGTCACATAGAGCAGATCAGTTGTTTATTCCCAACCAGAGGTGTAACAACATTTGTTTACAGCATTGCACTGACCAGGACTTCCAGTGCTAAACATCTCTGTGTCCAGGATCTGCACAAAGGGTATGAAAAGGATCAGAGCCTGAAGAACCTTCTAATGCAAACAATACCTTGGTGAGCCAAAAAATTGTTGCCAGTAGCAAAGAACTGACTGTCAAATGCTGGAAGAGAAAAAAGTAATATGGCTCTTAAGACAGTGTATATAGCAAGTGGAAGGCCATGTTAATATTAAATACGTTCAGCTATTAAAACAGAGAGAGATCACATCTCCCACCACAGAAGGGGGAAAAAACATTAACTTGTGAAATCAAATAATGAATTAAGGGATAAAGGACTTCAAGACTCTGTTATAGTTCTGTATCCTGAATTCCGGTCTTTGGGTGCTGCTTAAACTTCAAAAGCAAGGGGAGTTGGAAGGAGGGGCTGGGAGAAATTAGGGCTTTGGCACCACAGATAGATGAAATCTCCAGCTCTTCTCTCCTGCAGGGGGGAAGCTGGTTGCTATGGGGCAGTGTGCCGTAGTGATCTCATCCAAGACTGACATTTTACCCACTCAATGTCTGAAAACTTATTTCAGTTCTCTCCATTCAAAACTAACTGCTCTTATAAGGACTGCAATTATTATGAGTTTGAGGAACCTGGTTTTTTAAGACTTAGGCATCCACAATCTTTTCAGAAAAAGATCAAACATGAGCTGCTGTATGCAGCTAAGCTATATCTGCAGCAACAGCAGACTGGTACAGGCAGCAAGCCACAATATGCCTCAAGGTTTATGCATCGGCTGAGAGAACCTGAATCTAAAGAGGGCTGTTCTACTATAGTGACCACTAAGGACACAAAGATAACCTACATAACCTACAGTGAAACACACTGCAAAAAATTACCAACTAAAAACACATTCCCTGTCCCAGACAATTTACAGTCTAACTATATACATCTGAAGAAATGTCCATATGAATATAGACAAACAAGGAAGCACAAAAAAATGGTTTGACTGTAAATAGTGAACATGGTAATGCTGGTCTTAACACAATGATCCAATCTTTCAAAAAATGTAGGAGAACCTTAGGCCAGTGCTCAGGGGCTTTGGTTTTAAGCAGGTGTTGATCTCTGATATATTGACTGCCGAATATGAAGATTAACAACAGAGGAAAGGTTGGTGAGAAAGGAAGCATCAGCAGCCTTTCCCGTTCTCAATTCTCTTTCACTACTGCCAACACATTCTGTCCGCAGAAATTATCCTGTATAGAATCCATAAAATTTCAGCTACTTGAATCTGTGCTCACTGGCTCATGTCATTTGCCATTACTTTTTAACGACCCAGATACTGCTGAGCCATGTCTGCTTCGGTCAGCTGTACCCACAGCTGAAAGGATGCAGCGCTGCTGCTTGCAAAAGAACAGATGCTGCAGTTCTATTATTGTTCAGTGTCCTTTGTTAAGTATTATTGCTTTCTTTTTCTCTTTTTTATTAACCGTCATCTGAAAATCTGTGTTACTATTCCCTGTGCTATTATCAAGTCATGGATAGACTGGGCCGGACTTGAAGGAAAAACAACCTCCAAGTTGCAGTGACAACCACAATATTGTACTAATTTTTCTAGAAACAAGAAGTGAGGAACTTTGGAAGGTCTTGGTATTTTCTATGCAGTAAAATATCCCTCACAATTTCCCTCTGAAACAGGTAGCAGTGTATCAGCTTTAGGGACAGAGAAACAGAGCAATTCAACACCAGGCAGGAAGCTTGCATCAGAGTTGGGAACAGAACCCAGGTTTCCTGGCTCCTTGTTCTTAACAAGGATGGACGCCTTCCCTTTCCCAAATGATAACACAAGGGTGATAAAGAATATGAGGACCAGTTTATCATTTACCTACTAAGGAGCAAACCCAAAATCTGATGGTACGAACCTCTTGTGTTGTAAACCAAGACCAAATCAAGGGAGCTGCTCTGGGTAAGTGTGTAGAAAATCAGGCTTAAAATACCCACAAGCATATTTCAAATGTAAAGCCAGATACTTTGTGTAACTAAAGTTAAAAAATTCTAGCTTGAAGCAATGTGTTCTTCTTTCAAAACAGGTAAAACAAGAACAAGAGAGAAGTACCGAGTGGTTTACACAGATCATCAGAGATTAGAATTAGAGAAGGAATTTCATTACAACAGATACATTACAATCAGGAGGAAGTCTGAACTGGCTGCAAACCTAAGACTTTCCGAGAGACAGGTAGAGTATGGATCACCCATTCAGGATTTCCTTTGAATTTATTATTGCTGATGAGGACACAACTGTACTGGTTTAGAACACAAAAATGCTAACGCCTCGAATAACCAAACAATGCAACTGGGTTCCCTTTGCAGTGTAAGAACTCAAACCATCCAGCCGAATGGCCCGACAGCCCTGTTTGCACTCATTTCTAAATATCCCATCAGCAACACCACAGAAACAGCAACCACCAGTCCTGGTCTCAGAAACACAAGTTTACAAGTATCAGCGAAGTCCTGCCCAGATTTCTCTCTGTTTTACCAGGGTAGTGGTAGGAGGAAGAAATTTTTGCTGAAATTTCTAAAGCAGAAGTCCTGGTTCTGCTGGAGTCAATGGGAATTCTATAACCAATTTCAACAAGGTCAGTCTTAGCTCTTAGCAGAGAATGGAAGTGATGAGCTCAAGTAGACTTTAAAGTGTCCCGAACATTTGTTTCTTTGGCTGCCTTTTACCTTTTGTTAAAGATTTCCTGCATACTTGCTACTCCTTTCTCCTGCCCCTATTTTTCCCATCCCCTCCAAATTCCATTTCTATTCCCACAACATAAATCAAAACACAATCCTTTCTGGTCAAAAGTTATATACAATTTGCTCTGGAATTGCTGTGCTGAGTTCTTCAATGAGGCAATTGCAAGGCCTGTGCCATCCCCTACCAAAGCGAAGCAGGTCCGTGGCCTCTGGCTCATGCAAACGACCCAGATAAGATGCCCAGCCAGGTCTCCCACAGAGACACTCACAACGTGGGCTGAGCATATGTCCTATCCCATTTTACTTTGGAGCTTCTTGATCCAGTACACTGAAGTAAGGAGCCAAACAGAAAATTAAAAGCTTTACTGAAGGATTCTCCCTGAATAGATTTGAGGACACAATATGTTCATTTGCTGTCTTTTCTGTTTGCAAACCATCACAGCACTGTTTTCTCAGTCGGTTGTTATTCAGTATCATTCATTGAAGATTACAACTGACCATTGTTTTATGGACTCTATTGAGCGGAGATCATCCAAAATCCACCTAGTTGTATCACTGTTCATCCAACTTGAACTTGCCTGACAGCACACACTGAAAGAGCTTACAGACACGGAGAAGCAAATACCCATTTTGCAAATATTTCTCAGTCTGCTGCTGAATGCGAATATTTAATTACTGAAAATTAAAATTATTTCAACCAGGTACAAAAAATATACTATGTGTCTTTTTGTTGGCTGTTAAAACCTTAATAACTTGACTTCATTGTGCTGAATTTAAAAATTATGACCCTGCTTCTGCAAACAACCAACAATATTTATTTGCTCATTGATTGCTCATGTTGAGCTTCTCATCAGCCAACACCCCCAAGTCCTTCTTTGCAGGGCTGCTCTCAACCCCTGCATCCCCCAGCCTGGACTGATACCGGGGGTTGCCCTGATCCGGGTGCAGGACCCTGCACTTGGCCTTGTTGAACCTCATGAGGTTCACATGGGCCCCCTTCTCGAGCTTGTCCAGGTCCCTCTGGATGACATCCCGTCCCTCAGGCATGTCAACTGCACCACTCAGCTTGGTGTCATCGATATTTGAAGTGATGATTCAAAAAAAGACATAATACATTTCTTTGACATATATGAGGGAAACATGGCAACAGTGTCTGCAATATTTTCTGCTCTTCATCATCAATATGTCATGAACAAAATTAATTCCAGTGCATAAAGCCTATATCTCTGAAGTCACTTTTGAAAATATAAGATTAAGAAAGAAATACCTCATCTATAGTCCCACTACTACCCCTTCATACAAATTAAACAACCCCATCATATGAATATGACTGAACACACACCATCCTATCCCAAGTTTCACTGCACTCAGCCTAAATCCTGAAATGATTTTCTGGAAAAGCTTTTTTCCTGGCTATGCCAAAATCCCATCCAGGACACTGGAAGGAATATCTCAAAAGGACAAAGAACAATTGTTTAAACAAGGAAGAAAAGATGTAATACCTAATGAAGGAAAAAAAAAAAGAAATAAAGGCAAAATGAAGCATTGCTAATATAAGAAGGATACAGAGATAAAGGAGATGATGAAGACAAGAAAGAAGAGAGAAAATTAGACTTCAGGGGAAGAGTTACTTGCACAACAACTGAACAGCGGAAAAAAAATACTGAAAGGAAGGGGGGCAAGAGGTGAAGAGCAAGTCAGAGAGATGCAAGCGACCATGTTAGTTTTCAGTCTAGCGTTACAGATCTGTGTGCACTTGTAGATATTTGATAATTGGCATAAGACCTTCAAGTGCCTACTAAAGCTCTCCATGGATCGCTGCTGCAGATCTGCATCCCTAGTTTAATAACAAACCAGAACAAAAATCTAAATTCAAAGGTAGGTAAGAACACTGAAGCCAGAAGGTAATTCTGAAACAGATGTTAGTTTGGTTTTTAGACTGTTTCATCTTTTCTTGCATTTTGGGAAATGCGCGGGTGAAATTAGATCAGCACAATCAGAATGCAAGAGATCTGAGGGTATTTGAGATTGATTTAATGGAACATAATTTGATATGAAATGATATTCCAGAAACTAAGACAACAAAATGAACGGCCAAATGTCTCAGATGATAGCCTGGGACTTAAAGAGACCTAGTTCAAATTTCCACAAGCTTTGTGTGTATCTGAGCTCTTCAATTGTAAAATGGGAGTACTAATGCCTCAAGGATAAATACACCAAGGCTGTCACAGAAACTCCTTAAGATGTTTTGTGGGACTTCACCACTGGCTTGCTTTTAAAACACAACTAGTAGCCACAGATGTTATCACCTCTTATTGTTTTACTTCCGTTCTGGTCATCATTCTCTTTCACTTTCTAGCTCGTAGCAAAAGAGTATCAAATCAGTATTTCTCAGCAAACCATTGATTTTCCTTCCGGTTATAGAAAATGGTGACAAAAGTGTTTCCTTTGCCATGTGAACACCAACAAGAAAACGCAACATATCTGAATGAGGTAGCTTGACTCGTTACAGTGATGAGAGCCACTTCCAGGGATAAATAGCTGGTGGGCACCGCTCTAAATCCAACATTGGGGACTTATATCCAAAGACATTTCAGTTGCCTTAAAACATTCACTCTTTCACACCTGAACGAATTCTGCTGTATTTTCAATTGACCTTTACTCATCAACGTCATCTTATGTCCTCTCTTATTCTGTCCTAATCAAAACCCATATACTCTTCAATAGCTGCTTCATTTCTCCCCAAAGATAATGGCATTTCTGTGGTAGAGCAATGACTATGGTGTAAAGCAGTGGACTGTGCAGGAATCAGCAGCAGATTCTGGCTCCCTGTAGGAAAGCAATAAAAGGCACTTAGCTAGTAAGGCACCGCTAATACAATATTTTGAAGCAACCTTGTGTACCGAGAGCAGTGCGCTGGTGGAATTCTGCTCAGAAGTGTATGTCCACTGGCTTACACACTGGAGCTGACCAATTAATGTGCACCATCCAAACAGGAAAGCTTTTGTGCCTCAGTTTATAAACCAGTAACAGGTTTTGACTTGCTCTGATTAGGTCATATAGAATCATAGAATTGTTATGGTTGGAAGGGACCTTTGAGATCATCGAGTCCAACCATTAACCTAACACTGCCAAAACCATCACTAAACCATGTCTCTCAGCACCATGTCTATCCATCTTTTAAATACCTCCAGGAATGGCGACTCCACCACTTCCCTAGGCAGCCTGTTCCAATGCTTGATAACCCTTTTCGTGAAGAAATTTTTCCTAATATCCATCCTAAACCTCCTCATGCGTAATAGCTTTCAATGTAAAGATATTCTCAGATTCTTTTGGCCATCACTGTGACACATAAGATTCTGTTCTGTTAGATGTTGTACCAAAAAAAACCAAACCAAAACAAAAAAAACCCCAAAGCTTATTCCATAAAGAAATACTAATAAAACTAACACTGAAAAACTCTTTTTATCAAGCTATTAATAAATATTTTATTACCAGATAGCAAAGATTACTTGCATGAAAAACAAGCAAACAGCTCTGTTGTCTCAGTTTGCCACTGCCTGTCTCACTGCTTCTCATGCAATTGCTTTTACCAATGACCCTTGACTATATACATAAAGGACCACATTGCATTCTATTAGCAACTGAAAAAAATGTTCCTCTGCTCCTCTGCAGGTGAAAATCTGGTTCCAGAATCGCAGAGCCAAAGAAAGAAAATTAATGAAGAAGAAAATGACTCATTTTGATGGCAGCAATCTTGGCTCTATGCAGAGTGACTCTGGCTCAGTGAGCCCGATGCCAGTTCCTGACCAACAGACTCATTCAGAAATGCCCAGTTCTTTATTCCCACCTCCTCCTCCTCCTCCACCTCCACTTCCCATGAATGGTTTGCAGCACAACGGGAACCTGCAGCAGGTAGTGGCCTCTCAGTAAGGCTGCCTGAAGAACTACTGCATAATGAACACTATAAACTACCAGTACATGGAGCACTACAGTACGAAAGAGAGAGGACAGCTGTAGCTGTTTGGCAGGAGTCCCCAGCATGACACAGTTCTCTGCACAAAAGCTTCAAGTACAGTAAACCAAGAGCCACTTGCCAGGTCTGCAGGATAGTGCGAGTTCCCAAGGGCAATGGAATTGCTGTGTGCCAGGAGTCCTAGTTGCAGGGACATCCTCTGCAAGCAGATGCCATGCCAAGTCTGTGCCACTGGGCAAGCATCCCTCCAGCCACGCAGCAGGTGGGTAGGCACTGGGAGGGAGGAGAGCTGAGGACCAGACACGGCCACTTGTCACAGTACACGATGCAGACAAACAAAAAGCACAAAATGGGCCACAGGCAATGCAGTAACAGCAGCTGTATGTGAGTGCTCTGTCCCTCGCCCTTAGGTAAAGAGTATATTCCTTCTCCTTTGATCTCCACACAGGTTCCATCTACTAATCTCACTTTTAGGGGCTTTACACATGGATCTTGATAAATGAAAACCTGGCTTATATGTTTTGACCCACTTGATGGAAAGCCTGGGTCGTGGTGATTGCACTCGCTATATGTTAAGGGCAAAGGTCAGGGATGAGCTTTTTGGAATTTTTGGGTTTTGACAGGTGTGATTTCCAATGCTCCATAGGCTGGTATAAACATGCACTCTTCAATCTTACCGTAAACATTTCAAAAGTATTCTGGAATTGTGAATCTTGGCCCAACTTGATTTTTGATACAAGAACAATCATGTCAGACTCATTTTGTATCCTAAAAGAAAAAGCAAAGAGGGGGGGGAAATCCTTTTAAGAAGTGTAGGTATTTTTAAACGTTACTGCATTTCATGAGACAGCATAGCCCATGGATAAAGACGCAATAATTGCATTCAACTAATTTTAAATTTGGTCCAGCTTTCAGAGCTATTGTGACACTAAAAAAATCTCAGAAGCCAAATTAACGGAAGACAAAGCAAACAAGTATTTCACTTAAATATAAGCTCTCGGCAATTTTTAAGTGGGTCTCGATTCCCAAAGTGCTGATCCCTTCCATCCTAAGCAGAATTTGGTAGGTAATCAGAATAATCCGGTACTTACTTCCTACTTCTTAAGATAACTAACAATTGCATGTGCATAACTTGTCTGCAAAGGGAAAAATTTTAAAGCATGTGAGGGATTTGGGAATTTATACACTCATTGTGAAAAGCAATTTAGAAATTTAGGATGCCTATCCTCACTAATTTTCATCAAGGTGTCCTCCTAAATATCTCTGTCACTGCTGCAAATAAGACTTAGGAGCATTAAGTCATTTAGGCACTACATTCTTCTTTTTTTTTTTTCCTTAATTATAACAAATAGTACTATTAGGTCAAAGTGTTGGTAATGTAAAATTACTTTGTATATAAAGAACATTAAAATAAATGACTTTTTTTCATAATCATTTTCCAATGTGGTATCAGCTACTGTAGCAAGAGAACATGGAAATTTTCATGATTAGTCTGTTATTGAATTGTAATATCAAACATAATAGCAGGGTGATGGCAAAAAAGCCTATAAAAAGTAGAGGAGAATGGTAAGACCAGGGCGATTGAGGGAGCTGGGAGTTTTCACTGTTTCTTACCTTTATTTATTATTTAGTAAAAGTCCTCCTCACAACCATAAAATGAGATTAAAATTCCCACTTTAAATAGACACATACCTACAATGTAAGATTCCCACTCTCTCCTTTCACAATGCTGCTCCATTTGCTGGCAGCAGCAGTCTGAAGCTTTGTGTAGGTAACACAAAGGAGGTGAAGAAACTGCAATTCAAAGTTCAGCAACAGAAAGACTCCTAATGATTTCCACATATTAGGAAAAGCAGAACATGACAAACAGCACGTGGGAACAACAGTGATTTACCATCCATATTGATGAGCATGGCAACCAAACCAACACACTGCTCTCCCAAAGGGGTTATCCATTGGTTGTGTCCAAAAGAGGAATCCATTGGAAATGCACAGAACAGCCATTCTGTCTACAGAGGGAAATGCTAGAGATATTTTACCTACAGTCATCACACACCCACGCACATATATTTAATTAATAGAGACTGAAAAACGTTCAAGGAGAAAAGCATCCACACATTGGCCAATTAAACAGAATTACGGTTGAATACTAGAGACAAATCAATAAAAATTTACAGACTTAGACTTTCAAAAGGTAAGAATACAGAAGGAAACTTTGTCTTTTGTACTGATATACAATAATTTAGGACATAGTTCTAGCTAAGTGCCCAGAACCCTGGCTCCAGGGTTTTGCAGGATCAAGTTCATAGCTACCTATTTATCACTTCCATGACATAGTTTAATTTTGTACTAAAATTTTAAAAAGGAAAAAGAAAAAAGTCCTTCAAGAAATGTATCTGAATGCGAGTTCTTTCTCTTTAAAATTATTTAAACATCACTCAAAGAGAGGGGGATCTGGCAAAATGACCTGTTTTATCTTGTTTACATGTAGAAGAGTTATTGAGGAAGATAAGTGACCACTTTGAAGATCTGCCTCATTTCTGTTGCAGTTTGCTGAAAGCATGCTTGCTATAGGTTGCTATGTGTTTCCAATCAGAAGTTGTTAAGTACACAAAATAAGGCTGGATTTTATTTGCAGAAGCACATGTTCAAAGGTTAAAATTTATTGCTCCAAAAGCAGTATCTATAAACCAGGGCAATACCTTAGAGATTATTAACCTTCTAGTTATGCCAGTGATTGTTTTAAGTAGTACAATTTTTTTTTAAAAAAAACTTACCAGCAATATATTCAACTAAATATTTTCAATGTGCTTTAATCCTTTGAACAGTTGCCCACCAAAACCAAAAGAAAGCTATTTTTCTCTAAGAAGTTTGTGTAGTCCTGTTGCTTAGATGCTATATTGTGTATAATTAAACGACATAAAATTGGAGCCAAATCAACTGAAAGTATTTTGGTCCAACATTGTGAGTCATGAAATACTGGTGCCAGTCCTCAGAATAATACTTACTTTCTTCCTGACTTTGGGTATATCATATAACCTATCACTTTTATCACATCTGAAAACTACGAACACTAAAGCAGAGTTGCTGGGAAGATTGATTGGTTGTTAGCAAAGTGCCTTGAAGAAGAAAAGCATACCTTAGACTACATCACAAGAATATCTAAGCCCTTAATCCTAATTGTGATTAAAAGAATGATCAAGGTATATCCAATTTTCAGAGGAATTCACTAACCTTTAAACCCCGTTACCCAGCGAGACTTGTGATCTATATGGTACAAAAAGATCAAGAAGAGCAAACAAGACTTTCTACAAAAACTTCATGCAACTAAGCAAGATCTACAATTCAAAATGACACTTCTAAAACAAAAAACTTCAAATATGCGGTATCTCCAATTGCTACGGGGGTTACGCAATCATTAACGTACATATGAGAGAGCATAGAGTATGTCCTACCTTCTACCCAAGGAGCAGATTCAAAAGTGTATTCATTCTGGATGTTAACATAAAAATTAAAAGGCATACTCCTACTTTAGCACCCTTATTTGGTTTGCTGGTGCAGTGCAGGCTCACTCTAACCCAAGCTTTTACACTGAAATGACGAGTCCCTGAGAATGGCTTACACACCAGTCACGTTTTGGAACAGCACTGGATGTTATTAGTTGGACACAACATTGTGCAAACCTCACTATGTAAAAGAACAGGCACAGGTTTTATGACTAAAATGTTTGCCAGCTGTTTTCATACTCAAAGAGCACAAATACTTGTACATTTTGTAAAAAACTCTGTTCTAAGAGGTATCACAATAAATGGAAAGGCTTAATTAAGATACACCCTGCGTGTTCTTGATCTTCCAAGCGACCATAAAATACACTCACTCTAAGGCAGGACAGACTTTTTGTAGACAATAACCTCTCTTATTTGGGAGTATGAAAGAAAAGTTACATTTGTGCAACAGCAATGCCAGTCTGCCAGGAATATAAACCATGCGTAGGGCAAGAACGGCAAACAGTAAAGGCAATCGATTCCTTTGTCGTCTCATGAAAGAAAGACCACACCAAAGAACGTCTCAAGGACTCAGTAGTGACCACTACTCTGCTCAGCATGAATGAGTTCCAGTAAGTGGGAGCCCCACACTACATGACTTGGGAAGGAAACCAAATAAATATCAATAGAGGATTTGCTGTTCATTTTCATGGTTCTGCTAAAAAGAATCGATTTAACCTAGAGTTCACATGCAGGCTCTGTAACCCCTGCCGTATTACGTCTGCTTGTTGAGCAGTAAGAGAGACTCTTATTACTGTCAGTATTGATTTTGTAGCAGATTTTAAATTCAGAATAGTAAGATTTTAAATTTCAGAATAGTAAGATCCTCCTTTAGGTCCAGACCATTCTTTCCTGGCAAATGCAACACTGATGCAGGTCATACATGAAATAATATTGTCACTACTTTTAATGAAATGCAAAATTTAACATTAAGAAATGAAAGATAAGCCATTGTTAGCAGCCATTAGAAAAACAGCAGTGGAACAGATCACCATGCTCCCAACAAGTCACTTCCCACCATTTTTCAAAAGGATTTGTTAACGACCAAAATTTCAGAGCCTGGAATTAAAAATGAAACCATTGAGAAAGGCTTCAGAGACAACTGACATTTTTATTTCTACTGTTGTTCTCTTATCAAAAAGAAATACACATTAGGAATGAAACACACCACACAGAACTGAAACTTGTGATATATCCCTTTTTATTTTTCCCCAGGAGATCTCAGTTCAGCAAGTGAAAATAGTTCAGCCAGTGTTGCTCCTTCAGCTCTCTAGACTGTGCCACATCTGTCAACACAGAGATACAATTTGGCATGTGCTTGCATCTCAAGGCCTGAAAATGAGACCTAACTAGGGTGTTGCATATTAAAGCAGCCCAAATAAAAAGGGTAAATAAAATTTTCAGAAGCTTTGTGTTTGCAGAAGCTTCAGTGAAAGCAAGAGCAGTCTCTTTAGCTGTGTGGTTTAAAATTTTAAAATCATCTGCCTTCCTTAATGACTAGGCAGAATTTTTTCCAACAGAACTGACCTAATTTCACAGCATCCCACGTCCTGACTGACCTTTCCTCAAGACTTATACCGCTGACTATTAATTTTAGGAGGGATGGGTGCACGTGCAAAGCCCAGCTTGAATAAAGGGTCAATAACACCTCAGAAATACTGCATTAGAAGTATCAGCAATACATAGTTCACTAACAAAGTCCTGAGCCAGCCATTCCATTGACATTCCAAGCACGCAGTTATAAAGGTACGGGCATTCCTACGCCCGATGTTACTGATATGTTATTAGAGTGGTCATCTGGAGGCAAGAAAGCAAACACCTATTCCTGTCACCTTAGCCAGAGCGGGACACACTAAGCTCACCTGCTTTTTTCGCCTCAGAAACAAAACCCCAGAGACATTTCACATAATATTCAGATTTCAAAGATCAACAGATTTGTTTCTTCTTTTATCTCCACATAAAAGGAAGAGTAACTTTATGAGTAAGGGTTCCTAATAAAAATTATCACAGGTATAAACAACTTTAATATAAGTTATTGTTGTATACGCCAGTTTTAATCTACCAGTAGGCCGTGAAACTGCAGTTATAATAGCTGTCATTAAAACATTTAATTGCACGTTTGTGATTATGTTATTTTCACCTGGTTTGGAAATGCTCTTTAGAACAGCACATATATCACAGCATACGATCTACGTTGCCCGTATAAAACAAAACTTTAATAGTTCCAGTGGTTACCACTGTACTTGTTATTATTGTTAGATTTTCATCAACCGCTTGTTAGAAAACTAGACAATTTTCTTCCCTAAAGATCTCAAAGTACATTTAATTTTATGCACAAACCACTTCAAGAAACACTGAGACAAGACCTGGGGACACTGCCTAAGTAGATAAATTATACATAGCATTTTAACAGGTGGAGGAGAAAACCTGGAAAATTATAACCTTGGAATTGAGTTATTTATTCTGGCGATCCATCTCTCTGAAGTATGCCAAAGAGCACAGTGCTCTTCCTGCCAATATCACACAGATCTTTCCTCTCCTGTCTTTATCACCCACTGCAAAAATACAAATACAAGCCTCTGTATGGATAAGATTTCTGGGTGTCCAGCCCACTACCTCACAACTGCTTTGCTTTTCCCACCACCCCAGAAAGTCAGGAGAGGGCCCATGGTAACACGACAGTTCCACAAGTGCTTTATACACCTCAAACTTACACCCTCAAACTACTGGAGTACGTGCAAAGGGATGGTTCCTTTTTAATACATCCACATGGTTCTGTTACACAAAACGGGAAGCAGAAGATCATTTGCATGTTGCCATTTTAGTTATCTTATTCTCTCTTTAGTGCTAAAAATCTGCAGTCCTACCCAGCAATCTTATCCTGCTATGTAAATCTTTTTAAACAATATGCCTTACTCAAAGCTTACTATTGTTAGCCGATATCAAATCAGTGTAGCAATTTGCCATCGGCGTATCTTGATCTAATTACGGTCTGGAAAGAATCGAAATAGATCTAAAGAAAATTTAGATAATGGAACAGGCAAAACAAGAAAGGGAAAGGAGGAGCATAAACAAAAGATAAAAGAAGGACAGAGAATAAAGGATAAAACTCTGAGATACAAAAAACAGGATTAGTTGATACTGAAATTGTGGGGGGTATGCGCAGAGGGATCCCATAAAGAAAGAGGAAGACCAGGGATTAAAAATGTTACCATCATCTACTGCAGTAAATGAAATTAAATGTCATTCAGTGAAATGTGAAAATGGTGCGCTTAGGAGTAGAAGTCAAACAACGTGTCTGATCTGAAATCTATGAGCAACCGATGTTCACTTGTACCATGTCAATGGATTTCAGAAACAGTCAATGGAGACAAAGCTTCCCCCTCCTATGGATCTGCCTGTGACTGACAGCTCTGCATAACATTTAGCTATAAATCAGAATTTAACTGCTGGCACAACGCTCACGAACAGGCCAAAGAGTCCAAGCATACTTCCAGAACAGGAAACATTTCTTGTTTAATTTGGATGATGCTCAGTGCAGTTCTTTGTTCTTTTTAGTACACATCAGTATCAGAAAGTCTGTGGGCTCTCAAAAATTGTATTACAATTCCTTTTCTTTCCAGATGAAGGACATAAGAATGTCTTCAGATTTTTTTTTTATGTCTATTTTTATAAGGGTACACCAATTACAGAAGGCTTTACTTTTTCCATGTCCTATCCCATGATGCAACTTTCCTCAGCATTCTCAGGATCCCAAGGATTAATAAAGAAATCTGTAAGTATAGCAAAATGAATTATAAAGATTTTGCTACACTTCTCAGTAAAAATTCTTTCCTCAAAAAAAAAAACCAAAACCAAAAACAACCAATCACAAAACACAAACCAGAAGAGGAATATCTTTCCTGTCTTCAAGTACACACTTAGAATCCTTTAGTGCTGGAATTAGAAGGGATGTGTGAATACGAGTAGTGACAAAATACAAAGGATGCTGAATGAAAACCCACACCTTTGTAAAGGAAAACAACTCATGGTAATTTGCACCTCTTTTGCAAGTATACCCCTTGACAAATAGCTCATTGCAGAGAAATCCATCCAAGATAAAAATATATCAAATTCACTCTACAAATTGTAGCTAGACAACCATATAGGGGCAATTCTCAAGTTATAAGGTATGGTTTAGTTGTCCCATGTTGATATCGAGCTCTTAGAAACAACTTATAAAACCACCTTCAGAATAATCTTTCTCAGTGGAACACTCAGATTGACCTATAGAGCACCCATGTGTCAGGCGCTTTACGGAAAAGCATCAGGGCAGTTCTGATCCACTAACTTGATAACCCAGATGTTTCTCCCTGCTGATTTCTCTTACCTAAGCTGCCACCACTGAAAACAGACTACCACAAAGCAGCTTCAGAGGAAGGAACCCAGCCTTTCTGGCAGATAAAGGCTGTCTTCAGTTTGAAACAGAAGTCAACAATATTACTGGGCATAATCAAAGACTTTTTTCACTACTTTTACAGTCATTTTCTTTGTACTTCTGGCACCATCTTTGTTAGGAAGATTTACTGTCTTGCTTTTTAAAATTGATCAGTTTGCAATGGCCACCAGACAAAGGGATCTCTATTGGGGAGAGTGTGAACATGGGCACTACAGTCAGAGCCTTAATTTATCCTGTGCTAGAAAACCACTTACAAACATCAATAATGGGAGAAAAAATTTTTAGACACTTATATTCAAGACATGCTGTTTACATGGGTGCTTCTGTATTCTGAAGTTACTGACATAATTATTCAAACTGACTGTGTCCCTTAATTTAAGAAGTAAAAATGAGATATATATTTTTTTTAGTATCTGAGAAATTAAGACAGTAACAGATTTACTTGTTGATTGATAACACATCCCAAAATAGAGGTTTCAGACAAGATTCATTTGAACACCAAACATTGCTATTACAGTTCCCACTGTCTTTTCTTAAAAAAAAGGTCTATCTATTAAGTTACAAATACAAGCAGCTGTTGCATCATGTTGCAGTACTGGAACTGCTGTTGAATATCAGGGAAGGGTAATAGGATAGATAAAAGTTCTCTAAAAGAGAAAGCACCAGAACTAGCAGAAAGGTGGGGTTGGTCAGCCCTTCATTTGAATGCAAATGTAATTATGAGGCAGGCAGTTAGGCTGACGTCAGACAAGATCTTGGTAAACCATTACCACCAGCACCTGGTAACACAGTTGATAATAAAAGAGGATGAAGTAGAAGATTCCAAGCAGAGTGGCATTATTAGAGAAAACCAAACACAATTATTTTTATGCGGTGAAAGAAAATACAGAAGAACAGGATGTTGTGACAACGTATTTACAATCTGTGACAATCATGTACGTGAGCTCTCTCTTGGAGAAAGAGAACAGCATGTATCCAGGATCTGCAAGGGGTAACAACAACCTGCCAGTGCAAAACTTTGTGTCTACTCCGCCCTATTCAGATTACATGGGATATCATCATGTGCCAGCTCTGGACACCCATGGACAGCCTGCGGGAACCTGGGGATCCCACTATGGCCCACAGAGGGAGGACTGGAACGCTTACGGCCCAGGACCTTCCAGCACGGTTACTGCTGCCCAGATCAATGGCTCCTCTCCTGGACAGGTCTCCTACACTTCTGCTGATTACAGCTCCCTCCATCCTGCTGGAGCTGGGGGGTTACCTCCTGTAGATACAATTAATACACAGCAAATCTCTCCCAACAGCCAAAGGCACAGCTCTTATGAATGGATGAGGAAAACGGTGCAAACAAACACTACTGGTAAGTGTATATTCAACTTCCAACCTGAGAAAGCATCTTCTGCTATCACTGATCTTATAAATAATTAACTTTACTTGAAGCACATAGGTTGGTGGGTCATTTATGACATTTATTTAACCTACTGCTGTTTAATGCAGTTTTAACTGAATTTGCACTAGTTTCACTTTCATCCCATAAAGGTTTTATATGGGTACTGTAGTGGAATGACTGCTGTGTTTAGATATGGCTACATCTCACTCAAGTCCAGGAATCTTTGTTCTAATGTTCTGTAAAGCATTTTGGATGAAAAATATACTCTTGAGAATGTTATGGAATAATGAATGCAGCAACGTTTAACAGTTGCAGGCAAAAATGCCTTGTGTCTCAAGGTAAATACTGATATAAAATCAGGTTGACTTTTCAATACTTTTAAAGAAAATTATGTGCTCTGGTCCAACCGTAGTGATTATGCATTTTTCTGCTGTTGTTCCTGTATCTCATTTTTTCTACCTAGATTTATTAGGTGAGAAGAAATATTCCTAGAGAAGTAATGCTTCAAATGATCAGTGTAGACTATTTTGGCTGCAAACCACATAGCTCATCAGTTAAGCTTCCTTTTCATCTAGTTTCAAAATGGTTTTACGTATTTTTCTCACGTACCAGAATTCTGCGGCTTATCACAATTACACAATTAAAAATCACTTTCTTGCAAGTGTCACTTATTGAAGCGCCTGTTTTTGTCACAGGCTGCCTGCCAGATGAACCTATCGGTGTATATTCCCAAGGTGTAAATTGGGTGTAGCAAGGTTTGCTATACCTATTGTTAAGGTTAAAAGTAGTAAGTGTGTGTTAGAGAGCATCAAAGAAAATACTGTAAAGAAAGAAGACCAATTACAGTTGGAGCAATCTCAGAAGACACAGAAAACCAGCACTGCCGCTTGAGACACAATCCTCCTTCAAATGGTTATTCCTCAAGAGTGAAGTTAGTCGGGTAATTGTTTCTTAGTTATAAAGCAGACACACAGTTTTCCCACTGTTACTAAATATAAAATGCCTAGTGAAAATTAAGATAACACAACGTCAGCCTTCCACTCGGAGCCTCTACAAAAGTCTTCAAAGCCAGGCAGATTTATAGTCTGTTTTTTCCCCCCCCTTATGTATACTCATATAAATCAGCAGTAACTTCATTAACATCATTGGAGATTTCCAGGTGTAGAAGTGATGCAAGACTTGAGTGTAGACCAAATTCAATTGAGACTACTGAATGCCAATGAGGCAACCCTGCCTCTGTCATGCTGTTACTGAATTTTAAAAGCGTTAGCATTCTGAAAGAATAAAACAGACTTACAAATCTAAATCCTAGTTTTACACTTATTTCACAGGCATGGAAAACACGGAAAACCCTGAAAGGTTTCTCACGTGCTTGCTCAATTTCATAAAATATATATGCGATTCAGAAAAGCAGTTATGTGCTTAAATTAATCTCTAGTCTGAAAAGCACTTACACAGAATTTATGTACATGCCGAAATTCTTTATGAATGATACTGGACAGGTGAGTGGGGGCCTGTCAATGGATCCATGCCCTGAAGCTACAATCCTAGAGCCCAGCCCTTTGAAGTGTTAAAACAGCTCAGGACTTCACAGAACTGGGCTCAAGACATCAACCCAGCTTAAAAAAAAAAAGGGTTTGGGAGAGTAAAGCATGAATGTGGTATTTTGCAAGATAAGAAAAGTACCAAATAGATTTGGTGTTCATTGGTGTTTTTGAAATAATGTTTACTATAAAAGCTGGAAAATTTTAATACTGTTACATAAAAAGTTATGAAATAATGACAAGGCTAAAATTATGCACGTAACAGCTACATATTAACTTATCAATGCTTTGCCTAGAAGTTAATGTAAGAAAACTTACTTGATGTCATTATAACCATTCTTTGAAAAAGACTTATTCTTTTTGCCTTATTGCTGTAATATTTTTCATGCTATCAAGTTAGATTCTGGCTCCTCCCCTTCAATATTATCATTGCTTAATACAGTTCATTGCTCTAAAACTTCAGAATTACAGCCCTAACCTCTACAAATATATTTATATACATAAATATATGTATGTCCTTAACTTCCCTGTGGTGTGTACTCACATCGATGTACGTGAGCAACATGGAATAACAGAAATCAAAATACATCTAAATAAATTAGAGAGCCTTCTGAAATACTGTCCTAAAGACAATGGGAAATATTTTTGGGGAGGGGATGTTAATGGGAATTATTTCCCTCTATTTGGACTCTATTAACTACACTACATTCTGATTCAATATTCGTACATAGCATTTTATAAAAAGAAATTAAATGGCAGGAAAAGTGAAATGAAAATTTACCTGACCGAATCAATGCTCAGGATGAAACAACATCACGAAGATGGAAATACTATGGCCTTTCAACAGATAAATTTTGATATGAAATTATATATTCTCTTAATAAAAGACCGTAACTCAGAACCAAACCTTTTTTTTATTTAAAATACACAGACATTGCAAACTTATGAGGCAAATTTTAAAAAACGAACATCAAATGTGGGCTTGGTAAAGACAGGCTATCTTCCCAGACAGGCTATCCAAATGAGAAAAAGAACATCTACAGAACTCTTTACAGTCCGATCCTGTCTTCACTAAAAATCAATGACAAAAAGCCCTATCAACTCAGTTATGTACAAGCAGAATTTCAGACCAATTCATTTCTAAAATCTGTTTAATCAACAGTGCAAATGCGTATTTTATGAGAGCGAGTGAGCCTTCAAAGCATGAAACTCACTGAAACGAATGTAGCTGAACAAGGGCCTAGTAAACAGATTTTGCATCTTTTAAAAATGTATATGAAACTTCACCTGGGAGTGACTCTTCTCAGAAAGAGAATGGATTAAGAGAAGGGGACTGAAGAGGACAACATTATTTTTATATTTTGCAAGATCAGCCTCAGCTTTTTTTATTTTTTACTATCGTCAACACGTTTTATGTCTTTGTTTAAACAGGCAGTGATGTACAAGTAATTCAGACTACATCACAGCAGAAACACAGCCAGAAAGCAAAATCGAAAAGCAGGAAAAAAAGGCCAGGCCTCTGCTCTAATGCTAATTTATTTTGCTTTGTAAACTAGTTGTGACATCTATTTTCCACTGGCCTACATTGTCTGAGGTTTTGAGGCCTATCTGTCATATTGAGGCAACAGACCCTTTCAACACTTCGCTTTGCTTTGATATGCAGTCTTGTCTCTTCCTTCTCCCTCTTTTCTTCAGGAGTTATATTGCCGGAAAGGGTGATGATTTTCACAGCAAATAAAGAGGCCTTCTCCTGGCTTTATTGTCTTCAGAAGAAATGCTCTGTGAATTTTATGACCAAGGGGAATGGGGAAGACTACTCCTTTTCTCCACCCCTTCAAATCATGGTTATATTTGCTGATTATAGTGAAGCCGGAATAACCCTGTTGAATTTTAACTTCTTTTCAAAGATTACCTTCTAAGCCTTCAGTTTACAAGGAACCTGAATATCTATACTATTGTTAAACATTATAACTATCACTTAGAGCAAATATTTCAAAGCCAACAATTTGTACCTTGAAAAACAAGTAAACTTAGTTTGGTGATTGTTTCTGTCCTGCAAATTTAGGCAGGAAAGCTTTGTACACTAGAAGTCCAAGTGGCATAGGATTTGGGAAAACAGCCTTAATTACGCATATTTCAAAACGTCTTAAGCTACATCTACCTCCAGCCTTCAGCTAAAAATATCGCAGTTTCTATCCTCAGTGTTGGTCCAAAATGAAAGAGAACAGGAAAAAATATTCCTTCATCTATTTCTGTCCTTTTTTCCTCTGCTAAGATGAAAGAGTCTGACATTTGTTTAGGGCTTGTAAATTCCAAACCAATTGGCTTGTGTTTCTGAATGTGAAAGGGGTTCTTGATAAGATCTCCTTGTCGCTCCTTTGTGTGGCGTGTGCTTCATCTTAACACCTCAATGGATTTTAGGGAACCACTTTAAAGGAGTCTTTGTCCTACAGTTTGTCCCAGAAAACTCACATCAAAAAAAAACTGGGAAGATCAGAAGGAAAAGGAAAACTATCTAGTTGGCTGCTGGAAGTGCAAAGGAGAACAAATAAGTTGAAAAGTGATCTCTCTGTATTATTATTACATGAAGAAATGTTTTTAAAAGTCTATGAAAAGAAAGATATCTTCTAAACATCAAATAATGCTTCTCTTAACAGTATTTATCCAATATATATAAGAATATTTCTTTTATACATTAGAGAGAGGATGATAATGAAATCCTTTTACAAGTATTTTATTGCCTCATCTTACAAATTGCCAAGTGCCTTCAACTCGAAAGGGAAGCTCAGCACACAGAGCACCCCCAGGAACACCTCTGCAGGCACTCACCATCTTGCAAGACTGGACCCTTTTGAAAAAATAAATTCAAAGTATTTCTGAACTTATAAGCATGTCCTATGGCCACATAAGAAAGCGAAAACTTTTCTAGTAGGACATTTCTTTGCGTTAGAGAGGTGACCTTTAAAAATTCAAATAAAGAATTAGGACATGGTACAACTAAACAAGTTCTGACTGAACTTCAGTCTTGAAATCTTGTGTATTTATGGCCACATATCCATGGAACTCAATGCAATGAGCTCTGAAATGGAACCCCTTTGAGATCAAATACAGCCAGCACCAATTATGTACTGCTGTGAATTATTTAAGATGCTTCAGGGTATTTTTCACTGAAGAGCTTTACATTTAAATGTATGTTTACACGGAAAGGGAGATAAGGAGGGACAGACAGTTATGATAACCAATACTCACTCACTCATTTACCCTGCACCTCATATTCCTTCTCTGTAACACAGAAAACAATCCCATGCAAGTACTCTGTAGTTTAACTAATGTCTGTAAAATGTTTGAGATGTCTGAAAGTAAGATGCTATAGAAAATCAAATTCAACATGTTAATAATATTTCTTTCTTAAACAGGTAAAACAAGAACAAAAGAAAAGTACCGAGTTGTTTACACAGATCATCAGAGACTAGAATTAGAGAAGGAATTTCACTGCAACAGATACATTACAATAAGGAGAAAGTCAGAACTTGCAACAAACCTGGGACTATCTGAAAGACAGGTACACAGAGACTCTCCATCATTCCTACGCACCCCTTCACCAGACACCGCTACTGCCAGGGGACGTGAGTCACGTCCTGTATCCACGAGTAGTGCGAAGGCAACCATGATGTAGTTTCCGAATATATTTGGCACAAAGAGAATAAACTACACAAATACAAATTAATAAATAGGCTAATTTGACAGAAACCTCCAATTATGGGTAACTAAACATTAGGAATTCATTTATATTAGAAAAAGTACTTTTTTTATGTGCATAACAGGTTGCTAAACAGCTAGAATTTAAACAGTTCATATTAACGTGATCTTAGCGATGTTCTCAATAGTTCTGACACTCATCATTTTATTTTTTCTGACAATCACACAAAATGGTGGCCAGAAAAAATCCAAAGTAGTGGACATATTTCAGCTGTAAGCCAGGAAAATGAAAACTCAGCATTCAAAGAGCAATCAAACAAGATATCTATGTATTTTTTGTTACAAATTTTTGCTATTATGTTCACAGGTACTTCACTTATAGTAGTAGTTCACATCCACTATATACAGGATGCTTTAGACTACAAAATTTGTTGCCAAATATTTATGCCTATTATATGTATGTATGTATCCAAGAATATCCACTCAGGAAATTTTCAAGTGCATATTTAGACCCATTGCTTCTTTGGAAAGCAGCTCTGCATTCATTCACATCAAGAACATATTTAAGCTCTGTCCTGAATAAAGAGCCTCCTGAGCAGGGAGGGGCCCAGGTATCTTAGCTGGAATTCAGAACAAAGAATTTCCTAAAATCACTGTGTTGGAGACCACACTTACGAAGCACAGTTCTGCAGTCTGCAAATATAGTACCTATTGAATCCAGCACTCCTTATACAAAAGAATTTCAATGGTTCTGCTACAGTTGGAGGATAAGGGAAGATTTGGCGATACTGAATAAGGCATCTCATACCTTAGCAACCAGATTTATTGCCCCCAGGTAAATTTAAACAAGAGATCTTTCTTCTAAGAATTGTACAAACTTGTTCTTTCTGAATACACACATTCAGTTCTCCAAAATACTCTCCTCTTTCAGGGGCCTCCTCTGCTTCTGCATTGAGTCTGAACAAGAATATGGAATAGAGAGGGATCACGTGAGGCTGGAAGTGGAAGGGTGCATAGCTAAGCAATTGTATTTTAGGATCATGCACTGCATTTTTTATAAACATATTGTAGTGCAGGGATGTTTAATCCCAGACCCAAATAGTACATAGATTACACTCCACAGACTGTAAGTGGCCCTAGAAAGTAACTAAAAAAAAAATTAATCTATCACTGATGGGCTAAAGTTTACTATGCAGTAGGATATAGCTGCATTGGCAAATTTTCAGAGAACTGCAATTATGAAAGATTCAAAACTTCCACCTTAATGTTTTGCAAGCTGGCTCATTTAGGACACAGACATGCCTGAAGTAACTGCATTAAAATCAGCAGTTTGCTTTTACGTAGCTGTTGCTCTTAAAGCCATCCAATTTTTGACTGCTAAATTTCCTTCAAGTATAATGTAGACAAAATAGATAATCTATCTGCATTTCTACAGGCCTCATGACAGACAAAGCTAAATGCTTCTTACTGTCATTACCAGTAAAGTAATAAAAATAACTTGAAAATAACAATGAGATTTTTCATACAAAGCAATGATATTACTTTCTATATCATATTGCATTCAACACACCTAAAGGATGTAACAAAAACTGTAAAGTAAGAACACAAAAAAATAATTATAAGGAAAACACAAATGGCGTTTTCTACTTGTTCCCACTTTCACATAGGGAAAGAAAATATAGATACTTGAACTAAAAGTAGGTTTCAAACAGACAGGAGTCTCTACATAAGCACAGTTAGCCTGGGAAATTCATTGTCATTAAGTAATGCTGATATACCTACTTATACACAACAGTATATAGGTATTTGCAAAATACATATATAAATATACAGTCCAGTAACAAAAAAAAATTGAAAACTTCCAAAATACATAAGAATATATGTACACACAAAAATCATTCACAACATAAATGAGAAAAAGAACTCTCACTACTTGTGTTCAAACTAATCTGTAACATAGTTGATAAAGAAATCCAAAATTATTCCATAATTGCATCTTCCTAAAGTAGGACACACACCACTGCCAAAGCTTAGATGATGAACTAGGTGGACCCTGAGTTTAAGTTGACTCCTATGTTCCTGAACATAACACAGCAAGTTCCCTTTACACCAGGTGCAAGAAAAGAAAGCAATTTTCTATTGATTATATAGCAGAAAAAATACAGAGTAACTAAAAAATTATTTGGTGCACAAATCCAGAGTTTTGTTTTGTGGTTTTGTTTTGTTTTTTTGTTATTGTTCTCTGGGGTTTATATTTTTGTGGGTTTTTTTCTTGTTTGTTTGGGGATTTTTTGTCTGTTTTGGTTTTTTATGTATTTTTTAACATATCTATATTTGTATTGCTATTATTAGTGTAAAAAGTTGACGACTACTTTGAATTAATCAGATATCATTCATAAAACTGCAGGTGAAAATCTGGTTCCAGAATCGCCGAGCGAAAGAAAGAAAAATGATCAAGAAGAAAATATCTCAGTTTGACGGCAGCGGGGGCTCAGCGCAGAGTGACTCTGGTTCACTCAGTCCAAACGAAATATCTAGTTCTCTGTTCCCACCACCCCATGGAATAAATGGATTACAGCCTAATGACATTCATCAAGTCATAGTTTCAGAATGAACAGAGATTTTTTTTTTTAAAAAAAGGAAAAAAGAAAAAGCAAGAATGGACTTTCCCACCCTTTCTTGAAAACTCAACTTTGCAAAGGACCGCTCTCTTTTAACTGTCGTCAGAGAGCTGATTTCTAAGTACAGGATCTGGGACTGTTATCAATATATTTTAATTATTGTAGAAATCTCAGGGAACTTGCACTGCTACGATTCATCACTCAAAGTCTTTGAGTAGGAGGTAATTTGCTTCAGACATAGACACAACAAATGATACAACTGAAGATTCAAGTAAATGTAGTTCTAGTCTGATCATATATATACACACAGAGAAAACTAAGCGATCTGATTATAAAATAGAGTACTGTTGCATAAAATATATGATGCTGGGTGTATTTGGTTTGTTACATTTTATATAACTAGAGTAAATCGTAGATGTTAATAAATATTCACACTTAAGTGTACTGAAAAGAATGCTACTTTTTGAAAGTAAGAAAAACATTTAAAACACTTTAAAACACTCAAGAAACGTAACAATGTTGCTAAACCAACATATTACATTTAATTAAATAAAACGACTCTTCTTTGCTCTATGTAATTGTGTTGAAGCATGCCAATCTCCTAAGCAATAGTTACAGATATCTAATATCATACCCAACCTGGCGAGATTTGTTCAATTGTAAGAAATGCAGCAATTTGTCATGCACATGAGAAAATACCAAACATTTTGGGAAGATACAAGCATTACTGCAATCTTCAAGGAATGCACATATTACTGCTCAAAAATATGAGCACAAGTGTAATGGAAAGAGAACTGTTACTATCAGCAAAACACTAAAAAGCAAATCAATACTTTATTTAGTGTCTCTAAACCTCTTAAGTGAAATAGTAGCAGTCTTGGGCCACTGATTTTACACACAACACTTATTTTGGGCTAAAGGCAAGAAATATCCCCAAACAGCTGACATCGTATTTCAAAGCTGTTACCAAGCAATTTAGCATTCACAAAAAGCAAACATTTAACAAAATAAGTGTTCACTCCATGTGCACTCCTGAAAGAGCACAAATTCAGGATAAATATGTTCGCAGTGTAGTTGGCTTTAATTGTTGGTCCGTGTTGGCAGGTAAGAAGTAGCAATGTTATGTAGATGGCAACTGATGAGTCTGGAAAAAGCAGAAAGAGAACCCAAAGCACTAAAAAAATCCCCAAGCCCCTTCGGTAGTAATATTCTTTGGAATTTCATATGAGCTTTTGATACCATACAAGTAAGTGCTCTATTGGAAAAATTTAATATTACTGAAAAGGTCATCAGGAGCAAAGGTAATAAAAAGGAAAAACAGAAGAAAAAAAAAACAGAAAACATCATTGTCTCTCATATGAAAAGTCATGCATCACTTATTTCATCAACTCTTGGTCTCAGAAACAGCACATCAAATTCTGCTTTTCTTAGTGTCAATGAGCATTAATATTGCACTGAACAACATAGACAGAGCTTGTCAAAGCATTCATTATCTGGATTCAATAAATTAGATAACTTAAATTTGAAGATGTGCTTCACTGTTTCCCAATTATTCAAATATAACTGGTTAGAGTCCCTCCATGAAAATAATTCTATTAGTCTTCAAAAATAAATACTAAATTATATAATTGTAGACATAAATGTCTTAAGGAAGACATTCTTCCTAAACTAGGAAGAAAATCTGTAACACAGGATAAGATCTTACTGATTGTAAGCATTTTGTGGGTAGTTCTCCAATATATTTCTAATAATCTCCTATTCATATGATTAAAATAAATGGGCATATCTTAATGCAAACAAACTGTAAACAAAAAAATCTGGTGTACATAAATACACATAAAATTCAGCCCTATGAGAAACTGAGACTACATCTTCACAGTTTTAATTCAGGATCTTCTAAAACTGCTCACTGATATTATAGTGTTATGTGATTGCATGGACATTTTAGAAGACAGAGCAGCATGCTATAGAACACGCACACAAAGAGATCTCTTTATATTAATAGAAGTATACGTGCTAGCAGACAGAGACACATACATGCTGCTCTGCTCTGCTTTTCACTCAAAAAAAAATCCATCCATTTGCTCTATAACAGATTTGGGAGAGAAGGTTTTCCCAGTTCCACCAGCCCTTCTACCTGTGTTGTCCTTTTATACATGAAGGATGTAGAAGATAAAATAATTTCCCAAGAAACTCCTGAAGAAAGAAGCCGTAATACTTTAGACATACAAGAAAAAAGGGAAGAGGACCTTTACCTTGTAACCCAAATCTCAAATCATCAGAAGGAAGAGCAGGCAATGGCTTCTGTGAAGGTTATCAGTGATACAGAAATGGAGAGTGAGAGAAAGCTTTTTTCTAATTTCCTGATTTTTTTTCTGTGATCAGTTCTCAAAGTCAACGTAGAAGACTGGCAAGCAAAGAGCTATAACATACAACACATCATTCATTAGATTTGCATACTAGAAATGCATGGCTTGGCTTAACATTTCTCTTTCCTTGTAATTTATGTCAAAATCGAAATAAAAAACACAGTTATTTACCAGGTTCATATTCAAAATTATCATCTTGCAGTTTCTAAACAAGCTCCAGTCTATCTTTTTGAATCGCCAGTCAGGAAACACCACGCTGTTCCGACAAACCAGGCAGAAAAGCCACTGCAGCCATTGATTGTACTTCAGAACAACCACTGTTCATAAAGGAAACATTTTAAATGAGACTATTTTAGATGCCAAATTGCAGTTTGAATGGGATAAAAAGCACCTCCTATGAAATGTTTAAAATCCGTCTTGTCAGTAAAAAGTGTTTTCCTTTTTCATGATCTTCACCCTGAATTTTTTCTATCAGGTCTATTTTAAATGTATTCAAACCATATATTAATAAATATTTGGGAGAGACAGTCTCTTTTGTGCACTAGATAATGACCTCTAAGCCTAAAAACTGTATCAGATTATCTTCTCTGGCTACAGCTAAGTCAAATAAGAAGTTATTCCCCTTGTACTGTGCATATCTACCCCCCATCTAGATCATAATGTCCCTTTAAACCTAAGTATAGTAGCACAGCTGTTTCTCAAAATAATCTGAGTAAAAAAAAAACACCTAAATTATTTTATACTAATTGGGATCATTTTTAGTAAACTTGATTAGAGAGCAATTAAGTATGCAGTCATATTACCAGACCAGGAGGAGGGTAAGCTGTAAGGAGGGGGAAATGGCAAGCAGCTGAAAAGAAATTCTTACTCCATCTCTGACAGGGTTTGGACACTGTATCTGACTGTAGCCTACGCCATTTTTTTGCCAGAAAACATCATCCCAAATCAAAATACAATTCAGAACTACATGCTGGCACATTTTAATGACCCACTAAAAACTACACGACAGCCTTACAGGAGCCCATCCTATATTCATGTTCTGCCAAGATCAGCATGGGAAGACGAGGATCAGGATATGCAGTTGGGTGGAGGCAACACAACCATTACCATGTCCCTCCATCGCCAATATTTTCTGGGCAGCTGTGTTTGACTCTTCTACATTGATTATGTAAAAGAAAAGCTTCAGAAGACATGATCCAGCCCTTGTATTTAATTTTTGTATTTATGTGGGTGAGAAGAAACACTAAAGGCTATAAATAACATTTTCCAATATTTATCTTTCCTCCTTTGAAGACTTCTCCAGGGACTTTAATTAGACTCTCCCTTAGCACCATTAGGCAATTAAAATAATAATAAATCAAACATGATCCTTCTCACCCAGTGGGTATTTTCCCCAAGCTCTCTCAGTTTCCTGTGTTTTTCACTTTATGTAAATAGAAAACCATCACACTGTTTAAATTCAGCTGTTTGATTGGTATTTCGAGTTTGCAAAGAAAGCAGTGAGCCACTTTAACACCATGCTGATATCAAAAGAAATTTCTGCATCACACAACTGTCTGATTCCAGCAGCCAGCAAATCCCTTCTGACATTTATTTGAATCACCTTTATTCTTATGAGAATACTGTAGAGGTGCCAGAGCTTTGGGAACAATTGCCTTTCTCAGTCCCGCTATCTATAAATACTTAATCAAAAAGGAACACTTTACCACAAACTGTTCATGCCGCAACTCAAAGTAGCAGCACAGTGATTTGGCTTCATTAACTAACTTCTAAATATTGATTTGTAGGAGAAAAGGAAGGAAATTACAGATTTATGTGTAGTTACAGTAATGACAGGTAGTTTAGAGTAGAAATTGGAAAGGACCTTATTACAAGATATTTAGAAAAATCACAAGAAGAGAGTATAACTTAAACCCCTAATTGGCTGCTTGTAGTAGTAATACAGGTCAAATAAAAACCTGGACCAGAAACTTGACAACCCCTTGTAACTAAGATTACTTTTGAAAATTGATCTACCTCTACATCAGGCATTTTCAGTATAAACAGCACAGAGCCGCATACCCCTGCACAAAGCCAAAAACCTTCTAGACATTACAAAATACTTGTATCACAAAAATAGTTTCATTGAGCCTCTCGCATCACTCTTGACTTGCCCTACTTCAACAAATGAACATATCCAAATTTGCCTAATGAGTTATACATTTCTATTTCTAAACAAAGGATATGAACTTGCAACGAGATGCTGGATGCACCTGGAAAGGGAAAAAGAATCCTGCTAAATGCAACAACCAAACCCAGAGAAATTACCGGGGTCTTTTTCTCAAGATAAATTCCACAATATTAAAGAGGATCACCTATACATTGGCTACAGTTCCCAGTCAAAAATTAGGCCTTCATTTCCCAAAGAGGAAACTGGTACGTACTGCTAACATTTTGGGAGTTATTTTAAAATAGCCTCAGGTACTTACCAAACAATCTTAAAATGTGTGGTTAATATGATTTTTAAAAGAAAATATTATTTGCATTGAAGGAACAACTTTTATTATTCGATGGATGCGCTAAAGACTAATGACCCTACTGAAATTATCTGCAGCATATGGTACCATGCTGTTTGGGCAGAGGTTTCAAATATGAAACATAGAACACTGCCACCTCAAAAAGAGGTGGGATATAGAACAGCGGGCCAGGAAAAATCTCAACATCTCGCATGGTTGTTTTCTACAGGTTGCAGGATTCCTCTCTGAAAGCCGTTATCGATACCTGTATTCTGGCAGCCAGTGCAACTTCCCCTGAATGAGGCATAGTTCTGCCTCAATACATTGGCAAGAACACGCACGATTTTAGCAGGATGCATTTGGAATGCTGCCACCTGATAGCTGCAGCTCTGAAAGCCAAACAAACACCGCAGCAGTAACCAGAGCACCAACAAACACATCTTCCCCAGCTCACTGTATGGCTGAACTAAGAGCCAACAAGAACACAGTGAGGATGAGGAGGAGGGAAAACAAATTCAGACACATACCTCAAAAAAGAGCCTTGAATTTTCAGTGTTTGACACAATTTCAACCCGAGCGATGCAGCCGTGCAGGCCTCCCAAATTTCATTATGCATCAGATGCTATTAAAGGGAAGAGTCCAGCCTCTTAAGGTTTCTCCCCACTAAAGCCATACCTGTTATTCATGGAATAACTTCAAACAGATTAATTTGTCAACTTGGGAAAAGAGTTTGTATTAGTGGGAAAATAATACTTCAGCAGTATTTTGGAATTCCAAAATGGCTAAAAACACTTTAATTCAAATCTGGGCAGAGCTTTTCAGTAGTGCAGAGCTGTTCATGACACCTCATGAACACCTCTGTTCTGACACCTCATTACTAACCACTACCTCCTACCAGCTGATTTCTTCTACAAGTTTATTTCAATCTTTCCAGAACTTTTCACACTAGGAACTGAAGAAACATACTAACCAGGCAAAAAAAAAAAAAAATCACCCCAACACAAAACTCTCAGGAGCTTGTATTCTGAACTCTCTCACTTTCAAAAAGGAATCAGTAATCTCAGCTTGTATAAATTGACTCAGGAAGGGGGGACCCTACAGGTGAGGTCCAATATTGTTTACTCTGTTCACTCTTTTTGAAAAAGAGAATACTTCTCCTGTATTAAAACTAGAGGCATTCGCATCTCCAGCGAGGCCCTGAAGTTCTGAATCTCCTCCACTTCTTGAGCTGATGTTGATCATGAAACTTGATGGTTCATCCATCAGCCTTAAAAAAGATTTTCCAAACTCCGAGAGTATATTCCTGTTATCCAACCACTTCTTCCTTTGTTTAAACACATTAAGTATCTGAAATGAGCGAATTATGACAGCCAACGTGATGTCTCTTGTTGTGTATTCTTCCTTCTGAATAATGACTGTGTGGTGGAGATTTACATGGAACAAAGAAGAAAAAAATATACTGGAAGAAGACTCAGTATCTCTCAGGCCCACATTAGCATTCAGCTTCCATGTCCTCTCAGCAGTGCTCTTATTTAATACTGTGCTTTCGTTTAACTCCTGTCTTTTTTGCACTCTCTTTCCATGTTTCATGCTCTATATAAAACCACTTCTTATTCCAAGGAAGGAAGTGATTTGGGTGGATAAACATTGCCAGAAACCATCATCTCTCCACAAATCATTCAGGTTTTATGACATAATCGTTTCCTCTAATAAATGGCATCCTAAAAAAATACTGAAAAAGAGGCATCAAAATACTTCTTCCTGTGAAATTATAAAGTTGGATAAATCTTACTGAAAAAAATCCCTGTAGCATTTACATCTGAAACTCAACACCAATTCTTCAAATACAGATATGGGTTACAAAAGGTGTTTTTCTAAAACGGTCTATTTTTACTCCAGATAGTCATCATTCCCGCTGAGAGCACCATCAAAAAAAAAAAAAAAGTCTACTGAAACTACAGCTGAACTTGGACTTCAACATATTAATTAAAAAGCATAAGATATTAAATATGAAGCTAGTATAGCAAAGTATCTCTTTCAATTAAAGAGATTTCCTTTCTTGGTTTGCTAATACCTCAGATACTCATTATAAAGAGGTCACGCAGTATATTATGCTAAAACTCTACACTTCCTCATTTTACGCTTCAATTCAGCAAATTATTTTACCACCTCTTTGAGCAGCTAACAGCACTCATACCTCAATTTCAGCAAATGCTCACTTCTGTCCATTTAAATGCCTGTAACATTAGCTTATTCATTAAATTAGAACACAAGTTGCATTAAAATGTAGGGCTTTTCAATTAAACATGCACGATACCGCTGCTGGATCTCTCACTGTTTGCCACACCCATCCCTCCCACCTGTACCTATCTCATCATTGTCATATCTAATGTTAAAGTTGTGAACCCTTGCAGACAAGTACCTGGTTTCCTTATTTCACTTTATAGTACACATCCTCCTTGCCTCTTGTTTTGTTTCGTCCTTCTAAAATGTTCACCCGTTTTTTATTTGGACAAAACTGAACAGACGTGAGGAACAGGAATCAGACTTGGCTTTACAGCATCCAAGGGGGGTTCTAAGCGCTCTAAAAAAATCTAGCATAAATATTCTTACAGGGCTTGATCCACATCCTGAGTCAGTGCAGAGGCACTTAGCCCAGTGAAAGCTGGATCGTGTCAGTAGGGCACAGTGTCGTGACCACGTGAAATCCCTCACAAATTGCCTCTTTCGCTCTCATTCATTCACCTAAGCAGGCTGTGGACTGCTCCTCGGCCACCTGTAACTGTTCCCATGCTTTACCTTTGTCCCTTATGTATCTAAGTGTTTTGCAGAGCAAGATGCATACATTGTCAGACAAGGGTGAAATAGGGTTAACTCCCTCACCCTCCCTAGCTCTGTGCAGCACGGAGCCAGTTTTGCCAGAAGACAGCGAGACATCTCAGTGGCAAACTTTGTCATCCTCATATTCCAAATAATTTATAATCACGTTGAACAGCACTTACAGCTCCTCGACTTCATCAGTAATCTTTCCCTGATATGAGGCTTGTCTTTGTCACTATCTTGTGTTCTCTATCATTTAGCTGCTCATTAAGCTATCTTCCATCTCCAAACAGCTTAGTTGCAGCAGTGAGACATTTTTATGGAAAACTGTTCTGAAATCCAAATACTTTGTATCGATGGAACCATCACCAGTGTCATTTTAGTTTTATAAAAACATACACACACAAAAGCACAAAAACTTTAGCAAATAGGGACAGGATTTCTCAATTCATAAGGTTACAGAGATGCTGTTATAACTAGTCAAGAAATCTTCATTATTTCTTTCAATGCCAAGAAATCCTTGCTACTGACGTACTCAGAATTCCATTAACAGGAATATTACAGGGACATGGGCTGGATGAAATAGTGATGATAATCAAGAAGTACAGGCACTGATAGTTAGTTAAACACAGAAAAAGATAGCAACTATCTCCATAAACATGCCTTAATCTAATTATTTAAGACAACATTTTTCACATGTATCTGGGTAAGAGTTGGAAACCCTACCTATGGCCCTCTATTCAAATTATTCCTTTGAGTAGAGAAGCACCTGTAAAGACTGTTCACTTGCTAGCTTAAAATATTCTAAGAAATAGAAATACACCGGCAAGGTTTATAAAAATCAGTGGTCATACAAAGTGTTGAGAAAACAATGTGATGTATCACTGTGAAGAAGATAAAGCAATTACGTTTTCCCTATTTTATTTAGCATTCTGCAGGGACAGTGCTAGAAAACACTTCCATAATAAACTAAAGAACGTGTTCCATGGATTGCTCCGAAATAGTCCCGGAGCTGTCTGACTTCTGCTCAGCAACAGCACACAGCCTTGAGCCCAAAAACTTGCATTTAGCTCTTGCTCATAGGCAATGCTGGCCAAAAGGACACCAGATTACATACCCTGTGGTTATATTTTAAATGTAAGTACCTTTCTCATGGACGGTTCACCAAAGCTGCCAAGAACTAAGATAATCTCAACTACATTAAAGCTAATAACGCAAACGCATGGCATCAGACCTATCAATTCTTAAAGTGTTCTCCGTTAAAAGTTTTATGTTAATGACTTTCTCATTAGGTAAAGCAGCCATCCTGTATTTAACTGAGAGTAAAATAAAGGCCAGTACCTTATTAGTAACCCCATATATAGCTTTATTTCAGTGGTTTCAAGACTTTCTTTCCATGGGTTATGAATGGCAATCACGTATATACAACAGAAGATGAGTGGAAAAAATATTAGATCCTCAATTATAGATTTTTGCTTTTTTTGACATATTTCCAAATCGGATGTCTTTTTAATATTTAGTGATGACAGTGAGACGTGTTCCATCCCAGACTTACCTTCTCTGCACTTTATCCACAATATTCACCACTAAACAAAAATTTTTTATTTTTATTTTTTACAAATAAGTGAGAACATAGAACATGTATTTTAATTTCATTCTATAACATCTCCCTTAGTTATGATTTTTTTTCTCAAGTCGTGAAGAGTGGGATTTACCTGCAACTCCATGTAAAATGGATAACGTGCTGAAGTAGAGTATGCAGCAGTGATAAAACTGTAGCTTGTACAATTTTGCTTTCGCAAGTAGCAAAAATTTTCATAATCAAGCCAGCCACATTTTGCTGCTGTCTAGAAAGCCCTGAAAAACAGCAAAGATGATTTTTGAGTGAAGTCTTTTCCTAAGAACAGCAGACAGGGATGGAGACTCACTCTTCCTCTTTTAGGTGGAGATGAGCTACCTTCCTTACAGTAGCTTCGGGTCAGGAATTCAGAACTGGCCACACACCAGAGCCAACACAACACTTTGTGGTAGCTATAACACTATTAAAAAAACCCAAACAACCCACGGACAGTCTCAGAATTTTATTTCTGATTCCTATTTTGCAATTAGGAACGCCAACACTTCTTGGGCTTACTTTCCACTTGCAGTAGGTGACTAATAAAGTGCTTAAACTCACCTCAAGAATAATTTACACCTGTGTGCGGGGGGAGGGGGCATTCCCCTGAGGGGGCATTCCTCTGCTCTCGACTAAGTTCTGAGAGATTTTTCTTCCCCAATTTCGGTATTCCTCCTATGTGGATTTTCTGCCCTGTCACCACCCCATTGCCCTGCACAGAAATCAACGCAACTCAGTTTCCAAACCGCTCAACAAACTCCTGGACAAGCAGCTCAAAGCCTGGGAAAAATTCGACCCCCTCCTCCCTCACCGGTGAGGGCGCGGTGAGTGGCGCCGAGTGAAACCTCAGCAAGCAAACTAAAATTGACTAAAAATGAGAGGGGAAGAAGGGAAAACATCTACCCGCCTGTTTCTATTAAAAACCTCACAGAAACACACCTGGAAAAGGGGGAAAACCGCGAGGAGCACCACCCGCCTCGCCGACAGGCGGGCGGGAAGCCCCCTCCTCCCCTCAGCAGCCTCGGGAAGCGGGAGGGGAGGGGGGGCGGTGAGGAGCCACACCACCAACCGCCGTGCGGCGGGAAGGGGGGGCGCGCACACCTGAGGCGGGGTGTCAGCGGGGCCGGTGGCAATTCCTTCCCCTCCCCGAGGGCACAGCCTCCGGGGAGACGGCGACATGGGACGCACACGTCCCCTCAACGGGCGGGGAAGGCTGAGGGGCTGGGCTCCCCTCAGGGCTCCCACAGGCGCGCGCACACGCCGCCTGGGCGCCCACTGCGCATGCGCGCCGGCCTCCCGCCGCCGCCGGCTGGCGGCGGCGGGAGGCCGGCGCGCATGCGCAGTGGGCGCCCAGGCGGCGCGGGGGGAGGGCTTGAGATGAGCGTACTACTCCCCAATATGGCGGACTTCGACACGATCTATGAGCTGGAGGAGGAGGAAGAAGAGGAGGAGGAGTCCGAACCGGTGGTACGGAGCCAGGAGCTGCCCCGGCCCCGCGATGCGCCGGATCCCGTAGCGGTACGGGGCGCCGGGCACATCACCGTGTAAGGAGTTGGGGGGGGGGGGGGGAGGAGGAGGCTGGTGGTGGGCAGGAGGCAGCGTGACAGGCCGGTGTGGCGGGGCGGGGGCGGTGGAGGCCCGGTGGCAGCACCGTGCTGTCCGGGGGGTAGGGTGGCCCCGCTGGCGGTGTCGAGAGGGACACCGGGAGGGGGTAAGGACATCGGGAGGACTGAGCCCCGTCCTTTTTTGCCCTCAGACTCCCTTTCCCCGCTGAGGCAGCTGCCCGCCTCACCTCGATCTGCAGCTCTGCTTCCTTCCCCCCCCCATCCCCCTGTTTTGTGAGAGGAATTTTGCTTTTAAGGTCTTAAAACGAGGAAACTTCGTGTTTTCCAGTAGCTCCAGGCAAGCCAAAGTCATGAATGAAACACTGAAGTTCCACTGGCTGCTTGGTGCAGGTGCAGCAGCTCATCATCCCTGACAGCCCTGGTCGCGCTTCTATTTCCCAACAACAATCTGTTAGATTAAAAAGTAAAGGCCACACGGTGCGAGGACGGGCAGCCTGTTCAAAGGGATTCCCTGTCACCCTCCTCTGCCTCAGCGGAGCCCCCACCCTGCACTGCAGAGGAGGCACATGGCTGTGCTGGAGTTCATCTGCTCCAAACTAAGTTGTGAGTTTGGTTTAGGTTAAGTGTTTTTGTCATTAGAACAGAACATGAGCCAGAATGTTTGCTACTCGTTTAAACAGTTGGAACAGAAGATGAGCAAACAGTGTGGCCTTATGTGTAATGTTTACTTGTAGGGATTTTCTTAATATTCCTAGACCTGCAAGTGGAGGAATTAATATAACAAAGTACATCCATAACAAGTTGTTGGTTGTTACATTGATTTGCATGGCAGGGAGGGAGGTATTGAAATTCTCATGTCGCAGAGATCCATCAAGCTTGTGTTGCTTTGAGTCTGTGGATTGCACAAAAGAATGCCCATTTCTCCCTGTAAATAGGTGCAGTGTGATCTAGATATCTGCAGCACAAACACTGGGTGGGGAAATTCCGTCTTATCCTAAGAGAACTAATGTTGGATTTGATACCGTGTCCCTCATGTAGGTCTAAATCGGGTGCCAGTGGGTAGTTGCTCTGCTGCACCGCAGTGTACTTGCTCGTGTTGGTGGAATTTCTTTCAGTCCTGAGCCCAAATAGCATGTGGCCTGACTGAAGGAGGGATATAACACAGGCAAAACTATCAGAATACCACATACCCATCTTATTAGTTATCTGGTTTTAAGCACTGAACTGGAAAAAGTGTTACACGCTTTCTTGCTTTGTCTGCTGTGATGCTTTTTGTGTATTAGTGATGTTCCTTAAAGTTCCTTCTTGGCTCCAGCATCTTTTGGGGATGGGCAGGAGCATCTCCAAGAACCCTGTCAACTAGTGAAGTCTACATCAAAAGAAAGCAATACTTGTAAGTGATGTGGAAACCATGAGCTGGTGTACATGCCCTTCTAACTACCTGAACTGAATTCCCATCCACCTTATTTTCTCTTCTTCCCACTCCTCCTAGCTTTCTTCCTGTAACAAGTATACCTGCCTGAAGGGTAGAAGGCAACTTTTATCAGTTCATGATTTATTAATATAAGGAGATTTAAAAATAGAAAGTTAGTGGATCTTATCAATAAAATGCAAATAAACCCTAGACACTGTAGTATGTAATCCTAATCTCTTTATTAAATGGGAAATATTTTGCTACCTAAAGAGTTTCTGGTTAGTATGTGTCAGCTCTGAAATTGTGTCACTTTTTGATCACACAGATGCTGCTGCTTTTGAAATCAGTTGGCTTCAGAAGCAGCCTCCTCTAGTTACTGAAGTGGGATACGTCATCGAGTAAAACTTGTGTTTGTTTTCTGAACCTGTCTGGAACATCGCTGATAAAAATTTCTGTCCTGACAAGTCAGACACTCTATTAAAAAGAAAACCGGTTATTTTTAAAAAGCCATTGTTTTCCTTGGATTTTTGTTTCAGATGCCTTCTGTTCCTCATCCGACACTGGCCTTCTTGGATACTTTTGGTGTGTAGAGAAGGGATAATTCTCTAATTCCAGGTTCATCTTCTGGTCCAGCTTTTCATGTACAGTAAATCTCCCAAGTTAGTAGGTTCAAACTATGCATTAGTTTGTTGCATGAGAGTTTTTATTCTGATGACCTTGTCAGTGAGCTGCTGACCCTAACAGAGTTCTACTGCAGTATCCAACAGTACTAAATATAAAGTCCAGGAATCTTCTGAGGGTTTTTAGCAGGATCTTGCTTTTTCCACTGGCTGTTTTGCTAACCCTTTTACCCCTGTGCATGATAAGAGTGATCATGTAAAGTGTATTTGTTTTATTTTACTCGCAGAGAGAGAATGTATGTGAAAACGGTTAGCAAAATTTATGCTCATCTAGTTCAATGCTCTTTCGCTCTAGAAGATTCTTACTTTGAAAAAATTAGCTATCAGTCATATTTATTGTTTTCAAAAAGCTCTTGAATTTTAGCGGAGAAATTACTAAGATCTAGTAAATGCCTTTTCTTTGCTTCTGAAATTCCATTTTAATGAGTTATAAACTCATTGTTTGCTGTTTCTTTCATAGTCAGTGTGACTCTGGTTGCTGTATCCAAATATCTCAACATAAACATTTTTAGTGAAGACTGAGTCATATGCCTCCCAAAGCAATGGCAATAACTTTCAAAACCAGAGCAGTAAACAAACTCTAACTTGGTTATAAGTCTTTATTTATTGGATATAATTTTTCTGTATCATTAAGTCCATGTGGACGGGTACTAATGAGGTAACTAAGGGCATGTTTTTGCCCTTAGTATTAAGCTTGTGATTCCTGGTTAAGTTTACAGACCCCGTAGTTTTGGATACAAGTTAACTTTTGTTATTCCATTATATTTTCCATAGGAGCATCACAGGGACCCACAATCCAGGTGCTAATGAAAAGCACATTGTCATCAACTGGGGAAGGCAGGGAAGAGCCAGGTGCCCTCAGTTGTGATAAGATGACATTTGATTATTGTCTGGTACTACTCCATCTTCCGCATATTTAAAATAGCAGTTTCCACATATTTTAAATAGCAAACGAGCTCAGCCTTCCACTAGTTATCAAAAGCTTAGTTTTCCAAAACAGTATCCTTGGGTAAGGATGATCTTTGTTAGTTCTCTTGGCTTGGTAGGAAAAGGTTCTAGACTAGGAAGAGGAATGTTAAGTGTTCAAGGAGATTTCAGTGCAGGGCTCTTGCTGAATGTCTTCTTTATGCTTTACTGCTGGACAAAGCTTAGATGATACCTGAGAAAGAACAGAATGTAGGATCTGAGTTTGTCTGTTCAAGGTAGGTTAAACGTAGCCTGGATTCGGTGTGGGGAAAGGAGCGATGCTGGAAGGAGGTTGGAGAGTCTATTGTAGGAGAGTGGACTAAATGGGTTTAGTTTGTGTAGTCTAGTAAGACTGATTACTATCTATAAATACAGTAGTGGGGTAAACAAGAATGAAGCACTATTTAAGTCAAAAGAAAAAAAAGATAAAGCATCTGTAAATATGTCTGTTCTAGATATGAGAAAGTGTCCTCTAAATCTTCCTCTGGGTACAGGAAACCTCACTTCCTTGTGCTTTGTAAACTAACAGGAAGAATTTTGTAACATCATACCTGTTGCAGGTGGGGTTTGCAACTGATGATTCAGGGTGTTCATTTCAGTCTTTAATGTGAGGGATTTAGGAATACATCGTCTTACGGCTCCCTGTGCGAAGTTGCATTCTGCCCACTTCACAAATGGGGGGAAATGAGATGATGGGACTTGTCTGATGCCATACATTAAAACAGGGATAGGGAGACAGAAGAACTAGAAAGTGAGGTTATCCTACTTGTATTCCGGTGTTGTTGCCTGCAGTAAAGAGTGCCTCGCTTTTGGAGATATTTGTCATCCAGCAAGAAAATTGCAAGCAAAGTATACGGGTGTTTTATCTGAATTTCTAAATGGTAGACTTTGGGCAGCTTTCACTCAGGAGCCAGAGAACTAGACCAGAAATATGTTGCCACCAACTGATTTTTTTAAATGGTTTAAAGGACACGTGCTGCAACTTATTTTACATAGTGATTTTTAAATATACTGAATTTTAGAAGACTTCATAGGCCAAATTATCTACATCATTAGCCTGGTGTAGAAAGTCCAATGAAGTAAGTTACCTCTTAAGCAAGACTTTAGGTCTTAACTTCTTTACATTAAATATTCTAATAATACTTCAGTAATTTTACAAAGTTGCTTGAAGAGCTATAGAACTATATAACATTCTGCTTTAACATTTCTAAAAAAAATAGGTTTGTTTTTTTTTTTAGATTTTGTTCTTGAATTCCCCCCCCAGTCCCCTCCAATAGGAATTTAATGTTTCTGAACTATGTGATAAATAATCATGAGGAAAGTCTGTAGAACTGGTAGAGAAGAGACACTTCAGTAAAACTGTGCTAAAGGCCATCAGTGATGCTGACTAAACATAGTGTTATAATGTAGCATAGTCCTGTCTTTTATATATGTAGTATAGTTAAAACCTTTTCTCTTCCATTAGCCGTTTGCAGGTGTCAGTGTAAAAAAGACACATTTCTGTAACTGAGGTTTCCTGGATGTGTTACAAAAGAATGGAATGTTCTGGCAGCTGATAAGTTTTGGGTTTTAAATATGTTTGATGACATTATCAGGCTTCAAATTTAACGTAATAAAATATATTGTGGTCTTGTATTCTTAATAGATTTCAATCAGAAAGCACTAATTTATTCTTTATGGAAATTGGTGGTGCAGTAGGAATCTAATGAGTCTACGTGACCAGTGAGATCAAAGACACTACCTATGGCTTAGGAAGTTTTTGAACTAGGAATTGTTGAGGGTCAGAAGAGTACGCATTTGCAACTTTTTTTCTTTTGCTGTTTCCTTGGGATCTGCTACGGGCCACTGTAAGAGTCAGTGTTCTGGGTTAGGTGCACCTTTGGCATGATTTAGTGGAATTAGTCTTTTATATGGGTAAACAATTCAGTAAATAATTCTGCATTATTACCCGAGCTTTCCCGTAGTTCACTTATTATATTGTCTTTTATATTTTCTGATTGTTACAACTTTGTGATCAATTCAGGTAGTTTCGTTGCTGATACGCAGAAAAGTTCGTATTCCTCAAAACAAGCTTGTGCCTGTGCTTCATATCATTAGTCTTTTCTGGATTTTTTTAAAGACTGAAAAGACTATCTCATTGCCCTTCAGGCTTCCTTAGAAATAAATATATAGTGTAACAAAAGTTGGAAGATTTCAGCTAAAAAGAAAAGCTACAAAATGTGGAGGCTGACTTGCCAGATTATGGAAGTGTTCTTATATTAGTAACCTTTGTGCTTGCCTGAAATCTTCCTGCTTTTGCTGTTTGGTTTTGGGGCGCTAATTTAACATCATGGCTCTCCAGTTCACTTGACTGTGCAGTAGCCTGTGCTGTGCTGGTGTCCAGTTCACTCACATTCACTGCTAGAAAGTTTCCAGTGAAAATATGTTAAATAAAACAAGCAAATAGGTGGTGATTGGTTGTGGTGCTTAGGATAGTGTAAGAGACAGAGCTGGAGAAACACTTCAATTAAAATCTACTCTTTGGAAGGTTTTTTTAATGTTTTACAAACTAGTGCTCCAATACGCTGCTCTTTACAGAGTCACGGCTCTGACTTAAATTAGCCATTGGAGAACTTGATTGGCCTTCACCAGTGTTGTTGACAAACATTTTAATTAGCTTACTGGGTTTCTAAAGACAGCACAAGTTCTTTTATTATGCTTCTCTGTCTTTTAGGGTTTATTTTACATTTTTGTGTACTTCTAAACAAGTTACATTGCCAAGTTCGGATATCTGAATTATTAGGCTGTGCATATGAGGATCTATGTATTTTATAATGACGAGGGACTGATAACATTTCAGAAATACTAGTGTTTGTCCAAGTCAGCAGTAAGGAGTACTTCAGGTGTCGCTTTGAAAGTAAATACTCTCTCTCCGGAAGGTTTGTTTCTACAGTAAATATTACGATACCAAATGTATTTGTGCTCCTCTTCTTGAAAAAAAAAACAAACAGAAACCTTTGGGTTTCTCAGAGGTAGTTTAGCAGAGCTGATGGTGAACTTGATGTACAGTACGTTTAACTTTACAAACTTACTGTTAAGCTCTGTTCAAACTTAAATGGAGCTGAGAGGCCATTTGTTAAATTACTGAATTGCAAAGGTTAAAGATTTCAATTAAGGCAGAGGGGATGGAAGATCAGAGTTCATGTTCTGCATAAACTTGCAAAAATTGCAAGTTTAGCATCAGGGTGTTGTTAACTTCTTCTAAAAGTCAAGTCAGCCTGCACTGTCAGTGTCCTGCTGGTCTCCAGCACTCGCTTGTTGGAAATTTCAGTTGTTTTGGGAGTTTTGGAGCTCTGGTGACACAGGTTTACAAGCAAAGTCTCGCTCCCTGGAGGTTTCACTGGTCGGAATGAAGACTTCCCTCTTGCTCAAATCCAGGAACACTTCAATGGAGAGTAGTCACAGTGATACCTAAGACTTAATTTTCTTCAAGTTTGTAGTTGTTTTAAACCTGTTGTGTCAGCTCTTACGTGTTTTGCATGAGACAGTTTAACCAAGCCCAAAGCAATTTTTTTAAAACTATATGGTTATAAATTTCTAAGATGATGATGAATGGGTTCCTTGTAACTAGCTTTATCTGTTGCATGTGAATAAATTGCATGAGTAAGAAAAATAGCAATAGAAGGGTTATTGAGTCTAGTAAAACTGAAATTTAATAGCTGGAGATTTTTTTTTGTAAAGAAAGCGAAGACTGAACCTTGCTGCCATCCAATCCTGAAGGAATTTTTGCATTTTTAGTGTCTTGAAGGTATTAAAGTCAGGCAACAAGCTACATTTCTCTGTCTTGTAACTGACCTCATAAGTGAAACGCAAGACCTTATATAAACTTAAGTTGAAAGCTCATGAAATAATGTAAATGTAAGGGCAAAAGAAATGAATAGTTTTCTTTTAAAAAAAAAGTACAAAATATTACATTTTTTTATTAAGGGAAACAAAGTAAGTTAGGTGGAATATATTTTGTTTGTCTCTTTTGTTTTCAAGGTTTGGCTTGAGCAACAAGTTTGATACAGAATTTCCTTCTGTTCTGACAGGGAAGGTAAGTGTGAGATTAAACTGTTCTTTTAACTGGAAAGATGCAGTGGATCCGGTGGGTTCTGTGTTACACGTCCCTGCTCCTGAATCCCCGGGCAGGGCAGCGCTGTGCTGCAGACTGTTTAATTAACTGCCCTGTGTGAACGAGCTGGTTGATGGCCGGTCCCTACAGTGTACTCTGAAACAAGAAAACTTTATTTGCGGTGGTTGCTATCACTGTTGACATTCTAAACACGGAACAGCTCAGCGTGGCATCGTACTGGTTTTGCGCAGACAATCTACATGAGAGCAGGACTCACTTAATCCTGCTTTATAGAAATCTGGAGCTTGTGCTGCCTCCTGTGTGAATTAAATTATTTCAAATACCAGACCTCTGTTTTTAATATGTCTGTCAAGCTTTGAGTTTCTCTGGAAGTTCCATCTGAAGCTTTAAGGAACAAAACATTATAGTGTTACATCTATAAATTAGGTGGGTTTTAGTATATTTTCAGAAATATAATAATAGTTTAGTTCTGAAAGTCAGTGGTGACAAGTCTCTTGCTTTCCTTGGAGTCCTGTCATGTTACTAAATGCAAATTTAATAAATATTCATATGTAGTTACTAAATAATGAAATCTTGTAACAGCATTCTTAGTTATGGCTTTAAATTATTGTCATAATTGTATTTTATTTTTTTTTAGACTTTTAATTCTTGAATTCTTTTTGATTTGTTTTTTTTCTTTGAGCTGTTTCACTCTGGTGTTTTTCTTTTGTTTCATTTGATATTCCTCTTACATCTTTTCCAGAATTTGGGAGGAAAAAATTTATTTGGCTCTTACTGCTTTCTCTAATGTCACACATAGAGCTACCCTGGCTCTGCAGCCTCTTGCAGTAGCTGTTGAGTCATATTGACAATACACTGAAATGCAGCTGGATGGTGTCTCCTGGTTCTGCCAAATCCAACTGGGGTTTTTTCTCCTTCGTTTTCACCCAGAGTATAATGGATAAAATACTTGTGTTGAATTTATCCAGCTTTCACGACAGCGGTACAATTGCAGAGCAGGTTGCTATTTGAAGTTTTTGGTCGTTAAAAGACAGCCTGGGAACTCTGGCCTTGCTTCGGAATCTCACAGAGCTCAAAAGGAACAGTCTTAACTGATTGCAGAGCGTGTGATGTGAGGGCTGGTGACAACACCCTTTGCATCACACTGCCTTCATGTCTAGGGTTTATTCTTTTCTGCAAAGCTCTTTCCAATCACTGAAAAGCCACGGAATACTTTTTGGAAATAGCAGTTCTTATGTTCTCTTAGTCAAGTTGCAGTTTGTTATAAATAAGCTTAGAGAAAATACCTAGCAGGGAATGTTAAATATTAATTTGGTTATATTATTTCATTCTCTCTGTCTCTCTAAAATATGTTTGTGTGCATTAGAAAAACAAAACAAACCCAACTTCCCAAACCTACGCTTTTTAATACGAGCATCAATGCCTGTTGCACTTGCCACTTCATTGTCCTCCTCTTGTTAAATAGACAGTGAACAAAAGTTGAATTTAAAGTTCCGTTGACTGCTTGGGCTTAATTTAGCAAAGAGAGGAAAGAGGAAGTTCTTCTACTTGGTATTTACCCTCCTTGTTCTATAGATCTAATTAGCGACAATGTAAATCACACGAGTGGGGATTTACTGTAGACAGATACGCTGCTTGTGTTGAGAACCTTGCTATCCGGGTATCTTTTCCTCGTGTGTGGATTTGAGAGGGTTTCTGAGTAAGATGATCTTGAAAATAAATTAGTTTCCTTTTGTAAGGGTGGAAAACCCTAATCAAATGAGATAGTGAACACATTTTGCTAACTGCCTGCCACATGCTGCCATAGAAGACATTAAAAACCACAGTTGTGGGTTTTTTGGTTTTTAATACTTTCACAACTTGCAAGAAATAAACAATCTGCTTCTTCCTCTGGTTGGGGCAGTCAATCACCTTTATCCCTATTGAAAATGAAAAGTCAGTTTTTTTCTAGAAAGAAGGTTTTCTTCAAGCACCCTGATAAATAATTCACAATAATAAGCATTCCAGTCAATTGATACACCACTTAAAGATCTTTTACTGTTTGTAAAATACACATTTTTACTTTTTATGAAATTGCAATTTATGAATAGCATAGTGACTGTTTATATTAACAGTTTGTGATTAAAAAGTTTACTGTGAACTTGCATTAGTCCACAGCTGGCATAAGGCAATGTCATACTTCAGCACAGACATTCTGAATACATTAAGTTTAATGGCTTTGTTGTCCGCTGTGAATTGTTATTAATAACACATCCCAGCTGCTAATGGAGTGTAGAAGATGAAACCATTAGGTGGGGTTGATAGATTTCTCTGTGGTGGTGTTTTTCATTTTAATAAATACAGATGAAGATCTAGGTTTTTAAACACAGGATGAAAATCTAGCCAGTGCACAATAAATACCCTAAGTAGATAAAACTATTTGGCTACACCTTTCTCCTAGAAGCAGTAACTCTTTGGATTTATGCCACTCTGTAGCCTTAGGAATTTACTGAAGCTTCCTGACCCTCGCTTTGCCTATCCACATAATGATGATTCTGCTAACTTTCTTGAAAAATCTGAAATCCCCCTCCTTCTTCATCCGTCTCCCCATCTCCTCATTGCCCAGTTTTTACAGAGCCTGGATAGTTATTGTAAGTTAGCCTAGAGCCAAGATGCATGTAGTTACATCTTAAATATTTAATTGAGACATGTTCGTTGCTTTTTTGGGGGGAGGTAACTGTGTGTATTTGAGGATAAAACATAGAGAATAAAACAGTAAAGGAAAGGACAATATCAGGTAGGTCAGACGTCGGCCTGGCTAATTCAGCTGGATTGACTTCATATTTATCTTGCAGGAAGCGATGTAACTTCAGCTGGTTTATACCGAGCTGGGCTTTCAAACAGTGCATTCTTTTCAATGGAATATTGTAAGAAAAGAATTGACTACACTTAATATAGAGGCAATATTTAACTTTTAATAACGTGATTGGACTTTGGCCTAAATTTAAATTCTGGCTAAATTTAAATTCTCTGTGCTAGAGTTCTATAGGATTATTAATTCTTTTAAAACAAGCATTTAAAAGCTTTTAACAAAATACCCTTTGTGATATATGGCACACAGTGCTCCAGGTGACAAGAAAATGATGGAGGCAGTGAACCTTAAGGAAGAAAGTGGAGTTTCCTGCCCCGATCTTAAAACAATAAGGGTCCCATAGAGACGTGACTGTGCAGTGCAGGGAAACGTAAGTCATAAACCCTGCTCTCGGTATTGTGATCCCCCTGCAACATGTGATTGATAGGGTTTGTGATCATCCTGATTGAAGGAGAGAGATCAGGCCTGCTGGGCTTTGCTTGCTCTCTTCCTGTGTTTGTGGATTCTCTTGCATCCTGTTGTAAAATATTATGATGCCCCCTCCTTTCCTTTTATGTTTTTTTTTTTTCCCCTCCCTCAAAGACCCGAAAGGAGCTAATGCCTCTTTACAAGGTGTACTGCACAGCCAGAAGCTATGTACTTAGCTCATTCTTTTCAAGACCCAGACACAAACTGTCCAAGAAACTTTCCAAAATTACTGAAACTTGTCTTTTTTAGGGAGCTTTCTTTGTACAGGGAGTGCTGTTGATTCTCTCTTTGTTGGAAATACCTTCGTCATTTCATCTGAACTTTTCAATATCTGTACCTGCAAGAAAGGCGAAATTTAAAATTATGCCAGAAAATCAACAAGATTCTTTGGTGACTGTTTCATTTGGATACCATTGTGTTACTAAATCAGAATAGTTATTTTATTTGTAGATATTTCATTCTTTGCGTAACAGTGCTTAACTGTTACTGAGCTGTAAACTGAGGGCAACAAAATTGTGTTTTGCTTCTATTTATCACAGAATGAGGCTTGTATTGGTCACCACTTCTTACAGTGAAGTTGTCATTGAATTACAGAAATATTTCTTGTGATTATATTCCCTAAAGGGAGAAATATATCCAGAAGCTTGGGTTAGCCGAAACCATCGTAAGTAATTTTGTCTTATTTGAGAGAGATTCTATTCTAAGAATAGAATTCTTAATTCTAAGCGTTTCTTCTTTACATGAAGGTATTTGGTGCGTTAGCAGGTAATAGTGGTGCTTTCATAACACTATATTAGGGTAAACATCACACCAAAGTTTCTGAAATAGAAATTTCCTGTTGGTGGCACCTGAAGTTGGTTTCTGGTGTAGCCATTTGCAGTGCTGTGCTCTACGGGAGGGACTGTAGCTCGACATTGTTCTGCAAAAGCGGCATCAAACCATTAACCTGATGTGACCAGCGACTCCCTTAAAAGTAGCATGGAAATAGGGAATCTTACCATCCCAGGGCTTTTTTAATTAGGTCCCAATTCCTTCTGCCAGCTGGGATCTAGGAATCTGTTTGACTTCTTTTCGTGTTGGATGTTAGTACGGTTCACGTTAAACTAAATTCCAGACCATGCGATTCCATTGTCTTCGGTGGGTTTGTACAGCTGTAGTTTGGGGCTGGGCTGTGATGTTGTCAAGGTCCAGTAAACTTTATGTCTAATGGTAAAGGAAACATTCTCTTTTCTTAGTGAGATTCATTGCAAAAGTACTAATGGGGTCAAGAAAAAAACCTACTTATTTTTGTCTTTCAAATAAACAGCTAGAATCATACACGTACAAATTTCAAAAGACTTAGCAGAGAAAGTGCCGTTTGTACATATGGTAGTGTTAGGGATGTGTGAACTTCCTTAAGAGTTGAGAGTGCTAATTTGTTAATGTACCAAATCTCAATTTACTTGGAAGCCTGTCTGACTGCAGAAGCTGTACCAACTCATTACTACAAAACCTTCTCCCACATTGAAGGTGAAATGGTCTTACTCATGCACATCTGGTATTTGTTATATCCAAAATACGAGCCAGCACTGGCAGGGAGATCTGTAAACCCTTCCGTGTCAGATACTTGCAAGTGCACACTAATCTTCCACATTACAATGTGATTTATTTTCTTTTCTGTGCATTGAAAATGTCCCAATACGTGGGATTTCTGTTTCTTTTTTTCATTGTCTGTCTTTCTTTTTTTTTTAACTAAGGTGTTATTGTAAAATACATTTAAATGTTGATATTCAAGTCTGTCAAAAGAATTTTTATTTTACTTTCTCCATTTTTATATGTAAAAAGAATTATAAGGCAATCTATTTAATATTGGGGGAGCCTGTATAATTGCAAAAGAAATACTTTCTGTGTACTTATTAATTCCAGCTATAAAATAATGACAATGTTAAATTAAGCTCTTATTACTAACTGTGGGCCTGGCTTGTGTACAAGCCCCAGTGACCTCTGACTCTGTACCGCATGGGGATCTGAATGGCCAGGAAACAGATGTTGTATTTATTTACTCCCTTTCCTGCTATGTTTTAACGAATTTAGCTCTTGTGAATAGGCGGAGGCAGCAGACTCGGGTCCTCTCCATTTCCTGTCCCGTAGTTTTGCTCCTTTGGTGAAAGGAGTCTTTGTCGTTAAATTAATGCTTTTGTTGTCGCCCTTGTTTGCGGAATCGAATGAAGAGAGTTGGGTCTGCCTGGTTGGAAGGACTGTGTCATAGTTGCACAGCTTTGTGTACAGATTAATTCTAGGGAGCTTTTTTCTTCAATATGGCAAGTAGTTAGAAAGATTTTTTTATTTTTAATTTTTTTGAGGAGTTGTGCCTGATGGTCAAGTCTTTTGAAGCTGTATCTTTGTGTGTTCGAGTGCTGGGCTGTGTGACAGTTACAAATGTCATCTTGGAGTCAGTACCACAAATCCGTACTTGACTGGTCAGATATAAGTTGTTAAGATTCTGTAGAGAGATGAGGGATTTGGGGTATGTAGATAGGTAAGTGCTCTCAGGCTTTTGTAAGAAACATGCTGCTATCGGAGAAAGGAGCTTATTTCTGATAGAAAAAGTGGTTTTCCACTGTGACTTTGCAGTGGCAATATATAGAAATTATTATTTTGTGTAAGCTTTGCTGAATATTCCTTCATTTAAATAAGTTCTTTTTGAACAGCAAGGCTTTTATTCATAACACCGTACAAGGTGCATTTCTTTGCCTTCAATTTAATCCCAAACGTGTCTCTCCAGGCTCCCCTGGTTTAGGAAGCTGCCACAAGTGCAGTTGTGGCCTCGTGGCGATAGGGACCACTTCAGGAGTTCATTTGTGGGCAGAGATCCACCTTCACCCAGGCACAGTGTAGACTTGCATTGGTAGGAGATTAATTTGGACAATATTATCCTTTTTTTCTGTAATACACGAGTGTTTTTACTACGAAGCTGCCCCACATTCTCTTGGAAAAAAGATATCTGTCATTCTTCCTTTTTTTTTTTGTCAGTGGAGCCAGTGCGTAGGTTGCACAGATGTGTCCCACATCTGGTTTTGTTTGGGGCAGGTATGTTATCAGGACAACTGATTTACTGATTTATTACAAGGATGAGGCTGTTCATCTTAGCGATGTTTAGCTTTTTAATGCAAGTTTTGATGAATTTGTTGCAGAAAAGTGGCTTTTCATGCTCACTGCATGAGCAGTGTTTTAGAAGATGGGGGTCATAACGTATCATGGTATTATGTTTCATTTACATTTCAACCTGTAGAGGCAATTATTGAGAAACTCCACCTGTACTGCCTTTCCACTGAAATTGAGCGCTTCTGTTGCAGGTTGCCCCAGAAGAATTCAAGACCAGCATCAGCCGGGTGAACGCCTGTTTAAGAAAGAACCTCCCCGTCAATGTCAAGTGGCTGCTCTGTGGCTGCCTGTGCTGCTGCTGCACCCTGGGCTGCAGCCTCTGGCCCGTCGTCTGTCTTAACAAAAGAGTAAGTGCGTCTTTCATTCTTCTTATTCTATTTATTTTGCGATTACTGGTAACATTAAATAATGTTTAACGGTGTCAGCCCTATTTCAAAACCCTTTTTTGGTCTCGCTTGCATTCAAAAGATTATTCTGTTTTCCATTCCTCAGAAAATAGAAAACAATAGGTTTGTTAATGAAGTAAATGATACCAATTACTAATTGAATTCACAGTTTTAGGAATAGCTAATCCTATCTTGGATCGAAGAATGGGATGGAGTATAGGATGACCTGTAGAAATCCTGGAATTGAGGTTTAAGAATTTAATTAAATGGGTGCAGAGCTGGACACTGACCTTCAAACTGCCTGAACTGGAGAGAAAATTGCTTTTCCTCTTCACGCATACCCCCCACCACCCCAGAATATTTTTTTTTTTTTAATTAAAAATCACTTTTTTGTATGTAGTAGTTACCATAACATTTCTGAGCTGTGACTTATTTGACATATTTTACTGTGCTGTTTCTGTTAAGAATAAACACAAATTTATTTTCTATTCAGGAAGTTTAAAGACTCCCATTTATTTATTTATTTGTTTTCAACAGAAAGTTGACAATTCTTGTAATCGGGTCCAAAGTAGTAATTCTGAAAAGCACTTTAGCAGTATCAGGTAAACATGATCCTAATTACCTCGATGGTTTATATGTAGAAATGATTTATCACAGCAGTAAACGTTTAGGAAATACGTAAATAGGTACAGTGTAATGATATCCTTTGCAGTGCAGAGTTTGTAAGACTTGTAGCTGTAAAATCTAATTATCCACAAATGTAAATAGTATGTAGGTGCACTAGGGAAAAAAAGCTTCACGCTTGTCAATTTAATTACAGGAAAAGATCTTAAGTAAAAATTCGTTAAAAAGTAATACTTCTAGATGTTGCAAGTTTGTGATCTTTAATAAAACAAACTGAAAGCAAAACCAAGGAATATGCGTTGCTTTTCAGAGAAAATAAAACAGAAGTGTTTTGCCAAACTTTCCAACTCACCCAAGAAAATGGGCTGCACTGACTGGCATCGAGGTTTTGGCTAAAAAAAAAAAACAACAACTGCACTAAAGACATAATATGTGAACTTGTTGAACTGGTAATCGCTGAAACCTGTATCACTAAAAAGTGACAGGACTTGGTTTAGCTCATTTTAACGGCCTTTATAAACCCTCTCAGAGGAATATGCTTGACATACACAGATGGAATATTCGCAGTTTTAAAACCGCTCCAACAGGTCCACGTCCTTCTGCTGTTGGTGGCCCCAGAGCTGGAGGCAGCACGGGGGTGTGTGTCCCCAGAGCGGAGCAGAGGGGCAGAATCCGTCCCCGCCTAGCCCTGCTAGCCACGCTGCTGGGGAAGCAGCCCAGGATGTGGGGGGCTTTCTGGGCTGCAAGTGTACATTGCCAGCTCATGGCCAGCTACTCATCCACCAGTTTACGGTGGTGATGAGATGGTGTAGCTCACCCACCATTATAAGCTTTAGCAAAGAAATTGGTGGGTGGAATTCTGTGGCATACCAGGCAGGAACTGGAGTAGATCTCCACAGTGGTCTTGTTGTGACCTTAAAAAATCACTGAAACTCCAAAAATCTTCTCTCTCATAATTCTTGAAAGAGCAGAACATTTGGATACCACAGTGCATGTGGTCCTCGAGTTGAAAATACAGGCACTGTTGGTTGTGAGCTGGAGTTCTGTGGTGCTGAGATTTTTTTTCAGGATTCAGACAACAATTCCATTAGCAAAACCTGGAAATTGGATGTATGTAGATTACGTGTTATCAGCAGATCACCTGCAGTGAGTGCAGTATTTGCCCAGGAGAATGTGGGAGACTCTGTTTTGGTGCCTTGGCTATGGTAGGGAAAAATACTAAATTCAAAAGGATCTCGTACTAAGTAAACGGATTCTGGGAAAGTTGCAGTCCTTTTCCTTCTTTTTTCTGAAGAAGGTCTGATGTTGAGGAGTGGGGAGTTGAAGTGGTAGGATTTCCATTTGTAATCTCTCTTTTGCTTGGTTCTACTTTTATAAAAACAAACTTATTTTAAATTAATCTTAAGCCAGAAATGCAATAGTATGATTCTTGTGGACGAGGCTGGCTGCTGAACTGTTTATAATACAGTTTTGACTTACTTTTTAGACTAGAAGATCAATTCAGAAGTTATTAGAATGGGAAAATAACAGACTATATCATAAGGTAAGAAAAGTTTGAGTGCTTGGTTTTTTTCAGCTTAAAGAGTAGTAAGGTTTTTTTTGCGTGTAGGAATTTTACAGTCTTGTTATAATTCCATACTTTATACTGATCTTAAACTTGTGTCTGAAGTGTTCCAGATCCTAATAATTTGATGTTGCTAATACTTGATACTTTACTCATCAAAACAATGCTGCGCTATGCATTAATCCTTTGCTAATTATTTTCTTAGCTTGGTTTGCACTGGAAGCTGAGTAAAAGGAAATGCGAAACTAGCAATATGATGGAATATGTAAGTATTACTTCTGGAATTTATTTGGTATTCAACGTAACTATGATTTTTGTAGAGAAAATCCTTAACTTACCGGACTGTCACCTACCCAAAAAAATCTCTTGGAATCTCATAAAGTTTTAACTGAGAGACACATTCCACTTAGGAAAGCAGAATTTGAAATATTTCTGGGGTCCTACTTCTCCCCCATCCGCTCTCATGTATAATTGTGAAGATTGTGTAAGCTTGAAGAAAAGAGATAGTCACCCCAAAAAAGTCAAGCGCCCAGAATCCCTATATTTCAAAATTACTGAAATCTCTGCTTCGTTACTGTGGGAAACGTTCCCTCCGTACAGAATCTCTCAGATATGTTTAGTCTTATGTACTAGCAAATGTTGCATGGAAACTGTGCTGAAGGTTTGAACTTTTTGGTTACTGTGTTCTGTTCTTGTCTTTTTCCCTTCTTCAACAGGTAATATTAATAGAGTTCTTACCAAAATATCCCATATTTCGACCTGACTGAGGAAGAGCGTTTGGTCTTTCATGTTACCTGTCATTTTCTACCCTTAGTGCCTTGTAGATGGTTTTGGAAAGAAGATGGTCTACTTTGCTGTGACTTAAAAACGTTCTTCAGTAGAATATCTTCCTTGCTATGTTACTTTCTTTTGTTAAGAAGAGAACAATTTGCACATTTTTTTATGTTAAACGAGGCTTCTATGTTGCACTCTGAATTTTTAACGTTGACAATAACTGATATAGTTGCCACTAGGGATCTAACATCAGTGCTGCTTAAACTTGTTCTGAGCATGCTGCCTTATTCAGTTCTATATTTGCTGTCCTCAAACCTGCATCCTGATGCTGTGTCACACTATACTTCATTCTAAATGTCGCAATCCTATAATCCCTCAGTAGAAACGTCCAGGTAAGCGTCTAGTAGTAATGATTTTAGTAGAACTTGCCTGCATAGGACTTGCAATCAACAGCACTGGTTTTGTCCTGCACTTTGCAAAATCATCATTCACATGAGGGGGTTAATTATTTTACCCACCACGGATTTGTAAATATTGACTCTTTGCATAATGTAAAGTGTGGTATGCCAAGGTTTACAGAATGTAATATAGCTCTTATTCTATTGCCAACGGCCCGACAGCATTTTATTCACGACGTTTGCGAGTCTCCCTCCGCTTGTATAGACCCGTTCACAGCCTGGTTTATGGTAAAGCCATAATGAGTTTGTACATACTATGGGATGTGTAGGGCTCGGTTGCACTTTGTTTAGTAAATGGATGAAAAATGCATAGCATTTCTGGGTTTGTTTTGGTATTTTTTTAAAAAAAGTATTTCAGGTGTTGTTTGTATCACCTGAAATAGGAAGCTTAAATACTGTTCACCTTTGAAAAAGTTACGTTTGTGGGGTAGATGGCGGCTGCTGTTAGCAAAATATCCTAAAGCCTCTTTTTATGTTAGGAATGTGTGGGTGTCAAGTTTTGTTTTGGTTTTAAGTAAAGAAAAAAAAAAAATGTTTTTTAATTGGAGACTTTCTACTAAGGAGAGAAATTTGAAACGGCCAAATCAAAGCTGAGGTAACACCTTTGTGTTGATCCTGCTGCAACATCTTCACAGTGAAGTGCCACGACATCCTTTCTAGGGGAAATAAATTTTATCTAAATCAGAATAGTGTTTCAAAATATGCTGATGGGAGGAAGTGGATCAGTTGAAAGGGTCCACGCACGTGTTTTGGTGTTGAGGCACAGTCTGAAGAGCCACACGTGCCCTTGTGGAATTCGTGGGCGTTTTTGGATTCTTCCCCGTTTGCCTGATCTCAGGAAGGGAAGTAATTGTAGAAAAACTTCCTGTAATGGCTGGCCTAAGAGAGACCACTGGGTAAGAGTAAGCAAATGAAAATTGATGCAAGTTCCCTCCCTTTCCTCACTAGAAATAAGAAATCGGAGAAAAACCAGCAGATGAGTGAGTATCTGTGAGTTGTGATACTGTGGGAAGTGTCCAGGCGTTTCTTCGCAGCAACTTGACTCCTTGTGACATCGTCCCGAGTTGCTTTTTTAGTTTCAGGGTAACTTGGGATTTCCTCTGAATGTATTTGTATCTTCTCAGTATGCAATATTGTATTACAAGACAGGATTTGCAAGACCATTGCATTCGAATAACTGTAGTAGGCCAGATTTCCTGTACGCGGTGTTTACAGAAGGCCAGTTTTATGCAAGTTGTTAATTGGAACCAAATTTTGTGCTATTCTTACTGTCCGGCTGAGGAGTGTCAGGCTCCGGCGCTTGCAGTAGTTTCCAATCACAGACCGATGCTTCAGACGCTGAAATCTGTGTTAGTGCAGAGGTTTCTCTTGACCGGTCGATGGGTGACAACTGACTCTGTCATTGCATTTGTAACGTAGTGAATAAAAAACTCCTGTGTTGTTTGAATTTAACGTGAGCTACACCTTGCAACTCAGATTTCCGTCGCAGAACCAAGCAAAGGCTTCTCTCCCCATTTGTGTTCTTTAGGATGAGTGTTAACTGGAAGCAGAGAAAATACTTAATGGCAGAAAAATGTGGTGTAAACCAAAACTGAAATAACACACCCATTTCTGTGTATTTTCCTTACAACTCAGTTTCTGGAGTCAATGAAGGGAGCTGAGCTTAATTAACAGTACAATGGAAGTTTCTTACTGTTATGCCAAAACTTTGTTAGTCATTTTCTTTTTTTTTTTTTTTTTTTTGTGTAAGAAACCCGAGAAATCTCAGCGGGTTCTTATTTTCTTCTTCGTATGACTCTATTTTCAAACTGTTCTTTTCCAACTGAGAGAACAGGCAAGACAAATGAGAGCTCTAGGAGCTGCCAGCGGTGAACGCTGAGCGCTCTTCAGTCTCGCTGCTATCAGAAATCCTCTTCAGCCTGTGCTGACTTCAGTTTCCCCACCTGATTTGTCTCGTGTCTGGGAAGTGCTGTGCCAAGCTGAGAGAGCACCCTGAGCTCTGGGAGCCCCCCGGTCCCTCTGGGCTGTGATGTGACCACAGAGCCAAGGCAGAACGAGATCGGGGCTTTCCTTTCCCACCGTCATTCCTCTGTCCCCTTCCCGTGGGCCCGCAGCAGATTATCTGCCCCTCTGTCCCTCCTGGGCACCGCCAGGGACTTAAGCACAGAATATTAAAGTTTACATTTTAAGTATGTAAATTCTATACGTTTTACTTTCTCTGTAATTGTTCGTTGTGTAGTCTTCAAACCATGAAAGAGTCTCTTTTTGTGTCTTAATAGACATTTAAATATGTGGCCATAAAGCAACTATTAAAGAGTACAAGAGCCAAGCCTGCCGCTTACAGTAAGCTCCATGTTTTAATAAGTAGATAAATTTGTATTAAAATGCAAAACCAGGACGCAGTATTATATTTGCATCTGAAAGACACGGGTCCCACAGCTCACTTGAAATAAGGCAGCTGTAAGTACTGCTGTGAACTCTGTGCACTCTCTTCTGCCTACGGGTTCTTTTTTGCCTGGGCTATCCTTTGCTTTAATAGAAAACCATTCAGCAGGTCATTATATCTCACAAGACTGAAAAAAATCTCATTTTTTTGATAATAAAAAGTCAGCATCAATTGGTAAACCTATTTATGGGGAATACTTGTTAATTGGAGAAAGAATTTGTAGCAATGTAACAGAGATTAATGTTAGCAAAGTGCAGTGGAAGTGGTGAGGAAAGTGCCTGGAGTGGTTCATCAGAAGAGAAAACATTGTGCAGAGTAAGGAGAAGAGGGAACCGGGAGCTATCAGCAGCGTGAGTTTGCAGCGGATTTTTAGGAGCAGTTACTGTCTGCCAAATTTTAATTTTTCATATAAACATGTTGACGCTATTTCTAGTTTTTACCTGGGAAATATTTGGGTTTGTATCTAGTAAGTTTTGTATCTAAGGAGTATTGAAGTATGAAGAATATTGGCGGAGCATCAAAGCTCTTCCCTGCCGATTCCCCACCTGCATCTGGGAAGGTGTCTTACTGTAGGAGGGGAACAAAAGCGTTCCAAGACCTGCAGAGGCAAGTGGAGGAAGTGTGGGTGCAGTTGGAGATGGGCGACTTTAAAACAGAAAACATTTTTCCTCAATTTGGTGCGGTCTTGAAAAATTAAAAAAGTTCTTACGCTTTCCTTGATAGGTACAAAACTCCATGTGCAAAACCAGATGTTTAGTATCGTCCCACGATGAGAGTTCACTACATTTACTTGTCAACACACTACCATTGGAGCAATAAAAATGTCAGAAATGTAAATAATTTCTCATTTGAGGAAGTAATGCTGTGTGATTCTTCTGCCGTTTCTTTTGTTTTCTGCTTTTGGTGTTCCATTTCTTGTACTGCTTAAGAAAAGTGGTTTTGTTTAAGCTGTATGAAACTTTGTGTTCTTAACACTTTTATTCTGTTTACAAGTGAACAGCCACTTTTTTAATAGGACCTCACACCTTGAGAGTTTTCTCCTTTTATTTTTTTTTTTTTTAATTAAAATAAAATTGTAACTGAGCTCGCTTTCTACAGTTTACTGCACTGGCTTGTGCCGTTAAAAGAAGCTGGAAGTCAGACGTGCTTAATCACTTTGAGACATTTTTCTTGAATTAAATTTAAAGATGAAAACCTTTTGAATAGTGCAGTGTGTTTTTGGGGGAAAAAAAAAAAATAAAAATTATCTTTTGCGTCTCTCCCAGTAGCAGGGTGCTGGTCAACTGGGAAGGGAATGGCAGTAGTGGTGGGGTTTCTTCATATGGGAGACACTTCCGATCCAGCCGGATCGGGTGTTTGCGTTGGGGCTTAAAGTATAGTTTAAAGAAGAGGGCTTGGAAAGCTTAGGAGGGCTTTCCAAACAAAGGAAAACTGCAGAATGATCGTCACTTTTAAGTCTTCCAGGTAATTTTTTTGGTTGCCTTACAGAGCCTCTGTTGTAGGGACTTCTCATAGGAGTCTCTAGCTGTGGTGTTTTTCTCCTAAAAGCAGAGTTTTCTCCAGTCCTGTTGTAGTTGCAGCTCAAAGGGAGCCCAGCGCGAGCGTGGACCGTGTGTGTGTGTGCACCATAAATCACTGGCGTACAGAGGGTTGTGAACGCAGGACGCTGCAGCCTTTTGCGCGTGTGTTACCAGGGCAGCTTTGTAGCTCTCAAAGCGGGACTTAAAATTAAACCCCTTGGCTCATCCCTGAGGGAAAAATACCGCATTCCTGAAACGGGCACGTGCAGTGGTTTTGTTGAAAGCTGGTGTCCTCAGTCGTTTTGGACAAATGCAGGAGCTGTTTGAGCACGGGACTGTGGCTGAATATTGTTTGAGAAATTTAGAGAATGTTACCGTGGTTTTAGGCCAAATGTAGGAAAATTGGGCTGAGTCATGAAGTTAATCCCCTGTTAGGGTTTATGGGATGTAATTGCCTACACTCCTAGCAAAGGTCCATTTCAAGAATATTTGGGATTTGGCCCCAACTTCTACTACTGGAAGGCAGGTTGAGAACTGTTGGGTAGTGAAGGTTACTATAATGTCTGTGCGGGTGTATGTATAGTGCTGTACGTGTGCCCTGTCACTACTGTTCTTCAGCACAGACAGTTGGAGCGTTCCAGCTGAGTTTATTTTTCTAGTTAAGCTTATAGAGACTTAAACCATCTAGTCTTCGTTTGGTAGACAAAATGAAATGTTAGTCTCCTCTCAAAAGCAAAGTTCTCTGTTTCTGATCTTCCTACTGGCATGTATTCCAGTTTGAATTGAATTGGGGTGAGCAGAAACAATCGGATATTCCAGATGATGGGTCATGGCTAAGGCACCAGGTGTTGCAATGTAGATAGTTCCCTCTTTCCTCTGAAAATAATGCGATCCATTAAATTTAAAGGATTACATTTGTCTCCTTAATGGCTGTATTGTATTTCTGATTCCGAGCCGTTCTGTGATAAATTTGGGACTCCTTCTCTTCGGTCATTTCTAGTCTGTACAGGCTCCCAACAGCCACTCTCATCGCTAGTCCCATCGCTCCAGACTCATCGCCGGACACTTCGTACTGATGAATTTCTTAATATCCCTATTACTGTGGTCCTCCTGATCCTCCAACTCTGTTTGTGTATGTGCACTCACTCCCTCTGTAAAACAGTTGTTGTCAGTGACTGATTCCATCTGCAGAGTTAACAAAAATGTTTTTACATTTAAAAGATTAGTTCCAAGATTGATGCCTGAATTCTGCTTGTAATTTCCTAAAAGCCCTTTTACCGAGTCCCTTATCTGATGGAGATTTTTCTATTATTTCTCCATTCGACTGAACCGGTAGTTTCCTTGCTGGAGTTTATCTGGCAGAGTTTAACCTAGTTGGACTTTGTTGATTTACACCTGTTTATTTTGTAAACGTGCACAGGGCAGATTGGGATCTAGGCTAAACCCCGGAATTTTCTGTAATCAGTGGATCTGTTTAGAGAATTATCCTTTTATTTCACATTTTATTTCACATTCTCTATATAAACCTTGTAATATGTAGTAGCATTCAACAGTAAATTAAATTTTCTGCAGAAAATAGATGTGTTATCAGGGAACTTAGATATATAAATACGACCCGAGATTTGGCCATCGGTAGTGTATAACCGGGGGGCTCAGGGGTCTCAATGTGCGTCGGGGGTCCTGTGGAAGACTTGTCTTCATTCCTATTCCCATTGCTACGGTGAGCGTTTGGTTCAGCGTTTCTTTCCGCCTGTAGCGGAAAGCAGGGAACGACGAGGAGGAACAGATCGTAGCCACGCTTGAACCACAAAGAGAGGAGGTGCCACCGAGGTAACTTTCTGATACGGTATTTTTTGTCACTGTTGAGTGCATGGAAAAGGTAACTTGGCTTTATGATTCTTTATAATTTTCAGCAGCGTTGAGGAGTGCTGAAAATCACATTGCTGTAAGTTTCCATGTAGTACTGATGAAGTTAAGAGCTTTGAAGCTCAGAGAGGGTGATATTAACTGGTACAGCTGCTCTAAAGCAGAAACTACCGGATGGCTTTGGATTGCAGCAGAATAAGCATCAGGCGCTACATATTTGGGGTGCAAAATGTGAAATTCACTTAGGAGCTGCGAAGCCACAAACGGGTCATGTAAATCCCACCCAAAACGTACTGAACATTTTCATAGCCTCACCAACCGTTTTGTGAATACCATCCTATTGACAGAACAGCTTAGGATTTGGGAAATGCACACACATTTAGCGTTATTTGCCTCCAATCACTCCCAAAAACCTCTTTGGAGAAACCCTGCGAGGCTCCTCCAGCCCCTCGGGGAGCTCCTGGTGTGCGGCACAGGAGCCACAACGGCTGTTTGTGCTTGTCCCCTCTCTACATTGAGCTAATTCCAGTAGCTGAAACTCTCCGGACTCTCAAACCTTACCAGAGTCAGCGCGAAAGTTGAAGAAAACTTAGATACTTTAGGAAAGTGATGTCCGCTTTGCCAGACAGCACCACTGCATGGCGGGGGGGGGTGGAACTCGATGATCTTTAAGGTCCCTTCCGACCCGGACCATTCAGTGATTCTATTTAAGTGGTTTTTAAGCCAAACCTGTGGCCTTCGCTCGAGGCTGTGGGAGCAGCGCGTCGCACCAGATCCCGTCAGCGCGATCCGTGAGGTGAAGGGGACAGATCTACTGACTTGGCCGTTGGCCGTGCTGGAACCCAGCGCGGTTCACCGGCCGCCGGGCTCTCGGGACACGACTGGAGTGGGACGGGGAGATGGAAACCGGCTCGTGTGGGCGGCGGAGCAGCGACCGCAGCAGCCGCCCTCCGTCCCGCCTCATCCCCTGAGGGAGCCCGAGGCCGCGCTCCCGCCCTTCCCGCCTCGGCCGCCGCCGCTCCCCTCAGCGCATGCGCCCTCAGCCCCGCGCATGCGCCGGCGGCGGCCCAGGCCCCGCTGCCTTTTGTACCGGCGGGGGCGGGCGGCGCTAAGGCCCGGCGGCGGCCCCCGCGCCCAGGCCGGGGGGGGTCTCGCCCTCCTCCGCGCCTCCCTCGCCGCCCGCCGCAGCCAAAGAAAGAGCAATGGCGGCGCGTTAGCCCCGGCCCGGCGGCTGCCCACCTCCCCGCCCCGCGCCGACCGCAGCGGATGCGCGCCTCGCCTCAGGCCCCGGCGGGAGCCTAGCGGGGCCCCGGCGGCCGCCGCCGCCGCTTCTCCTCCTCCTCTTTTTCCTCCTCCTCCTCCTCCTCCTGCTGCTGCAGCGGGCGCGGGCAGCTCGGGGCGCCCCTCAGCCCCGCGGCGGCCATGGCCACCGAGCTGGAGCCGCCGGCGGCCGGCGCCGTGGCGGGCGCGGCGCCGCTGGAGGCGGAGGAGGATGAGGAGCACTGGCTCTACGGGGGTAGGTACCGCCTCAGGCCTCGCCCCGGGCCGCGGGGTGGGGGGGGGTTAAGGCGAAGCAACCGGCCGCTCCCCCGGCATCTCCCCCGGCCCCCCCTGAGGGGATGGCGGCGGGGTGTCCCCTCCCGGCCCGGTGCGGGAGGCGATGGGGAGGGGGCCGGAGCTTTATCTGCCTTTTTGCGGGGGGGTGGGGTGGGTTATTGTCCTTCTCACAACACCGTGAGGCAAAGGGGTTAACGGGACGCTTGGTTACAATTTCAGTTTCCTAATTATCCTGGTATTATGAACCTGATGGGTGCGGGTGAACCCCCGGGGTGACAGGGCACTGGGGGGGGGGGTGTCTGGGAAAAAGCACAGGGGGCTCTACTTGAACCTCTTTGTCCTCGTAGACTTTCCAGCCGAATACTAATACGTACTTCTCTGTTTCTCGTACATAAAGACCTTCCTTCACGGCTGATTTCAGGTCCTGACGTGACGTTTGCCTTTACTCTTCCTGCCGCGGGACCTGGGATGTGTGTTGAGTTTTATTGGGTGTCAGTGGGGTGAGACTTCACTTCTCCAGAGAGGTTTTGTTTGTTGGCTTGTTTTGGGTTTGTTTTTTTTTAGTTGCTCTATTTCTGGTTGAGCTTTGTTGAGAACATTGGGGTTACAGTGCCTTGGCGCTACGAGGTGTTTCTGTAGCTGTGAGGCATTTTGAGCTTAAATTTAGCTTTTTTTTTTTCTTTCACTTGAATAACTTTCCCTTTTTATTATTACTGTTTTTGCAGATGACACCACTGGTAAGCAAGAAGATGGACCAATCTCTGGGTAAGTCCAGAGACTGTTTATTCATTATAACTATATATTCTCAAGACCATGCTGTCTTGAGCACAGCTTCAGGAATGCTCTACAGAATCACAGATTGCTATGGGGTTGGAAGGGACCTCTGGAGATCATCTAGTCCAACCCCCTGCCAGAGCAGGTCCACCCAGAGCAGGTTGCACAGGAACGTGTCCAGGGGGTTTGAATGTCTCCAGAGATGGAGACTCCACCACCTCTCTGGGCAGCCTCTGCCAGGGCTCTGCCACCCTCAAAGTGAAGAAGTTCCTCCTCATGTTTAGATGGAACTTCTTATGGTCCAGTTTGTGCCCATTTCCTCTTGTCCTATCCCTGGGCACCACTGAGAACAGACTGGCCCCATCCTCCTGACACCCACCCTTTAAGTATTTATAGGCGTTGATCAGATCCCCCCTCAGTCTTCTCTTCTCCAGACTAAAAAGACCCAAGTCCCTCAGCCTCTCCTCGCAAGAGAGATGTTTCAGGCCCCTCATCATCTTTGTAGCCCTCTGCTGTCCCCTCTCCAGCAGTTCCCTGTCCTTGAACTGGGGAGCCCAGAACTGGTCCCGGTGCTCCAGATGGGGCCTCCCCAGGGCAGAGCAGAGGGGGAGGATGACCTCCCTCCACCTGCTGGTCTCCAAAAGCTGAGGGCCAGGTCCAAAGCTGGTGGACCAGGAGCCTGGCCTTTTCCCATCCCACGGGATCATCCCCAGCCGCCACGTTGGGGCTGGCACAGCATTGATGGATTCGGAAAGTGAACTGGATCAGTCAACTGATAGGACTCAAAACTAACTTTTAAACCCTTTTTTCTCCCTCCCTGATTAGTTTTAAATCAGATCTTTTTTCCCACTTTAATTCCCTGGGGAAAAATGGTGCCTTGAAGATTGGCCTTTTTGCTGGCCTGGCATTGGTCAAACTGTGGCCTGTGCTTTAGCCTGAAAGAGCTAAAAACCTTGAGCCTGGGTTAAAATCTTGATGGGATCAAATCAACAGATTATATGAGCTCTGTGAAGTATGTGGTTTGGGTGAGACTTCCAGACAGAAGCGTTGGGGACAACTCAGTGACCAGGTTTGCTTTCTGTGTCTGTCCTTGCTCGTAACTCCCCTGTATTTGTAGCGGTGTGTTTTGCACTCTCAGCAGAAATGTTATCTGTTTGCCATTTTCAAATATAACATGCTTTTTAGAAGACTTGATCTTCATTGGGCTTCTGTGTGCTCAGCACCTTCAAAAGTTCAGTTTGAGGTTTATTGTCCTTTCAGGTCATTGTGAATTCAGTATCTGGAATTTCTGAGATTGTTACGGATACTGTTCTCCTTCTGTAATAAGCGTCCTGTGCTCAGGGAATACGAAAACTTGTTCAAAACCAAGTTTTAGGCAGAATTGATAAATTGTTACCTAAAAACATCAAACGAACTTTGTGAGAAGGAACAACTTAGCTTAGACAGAAATTTGCCCCATCCCTGGAGGGGTTCAAGGCCAGGCTGGATGGGGCTTTGAGCAACCTGGTCTGGTGGGAGGTGTCCCTGCCCAGGGCAGGGGGTGGCACTGGATGGGCTTTAAGGTCCCTTCCAACTCTAACCATTCTACGATTCTGTGAAATTTACTTCTGACTTGCATAAATCTTTTGTTCCTTGTCACTTTCATCTGAATGTGACCTTACTTTACAAGCAGGACTAAAAATCTGAATTTCCAGCAACTGTCTGAAGTAACCGCAAGATGCGTGAAGGAAGAGTATTGGTGCTCATGCTCGCTCTCCTTTTCCTATTTTTTTTCAATTTTCCCTCTTGCTTTTTTTCCTCTTCTTTGTTGTACAACGAGAATCTTCCTGACTGAGGAGCTGTGGGGTGTTTTAAGAAAAATAACTCTTTGTTTGCTGTGGTGTGGACACCTGCAGTTCCGGGGATACGCTGCTGCCTTGTCCACAGTGTTTGTCTCTCCCCACGAAGCAGAAACCAGCGTCGTGTGGGACGCAGTATCCCTTAACATTCCTTAACATAAAGGATGCATTAAATGCCCCCAGCCTGGGCAGGATGCTCTTAATCAACGATGCACAGGGTTCTATTGCCATTCTGGGGAAATTCAATAGCTGCGTCATTTTTTTTGCGTGGGGATGATGGCTGCGGACCTGGAATTGTTCATTCCTGGGAAGCAAACAGGGTAGGGAAAGGCTGTTACGAAGCAAATGTTTATTTGAACTCCCGGTTCATAAATTTTAATGCACACCCACAGCTACTTCATGTGACTTGAAGCTGAAGGTAATACTTGTCACTCTTAATTCAGTCATCTTGGATTCTTGAGAAAATTCTGGGGTTGAGGTCAATGTTGAGAGTTGCGTGGATTTGGCAAACAAAATGCACGTAGTTTTGGAGCCATCTGGGAGGTTTTCTCCAGTGGCACATCTTCTGGTCCTTGGTCACAGCCTATGTCTGCAGCTTTGAAGTACTTTTAGAGGCTGATTTTCCTTTTGACATCCTGCTACTTCTTATAAATTGGAGTGTCTTCAGCTGTCACTTCAGGAACTTGAAAAGTGGAACCTGCATTTCCTTGGCTTCATGGTTGAATTTCTTTGTGTATGGGGCTTTTCTAATGTGGGAGCTTCAGACACTGCTCAAATTGTTCTTGTTTGTTCTTCTGTTAAGCTCAGGAGCTGCTGAGCTTCTGAGTTGCGTTAGTGTGATCTTTTGGCTGCCTTGTTTGATGTCTCCTTTCCTGCTGCCTCTGGAACGGCTTTAATCTGACCAGTGTTTGGATTCTGTTAGGTGTTACCTGTGTTTCTTTTGAAGATAATCTTCTGGATGTTCGTTATCCAACATGGGGTTTTAAATTAATAGCAACGTTTCCACAAAGTACTGGTGGAGAATTGGGCTGCCTGGACTGTTCTAATTGTCTCTGTTGAAAAGCCAGAATTATTTTGAAATTCCACTAGGTCTTACCTACGACATCAAAGAAAAATGCTCTCTCTTTGCATTTTAGTTTTGTAACACTTGGCATGCTCTTTTCTAGCACGTGTCTTCCAATTTGACTTTCTTGCTTGGCTAATGTAATAAACAATGTTAATGTATGTACAGCCTCTTTAATTGGAGGTAACTCTGAGCCTAACCATTGTTGCATTAGGACTAATTTGAAATGAATGAGAAGATTGGGTGGATAATTATCTGTCTTTTCTTCTGTGAATTTTAACAACTCATTAATTTAAACTCTTTGTAGAAACACTAAAATCACTTCTTCCTTAATTTCTATGGGACAGATGCCTTTAGTGCTTACTAAATGTAGGTATAATTATTAGCATCCTTAAGGACAAGGTGAAGTTTTGCTTATTGTGGTCTCATTCCTGTCGGTTGTGACTGTGCTGAGCCAAAGGTGGGAGCTGTTAGAGCTGCCACTTCTGTATTCGCTGCTGAGCGGTGTTTGGCTGCAGCCACGCTGTCTCCCGGGCGTTCTTTGGAAGCACTAAACCCGTTCTTTCCAACAAAAGCAAAGCCAAGGAGGGATGATTAACTTCTTGTCGTATAGTTGAGCTCACTGCCAGCACAATAAATGCAGTACCTGAATAAAGCCATTATATGAAAGTCACCTGGATGAGTGCTTAAAACTGTTTATAGCTTAACCTCTCCATTGGGCTTGGCCCCTCTCTTTTATTTGTCGTGTTTACCAGACATGCAGAATCTTCTCATCCTTTGCAAGATGCTCCTCAGGAGAACCGGCCGGTCAGCAACGAAGACCGAGAGATGTCGCAACACGTACGTGTTCCTCTGCAGATGGTAGACCTAGTTATTTTTGTGCTTCTCGATACTCATGGATAAAAAGATATAAGTGTAAAGATGCCTCTGATGCTGTGATCTGGCAGAAAAAGCAGAACCTGACGTTACCTCCAGCTCAATAATTAGTATGACTTCTGGAGGGTCAGTAAAATATGGGAAATACTGGGGTAGAAAGCCCAAAGTGCTGGGAATCAGTTTTGATTCAGCCTCAGACCTCGGAGAATGCAATCTAGCGGCTCAGTGCTGAAGGCGTAGGAGGAGACTTCCTTCTCCACCCCCTTTTCCTCGAGTCATCTTGATGGGTTTATTTTCTGCCTCTGGGGTACATCAGGAGGGCTCACACGGAGTTCTGACAAACCCGTGTGCCGTGGAAAAGGAGGGAGGGTGAGGAACACCTTCCTCATGCCCTTTTGTGAGGTGTTAATTCAGCTCCTGCACCCAGAGCTGCACTGCTGGGTACCTGGGAGACGTCCTTTGCTTTTCCACCCCAGCAGTGGTGCTGCGCTGGGGTCCAATCCGCAGCTGTAAAGTTCTTATGTAAAGTTAAGTGATTGGGGACTGTGTTAAATAAGCCAAGCCGAGCTCCGCTGCACCTTCCTGCCACAAAAGTTGTGGTAAGAGAATATTAACTCCAAGGTTCTTAGGTAAAGCATGGTGACTGTATTTTTGGTGATTTTTATTTGTGACTGCACACTTTCACATGGGCCCGTGAAGGAGATGTGTCAGAAAAGCCCTCGCTCTTGCAAAAGGAGTAGAGGAGGGGAACTGTGGGACATGATGAAATTCCTAGAACCGAGCTAAACCTTCCCCACCTTCAGGAATCTTATCCTGATTCTCATGTAGGGTCACTTCTGCAAAGGACGGGGCAGTTTCTTTGTGGGCCCTGTCCGTTTATGTTGAAGGCTGGTTATTTCCATGGGTTTTGCCTCCAGAGACACCTTTGTGCCATAGAAAGTTTTGTCTTTATATCAGAATCATCCTTTCTAATAGTCCTTCATCATACGAGCTTTGTAAGATTTGGCTTACTGTCCCAGGGAATTTATCAGTTTTATGTATTAATGAGCTCCCGTCTGCTTTTATCGTTGCTAGGCCCTTCCAAGTGGTGAAGATGATGAAGATGACAGCGATAGCGACAGCGATGATGACGACGTGAAAGTTACTATCGGCAACATCAAAACGGGAGCTCCGTCGTACATGTATGTGTCGCTGATTATGGTGTCGGTTTTTGAGCTGAGGTAGCTCTAGCGCTTTAATTGGGATTGAAGGTGGTGATGAGAGCTCTCTGTCTTCTGGAAGCAATGGCTGGACAACCGGGATGGGATTAGAAGCTGGTGGGCAGCTCTGTCCTGCAATTGCTTGTTGGAGAATCCATCTATAAAATAGGAATGATAATTCATGGGTCTGCTGTTGGAAAATTAACTAAATAATTACTGTGCTTCATCAGGCAGTCAAAGGTGGGAAGTTACATTTAACTCATCATCTGTGAAAACTTCAAGAACCAAAAATCTGTATTGATGAGAATTTGCATAAGCAGTGAATTAACTAATTTCCAACTGACTGATTTTTCATGATTGAGAAATGGTGAGGCTGGATTTGCGAACCAGGAAATTATGTCACCGACTTAAAAGTCTACCTAATTTGCATTGAATAAGAAAATAAGACAGCGTTTTTGCTTGCTGCTGGCAGCCTTCCTCGTAAGGAAATTACTTGCGTGTGCTTTGCAGCGTATTCCAATTTTTCCACTTCATGGATAACTTCCTTCTCTTGTTGGAGAGGTGGTTGCAGCCTGATGGATTACTCGGAATAGCAATGCTCCGTCCCTTAGCAGCTCGCTAGATATTTGCAGACAAATTTGCTTCTTTTACCTTTCCCTTCCCATCCTGTGATCTCTGTGCAGCTCTGATTTCCATGTTGTTCACTTCCATTTAAATACCGAGTCCGTCCCTGGGCAGAACGGTAACAACCGCTCTTGGAAAGAACCTTTCCCTTCATGTTCAAGACAATCCTCTTGCGTTGAGTTGTTGGCCGATAAGTACATTTGCTGCGTTTCTGTAGGGTTAGAGATGAAATCTCACTTTTAAGATGTTGAGACTTAGAGAGGCCCAAGGGAACTAAGCATCTTCTGAAGGGTGTCAGGGCTTGAATCTATTTTGCATGAAAATCTTCAACCGAAGTGATTTGTTCCAATACCAATGTAGTGATTCTTTTCCATATAGGGGAACTCCTATGAATCTAAACTTAAAAACGGGTAGAGGCTATGGAGCGTCTGCTTCAGGTATTGCTCTTCTTTTTATCCTTCGCCTTTTGCAGGATTTCACTTACTGTGACACTGGCAGCTGGAGCAGCTGCAAATCTTGGTCTCTGGAAGGATATAAAATTAGTACATCTTATTTAAACTAGGAATAGTAAGTGTGTTTCCTAAGGAGAAGTGCTCCTAGGACAGTCTGGGGGCCCAGGGTGCAATGGAATGATTTGATTACTCGTCACCGATTATAATTCTATTTAAACTAGAAAAAAATACATTGCTTATTACTTTTAAAATAAAATAAAAAAATATAAATAGAGTGTTTCTAAACTGTGTTGTTGCACTGGAGCCAAACCATCTAAATTGCCTGGAGAAGAACTTTACCTGTGTGGTCAGTGCCCGGAGCTACTCGTGGTGTACGATACTAAAAGAAACAAACTCCGGCCTTGAGTATCAGCAATGGGTATTCCTGCAGGTGAAATCTTCCCCGTCGTTCAGTTTAGTTTATGCTGTATATTGAGACTGGGATTCTCTCCTTTCTCATATGCGAGACTGTCCTGTCATGGGCTTCGTATATTTCCTTCCATTAATTTCTTTACGCAAATGACTTCTCTTCTGATGGAGAAAATAAGAACAAGTTCCCCTTGAAGATTCTGTACCCGACAGATTTTTCTGCCTCCAGTTAGTACATGGCCCGCTTAAGACTGATCCTGAAAAAGTCTCTTGTTCTGAGAAAATGTGTGTGTCTTGGGAGGGAAAAGTAAATATTTTGCCTGGGGAGAAAAAGAATTAATTATTTTTTTTTTTTAATTTGGGGTAAATTTCATGCATGCTCTAGTAATTGACTCCATTTGTCTGTAGTGCCAATCTGGGTTGAAATTGCTTCTCTGCTGTTCAACTGCAAGCGCTTAATACTCTCGCTATTTATTTATAGAGTAACTGAAGTCATTTTTATTAAAAACTTGATTGTGGTTACCTACGCGCTGTAACGCCAGCAAGGAATTCACAGGAGCGCTTTAGTTTTGACTGGAGTAATTTGCTCAGCAAATTAGTGGATTAAAGGCATTGCTTTAAAAGTAGTAACGGTTTCTCTCTCTCTCCAAAGCCAAGCTGCAGCCCAAAGGTATTGACTTAGATGCCGCAGGGAATATAAATGGATTGCCTGTTATAGAAGTGGATTTAGATTCATTTGAAGACAAACCGTGGAGGAAACCAGGTGGGGCCTCACAGTTTCTTGTGGTAAATATTTTCTGCACTTTTAGTTGTCTCTCTTTTTTTTATTTTCACATGTCATTTCTGTCCATGTATTGCTGCCAGGGAACAGGGAAGTCGGAACAATGCGTGTTGCTCAGCCTCTGATGCCCGTCTGGACAATCAGTGACTTCTACTGATTGATCAAACCCTGCTTCTACCTAAAATTGGGTTGCATTTACTCTATTTCACTTCCCTGAAGGGAACGAACGACTATTTTTTTTTTTTTCTTTTATGTTCTATTTTACTGATTTCCTAATTCCAGAAAATACTGCGCTGATATTAATACAAATAATGTTTCTTGGGCTTTAAGCCCGTTGAGAAGGATCAAGATTTGGCTGTTGATGATGCGTGCTCTCCTCTTCACGTGCGGCAGCTTCCTTATTCTGTCTCCCCACGGCTCCGCTCAGCGTCGCCCCCGAGCACCCTTCTCCTTGGGGTCCTGGGGATGCCCGCGCTTCTGCAGGAAAGTACCCCTCGCAGAGGGCAGCGATGGTGAGAAGTACCACGTGAGCACCTCGTGATAGGAAAGCCATCTTTTTGTGTTGAATTCTCCTCCTGCAAATCGTTGAATAAAAGGAAGAAAAACACTGTCTACCCTGACAAGAAAAGCTAGAATTTATGTTTTAGAAAAGCTGCGTTGCCTAATTCTTCACTAGATTCTGTCCCCAGGTGCGTCACTGTGAGTGAACAGTCCCCACTTAATTTTCTGGACAATATTATCTGGACTGTCCAGAGAAATACTACTTTGTGCAGCAGTTTTTAATATGCACATGGTCTCTTTTGACTTCCTAATTAGTTAGCATTAGGGAGATTTCTACTCGGAAGCAACTCTTGCATGACAGCTGCAGGATGCTACAAATAGACATCTGGTTTTCAGCTGAATTTGATAGAAAAATAAATGAAGAAACCAAAGAAATCCATATTTTTGCTGTGCTACTCATAAAACACGCCATGACGAAATGTTCACTGAAGGAAAAAAATCCACTTGCCTCTTCCCAGAAATAATTCTTCTCCCTGCGAGCCCCTGTACTTCTATTTATCTTTCAGAAACATTGCTGTGCTGTGTCCGTAGTGCTTTTATAAGCTGTCTGATGTGGTTTTGGTATCTCTTGCCCACCCGAAATGAAGGGCATTGGAGTACAGAAGAGTGCTCACAGCTCCATTGATGTGTCGTGGTATCACACCAGCACCAAAGCAATAGAAATAGAAACATGGAAATATAGAATGTAATAAAAATCAAGGCCTTTCTTCTGCGGGGGATTTCCCGTTGATTGTGAAGCGAGAAAGAGGGGCTTAGGAAGAGAGTGAGTTAGAAGGAAAACAACGAAGAGAAAATCAGAGATAAAACATGGAAATCATCATGGTGACATCCCTGGACCAAAATGAAGCCAATTAGCCTTAAAACAGTGTTGAGGCAGGGATAGAGGGAAGCTGTCTGCAGAGGTGTGGCTTCTAAGTTTATCTAATTGGCAAGTAGCTTGTTACTCAAAAGCCTTTCGGGTGTATGTCCTTTACAGCTAATCGTTCAGCAAGTTGGTGTCTCTTTTAAGGAGTGAGAGGAAGAAGAAATACGGTGTGGAGGAACTGATAGAGGCCTGAAATATAGGCCGATAAAATAGATATGTAAATGTCGTGTTGCTGAGTCTGTGTTGGGGAAATTTGCATATTTGGGTGGTACAACAGGAAGAGCTGCCTGCCCAGAAGATAAACTTAAACCTCACTGTAGACATCCAAGCTCAGCGTGGTCAAAGTGTTTTGCTTAGCCCTCTTGGATCAGCTCCTTCTTTTAGAATTGGCCTGTCTGGGAACCCCCTTGCGAGGGGGGTGTTTGAGGGACACAGCAGGGCTGGAAGATGCTTCCTGACAGAGTTAGTTGTAGCTAAGCTTGTCCCTCTGCAGCTACGTTTTCTTGGCAGGCGGTTTGTGGCCACCTCTCTTACTCAGAAGGGCTCATGCTGAATTGACAGTCTTCTGTGAAAGGTGCCAAAGTGAGATAACAATCTCGGAATGCTGTAGTTTGGATCATGACTGAACTGTAATTTCTTGTGTAGTCTGAGATGTATTGATAAAAAACTTCCATTGTAGCCCTGTTTCACGAAATGGGCGAGTCCCAGAATCTCTTCTCAAAGCAGCAAAGGCAACGATGGTCAGGAGCAGAACGTGTTGGCTTGGCTCCACCAAGAAAAAGGGTCTGTGCCACCATCCCGTTTTTGTGGTGGTAGCTGGAAGCCTCTTTCCTGTGCTCTCCCCAGCACTCAACTCATCTGGAAAATTGCGAAAAACTATTCTGAAAAAATCTACAGCCATCTCCACTGTGGCACAGAGGCTTCTGACAGAATGAAACGGGGAGGAAGCTGTGCTCTCTTAAAGGATTTTTATTTTCCTAACTATTTAAGCAGATAAAGGACAATTTGAGAAAGCGAGTCTGCTAGAATCCCTGTGTTAACTTCTGCTCCCTTTGCCAGGCGCTGATCTTTCTGATTATTTCAATTACGGATTCAATGAAGAAACATGGAAAGCTTATTGTGAAAAGCAGCGACGGCTTCAGCTTGGACTGGATCCCGCGCCTCCCATCAGCACTGAAAATAAGATCACGGTAGGTGACGTGTTACTCCTGCATGTGGCTATGATAAAACTGGGACTCGTTTTTGTAATCCCAGAGACGAGAGCGTAAGAGCAGAAGATACCTTAATACTTAACTGTTCTGTGTTCCTTTTGGTGATACGAAATACAAAAATGTATCTTTGAAGATTAAATCTCTCTGCTAAAAATCTTTTCTCTATGGAACGAACAGTCCCGGTTGCCTGCCAGGTTTGAACCACTGCAGTAGCCAGATTTGAGTGAATTCCCGGTTGGCTTGGAGGCTCCCCAGCTCTAGGGGTGCCTGGTTGGAAGGTCCTGTGGATGTGAGAGGCGTAGAGAGGAGCTGGGGGTCCGTGGGGGTCTGGGCTGCCTCTTGTACAAGTTTGGAGACTTCTTTGGCTATCAACCTTTCCAGAAGCCCATTAGGTGGCCAACAGCTGTTAAATCAGAATTTCACCCAGAGAGTCAATACAGCAGGTATTAATATTTCCAGTTTTGACTTAAGGAAAATGTGAAAAAGCATAAGAGGTTATTAAACTTTTGGAGTTCTAAGGGGAGGCAGTGGACAGCAGGCTGAGGCTGGAATAGCCAGCTAGTTTCCACAAGTGTCTGCCACCTTGCCTGAGGAATAGGTTGGTTGTTTGCAGGAGTCCTGTGATTGTTCCTCAAGGGAGGAGGAAAGGGAGGAGCTCTTTTCCTTTGCTGAGGGTTAACCTCTGATGCTACATTCACTTGAAAGCAAGGGCACTAACCCTGTGTGTGATATATCACCTTCCATAGGTTCAGCAAGGAAGAACAGGAAACGCTGAAAAAGAAGTGGAAAACAACATCATCAAAACAGAATTCAAAACAGACTTCTTGGCTCTGGTGGGAGGACGCATGAAGGCTGGGCCTCCTCCCAATAGGTAAGAGATGATGCAGACACAGACCTGGGTGCACCATGGTCTCCACAGGGGTAGCTGGGATCCACCTGGGCCGCATCTGAGTTCCCTCAAGCCTGAAGCAGAAGAAGCTTTTAGACTTTACAGGAAGCTACTGTGGTCATTGATTAACTGTTGTCTTCAGCTGCCATTTACCTCTCCTTGGTGGTATCTTCAGGATGGTGGTGTACAGGGAGGGAAAGCTCTCCCAGCTGAAAGGACGCTTCTCTGGGAGTAGAAAAAACAGGGCAAATACCTCCACTTTGAGGGGTTACGTTGCTGGCTGCTTGTGCTTACTTGGCTGCTTCTTACTCCCACGATGTTAGTCTTTTCCTCTTTAAATTGAAGTGGATTATACGCTTGGCAGCTGATAAGAGGAGCTATTGGTTTCTGAAGCTGTATGCTACGCCGCTTGATGTGTGCTAATTAGTGATTTTCTCCAATGAGAGAGAGGATCCACAAGGCTGGACAAAGCAAAACACTTGAGTCATTTTGATTGGCATCCTCTGCTGGGAAAAGCGCTTTGACCTTAGGAGGTTGATGGCTTTTTTTAATCAAAAGCTTCAGAAAAACAAAGCTCTGTGAAACCAGAAGAGCCAGAGCTTTGGGATCTGTGTGTTTCTGGTGCTTTATTCACATCACATCATTTGCACACCTGCCTTGCAGAAATCAATCTCGCGTTGCAACTTTCCGCTTTGAGAAGAGATCCCGCTATATGCTTCAAGCATAAGCGTTAAAGCTTGACTTAGTCTGTTTGCATTTAAACACTTTGCTGTTCCCTGTTGTAGTGCCAGCAAATGAAGCAGGTTCGTTTCCAGCTGTTATTTGTATCTCATGAGATTTTTTGAAAATTTACACCACTGCAGATAAGCTGGTGTTGCTGCAGCAGAGCTTTACGTTAGGACCAGAACAAGTATCTTCGTAACGGCAGCAGCGTTCAAACCACGGGCTTGGCAATGAGTTGTGAGCAGGTTTCAGTGAGAAAACTTTATCTCGCCAACTAGCCAGCATTTTTATATCCGCTTTGTCTAAATTTCAGTCTGAGATAGAAAATTCTACAGTCCAACTCGGAAAAGTGCTGACATTTTTTGCCCTAACTGCAGGAAAACATGTCTGAGGCCATATTTATACAAATCAATCGTTGCATGAATATAGGAGGAGAGATTCTTAAACCTCAGCTGCGGGTGCTTCTCTCTCTCACAAACCTTTACTTGTGACCTTACGATGAGGTCCTATAAAAATGTTCTTCCCCTAAGAGTGACCTGGGTATGGAGATAAAAACATGGAAAATTGTAGGTTCTGTGACTGGCTTCCACTGGTGCATAGACAGCACTGTTTCTTGGCTACAGGAATGGGTTTGTTTGGTTTTTTTTTCCAAAGATTTAGCCTTGATTTCATCGAGGGCAGCAGCAAAACTTTTGGCTTCAATAGAAACAGAGTAGACCCCAGGGAGGTGGACTAGAAAGTGTCTGAGAATCCAATTTATAATTAACTTCAGTGGTATGAGGAACACCTGGAAGATTGGACAAAAAGCAGGAAAAACTCTGAGCTGGTAACATGAAAGGCTTCTCTTGATAAACATTCTCCGTTTTCTCCAAGCCTGATCTGGGAATGATTATTGAGATCTGGAGAGTGAGTAAAGGATCAGAGTGTGTAATCCGTGTTATTACGCTTGTATGGGGTCATTCTTTGGGTTGTGTTTCTGGGTGTTCAGAGAGACCTAACTCGCCCCTGGATGCAAAGCTCAAATTGCTCAAAAGCAAAAAAAGGCCTTCTCATTCACCTCTTGTCCAACTTGAGCGCTGCCTCTAGAGATTTTTCCCCGGTGGAAAAGAATGTACGAGAGAAATCTGTCTAATAGTGGGGAAAACTGCTCCTTCTAATGTCTTTGAGCCTAAAAAGATGCATCTGCTTTGTACCAGGAAGCTGGGTGGGACAATTGATGTGATCGGTGGCCAGGCAGGCACAATCAGGAGAGTAGAAGGAAGACGTCGTGATAAGCACGCCTCTGAGGAAAACCCAATTCAGGTGAATGTTTTGTGTAGTCTTTATTAATTTCTCGTTTTTATTGCGCTTCTAGTGAACCCTGAGCAAATGCCTGTGTGTTCCTGACCTCTCGTGTCCCTGTTTCTGTCTGCAAAGCAGTAGGTAGTTTGTCAGCCCCTGTCGAGGTGGATGCATGGGTCGTTCCTTTCTGCAGGGAATTGATTTTTCCTCTTAAAAGCTTTATCTTGCTAGGATGTAGGGCTTGTTCTTTGAAGACTGGCCTTCCCAGCTGAATGATAAGGCCCAAGTTCCTTTTCTCCTCAGCTCTCCCAAAGTATTCCTTGCGATGCGTAGCAGGGAGGCTCTTAAATGGATTATTCCCTTCCCCTCCTCTGTCGGGTGGGAATCTCCAGTTCTGCAGTGGAGGACTTTTATCTGGGGCTTGTGTTTCTCTTTACTTGGAAGTAACGTTTAGTCTAAGCATCATTAGATGCAGCCCACGCTTCAGGCTTAGGGTGGGCCTGTGTTACTGGATCTTGTCACTTAAAAGAAATAACAGCTTGGGTTCTAAAACTGGGCTCAGTTCTGATCTTGCGTGTTCAGTGTATGGCCATGATGTTCTGGTTGGCCTCTAGGTAGGAAGGTGCTACGTGTAAGGTTTGAGGACCATCTGCCGAGAACTCTCTCTTAACAACCTTCCTCCTCCCAACAACTCCTAACTCACAAAAAAACCCCAAATGTGGAACCTTTCCCTTGAATAGATGCAATTTCTGGTTTTGTTTTCACATGTGTTTTCTTTGTCTGTTTATTTTTTTCGGTTTTCTAAATTTTGCCAACAGTGGCCCAAAAAAAGAATTGTCCTAAGAGAAAGAATTTGCTGGGAAACGGTGGCTGTTCCTCCCGCTTACAAGCATTGATACCTGTATTTCCAGGTCATCCTGGTATCTCTGCACATTGATCATTCCTTCAGCGCCAGCGGGTACCTGACCTGCTCTTGTCAGGCAGATGGGAATCCGCTCTTCCTTTCACCTACCTGGGCACAATCTAGAGCAGAATTTGGCCTCTCGCTGCCCTGAGGAAAGATAAATTGGGTTAAAAAAAAGGAAGCAGTACTGTGTCACCCCCAAATATGGCAGTTCCCGTGGACAAAAGGTGTTCATCAGACTGAAATGTCAGCTGTCTTGCCCAGTTGTGTACACAGCCAGAATCTAGTCTCGCTGCTCTTCTGCATGAGAGGAGATACCTTGCTAAGCATATTGATCTTGTTGAAGATGGGAAGTTGGACTAGGTGACCTTTAAAGGTCCCTTCCAACCCAAACTATTCTATGAGTGCTTTGATCAACCTTCCTTCCTCCCCAAAAGATGTTATCCCCTGGCTACAGCGTAGCCTGGTCTCTCCAGGTATCGTAGTGCTGCCTTTTTTGGGTGATGTGCTCCCTTTATGCCAGCACAGTGAGGTCCTGCCTGCAGGAGCAAGGAGATTAAAATGCTCTCTTCTCGTTCCTCTGCCTTCTAAGGTCCTTGGAGACCACGGAAGTAAGCCACAACCCCCCCAGCAGCCCCAGCAGCCATCACAGCCCCAACAGCCACCTCAACAACAGCCGTTTGCACCACCAGCAGGCCCGCCGCCTCCCCCGCTCGCTGGGCCACCTCCACCACACTTCCTCCACCCTCCTCCACCAGTTACTTCTGTTCCACCTCCCCTGCATCCTCCAGGTATGTGTTCACACGGCAATATGTGGTGATCTGAGGCTGCAGATCTGATCTTAGGGTGTCCCAGGCTTGGAGCAAACCAGAGTTTTAATTGTTAAATGTTACGGGACAGTCGAGCAATCGGGCAACGGGTCCTTAGGCCTGGCCAGTCTTTGGTCGGTGTCTCCATCAGCCTGGGTGATATTTGCCTTTGAATACTTAAAAAATGGCAGCTGTTCCTTGGGGGAAAAAAAACCCTCCAGGCTTTGTTTCCGTGAGAGAGCCTTTGGGTGCTACCAATCCGTTTGCTTTATTGATAAATGTAAAGAAATGGGTTCCTGCTTATCAGCGGAGGAAGCTGAGAACGCGGGAATCGCTGTCCTGTGTGGGATCAGGGGGCTCTTTAGTTCAGGGGCCTGTCAGGCTGTGAATGATTCCAAATGTTTCAAGGGTGATGCTGGAATTGGCAGTTCTGCAACGGCAGCTCTAACAAACAACTTTCTTCCTAATCCAGGTCGGTTCTTGGTTGGTTTATGCCTTGAAATACCGATTTGTATCTTCCTCTGTTTGTTTCTGTGAATTTTATTGTGCCAGCTGCCACCGCAGGACGATTCTTACTGCTCCTAGGAGAGTCTAGTGTCCAGCGCAGACAAGAGAGCAGTGCTTCATTTTAAAAGCAAAATATAAATAATACAAATGAGGTCTCTACCGTGGGTTTCTGACCATCGGGTGTAGTCAGCCCTCAGCATTGGCAGTTTGTGTGCTCTTATCAATAACCAGATGGGTTTGTATTGTGCTGAGAGCACTTGGCACTTGAGAAGACACTCTCAAGATAAGTCCTGTCCTTTGCCTCTCTAGTTACAGACTTGAGTCCTGAAACCTATTGAGAGAGCGGAGCTCAAATTTCTAATTATTTTTTGTCTTGAGAACCACAATACAGAAAAGTTTCACTGTCTCTTCTGTGCGTGTCTTAACTTGGTTGCCACCAAGTTTCTTAATGCATCTGCAAGATGGAGGCCAGTAGTAACCTTCCTGAGCACTGGCCAAAATGGGGCAAACTGGTGGAGAGGACAAAGAACCTTGTAACTGAAAAAGCCAAATATTTGTATTTATGCAGCATTTTCCAGGGGGCACAGGGTCTTTTTTCGGTTGACCCTTTTCAGTGCAAGTTCACAGACATACAGGCCATGGCACGATACATTTTTCTGTCTTCAGTTCCCTCTAAGTTTGCGCATCTTCTGATCCAGCGTGAGTCATGTCTGTGCCCCTGTTGCTTCTGGCTTAAATAGTGCATCGAGGTTGAAATGAAGGCCACGCTCTGGGCAAAAAGTTTAAAAAAACCCCAGCCAACAACAAACCGGCCAAAGGACTCGCTGGCGTCTGCAGCAGGTTCTCATCTCCAGCTCCTTCAGTTGTTCTAAAGGCCAAATCAATTGTTTGTGTGTTGACGCTTGAAAAAGGAATTCTCCAGTGTAAGAGAGCAGGAATGTTTAAAATTATAATATAAAGGTAAAGAGATTATCATTTGAGAAAATGATAAAGTCTGTAGGCTAGTTACTGTGCAATAGCACCAATGTTTCTGCTGGTCCGTTTGCTCAAATATGTGAAAATTATTCAAAAGTGTGCTTTTAGGTGTAGCTTGAGGAACAGAGATGACGTGCTTTACCTGTTGACCTCACTTGTTTTGCTTTATTTCCCCAGGTCTGCCACCACCCGGTCCTATTCCAGGTAGGTGGCAACTTGCTCTTAGATCCTGAACACACAGATGGCCCCATCTGAGCACTTGGATTAAGTAACGAGAGAAAGTGACACCAAGACCCATTTTAGAGCACAGTTAATTTAAGGCTAATAAACTCCAATGCAGCATTAAACTGTAGCTGCTTATCTTGTATCCTGGACCTAAATAATAATCCCTAGGGCTTCTTAATACTCTCGTTTTGTCTCCGAAGACCAATCTAGAAAGTGAAATGGAGAACTTCAGATGGCAAAAGCCACTTAGTTAATTTGAAATGGTTTAGTTTTTGTTACGGCACTTGCGCAGCAAAAATCTGAGTGACAAATTGGTATTTTGTACAGGAATTTGGCATGTGAGACTGGGCAGAACAAATACCATTTCCATCAGAAGCCTTTGCTCCCTGGTGTGCAGCAGAGATGGTGAATACTAATAAATGTAACGACCAATCTGGTGCATAAGTTAAGAACCCACTAATTCAGAGCTACCATAAAACTGAGTTTCCTCCAGCTGTAACTTTTTTTTCTTCTACCTTATTGGAAGATCTTAGGAAAAGGAGAGGGAAAAAAGCATCTAAGAGAGAGGCGTGTCTCCCCAAGTTGTTTGCAGAATAAATCTCCACTAGCTGAGCTGGAGACTTCGGGCTACCCCTTTTTTGCAGTAGGAAACATCTAGGAGGGGTTCTCCTCACCCATTTGAGGCGTTCACAGTAAGAGCTGATGAATTGTCCCCTTGCTGGCTCGAGTGCCACTGGCTTGAAAAGGAACCTTTTTATGTGAAGTCAGGCCGTTGGGTGGTCAGTCTGTTCTTGTTGGATTGGCCTGTAGAAATAACGGCTGCTTATAGTTACGGATACAAGTTTCGGAAGTTCCCTTAGGAGCGATCAGCACTTCCTCACTCGCAGGTTGGTGAAGGTTAAGGACTTTGGCTTCCAAGGCTTATGTCACTTCTGGAAGTGACCTTCATAAACTTCTGCTTAATTCTGCTTTCTTGAAGATACTGCCTTGTGATTTTGGATAATAACTCTTTATGGGTTTGACATCGGGCCCATTTTTCAAGTGTCAGACCTGTCAGACAGCTCTCTCTGCGTCAGGGTCTTCTCGGGATTTTTAAATATATATGTGCTAAGAGATTGGCTTTCTTTAAAAACAACCAAAACCAAGTGAATTCTATGTTACGTGCTTTGTAAGAGACAAAGCTACTCGTGTTAATCAACGGAGCAATAAAAATAGCTGCAGTGTGTCTGCATCCCAAAAATCAGACTTTTCTGTCTTCCGCAGGACTGTAGGGGTTAATGTTTACTCCTTAATGAGTCTTCTGTGTAAGATGAATAAGCCACAATAGAAGGTAGTTCTTCCTTTGTTTTTCTTCCCGTCACACAGCTGTAGGGTTTTAATTTTGGTAGGAGATACAGCCCTGAAGGAAAATTATTCCATCTCAAAAAGGGCCTTATTTAGTATAAAAAGATGCTTTAACAGCTTTTAACTGTAAACAGCGATGAAGCCTTGTTCCTCAGGCTGAGGTCTTGGTGATGACTTTCGTTTCTGTGTCTAGGACTGTTCCCGCCACCTCTGGCACCACCACCAGCTCTCCTCATTCCGACCTTGGATGGGTAAGACCACGCCTGGGCTGAGCTGTGGGTGCAGCTCCTCTGGCGGGAGGAGGAGAGGTGGAAAATCAGTGCTCGTAATTCTCAGTCTGGTCTGGGGTCGGGGGTGAGAGCAGAGTCCGTAGGGAATCTTCTGTGCGTTTACCTCCATTCCTCAGAGTCATGACACAGGAGGGAGTCAATAAAATCTAGGCGTGTGCTTAGGTTTAGTGCAGAGTAGTTGATAGCACGTTGTGTTACTCCACACGTTTTCCATAAAGATTCTCCCAGTACTTCATGAGCACTGGGTTATTTCCCAGGAAGCTGCCTGATGTACAGAAGGGAGGATAAAGCAGGGCAAGCAGTTGGATTACAGCAGTTTCGGAAGCTGTGGCGAAGCAGCCGCGCCTGGATGCGTTCCTGACAGTTTGTGATGCAAAGTGAAAGGGATTCACCGAAACCCTGGGTTTCCCATGAGGATGTTCCACGGACCTTCAGAGAAATTTGGGTAAATTGCTGCAAAGGGTCACTGGTGTTAGTAACTTGCATCCTTTTCTCTCTCTCCAAAGCCAGCCAGCCAGCTACAATAACAGGCAGCCTCCTCCCTTTGGCTACAACTCCGCAGGTGAGCACTGAAGATGACAGCCAAACTGCTTATAGCTCTGTTCCCTGGTGTTTGGCAGGTTAGGCTTTTCTTAACCTGATGGACATCAACTTTAGGGTCTCGCTTGTGCCCCGAACTGTCCCAGTCATGGACACACACACTGAGTTTGGCTACACCGTGAAGTGTTTGGAAAGCTGGACGGTTTGCTGCAATGGTGAATGCAGTTTTGTAGTTGATCGTGGTTTTCGGTGCAGGTACCCAGCAACAGAGCAGCTTCCCCACGTGCCTCAGCAACACCTTCCTGGGCTTGTTTGCACAGCCATCAGCTTCGCATCTCCCTGAGCTCTTCAATGCCCTCCTCTCCCACTTTATCATCTCCCTTGCCTACGGGCACGTGTTGCAGGCATCTGTCTCTTTTGGTTTTGTAATGGAAGAGGCAGTGCCAGAATCTCAGCACGTTTCCTTCCCTGTTGGCAATGCCCGTGTCCTCTCCCATTTCCTTAGTGACCAGTGGCACCTCCTTGCTGTGCTGAGCGGGTGACATGCAGGAGGTGTTGGAGTGGGTGGTGTGAGGCCGTCCTGAGAAACAGGAGCCTCGAGTGCTGTTGTATCTGCAGCTTCTCAGCAGCTGGTCCTGTTTTGGGATGTGGCCTCACTGGTCCAGCTGAGCAGGCCCCAGCACGCCAGCATCGGGATGGGGAAAGTGCTGGTGGCTCTGGGCTCCTCAGGTGGATCCTTCATTCACAACTGGTGTCCCTGGCCCTCCCCAGCTGCCACCTTGGGCGAGAAGGTACCTGGTGAGAAGTGAACCCTTGTAAGGTGGCCGAGAGCCCTGGGCTAACTAAACTCAGCTGGCTCAGATCAAAGGTGCCTTCAGCGCCCTCTGAGCTGGGATGTCCTGGAGCGATGGATTAGAACTTTTCTCGGTGGAGACCTTATGGAGCATCCTATAGAGCGGGACCTGTAAGAGAGCAAGAGCTGGGGGAGAGCGTAGTCCGTGCAGTGATGTGCAGTGGAAGGGGCTGGGGAGATCTTGCAGCGATGTCTGTAAATGTCTGATCTCACTTGTGTCTTCCTCACGGAAAAGGTGTTGACACGTCCTTAGCAAACTGCTGAAAGTGAAAAGGGAGAGTGAGGACAGGAGGGAGCTGGGCCACGGCTGTCTCCTTGGATTCAGCTGTGCCTCCAGAGGGGATCTTTGGAAAGGGAGGGGCAGAGAGGATGCTGTGAATGCTTCAGGTGAACAAGGATTCTGTTCTCTCTCTGCAGATTCGGGTTTCATCAGCTACCCACCCATCTCCACGTCCCACACGCCCTGGGTGACGACGGTGGACAAAGGCACGAGCAGTTCCAGCAGCAGCCATTGGGAATACTCGGGCTCGAGGCGCGAGAGGGAGCGGGAGAGGGAACGGGAACGGGAAAGGGAGAGAGACAGAGACCGCACCCCCACCACGAGTGAATACAACAAGTGAGTGCTGGTTTTCAGCCGAAATTATAGATTATACCAGTTTAATTTTCTGAAATGTCTGGGGAAGAGACACTTTGGATCAATAACTAGAGGACAAACAAGGAGCCGATGTCACTGACTGATCTCCTGTGCCTGGTTTTTTGTTTAAATCCAGCAGAACCAGTTACACTTGCTCTCCCACCTGTAATGTGAGGCAGGTAAATGAAACAGCCCCTCTCTGTTTACTTGGTATTTCACAGCTCGGTGTGAAGCTGCTGCTTCTTGTCATCTAAATGCAACTGTCAGATCAAAGGACAAACCACCCGTGCTTTTGCTCAGCTCTCCTGGGGAGACTTTCAGGGCAAGGAGTGCCGGTCGCCAGGAAGCAGCCAGGAAACGTAGATCCTTAACCAGGCGTTTCTGCGAGCGGTGCTGGAGACAACCACCTCGGTGGGAACTGATGTCATCTCAGGTGGCAGCGACGCTGGGAGCATGTGGGAAAGGATGCTTCCAGCCTCCCAGCGTTGGTCTAGAGAGCTAAAGTGGAGGCTTGGCTGCGAAGAGTCCTTCTAAACCCATCGCTTTTGTGTTGTGTCACAGCCAGCGTCAGTGTTTTACAGGCTTCAGGCTCAGAAATACCAACAGTCATTAAAAACATGATCAGAATGCGCATTCCTGGCAGAGGGGTGCTCCCTGCTGGGGAACTTCCCGGCCCAGGGGGTGAACAAACAGGGCAACGCTTTCCTAATCCTTTTTTTTTTTTTTTCTCTCCCCATTTTTTTCTTTGCAAACTTGGGTTGAGAGGGGGAGGAACAGAACAGAAGACAAACTTGCTACAGTTTGAAGAGCTGGAACTCCCGCACTTCCTGAGCAGGTTCATGTCACAGCCAAGTCCTGCCATCAGCAGCTCCCGAGGGCATTGTTGGCATTTCTGGGCGCTTTGGAGCGTGCTGACCTCTCCGATCACGCGTGCCAAAGCAGGGCGAGCAGTCAGGCTCGGCGCAGTCCTTTGGAGCCCTCCCAGATGTTTGATACTGGACATTTATTTGTCTGACTTGCTTCCGTGAGCGTTGGGACGATATTTCAAACTTCCTTTCTCTCAAGAATCTGAGTATTGTTTCCCACAGTGGGATTTGTTAACCCTTTAGATTTTGGCTTTCTGAAGTTGAATAAGGTGAGATGTAGAGGGAAGGGAGAGCGTGGGATGTATCTGAATTTGGGCTACATCATGCCTTGAGCAGATAGCAAGGTGTGGGCAGAAAGACCATGTCAGCCGTCCTCACAATTGGAGTTTTTGAACTCATGGGGAAGAAAATAGTCCCTTAGTCAAACTCTCACAGAAGAATTACAGGTTATTTGAGACAATAGTGTTGTGAGGTAAAATCCAGCACCAGGGGAGGCAGAATGATGAGAGGAGCGGAGCGTGTTTCTGTTGGTTTTGAACACTGTAGCTGGATATCTCGGACGTATTCCAGAAGGAATCCCCGAGACGTTGGCCACATGCCTGCTGCTGAGGTCCTCCCTTGGCAAATCCGGAGAACAAATTTTGTAACCCCTTTGCCTTGAGAGGGCAGGAGAAAGCCACGGTATTCAACTGCCTGGGCTTGTGAGCGGTGTGATAAGCAAATGGAGAAAGCTCTTTCACTGTGGTTAGAGACTGGGATTGGGCTGCAGCTTGGGTTCAATAAGCAGCATCGTCATCTTATTGTCACAGTTTTTTTTAGGAGCATCGCAAACACCTCAGCCTGCTGGTAGAGTAAGAGGTGGCAGATTTTGTTGGTGAGGATGGGATTGTACACTCCCGTAAAGATGGCTCCTGACTTTTCAGGTCCACGAGCGGTGTGTTTCTCTGCCTCACTTCTCCTTTCTCTTCTTCAGTGATGATGAACGATACCGCTACTACAGCCGAGAGCGCAGCTACGACTTCGAGCGTGACTACCGCCGGAGTCGAGATCGCAGCAGGGAGCGAGAGGATCGTCACCGAGAGCGCAGGCACAGAGACAAGGAGGAGAGCAGCAAGCATAAGTCCTCAAGACGGTAAGGGCTCTGCGGGGTTGATCTGGGCTGTTGATGGGAACACACCTTCGCTGCAGACAAGAAGGTTGGTGTTCTCAGAGTGAACTGTCGCCCTGGGTCATTCTGGCTTCCTGTGACCTGCTGATGTCCTGAGATGTGACACACAGGCAGAGAAAGTGCTCTTGGGCATGTACTCAGGCAGGAGGCAGAACTGTCTGCGATAGGGAGAGGAGTCTCGGTGTCTGTAAGCTCTCGGTGAGGCAGGAGCTGGCAGGACGTCGAATCATTGCCAGCGAAACTGCGGCACTGACTGCCAAAGGAGAGGGTGACCTGTGCTAAATGTCACCTCAACAGCAGAGCTCCCACTGCTCAGAGAGTACACACAAAGGGAAATGGAACACCGTAACGGAAGCACCAGCTTTCAGGATTCTGTGTTCTGAGCAGAAGAGAAGATCTTTTTCCAGCCTGTCATCTGAAATTCCCTCCTGGAGCAGGAGGCTGAGCGCTGCATGATCAGAGCTCTGTGCCCAGCGCTCCTCATAGCGAGGTTGGTGACAGTCTGGACACAGGTCGAACGCTTTCGGAGCAGAGCAGGATGTCCTAAAATCCCAGCTTTTCTGGAGAAGGTGTATTTGCTACAGCTGATCTTCCTGTGAGAGCATTCTTCTAGCAAAGTCTGGTCTGGTCTCTGCTCTGAGGCGCTGCTCGGTTGCTGTGCCAGTTTGTGCCAGTTTACAGCCTGGTAATGACTTGAGCAGACTTGCTCTTTTATTCTTTGGTGCTTCAACTTACTTCTTTTAGATGAAATTCATGTCAGCTCTGTAGGTAATTGCCCTTATTTTGAAATTGGTATCAGAAAAACTCCTACACGGTGACTGGAGGCAAAAGGCTGCTCTCATCCTTTCCTTAGGAGACGAATAAGTTGTCAGGAAAGGACCGATTGCTGAAAGGATGGAACCGAAGTGATGGGAAGAAAGACCACAGTGAAAATTGAATGTAAAACAAAGCTTATACCAGACTAACAAGCCAATAGCTTTAAGGGTTATTTCTCAGCTTCCTCTACTCAGAACTGAAATCTAGTGTCAGATACTCAACTGCATGAACGGGATGGAACTCGCCAAAGCAGTGTCAGGCTCTGCTGGGGAGCTCCATTTACAAACTGGGTCCTGCACGAGGTGGGAGCGAGGTCACTTCTCTGCTCCTGAAACCACGCACCAACGCTCTCTGTCTTGCTCAAAGCAGTAGGATGGGAAGCGTTCGGCAGCTAAAGCACGTGGAGGAACACTTTTTGGTTAAGGCCACTCCGAGTGCATATGGGAGTCCCCGCTGGAGGCGGTTTGAGCCTGTTGAAGGCACTTGCAGGAAGATGAAAGGGTTTCGTTGTAGTTTCCAGTTCACTGCAAATTGACCAGTCTGAAGGAAGTCACTGACGCTCGTTTAAATATTAAAGGACAGTGCGTTGTTCAAGCAGAAACCACTGCCACGTTGGTGTCCACAAGGTGGCTGAAGAAGTGCTGAGGAGAGGCAACAGCCTTTTTTTTTTTTTTTTTTTTTTCTTCCTTTTAATGACTATGAAACCATTTATTATACAAGTCAGAAAATGACTCGAAGCCAGGAGCTTTTCAGCCAGGGCTTCAGTGGTTCGGCCAGTTAGGTGTCTCTGCTGCTAAACTGGTATTCCAGCTGTGGGAAGAATTTGTCTCTACACCTGACTCTGTCCCCACTCGTGGGGCTGAGTGTCTCTGCTGTGTAACTGTACCTCCTCCTGTGATCACTTTAATCTGCTTTTTCCTGTACTCTGTGCTGTGTTTTAATTCTGCCACCTTTCAAGGCACTGTCAGCTCTAGGGAGCTCACTTGGGTTTCAGCCTGTGAGGAGAAATAATTCCACGTTTGAGGAGCAGCAGAAAATCCCCTCCTGGGTTGGGGCCAAGAGCCAGAGTGAGGAAAACCAGAGCTCCTGCCTTCCCGCTCTCCCTGATGGGAGACAGAGGCGGATCTCGGGGTGTGGGGGTTGTGTCAGGGTCAGTGGTGCAGGGCTCGGGGGCGTCCACAACCTCATCAGAGCTACTTCTCTGGGATTTCTCCCGCGTCGCAGAAATCCTGTCTAAACGTCCACATCAGTCCAGCTGCTTCTGGAAAACCATTCTGGGTGAGGAGATGGAGGAGTTCTAAAGCACAAAGCCGGTGAAGTGCCAGGTCATTTATGAGTAAGCAGAAGTAGAAACAGGATCTGCCTCCCGTTAGGAAACCCACGTTTCTCAAGCTACACCGATTCCTTTCTTGCCTCTGGTCCAGGGCTTTCCCCAAGGTGTCCAGAGAAGTTTCAGACACCTCTCAGGTTTAGGACTCTTCCTTCTTTCAGCAGCCTCGGTGCTTCACGTCAAAGCTTTTGAGATGTGTCAAAGTTGTTAGAGCTCCCTTAGGAGTGGGAAAGGACACAGAGATGTTGTCTATAAGGACTATCCAAACCCCATTTTTCCAGCAGTCTGTCCGGTGTGCTCTCTGCCCGGGCCCTGTGCTGATGCAGCCACCTCCAGCGGTTTGCGTAACCTGCCCTTGGCTCAGCCACGCGCGATATCAGATCGGCCCAAATAAACAGGAGGAAGCCTTTCGATGGCACCGGGATGCCCGCAGCACGTCTGATCTGTCTCCTGTTTACTCTAGATCAAAGCGCTCTGTCCCCACACATGCCGTGGAGTCACCGCGTGTGGGTCTCTCCTGTGGCAGCGCCGTGCTGATGCAGGCTCTGATGGAACTGTTTTCTCCCCCTTTATTCCCCCCCCCGCAGCAAACAGCACGAGAGCGAGGAGGGGGAGAGCCACCGGCGTCACAAGCACAAAAAGAACAAGCGAAGCAAAGAGGAGAAGGAGGCCAGCGAGGACGGTGCCCCGGAGGGAGAGGAGCAGGATGCCAAGGAGTAACCTCCATCAGCCCTCAGGAGGAACTCGCTCCTTTTGAGCCAGCGTGGCCATTGGTGATGTTTTGGTTGGAGGGGGGTGGGGGTTGGGGATTTTTTTATTTTTATTTTTATTTTTTCCAAGGGAAGAGAGGCTGACTCTGGGAGAGCAGCGAAGCGTGTGGCAGTGGTTTGAGAGCTGAGGCTGCACATGCAGTTAAACTTCTTTTTTTTGGGTTTGTTTTTTTTTTTTGATACGAGACAAACTACAGCAGTACTAGTATCCACAGCACTGAGCTACTCATAAACATCCCTAGGGAGAACTTTGTTGTATCAGATCCTATGGTTTCTGATGGAAGATGGCTTCAGCTGAAACTAACGCATTTAGGTAATAGTTTTTGTCTATTTTTTTTGTCATCATCATTCCTTTTTTTGAGAAATAGGACAGTAAGTGTGACTTGAAATTTATTGTCCAAAGAAAAGTGTGGTTTAGATCCTGAGAGCCAGCTTAGAGCCTGGCTTCTAGTAGTGAAAAGTCTCAGCCCCAAATAAAATTTCTTTATAGCTACAAGAAATATCTTCTGATTTCTCGGTGGCCAGGCGGGCAGCACGTGAGGAGGAACGGCTTTTCCTGGTGGGTCACGAGATCCTGCTTTGGTCTGAGGGCTTTGGGGAGCCGCAGGGTGTGCAAAGACTTCAAACGTAGCTTTTTTTTTATCCATCACAAAAATAGTTCCGTTGTATATTACACCTGTAAGTGGGAAATCAGTGGAAGACCCATAGTAAGAGCGTGAGTTTCTCTTGAATTAGTTTTGACTTAACTATTTTATTATTTTTTTTTTTACTAAGAGTTGAGCTGAATAATCCAGCCCAGTAGAGACCGTGAAGTCCCATCTAGCAGTTTGCCCTCATGGGGTTGGCTTATTTCTACTTGGTTATCACCAACACTCCTGTGCAATGCATTCCTTCCCCTTAGAGCTCACAATAAATTCAGTCAAATTCCAGAGTTTGTTTGGACTTAGTGTCAGTTGGGGAGAGCGGCAACAGAGATGTTTCCGGGTGGGAAGAACAGGGGAAATCATTTTGAGGGGTTTTGGTATGTCTAATACTTCAGATACTGCACTTCTGTTTGCGTGAGTCCACGCATCCACAAGCATCTCATTTTTAATTATCTTCCACTACTTTGACTTGTTATTTAAAACTGTCTTAAATCTTTGCCCTAAAATCATATGGTTCTGAAATGTTACACGGGGTTTGTTTTTATATTGTAATCTTGCAAGTCTGTCACGTGAAGCTTAGAACCTTCGAGACTCGGGCCAGTATAGCGCTATGGTAACAGTTTATATGCTATGACAGTGCGTTTCATGAGTCAGTAACTGCAAAACCTGTTGGGGAGAAGAAAAAAAGTGGGGATTTTGTTTGTTTTTTGGTTTTAAGGTAGCGCTTTAAACATGCTTTGAGTTCATGGGAAACACGTGTGCTGTGGGGAGGTGTGTGAAGAACCAGAGCTAAAGGGCAGGGCCTGGAATCAGCCTTCAGAGTATTCCTGCCTCTGCAGCCCTGGCAGGGTTCAGGGATACGGCGTCTCTCCGTCAGACTCGCTGCAGGAATCCCAGTGGAGAGAGGGTCAGGGCGGTGGGTTTCGGCTGCGATCGCCCGACAGCTTTCAGGAACTTAGGATGAACGTGCTTTTATCCAGTCGTGGATCGGTGTGGGCGGAGGAGAAATCACCTCAAAACTGGTGAGGAAGATTCAAGAGCACTTGGTACGTGTCCCCTGGAAACACACGTGTCTGCAGCACGATGGTAGAAGTGCTGCTGCCAGAGCATGATGGAGAGAGGCTGCGCATCCTTCCTGGGCCTCCACAAAGAGCCTCTATTCTGTAATTACAGAATCTGGTATTTTATTTTTTTTTCCAGAACATGAACTCTGAAATTGCTAGGGGAGCTGACACCAAAGAAAAGCCAGGCAGCAACCCCCAAGGGCAGTCTGAGCAGGTTTTTTGTCTTGAATTGGGGGAAAATGCTGGCAAGAATTTTACACCGAGGTAAGTGTGGGGTTTGGCCCCCAGCCAGCGCTGCTGCTTCCATTTTCGCGTGCCCAGGCGTACGTGGTGCCTCTCCAAGGGTGGACAGAGCTATTCTACATCCACTCCCCTAGTCTCTTGCTCTGTGGAGGTGACAGAAGCTCCTCAACCTGTAAATAGGCATAATTAATGGTGATCACATCCAGTCTGGTTGGGCTCAGTGGTGGTGGTGCGGGAGAGGGGACAGAGAATCTTGTACTGCTGGGTCAGCGCTGCAGCTTCCTATGGTGTTCTCTGAATGTTTTTAGAAATGGAGCCAAGTCCTTCACTAATGTCAGAGGCCTACGCTGCCAGAAGCAGCTGTGAATTTAAGGGAGAATAGTTTGAAATGGGTTTACTTTAATGAAATAAATTGAGGTGAAATGTTTGCCTTTAATGTGTTAGAGAAATCTAAAGGTGGGGCTTTGGCAATAATCTTTACTTGTGTCAGGAAACTACTGGTCATGTCTCATGGTCATGTTCCTTGGGGAACACCGAAGGGTGACTAATAATTCCCAAATAAGGGACCAGTTCTTGGGCTGGTGGCATCAGTGCTGGTAGTGGACTGAAGCTGGAGATGAGAAAACAGGCCAAGTTGCCTCAAAACATCAGTTTCTTGGAGAAGTGTCTATTGTTGGAGTGAGTGACCTATTCTGGTGGCATTAACCGATACGCTGGAAAGAAAGGCTAAAAAACCACCCATAATACATGTTTTTCAGTAATAACACAATAATTTATGAAGTCATCAAAACAAATTCAACATCTATTAACAAGCTGATCTCAGAGACAGTATTTAAATTACCAGGACATTTTGGTGAAGCTGAAGGCACCTTGAAACGAGATGGAGTTAATAGTAAAAATCCTGCTGCCTTCTGCAGCATCCTCTTCACTTCCAGTGTCTGGCCACCAGCTGCATGGCTTTCTCTTGCTCTACTTCATACAAGTGACATTTGGTGCTACTCAGTAGGAATCACCTTCTCCCTATCTACATAAATATTTACTGTTCCATACCAGGCACAGATTCTGCACATTGATTGGAAAGAGACAAAAATTGCTTGGGGTTTTTCTGTTCCTTTGTGTCAGACAGAGGTCGAGCGACTGGTTTTCCACAGGCACCTTTCTGACTTTTGAATTATTTTCCTCTAGGCATTTCAACAAGAAAACAGGAAAAAAAGGCCACAGAGCCCAGCTGGCCACACTGTTTCTGCTGTCAGAGTCATTAGGGGTATTTATCAGCCAAACAAAGAGACCACACTGTGTGCCAGGGAAGCTTTTGTGACAATCATATTCTGAGCTATTTCTGTATAGTGAGCTCCCATACCAGGCCCTGCTCTATCCTGCCTTAAGCCAACAGTCAGAGGAAGTGAAGTCACTCTGTGTGTACACAGCTAAGTCATCCAGCAAGGAACAGTCCTACTCTGCAGTCACAGCTAATTAGGAAGTAGCCAGCCCTAAGAAAAGCACTGCTTAAGACAACGATGGGCACTTACCTGCAGCCAGTTTACTGCAACAAGGAATTAAACACTCATTCTAGGTAGCATTTTGACAGAGAAACTCCTTTGATTCTTATAATCGGAGCTGGCCCCATAAAAGCTACAGCAGAAACAGCGTAAGAGGGAAGATCTCTCCCATTGCAACCTGCTTTGAGGAAGATCTGTCATTCTACTGCTGATTAACAGCCTTCTAAAAAAGAAGGGAATTGCTTCATGTGGAGTTTCCAGGTGGGAACTTAGTGAGGTGTCACAGATCAAACCAACCTGCCTGGGCTTCAGTTCTATTATTCTTCTAAATTGTAACTATAGGGTGGATTTGAACTGAAGCCAAACTGGGCCCACTGACCTGGAGGCAGTTTATTTCATCCTGTTGGTACAATGTGACCAAAACAGTCAGTGAGCCCCTGAACTTACCCTGAGCCAGGGAGCTGAGAGTTCACTTCAGCTGCAAGAGGGACACGGATAGAACTCTCACATGCCTGAGAGTACAGGCGCTGTGTCGGGTACCTCCTCCTGCCCCTGCCTTAACTCTGCACCGGATCGCTGGGAAACTGGTAAGACAGCATCCTGGGACAGAGGTTTCTGGTCACAAACCTGTTCACTTAATCATCTGCTTTCTAGGGGAAAAACCGGGTCATTTTATCAACTCATTAAACCAGGGAAACCAAGCTGAGGAAGGGGATGAAAATGAAACAAATTCCTTATCTCTGGCTACTGTGACAGATTCACTTGATTCCTTAACCAAAGTAGCAGTAGTTTGATTCAGGCTTTTTTTGATTCAGTCGCATTTTTACAACATCGTATTTTCAATGAAACCACTTGTGCTGATACCTTTGACAGCTTCTTTAAGTGGTCAAAATCATCCATTTGCAACAAATCAGCATATTCAGTAGGATCCTAAATCAGGATTCGTGACAGCTGCCCCGTGATAGGACCTTTGTACAAGCCAGCATTAGGTTAATTAGCCACACTAACCAAGCAGCTCTTCAGCTCTCAGCTGAGAGGTACAATTGGGTTTTTTTTAACATTCATTAGGTTTCGGTAACCTAAAAATTATCAAGACTGGGGGCTATAGGAACTGCTTAATTAGGTCCCCATCCTTACAACTTTATTAGTGGCTTTTAAAGCGTGTATAAAATGACTCAGTGTCCAAGAACGGCAGTCAGATCAGGAGCAGAACTGTATTAAACCAGCAGGGGAAATTGGACAGTCAGGCCTGTTTTGACCTGTTCAAAATATCAAATTGAAGACAGAGGTCTAAAATTGAGGAACACACCTCAAAGGCAATTTGTAGAGAAGCACTGGAAAAAGAGCTCTCTCTGCAACACCAATTCTAGAGAGCTTTAATGAGCCCAGAAAGCTACAACTGTACAGATGAGCCATTACTTTGAATCCAACCACCAGATTTGTTGATGGCACAGGAAAAGAAATGTTTTGTCCAAAAAGGAAGATAAAAGTCTTCCACGGCAATACACTGTGTGGTATTCACAGAGTTCAGCGTTCCCTTGGTTTGTGTCACACGTTTAGCTTTGTGTGATGGCCAACTGATGTCTGATACCTGAAACTGTTGTGTGTTTTGGTTGAGCTTTCACACGAGGCTTCCTGGCCAGGACACCACAGTGAGTGTGACTTTGTTCTTTTGCTCCTTCAGCATTGGGATTAGTTCCGAGTTGCTCATTCCTATCGCTGGCACTCCATTCACTGCCACTATTTCATCTCCGCACCTAATCAGAAGACAGAAAACATGCATGTCAGGACTTAATTATTGTGAACACTGCACCCTAGGACCCCCAAGGACATCTAGCCCACCCTGAGCCAAGATGGTCAGCTCTTTGGTGAAGCAACTTTTTCACTAGATGAAAGATTAGGGGCAAGGAAAGGATGCAAGCAGTGGTTGGTGTCAGGGGCTTGCTCCTGGATCAAAGAGAGGAAGGGAAAAGGAGGACACTGCTGGTACTTGTGTGACACAGCAGAGAAGGTCACCAGCAGTGTGACCAGCTGGCCACTCAGCAGAGGGAAAAGCTACAGAGAGCATATTTGTGCTGATAAATACACTCATCACCCAGGTTGCTCCTACAGCTGCTGGACCAGCAGTCACTAAGGCGAAGCGCTCACAACTGAAGCACACTGTCACATTGGAGCTGGATCCAGTAGATGTTTCAGAGCCCTGCTCTATGGCACTCCAATCTCTCCGAGCAGTGGGACCATCCAGCTGGCTGATGAGGCACTGAAGCCAGCCAGCTCCCTTCCTTGTGTCTAACGGGGAAAGCGCCTTGCTGTCCTAGCCCTCAAACAGGAGCCCAGTCCTCCCGCTGAGGCTCTGACCCAGCTCTGTCCTTTACACCATTTTCAGGGAGCAAAGCCCAGCTCCCTGCACCAAAACTGTGTCCCCCGCAAGACAGCAGCCTCACTTTTAGTTTTTACAGCCCTGCACTTGGGGCCTGGTGTGTGCTTGCTGAGAAGCTGGCTCTGTTGGTTCCCAGAGAGAACACTGCAAGGAAGTTCTGTGGGGTTCTCCGGCTCCACTGCTCACTCTCCACTTGCAATCGCTAACAAACAGGTCGGCAAAGCTCGTTTTAAGTTTCCTACACAGGAGGGCTTTTGTTCTGCCATTGAGATACTTTTCCTAATCCAGGAGATTTTATACTCTGGAGCCTCCAAGATTCATCTCTACCATCCCCTTTCTACTTTTATGTAATTACTCAATTAAAACCTTTACAGCCTTTTTAAAATGTAACTGTTAATTCCTTTCTGTTGCACCTTTATAGAGAAACCAAACCACTCATTAATATAGGACTTGGTTTGGTAACAGTATTAACTGCACAAATCAGTGTCTAAGAAATAGGAGTCATGAACTTTTAGCTCAGCTAATTAAAAGGGTAAAAGACAGCCCCTCAGTAACGTGGTGCACGCTGATGTAAGTAGCGATGACGTTTCTGATACAGACACAGAGACCCGCAGGGCAGCTCATACGTACTTCAGTTTCCTGTCTCGGAAGGCGGGAGTCCCCGGCACTATGGTTTTGATGAAGAACGGTTGGTTTCCTTTGCTTTCCTCAAAGCCTCCAACAATGCTGAAGCCCCAGCTTTCCAGGTTACCTTTGCTTAGGACAATATCTTGACAGAAGTGAAGGTAGCTGTAAAGACAGGCACGGTCAAAAACAGAGAAAGCTGATAAGTGTGTTTCAAGGAAAAACACCTAAACAGAAAATTATGTTTTCCCTTGCGGAAAGCGCAGCTATGTAACAGTCTCATATTTATTTTCTTTATTTAAGGACTGGAGGCAACCCCTTTGAAGGCATGTTGCAGGGATAATTCTCAAATCTGAAGATGTCAGTCCTTTAGAAATATTTTCTCAGTATTGTCAGTGCTAGTTTAAGAGTTAGCAGAAAATTACCATAATCATAAGCGGTTTGTGACCTGAAAAATTCATGAATAAATTCATGAATTCTATTAATGAACATGCACAGTACTAGTGACAAAAACAAATTAATCATGACCAGCAGTTACACCCATGCAATATATGGGAACCATATTTTTTTTTATTCTACCTGTATACTCCACGCTTGGTACAATGAAGGCATTCAGCAGCTCTGTATCACTGATGGAAAGCAAACATTTGAGGTATGACAGCCTTTCTTCTACTAACTACCAAATCGGAATATGAAAGGTCTTTCCTGCAGGAGCTACACCCAGGATTGCTGTGTACAGTACGATATCGGACTCCTCGGAGAGCCATCACAGACCACTGTTTGAATGCCAGCCATTGAGGTATGTTACCTTGGAGAATGCGATCCCCAAGTGCTAACAGCGCTCGCTCCTTGAGTTTGTAGCGCAAAGACACGCAAAGCCTTCGCGAGGCATCTGAAAAGGTGTGGCAGGAGCACAGCTCGTGTACTCTGGCTCACAGTCAGGTTACGTTTTGGCACCGAGGCGCTGCCAGAGCCGCACTGTGTGAAACTGCCGCAGATCGCCCCACTGAAGTATTCCAGCAGCTAAACTTTTCCTAATAAACGTTTTTGCCTCAAGGGCTTTGCTTGAGCAGTTTGCAGATGAGTTTCAGATTTCAAAAGCCTTCTCAGTTAGCTTCTCACTAGGAGAAAGATCCAATTATCTACTTTCAAACTGTAATTTACTTTTGTATGAGTTCTTCACACACAAACGCTGGAAGACCCAGCTGTAGCTTACGGATGGTTTACTTGTACTGGTACCACACGACTGTAAAAATACAGCTGTGAGAAACGTATGTGGCAGCTCGTGAAAGTAAATAGCCCAGAGAGCAAGAGTGGCAAGAACTACATCACCATAGAATGTAAAAAAATTGGAAACATTCTCCAAGAGCTGGAAAAGGCTGTTTGCTAGAAATCAGTTCACCATATAAGAAAGGGTTTTTAGGAAGAGAAATATGAATTTACTATAATGGGAAATGACTGTGGGAAAAGAACTTCAGGCTTTACAGAAAGTAAAGGTGCGAGTTTTATTCTGACAAACACCCTGCTGAGTTTGCAGTTCTGCAGACTTTCAGAAACTGCTTTTCCACCCCCTGAGAATTATCCATAAGCCACACTGTGCACGGTGATCGTTTTCAGAGTCAAAGCTTTTACAGAGAAAAAAATAAATTGACCTTTAAACTCAGTATTTCTAGTATCTTTAGGATTCAGTGTGCAATGAATTAGGACACACACCCTCCAACCCAGCATTTTGAGATGATATTTTATAATATCAGTAGCTGGTATTGATTTAATGTAATAATTATGAAGAAATCAAGTAAAGTTCCTATGCTGTCTTCTGTGACATATGCAGTGACAACGATAAATGTTCAGAAGCAGTAAGTAGTAGCATACAATTAACCTGGAACGCTCGCCGCCACCACCAATTACCAACAAAGCAAAGAATGGAGAAGGAGTAAGTTTACAAGGACATCAGAGGTACCCACAGTTGTATTAAAAGACAAAAAAATGCCAGAAAGCTACCAGCCAGCTGGGTCAGCACAGAAATACCTCAGTGGCCTGAGGATAGATGGAAAAATACTACTACACCGTTCCTCTTACAGAGATGTTTGCATCTTCATTGGAAGTGCAGCACTGGCCGTGGCTTTGTGCCTCCTAACCACCCTCACAGCCACAGAGGAATGGCAGACAAATTCAGAGGCCTGAATTCAGGTTGGAGTAAGCAAGGAAGACTGAAGAGCAGAAAGGGCAGCTGAAATCGTTGGTCCTTGCTTCAGTAGCAAGGTACAGAAACAGTCAAATGAAGAGAGGACAACATTAATACCAGCAGCAAAAGAATTTTGAGCCATGTATTAAGTGGCAGGTGATGTCAGTATATTCTTGAAATGAAGGCAGGTGACCAACAAGCAAAGAGGGGACTCCAGTCCCTGTAGCAGAAAGTGTGGTGAAGCTGCAAGCCACCAGATATCCAAATAAATTGGAAAAGGAAGAAGGTAGAAAGTACAGGCAGGTTTTGCCTTGCTACACCTCACTGCAGGAGCAGCCACGAGGAACTAACACCAGCCAGCATCTGAGGGTTTGCACTCAGGTTTGGGCTACCCAGGTGCAGGTGAGGCTAGTTCATACCGGGTCTGCACGGAGCAGACGGGCTGATTCCCTGGGAGAGCGGAGGAAACCAGGAGGACGGTGCTGGGTACAAGCCAAGTTGCAGTCGCTCGAGACACAAAAGCTGCCTTCCTTGGGCTGTTTTGTTTAGCATTTATTGGCTGCTAAGTAACACGAGGATAACGTCACAGAGGCTTTGTTAGTATTTGTTCTTTCAGGTGCCTCAAGAAACAAGGCTGTAAATAATCTGGGCTTCCCACAGAAAGGTTTGGCTTTAATGTTGCATGTGCATCTCCTGCACGATCCTCCTCTAGTCAGCTGGAATGGGAACAGGCTCTACCTTTTACAGCTGAATGTATTTTGATGAAACTGCAAATGTAAGCAAACCAGGGGTTCACCTCTCCAGGAAGTAGATAGAAATTCAAGCTTTCAAAGCCCCATCCCTGTTATCTGGAACTTACCACGTTGCTGCTAAAATCCATGCTAATTCTATGGTCCAAAGCTTTGCAGCAGGAAAGCTCAACTATTCAGAATCATTTCTGCTTCATGCTAAAGATGACACAATTACAACAGCCAAAAAGAATTAGACTGAACGAATGCCTGTCCCTAACTGAGACGATCAAATTAGAAACTATAAAATAGCACAGGTATCTGTTGGCTTCTGTTATGCGACGTAGAAATATCATAGAGTGATTTCAGTTAATGATGTTCTAGCAGGGACTGTATCTATGTCGACTATATGTCAACTCAGTGCCTCACATGCCAGAATCTATACTTCTCGTTGTCTGTGTTCTCTTAGCAAAAAAGGTTTTCAGGAACTTCTGAAATACGGCTACTGTCCAACAGAAAGAGGGGAATGATGGGTCACACCTTAAAAAGCAGTGGAAGTTTCTTATGCATTCACTATACTGTGATCTTGTTAACAAGGCGTTACGCTGCCTCAGAGCTAAATGGGAGCACCAGTAACGCTTCCAAGTCAACCAACAAAGCAATTATTTCAGTGTTTGAGTGAAAGTCAACTCTGTGATTGAACAGATCTCTAACAGTCAGTGAACAAACATACCTAGGCAATCCAAGCCATGTGATCCAGAGGGGAGACCAGCTGAATCCTTGCTCCTTGATGTCCAGAGAGGGCTCTGTCGAGTTCACTGAAAGGATTTCCAAGGCTTTCAGTACGACTGAGTGGGAAGCTGCATTAGATTTCAGTGCTGAGACAGCTTCATAGTAGTTCAGGTGAGTCAAATCAATGCCATTTATGCTCAGAAGTACATCTCCTGTTGATTAAATAAGATAGGATTATTACAGACCTTTAGCCATGAAGCCCATTTCTGCCTCAAGATCTCACGCAGAACCCTGATTTCAGGCTCACTTTAGTGTCCAAGTCCAATTTTCAGTGGAAAAAAAAAAACAACCCTAAAGGGTTCTGAGGTTCCTAAAGGGTCTGAGAGCATCCTTACCTCGCTTGATTCTGCCATCCCTGAAGAGGCATCCGATGGGCTGCACACTCGTTACATATATAGGCAGCTTGTTTTTGTTATCCCTTCCGCCTCCAATTGTTATTCCTAAAGATTCTTTTGGTTCCTTTTTTATTGCAACTGTCTTTTCATGACTTACGTATCCCTGAGGTAAATCCTACAAAGGAACGACAGTACAAAATGCAGCTTCATTAATGCAATTAACATGAGAAGCCCAAATCTGAAAGAAAATAACAGAACATCTTATATCTTGAATCCAGAGCATTTCAGCAATGTTGCTGGATGTCAGTCAGCTTCTCGTGTACTTGCTTTGGGTAGAACACTGAAGTCACAGGAGCACTACAGTCTAATTTGTGTAGTTCCCACTCATGTACCATAAAGTCCTCTGCTCCAAACCAGAAACATAACTCTGTGTCACTGTGCAATACCCTGAACGTGTTGTGCTTGATGGATGTCAAGAAGCAAATCCCAAGCGTCTTATGGATGATAAATTTCCCATTGCCCTTTCCAGACAAGAAAGGGTTAAACACTCATTCTGTATCAACATTACATCTACATCAACAAGTAGAAATTGACATGTTTTTCCGTAAAAAACTGTTTCCTAGTAGACAACAAATGTATGGTTCTCTAGCACCAAAAGCCACAAATCAGCTGCTTTGCAATAGCTGAAGAAGAAATGGAGCTACTGACCAGCTCTATGTGATGAATCGCCATCACAGAGCGAACATAACAGATCTGCTGGACCAAGAATAACCAGCGCTTTTTTTCATTATTTACAAAACTTACCTTCTGGTAGGTAGATTTTCGTCTATAGTGATTCTGGTCCAATCGTCTCCGATGGTGCACCGGGCTTCCTCCGTTGCTGCTGCTGCTGCTACTGTTATTCGATGTGCTGCCGTCTTCCACCAGGTCCGACAGCTGCACGCCCACCTGCCTCAGGACGACAAAGTTCACTCTGGATTCAGTGGTCTGCCAGGAGAAACAAAAAGAGTGTAAATAAAACAGATAGAAAAAATAAATTAGAAATTAGGGACGGCCCCTGTGATTTTCTTGGGGAGAAAGAAGGGTTGGCATTGGTTTCTACAAAGAGTCTGAAACGGGACTATGCCACGTGATGCAATGTTTTTTGTGAAAAGCCACAGAATCCTATGGTGAAAAGAAAAAAGTCATTAGCAAACGTTAGTCAGAAGGATCAGGAGCTAAGGCAGGTTTCACTCATGCCTCCCTCCCCCACAAATGCCAAACAAGAGAAAATGGAAAAGGATGATTAATTCCTCTACTTCATAACCAAAATAGCATATTATGTTGTGATACAAAATGAACAGAGCTAGAACGCTGACGGGTCCACACAATGGATGACCTTGATATATTGGATGCTTTTTCTTTTATTGTGAAGAAACTTGTTAAAACTCTTTCCCTCCCAGCTTATGTACCATGTCGATTGTTCAGCATCTCCCACCCATTTTTTTCCCCAGAGTGCCTGAAGGCACGACCTTTTGTCTAAGGTTGCCGCCAATTAAACACTTAACCAGCTGTAAGTCTGGCCTTGGCAGAACTACAGGGAAAGTATTCACTATTGTTACTACTCTTCTAATTTGGTTTGTTCTTTCAGATAATTTAACAAAACCTTATTGTGAAGGACAATATTGGGGTAAGGCATATGTTCTTAGTTGGGGCATTTCCTGCAACGGACAAGAGAAGAACGGTTGCTGCTCCCACTTCTTGACACGGGACCCCGTTTCCCTTGTGCCACAGCACCTTGACAGCAGCGAATTCCCTGGGAGAGGGACTGCAACAACTGTGGTGGTTTGGTTTTTTTTCTTCCTTTCTACACTAATACAGGAGAGTTTTTCTTTTCTGAAATTTAAAAGCATCTTGCCTCCAAAGTCACTTCAGATGGAGCCATTTTTTTCCAGACAGTTAACACACCTCCATGTCTTCATAAAATACATTGTAAACACCACGTCCTGAGATGGGGATTTGCCCTCCTGTTCAACCAGGACTGTGTACAGTACATATGGCTGTGCATATATATATGTATATATAGCTGTAAATGATACTTTACAGGTAGAAGGACTCTTTTCTGCACACGGTTTGCAATGAAAATTAAAATTACATTTAACTAGAAATTTGAATTAGCCCTCAGAAGAACAGATAACATTTGGAAGACACTCGCAGTTTTACACAAACGTCACTTCAAAAGGAATTCAATCCCCAAACCTAACAAAGCCGGTTCCGAGTCTGTGGTTACTGATTTCAGTGGGATCAAGAAAGAGTTCTTCATTCGGGAATCACGTTTGCACATTACAACAGAACTACAGCAGCACTTGTGGGATGCAAATGTAATTCTAAGAGACCATAGAGTGGAATCACATATAGAACACAGAAAAAAGGATCTCAGTACTGGAACTCCGCTCTTTCTCTTCTCCCGTGCCACTGCAATCCTCTGCTGATTACCAGGAAAAGAACTGGCTCTTCCCTCACTGCTGACCTCAGATCCTTTCCAGGATATAAACAGTATGTGATGAGATGTATTGTGGCGGGATCTTTAGATAAAAACAGAAACTGGAGGTCATTGCCTAGGGAGATAAAGAATTTAAACTGATCTACGTGATATCTGCTGCACACGTAGCAATCCTTAACCAAAATTCCTTGCCCACTCCTTCCACCAAACCATCTGGCATGCTGCAACAGGAGCGCATTCCTATCGTGCGGGGAAAGACCACCTCTGTTCCACCCATTCAGTATTTTAGAATGGTTTTAGCCTGAAGTGCCTCCCTTCCCAAATACAGATAAAATGGGGAGGGAGGGCTTCAAATCAGTCCAAAGGGTTCTGTTCTGTGCTGCCAGCCTGCCACATCTCCCAACAAACACCTTCAGTTTGCCTGTTTGAAGCACTAGAGGCTCTACCAATCTCGCCTTGTCTCTGCTGCTTGTGTCTACACAGCACATACGGATATTCACTCTGCAAGAAAGGCTCCAAACTCCACAGCACAAAGGAGATGCAATTGCCTTAGCTGAACCGAAGGGCCATGAGCAACTGCCTCACTTCAGACTCGTCAGAGATGACTCACCATGGATTCCCACTCTTCATGTTTATCTTCATTTGGAAGAGGTGCTTCCCACACATCCGCAGGGAAGTCACTTTCCCAAAGAGATATTTCAGGGAATGCAGTTTGCTGTAGTGTGTTCTGTTAGCCCTTGGGTCAGAACAGGAGCCCTGCCATCAATGCAGACAGCTGCGGAGTCATTAGCCATAAACCTCACCATGTCATAAATTACCTGGATTATCTGCGCAGCAGCCTCGGGTGTTCCTTGCCTCAAATCCTGGCCATTTATTGACAGGACTCTGTCATTCCGACTCAGTTTTCCATTTTTGGCCGCCAAACCTCCCTCTAACAGATCTAGAATAAAAATCCCTGCCTCGTCTGTCTTCCTGATCAGTTTAATTCCCAAGGGTTCGGATCGGTCTCTCTTTATCAAGGTAACGTGGATCACTTCCCGATTTGTAGCAGAAGTGGAATCCTGCTGTGCAGTCTTATTGGAAAAACCCTTCTCCTGCAGGACCATGAGGTGGAGAACAGGACCTGGGTGGCGCAGGAAGGAGACAGCTTGGCAGTGAGTCACGCTGCTGATGTTGACGCCGTTCACCTAGAAAGACAAACAAACCGGAGTCACTAATCAGAACCTACATAATTTAGGCACTGTCCAGAGTGCAGAACGTCACAAAGTTGGAGACAATCCCTGTGCAATGCTGTGACTGCAGCAGCTGCTTCTGATGAGCATCAGAGAGCAGAGTTTTCTAAAAAAAGAATGCAGAGGAAAGCAGATGAAATTAGACCACAGTTGACAGTGAATAGCTGAGGACAGGGACGAGACAGGACAATGCACGTAACTAACAAACCCGAAACTGCAAAATATTAAATTGTTACATCCATCCCATGGCAATACAGCACTGCTTTCCCTTAACTTCCAGTGTTCAATACATACTTGGAGAAGACTCAAATCAGAGACTACCCATCCTCACTCTTAAGTTAAAGAGTGGTCCATAGCCTACAAGCTTCTGGAATCATCAGTCTAATCACGCTTTTAACAAAGTAACTCTGAGAAACTAGGTTTTGCTTTGTCTGTTGTCACATAAGACACTGTGCAGCCTTCTTTTAGGGTGTTAATAGGGGACCTGTCCTATTTACAACCCAGTCAAGACCGAGACATGTACAATACAACTGGATGAAACAGAAGTTACTCTATTGTTCTAAGAAACCAACTCGGAGATCGTATCAGCCGCTTGTGCGTGTGGGGCTGCCAGTCCTCGCTGAAGTCCACAGTCCAACAGGATAATTAGGCCTCTATGGCTTGTCAAATGCTTGGGCAGCCATAGCCGGGAGGTGCTAACAGTTCTCGCTCCATCTAGGTTTTACAAGCTTCTGTCGCCTCGATTAGCCCACTGCCATGCAACGTGATTAATTTGGAAACTACATCTGGCCCCGCGGATCAGCACGGTATGAGGTTAGTACACTTTATTACTCACAGTACATATCTGATGCTTACTTCAAGTCGTAAGGTCTTAAACTTTGGACCTGCCCATTGAGAATATGCAGCTTAAGCAACATAGGAAGTCTTATAATTGCTTGCCCTACTAACTAGAGCACAGTCCTTTGGAGATAAATGGTGCTACTGGGTGAAATTTATCAGTTAGAAATCTTTTTAATTTATCCCAAATGGTCTAAATTCCAAAAAGCTGTCAAATATGCAAGGTAAATATGAGCATGACTGGAAAGAACCTCAAAAGTCTGCTGCTCAGCCCCAGCAGATACACAATGCTACTGACACACAAGTCTGAGCAGTGCTTTTAAACCCTCAGCTGAAGAGATTTCCCAGTTTTTCCAGGCAACTTTCCTCCCCCAGCCCTCCCCTAAAGTCGAGGGAGGCAGCGAGACTAGTGGTGGGGTTTCACATACCTCAAGAATATGGTCCCCAGGTGCTATTCGTCCGTCCGCAGCAATGACAGAATCCCGCAAGACTTCCTGAACAACAATGTTTCCTAGTGGGGTGTCCTTACCCCCAACTATCCTCATCCCCAGCTCTTCCTCTGGGTCTTCTCGGTGAATTTCAATTGTGGTAGTTTCAGCCACAAGACTAGTTCTCTGAGGAAGATCTGATTGTGGAAATTGAAGAGAAAAAAACACATTAATAGAGTTTTCCTTCACACAGCACCGCAAGATTTGTAACACTGGCAGGTGGCGTCCAAAGTAGCATCTGGAGGGAGAACAGGTATCAGGAGAGGGTCAGTTTAAAAACTTTAAAAGCCCCTGTTTCTTTACAGTTTCTCCAGAATGTTTCCCATCTTCTCCTAGCTTATGGCAAATTTAATCTCTATCATTATTATTTCTCGAGTTTTATTAAAGGGCATTCAGTATGTTTCACTTACCATTTAGAGATTTATTTTTCTACTGGCCTACTAGAAGCACACCCATAACGAATGCCAATTTCCACGATGCCCATTAGAAAAGGGGACTCCTGAGCTGTAATTACTGGCCTGCCCTTGCGGTGACTTTACCACGAGTAGCTCACTGCAACTTCCCTCCTCTAATTTCCTTTCCTCCTCTTTTCCCATCCTCCCTGTAAACCAGGAGTAATGTTTACCTATTTACAGCATGCTGAAGACTAAGCAATGTTCCTCACGCACTTTGAAGATGAAAGTTGTTGTTAGCGAGTGGTATTAAACCTACCAGCACTGCAACATTTAGGCAGGCCCCACACTAATGAAGCCAAATGCGCTGCCTGTCAGGGTGAACTGCAGTTGTCACACAAGAGATGCAAAACCTGCCCCAAGTGTTCTTCAGGAAAAAACCAACAGGGAAGTAAACTGACCTGTGGATTAACTCTGGCACAGGCACCGCAGTTGCCAGCTCCAGCGCCTGCACTTGCAAACCGAGACTAACTCTGAAACAGGGCACAGAGATTTTTCCACGGGGGTTGAGACAAGCGGTTCTATACTCAAGTGAAGATGGTTACTTTTATCTGCAAGAGTTTCATAACTGACTATTAATCCAAAACCTAACTTATGCTGTAAAAACACACTTGCTGCACACCATTAGGGAGGTACTGACCACTCCAGAAAACTGACTGTATATTTAACTTCTTTAACAAGATAAGAAGCTGGAACATTTCCTAACTACTAATGATTTGGCATCTGCAAGTGCTTTAAGTGCTCCATGTCCACATTGACAGGGGCTGCCTTAGTTTCTGCAAAGAATGCTGCAGATATTCGCTGCAGTCTAACAGATTCTCAGAATTGTTTTGCACAGTGTGTTTTGGTGCTTGTGAGCAGACCCTGCCACACCTGACACACATGGATGCGGCTCCCTCTGCTCAAGGACAAGCTGAGGAGAGAGCACTCTGATAACTATGAGTGGCTAAATAGCACTGAGGATATCTAAGAATGTTGGGGACACTTTAAAAATTGAATTGTCTGAGACAATGACCTCATTTTTATATCATAAATGGTAATTACATAATTACCTTTCTGTATCAAACTCTCACCTTCTTCAGTCTCCTCAAAAGCTGGATTAACCAGTCCAGGCTCTGCAGTCCCTAGTGATACTACAGCAGCTGCAGAGCTTTCTGCCACAAGTGATGATCCTCCGCTTGGTACCTCTGGATCCTTGGGCATGTTTGTCTCCACCTTGGTCGGGGGGTCTTCCTTCCCTTTGGAAATGGGATTCTTTTTCCTCTGTAGTTCAGATTTGTATTTCTTGAAACCAGGACACCTAGAGAGAGATTGTCAGTGACTGTAAGTGGGTAGTCTCTGCCTGCGTGGTTAACCTTGCACGTGCAAGCTCTGATGGACAAAGGCATGTGAAGAAGCGTGTTCAGGATCTCATCAGCTGCAAAGCTTGTATGACAGATGCTAAAGTTTATTCTCATTTGACCTTCAGCTTCTACTTGGACTAGTATCAGCTTAAGAGCGGGCTTGTTGTTTTATTCCTTTCAAAATTACTAAGCAAATTATTTAAAAAATGAGAATGTAATAGGAATGAGAGTCTCCCTTGCTAAATATTTACCTGGCAAACACTCAATGAAGAAAACAGTACCTCTTAAAATATAAGCAAATACTTAGCTCTGACCTTTTAGAGTTGACTATGAACTGTATCTTTAAGCAAATGAAGTGGCTCAAATTTCAAGTTCAGCTTTGAATTAGGCTTTGTTTTTAACAAACCAGTAAAATGGACGAGCAGCAAGCAAGGCTTGCTTTTTTTTTTTTTTTGCTGAATGAGCTGACCCTCAGACACACTCCAGCTCCAGTCCACGCAGGTGAGGGCTCTACTCAAATGGGAGTGATTTAGAGGAGTTTATAATCCCACTGACTGCTCCCCACACCGAGGTTCAACAAAATGCACTCTGTCTGCAGCTACACCAGAGCCAGCCCATCTCAGCAAAAATGAGCGAGGAAAAAGAAGCTCTTTTATCAAGAGTACTTATAAAAAAAGGTGGCAGGTGAGGAGGGTGACGAATGCAAAAGCATCACTTTCAGAGACATGAGTTGTATTGGGTGTTTACCAGAGTCACTTTTCAAATTAAACTCAACTATTTACATTCTGGCTAAACAAGTCTTATCCCAGTATTACTTCCTCTGGTTTACTCCTAGTCATTTATTCTCCAAGCAGTAAGATGACCCTGAAACTTAAAGACAGAAGCTGACTGAACCATTTGTGCACTTAAGGTATCAAGAAACAAATTAAGGGTAGAGAAATCTCCCAAGAAAACAAGTTTCTAGATGTTAAAGTGAGTTAACCTCACTTTAAAAAACAGGAACTCCCAAATCCCAGTATAATTTCTTTTTCCCTTATTTTTTTCCCCCCATTTTTCTAACTATGCTCACAGGCCGGGTAAAATAGCCTCGGTTTTTCAGAACACGCTCTCCCCAAGGAAGATAAAAAGAACTATAAAATGTATAACAGAATGATACAGTTTCCAGACAGGTCTCTAACATAAACATTTAAGGGTGCCTCCCTCTTCTGTGTTTGACTCCAGTGCCAAAGAGATTAACAAGCAACAGGAGTTTACTGATACCAGGATAGATTTACAGAGCAGAGAGGAAGGCCCAGCCCTGGTATGGGCCATAGCCCCAGCTGCACAGCTGGGCAGCCCTGCCCCTACAGTCTAAGCATTCAGCTGATAACAAGAAAGCACTACAATGAGTTATTTCAAGAAAAAGGGGATTATAAACTTTCACAGATTGAGGGAAAGGGGCACACAAACATCCTGTATCACTTCCCCTGGATCTAACAGAAGCTCCCAGCTCGTGGGTACTGAAGACAAGCAAGAACCACAAGGATATATCCTTGGCTGGGACTGCAAAGGTATCCTAAGCATAACCATTCCCTGTACGCTGGTTGACCTATTTTTAAAATAAGGAATTGCCACAAAAAGCTACAACATAGCTGAAGGGAACCAAGCCGGTGGCATTTCTCATTGCCCACTGACAACATACACGCTGCCAATGAAGGTCTGGGTTCCACCTGCAGTAGGGCTTGTACTTAGCTCCTTTTTAGCTCCCTTTCCTGCAATCATTAACTAGGTAGGAACAAGTGTTCTTCAGGCACACTGGCAAGAGCCCTTTGTCACCTGCTCTTCTTTTAAAGCTACAATATTCTGCCTGTCACCAGCTCGACCAGCGGTAGAAGCACCAAAACACATCTCTGCTGACAAGTGCAAGAAAAACAAAAAAAAAAGTCTCCCTTCATCTGCATAAGGGGGGGGGGGGGAAGAAAAAAAGTAGTATTTTTCATTTTCTTCTCTGAGCAAAAGAATGAGAGAAGATAATGGAATTGTAAGTAGGTGATTCATCGACTGCATAATGTGCAGCTTGGAGGGACTTACATTATTTGGATCAAAGACTTATGTGTTGCACATCTTAATTGGACCAATTAAACTGGCAACACTGCATGATCCCTTGCTTCCAGAGTGTTCCACTTTGTGCCTGTCTTTCTTCTCTGCCCAAGTGAAACAAGAATAAGCATGTTTATAGTAATTTTCAGAGTCAGGTGCCCCAGATGAGGACACACAAATTTTTCTATATTTGATAGGTTTTGGGTCTGTGGACAGCGTGCATTCAAGCAGGCGAGCACCTCGCCCTTTGTCTCTGTAGCACATGTGGGGTGGCCTCCCTAGAACACACACACAATTACGCTGTCTTCACCCACCCACCTTTCTGGCCTCACCCTCTGCCATTTCTGGTGTCCCATCTTGCCCCAGTTTAAGAACTGTTCTGAGAAGGGATCTTTCTGGTGAGAAGCACAGCGGACAGACGGCATTATACAAGGAGCAATAACAGAATGTAAATGGGAACACACCTGTTCTGCAGATGAGCTTCTAGTTCACACCGCTGCATCGTCTGCTGACACTCTGCCTTGAAAGGACAGAAGACGATCAGCTTATCCAAGAGGTTTCGTACTAGAAGGCTGGACTTGTGGCACTGCTGGAAAGAGAGCTTTTTCCGATCCATAGGACAAAAGTTATACTCCTGCATAAAGTTTTCAAGGCACTTGAAACAGTACGTATGTCCACAGGGGGTGTCCATAGGTTGGAGCAGAGGCTGAAGGCAGATGTGGCAGATGAGTTCATCGTCCACTTCATCCTGGAAGTTGTAGAGATGATTGTCCAGCAAGAGGTGGAACTGACCGCATTCGCAGCAGAGTTCACTGACTTGGGACGCGTGTTCTTCTGCTGCAGGATCAGCCATGGTAGCCAGCACCAGGCACTCTCGGCCCAGTAGCAAGGAAGCTTGTCACGTAGCAGCCGTCTGACAGAGGACCTCTAATAAAAGGAAGAAAAAGAGAGATTTCCAGCCAACCGTCCGCTCTAGATCTAGCCAATTAAAAATTAAATTGTATTCCTGCCTTAAGTTCATCCCCCCCTGTATCTTCACCCTCACCTACTCCCCCTTCGGGTTCTTCCTTCCAGACCAACCCTGTGAATAATCAACCCAGGGATCAGAGAATGCACGGACCTCATTCAGCAAAATGTTTAAGCACATGGATAAATTGAAGCTTAAATTACTTTACACACACCAGTGACACAGACACCGGTTCCTGCCAAACCCAGGAACTAGAAAAGCTGAGACAAAAGCTGTGTGTTCTTGAGGGAGAACAACCCAGAGAGGGAAGGAAAGAAAGGATAACCAAGAGAGTGATTTTTAAACTAACCATTTTTCTCTCTGGCTTTCCAGATTATACCAAATATTTTAAAGATATGTATGGTGAAACATCAGTTTGGGGACTTCTAGTTGTTAGGGTTTTTGTTCTGTGTTTTGAGGGGGGATGAGGAAAAAGAAGAGGAAGAAATTTCAAAAGAAACTTAAATCTAAACCACATTTCCTTCCTTTCAAGCCCACTCCCTTCAAAAAAGTTTGTTTTACCAAACAATGCACCGTTCCCCACTCATCCATGCCTAAGTTCACCCATGGAAACAAATTTCCTATGAAAAGATTAAAGCTTCCTAAGTGCAAAAAACAAAGAATTGTCCACATCACAGTTTGTTGTAATGTAACACAAAGGCTTGAGCTTCAGCTTCTGACAGCTCGGGAGAATAAGTGGCAAACTGAGTTCTTTGTAGCTGCTGCTCTACTGATTTTAATAGAGGTTTCTCCAGTCACATCTATTTTGAATCTTGCCTATTGTAATTAAATATAAAATTCACCTGAGTTTGCTAGCACATTACTCTGCAGGCACAGGGACTACTGCAGGAAGGATTTTTTTTAACCTGGCGATTATTTTAATGAAGTAGGAAATACAGTACTAGACGAAGCTAATGCTCTGTATTATAGAGCAGGGGCTTTTGTTGTTGTGGGGAGTTTTTGGGGGGAGTTTTGGGGTTTTTTTTAAAGCTTCGTGTAAAAACTCCCAGAGTCTTTTAAAACAAAAAAATGGCAGAACCATGATGAAATGGAAAATTTCTGAAAGACGACATGGAAAATATCTGAAAACAATTGCTTTATCTGGAACAGGTAAAAGCCTAAGCAAGAGTGAACACTGGTCTGCACCAGTGCCTGGAGGACATGGCTGGCACGCAGCAGCAGCTCTGGAGGAGGGTAGGCAAGAACAATAAGATAGCGAGAACGGCAAGAAAAAATTAGTCATGGGTTTCTAATAAAAATCATACATCACTCCAATTAATTGTCAAGCATAAGTCAGCTATTTAATTAAAGGGATAACATATCACCAACAGAATCAAGCTGTTTTACAGGCGAATTTTTACCTCCCCATAGAAACTTGTTCACTTCAAAAGATTAAAAAATTACTGTCAACGTTCCAGGTGGGTACAGGGCATGAGTTGTTTGCTTCTCCTGCTGCTGCAGTGCCAGAAAGCATCTTCCCCCTGAGGAAAGCACTTAGGCTGGATGTACAGACCTACCTCTTCTGTTTGAATTTACTCCTTAACTCTTTCATGACTGATTCAGTGCTCCCCAAAAGAGAAATCACAGCTCACAGACAGCACACAAGCAAAAGAAATGTATCCACACCCTCCTCTCTTAGAAATACCCCTGTTCTTTGGTACTTACCTCCACCTGAAACATGCATCCCTATTGTCTGCCTTATGAAGTGCCTTTATTTGATCTTAAATTATCTTACTGGCACAAAGGAAACATTTCAACATCAGACAATCACTTAACATCACCTACCAATTCTAATCAATCAGCTCAGCACCAGAAGTTAACAAAACACCAAGCTTCCAAGGCAAACAGCTACCAATAAGAAATACTTGTGCTTCGGGTTGCAGTATTTGCATAAAACTTTGGCAGGTGATTAAACAAATCTACTTTCTCAGCGAAAACAAACCCCACGGTAATTTTGCTGATAAACTACTTTTATATGGGGGTTTTTCAGATTATTTACTAAATTCATTCTCTGCTCTCTGTGTTTAAAGGTTATACAAGATGAATCCCATTTATGAGTCATTTCAAAATTTGTGGAAGATAAAAGTATCACCACAATCTTGCTGCTGCCCTGTGACTCTAAGCTGTTCTGCTCTCTCAATTCTTGGTCCTTGAAAACAAGGTGTGAAGATTTCATTCTAAAGTGCCAAAGTGAATTTTCCTTTTACACCACTGTCCTGTCAATAAAGAGGACGCTCCTGCAGACACCAGGGACCCTATGCCTGACACCTCGGTGATGAAACCCAGCCCACAGCCTTCGGCAAGGCAGGAATTAGTGAGCGGCACAGGGAGGACAGCAGGCTCAAACAAGCCTGCCGCTCACTCAGTGATTCAGTCAGAAAGCAGATGTTCTGTAAGAGGAAAATTGCTAACATCTTATTCAGCAAAGATGACTACTGCAGCACAACAACACAGACTCTACGTGTCTAGAAAATCCACTGTTTCAACATAACAAGCATGGTTGCCTTCAGCTTAAATAGACCAATTTCAAGAGAGTCTGTCTAGGATTCTAGCTTTGGGGGTGAAGTTTGATATATACTCAATCTTTTGCATTTTCCATCAAATTCCAGTTACTTGACCCAACCTCCAAAGGTCAAACCAACCCAACCAACCCCCTTCGTTCTTGTGTTGCTCTTTTTGTTATACCATTCCCACTCTCCAGTTTCCTTCCAACAGTGCACCTTGAGTGGCACATTCCCTGCTGCTGCCTTGCCCGGTGCTACCGGGATCTCTCCCTGAGCCTCACACACAATGCACAAAACATGAGAGAACCATAAAAAAAAAAAAAGGATCGAGCTTGGTCCCAAGCCACTACTTATTGACTACATGAAAATGTTAAAGCCTGACAGATGCATATGTTGCTGCTCTAATAAGCTCTGCTGTTCTAAAAGTATAATGCAAGGAATGCCTCTAGAGACTGAGTTATTTAGGAAGTAATACACCCCATTCCTATACATGACAAAGAATTGAAGGAAATTAACCGCAGAAATGTCTTTTATATTTCCCTTTTTCTTTCCTTGTGTGTGTTAAAGAAAAGATTTCTTTGTGATCACTTTTATCTTTACTGAATTTTTTAAAAAAACATACTGTTGGCTTTTTTTTTTTTAAAGTAGGAGTTCTTGAACTGTAACACTGTCTCAAAGAATAGACTTTTTTTTTTTTTTAAAAGGAAGACTTATCGGGTTGTCTGATCTATTTCCCTGCCAAAGCAAGACTATTCCTGACAATATTAGCACATTGCCTATTCTTGTTTTAACTCTGCTAGGGCACAGAGCTTCAGATATACACCCCCTCTCCACATCTACAATGCTGTTAATAGCTCTAGGAGGGAGTGTGCCAAGAACCACACCGACAGCGAACCACTCGGCACCATTCCTGATGGACAAACTGTTCAGTTCTCCAAGTTCTTCAGTTCTCTCAAGCACCCTGGGCTTGTACATGAACTGATGAATTTCTTCTACGGCTTTTAAAAAAAAAAAAAATCCTTTGAAAAAAGCATAATTATCTAGGAAATCTTTCCAATGTCATGCCTCCACTTGTGATACAGTGGCCGCAAAGGAATGGTGGCTGTGGTACCTGGCTACCCCAAGAGCAACATCCCTGCTTCCAATCTTATCCTTTGAAGTCTCCGAATTTCCAAACACAAGTTTTGTTCCTTGTTTTTAAGGCATTTCAGTCTGCCATTGTTGGTGTGGAGCACAAATCATGGCACAAATCAGCCCAGGCCTGTCTGCTCATCCAATTCCAGCACTTAATACAAGTCATTTTCAGTCATGAATATATTTTATCTTAAGGACATCTCTGTGAGGTAGAACACTGTTGCTATTCCCATTTAAAGACTGAGAAATGACATCAGAGAGGCTAAAACACAGACCCACAGAGGCATCCACTCAGGGGAATTTAACACTTTAGTAAGTCTCTGAATATGATCTCAAGTGACCTACCTAAGATCACACAGGAAGCTCCTGAGAAGAAAATAAAAAGCAAAAAACAACTAAAAGATGAAAAAAAGGGGGGGGGGGTAGAAAAATCAAGACTGTTTCTATTAACTAACTGATTTACAAAACCACAAGTATGGTGAGTGAGCCAGAGCACATTCCATATTGCAAACTAAAGAAACGTGCAGCCAGTCCGCAGTAAGGACACAAAACAGAAGTGTGAAACTTCTCCTAACACATTAGGATGACCACAGGAATGCCTCCTACTGCTCTAGTTAAAAAATAATTTAAAAAAAATAATCTAATATTGAGAACTAGTTATTTTACAAAAAAAACTACTTGAACCATGGAAAAAATTTTGGAATACAATGGGTTCATGGTTTTTCTGCACCTGTAGGTTAGCACTTTTGTGTGATATAGACCATGTTGTTGAAAACCCCAATATAAAAGTTGGTTTTAAGATTGTAGGGCGCGTGCCCCACGTATACTTCTATGCAATGGTTCACTGCAATAATTATGCCAGTTATTATATTTATAGCTACATTTCCCTGGGAGACTGGAAATGCAACATTCCAACTAAAGGCTAAACAATTAATTAATTTTTTTGGGGTGGACAAAACAAAGCCAGCACATTCTGGATTAAGATGACTAAGGGCACACACCAGCAGGGCACCAACCCCAAACCCATCTGCTTATAGAAAAGCAAGTTCAAGATAGATTCTAACGTAGCAAACCCACTGGTCTAGCAACAAACCATAAGAAAAAGTGGCAGAACTTTTGCTGAACTTTTTTCAAACAGTTTTCACTCAGTTAAGAAGTTTTATGTTTCACAGAATGGCATTTATTTCCATTCTAGAGACAGACAGAAGTACATTGTGAAAGTGTTCTGTAACAGGTTTGGGGTTTTTTTTCCTGAATTTCATCGCCGCTTTGAAATCATATGTGAAATGGGAAAGGTTTTATATGAAATGCACTACTGTCCTGACTGAACACTTCCAATGTGCTGCTGCAGTGTTTCACAACCATGAGTAAACTGTCCTTAGTTTACAGTGGTGGCACTGAAAATAGTGTTGAAATATCAGATTTTTATAAGCAATACTTAATGCAGGTCAACTTTTACAAAAACCACAATACCGAACCCAAGAATAGTTACAGGTGTTTCACCGTTCAATTAATATTATCTCTGTAACAAGAACCAAGAAATTTCCTCTCTCCTCCCTTTTTCTTAAGGAATTAATTAGTGGTGTAAAATGCTTTCCACCTACACCTCTCTTCCAAGAGGATTAAACAGTGACTATTTTAACATACTGCTCTGAAAAATGGATAAGTTAAATGCCATCAAATAGAAGTGAAGATAAGTGTGCAGAAATAGCTGTTTTATTTCTATTTCCTCCTGCTTTCTCACCTTTGCTAGGTGCTTCCACTGTATCAGCATCCTTTCTATACCCTGTCTTCCACACAAACATGCAAGTTGCTTGTTTTACGCTCGCAGGAATTCTTCTGTTGTACCACTCACTTAAATCAACTTGCTTCTTTGCAGAATTTGACCCAAAGACTCCTATGGAACCTTCACTATTAGCAGCAAATGTGGATTTTCTTTGTGTGTTCTTTATTTTTTCTATTGTGTCTAATCACCTCTCTCAAAGAAATTAAATGCCCCTACCTCCACCTTCACCTCATCTACATTTTGAATTTGGCAGCTATCTGCAATTCCATCCCTAAAATCAGTTTGATGTTTGTGGGAGAAGTTTTCTATAGACAAAGGAGGAATCCTATAATTTAAGGATAAAGGACCTATCTGTAATTAATAACCAAAGCTTCTCTTGCAATTAAAGCAAAAAGCCCAAAACCAAACCAAAAAGGGATTAGGAGATTTGATGTTAAGATTTAGGTTCATCTAAATATTTGGTAACACACGTACTTTCCAAAGAGTTGGGTTTGCTTTTGAGGACAGGAGGTAAAGATCATGTGTCTATTGGCTATATGTGAATACCAGATGCTCTTACCACATCATTGTCTGTGTGTCTACCTGTAAATTCCTTGTCTATAGAAAGAAAACAGCACCGTGGTTTATGGAATCTGAAATAAGCATGTAATGTGTAGAGGCTTGTCTTGGGTATAAGCCTTCATAACTAGCCAGCCCTGATAGCTATTAGTCTTGCAGCAGCCTGACAAAAGAAAACCTGTACATCATTGTCCATTCGTGGCCTGGGTGTTGTATTTGTAACATAGGTCAGAAAAAAAGCAGATTTTTTTAATCACAGATTTTCTGATGCGTACAAGGGAAGAAAGCAGACACTGTGTTTTATAACTGTATGTTTTAAAAAAATCACTGTTTGAATATCCTTACCAAGGCAGTCATCATCACCATCTATATATTTAAAAGTAATGTGAGAAGGGGGGAGGCGGGAGAGAGAGACTGTTGCTTTTGGTAGACGTGGTATTTTTATAGCTCTACGCCTTGCCTGTCTTGTGAGAATGTCCTACAAAGCTTTAATCTCTATCACACTCTATCAAGTGTTACTTTAAAATCAAATTAATTTAATTTCAGTTTAAAAAAGCTAATCAGCCTTAAGCATGAAAGCATTCGTTTTCTAGGTTAGTTAAACACAAACAACACTTTCGCAAATACTGTTTTCTACATAACTTTACCATAAGCGATCCAGCAGCATGAAAGCGGAGTTTTGCACCTGGTAATGAAATACTTCCTCTCAACAGACAGACACTCACAGTTATTAACATCAGAAACATCAGATTAGGGCTTTACTGCAGCATAAAGTAGCACAGCCCTTTTCATTACCCACACCAAGGCAAATTCTGGTCTCAGTTACACTAGCAGATTTTTTTTTTAATGGTGCTCTGTTTTAAGTTAAAGAGTTTGGCACAATCTATGACAGCAGCCCTTCCTATAACAAGCACTTGGAATCTAAACTTGGCAAAATAAAATCAAAGATCAGCGACAAACAGCACAGCTAAAAGCGTTATTGTAGAGGGACCACCAGATTTCCCCCAGTCCTGGCTCTTTTTTCTCAACGTCTCCGGACCGTCCCGGCCTGTCCTTGATGCCATCAGCAAGAGCAGGGCATATCACCCCACTCAGTGTACAGTACCCCACACTTCCTTTCACAGGGTAGGAGGGCATTTTATCAAAACCAGTGCAAAGTACTTTCTAGCCCAAGCTTGTTCCTACTCACTAAAAAAGCTGAATTAAAAGATAATTAAGTCTGTAATTCCCCTTTGCATCCCATTTTACCACCAGATCATGGTAAAGGGGAAAGAAAGAAAACAAGTTATCTTATATTTAAACAAAAAAACCCAGCACCTAATTCCCTAGAACACATCTTCTCAAACTGCGGCTCCTCAGGGTGGAGCGAAGCTAAGTTTGAAGTTACCTTAAACTCCCGCCAGTGCCCGTAGGCAGGCAGAGCTGCTGCTCCAACCAGTACCTGAAATGCCCTTCACCACAGATGGCAGCTCCTAAGCAAGAAAGCACTATTGTGGAAGTAAAAATAATAATAATAATTAAAAAAAAAGTCTGGATTAAGAATTACATTCCCCAAGAGATCTACAGAACAAGATTACGGCACATTTTTAAAAGACTTGAGACATATTCTGCTGCTTAGGACATCTGTATTTCAGGTTTATGAGCTTAAGTACAGTCGCACATGTAATTTAAGATGACTTTTCATCATAGAATTTCTCCTGGTGTATCTTGTTGACTTTAGTCTTAAAACAAACAACCCTCACAGCTAGGGGGGGAACAAACTGCAAGAAGCTTTTTGTTTGGTTGGTTTTGGTTTGTTTTTGTTTTTTGTTTGTTTGTTTTTTTTCTTCTCAAATCTTATCCTGATTTAAAGCTATGTCCAAGCTGGTATCAGAAACAGGTCTTTAAGAAGCAGTGTTATTACCTTATTGGGCACATTTTTACAATATACGTAAATTGATAATTACGTTGTATTTTCCCCGTGTTCTAAAAATAATTTTTAAATGGGCGTAGCTGTCTCACCAGTTAAAAGAGCTGGAACAACAGACCAAAGTCCTTCCACTATCCACGAATCAATGCAGCAGCCACGTTCTTCCTCAGCCACCCGTGAATGACCTTAAGTCCTGGTATACGTAGGAACAGGGAGACAACCTCCTCTCCCGCTTCAGTTTTCAGCCTGTTGAGGTTACTAGCAAAGCAGCCAAGTAGCCCCAGTTGTTAATTTCACAGGGAGCTTAATTTTTTTTTTTTTTTATCCTAAGTACAAAAAGGCCCAGAAGACCTATTATGTTTATTTTTATGTATCCTACTTGAAATAATCATAGGACAATTTTTGTTCACTACCAATTGAGATAATGTAAAAGAGGATATCCTGAGATCTAAGGTTCCCAGGGCAGGGACTGCTTTATTTATTTATTTATTGTCTATTTAGAGAGCTGCAACAGCGCTTCCTAGGTGAGAAGAACTTATCTGTTATTTATTAGTCTAGGGGTGGGAGGTTAATAAGTCTGAGAACTTTACAAATAGGGCTGCTCATGATTTACTGGACTTTTAACGTCTGCAACGCAACTCACATCACAGGTGAGCCCCCTAAACTCTCAGAGGAGCAGGTCAAGTTCTATCTCAACCCCAGTTAAAAAAAACTGTCAGAAAAATCTGCTTTTAAAGAGAGAGTCTGCTGCAGCTGTTTACAAAACTTGCATGAGTTAAGGTCCAGGCAAAACTAGACAACACATTTTTTTAAACACATAATCCCTTCCAGTACTTCTCTTCCAGAATATTCCAAATAAAGAATAGTACAGTCTTCAAACTAAATTTGCACAGAGACATTCTAAACTCAGGGGACCACTATGTATACATAAAACCAGCCTTCGCCTGTAAGCTGCTGACTGTCTCTCCAAATTCCTCCAGGTTTATTCCATTTCCCTCCTTCCAGCCTTGAGTGCTTTTTCCTGGACCAGCACAGTAATTCCTACTACTCGTGTTCATCTAAATCCCCTCTAACGCTTTAGATGGTTTGTCAGATACTGGCTCATGGGTAATTTCTTATCCAAAGTATCAAAAAAATTGCCAGATATTTTCAGATTTTCAAACTCAATTCATGTCAAGAAATTTCTAAGCCAAGGGCAACGTTTTATGTGCTATAAATCAAGGAACATAAACTGACGAGGGACTGTCAAATACAATTCCTAACAACTGTATGAACAGCACCACTAAAGTAAGCTGAGAAGGAGAAGCCAAACAAGAGGGTTTTGTATTAAATCAGCAAAACATACTCGGGCCTGTGAGTAAGACAACAGCTGCAACTACTCTGGCAAGATATACATGATCAGAATGAAATGATGCAGCTTAATTTTCAAAGTGAAATCAATACAGCAGTTGCAGCAGGATTTATTTTTTCTTAATGCAGAAAAATATATTGAAGAGTTACAAAATACAGCAGGGGGTGCTTTGTGAATGACAGATATTTTGTTCTGCAGTTATATTTGCTCTTTTAAGTTTATTCTCATTATAGTCTTAAATCTAAGACTCTACAATCTCATAAGCACGTGTAAATTCATCTACTAACCATACTTAGGAAAGTACAGCACTACTATGGCTTACAAAACCATTAATTACAATTTCTAATTGAAGTTACTGGAATCACCATTCAGGTAGCACTAATGTTATCCAGAATAACCCTCAACCTGTTTCATCAGGTATCTCTGAACCTCATGGGGTTTTTTGGAGGTCATTTAGCTGCCAGGTCACTCCTGGAGCCGTTTCTTCCACTTTTTACAGCTCTCATTCCCCAGGCCATATGGTTGGGTTTGTTTCTTAACTCTTGCTCACTTCCCTCCCTATACATTTGGCTGAAAGCTGTCAAAGAAACTTGTCTTTCAACAGACAAGGTTCCTTTTTGCTGCACACCACAGGTCCCTCTCTCCCATTTCATTTCACTGAGTTTTATGTTAACGCATCTCCGTTATTTAAATGAGTTACATATGCATCAAGCTTGCATACTAGAGCAGGCACATAAATAAGGTGAATGAAGGTGTGAATATACAGCACAGCCGAGTTTTCCAACAGCTAGTGAACCCCATAAAAGGCTGGCCTGCTGTTTATCATTTCTCTGCTCCATCCTCAGCCATATGATCCCTTTGTTTTTCCCTGCACAAGCACTGGTGCTGTTCTGATTTCATGAGCTGGTTCAGGGACCAAATCCCTTTGGGGGAGGGAATAAATATTACCACTTAGCCTCTTTCAGCAGCAGACACACTACATCTGCTTAGTTATACTGTAAAAGAAGAGTTTGAGTGTGTAACTTAAGAGAAAGAAGTTTTGTTTTGAAGGAGCCATGTGCACAATCTGCTTTCTCTTTGCTGGAGAACTGCCAAAAGAGCTCTGGCCTTCAAGCATCAAGGGCAAACATCAGCGCCGTCCCTGAAAGGCACAGCACACAACTGGCATTGCTGCAGAAGGATAACTACAGTTCTTTAAACCACACCATGCCACTCAAACCTTGGGCTGCTGTGGAGTATCCAGGATTAGACTGGACAACTCTGGGTGACAGTGACAGAAACATCCCTGGGCTGCCTTTTATCTCCACAGGTTTGTATGCTGTGACTCTGTCCCGACATACCCTTTGCACAGCAGAGACCTCCCCTAACACTCTTTATCTGCACTTGAGCCGGAGTCGTGTTTCCTATGAAGCCTTTACACAGTTCCGGTCTTTTCACCTTGGCTAAAAAAACAGAGCAGAAAGTAAAAAGATGACCCTTTTTCATTTGGTAAGCAACAGAGAAATACTCATTTGGCATTCCTTACTTTAGCAAGGTAAAGTAGGACCAAAGAAAAAAAAAAAAATCACTCAAGGAATTGGAAGTGCAGTTTCAAGCATGGCTTAAAGCAAACTAAGCCTGCACTGCCACCGAAAGGGGCAGTCCCGCTCTCCCTGCCACCTCCAATGCTGGCATCAGCTGGCTGCTGCCTGTTCTCTTGCTTTTCAGTCAGATAACGAGGCTAATGTCAGAAGCAGAGAGATGTCAAGCGCACACAACCGAGCAGCGAGGCAGAGCGGGATCATCCCTTTAGCCGCACACAGCCTCACCCTGCTTTAAACCCCTCGTGAAAAACTTCTGAAATAAAATAAAAACATTTCAGTTACACAGTATCCCTTAAACATTTCTTTCCAAGCCTCTTAGAAACCTCTCCAGAGCATTACCTCATATTTAACATCACCTGTATTTCTTACCTTTAAGGCATTTCCAAAACTCTCACACCATCACATTGCTCTCCTTTGCCTGTTATCTCAACTTCTATTTATAGGCTTTTTTCCACATTAATTACCAGCGCAGCCCCAGAAACTTGCCAACTTAGAGCCTCTCCATCTCCTAGCAAAGACATTTTGCCCCACAGCCTCCCTCCGACCCACACAAGTGGCTAAAAACACCGAGTCTGGGGTGCCCTGCGCAGGCCCCAGTGCTGCTTGCCTCAAAGAGCGACCTTGGAAGAGTTAAACCCTTGGGGCAGGCAGCCTCCACCTGCCCGGCCCCAGCCCTACTTACCGCCCTGTGTCACGACAAAACACTCTCCAGCCCGGCTCGGTCATGGCCGAGAAACCCTCAGCTGAGGGAACAGGACGCCTGGGCAGGAGGTGCCGCCCTCAGCCGCTTCCACAGCTGATCCCCGACCGCCCCCGTCCCCAGCCCCTGCGGCCTCCCGCCCCTCAGCGGCCGCTTCAGCGGCGGCGGGAACCCCGCTCCCCTCACGCCTTCCCTCCGCCTCGCGCCGCTCACCTGTAGCGCCGGGAAGGGGGGCTCGCTCGCCCCCGGGAAGGGGAGGAAGAAGGCGAGAGAAGCCCAGCGCCAACTCGGCCTGCGACAGCGGCAATAACGCGGGTTCCTCCACCAAGTTTCCGGGCGGGGAAAGAAAGTCGAAACCTACGTGAGAGGAAGGGAGGGAGGAGGCAGCGCAGCCGCCCAGGTGTCGCCCGCCCGGCACGGCCCCGGTACGGCCCTCCCCTCACCACCGCCGCGTTCCCCTCCTCCTCCTCCTCTTCGGGCCGGCCCCGGGCCGCCCACACCCCCGGCCTCTCCGTTCCCGCCCTGGCAGAGGGCGCCGCGGCGTCGCGGGGCACCTTCTTCCCCTCAGGGGCCGCCCGCCCCGGCTCGCCTCAGCGGGCGGCCGGGGCGGCTCTGCCCCGCCGTCCAGGTCGCGGTGCCGGAGGGCAGGTGCTGGGGGCTCACCTGCCGGGAAAGGTCCTCCATCCCGGGTCCCTCGGCCCTGAGGGGAGTGGTCTCTTCGCTCCTTTGGGGATCTCTCCGTTTGCTTTCTGAGGTGACCCTGCTCACCCTTAGGCGTGTTTCCTCTCCTACCAGTGCCTTAGACCTCTACCTGGCCAAAAAAAACCCCATAAAATAGAATAAAGAGCAAAGCAGATCTCTCTGCTTGCTTTCTGAGGTGACCCTGCTCACCCTCTCTCCTTCTACCAGTGGCCTTAGGCATCTGCCTAACCAAAAAAAAAACCCTGTAAAATAGAATAAAGAACAAAGCGGATCTCTCTACTTGCTTTCTGAGGTAATTCTGTTCACATCCTCTCCTACCAGTGGCCTCAGGCCTCTGCCTCACCAAAAAGACCCTGTAAAATAGAATAACAAGCAAAACCTGATGCTGTTCTGAGCACAAGGAGCAAAATGTGGTTCAGCTGGATGAAAAGAAAACCCCAGAAAACTTGAGGGGAAATTATTTTTTGTGTTTACATTCTGCCCCCTCTTCTGGGTGCTAAACAGAAATACTGACAATTCAGAAGCATTCGGCTTGTGATTGCACTTTTAATTTATCGGCAAGGCAAATCGTAAATGTCTAGGAAATCAGTGGGCCGGCTGTGGGAGGAATCCCTGGTGCCGTGGGGCTATGGGGCACTTCGCTCTGCTTTGTGGACAGTAAGAGCGAGGGAAGGGACACACTGAAGGCCACAGAGTGCTAATTTCTCTGCTGTTACTATAAACTGTTAATATAAACTATAACTGTTAATAACAGCTTCCAGTGTTGGTATTTAGGCAGCTCCCTGTAACTCTCATGCTTCAAACCAGCAAAATGACAAATCAGTAGGGGTCTAAAAGCTGTCAAGCTACATTAGTACTACATCTGGGCTAGGACCAAGAGACCTTCCTGGATGCGTATCGTGCCTTTCTTTATGCCAGGTCTCATTCGGGTCTACACAGTGAACTAGAACTGTTTCAGCCCCTGAACCAACCCTCAAAACCCCAACCCATAGTGTTTTCTGGGTTATAACTTCTTTCTCTGGTTCATCACACAGCCTTGGAATTACTCTTACTGCAGTCAAGAGAGTCATGAAGTAATAAAGAAGATGACATTTCTGCCAATAAAAAAAAAAAAAAGAAGAACATTAAACCATAGTTTTAGAGGAGGATCTATTAGGAAGGAAACCTTTGTACATTAACGTAGGTAATATGTATTGCAGGTGGAACCAGCACACACCTGTCTGCATTGATCATTCAGGCGTGCCCCGTGGTTGCTGAAGTAGACCTAAATGGAGAAAGGAGCAAGTGTTTTCAATGTCCTGAAAATACCTTCTCTGCTTTAGCAGGGCTAGGGATCTGTGTTATTCATATAAGACTACTCAAGAAATGTTGGTATGGAGAGGAAGGATCATTTTTTATTTCAGATATCGACTGATTTGTCCCATCCTGTGTTAAATTTCTTATGTAATCTTTTTTGTTCTTTGCTACCTTACAAAATCCTTCTGTTCCCTGTTTCTGTCTGTTGAAGTCTCTCAATGAGGGGCTGTGGGCTGTGCTTGTGGGTGTGTGAGAGGATCTTTGTGTTGCAAAGGTGAGACTCACGTACTGAAAATACAACAAAGCCCTTCTTCTTTTTGTTTAGATCATTGTTGAAAATCCAATGGAACTGAGACACACCAGCAACGCATCTTTGCTCAATGAGATCCATGTCACTACAGGACAAGAAATGTAAGGTATTTTTGCAGGGCTTGGCAGAGATCTGTGATCTAGATTTGCAAAACTGTCGATTTTGGTTAGACTGAATTAATTGCTTGGTAGGATTTCCCCTGAAGCACCAAGGCTGAGATGGCTGAGGAGGATGGATGGTATCATCACCTCAGACTGTTCTGAATAAAAAAATGTTTTAGCAATGAAATGTTTGACTGATCTGAGACTGTGCAATTAAACGCTTTTTGGGGAAGGAACGGCAGTCAACGACGGGCCAGAGCTGTGGAACGGCTGGAAGGGCATTGCCAGCTCAGACACCAGTGCTAGAGCCTGGTGCAGAGACATCAGGCTGCGTCTGCGCTGACACCCAACCTCACGCCAGAGCCTGTACTCCTTAAGCCAGAACTCATTTATATTGAACGCTGGTATGCATGTAAAAAGGCACAGGCTTAAGCTCTGTGGAACTGGAGTACTCTTGAGGGTAGAGGTTTAAACCTTCACACAGAACCAGTCTCTCCTTCGTGCAGCCTGCAGCTCAGTCGGTGAGGACAGGAAATGTGTGGGTGAACCTGGGGTATTAGGAAGACAAACCCCAGGGAAATTTCAAATGGATGCAAATCTTTAAAATTAGGAATTCTGTCTAGTTAGCACTCGCTGGAGATTTTTATCATGTACGTTGACCTGTTTTTCTGAGTGGACAGTGTGCCCATATATAATTAAGATATGGTGAAAGTTTATTGTCTAAGTGTGCTGGAATTTTGGTTTGGCTTTGCAATAAACGAATCACACTGAGTCATGGTTAGTAAATGGACTTATGGAGGATATAGGTCTTTTCTGCAAAGCTAACATAAACGTAAGGAACTGAAATTAATTTCTTTCCTAGTCTAGGCAAAAGCAGCCACATCGTAAATAAGGCTGTGGCTTGATGACATGAAGCCTTTGCTGTATTACTGGTTCCTACCCGCTCCCTGTTCCTGCCCTTGCAACACCTCACACCAACCCTTAGCTGTGTCTGCAGCTTTTTGTGTGGCTGAACTCTGAACCACATGAGGGTACTGATCCATCTGAAAAATAAACTGGGTGAAAATCTCTATAAATATATTCTATTTAAAATGTATAAACACGTTTAAAGTAGATGTATGTATTTTTTTCTAGGCCAGCTAGATCAGTTCCCCAATCTGGTTTATAATTCAGAGTTTATGGATGGATGATATTCTTCCCTGCTAGTACAGAACAAGCAGGTAGAAGAGCAAAGTGGCTAAATATAAAACTGATCCTGGTGAAGAAGGATCCCAACCCACAGCTGAATATTCAGTCTGCAAGGCACAAATGGATTGCTCCGCTCTATTGTTGTGCTAGCAGTTGATGTGTTGTGTAAATCTGAATAGCAGCTCATGCAGTTTCAGAGGTAAATATTTTGCCTGAAAAACATCTCAACCTTCGAGAGAGAAATAGTTTCTCGGGTAACACTTAAATTATAACATTGGTTAACTTTATGTTGAAGAGAATCTCAATCTGCTGTCTCTTCACTGGCACCTCTTGCAAACCCCACAATCTGTTGGTCTTCACTCTCTATCAATTTTGAAACACCAAAGTTCTGCAGAACTCCAGGACTTTTTATTTACTAGGAGTTCTGCTAAATTACTCATGTGGGTTTTGATAACCAAGAAGACTCTCTATAAAAAAATACAGCAAACTGTTTGGTTTTTTATGTGCTCTAAGTGCTGATAATTTCCTCTGTGTGATGGTGTCATTTATACAACAACTGCTGTGATGCTATATTGAGAAAGATTATGGGCCACATACCTGTGCAATGCATATGTCAGGATTGAAATGCCATTTTCTGACAAACAGAATTAGATATATCAACTAAAAAGACTTCCATGTTTACAGAATATTTATTTCTTTATTTCACATGAAGATTTAGAAAGCTTTTTTTGTAAAATCTTGAAAAGAAAATAGAAAATCAATGAGCAAACAATAGGAAAAATAACTGTAGGAAAACTGAATGGGGAAGCAAAATCACATCACACAAAGGTTTGGAGATTAGTTTAATCCCATTAATGTTGCATACAATTTGGTTACTGTGTGTGTTTCTATCGTCCTCTTGCAGGAAGGTGCAAAGAATATGACTGCACAGTATTAATTTGGGACTCAACTTTGATGTTTCATCACAAACAAACCTAAATTCCCAACCCACACACAAGAATGTAAACACAATTAAAAAACAAATCCCACAAACAGGGAGAGAGAGTCATCCCAGGAATTTATGATTAAATGGCCTGGAATCTCCCTTTTGTGGAAAGCAGAGCAATGGAAGTACACGTGCATGAAGACACAGTGGATTCTGATAAATTTAAGGTCCTAAGCACATTGTTTGGATTCATTCTGCCATATTCTATAGTACTTTTGTTCCTTTTGCAGTATTTTGTTATGTTTGCTGCAAATTATTGCTACATATGCATTGCATACTGTATATTTATAGGAAGTAGTTAAGAGTCCTGGTGTTTGAAAATGATTTTTGATAAATGGGACCAAACCAAATATTAAGAAATATAGCTTAAGAATCTTGTATGTGTTAGTAATGACTTAAGACTGTTTTACATTGTCTTTCTCTGTGGTGTTTTATTAAGAGTGGTCAGTTACTAACAATGCTGGAGTGCTTTATTTGGTGGATCTGTAGAATGTGTTCATTAGAAGTGAACAGATTGATTTTCTGCTTATAGAGAAGTGTATGTTGGCAGATATAAAGAGGGCATCTGGCTTTTCTTAGGAGGGGAATAATCTATCTGGCTTTTTACAGTGGAGCAGATATGATAATATAAGAAAAATAAATAAGATACATGAAGCAAATTGCTTTCCTGATTTGCTGTTGGGAATAATATTGATGGCAATTTCATAATTTTTGTATGATACTGTTGAAATGTTGCAGCTACTCTGTAGCCAACACATTTCTTTTTATCACAATGCTTCTGTCGCAGTATTTTAAATGAGACTTCAGAAAGATAGCACCTACCACGGAAGATATTGTAGCAATAGATAAAATAACATTTCATTAGGCCAATTTCAGGTCCCACTGAATTTTCTGTTATTATTTTACAGGATTGGATTTGATCTTTGTTGACGCGGAGCCCAAATGCCTTGACTCCCCTCCCTTATTAACTTCTTGAAGAAAGAGATAAGGTACCATCAAGTTTCTAGCAATTATTTTTATAAAGCAAGTATGATGTTTGATTTATTTTATAGCCCGTAATTGCAACCCTGCTCTTTTAGTTAAAACTGATAACAGATACTATGTAGACCTGATCCAATTCAGGAATATTATCTGCATAATTTTGTCCCTGGGAGGTACTGCTGCTCTCTGATATAGGATATTAACTAAATAATGTGTTTCTGCAGGGTTTAGAATTTGACCTCTAGCTACTTCTGTTCTGTTAACTGTTCAAAAACAAATGCTGACTTTCTGCCGCCTGTGTTTACGAACACTGCTTCTTGGACAGTTGGTCAGAGGAAAAGGCGGTGTATGTCAAGGGGTATTATCCTGTCCCTAACAGGAAACTCTTCCCCTTAAAGTCCCAAGTGAGACTGCGGCAGTTTGCTGCAGTCTTCCTGGAGAAGCAGGAGCCACAGGAAGTCTGCAGCACTACTCCTGCTGTATGTAAACTCCCTGCCACAAGGGTTTAGTAGCAGCAGCAATGACTACATCTGGGTTATGGAATATAGAGCATGGTGTGGTATCTCTGGAGTACGATCAGGTCTTGTTCATTAATTATTTCAAGGTGGAATTTGCACAGAGCACCTTTATTTCTCCAGCATAAGTGTAAAAGACTTGGTAGGTATGAGTTTGGGGATTTTAATCACCTTTCGTGTTGAATTGTCTGCTAGTGGGTACTCTTTGGGTCACCATAGGGCCGGTCCCCTTTCAGTCTTACAAGGTGTGCTGTCTGCTTCAGCAAGGTTACTTCTAGAGCAAAGGCTGTTTGTAATCTGCTTGGTCATACAATGTTCTTTTCCAAATCTAGATGTCTTGCTAGCAAACTAAACCAGAGACCCCCTTAGTTCATGCCACCACAACATCTTTCAGTTATTTTTCAAGAGAAGTGTCTTTCAAAGTGCCTATTTCTGGTTGTATTTCATCTGGCTGTACAAATACAATCTGCACCTGGGTTCAAGAAATTACTGCATCAAATTCTACATGTCAAACTAGTCACCACCAGTGGAACAATGTACTTTCATAGCTACGCAAAGAATGTTAAACAATAAAAATGAAGATTCTAAAACTCATAAAAACTGGTGGGTTACGTTCATCAGTTCTCTACCAACAGCTTGCTGCAAGCTGTTCAGCACAGCAGGTGCCAAAGCAATTTAAGAATGTATGTAGAAAATATCTGCATAGGGATTACCGCATCATTGCCTGATTTGCACTCACTTCTGGAGTGGAAGATGAGACTCAGTGTCCATCTGTCCAGTAGATAGCACCATCCTGCAAGAGAGTGAAGAAGCATCTCAGCATCAGGCCTCAAGTTGCACCAGGGGAAGTTTAGATTAGATATTAGGAAAAATTTCTTCACTGAAAAGGTTGTCAAGCATTGGAACAGGCTGCCCAGAGAAGTGGTGGAGTCCCCACCCCTGGAGGTATTTACAAGGCAGGTAGACATGGTGCTGAGGGACCATGTGGTGGACTTGGTGGTGTTTGTTAGGTTGATGATTGGACTCTATGATCCTGAAGGTCCCTTCCAAACTAGACATCTCTATGATTCTATGGTTCTATGTTAGAGGGGAAAAATGTACTGAGACACATGGAATTAATTTTCTTCCCGGAGCTTTCAGTTACTAAAATTGCCCTAGAATACCTTTGGTATTTACAACGATCAATTTTTAATAGCAGCAATATGCACCCAAAAGGACTGAAAAGAAGAATGTGGGATGGCTGCAAGTCTCATCAAGACCTAACGCAAATCTGGACCCATACTAGTTAAACATGTTTGTTCTTCAAAACTCTGTTCAAGCAAAGTGACATATTTCTAGTGAGGCTGCTCAGTCTACACCAAGAAAAAGACATGTCCTGAGGAAAAATAAGATCCATCCAAAGTAATTGCTATGTGCTGCAGCTGGAGCTCTGTTTCCAGAAAATAGCTAAATATAAACATTCCTAACTGAATGGGTGGGAAGCCAAGACTGCCTTGCAGCAAAGATACCCACTAAATAGGATTACCTATTAACAAGCTAATCCACAAGAATTCATTCTGCCACAGCACTGAGGAAGAGATCAGAGAAATAAGCAATATAGCTGCTTAAAGAACCATTACACCGTTAATAGGACTTTTCTGAAAATGCCAGTGTGGCATCTGGTATGAGTTATTTCTCACATTCCTAGACCAAACTACTCCACATCCAAATCATGAGGTTACATTTTTTTAGCTGACAGTTAGGAACTCTGCAGACCCTCCCTGGGGACACGCAACTCTAGCTGTTTTCTTCCGCTTGTTGCAGTACCGCTGGAGATAACGTGAGAAGGAGAGCTTGTGGTCAGCACACACAATTTCGGTGGTTGTGTCCCAGATGCAGGTTTGGAAAGGACACCACAACCCTGACCATAGGGCTTTCCATAATCTTTGTACTTGTAGAACACTTCTTGGTTTTTAGCTGAACTCTAGAATAGAAATCTAGTGTCACAACAATAATACAGCTGCGAAAATAGTACAAACCTTTCCTAGGAATTCTTTATTTTTTAAAATAATTCTGCCACAAATTGGAACTCTTAACAGGCTGGTTTTTTGCAGACCCAGTTGTTAAATGCTACATGCTTCTGTTGCCACATTAAATTCTGGACCAGATGCCTCAGATTTTCTGAGAGTTTTCGTACCTGTAGTACATGAATTTCTTGACCCAATTATGAATCTTTGTGGTAAGTGGTAATTATGAATCTGTGTGGAAGTCCTCTGTTGTACTTCCACATTAAGCTGAATTCTGATGCAGGTGGTAAATACAAGTAAAAATAAGGTATCTCTGTTTGATGCAGAATATCTCAATACTAATTCTCTTCCAGCCAGTTCTCTCCCTGAACACTCAAGTCGTGTTTTGCGGAAACCAACTTTTTTGTGTTTCTGTACACAAGAATATTGAGTATTTTATAGGCTCATCTTGTCAAACAATGTAAATAGCCCTGAGAGACTGTTCTGACCAGGTTTAGCAGCGTGCCTTGAATTTAAGCTACACATGACTTAGGAAGAAGGACCTTGTTAAATACATTCCAGTGGTGAGTTAATGTAAGAAAATACATGTCTTCCATAGAATGTTAGCAAAAATGTTACTAAGTCAGGTGTTTTTTACTATGAATAATTTGCTTGGCTCAAGTTATTATGTCTGAGCTTAATAAAAGAGTTTTGGGTAAGGCATGACTCCCTTCAGCTCGGTCATCCATGCTTCTATGAGCTTCAAAATACTTAAAGAAGTAAAAATATTTTTACCAGAAAAATGAAAGAATCTGATATGAAGCAGTTACTTTAAGAAATAGAATATATATGTGACTCCAGCCACGTATTTTAAATAGACCTTCACTGGAAGAGCTTTAATTTGTTTCGACTACCATGTTCCTATGAGGGACCTAACTCTGAAAGGAGGCTGCTCTACGCCAATTGATGATATTGGTCCTTCTTTACTGAATTAGGTTAATTAGTGCATACAGTAAGACAACTCTTGCTACCTGTACTCAAGAAATGCCTTTAATAATCATTTTAATAAAAACTCAAAAGACGTCAGGTGAAATGGAGCACAGATCTATCATATAATATTCACTGGAGTACACACCTTGCATCCAAATTAAAACTGTTCTTTTGGTCATGCCCCACATTAAGATTCACTTTTGTTTGGAATCTGGAGCCTTGCTCTGAATTCATAACAAATGCAATAGCTCCACTTTTGCCCTGCAGAGAAGATATATTTAAGAATCAGCTGCTCTGGGATATACTGTCTTTTATATGTCATAGAATCCTAGAATGGTTTAGGTTGGAATGGACCTTAAAGATCATCTAGTTCCACCCACCTGCCCTGGTAGGGACACCTCCCACTAGACCACGTTGCTATCCTAGTGTGTTTTCTGACATGAATGGAATTGATATTAAATCTATTCAACTATCAAGACCAGAAGTCAGCTCTCACTTCTAGTACTATCCTTTTACATTTTTCAGAAGACTCAATGGTCAAAGTAATGATCCTTGTATATTAAAAAAAAAAATAAATGGCAAAAATGTAAATGCTGCATCCCTGCTTGAGTGTGGGACATCCAGATTATTTATCTGTATACCAGGTTTTAGCTAGTCAAGAAGAACTTCTTCAACTGTAGGACTGAAATATATCTCAAAATATTAATTACCAGAACCAATATTTTCAACGGGCTTCTCCATCTCACGGATAGAGCAGTTCTCTCCTGTGGCTGAAGATGCTTTTCTTTCAGTTTTGCATCTCACATGACATCTTTTGATTTTGGGTCTAACTACATTCCTCATCTACCATGGAAGCTCCCATCTGCTGATGAATCCACTAGCATGTTTGCCTTCTTTACTCATAATACATGGTCCTTCTTAATTTCTTTTTACCTAATCATCAAAAAGCAGTTTGCAGATATTAATTTGCAGATTTGCCTCCTGGCAGTCTCCCAGTTTACAATTTAGAAACTGAGGCACGTACAAGTTTAGTCACTATGGCACTACAAAGAAAGTCTGTGTTTAATACAACTCAAGGGGCTGCTTTTATTCTTACTTACATCAGCTTGTGTATTTCTTTATTCTGTTGATAATTGTGAAAATTGGTCCAGCAGTCATCTTGCTTTCTACAAAAAGGAAGGCTTCCTAATTTGCTGCAGGGGAGAGGAAGGCTGATGCGAGGAATTTTTTGAAGAGTTTGCCAGATAAGGCCCCAAGTCAGAAACAGGCATGCTATATTTATCTCCGATATGACTCTAAGTTGCAGTAGTGATGTTATAGTAGCAGTTAATTTGGTGCTTAGGGTTCAAAACAAGGTAAAAGGCAATTTGGTGCTCAGCAATTTTGTATTATTAAATATTGGTTATGAAAGTTCACTCCTTAAAAGGCCACCTTGTAAATACATCATAAGGAAACTCCTTTTTCTGGGGATTCTTGGTGTCAGGATGTTGTTTTCATGTATCTTAGCACAGACCGGTGTGTCTACCGTGTTTTTGCAATCCAAAGTAAAAACAAAGGTGGGGAGTAGGAATCCAAGTAGTACTTTCGTTCAAATCATATAATAATAAAATAAAAAAGGGACAGCTGTATTAATTACAGTTAGTTGTCTATGCACAAACAAAAATGCTGATACTAATAGACTTCCCTCCTCTTCTTTCCAGTACTGGATCTGCTACTTTTAAATTAGAATTTGCTAAATTGTTCATTAAAGTGGTACCTCTGCAACTGGTATGTTCTCTGCTTGACTAAAACAACACTGCAAGTAAGTCTGGATAGTAAGTTAAGGAGCTGGTTAAATACCTGTCCTTGTATGACACCAAGCTAAGTTAGAAAAAGAGTCCTCCAGCTCTTACCACACGTGGTCAGACTACAACAAATTAAGATGAGAGTACTCTAAATGTGGCAGCTAAATTCCAAGTTGGTCTTAAAGGTATAGATGATGGAATAATTGAAGCATGAACTTTTCTTATTGCTCTCTGCTCTCGAACTGCCTTTATAATAAAAAAATCTCAGTACTTAATTTCCCTTTTCCCTGAGGAATGGCTTTTTGCTGAATATCCTGGCTACTCCTCACTCAGTATCTACCCTTGTGGTGGAAGTAGGGTCTTGTGGACAATCAACCTTGCTCAAAACCCAGGTTTCATAGTGCTTCAGCAAAAAAATTTGTGGGTTGTTTTTTTTTAAAATCAATTAATGCATACAAGCATACACAGGTAAGGCGTGCTTATGTACTGTTGTTTATTTTCCAATCCTGTATTAGTATGAGCACATATACACTGATAGTATTACTTACGCTTTGACTTGTGTTCCCAAAGCTGTAACATTTTAGCTACAGAAGTTTATGATAGTTTCATTAATCTAGCTGTTTTGTAATAGTTGTGACCTTCTGCTTGTTCTAGAAGACTGAGCAGTTTTTTGGAAACAACCTATAAATCATTGTCTTTGGCAACATTTTCAAAGTTTGATTTATGTTCTTTTTCTTGCTACAGTACTCACAGGAGCTCTTTAGTGACAGGCGAGTGGTAAGCAGCTGTGGGTGTTCTCTCATTCACTTTGGTACTTTGCGTATTCTTGAAGGTCCCCTACTGTCCTCCAGAGCTCTCCTTCCAGCCCTCAGGAGCGTTACAGTGCGCCCGGCACTGGGATGTTCAAAGTAGGAGTACCCTCTGCTGGCACGTTTCTGTACTGGGCTCTGTCCTGTAGCTCTTCTGTCTGGTTGTATTAATGCATAGTACATTACCCAGTTATCCTTATCTCTATATATTAGTTTTGGAAATTTATTTCAGTAACAAAATTTTGTCTTTACTGAAAGTATTCATGATGAAAAGCTATTTTCTTTCTTAATTTCTCTTCATTACTAAAAAAAAAAAAGTATTTTATTGCATTTGTTCAAAAGTTTGGTGATGTCTTACTATATTATGAAAGATGCCATTCAAAATGACATCCATGTTCAGGCACAGAACACTGTTAGGGATAGATGTCCCTTCAGAGGCATTTTTGTGCTTTAGTAAGTTTTACTACTGTACTTAAATTTTTTTTTTTTTTCATAGTGTGACACATACAGTTCTTTGTAAGTAATTTCTTTCCCTGGTTGGTGTTTAGATCCATGACATAAATATTTTCCCCAACAATCAGCACTTGGACAAAACATATCATTTGTTTTTAAGTACTGATACACCTGATACCAAGTGTGTTACATACAATGCTGATACTTTGCAGGGATCACAGATCAACAGTGAGAGTCTTGAGGAAGAATCTGGCAACAGAAATATAAAGGGGAGGGAGATAAGCATTGTCTTACTTTCTACCAAGAAAATAAATAGCAAAGAAGAATTGCTCTTCTGGAGAAAATATTGGGAAGAAAAAATTGTCATGGGCTAGAGGTAATATTTAGCCAGTGGATCCAGACCCTCTTTAGTCCCTCTTAGCTGGAATTCAGTGAGGAGACCCTGGGATCTGAACGTTTTGCTGATGGCAAGTTAGCAAAGCTGAGGAAAGGAGTAGCTGCAAGTCAAGACTAGAAATCCCCTGCAGAGCAGGGGAGAAGGAGACAGGGGTTGTGCTGACTGTAGTTTGCCCCAGATCTGGTTCTGACCATTCCCTCTCATAAACAGCTCACTACATCTTTAGGAAAGAAAAGCCTAAGTTTCCTTGGGCCCCTAATTGTCCTGCTGTGTTTAACTGGCCTGGTGTCTACTCATCTGTGGCATATAGGAACCAACTGCCTTCTCTGTGGCCTCTCGCAGATGTTTTGTAGGTTGCTTTATAACTGGACAGCTGTTGTAAGTTCATGAAAACCCACATAAACCCATGACAGTTGCTTTTAAAACTACTTTAGTGACAATTGTCTAAAGGAAAAGCTGGTACCTCGGGTTTCCCTAAAACATCAGACCCATCTAGAACAATAAAGCTATCACTGAGCAAGCAACACAGAAGAGATTCTGACATAACACTTTAGGCTGTACACAGAATTAGTAGATTAACATATATATATTTTCTATGTTTATCACAAATAGCCCTTTGGAGGTCTGAAACAAAAGCAAGGCAGCGCTTGAGAGATGCCAGTCCTTTGGGTCTCATTCCATCGCTTCGCCACCACACCCATCAATTGGGTAACAACTGAACTGAGGAGAAAAACAACACAGCTTGATTTCCTTTCCTGTCCTTGACACCTGGGAGATCTCTGATGACTAGGGTGGCCCTGCTTGGATGTGTCACCTTATGAGACAGCAGTTCTTGAGCACAGCACCCTCCAGAGGGACTTGCATCAAAGAGGAATTCATTTCTGAATGTCTGTGTTTCTACTGGTTAGTATTGGCTATGAACGCTGTCATAGCTTTGCAATTTATACTGCAGCCCAAAATTGCATTGTATTCCCAATTCGGGCAATAATAACCACTTCAAAATGCTTTGACATTTACTTTTCTGGAGAAATGAGATCTGCTTCTGTCAAACTGAAATGTAGCTGTGAAATACCTGGTGGTTTACAAATCTGACAGAGTAGTGAGAGTTTGCAAGTCTGCTGCTGTGTGATTCTTGAAGATAGAGAAGTCTGTTAAACTAATAGATTTGGATATTTCATTTCTCTTTCCTGGAGGGAAGATGTACAGTTTGGTTTGCTTTGCCTTGCTGCTCTGATTCATATCTAGAGCCAGACATCAAGTCTAGCTTGCCTCAATCCCTTTCTTCTTTTAGGGACGATCTTGGATTCAAAATCTTAGTCATTAAAGGTGCAGGTTTCTGATTTAAGATCATTGGGCTTCTTTTCTAGGGTCTTCTTATTTGAATGATTTGTTTTCAAGAGGCTTTATCTGTCTTTAATTGTACTTTGTAAACTGAGTGGTCAGATCCAGCTGAGATCAAAAGGTTCCCATCAGATTAAGGGAGGTAGGTAAATAGCTATTCTGAGACCCCTTTCAGAATTCAGAGACACAGACAAAGCTATGTCATTAGCAAAGCAGACAGTCGGTGGGATTTCTCTTCTCCAGCCCTAACTATTGCCCCTTTCACACTTGCATGTGGTTATCAAACAGGGGCCTTGTACTATATTATGATGCTAATATCTCATCCAGTATCCTGCTGTCGTTTGTGGTGAACACTTACAGACTACATAGGGTATGTTCATCTCAAATACAGAAAATAGAAATGGGAAATATCTGTTAAGATATTGGTCCAATAATGCATTTGTTAGTGGTTTGTTAGAAGAGCGTAGAAAAAAAAATTGGTGCATCTTGGCTTGACACTTTCTAAAACCTTCTTTCATCTCCCTCTTCCTTCTCATCCCTCCAAAGACAACCCTCACATCAAAGTGGTTTGGCTGCAAAAATATGTGAACTTGAAATACAGTTCCATGATTTTCACATCTCCAGCTCCAAAAGTCTCATCCAGGTCACCTATGCTGTTTCCTAAGCTTGTGCAGCCCCTTTAAAGTAAATGAATGCTGCGGATGTTCAGCAAATTTAGAGATTTGGATCAACCTGCACTTTTCTGTTCTTGTTCACAACGTGGTGTCAACAGTACAGTCAATATTCGTCATTCATTTTCAGCTATCTAAAGGCAGTCACAATATTTGCCCAACTTTTTGAAAGTGATTTGAAATCTTTCAATGCTCCATATTAAATAGCTTCTTTTGCTGGGTGTGTGGTAGTTAGATTAAGTATAACTGCATCTCATTGTCCAGGAGACTCGTATGATTGCCCCTACATTAAAGACGTAGGTAACTGAGGCTTCAGCCAGGAGACAGAAAGCGTGTGTGTGTCTGGGAGAGGGTGGGGTGGAATATTCATGCCATTGAAAAGACTCATGTTGTTACTTAACAACTACATTAACCTCATGTCACAAGTCATGACCTTGTGCTGACCCTGGCTAGCAAAGCAGCACAGCTCTGAAGTACAAAACATGAAAGTGGGAGAAGTAAGTAGCAGAGGAGGAGAAAAGATCAGCTCTTCATGGAAGTGGCTTCCAAACCCATTCAGACAAACTGCCAAACAATAGCTGCGGAGGGGCTGTGCATAGGCCATCTCCTCCCAGTCACTCACTCACTCACTCACTGTTGAAGTATTTTCATGGTGAGCTTTTCATAGCCAGCTGCAGACTGACAAGACCTTTAAACTGCGAGATTCCTTTTCATGTAAGGCACCCTGATAAAGCAAAGGGAAGAAGCCTGAGAGCATACAGACAGGAGCCTTTAGATCTCTTGTTTCTATCCTTCTCCTTTGCTTTGCAGTAGAGCCCCGTTTGCACAAGTGACTGAATTCAGAGGTGAGCCTCCAAGCTCATCCCACATGAATTTCGAAAATTTGGGGAAGGTAAAAACTGCACTAACTAAAGACACATTTTCCTTAGCATTTTAGTCTTTTTGGTGGCAGTGATGGGATTTACAAGCCCTGCTCTGCGATGTCACTGTCAGGAAATGGGCAAAGGGACCGCAATTTTAAGCAAGAAGGAAGGAGGTGGGATCTGACTGGAGAGCAGAGCAAGGGCGAGAGGGCAACAGGGATTTGTTCTGCAGAGCAAGAACTCCCGCAAAAGTTCTGTGGGAACTGTAAAAGTACTTTAAAGTACTCTAAAGGCACTTTAAAGGCAGGCTGGCAGTCCAAGTTAGGGCTGCGGAGAGAGACTCGGTGGCATGATGAGAAATTTCTCTTGGTTCTCTTGGCTCTGGGGACAAATAGCAACTCACAGAAGCTCAGGCAAAGTGATTTTTTCCCCACCTTGTTTTTTAACAGAGTAATAACAAAAGCGGTGACACCACAGGATTGACAGGGGTGGCTTCAGTGAGCCTCTTGAGGAATTATTCACAATGTTTTGCTGACCACATATTTTGGTCGGCAGGCACCTCACTGCTCGAGGAACTACTAACCCATCTGACTGGTGGCTCATTTACTCTCCAGCAGACGTCAGGACAGGGTGTTTCAGAGGAATTTCCATAAAGAGCCTTTCTAAAATAGCTTACTTCAAAAAGAGGCTCTTGGTGCAGAGATTGGCTTATGTTCTGAAGCTTGAGGTTTATGAAAATTGGTGTTTCTCTTTGATTTTCCAGTGATAAATAATTATAGGTTTGACATCCTCAAGCTTTTAAGTATCATGAGTCAGGCACCCAACTATGAGATGTTTCATAAAATTCTCACTAACCTAAAAATAATAAACACTGGGTTATTTTTGCTTTCTTCCTGGATTTGCATCCTTCAGGGTTACAGTTTTTGTTTTTTCTTCTTCGGCTGTGTAAAGTGTGCTCCTTATTATGAAGGCTGACGACGCTACACGCACAGCAAATTCCAGGAGTGGGGTCATTCAGAGAAGCTGGACCGCTCTCAAGAATTGCAACAAAATCCCGACAAACCAGCGAAGGAGGTCTGGCACGAAAGCCTATACAGTAACCTTGTGGCAGGCCAGGAAGTTTCCCAAATGTATATAGTCATATATTATCAAGGGGGCTGTATCTTTTGTTTGATCTCCAGGGGCCAGCACCAGATAGACCTTCCTGTTTGACAACAGCCAGGCCAGGCCAGCTGTGCCGCGCACCCCTCCCACTTCCCTCCACAGATCCTGCCTTCAGCTCAAGGCTGCTGGCCCTGCTCTCTGTTTACATGTTTCCAAATTCAAGGAGGAAAAGTGAATATCAAACAGACCTGAGCTCTTTTGAAGTGGCTAAAGGATGCTATCAGGTCTGGGGTGTGTGTGTGTGTGTGGTGCCTTTGAGGCTTGTTTGTCTTTCCCTGGTCCTTCTGTGCAGGCCTTTAACCAGCCCTTGGGATCTTCAAAGCCGCCCAAACCCCAACGGTGCGGCTTCTTTGGAACTGGGGCTGGGGTGTTTTGTGTTAAACCACTTTTCTGTGTGGTTTTCAGACACGGAGGTTTCTTTATTCTTTTGAAATAAATAATTGGGCTGAAATTAGTTACTCTCTGACAGAAAGAAAGAAAGGGATTTGTTTTGTTTTTGAAGTTGGAGGTTTCTTCCCTCGGCGGTGAGCTTCCTTCTTTTATGTCAGCTGCAATGATTTCCGTTTGGAGACCTTTTATCATACTTACGCGTAGTAAGTGATGGTTTTAAAATGCATCCTACTCCTTTGCTCGGCTGTAGCACTTAATTAACCAAAAGCTTGGTGTGGCTGTAGGGCTGCATCACCAAATTATTGTCAGCCTCTGCCCTCTGCTGGTAAATAGTTGAAAATGCTACTTGAACACATTAAATCCTATTGAAAGGAGAAACGCAAAGCACCTGCGATTTTTATGAGTTTTATTTTAGGACCATCTCACTTTGCCAAACCTCTTTTAATGCGCAAAGTCTTTCCTTTTATAAATGAAAGAAGTGCTTTTGCTAACTAGAACGTAGCGAGGAAAATAAAATTTTGAAACTCCAAAAGTAGTTAAAAGTTTTGAATACCAATGTTAGAAAAAACAACAATAAAAATACTTTCAGTTCATTACTAAGAGCTTTTTTTATCCAGGATGTCATTCATCGAGTCTGTTTATAGGTTTTCCAAGAACTGCACTAAAAGCAGCTCAGACAGAATCATAGAATAATTTAGTTTGGAAAAGGCCCTTAAGATCATCGAGTCCAAGCATTAACCTAAAACTGCCAAGTTACCACTAAACCATGTCCCTAAGTGCCACATCTACATGTCTTTTAAATGCCTCCAGGGGTGAGGACTCAACCACTTCCCTGGGCAGCCTGTTCCAGTGTGTATAACACATAGTTTTGCTCTGGCTATACGCAACCAGCAAAAGATTGAAATACCTTTAGTTTGTTTACTGCTGTGTTGTGCTATCTGCAAAATAAATAAAAGTTGAAATTACTTTTAAAATATAGTCTGAAAATCAAAATAATCAACAAGTCTCTCAAGAAAAAAAAAGGGAAAAGACAACAACAACAAAAAAATCTGGACATTTTTCTTAGTTTCATTTTTTCCTGTTTGTTTTTAACTTTAAAAATATCAGAAATATCAATGAATCACCCTAGGTAGCTTTGTTTTCTCAACAGCTGCAGAACTGCTGTTTTTGTTTGTAGGTTAATTAGTTTTGCCCTAAATGGAAAGTAGCAGAAATTCAGCATTCTTTAGTGTTCTAGCCAGTGAGTCCGGGTAATCACGAAAGGCAGCAGGGCTGAAGTTCTAAAAAGAAACAGATTGTTTAGTATCTTATCACAATCCACTTTTTGGTTCCCGTATCTGATAGACCCGGTGAAGGCAAAGCTGGCTTTTGGCTCTCTCTGTGCTCTGACTTCCGGAGCTTGCCTGATTTGCTGAGCAGCAGAAACCTGCTTTAGATCTGGCGACTCAAAATCACCCCCTGAAAGCCATTCTCAGCCCAAACCATCTATTCATCTAACTTACTGTGGCAAGACAAAGATTGTCATGCTTGGCCAAATCCCTTTGCTTTGGAAGCTGGATGTGAACGTGGTTCCTTCACAGAAGAGGAATCACCTTCCTTGAGAAAATTCCCTTTTAATGAATCCTCCTGCATTTGGCTCTTTAGAGGTAGCAGGGCAGCTTATATGGCCTAGAATACAGCCCAGAACAACAGGTGTCTCCTTCTAGAAGATCTTTCTTTGCTTGCCAGATGCCTTAGACACCTCTACAAAGACTGTTGTGCAGCAACGGGGGGGAAAGGATCTTTCTTGCCCCTGCTACAGTCAGTCTCCACATCCCTTTCCTCATGTAGTAAGTTCCCTCTCTTGTTAAAAATCTATGTTGGGTACCATTCAGATGATTTTCATGTAGAAACAGTTTAATAAAGGTTTAGAGACCTGGTGATTGCACAAGATGTCTATGACAGACACAGTCTGCAAGATTCAGATATTAAAATGAAATCTTTAAGAGAACTTTGTGTTCTGCTATGCTTCGTTTTTAGCTTTTGTTGCATGATGCTTAGGACAAGCCGTTGGAAGCAGCCTGAGATGGCCTGGCCAATCCTCCCTGGACTGCCCAGGCTGCCCTATAGTGAATCCTGTAAAAAAATATCATCTGCAGATTGCTAGATTTTGTATTTGCCTAGTTGTAAAGAATGGGCAGAGATTAGAGAGTAATCTTTAATTGGATGCCTTTTAAGGGTGCAAAAATGTTGTGTGAATTTTTTTTCCTTGTAAGTATTGTCTTATGCCAGAATATTCTCCTTCCCTATCTCCTGTAATTTGTCATAAAATTGTTATCCTAGTCTTAGGGACATGGTGATAATTTCCATGACAACACAGAAAGATTCCAGAAACAAAGATTTCTGACGAAATATATGAAGGCTGTCAAAAAGCACAACTGCGAGAATTCTGCCTACTCACTGTAAATAACAGACAGAAAAGTTAAGGTTACGTGATCTCATCTTTTGAAACTGAAATTTTCTTAACACCATATTGATTTACTTAATGTTGGATTTTTTTTTAAATGGGGTGAACAAGCGTTTCTCCAAACAATAGCAATATGCCCTTACTACAGAGCTTAACTTTGTGTCATAATCTTAAATTGGTCCTGATTCCACATAAAAACACAGAGCAAATACCCACGGAACTGGGGCTTTATGAAAAGATGGCTAGAAATAATTGAAACACTTCTAATCCAACAGTTTGATCCTTAAGAAAACTGTGCTTAGATCTTAAGTCTGCAATTTAAATCTCTCCATGATAAGCTAAATCCTAATGCATCACATTTGGAAATGTTGAAAAGTAAAGAGACTTTGACTCTGAGCCGTCATTTCCTGTCCTTGCTGATCTACCTTTGACGGCAGTACCAAGTTGTCCTGACATCAAATATTTATAGTAGTTTTCTGGGATTTTAACCATCATTCTCTATTATGTGAATGCCAACGTTGTGCTTGATGCCTTCTGAGACAGGGAGCAAGACAAACCCTGGGTTCAGCAGGTAGTAGCTTAAAGAGAGAATAAGTGACTGTGCCTTTCCCAGGGGTGGTGCCAGGGTCAACTACACACAAAGCAGTTATTCTTTGCGCTGTAGTTCCGGTGTTGGGTAAGGAGCAGAGTTTTTAATAAATTTCTTTATGGATTCAGAAAAGCTCTCGCTGAAAGTGATCTTGATTATTCTGTGAGTCCTCCAACCACACGTTGCAGTGGCTGCCAGTTTCTAATTTATACTAATAGCTTCTCAGAGTAAAATGGAGATGGTTGGCCCTTTATATTGCACTGCTCTTTTATTGTGGTTCCTCTTTATATATCAAGACGCAACGCAATTTAACCTGCCGCGTGTTGTTCCTTGGAGAGAATCAGCTGTGCCTGCCTTTCTGCTGCCTTGATAAATGCTCCCTTTGCGTGGAAAATAATGCAAATCAGTTGTTGAATTTTTGCTTTACTTAATTGCAAAGCTGGTTGCTATTCTGTGTAAACAAGCTGATGGTGTTTTGTTTGCTGACCAAAAAAAAAAAAAAAAAGAATTGGGGACAGTTTATATTTGGCAATGCTTATTTTTTGTGGGTGGTTTATGGCCTAATCCTGATGGAGACATTTGGTTTCTATTGTATGCTCGAAAATAACAAGACTTCAGAAAATAATTCTGAATCTTCTTGGTGTGAAGTGTTTGATTCAGCTCTAATCCCCTGATTCTTCTTCTGTTATATTAATAAAACGTAAGGTAGCAAATGAAAACGGATTAATTGCATATTGGCATCCAGCAGCTTTAATTCTGTTTTCCAAAACTTTCTGTTGCTACTTGCATTGCTAAAAGGATATAAAATGCCATAGTGCTGTATTGGTGAAATTTCATTTGTTTTGCCTTTCTTTATAGAGGTATAAATGATTATAAAAGGTAGAGGAAAGGGGACTTCTGCATATTAGGTTTTTTTGTGTCAAGTCTTGCACTCTGAGAAACTCCATAAATTGCATATATTTGTATATGGCAGCATCCAGGGACACCATCCTTCTCTCGACAGCAAAGCAAAAGAACAATCCTTGGGGGGAAAAATACCTGAAACGGGTTGGAAGCACGTGCTGCGCTATATGAATTACTGACCTTTGCCAAATAATGTCTGGTTCTCCTGAATCACTTGTTTGTTTTCGTAGTGTGCCTCAGGATGCTTTGCTGTACACCCTCTGTAAGACTTTTCACCGAGTGTCTTTGGAGGTGTCGCCACATTCCAGGGCATTACACAACAAGAAGCACACTCATTTTCCCTGCAGGCTTTGTGTCTGTGTGAGAATGCTGGTACCGTGTGTAAATTCATGAGATTAGCATCTCCTGGTTATCCCAGTCATGCGCAGGATTGGTAACTGGGCATCCCTCTACTTATGTGCTTCAGGAACTGGTTTGAAGAGAAACACCTCTGCAGTAGTTTTATTTAAAAAAAAGAGGTTTTTTTCCCTCACCCAGGTGCTTTCACTCTTGGACAGCATTTGTCCTGATGAGTTTTGTGCAAAGGATATTTGTCTCCTAAACCTTGAGAACACTAAATTCACATCTAGTATATCTCTGGAAAAAAGTTTTTGAGATCCTCAATTCTCATTGAAGTGATGTTAGGACTAAACCCACTCTCTTAAGCTGTAGTCCAAATTAGTTGGTCCTTTACACTTGCACCAGTGAGGCTATTGGAGAGGGGAATTCAAGCTCAAGTGCTGCACACAGTGGGATGCTGCAGCTCAAGCTGTAATAGTTCATCAGCTGCTAATTCAGCAGGGCTGCTAATCCAGCTGTTCTGTACAGCTAATCAAACCCCGCTGGGTATCTCGAGTGGGTTTCGTTGGTGACTGCTCATTTTCAAGCTAACTGTTGCTGTGAAAACAAGCATGTGAATTCTGGCAATTCATCAGGTGAGGTAATAGGTAGCATGATTCTTTCGCCCTTCAAAATGCTCTCATGTGGCTAGTCAAGTTTTAATGAGGATGTGATTTGGGGGAGAAAAGAAATCCATCTTTTCTTAGGACAGACTCTTAAATTGGATCAGCTTCTCGGATTTTCAGTGATCCAGAGGACATTGGCTTAACCTCGTGACTCCTTTTCATTCCATAATAGCTTGGGGTATTTTAGTGATAGGGAACTGTGGGGAGCTACATAAGCCTTGTCATTCTGGGCCAAAAATATTTTCACAAGAAGTGACTCCTGCCAAAGAACTGGTTCTCTTAAGTCACAGACTTTGGCCTCAAAGTGTTGTGGAATGCCATGAGCTCTAAATGCAGGAGGAAAAACATTTGCAGGCAGAATTCTCATTTGATTATATCAGTGGGGACGCCGAGTAGTATAAATAAATGAATCTCAAGAACAGACTGTATTTAGCTCTAATTAAAGGAAGATTTCAAAATTTGCCAAATTAAGTAAATACTGTACTAGTTCTCGGTGTCTGTTATAACCATGGACAAACTAGTCCATTTGGAACCTAATTGTTTCCTGGAGACACATAAAAAGAGAGTGTGTTCTACATGTCATTTTACCGTAGAAAGTTTCGGATGAGCAAAATGCTACTTATGCCCAAATTAAGGGCGCAGATGATGCTCTGCAGTCTGTGGTGGTTTTCTCTGCTGGGGAGGAATTGCCCCTCAGTGACTGCAGTTTTATAGCTCCCAGAAGCACCACGCTTAATGCAAGGGGAAACTTGTAGGAACTGCTGTAAATTACACCCGCAGCTTACCTTGCTCCTGATGTCTCAAATGAAAGTGACCCTTAACCATGGGGTGATCTGATAGAAAAAAGACCTGACAAATATGATGTAAACAAAATGGGGTCCAGTAGTTGTACCCCTCATCAGGCACTGGCGCTGCCACTGTGACAACCCATTGGTACACCCTTAGCTGAGCAATTTCCTGTGCCCGGTCTTGGACCGCCCATTGTTAAGGCTGTTGTTTGTCTCATTTGTGTTAATCAAGGAGGTAAAGGTAAGCCTTAAATTACGTGGGCTAATGTAATCATAAGACATCACAACACAATAGCTACTTCAATTGAAAATTCAATCAAAAAATTATAAACTCTTCATAAAAGGAATTAACAAGGCCTCTCATTATGCCCTTGCAGCAGAAGTTCATGCGATGCACAGCAAAGGCTGTTGCAAGAAGGTCTCTCTTAACATAAGAGGAGAGAGTTCATCTCTCCACACTAGATATTTGCCAGGTATTTGCCACACCAGGTAGTTGTCCATTCTCTCCTTATAGGATCTTTTATACAGGTTTTTTATATGTATTGTATAAGGTTGATACATATGGTGTCTCCATATAAGGGAAAAATTGGTTCTTCTCTGAGGCACAATTCATCTTACCTTGGCAGAGATATTTCGAGATGTCTGTGATGAGAGGAAGTGTGCCCTTCAAGTACTTGTTTGGGAAACTAGCCCTCAGATATTTATGTTTACTCTGTAGACATCCAAAGTTAATGAGATTAATCTGGGTTGTGTACTCTTCAGGGATGCCAACAGATAATCCCTCTGTCCAGCTCTTTACCTATTTACAAATACAGAACATTCTCACTGAGGATTTTCTTTAACACAAATGAATCATTTAAATCGTCTGTTACAGTCTTAGAAATGATTTAGGGAACTTTCATTATTTATGCATAGCTGTAGTGCCACCCAGAAATATGGTAGAAAAAAGCAAAGGAGACAATTTAAAAGTTGGGACAAATCTGAGGAATTCAGTAAGAAAATCTTGTGTGGTATTCCTGAGTCTAATTACATTGCTTGTATTTTCCCTGTAATTTATGGTACCCTGTACAAGTGTTAATCACTCTGTGGTGTTCCAGGAGGCTGACAGAATACGTATCAAAACCCATCCAGCTTTCAGAATATATGCAGTTTCTCCCTCCCCGCTCCTCCCTTTTCTGCCATGTTATTTCTTCAAAATTAGAAAGCCTAATGCAAGCGAGCTGAGGATTGAGGCTTTTCACAGTTTGGTCATGTCTCCTGCCTTCCTTGGGTTTGTGAAGTGCTCAGCGTACCGTCAGTCCTTCACTGTTTTGGTGGATATATTTTGTCAAAGCCTGCATTTTAAGGTGAGAAAGCAAAGATTTTTGAAGGAAATGTACTATCACTGTCGCTGAAACTTTCTAGTGTTCTAAAATGAGATTTTATCAAATATTCTTAGTTTTCTTTGCGTCTGCAGTGGAACTATTTTATTGGAAGTGACACTTGCTTCGTTTCACAGTTCATGGGTGATCTTCTAGGTGTTATCGCTGACAACTGCAGAGAAAGAGGATCACCTTCCAAGGCCTTCAGAGAGCAGTTGATTAGGTGCTCAGTGCTGAGGAGTTTAAGTGCAACTCCTGTCCTGTAGGATAACAGAACTGTTGGTGTGGAAGTATAGGAGTGGTCCATGAAAGGTCCATGCCGTACACACCTGAGTGACCTGGCCTGAGCTGAGAGGAGTAATGAGGTCCCAATGCCTACACGCAATAGGCACACACGCTGACATATTCCAGTGTGGATTATTCAGCTCAGAACAGAAAACAGAAATGGTAAATGAGTGGTTTGCAAATAAGGCAGGCTAAACAGAGCCCGACTTCCTGTGCTAGAATGTACAAAACCACTGTGGAGAACCTTCATGATGGAAAGCCGGGATATAAAAATAAATTTCTTTTATGTTCTGAAACATGCAGGCTCACATTGTTTGTAAGCAGGAACATCTTTGATTGGTTACCAGTAGGTGTCATTGCAGGTTTGCAGACAATAGGAATTCATTGCACTTGTGACCTGTACCCAGGCCATGGCCATGCTTCTTGGATAGGCATCCACTAAAGGGAACCTCTGCATCGTCCCAACTTCATGCTGCAGCTTTAGGGTGGTGCAGAAGAAAACCCTGGTTTATTCCTCGGCTATTATTCTGAGTAGAATTTTTCTCTGTTAGGACCAGTCATCCTTATTACAACCATTTCTTTTTAGCGATAGTGGCCAGCTCCTCTTTTCTGTGTACTTAAAGGAGTCGATCTGCCCAGGATGGAAAACTTTAATATTAAAGTGAAGAGTGGCATGGGGATGAACGCTGTGCAACAGTTCAGCATAAGAGGTTAGGATATACCCTTCTCCTGCTTACTTCAGGACTTGTTCCTTCCAAGAAGGAAATCTCTCAAGCCTTCTTCTCCTGTCTTGCACATTGTGTGCTTGATCTGTCTTGAGACATTTGAGTGAAAAGTGCTGATAAGTAATAGTGGTGAAATTTGCACTGTATTGCCAAGGTACAAAGTGGAGAGAAATAACCGAGGTCTTTTTATTTGTGTAGAGAAATGTGGTGCGCTTTGCCCACATTTTTATGTATTCTGTGACAGAGATTGTTGGAGGAGGGTACTGTATGTGCCAGGTCACTGGAAGGGTCCTCCCTGGACACAGATAACACTTCCAACTATTTAAAAACTGTCTTGTACAATCCCTAAGGGACAAACATCCTCTTAAAACCAGTTAAAGCATTTGTTCCACACTGGAAGGCTCTTCCAGAACTTCACCTGCTCCAATGGAACCAGTTTCTAATTCCCAGACTAGTGGGAATTCATGGCCGCTTTCTTCAGTAATTCCTGATCAATGTTGTTCTCTAGATAAATTTTTCTTCGCTGCTCTAATGGGTGTGTAGTGAGTAACTTTGTCTCTTCTGCATATACTTTCCACAAGCCCAAATAGGGCACCTGGGGGAAGGCCTGTCTCTACAATGAAAACGCAATTTCCCTGAGATTCCCAAGCCACCACTGACTGAGCAAATCTCAGATTTCAAAGAAGTCCAGATGTATTTGACTGTCTAGAAACTTGATCTTGAAAAATGACCTTTTTACTGTTGCCGCATTGTTCTTTGGGTGGATCAGTTTTCTGACTCCATTCCCAGGTTCCCAGGTGACTGCAGAAATGTTTGTGTCAGCACGATGGAGAGAAGTGGCCTGGGGGGCAAGAATAAGAAGGGGGAGGCTCCACTGGGGACACGGGGACTGCGTATGTAGCCCTACCACCAAACACCCATCACATCTCAGCTAATATTTCTGTGTGCAATGTGCTGTGCCATGTGGACATAAAATACACATTTGTAGCCTGCTCCAGGATCTTTGGAGGTCAGAGATACAAAAATATAATCGCAGTTTCAGCCTCCTCTGCTATGACAGGTTTCCAACCCTCTGCAATTCCTCTGCCTGCACCTGTGCTATAATGAATGTGAGTGACCAGGGCTGTGTGCCTTGCTCAAGGGAAGGTCTCAGCCAGCCCACGTACAGTGCCACTTGTACGCCCAGCCTTTGCTGTCATTATTTTGCCCGACACATCCTCAGATCACATTTCCTGTTGCGCAGCTGCAACACACTGATATCCATACGTGCCACTTCGGCCTTTCTCTTCCTGTGTTGCTTCTGACTGATTAGAGGAGAAATTCTTGTTCTCAGTCCCTAGGCGTCTGCTCTTGCATCCTATTACTATGATTCAGTTCCCCAGAGGAATGCCATTCTTCCTGTAGGGCACTCCTGTATATTGACGGTGCCTCCCAGCTTTACACCATCCACAAGTTTTCCTTGCATGTTCTGATGGTTTGTGCCAGAGTCATTAATAAAAATATTTAACAAGACTGATTCCAAGTCTGATTCTTCAGAAATTCTAGTATTTGGCCCATACCAGTCCAATCCTTTCTGGTCCATTCTGTCATCATTTCTCTTCTAAGCAGTTTTCTATCTACAGCAAAATCCTTATACCAAGCCTTATTTTCTGTGGTTTAACTACTAATTGCCCAGCTGGTATTTTGCCAAATTCTACACTGATGTCTGTATAGCCTAGATCAATTTTATGTCCGTGGACATGTGGTGAACAGCCATCCTCTTTCATTAAATCCCCAGATGCTCATTTGGATGCCTGAGTAGGGGCAGCTAAAGTACATAGTTTGGGACTTCGGTAGTGGAAAATGTTGGCCCCGAAGTGTGGTATAAAGCATATCCCTCCACACAGCCCTTCTGTCACTCAAAAGTGGTACAACATAAAACTGAGTTTTCAGCGACACATAACTGCCTCCATAGAGTACATAGAGAGGATGTTAAAGAAATGAGGTACAAATGAAGAACTGAGAATAATCATTTATTATATGATATATTAACTGGCTTAGTAGAATGCAAAAATAACTTGCTGTTATTCTTCTTTTAAAGCCTAATCTAGCCCAGACTACCAATTCCCAGAATTTTAGGAGCATAGGCTGCTGTTATCAATAAAGAAATGACTGCAGATTGCCACGCACCTGCCTGGCATTTTCAGTTGAAAATTTGAGAAAGACAATGTGGTTCTGCAGGGTGACTGCGGGTCTTTTATCATGGCCTTGTAAACCATCAGTGATCAGGGCACCACAGCTTTAGCGCTAGGCAATGTTCAAGCTCCTTTTCCCTGCTTCTTAGAATTGAGGTTAAAGTATCTTCCTTAAAGTAGTAAGTAATTTCAAGGCAAAAAAGATATTCACCAAGCTGATCCATTGAAATCAAATGGAAAATCTCATGCATACAGAAGTGCTAGTATTAGAAAAGCAGGTTTGCAGTGACAAGGCTCTCTTTTTGCTCTACATTTGCTTGAAATATGCTGGTACTAAATTTACATTTTGTTTTTAAATTTTTTTACTTTATGAAACTCACATAATGGACCTAGGCCAAGTGGCTCCTTATAGTTCATTTTATTTCCTGCTCCTTACTTTACAGGTAATGATGATATCTTTACTGGGGCATCTGGACTTACTGGAACGTTGAAAGGTAAATTGGGCATTTACAGTCAGAAGAGCCCTCAAAGATCTTGATGCTTGTGTAGCTGCCGTCATCATTAGAAACAAGAGCAAAGCACGGGGAGGGAAAGATTCTAAAGAAGGAAAATAACCATAAAACTGAATTTAAATAGTATGACCTAAATTTTCCATGACTGGTTTCCTCAGTATCTCTTTAATTACTTTTATGCCCTGCTAAATAACTGGACTGGAGAATCTTGTTTGTTTTCATGTGATAAATCTTTCCCAGCCCTGGATTTCTGGGCATGCACCGCGGTGGCATAGCTGCTGCCACCACTGATGTTACAACAGATGAACGTGCTTTGTTGAGCTTAGATGTTTACGGAACACTGTCACATCTCCAATTCACAGCACAGTGAGTGTGCAGCAATTGTAAAGGCTGCTCACACCATAGAGTATTTATTAACCACTGCTTGAACTTTAAAGGCAGGGAGATGATACTGCTGATGAATTTAGGCTTTGTTTCACTCACTGAATTCTTGTGGTAAGGTTATTTGCTTTTTGGTACTATTCAAAAGCAGTGGGGAGGTAATTCTTTTTCTGTGTATTTCTCCAACGATGTTGAGCGGGGCCGTGTGATTATATGGGTTGTGCTTTGTTAATTATGACCACTTAGAAAAAAAAAAAACCACATTGCATTGTTTCTGTGCTGAGTGGGTGAGCGCACGAGCATTTCCAGAACAAACACCCAGCTGTATAACTCTAAGGGCATGTCCACATCACACAATAGAGTGTGGGGCGGCGAGTCCTCAGTTAATGCCGACCAAACCAGCTCCAAAACTGGAAGCAGCAGGGCTGTGTTAGCATAGAGCTACATTTTTGCAGTTAAGCAGGGATTATTAGCTAGAATGCAGCTTTGTGCTAACAGAGCTGTGCTGCTTTCAGGTCTGGGTCTGGTACGACTGCGGAGGCAATTGCTGTGCTATCTGGATGTACCAACATGGCCAGTGGTAGCTCACGACCCTCTCTACCATGCTAGAAGGTGCCGATGCATCTATAAATAACCTATTTGGTTGTTGCTGTAATATCATATTCATTTTATGATAATCCAGAAGCCCACAGGTGGATCAGGACTCCCACACGCATCGTAGTAGTTCGATGCTGCACAACAGGGTAACTGATATTCTGAAGACATCAATCCCAGTTGCTAGGAACTCTTGTGCCAGGATGGATCTCACTGGGCTATTCCTGGAAAGTGAAATATATATGAAGAGTTTAAAGCAAATCAGAGGGCCACTAACTATGCAGAGCTTTTGTTTACACAACTCTCAAAATTTTTTCCGTATGACTTCATGGAGACAACCAGTAGCCACAAAGGCTACCTCTGCACAGCTTTCTCTGAGGTTGCAGAGGTAACCTGGGCTTTGAAACGATGGTTGTCCTACTTTGTCTGCGTGTGTCAAACTACCTTCCTGGCCTCAGAAATGGGTTTTGCTGTGGGTGATTTTTAGGCTGGGTCAAATCCTCAGCTAGTAAAACCTGACAGCTGGATTTCTTTTGATCCACAAGACGCTTGTGGTGCTACGACAATTTACACCACTTGAAAATGTGGCTTACGCACATACAAAAAAAAAAAAAAAAATCCCAGCTGCTTGGTGTGGAGCCTGCACAGAGCGTTTGCAACAGGAAACCCTGTGTCAAAACAGTTATGTTCCAGATCCGTCCCTTGGAGAATATTCACAAGGTGAAGAGGAGGCAGGCTGCCAGGCCCGACCTTGTTTTAATTCAGCTCCCTCCGAGACATCAATCTGGGTTTCTACTTCTGGGATTCACTTTCCTTAGAAACAGTTGTTCATTCCTAAGTTTACCCAGAAGCTACAGAGCTCTTGTAGCTTTTGTTTGTGATTAGAGAGCAGAGTTTAATCCCCACTTCCTGCTCTATTAATAACAAACCATCAGCTCTTCTCCGCACAAGTGTGCAGCAATAGAATATTGAAAACAGTGTGACACCTGGCTTACACACAGGAGTTTTAATCAATAGTTCTCAAAACACTTGACAAAGGAAGGAAGTATAATTTTAATTTTATGGGAACCGAAGTGTAGGGTGGGACAACCTGAGCAACACCCTGCAGTGTTCTTGGTCCCTTAGGTTACATTACGTCTTGCACCAGCAGGAAACATGCCCGAGAGACAGGGAGTGTGAAGATATGGGACCAGAGGAACTGGTAGTGTCCCGCAAAGGATGTTTGAAAATACACACAGTAGCATTAAGGGAGAGGCTTAAATGAAGATCTTTCAGCTCAGTTGGAAGGCTGAAACTGCATGCTGAAAACTGGTAGGTCTGAGCCAGGGAATTTTCATGTGGCCCATTTTAGAAATAAAATATTTGGAGCTGTGGGCAGGAGTTTGACCTTATTCTAAATCACAAGAAATTGTTTTCATGTAGAACTCCCAAAAAGAGTTCTAGGGTCCTCCTCCTTGGAGGAGCCTGCATCTTTATCCTGAAAGCATTAGAATCCACTTTTGCCCGATAGCCTTAAAATAGGATTTGTACCTATCAGCCCTCAGAAATGCTTGCTGAGGAGCTTTTCTGCCTGTATCATTCACCAGTCAAAATCTGCTGTTAGTAGCTCTGTTATTTAAATCTTTCTGAATCCTGGTGACAAACTGGCCTGAGGATTTCCTGCCATGAAAGGAGTTTGTTTTCTTCATGCAGCTTAGGGGTGAGTGGTGTTGAGCAAGAGGATTTGTCAGCTGATTCCCTTCAGACGTTTGTTATCATTTGGTGGGAAGATGCAGAATTTACTATTCTCAGCAGCAGGCTCGTCTACCAAACCTCTTTGTGGTACTGCCATCATTTGGGGAGAGGGGTGTTCTTGTCTTTGCTACTTGGGAGCAGTGTATTTGGCATAAATTGTAGGGTTATGTTTTGTAGCTTATGTTAATTGGTAAGAAATTAGATAAGTAAAAATTCCCCAAAAAGAAAACTATTGCCCACGGCAGAGGAGGTGAAAACTACAAGGGAAAGAGGCAGACATGTGATGCGCTGATCTGTAGAAACACATTTTGACATCGTGATAGTCGTGAGTGGTTACTCTGTCCTTGTAGGAAGGCCTGCAAATGAAATCAAAGTAGGCCACTCTCTATTTCTGTAAGAAGTGATCTAAGATCAGGTTGGTCCAAAAAATCAAATTAATTTCAAATCTGATGAGTTTTTACACTGAACTTTGCCGCATTGGGTAGAGCCCTTTGGTGCACGAAAAAGATCTGGGAGCATAGGAAAAGATCCACACAGGCAGGGAAAAAATAAATATAGCAAGCAGTACCCCCCAAAGGATCCCACCTCCTGAATTTGCAGGGTTCAGGGAGGACTGAAGCTGCAGTTTGTGTCTGGGCAGAGATACTGTGAGAAACTCAAGGCGCGTTTTTGCAATGTAGCGTGGGAACTGTGCCCAGAGCAGCAGCAGCACACATGGGAGAAGCAGGAGCAGGAAGTCCTTAAAGTCATACACATTTTGCCTATGGCTCCACCGCAGCCCTTGACCTGCTTGAGAAACCATCCTTTGTGTTTCGCTGGGTGTCTGTGTGTTTCCTTGGGTTTACTCGCTCACCACTCCATGCTCCCCCTCTTTTCTCTCCGTCTCTCCCACACTTTGACCTCACACCATGAAACTGTCAGAGTGAGGAAACAGTTTGAGCTGAAACATTCATTCCACATTACGTGATTCTAGATTAAAGGCAGGAAACATTTAACCCTTTGACAGCCTTCTCCCCTCATCCTGTGAAGCCCAGGTTTTAAAGCTCCTTGCAAAATGTGTAAATAGGTGGTGAGCACTGATGCTTTTTAGATGTATATTCTTGTCTTACCAGTGGTTCTTACCAGTAGCCACAGCACAGGCTGCCTGGGCTTTGCAAACTGAATGTACCCTCTCAGCCCTGTTCAATATTCTTCGTTCTTCCAGTGCTGAGACGTATTTGCAGCGTGGGGGAAACGTGCATTGCCAAACATACAAAGAGATGAACCTTTGGCTCCATTTGTTTCACTTCATTCCCCAGTGTGAGGTTCATAAGTGCAAACGGCTAAAATTAAAAATACAAAAATAGATAAAATGAGGTATCTCAGTGACTAGCACTCAGGATTTAGAAACAAAACTTCTTGCTTTCTTCAAAGCTGCCTAATAAATAATGCTAGCAGAATAGCACTTACATATTAAATGTATCATTTCACAGCCCTGACACAAATATGTATTCCGGGTTTTAAAAGCTGCTCTTTTGGCAGATTATGGCTCTCCTGAGAGCCAGTTACTGCTCTCCAGCACCGACTGATGAACACTAGTCAGATATATTTGATATTTGGTACTAGCTCTTGGACTCTGGACTTCATAGGTGGTCTTGGCAGTTAAAAGGCTGGATACGAATGGCGACCCAAACCCTCTGTTCATTGCTGGAGCTGTACCAGTATCTACACTGACACCAGCAATACTACTGTAGCCCTTTAGGAGAAGAAGTGACTTTGACATAGGCATAATGTAACCACGTGGGCTGGAATGTGACAAAGACATGGGGTTTTCACCACTGCTCTGGAAGGATGTAGATGGGAAACGCTAATGGCTCTCCAAGGCCTGGATTCTGGTTTTTCCATTTCAGCAGAGTACCTCCAGATGTGTAGCTCACAGAAACGTCACTTTGGTTCCTGCCTCAGAGAACCCACGGTTTCCCAGTAAGCCCTTTCTGTGCACTTGGAAGGTTCTTCTCACAAACGTTGATATTCCCCCACCGTGCCCAAACAGAGAGATTGGAGCACAGACAGTTGAGCCAGAATCGCCATCACCACTTGCTTTATATTCAGCACTGCCACCAGCCTATCACCTTTCCCAGTGCTTGAGGGAGAAAGCTCCCAGTGCTCTCAGTCTCCCTTACTGAAAATCAAATGCACACAGGAGCATAATTTAGAGTTTTTTTGCCCCTCATTTCCCTATCCCGCTGCTCTTTACTGACAGTCGCAGAACTGCTGATGTGTACGACAGTATACCTTGTTCTGCTAGTTAAATAATAAGGAGTCTTGTTCATTTGAAATGATAAACACCTTTGCTTATAGAGCATGAGTACGAGTTTTAGTCCCTAACGAATGTAAAACCAGCTCAGACACCCATGATCTTAATGAAAAATAGGGAGGCAAGAGAATAGGCTGTTGCACTTCAGTGTGATATTCCGAAGTTGTTTCTCTTTTTCATCATGGAATAGGGAAATATTGAGAGTTTTGAAGTGAAATACAATGCAGAACACTGTGAAGAGTGAGGGCTCCTGCGAGCATCTGGAAACCTGGATCACAGTCAAAAAGTGACATAATTCAGCTCTCTGTGAAAGTTCAAAGGCTGCATCAGAAAAAGCCCAAGCCCTGCTTATCTGGTGAGCTTTCTAACCACCAGAGAAGGTACAGTGTGTCTCCAGATTCAGCAAAAAAACCTAATATTTTTTTCAAAATGACCAGTTCCTGGTTGCTAGTGTTCTGCATTGTTGCCCAGAAAGAAGAAAAACATTATCCTTAGGAACAGTCTCCACAATCATCCATAATAACAGCATGAGGCACGCATACTTTCACCCATCATATTTAGAAAATGTGCAGCTTCCCCTGGACCTGCTACAGAGGAGACAGTAAGTGTCTGCCTGACGAGATCCAGAGACTGGGTCTTGAAACGCATTTGGATAAAAAGGAAAATGTAAAAAATGTATCTTCTAAAGAAGACTGGTATGACAGCTCCTGAATGAATTGGCTCCTAGGGTTTACAGAACCTATCATCTCTCTCTGCTTCATATTTGGTGTTTTTTCCATCTTTAGGAACCCGTGCTGAAACACTATCATTTGGGATAAACTCTGTCCACTTCATGACGGATAAAATTATTGTCACCAAAGGAGGTTGACAGACGAAGGGAGACTAGAACTGGGTTTGCTGCATCACTCTCCATGTTCCTGTTTATTCCAAAATCAATAATAGGCAAAAATCTGACAGAGCAGAAAATCACCAGCTGTTCTGAGCTCATCTACCACTTGCACAGCTGCTTAGAGCTCATCTAACTTGCTTGCTTAAACCAAAGAGATTTCAGAGAAGAGCAGCAAAACTTTACAAGAACTGAACAGGTTTAAGCAAGCAATTGACTGTGCAACACAAATGAGCTCAACATTGTAAGCAAAAAACAAGGGAAGGAAATATTGGGCTAAGCCAGGGAGAGCACTTGGGGACAAATGGCATGAATTCAAAGGTTTGTCTAAATACAGAGTTGTACTGACTTCATTTTAAATGTGATTTAAAATGCTTTAGGTAAATAAGGTCAGAAGGCTAAGCAGACACTCTTCTTTTGCTATAAATCATGTTTGGAGTTAAAATATTTGGAAATAAATTTTAAACTCAACAGCAAAAAATGTATTTCTCAGCCTAAGGAAGAACAACTGCAGAAGTTTTTGCTTGCTAAATTAAACAAGAACCAAGGCATCAACAGAGAGGGACAAGGAAGGGCAAAGCCAGTGAGAACAGGGGTCAAAAACTATCAAAGGAAGAGTCTTGCTTTGTCTCCAGAGGTGACAGGTTGGATCGTCTTTTCTAGCACCATTGTCCCCGCTTTTGAGGTTTTTAGAGTGAAACTGGAGATCTTTTTAACTTTCAATTGCATGGCTTCCCTGCGCTAGCCCCAGAGGAGACAGAGGCAGCCCATGAGAACTCTGAAAATACACGAACAACTAAATACTAGCAAATATGTCATTATGTTCTGCTGCTTCAGGGTCATGTGCTGGCTCTGCAAACACGCTGCAGCTCTAGCAGAGCCAGGGGGATTTGGACCCAGTCTTCCAGCTTTGCCAGTGGACAGAGGGAAATCCAGCAGTAACAATACGCTGGCAGCCTTCCAGTTTGCCTCCTAAAACAATTAGGCAACTGTTTTCTGGTACAGGCGAAGTTTCTTTCCATGTCTTGGAAAGTTACTCTTTCCTCTTCATTTGTACACCTGACATAAATCCAACTATTTCTCTCCAAGCTGTTCCTTGAAATCAAGATCTGAATTTTCTGTTTTATTCCTGTTTCAATTGTAAACAACTCTCAATTTAAGGAATCCACAATCAAGATCTGAATTCAGATGTTAAGATTTCAGCCATCCCTACCACAAATGCGGGCAATTCCTTTATTTCTCAGTGGTGATTCCCTCCCGTGGATACCGAAGTGCATGGCAAATACATGTCCGTATCCTTCCTCTTATTTACAGCCACAGTAACTTCGATTAAGACATCTGGCCAAGATCATCAAATGAGTCACAGGGAAAGTTAAAAATGGAGCCTGATTTTCCCATCTCCCCAGTCACACTGTATTTCCACGGGAAACCACTGGAAAGGTGTGAGAAACACAACTGACAGCGATACTGCAAAAAATAACCATTTACAAATATCTTCAATAACTCAGAAGCCAGTCTTGGCCCCTTGCTATAATTGTGCCCGGTGCCAGCACGTCACTAATACCTTGCTCAGTCAGTTCCTAACACAGTTTGTAATTTAAGTAACTTTTTTCCAACTTTTAATTACATTCTTGCGCAATACAACTTACTGTGCTTTGTTCATACCTTGAGGGAGGTGGTATGGTCTGGTGGTTGTTGTAAAGAGTTGGGAATTAATTACAAAGGACACAGTTTTTTCATTCCTCTCAAGCTCTCACTCAGCTGTGTAACCTTGGGGCAAATCACTCAACTGCTTTGTGCCCAAGCAAACCCGGCTGTAAACCATCTCAGAAGCCAGATGGTGCACAAGATTTAAACTGCTCAGGAGAATGAAGAGGGATGGAAGAAGAGTGAATTCTACAGCTTGTTGCTATTGCTTCCAGTGGAGTTAATCTGGACTTTACCAGTATAACTGAGAAGAGAATTTGCCTTGATATCCAAAAATCCCTCTCACTCTCCGATCTTTTTTCCCTTTCCTCTCTTGACTTTAAGTCAAGTGCCTTCTCTCTAGATGCTTCATTATCAGGGAGTGGAGCAATAGGATGAGGCATAACGGTTTTGAACTGAAAGAGGGGAGATTGAGATGAGATCTCAGGAAGATCATCTTTGCTGTGAGGGTGGTGAGACCCTGGCCCAGGTTGCCCAGAGAAGCTGTGGCTGCCCCATCCCTGGAGGGGTTCAAGGCCAGGTTGGAGGGGGCTTTGAGCAACCTGGTCTGGTGGGAGGTGTCCCTGCCCAGGGCAGGGGGTGGCACTGGATGATCTTTAAGGTCCCTTCCAACTCTTAACCATTCTATGATTCTGTGATTTTAAGCCTTCAGTAGAATACATGTTTTTCCCTGGCAGCCTAAAGATTCTAATTCAGGATCAGGTTCTACATGACTAATCTTTGATATTTTATGTGATTATTTTTAGGCACTTAATTCTCTTCCTGCTTTTCGTGCTCCCATTCTCCTGCCTCAGCCTTGCTGAGCTTCAGTGGGACACTGGCGTGTTCTGGTGCATAAGTGCTTCACTGCTAATAAAAATGCTGAGCTCTATTGTCTTCTGTAGATGGTATGTCCTGGCTTAAAACCAGTATCAAAGCTATTACAGGATTTGTATTGCTGGTCAATGAACAAAGGAAATACTATACTCAAGTTTCTGTAGCAGAATAAATGTTTGCCACATGTTAGTATTTAGGGGAAGACTTAAACGTTTCAATATTTTTTGGCCTTAGCTAAAATGTAGACTTTTTTCTCCCACCAGTGCCGCAGGAATGTGGGAATACTTACTTATGTAGGAGTGCAAAAGTAGGAATACTTGTGTATACATCCAAAGCGGGGTGTATTTGGTTATAAGAAGGGAAAAAATATATTTTAGTCTAGTATAAACAAGGAACATTTAAAGATGTGAGACGTAAATGACCCATTTTGTACACTACTCAGGAAAGACCTTGCATGTTTTTATTAATCACTATTGAAAATAGAACATTGACAGGTTTAAGATTTGTTGAATTTTCTTCCCAAATAAGAAAGGATTAGAGCTGAGAGAGTAAGTTACAAAGAAATTTAACAAGCTGGAGCACCTAATTGTCTTAGGCTCTTAGGAAAACAAATGTTGTCAGCAAATTGTCTTCAACAATTTTAGCCCTTGTTATATACAGTACTGGGATAGTAAAATATTTAATTGCTATTCAAAATTGGTGATAATTTTTCCAATGTAAACATTTTCAGTTTGTGTGTTGCAAACTTTTTGCTCTATTTCATGTTATTGAATCTATACATTCAATGTTTGAGCTATGGTATTACTAATTTAAGATATTGAAATTCTGTGCTAATAAACAGCATACCAAAGTGCTTGCAATGAATAACAACACTGCTCAAACATCAACTCTTTAATTAACTATAAGCTAAAGTAGAAATCCTTTGACATTGGTTGAGTCCCTGTTTGGATGATCTAAGTTTCCTTTTCCCCTCCTACTACCACTTGAAACTAATTTTATAAAAAGGTGCAGTTCTTTTGTGTGAATAAAAGAATTTTAAATTAATCAGAGCACAAGCCATTGTCAGATGACCAGCTGTGGAAAACAATAAATAAAACAGAAAGTGAACTGTAGATAGGCAAATCCAGGTGATAAGGGAAATCATGACTAGGGTTGTCTAACATAGGGACAAGAAAAAGATAAAATACATTTTCAAGCCCTGAGCTACATAAATACACATCAGACTCAATTTACATTTTTTGCTGCTCATAATGAGGAGAAGGTTGATTCAGCTCAGCATTGCCAGCTGAAACCGCAGCTGGGAGTGTTTTTCTGTATCCATCAAACTAGGGTTTTCCCTTCTGTGTTCCTGAGTGTAAATCGTTGAGCTTTACTTCATTTCATGGTCCTGTGACTTGCTCATATGGTCTGTTTAAAGAAAAGATTGTTGCATCATGAGTTTTACGTGGTCCAACCCAGTTTCTTGCCACTTTTGCTGAGCCATAGAATGATGGATGCGTCGCATTGCTGTTATTACTACCATAAAACGGGCCAGCTCACAGGATCCAGCTTCGAATCCCTTTGTACGTGCTGAGACACGGTGCAGTGAGATGCTGCCAGTGAAATATTACTGATAGACTGGTGATTCGGATGCATTGCGAGGTATTGAGTAAAGTCTGGTCTTAAGGCAAAAAACAAAACGATGAATTCCCGAAGCCAGAAATTTCAGGCATAAAACATTTTCTTCTTCTTCAAAAAAAAATCTAATGAATTAAATATACTTCATGTGAAGGCCTTGTTTCTTTGAAACAGCATCTTGAACTTGAAATCTAACTAGTTTGGGAAAAAAAAGTTAAATAGTTTTAGGTCACCTGCTTGCTCCTGCTTAATACAGTCCATTTTTTGCAGGTTTTAAATGACGTTGCTCTATTTGTCCCTCTCTCATTGCCATGTAGGAAACCTGCAGAAAAATTAGAAGTATTGAGAAACTGACTACAAAATGCTGCTACAAGTATGTATTTTGCCCATATAATCACCTTCAGAAACAGCCAATATGCTTTTAAAGAAAAATAATCTGAAAAAATAGTGATTTTTTAAAAAATCTCCCTTTAAAGAGACACTGTAAGGTTAAAGCTTGCACATGAACAAATCTCTCCCCAAGTTGCTAAGATCACTTTCTAAACTGCAATTTAAAAGCTTTCAATTACTACTTTTCACTGTTTATGCTCGTCATTTACTTTTTGCCTTTATTTTCCAGTCCTGTGCCTAAGCAAATCTGGTAAATTTTGCTTGCTCAGTAAAGCTCACATAAATCTCCTCATGTCTTACTGTAGCTTATTGCCTGTGTTTGGGAATACAACTATTCCCAAGACAAGTCACATTTCTTAAAAGTAGGATTTAATTATTTTTATTAATAAAAATCTACATTTTAAGCCTAAACTATCTGACTGTGTCCCTTTCAAAAAGAAAATCATTTAGGACAATCTATTTCTTAAATCACAGTTTATAAATTCTTGCCCCAAAGAGCAAACTCTGCAAGTTCCTTTGCTGAATGAGCACAGGATTTCTAAGATGCAAAGACAAAATGAAAGAGCCTCTCATGCAACATGATTGCTGAATTTCAGCGACACCCCTTATTGCCAGCTTATTTTCTTGCCTTTTTTTTTACAGGGCTGTGGAAAACAATTTCTGTCAGCTACATCAAAGCGTAGTGGCAGATTTCCCTTTGGAAGTCAGAGCCTGTTTCAAACGTCTCTTTAAGTCCTGCATATTTGGAGACTTGGGTCGGACAAGGTGGAGGCCTCTCCGTTTCTCTCCATTGCAGCTCCCGATCATCCTGCTGACCTCCTGGCAAAGCTGCTGGAAGGCTTCGTGCACTCCTTCACAGTTCTCCCGGGCTGAGACTTCATAGTAAGTACCTCCCAGTTCACTGGCCAGCTGGAGTCCTTCTTTGGAGGACACCTGCCTGGCTCGCAGGAGGTCTCCTTTGTTCGCCATCAGAAGCAGGGGGATGTTAGCATTCGGGTGAATCTTGCGGATGTGCTGGTGCAGGGGACGGATGACTCGGTAGCTCTCGTAGTCTGTGATGGAGTAAACAAAAACGAAGCCATCTGCCCAGTAGATTGAACGGTTTATCTGCTCTTGGCAGCATATGCTGTCGGTGTCATCCTGCCGTCAAAACCAAGAGGTGTGAGATTAGAAAACTGAGAGTAGGGAGCAGGCAGAGCAAACAGTCATACAGCACTGCTAAAATACATACAACTACTCGGAGCTTTGCTTTAATGCGTGGCTGTTTCTCGATGTACAGCCAGAAACCTTTCTGACAGCCGGGGAACACACCAGGGACAGGAGAAATTTCCACAGTGTCAGTAACAGATTCCAGGTAAGAAGAACGTGGAGTGGAGAGGGGTCAGAGCAAATTGGTGGAAAATAAGAGAACAGCCAAAATACTGATATTGAAAAGTTTGTTCTGTATTCTATTGTGCTAAACCCATGTGCCAGAAACCCGTGCTTTTATTGTGAATAAAATTGTGGTGGGCATGGTAAGAGCATTACAGAATTCCGCAGGCCAGTCACACTACTGCAAGTGAACAATTGTCCCCAAAGGTGTTTTTATAGGACTTTTTCCAATTCTGTTTTCAAGGTCTTCATGGATGGGGGTTCTCACTAACTGTGTTTGGTGGAGCCTGACAGGTTTTCCTGCCACGGAGGTCTCCAGATAGTCAAAGGCAAAGTTACTTTGAAAAAGCAATTTGTTACAAATAAGCAATGGAACTGAAAATCAGGTGAAATCTCATTGCTCACTTGTAGAGCAGCAATGGGTTGATATTACTGTTTTGCTGGTCACACATTTGTTCAGTCCATCACCACTCCTACTCAGACAGCCGTAACAGTCACCAGCACTGGGAATATAAAACTGAATGCAACACTGTGGGGCTTGAAAAGAGATCGGCTCACTATTTTCAGCTAATCCTCTAGTCTTTGTGAGCCATGCTGGCGTGTAACCCAACCAGATAGGGACATCGCTGCTGTAGCTATTGCCAGTGTGGTTGGTTTGTAAGGACTGACATTCCTGTCAATATTACAGGCTTTCTGGAGCTTTATAATTTCTTTCATATCCAATAAGGCACTAAGCATATTCAGTATTCAGCTCTTGATGAACTTGGTAGAAATTAGAGGCTTTTGTGTATTTTAGAGTTGTTCAACATCATGAATACAGAGCCTAAACTTTTATTATTATTGTTAAATTCTATTCAAGAAATCTTCATCAACTTCAGTAAGAATAATAGAACATATGTTCCATTATCTATTTATCTATAGTATATATATCTGCCATTCACATTTGTTTTAACAGAATTTGCATGTGCTCAGCAGTCTCCCAAACAGATCACTTTTATTTAGGCACCTAAATATGAATTACAAAGCCTGACTTCAGGAAGCAGAGCTGGAAAAGAATGGGTAAAACTGATCAGTTCTTGTATGGTAGATCAGGCTGTAAAGAAAAGACTACCGACAAGGCTCTTCCGTGGTTGGCTCTTCCAGGTTGCTCAAAGCCCCATCCAGCCTGGCCTTAAACACTTCCAAGGAAGCAGGATTTCTGAAGGCTCAGAGAATAAATTAGGCTTACAACTTCCAACAGTAGTTCTGCTAACTATCTGCTCTTTGTAAATACTTCAGTATTGCCCATAGAGGCACTGCCTCATCACATCTAGTCGTTCTTTGGCCTTGCCAGCTCACAGTAACGCTAAATCCTGTTAGCAGTGAAACTGTTTAACAGATGCTCTTATCACTCCTCTCCCTCCCCAAAACCCTCAAACCCCAAAACCCAACGAAGTTGCACACGGAATGAAGGGGGATCCTCACCAGCAGCCTTGTTTAAAAGGTTAATGAGAGTGAACTCAAGCCAGGACAGGGCAGACTGTGGGAAGAAGGGCAATTTGCACTGTTGGTGTCTGGGTTGTATCCAATCTGTAGATAATTAGCCACCCTTCATCTCCTGCTAGCCTCTTTTCACCAGCATACTCCTTTCATGGAGGAAAAAGAACTAATTGCTCTGGCAAGCGTTTGAAAATGTTTTTGGAGAAGGTGTACATTCAAAGAGCCCTAATGAGCAGAAATTCTCAGTTACTCCAGCTAGGCCCACCCAGTAGGGAGATGGATGGATAATCCCCAATGGAATGCTTTATTCAGGAAAATCAAAGGCTAATGGGCTACTTTTTAAATGGAAATCTCTGCTCCAGAATGAATTTTGAAACACACAGTCATTTGCCATGTATAGAGCAAGCAGCAATGAATCATCTAACAAAACCTGTTATCTGTTTGCTTCTGTTTCTCTCTTAAACATTAACATTTCCGGTGTGGCTAGAATCCTGAGTGATTCCACATGACTTCCTCCCGAAACACTGTACTCAGCCTGCAGAGTGCAAGAAACTCTGTTCCTTAAGGATTTTAACAGAAAATCCGGCCTATTCTCAGTCTTAACAAGTCCTGTTCAGGACCAGTCCCTTCAAATGGTTTCAGATACATCATTTGATGCAGAGACACAGGCTAAGATAAGCATGTCTGTGGGAACTGTTGAAACAGTGCAGACCTTTGACTGGGACAAACAAAATGAAAGTCCTTCCTAACTAATTAAAATAGTTTCTGACTAAGAAACCTTAGCTGTTGGCATTACCAGATTTTGGGGAGCTGTGGCTACAGTCACAGAACTTTAGTTCACAATCTTAATTAAAACAGGGAAACTGGAAAATAAACTTATCTGGTGTGTAAGAGGGAATTAAATTCCTTCTCTCCCTCCTTTCTCTGTGGGATAGAACAGTGAGGGGATTTCCTTTGTTAAGTGTTTATCAGGCAGCCCCAATTGTGCCTAATCACCACCCACAGCTTCTCTTTGCAGGCCCTCTCTAAGCAAGCTGGCAGAGGGGTTTTGTGCTATTAAGTCCCACTTGAGTATTTGGAGGACTTCCATAGCAGCTTTTGTTTGCTTTTTAGTGTCCGGAGAAAATAAGGGATCTCTCCACTGCTCTGCGCGCCCCCAGCAGCAGCAAAGAGTGTGGAACTTCTTTGTCAAAGCTTTCTGCCAAAATCTACTTCCAGTCAACAGAGGAAATGGAAATGGAAACTGAAGCTGTGGGAGCTTTGCTTATCCCGTTCTCTAAGCTCAGGATGGAACAGTTCTACAGCACAGAAATGAACCCAGGCACACAGGGGTCCATGCAGACAAAACAAGGTATATAAAGCTATCCAGGGGTTGCCTGAAAGAGGGTGAGAGAAGGTGGTGTTCCCATGTTCCCATCCAGACATATATTTGGCCAAGTCAGAGTTTAGACTAAGGTTAAGGCCAAACCTAGAAGTTGAGGTTTGATGGTGACAAAAGGATACCTAATTTTATCATCAAATCTCAGCAATTCTACAGGGATTGTTACTCTCATGAGATTTCCACCATTCGCATAAAACCAAATTTCATTACATTTCCTGCTGCTTTGACACTATTTTCAGCCTCTTGTTCTGCACGTGAAGCAGATCTTCAAAAACAGACATCTTAATTTTAGATCCTGCTTGGAAAAATATTTCTAAGAACAGGTTCCTAGTCAAATATTAAACCTAGAATATCTAAAACACTGGTAGAAAGAGGGGTGTAGATAAATGCTAACACCTTAAAATAAGGAATAAATAAAATAAAATTCAAAAAAAAGGAAGGAAAGCATGAGAAAGCACCCTAGTTGGAAATTACAACTGCTGTGAGGCCTGTCCCCTTGGAAAGAAACACCTTTCTAGAGACAAGAGATTCTGGGTGTGTGGAAAGGTCTAAGCTGAGCCAGCTGGGCCTCCAGGCAGGTGAGTTTTCTGCCGTGCAAGGACAGAAACCATTTGACAGGAAAGAGAACAATCAAGGAGTTGGCAGGAGTCAGCCAGACTATGATTTTACTGCTGTTTAGGCTTGGGATGCAGTAACACGTTTGAAATAGATTTGTTTCAATTCGGACTTACTCTTAAAGGAGCCTGATTCAACTTCTTCAAAGGCTCGTTTTGGCAGGGTTTAAGGTACCCCTGTTAGTCTGTGCTTGGGTTTGAGCCCAGGTATGTTCCTGCTCAGGGGAGTTACTTACAGATGGAAGTGCTGGCAACAAACAAGAGACAGTAAAGTACTGATGCACTGAGCAGATGTTTTACCTCCAATGATACAAAGGGAGTGTCCTGCACCTGCAGAGAGATCTGTTCCCCGTCTATGGTGAACTTTCTTGAATACAAAGCACCTGGTGGGAAAGTAAGATCATTAGAGTCAATGACTGTAACAAAGAAGAAAGAGTACATAAAGGCAAAATGGAACTGTTGAAATCCAGATTTTTGAGGCTCATAATATATAGCTGCTTATAGAAAAGTGAGTGGCCCCAGAGTGGTTGTGTGTCTGTTTACTTAAGTAAAGTGGTTTTGTATTTGCTACGTGGTCGGAGGATGTGAGTGTATACCTAGGATGGAATCTGGGAAAGGTGGCACTTTGTATTGAACCAAATAGCCAAAGTGGGCACATAAATCCCATTCAAGTTTTCCATCCACACCATTAACTTTTTAAAATGTGGACTGCATATATTTTTTTAATCTCAGACCAAGATATCCAGGTGTGGTCTGTAAAAGTAATGAGCTGTTTCCTATTGCATTTTTCTGAAAGTTTTTAAAAAAGGAAAGTATTCTCATTTTGGAGACAGAGTAAGTGACTGTATACAAACCACCTAGATGCTCTTTGGGATTTGTGTGGCCTTAGTAGTCAGAGTTTGATTGGAATCCCCGAAGACTGGACACTTTGAATAAGACTTTCAGTTAATCTGAATGACACATATTCAAGGCCAAATGACAGTTCAAACCATCTAGGACTGATCCAACTCTAATAAAAGCATCACTATTCTGGGCTTGAACTCTGTTGCTGGAGTGTGTGTTAAGTGACAATAAAAACTGAGGTTGTGATCTTCTGAACCAGCTGTGGTTGTGACAAGGACGGCTTCAGAGATTGATGTCATCGTCATTTTACTTTAGAACTTAATACAAGTCACATGGACATGTGAAGAAATGCTATATCCACAGCTCTTGTGTAGAACTTTTCAGTCTCATCCAAATACATCTGTCACTGCTGCATCTGAAACAATGCAGAAATCCCATCTATAGGAGACTAAGAAATTCAGTTTAACAGGGAAGTCAGTTAGTGACAATAACGCCATCACTTCTCAAAATCACCTCTGATTCAAGGAAACAAGTGTGTTTATTCCAGTGGAAAAGAGTCTGAGCTCATAGAAACATTTAAAATATAAGTAAATTTAGTATGGCAAAATTTTCTGCGTCCGAATCCAACACTGTCATTCTGTGTTTTAATACTGACTCTGTGAGGAGATACAGCCCTTCTGGGATATTTTTATTTTTGAAATCACATCAGATTTTGAGCTGAAAAGATGTTATTGTTTTATGGGAAGATACTGCAGCCCTGGACCAAGACCAGACAACATATTACTCCTACCCTGTAACACACTGCAGAAAAAAGAGCAGGTCCTTCCAGACACTGACCCAACCGAAGGAGAAGCATGGTCGAATGATCACAAATACACTGCCACCTGGTTCTTATTTCTGGCGTATTTGTTTCTTCTACAGCATGGCTGTTGGGCTGGTAGCTTAATGAGAAAAGCATGTGGTTCTCAGCAATGTCTCTGGCAGCGATCCACTGCAAAGCTCAGAAGTCCAACTTGATGTACAGCCTCCCATAGAAGAGATGAAGGAAAAGAAAGAGAAATAGTGCAGCCAACCATCAAGGTTACTTGGGGTCAGTGAGAGGGAGCTGTGAGGAGGAGCTTTCGGAATGTATTTCATCAGATAGGCAGAGATCAAAGGTGTCTTGTACTGCCATCTCTTTTCCTAACTCATTGTTCGATACACAGCACATGTCCCCAAAGCGAAGCGATCACTGCTTTGAATCCTGTCCTCCTTCATCCAAAAGCTGTGAGAAGGCCTACGTGTGGGATGTGCTAGTAGGTCTGAGCACGGTGTACGGAGATCCTTTCTACAACACTGGCCAATACGGTTGGCATTTGCTTGGAACAGAGGCTGTGATTTAAACAGCTCACATGAACACATCCTCTGAGGTGTCAGGATTAAACAAGAAATGCAGCAGAAGCAGTTTGCATGGTCACTTTGCTTATCTTATGGAAACAAGACTTCAATTTGGAAGTTTCCCTTGTCATAAAAGCCACTGAGAAAAGGGAGTACACTGGAAAAGTTCTGAACCGCCTTTTACGCACTTTGGAATTCCTCTGGCTTCCCTGGGGTAGCAGAGAGAGCAGCGTTGGGTTTCCGCGGTTTAGTCCATATGCAAGTTGTTCCTTGAGTCTGCATTTTAGTATAGGTATGTCCCCAAGCAAACCTTTTACTCTGATCCTTTTCCATCAAGTTGGAAAAAAAAACCACCCAGCTAAAAGGATCATAAATAATGAGCTTTTGATTTATTGCTTTCATAGCTTGAGGCTATTAACTGAAAATATGCACCTTATGGACATCTAACACTGCTTGGCTTTCCTGTAATATGCACCAGTCACAAAATAGAGTAGATTTCTTTTCAAGCTAGCTGCAGGAGAAAAGCAGACTCACCAGTATTGGCTTCATAGTCTCCAATAAATCTCTTCGTGAGAAAGCGCACAACCAGGGCTGTAAAACAATGAAAAAAATATGGGTCCTTAATGCGAACCAAAATCAGCCTGTGCAGAACACATGTAATATCTTACTGGAAGAGTTAGTATAATATGAAACCAAGTTAAGCTTTGAATGGCTCACATATTATTCTGCAAATGCTTCTCTCAACACTCACAGAAAAAGATCCTGGGCCGGGCTGCTATACCTAATGCGGAGTCTTTAGCAACTTGTGTTGGAAATTATCCCTTAGATTCAGTGTGGCTACTCAGTGTAGGATACGGAGGTTTGTTTGTTGTGATGGCAGGTAAAACAATCTGACCTTTGGTTTGTAATAATTTAGAAAAAGAGTAACAAGCCAGTAAAAGGAAATTAATCCCAATACCAAATTGAAGGCCTCTGCCTCATATATAAAGTGAGTCTGATGGATGTAATGGTTCTTCCCAGCCTTAAAAGTCCTCACTCCACGTCATGAAACCCATTAGTAAGATCTAATCACATCCAGCAAACAAACTGCATGTGCTCTGCACACACGGGTCACGCTGCAGCGCCCGGGGCCTTCTTATTCACCTTCACCTGCAGTGTTTTCTCACACTCTTGGATTAGAATATTTTCCTTTTTTTCATCACTTTATAGCACTTAAAATCTCATCATGGCAACAGTAACATATTCCTGTAGTGCTTTCCTCTCAGCAGATTCTTAATCATTTGCAAAACCATCTAGTTAATAGTTAAATAAAAGGGTTTATTCTGCAAACAACTCTATCACAGATTTCATTTAGAATAGTATTTTTTTCTCCCAGTGGATACTGGGTCACCTCTTCAGTGCTCTTACATGAAATAGTCTGTGCAGCTATCTTCAACAAACTACTTAAAAATAATATGAAAATGTGGCTGCTTCAAATCCAAAACAATCAAACACTTTACTGGGCGCTGTGGAACCTCAGACGGAGTAAAACAGATCTGACCTTAATACTGAAATAATGAACCATACATTCAAAAACTTTACCCTCTTTCCTGCTCTTCTCCTTTGGAGAATAATACAGGAAGATGCATCTTGTACACTGTTATTTGTCTGCAGAGCATAAAACATTTACAAGAGGAGAATAAAAACCACTAGTCCCATTTTTGGGGTGTGGAAATGTAGACACGGTTAAATGATTTGCACAAGAGCAGGTAGAATCATTGAGTGAGCTCACAGCTCCCGACACAGTGCCCTTTCCTCTCATCTGCCACCTCACGGTGGCTGCTCACCCAGAGCTACAGCAAATCCGCCTCGCAAATGACTCAGTGCATTTAAAAACAAAAGCAAAACCAAAAAAACCTCATAATTTAAAATGTTCAAGCTGCAACAGTTACGAGTTTCCACAGCCTTGGGTCCATCTGAGCTGCAAACGAGCTCGTAAGTACCGCAGGAGGAAAAAGCACAGAACTCCACCTGTGGGCTTACCTGTCTTGCCAACGCTGCTGCCGCCCAGTACCACGAGCTTGATGATTTTGTTGGGCACGCAGTCTAGTACGGGATACTCTGGTATGGGGAGCAAGAGAAAGTTAGTAGAATACTGTGACATCGTATCCTGAGAGATGAGACGCATGCCAGAAATGAGAGCTGTTCAACTCCAGCAGGAGCTGGGGGAGAGGAGGAGGAACACAGCTTCTCGGCGGCTGTTCTTGGCTGTATATCCTTGGAGAGCGAAGCCTTCTCATTTCATTTAAGTAGCTTTCCTGAGGAACGTTAGAGCGACCGGCCTCCTCTTCCCGATGCCTCTGCTCAGACAGCAACTTTGGAAAGCAAAAGGGAACTTTTTGATCAGCCCCCGTGAAAACTGACTCCTCCATTCCCCAGCCAATCACAACCGAAACCATGACATTCCTCCAGCCGGGCACCGAGCGGGTGCCTCCATCAACCACGCTCCCTCGCTCGCTTGCTCCCCGCTTTATCTCCCCACCGCCTGCTTTATGTGCTCTCCCCTTGGCTCTTTGCTAAAACGAGATTCTTCTGGTTTACAGTCATCAGGGTAGTGTTTTCAGCGAGATACAGTCACCCCCACGCTCTGCTCTAATTCCACTTTGAATAATGCCGTTCTGCCTGTCTAGTTTCTTTGCATTTTCAATTGGCTCCAACTCCATGCTCCGTTGTTCTCCCTCTCCTATTGTGTCCTGCAGTTGGGCCCCTTCAGCTGAAGCTGATGGGACACTCCTCTTCAGGAAAATAAACACATTTCCCCCCCTCCACAGTTTTCAGGCAGCTGTGGGTTATTCCAAAAGACAAGCTCACGTGTATCCTCCAGGATACATTTGATCTGCTGGTTTATGCACGTTGTTAGTCTTAATGGCCCTCTGGAATGTGGGTTAGCATTGGGTTGGGACACGGCAGTTTCTCCAAACATGGAAAAGTGAATTTAGGGCTGGCGACAGACTTGGGAAGGCTGAGGAGAACTCGGTATCCTTCAGTGGGGCGAGCCAGACAGAGGGAATGAAGAAAGAGTGGCTTCTATAGGAAAAACCAGTGTAGTTTTAAGACAGCTGGTGTCTGCGAGGTCTGTTGGGATGACAGCATTTAACCGTACACGAGCTACAATTAACTCCCAGTTATCAAGGATAATGGGGAGGGAAGAAAAAGGGAAGAGCAGTGGGGAGGGAATGACCCAGATAAAGCAAAACTGCAAATAACATAAAACAGATGTAAACTAAACTACAGAAAACAGAGTATTCATCATTGAAAAACTTCTCAAAAGAGGTCTGCAAGGGGCAGGAGCAGCTTTAGGCAGCAGTGGGAGGAGGTGAGCCTGCCTGGTGCAGGCAGAAGACTTCTGAGACAGGTACTCTGTCACGCTGCATGGGAGCCAGGGACATTAATGGAGAGTGGCACCACAGCTAATCCCCCCCCCAGATCCCAGAGACCTAAGGATGCAGATCTTTCCCGTCTTCCGTACGCTCCTCACAGGCAGAAGATAGTCACGGCTCATGGCTCATCACATAGAGGCCACAGCCACCAAAAAGGCTTTATCTGCCCATCTGCTTTCACGCCACGGCTTTCAGTCACAGCACACACACGTGAGCTCTCCTCAGTAGGTTTTTAGAGGCCACGGGAACTGTCGTGAGGATGGGAAATCAGGCCAAGTCTCTAGATTCCCACCCCTTCCCAAAGCACTGGGACCCAGGTTGTCAACTGATCCCAATTTCCTCGCCAGCATCACAGAGGACATGCTGAGTGGGAACTGGCGTTAGGAAAATCCAGCTTTGGTGCAGTCCAGTGAAATAAGCACAAGGTTCAGAAGATTTATGGATGTGTCACTTTTCTAAGGTTCTGTTTCCCCTCTAAAAACTACATCCAAAGCAGTATTTGTGCAAAGTTGCTGTCTAAGCACCAAGTGTTATTACTTTGACCATCATGACCATCAGCTGATGAAGAGGTGGAACACAATGTCTGGAGGGTGACCCAGCTCACAGTACTGGGAGGGAGCCACCAGATCATGTGTCTTTTGGGACATGGCTCCTACACGAATGGTTTTCAAATCTTCCAGCGTAAATTTGCTTCCAGATTTTTGCAAACATCCAAACACTGAAAAATCTTTTCCAGGAACTTTCATTACCAGAGTGCTTTAATCTCACACAAGTTTTCTAAGAAAAGGGAAGCTGAGAGGAGGTATAGGAAAATGCTCAAAATCTTGTGGTCAATTAACAGGGCACTTTGAACGGTGTTATTGAGCTGGACACGTTATAAATTTTGGGATTAGCTAGCACAGTATGTAACTGTCCGCCTCTCTAACTGTGGGATGTTGGAACCTTTGTTACCACTTGCTATTAAAAGCATATGTTAGTGAGTAATATAAAAGTATTCATCAGAATAGTCCTCCTCTAAAACCAAACAGTAATATATCTATCAGCTTCTAGGTGGCCAGAAGAGCTTCAGCCCAGGGAAAAAAGCCAGATAAGTTAAGCAAGATCATGGAGAACATTGTATATGAGCAAAAACATTCCTAGAAGAACACAGAACTGCTGGCTTGCTCCAAACGAGAGGCAATACGATCACCAGAAACAAAAGTTCAAGTCCTTTTGGGTCACCAAACGTTGTGCCAGAGCTGAGGAACTCCAGAAGGACCTCAAAAAAGTGAGTGAGCGCAAATAAAGTTGGTGGGTGAGTTTTAGTCTAGATAAATGTAAGATAATGCAGTGTCCTGGGTTGAGAGACACAGGACTAACTTTTCTTCTAATGCTGGGGAAAATTGCACTTTTAGAAAACTCTAGTGTCTGAATTTGTGAAAATATTTACTTTATAGCCAGCCAGGCTCTGTGGGATTCAAGGTTAGTGTTTTCGAGCCTTGCCAGGGGCAGGGACAAGGAGGAGCAAGGCCTGGGCATTTGACCCAGGCTGACCAACAGGATTATTTCATACCATGAACGTCACATTCAATATAAATTAGAAGAGTTTGCTGCATAGCGGGCTCTCTCCCTGATGATGGTGGCCCAGACAACTCCTTGCCCCGGTGCCGGAGCCCTGAGCCCTTCCCTTCCTCCTGAAGCCATTGCGCTCCCGGTGTCTGACATTTGCTGTCCCTGCTGGGAGTGCACGGCTTCCTACTGATATAGTTGGCTGAGTATAATTCCTGTATATCTTAATTCAGTATCGGGATTAATACTGGTTCTTTAGTATTATTGTTAATTATTTAGTCTTAGTCTATTAAATCTATTTATGTTTCAACCCTTGTGTTTCTTTGTGTTCCCCGATTCCCCTTTCCGGGTGGGGAGGGGTCATCGGGTGATAGAATAATTGTCTAACGACAATAGATTGTTATGGGTTCTCTCAAACCATAACATGCAGCTAGAGAAAATTAATATAAACTGTGCTTAAATGATGCTGAACTTGGATGTGACACTCACAAAATAGAAAAGAGGCCTCGGCGTCATCCCTGGCAGTTCACACTCCTCAGCCCAGCATGGAACAGCACCAAAAAAAGCCAACAAAATGTTGGGTATCCCTGGGAGGGGAAGGGAGAAGGAGACCCTTCCCACAAAAAAGACATTGAAGGGCTGGAGCAGGTCCAGAGAAGGGCAACGGAGCTGGTGAGGGATCTGGAGAATAAGTCTCATGAGGAGCGGCTGAGGGAGCTGGGGGTGTTCAGCCTGGAGAAAAGGAGGCTGAGGGGAGACCTTCTCGCTCTCTCCAACTCCCTGAAAGGAGGGTGTAGCCAGGGGGGGTCGGTCTCTTCTCCCAAGGAACAGGCGATGGGACAAGAGGAAACAGCCTCAAGTTGCGCCAGGGGAGGTTCAGATTGGATATTAGGAAAAACTTTGACCCTGAAAGGGTTATTAAGCCTTGGAATGGGCTGCCCAGGGCAGGGGTTGAGGCACCATCCCTGGAGGTATTTAAAAGCCAGGTTGACATAGTGCTCAGGGACATGGCTTAGTGATGGTTTTTATTAGAGTTAGGCTGATGGTTGGACTAGATGATCTTAAAGGTGCCTGCCAACCCAGACAATTCTATGATTCTATGACATAGGGTAGCATTTTGCTGCCTACGTAAACCCTCGGAGCATCCCCGTCGCCAGTACGGAATGTGGTTCTCTGCATCTCATAGTGGGGGCTGCGACGGCACAGAGCTGGGCCCCAAACGCTGCCATGGGCCTGGAGCAGCTGGTGTGTGAAGAGAGAGTGGGAAAGCTGTTTCCCATGTGCTTGTGCGGACGCTGGTGCTGACTCGAGAGAGGAGACGCGTGGGGGCAGGAATGAAAGCCCAGTGGTGGAGGAAATGTTGAACTGCTGCTTTTGGCAGCTGTGATGGCTTCTGGTTGCTGAAAACAAATGTGAAAGCAGTTTGAGACTGCATCTTGGAACCAGACCAACCCATTTCTAGTTCCTTTGCTAATATGGTTCAATCTACATTTCTTATGCACGAGCGCAGGCTCCTTGTGCTTCTAACGAAGGCTTGTTTCGCTCTCTGCAGAAATCTCTGCTCAAAGAAAAAAGGGGTTTAGTAATAATAATAAAAAAAAATCAGCATATTCTCCAAGAGTTTTAAATCTATTCTCAAGCTCCTGCTCCCCCCGTCCCTCCCCTAACTTTTAGCCTCTATTTCTGCAAGAATTCGAATAAGATCTAGAATAAAAGCCAGAGGTTTTCAAATCTGATCCTTATCTCATTTTCCAGATTGTCAGAACAGTCTTTTCACTGAGTGAAACCAGGCAGAAGGATTCACACCAGTTGAGATTGTATAACCCTTGGTGTGTACAATAAGAATTGTTTTTAAAAGAGATTGTCATTGTTTGTGCACAATGGACTTATATTTAGCTAAGAAAACCATGTTTTAAATTCAAATTCTCTTGGAAAAACAATAGCTTAAATTAGAGGGAGAATGTTTGCAAAACTCAGAGCAACTTGGAAAACATTTGGATGATTCTGGAGATTTTAGTAACCACTCCTTGGGCTGCTCCATGCAAAGATGTGTGCCTTCGCATGCTGCACGGAGATTATGTTATTTCCACACCAAATTTTTTACAGATTTATTTATTTATTGGTCTGTGTTGCTTTTGGCTATGTTTTTTAATCAGATTTTCTATTTTTATTGTTGTTGGCACTCTTACACATCTCCAGAGATTCAGCATTCTAAAAATAAAAATATTTGCCATTACCATAGTGCTTTTCGTATGAGGATGTCAAATTTGTTTTAAAACTGGATATAATTATTCCTCGCACGTTTTATAAAAGGAGTAACAGATGAGCAGAGCCAGAGCGATCTTGCTTAGATCCCGGCACGCTGGGGAAACGGCGACTGTTGTCACTCTGTCCCCTTCTGCCTGGCACCGGGGAAAATGATGTTATTTGGAAGGGTTACGTTGGCCTCCAGTATCTCTCAGATGCTATTGTACGGTATATTGACATTACGGCGACACGGCTGGAGAAGAACAGCCCATTTCTGAGCAGAAACGCTAAATGCGATGCTGGGGAAAACGCCGGTTGCTTTGGCAGATGCTGCGATGAAACTCGTCACTGGCAGCTCGCGTCCGCGTCCCCCGCTCCTGAATGTATCCCAAACAACGCCAGATTCAGCTCTGCAGCTTTGTCTGCTCGTCTTTGTTCTTTGTTGCAAACTCGGGGCCCAAAGGCCGGTTCTCACACTGCACTGAACAAAAGTAGTGTTTTAACCACATTTTTGCTCCCAGGAACTAAATACCCTCAGAGTGGGGAAAGGCAAATAAAAAACACCTTTTCAGGAGGTAAGAAAGGGAGAGAACGGAATGTGATGTGTGCGAGGACATCAGGACAAGAGGTAATGGGCACAAACTGGACCATAAGAAGTTCCATCTAAACATGAGGAGGAGCTTCTTCACTTTGAGGGTGGCAGAGCCCTGGCTGCCCAGAGAGGTGGTGGAGGCTCCATCTCTGGAAACATTCAAACCCCGCCTGGACACGTTCCTGTGCAACCTGCTCTGGGTGGACCTGCTCTGGCAGGGGGTTGGACTAAATGATCTCCAGAGGTCCCTTCCAACCCCATAGCATTCTGTGATTCTGTGAGGAACCAGCCTTTCTCCATGTGCTTGGGATTCACCTTGTGCGGAGCCTGATCACGGGTAAAATACGTTAAAAATTCATCCGAGCAGTTCAGCAGTAACCTCAGAAGATGTTTTTTTGGAGACGAGACTGCCATTTTAGCACCGTATTTTTACCCAGCACAAAGTTGTTCTGATCCTGAGGCCAAAGGGGACGGAAGTGTCCTTAGATACTATTGTGACAGCTGTGATAAATCATATTCAATTCTATTTTGAGTTGTAAGGGAAGCAATCGTTTAAATATATAGTTCAATTTGGTTAAACACTGTACAGATTCCACTATTTCTGTATTTCCTGTCCCTAATTTTGTTGCATTGCCCTTCATGGAAACCCTGTAAGAAGCATGTGTCCTTTTTCTTTTCACTTTTAGCATATTTTGTAAGGTTTGGGTTTTTTTTTTTTTAGGTTGCGGAATACTCTCCCTTGGGAGCCTGTAGTAGATGATGTGGAAAGTACAATGTGTATAAGGGAACATCGCTGCGGGTGAGCAACTCAAATAGAATGGAAACATCTTGGCCTCATAAAAAAGTTTGTGCTTTGGAAACTCCCTTCCTGGTGGATATTCCCACAGGATCGGGGCTGGAGTAAGGGGCAACAAGAATCACAGAATCATGGAATGCTATGGGGTTGGAAGGGACCTCTGGAGATCATTTAGTCCAACCCACTGCCAGAGCAGGTCCATCCAGAGCAGGTTGCACAGGAACGTGTCCAGGCGGGGTTTGAATGTCTCCAGAGACGGAGACTCCACCACCTCCCTGGGCAGCCTCTGCCAGGGCTCTGCCACGCTCAAAGTGAAGAAGTTCCTTCTCATGTTTAGATGGAACTTCTTATGGTCCAGTTTGTGCCCATTACTTCTTGTCCTATCCCTGGGCACCACTGAAAAGAGACCAGCCCCATCCTCCTGACACCCACCCTTTAAGTATTTATAGGTGTTGATCAGATCCCCCCTCAGCCTTCTCCAGACTAAAAAGACCCAAGTCCCTCAGCCTTTCCTCCTAAGAGAGATGCTCCAGGCCCCTCATCATCTTTGTACCCCTCTGCTGTACCCTCTCCAGCAGTTCCCTGTCCTTCTGGAACTGGGGAGCCCAGAACTGGTCCCGGTGCTCCAGATGGGGCCTCCTCAGGGCAGAGCAGAGGGGCAGGATGACCTCCCTCCCCCTGCTGGTCACACTCTTCCTGATGCCCCCCAGGATGCCATTGGCCTTCTTGGCCACAAGGGCACATTGCTGGCTCATGGGCATCCTGTTGTCCACCAGGACTCCTAGGTCTTTCTCCTCAGAGCTGCTCTCCAGCAGGTCAGCCCCGAACCTGTCCTGGTGCAGGGGGTTATTCCTCCCCAGGTGCAGCACCCTACACTTGCCCTTGTTGAATTTCATCGGGTTCCTTTCTGTCCAAGTCTCCAGCCTGTCCAGGTCAACAGTCCTCCATCAGCACTTTTCAGCAGCGCTCGATTAATACGTGAATTTCATTAATAGGAAACACGAGGCTCCTTCCAGGTTTGACAGGATTCTGTAGCTCTTAAATCAGCCAGATGACAACCATTTCTACCCATCCCTGGCGTCACGAGGGATGTTTTCCTCTGGCACGGATTTTTTGCTTCTGGGACACGCTGTGTGGTGTGCTATATGGCGACTCAGCAACGTTTGTCACTCCCTTATCCTCCTGGGTTCACAATGGACGCCGTTGTCACTCGTAGCGCTGTGCTCTGAAAGAGCCCTTTTTGTCATTTTGCTGAAACGGGGACACGTTGTGCAGAACAGCAAAGGATTCCTCGGTGCGAAACCACTGTCACACTCCACCATGGCACTCACACTCCACCATGGCACTGGGCATCATCGTAAAGACCTGTTTGTGGGCACTCGCAGCCCCTGAAAAGAGTCTCAGGAAAGGCAGAGTTTCAGTGTGTATTTCGAGGTGTTTCGGTGCCCTGGGGTGGCCGTGGTTTCCCTCGCTGGGGGGTTCGGTGACATCTCCCAGCTCCATCCCTGTGGGAACGGCATCTTCCTCCAGTTTTGCCGGTGATATGTGCAGCATCACCCATCCCGCTGGGACCTCCAGCCGCCTCCCTGGGCAGCACGGCTCACCTGGGCCGAAGGACATCGCATCACGGCTCACCTGGGCTGAGGGACATCGCAGCTTGTCTCACCTGGGCTGAGGGACATCGCAGCATGTCTCACCTGGGTTGAGGGACATTGAAGGACATCTCATTCCCGACCATCCACACAGCTGCACCAAGCCAGGCGTCTCCAACCCCATTTTGGCAGAGGGGGAAGCCGCAGCTCGGCCCCGCGGTCACCCTGAGGGAGGCCTCGGCGCGGCGACGCCACACGGACCTGGAGCGCGGTTCCTGGCCGGGTCGGGCTGTCGGGGGCGGAGGAGGGAAGCCGGGGGACGGAGGGGTCCGGGAAGGCGGTGGAACGCCTGGGGGCGCGGCGCGGGGCGCAGCCGGCGCCATTTGGCGGCCGCACCGCCGGCGCCCGGCCCCGTTTGGCGGTTGCGCCACCTGCGGCTCCGGCTGCCGCTGTCAGTTGGGCGGCTGCGTCCCAACATGGCGCCGGCGGCAGCGGGGGCGGCCGCGGAGCGCGGGGCCGCGTCGGGCGGATGGAAATACTGATGACGGTCCGGAGACTCGCCTCCATCTGTACCATGGTGAGAGCCGCGGCCGGCCGGCAGCCGCCATGCCCGGGGCCCGGCGGGGGTGGCCGGCGAGGGGCCCCGCTGCCGGCCCCGGGCGGCGGGAGCGGCCCCGGCGGGACTGAGGAGGGCCCCGCCGCGGCCGGGCGCAATAAGAATTAGCAAAAGTGGTTAAAACCCAGGTTTTAAGGGAGGAACCGCCGCCTGTCCGGGAAGGGGGGGTCTGTGGGGGGCGGTGGCCTCGCAGGGGGCCGGGTGAGGCGGCGGGGGCCGCGCCGGGGAAGGGGCGAGAGAAGCGGGGTCGGTGAGGCCGGGCTGAGGGGGGAGTTGCTCCCAGCCGCTGTTTTGATGGATTTGGAGTAATTAAGCCCTAATGGCGGGTGGGGAGAGGTGGCCGGGACAGCAGGGAGCCCTCTCCCGAGATGGGAACCGGCTCCCTTCGGGTGGGTGTGTCAGCCCTTGGCAGGGATATCGCCAGGGCAGGTGGATGCTTTCCTACCGAGGGGGAGGAACTAAGGGAATTACCGGGCGTTAATTCCTTTTTCTGGCTGGGATCACAGCCATTTGTTGTGATAACTAGGCTCCATTTGAAGGTTGTTATACTAGTTTATAAAAGCTCTGTAATCGTTTCCCGTGGATGCATGTAAGAGGGTATCACCCATATTGCCGATGAAAATCCAGCAAGAGGGAGGCTGATAATTGCATGATTATGCAGAATTTTTAATGAAGTTACATTGCTGCGTAAATAGAGGCCGGCGAGTGGTTTGTCTAGCACTAAAGCACAGCTGACTCATAATAAAATATTGCGTCTCGTTAATGATACGCCATCTAAACATTTCCCAAAGATTCATTCTATGGTTCTATGACACTGTAAGGAGTTTAATCAGTATAAGCTATAACAAGGGCTTGAATTGCCGAAATCCAACACAGACTCAGGCTGAAAGTATTTAGTATTTTAGTATTTTGGTTTTTGTGGTCAAACTTCAGTTTTAGGTCTCGTTTGAAGCAGTAGCAAGCCAGAGAGCAGGCTGCAGTTCAGAAGGGGCTCCTGCAGACCAACTTGCTGAGCCTGACTTCACACGTGTGTAAAGGGTGCAGAGTCTTTCCCTTTCTTTTTCACGTAGGTACCGACTACTGCTATTGATTAACTCGAAATCCAGTTGAACTGAACCACAACGGTGCTGTACAAAGCCCAGTGTTTGTATTTTCATAGTACTATTCTTAACAAGGGAGATTAATTATTTAATTTTTGTGTAATTTCTGGCAATGGATACCTTTGGTGTTGCAGAAGACTTCCCAGAACTTCATACTTCGCCAATCTCACTCGATTATTTTTTTTTCAACATAATTTATATTTTTAATTGCCCATCACAAATGCGGGTGAATTTAAGGTCATGAGAGGTGGCTGAATCATGACTTCGTTGTGGAGTTCTGCACCCCAGAGGCAAGTGATTGACTCAATCCCATATAATATTTTGGATGCATTCCTGAGATCAGCTGACTGAGCCTCAGATTAAGAGGGCAAATGTAAGGCAATGCATTTTCCTATGAGTACGTAGCCGAGCCTGAATACAGCCATCCCAGGGTTTGGGATTTGCTTTTAGAGACTTTTGGCCGTAGGTAATCAACCTTGGATTCATTTTCACTCCTGTGCTTACCTTGAATTTGGATGACAGAAGATACTTGTAGCCTACTAATGGCCCTTCTGAAGTACGGTGTGGTTATTTTTCAAGAGGAGACTTTTTGCAGTAATGCAGCTTTGGGGAGGCAGGTTCTTCTTACTGTTTTTGTTTCAAGTGGAGAACTTACTGTTTAATTTCTCTGCACAAGATGTTGAGCGGTGCTGCTTGCACTAAATGATTGTATGAAACTTACTTTCAAATTTCTTATATAGCTGTTTAATCAAATGCTATGGAAGTTTTCAGCATCAGTGTTTTAGATGCATATATAGCTTGGCTAAACTTACTGTCAATCTCACTATTTTTTAATTCAGTTAACCCAGAAAAATTAAGGTCTGCATGCTGTATTTTAAAATTGAATCAGTTTATTTGCATCTACTTCAATTAACGTCCAGTAAGTAAAAATACTGCTTGCTTTGTCATGATGCGAATATGAAAAACCTGAGCCTTCTTTATAAAAACATTTAATTACATTAACAAAGTCCCTTTGGTAAACTACTTTCTTCAGGATTATGCTAATATGTGGTGATTGTACAGTACTTTACATCTTTTTAGTAAAATTTGCAGTTTTTACCAGCACTTCCAGTCATCATCTGTGCTTCAGGCTGGAAAACTGAAATGCAGGTTTATGACCCTCTCAGACCCCTCAGTCAGTCACTATCGCAGGGACTGGTGTTGCTGGCTTTCTGTCTCAGAAACTCCTCTCTTCCGCAGTATCTCTTTTGAAATGAAATTCAATGCCCCGTCTCATTAATAGACAGCAATATAGTTATAACTTTAATTACATCCCCATCCCTAAAATAACTTCCTGGTTTTTGTAGCGTGGATCAGTTCTCCCGTGCCTCTTGATCATTGCGTTTTCTTGGTGTGAGCACCGTCCCTTTTTCAGCGATTGCCTCACATTCATGTGGCAACTACGGCATTGCGAAGATTGGAAACTCATAGGAAAATACGTGTTCATTTGAATATGATTCATTGCCTGGTGAGGCTGCTGACATCGTACGGCAAGAGCTACCAACTAGAGCTCTGGTTCTCTGCTCTGTCCCTTGGACTTAGTTTTGTTTCCCAGCCCTTATCTTTACTGCAGACTCGAGGAGTTTCTGCCTTCTTTCTGCAAGCAACTGCAGAATTATCGGGGAGAGTGAAATAGAAAGCGCTATGGAGGCATTTTGTTACCCTTCATGATAAATGCGTAGCTTCTGTTTAAAAAATATTTAAAAGTGGTATCTTTGCAGTTCTGTGGCATGGTCACGGACAGAGGCGAATCTTCTCTTCACTGAGGAGAGAGAGCAAGGGGGGCTGAACTTCCAGGGGTCTGACTGGATCATTTAATCCAGAAGATGCCTGCTGTGCTCCGAAGGGCTGAGACAGTTGGAGAACTGAGTTATTGAGTCAGGAATTGGGGTTTTTTGTTGCATTGACAATGACTTTTTTTTTTTTTTTTGGTTGGTGAAGCAAAACAGGATACTGGAATGGAGCAAGGTGTGATCTTTTCCTGTCTGACAGCTGATTTTGTGAAAGGTCTGTAGTAAGCTGTTCGGAGAAATATTGGTGTTTCTTGGTCAGCTAATTAGGGACACTTCCCCTAGATTCACATCTAATTGTTTGCTAAACCAGTAAGACATGCCTGAAGAACTCAAATCCAGTATACAAATTGGTGGTAGTCTGATTCTGCTCCTCTGAAGCAGTGCAGCGTGGATATAATTATTAACGTCAGTGCTAGAGAAGAGATGACTGAATCATTTGTAAGTAATACATTGCCATTTGCCACCTGAATAATTTACACTATTCAGTTCAAGCAGGGCTTTCATGTCCCTGATGTATAATGTTTGCCTTGCTGCTGTTTCACCTATATTTGTAGAACTTTGCTTTAGCTTTATCAGAGAAACAGCATTTATAGCTGGGGAGATATTACCGAGGCAGTGGAAAGAAGGGAGGATGAAAGTAAAGCCAGCTGAGCGGAGTTCTGTTCCCAGCAGTGCTCTGCTGCTTGGTTGACTCGTTAAGCTGAAGGAAAAATAATATTCATCTTTGCACCAAGCTTGAGAATAACCTGCTTTGTTTTAGGGGAAAAAAAAAACCCCTGCATAACCCTTTGCGAACTGGTTGGTAGCTCGCTTTGTGCAAGGTTTTTCTCATGCCGTTTGTACTCCAGTTTAATCCCGTGGGTGTGATGGGTGGTTATTGATGCATTCGCCAGATTTTGGGCTTGCAGTGGTTTGGAGATTGAAGCCTATGCAAAGCAGCCAGCCTGCAGCTGACAGCCAGCTCAGATGCAAAGCACACAGGTCTCCTTTGAATGATTTTTTTTTTTTTTTTAGGGTTTTACAGGAGTCCTGAACTACCACATGGAGGAGTTTTTCTGCTCTGCTGGTATCTGTTTTGATCCCAGATTGTCTATAAACTTGAAGATTTCGTGACTTCACTGTCCCTGGGAAAATGAGAGATCCTAACTGTGTTGTGCCATGGAGTCCTGAGCAAACTGTGGGCAGTGTCTAGTTCATTAGTTGAAACTAGATATTAATTATACTGGAGGACCTCTCCTGCAGAGCTGTTACAATTTAAAAATAAGGTATGAAAGCCTGGGAAAAGATGTTAAAATAGCAGAGCGTAGCTAGTTCAAGAAGTGCTCTAGATTATTGAATCTTCCTTGTTTTGTTCTTTAATCAGGCTTCAGAGCAAATACTTTTAATACATTGAATTCATCTGTATTTATATGCACATCATTTAGTATCTTGTTCCTATTAAAAAAATTAATGGCTTCCAGTATTTGCTCTTACACGTCAATTTGGAAGATTCCTAAACTTGTTGCCAAAATAAAGGGCTGCTGTAGATTATTGTTTTGTTTCTTATGTCATATTTTATATTTTCAGCTCCTTTCCTAATGATTTATCCACTTAACCTCTCATGTTGTGAATATACACGCGTTCAGATCCATTGATGGGCCCTGTGTCTGACTTTTCCTGGTGTTTCTGTGCCTTTTTAACCTGTACCTGTGGAATGCCTGAAGTTACAACCTGTTCATAAACCTGTGGTGTTACGTTTTGCCTTCCATCAGCACCCGCTTCCTCGCTTTTTACAGCACTGTTCCTCCACTGTTTGATGTGTGAAAGTCATGATAAAATCTTATTACCAGCTCACAAAAGAACAATACTGGTAAACTCTGGGCCTGTAGATCTGTTTCTGTCTGTTCTTTTAGAGGGCCCAAAAGCTGTAAAATACCGTAAGTGCTGTACTAGCCAGACTTCTACTCCTGTGTGTGTTACTAGGTCATTTGAGAGAAACCCAAGGTCAGGAGAAATCTTGCGGAGCTTTTCCAGATGGATGAATTTAGATGTGAACACTTTGGTAATCTGGGAGGCAGTGGCTGAGAAGGGGGAAATAGGTTGCTCACAGTGCCACATTGCAAAGGACTCTAAGCGGTACTAATTTTAAAGAGCATAAAATTACAGAATTTCACAAGTGTGTATGACTTGCTCTGCCCACGGAAGCGCGGCCCAGATCCTGTGGACCTGGCAAGACCAGCTCCTAATTGAATAAACGTTTCCGTGAAACAGTTTACAAAGCATTCTGTATTAGTTTATTTTAAAACACTCTCATTAAGACTTCAGGTTTTAAACGCTTCATAACAGTAAACTTATTTGGAAATACAGCATTTTCTAATTTCACCGTGATCCCCCTGACACTGGCAGTAGCCCGAGTGCTCTGTGTGAACAGTGGGCAGAGGCAGCGCTTTCCTGTGCGCCCCGAAAGGTTGTGCAGATTTTAAGAAGATTCCATGGTATTTGGAAGCCTAGAGTCTTGGAAAGTCTGTGACACTGTTACACCTGCTCCTTTCAAGATTATCAGTTTGTTTTGCCAGCATAAGCATGCGGAGTGCTGGAATCCAAAATTCAATTTACCATAATTCGTTATGCCTGGAATGGCAGCTTTCCGGGATGCATGAAAAGGGATCATTTCAAAACCCAGATGACGGTGAGCAATAGCTGAGCTGACAGTTCTTTTTATCTGACTTCTGTGCCATGCAACCAAGGAGTTTTGAAAGATGGGGAAGCAATATCTAATTCTGTGTTTAGAAAATCATGGCTGTGTGTTCTATAAACTGTTTCAGGAATCCAGCGCCAGTTCTGCTCCCGTCTGCACTCCCCCACGTGGTAATTTTAATAGTCCTGAAGCCTGAATTATCACAGCTAATACAGCAAAGTAAGTGCAGGCAGCCTTTATAAAATGCATCGTCTCATTCAGATTTCTTTCCTGAAAGGTTTTAGTTTGCTCTGGTTTGGCCTAATTGTTCTTTTTGTCATTTATTTTTGGTTTTGTTTTGGTTGGTTTGTTCACTCTTTAAAAAAAATGACTCTTCAGTCATGCAGTGTATTTAATCAGCTTTTCTAATCTTGAGAGCTGCACGATGGTGTCCCTTGGAGCCTTTCTGCCCAACTTGAAAGCTGCTTCCCAGTTTTTTTCAAATGCTATATCTTAGCCAACCCTAATTTGTTAAAAAGAATCAAATGAATAATTAGAGACTTCAGCAAGACTTGTGCACCATGTATGTTCTGGACACTGAAATATCTCCTGGGTATCTGTCCCTTTTTTGCCTTTCTTTAAGGGAGATATTTTTTGCAGGCAGGTGCGTGCTGTACGCTCAGTGGGAATAAACTGGTTCCAGTCCAAAAGCTGAGTTAGTGTGGGATGGAGCCCAAGGCAGTATATCATAGGGGATTTTTGTGTCAACAGGCTGTTACTCCAACCAGGAGCTGCACGGCTCCTGAGCGTGCCTGCAGCCAGAATACAAGTTCAGAGATAGCCCAAGTTGCAACGCTTTAATGGCTTCATTTGAACTGAATTATATTAATTGCAAATTTATCGTTAAAGAAAGGCTGTATCTTCAGATTTTCATGGACTGTTTGCGGAGTGGTTTAAATTAACTGATGGTCTCTAGCTCGTTAAAAGTAATCTGCTGATGAGATTAGTCTTGTATTTTAGATGGGGCTAAAGCATAGGAAACTGCAGTTTAAACATTGTATGAAGTACAGATAGTAATCTTTCTGGAACTTCGGGAGCAGTAATACATATGTATGCTGATTTTAAGACTTCTCTTCTGAAAATCTCCTGCTGTCTACAAATGGAGCAGCTAAATTGGTGGAGCGCCCCAAAATAAGCACAGCAGTGACTTACTCAGACTTCTTGTAGATGTCAGGATCATTAGTATTAAAAAAAAGTTGTTTCTGGTTGTATTTTTTTGAAAAGATTAGAAGAGCTTCATGGTTCTAGTTACTTCCTTTATTGTTGTATTTTAAGCAACTGCTTCATCCTTATTAGCATTTAAAAAACTCGAGCAGCATTTGTTTGACAAGTGCACTGTCTGTTTAGGTGTCTAAATCTCTGTCTCCTTCTAAGAAACCAAACAAATCTTCAGTATTTTATGTCATTATGTTGAGCTAGTAATGAATGGTTATAAATCCATTGACAATCTGCTGTCGTGTGGATTTTCCTGTGAATTTCAAAAACACTGTATAATCAGAGCACGTCGGAAATGCTGGTTGCAATGTAGCTGCCTTTAATGACTATTTTAATGGTTATATTTTTTTGGATCTTCACTTACTATCCCTCTTCTTTTACTATAGTTTCTTCTCGTTTTCTTACTGTACTTCTTTCTCTTCCAGCCCATCCCATAAAAGAGAGAGAGTGAGTTGGGGGGGTTCAGCCTGGAGAAGAGAAGGCTCTGGGGAGACCTTAGAGCCCCTTCCAGTCCCTAAAGGGGCTCCAGGAGAGATGGGGAGGGACTCTTGATCAGGGAGGGGAGCCATAGGATGAGGGGGAATGGTTTTACGCTGAAAGAGGAGAGATTTAGATGAGATCTCAGGAAGATCTTCTTTGCTGTGAGGGTGGTGAGAGCCTGGCCCAGGTTGCCCAGAGAAGCTGTGGCTGCCCCATCCCTGGAGGGGTTCAAGGCCAGGTTGGAGGGGGCTTTGAGCAACCTGGTGTGGTGGGAGGTGTCCCTGCCCAGGGCAGGGGGTGGCACTGGAGGGGCTTTATGGTCCCTTCCAACCCAAACTATTCTATGATTTTAAAAGTGTCACACCTCCATGTCTCCAGTTTAGAACGTACACCCAGTTGCTTATATTGGGTGGATTGTGCTGACGTGAGACGCTCCACCATTCACTGGTGTGAAACCAGCACCCTCCAAAACATACATCCCGAGCCTTCCTTGTGTGTTGGCTTAATCCTTGATAGAATTGCAGTTTAGCAACGGTAAATGCCATAAACTTCTCTGCTTCCCCTCGCTGAATCTCAAGGCTGTTGCAAAAAGGACTCTGCGATCTTCCCGCTCGTAACCCTTTCCCATCATCTGCTTTGTGAGGTTCCCCCCCGCCCCTTTTTAGAGCTTCAGTGCCTCTCCGCTCGCTGTTTGCTCGAGCTGCAGTACAGCATTGACCTGATTATTTTTGACAAGAGCCCTGAATAACAGCAAGGATACTGACCCAACGTTGGGCTAATTTTGATCCTTTGTCACTGCAGCTAGAGCAGCAGCTGCTTCGTGCTCAGAAGACCTTGCTTATCAAGATAGGACAACATTGCTTTTAGAACCATTCCCACGTCTGCAAAGTTACCTCCAGAGCAGCAAAAAAGAGATATTTATAAATGGAAGTGTGAATTCCTTCCAAGTGTGAAAGATAAAAAAAATCTGACTGGTAACGCTGGTTAACCTGGAATAATAGTCCACTTATTCTCAGCCAGGTTTTGCAGAGGACCAGGATTTCACTGAAACTCAGTAAAATTAATTGTAGTAAAAGAAGGGAAAAGTTATATCTGGAAGCAAGACCCATGTGGATGGTGAATGCATGGATTTCTGTCAGCAGTTGACCATAGTTTGTGTTCTGAGCTCTGTAGTTGTCATTAATCGCTCCCAGCTGTTCTTCTGTTCATCAGTAGCTGCAGAAGAACTCTTGGCCTTATTATAATTTCTACTGTAAAGCTACTTATGTGTAGAAAGTAGAAAAGTGATAACTCTTCTTCATCTTCCAACAATTATTTCTTCTTATGACTCTTGTCAGATAAGCAAATGCCATCTATAGGCCATTTGTCTGTAAGAATAATTACAAATTCAAATAAGTTTAAGGGCATAGAAGTATTTAAGCCCCTGGCAACTGTTGATACGTTTTCAGTTTCGGAAATCAATTAACTCTAGACCAGGGAAAATGCTCATTTTTTTTGCAGGGATAGTCAAAAACTGTAGAGGTTGTAAGAGACCGTAATGCCTGAGCATTCTCCTTTCTTATCTCCTTTGGTGATGCGATGAATTGGCAGTGTCATCTGGCTAAGAAATAGAAGTCGTCTACTATTTTTTCCACTTGCGTGGTGTACTGAACTGGAAGGAAATCTTTAAGACTTCTCTGCTGAGCAAAAGGGACTCGCAGCTTACAAGTTGGAAGGCTCGATAAATCTCTGTTCTCGTTTTGATGGGTTTTTCAGTTAAAATTTCAGCTGTACTGTGGGATCACTTCATCTGTCATGACTTGATCAGACACCTGCCTCAGATAAAAGGTTTTGAAACTGGTCTCTTCGTGTCCCTTTTTACATTACCATCCCTTTTTGCTTTACCAAACTCAACGAAACTTGCCTTAGAAACCTTTTGGTGTTCTTTGCATAAATATTAGTTGTACTCAGTCCTGTCTTCCCTTTATCTCATACATATCTAATGCTGGAGTGATGTCCTTCACTCAGATGGGATGAAAAAAGGAGGAAAACTTGAATATTAACAATTCTCTGTGCTTTTGTTTGATACTTTAAAATCTAGTATATGGAATTTTTTTTTTAAAGGGTGTTCTTTGCCTTTTCTGATGGAAATCAGTGAGCACAAATATTCTTGGATAGGTCCCTTTTTTAATGAGCTGATATGCCTAAAGTAAGATTACTGCAGCTATAATAGAAAATATTTTATTGTTGGTCTGTCGGGGTCATCTTGGCCGTTGTGAACAGCATCTGTTATTCTGATCTGCTAAAATGGTGATGGTTCAGATGGGCCAGGCAGCTTTCCATTTTTCTATTTGACTAATAATGCCAGACCTTTGGAAACCCTCTGAGCCGAGCTTGCTCCGGAGATTCGAAGTCAGTTCTGCTCATGGGTGTGTGAACAGAATGGGGGATGTCTTGGAAAGTGCAACCAACCTCTGAGACAACATTTTAAGTCACAGTAATTTCTGGAAAATTCCAAACCCTGTTTAAAAGTTGCCGAAACTTTAGTTGTCACCTCCCCCACCAATATAGAAGTGTTAAATTCACATCTCTGCGAGAGTCTAATTATATAAGTAAACCAGTATTAGCACTTTAGTTAAACTGGGGGACGTTTTCCTCCTCGGGTAGTTATGTGTTGACTGTATAAATTTGTGTTTTGTTCCTGCTCGCAGAGCTGTGCACAGAAAGTTTTATCATCTCTTCCTGGAGTAGCTGAGCAGTTCCTTAAAAGCATTTTCTTGCACCTCCTAGAAGTCTCGAGGATGTAATTCTAGCTTTTTTTATAAGATGTATTTATTTGTCTTGTGCTAGCAACGAGAAGTCAATTCTAATCTTGTGCACTGTGTTATATTTAGCTGCATTTTATTTACATTATTCGCTTAGCTTTTGTATGCCAAGCAAACTCAATTGATATTTATTAGTGATTTTTTTCTTGTCATTTTTTATTGCTCCTACAATGTGTGTGATAGTTTAGCAAACCCAGATCGATTTTTCTTATGTTTTTAGATGTGTAAAGTACAGTAAAGATGCAGAAGAGTTTTTGTGGCACCCCAGAAGAGATGCATCTCCCTTGATTCCATAAATAATCAAGTATAAATATTCATACTTTGGACACTTGCCACTTTGGTTAGATTATATTTCTCGATGAGAAATGCGACTTATGTTTCCAAAATTATGAAGCGTGTATTGTTTCTTATGAGCAAATATTTATGTGTTTGAGGCCTGCCTCCATCCAGTATTTATCCAGATGGAAAAATCTTTTATTGGGGGCGGGGAAATATGCGTAGCACCTATCAGTCTGAAAACAAACCGCTTATTGGGCTTCACTACAGCAAGACACGGCTCACGCTGCACTCGGTTTGGTCTCCAGTTGGTTAATTTGCTATTAGCAAATGTAGTTGCAGAGATCAGAGATTGTGAGTAGCTGAACTTTGACTCCAGTTACGCAGCGTCACTCACAGACGAGACATGTATTTTCATCCTGAAACACGACCGAGGCCAGTTTGTGCTGCCATCATAAAGTACTTCTTTTTTCCCTACTTACCTACCTGTTGCCTTGTGTGGGGTAGTTCTCCTGGACATTGACTCCCATGATAAATCAAAGTTTGCATCTTCAGAACTATTCATGACTAGTTTGTGGTTTTGATTCCTCCCACAATTACTTGGAGTCCTGGGTTGCTTTTCATGATTTTGTTGTGCTAATGTAAAGTGTTCTCTGACAAGAAACTTCAGAAACATTGCAACTAAATGTTAGGTTAATTAACCTTCTCTGGCTGATTGACTAGCATTTAATTTATTAAGGAAACCTTAATTTTTAATATACCCCTGCAGTTAATTTACCCAAATTTACAAAGTTTGGCCAGTAGATACAAGGAAGCACTTGAAAAAAAAGGCACATGTGACTTGTTAGATTAAATGGGTAGATACATGTGGAATATGGGTTGGTGGGTAGACACATACGGAATACGGGTTGGTGGTTTAGTTGAATTGCAACACTGGTTTATGGTAGGTTATTAAATTCTTTGTAGCATACTTTTGTTAAAAATTACAATTCTTACACTTTTATTTCTTTGTTCACGTATTTATTCCATGTGTTGCTTTACAGTCTGAAGTATTGGGGTTGTCTAGTTGCACTGGTTCGGGAAGTTGTGGTACCAGTTTCTCTAATACAGTGTTGGAGATGATGGAGGAGGCGAGAAGCCAGTTCAGAGAAATTTAAACTGAACTTCACACGCTTGCAGATTTTCCACGTATCCCTTCCTAAATCTTGAAACGTGCACAATGTAAGAGTAAAGAAACCTCATTTAGCAGCCAGCTCTGATGGCAAGACTGAAAATTTGTCAAAACCAGCATCACCTGTTCTTGTGCATTCTTGGATTAAGAGAAAAAGGGAAAAGATGGAAAGAGGTGCATAAACCACTTTGAATTTGAAGTAGACAAAGTTAAAATTGAAATGAAAATGTTGGTATGCTTTACTTCTTGTTCTGTGTGACAATTAAGACCATGTGATATGTAGTGGTATTTTTCAGTTGTATCTGATAAGTTCTATCCTCATTATATTGCTGGAGGCTCAAGGATGTATCAAAATGCACTGTGACCTTAATACATTGTCCTTAAATTAAGGGTAGCAAAGCCAAAGCACTTTTAGGTCATCTGAGTTTGAGGAATGTCTGATAAACTTCTTTCCATTCTTTTTGTTTTTTGTAATGGTGCTTCACTTGGCCATAGCACTTTCCAGAAATAAAGTTAGAAAGTTAATGTATTTCTAATGTAAAGTGTCAGTGAAGGCAAAATTTTTTCAAGAATTCTTTATATGAGAGGCAAATAATAATCAGCCCCATCAAACCTTTGTGCAGTCCACATCACAAAAAGATGTTTTTTCTTTCATGGACTTTGTACCATATTGGTTTTGTCCCCCAGGTTTAGAAGTTCTCTCTGTGTTATAAGTTTCTTTATTTTTTACAATTCGTTCTTGGCTAAATTGAAATTGGTGTTTCTAGGTCACTGTGACCAACCTGAAGTCTTAGGTGAGAACAAATATCTTGTTACTAACTTTCAAATAAATTCAAATGCAACCCCTTCCCTCCCCCCATCTGTTAGATCAGATAACTTCATCAGCTGGAATTAGAGTTGAGTTTTTAAGTGAAACCGTGGTGCCTTTTATAATAATGAAGCATCATATTGATTTCATTTTGAAGAACATCGGAAACACGAGATGCTAATTCTCAACGGAAGCAATTTATTTTCTTAGCTTCTTCGTTTTTATGTGTGGAGTAGAGTGGTATGAACTCTGTTGGTGGGGGTTTTTTTGTTGTTTTTGTTTTTTACGAAGTTGGGGTTTTTTTCTCTAACATAAACATACTGTTTCTTTACAGGGCGCCAATGCCTCTGCTTTGGAGAAAGAGATTGGTCCTGAACAGTTCCCTGTGAATGAGCATTATTTTGGCTTGGTCAATGTAAGTGAATTTTCTGTGGTTGAAAGGCTAATCTTTCAATTCATATCCTAATTTTGAATTTAACAAGATTCTCTGTTAGAACTTTATCTATGAGCACTCCTAACTTAAAGTGGGACTCTGCGTAGACACCACATCCAATGGTGCTGTGCCTTGTTATTAACCGAGTTTCATCTTAAACACAGAAAAAGAAGTCTGTCTATTATAAAGTCTTTGAGAGAAACCTTCCTACTCAAGTAGGTTTCTAATTATAAGATTTTAATATTGAGTTGGAAGAGACATTAATAAAGTGTGTACATTGTTCATATGCTCTTTTAGAGAAGAGAAATTTGATTTTACACTGACGCTGCAGTGGATGGGAGCCTTGAGATTTTCAAATGAAAATGTGTGACTTTTCTAAAAACATATTACTTGTGGGATTAGTGGAAGTTCTTCTATGTGAGGACATAGAGTGACACACACTTGGTTGATAATTTTCTTACATGTGACAGATGATGTGTCTTTTGCACACCAAATAAGGTTAATATAGCTACTAACGTGTTATTTGTTGCAGCTCGTTACAAACCCATTTAATTGACTTCTGTGTGGGTTTCTAGCAGTTTGTGTTCTCAGACACCAAACTATCTAAACATGTTGAGTTATATTCCTTAAGTATGGTGTTAATGACCATTCCAAAGCTGCTGAGGTTTGCACCATAATGAGAAAAATGGAAGGCATCTCCAATTGTAACATAAATAGCAGAGCGATGAATAGTGTGAAGAGGAAAAATAGCATTCTAAAAATAACCGGAATTATTATAACCACATCCATCCTCTGTTTTGAAGGACAAAATATGACTAATACTGTTGTGCTTTATTCCTTGCAACCAATTTCTTTAGGGTGATCGTTTTCATGCTGTTGTTCTGCAGAGCTTTTTCCAAAGTTATTTCTAGTTCTTTCATGATTTGAAATTAATTGGAGCGCTTTAAAGAGGGTGGTTTTATGACTTCGGCATCGATACTAGTAAATGTGTGGTTGCGCTGCAAATAGAATCAGGTGTTGAACCTGTGGACAATAAAGGCTTTAATAGTTTTAAATAGCTATTTTATTTAAATAGCTATTTTCTCTTTGGATCTGAGCTGAACAGTTTGGCTGCAGTCAAACCATAGCTAAAGCCACCGCAGAGAATATGGGAGAAGGGTCTGACCGTTCCTTCTGACACCCCATAAAATAGATCATGTGTAATGTTGAACTGAAGTGCGGGAGGGATGGAACAATGTTTTCATTCTAGAATGACATCTCAGTTTTTATTTTAAAAAGCCTCTATCTTAAAATAAGCCTTCAAACTTTATTTTTACATTGAAAGTGTAAAATTTTACAAGTTGTTAGGAAGTCCAGTATTGTTGGCTCTAAATACAATCAGTTTTAAGCAAAAAAAACTTCGTTTTTGCATCTTTTTGAAATATTTATACTAGAGAAACCATGGCAAAAAGATTTTAAAACCTACGGGTTTGTACCTGTTTTTTTCCTTTGTGTTTTATGTCACATTAGACTTCACGCAGTATTTGAGTATTTAACCCATGCACGTAGCTCCAGGTTTGGAAATATTCATCAGCCCGTTGAGAACTGCCTTGGCAGCCTGGTTTTGGGGGTTCTGTCGAAGACAAATGGCCCTCTTTCAGAAGAATTTCTAGCAAAGTTAAGGTCATGATTGGAGAGATCTGATTACTTTGTACTTCTAAACGCAAACTGATTGCAGTTTGCAAGTGTGACACTGCTATATAATACTGTTTATTTGTGGAGAACTGTCTGTACTAAAGAGAAGGGTAGGTCAGTAATTGAGCTATTCAGAAGTTTCCCAAGGCCCTGAATCGCTCAAAGTTGGAAGGATTTTGTTCTGATATGAAAAAAAAGTCAGGATTGCTGAAATAAAATGCATCACATGGTCGTTCTGTAAAGTACTTGGCATGCAGTAAAATAGCTAAAATGCTAGCACGCAAGATACTGATTTTAGGAATAAAAATTCTTCCCCATTACTTTATGTAAAGGTGGTGGCAGGCAAGGCGAGTTGAAATACTATTTAGAAGGACATTTTTAAAACCTAAAGCATGGCATAAAGCGAACTTTTCACCACATCACTGACTACTGCAAAGCATCTTGCATCTTACTGGCAGGAATTTTTAAAGCTATTTGGATGGAATTTTAATTCTTTAACTCCTTTAACTCTGTGTTGGTTTTAATAATTTCTCTGTGGGTAGGATCAAAGCAGGAAGTGTATAACCAGTTGACTTCATGCTTTTTGAGGTGATTTCTCCATGAATACAGTCTTAACATCTCATTAACTACTTGCGTTGTAAACTTTTTTGACTTAAGATGCACCATGACCTTCCATTTCATTTAAGATGGCCAATTTCTAGTTTCTTCTGTCTCTTAATTTTCTGGAATTATTATAGACAACTCTATTAGATGCTTCATCTGAAAACAATGATATTTAATTAGACCTTTGGTAGTTCTCTTGCCTATTTTGTCTTGTATGCAAATTTAGTTAGTGATGCTTATTTGTTTTCTTAGGTCACTAACAAGCCTATGGGTTAGGTTCTATCCTAATTCACATTTGAATTTTTGATCTTGCATATTTGTTTTCCTCATGTCAATAAATTTTAACTGTTGTTCTGTATTGTTTGCCTATGGTATAAATTAATGTTAATGTAACTATGATGCTGTAACCTTTTTAGCTGTGTGAATTAAACAGTTAATTTTCTGTTTCTGTCAGCAAACTGACTTGAAATCATTCTGCTACGGTAATCACACCAAATTTTGTTGAACAGTAGCGGTCATATTTTCTGAGAACCGCTTAACAAACTGTGTTCTGTAGTCAGATTTGTCCTTTTGTTTATTTAAAATATTTTGTTCTCAATGCTCCTGAGATGCAGAATCTCACTGCCAGGATGTCTGGGGACTGGCAAACCCAGATTTTGTTTCATTTCTTTGAAGCAACAACATTGTACAATACGGTTGCACAATAAATTGCAAAGAAACAGCTTGAGAAAACATGGGGTATTTCTCGTGGATGACGTGCTAATATCTGAGTGTTTCTTCTTTTTAAGCGGTGTGGAACGCTGCCTCTGGAATTCGTTATCGTTGTCCTCCTTTCTCTAAAACAACACTGCCTTCAGATATGGCAGATATAAACCAGATGCTCTTTGAATTTGCCTGCATCATGTACTTCTCATAATATTTCATTATAAGCAGGAACTATTTAACGGATACCTTGCTGACTATCTCTAAAAAGTACTTTTACTTTTTAGAGACACAGGCAAATCTAACATGAATTCATGCGTTGAGCTCTTGGTACTATAACAGCTGAGACGCGGGGATGCTGATGGATGCTGTCTCTTCCTGTTTCTGTGTTTCTGTCCCTCCATTCCGCTGTATCCTTGGCCCCTCCACATCAGCAGGATCTCCCCTACCAGGATTCAGACAACACTGCATCTCCAGAAGTTTTGATTTTGTGATGAGCCCTCAGTTTGGGTTGAGGGTTTTTTTTGTGTCAATGATTTTCTGCTTTTTTTGTGTGCATGGTATTGCTGTGACTGTTGTCTTCTCTTCCTCTTCTTGCTGTTACCAGCTGGGATGATACAAGGATGAGTCTGTTACACCATGCCTGCTAGTATTTCCCCAATAAATGAACTCTGACAGACGACTTTTCCATTTTCAGTATGTGACATTCTTAATGAGCAGCCTCTTTCTGTCATTCCTTTTTAACAGACCTAATATGAAAACGTTTGTTTTCCTTTTGTTCTGTTTTAACCAGTTCGGCAATACCTGCTACTGCAACTCAGTCTTACAGGCACTTTATTTTTGTCGTCCATTTCGGGAAAAAGTTTTGGCGTACAAAGTGCAGCCTCGAAAGAAGGAAAGCCTCCTGACATGCCTCTCTGATCTCTTCAACAGTATTGCTACGCAAAAGAAGAAGGTGGGAGTCATCCCACCCAAGAAATTTATTTCCCGATTGAGGAAAGAAAATGGTAAATGAATAGATGAAATTTTTATGCAGATTTAAGCATTGGGGATTTAAGCATATAAAGCGTAAACACAATTTCCTTTTTAAGTGAGTCCAAATTGTCGAGTTTTAACAGATTTTTGGAAGATTTTTGAACTCCTGTTTGTGGTGTGAATTTCACCACCTCTAGCGTAGGTAGAGATGATATCAGAACTGTGCTGTGTCGTAAGGGGATTATCTAGATCTCTTTGCTTCTGGACTTGCTTAGACCAAGCACAGAGCACGTATACAACTCTCGTTATTCCAATTATTCCACATTGGCATCGTGTTCTGTAGAGCTCTGCTGCAAGTTGGCACGTTTTGGGTCATTGCTAGAAATTGTCGTGGGCTAAACAGACCTCAAAGTTGAACTCTCTAAGGAGACTTAACCACCCTTTGCCTGATTTCTTATATTTGCGGGAGGATAAATTCCTTATGATGAGAACTAGTGGTTATTTCCCAGAGCTACTTTGTGAGGAGGAGTTCTGTATGTTGATTTATCATCTCTGCTTGAACTTGAAGAGATAACAAACTTATAGGAGGGGTTTTTTGCCCCTTGATGCTGGACTTAATGAACTAATGGCCAAAGGCAACACATCTGAATTTCTTTATTTCTCTCCCTCCCTAAAGAAAAAAAAAAAGAAAACAACAAAAAAAAAAACCCTAAAAACCAATCATGGTTTTCTTCAGTTCCAAGAAATGCCCACACTGAGTTTCCTTTATGTTATTTTTCAGCTGTGTGTTTCTTGCAACCTGGGGAGTAGGTGAGGGTAATCTAACATCTGTTGAGAACAACAAAGTACAATTCTTCAAAGACTCTTTAGCAACGTAACCCACAACTGTATAATAGGGTAGAGAAGGGGGAAGGGCACACACTGGTTGCTAAAAGCATAGTAACTTGATGATCTGATGTATCTGTACTTTTTCATTCTCCTTGATCTCTTCTTTTCCAGAATTATTTGATAATTATATGCAACAGGATGCACATGAATTCCTAAACTACCTACTTAACACTATTGCTGACTTACTACAAGAAGAGAAAAAGCAGGAGAAGCAGAATGGCAAACTCCAGAACGGCAGCATTGACAGCGAAGAAGGAGACAAGATCGATCTGACGTGGGTCCATGAAATCTTCCAAGGAACACTAACCAATGAAACCAGATGTCTTAACTGTGAGGCTGTACGTTTAAACCAAAACCAAACCTCTTAGATTTTTCACAGGTTCTGGATCATTTTCCCTAATACCGAGCGCACTTTTTCATTCATTAGGATAGATGAAATTGCACTCTCTCTATTAAAATATGGAACATAGCCTATTTTATGACTGTATCACCTCTATGTTCAAACCAATACTCATTAAGGTATGTTTCTCAGAAAAAGCATAGTGTTTTTTCTGTTCCTCCTCCCCGTTTCCATCGAGGCAGTCTGCTGCACCTGGCTGATAGAAGCTGCCTTTTTGTCTTCGTGTTATTTCCTGTGTCACTGATTGATAGTTTATGTTGTGTTTCTACATGAGAGTTGCTCACTGTTTATTTAACTCTGGGATTAACTGAATTTCTTGAATTGGAAATGTGTGCTTCTTGCTGCTGGTCCGTGGCCACTCTATTTGAGAGCAAAAGAAGTGCCACAAAGCCTAGAATGAGAAGAACCACACCACCTTCAGACCAGGGATTTGTAGTGAGCTATGTGCTATGTTTGATTTAATATTTCTAAAAACAAAAGAAAGCCCAGATGGAGAGAGAAAAAACCAGAAGTGATTACAACTGAAATGAGTGTTCTTGGCGTTTTAAATCTAAAATTATGGCTAAGTGGTGAGCAGAAGCTGGAAAAATGACGTAAGACACTGTCTCAAGAATTTTGAAATTAAATGTGACTGTTCCACAAGCGGAAAGATGGTTTTCTTCACTGCTAACCCATTTCATTGAAGGCCCATCTGCCTGTTTCTGCGTTTCATACATGTATTTACTGTTAAACTCTGAGCTGCGGCAGGAAGCTGTATCAGCCTGCAAAGCAGAGCGGAACACAGCTAAAGCTTCTCCAGCTCAGAGAGCTCCAAGTGGTTACAAGCTTGGTTTTGCCAGTGAAGTGAACAGATGTGTCTTAAGGGGGAGAGGTGTTTTGCAAGAAGGGTTTCTGGGTTTGGTTTTCTGTGTTTTTTTTCCTGGGTTTTGGCTTTTTTTTTTTTTAATATCCCTCTCTGGATTGTAACAACACATCAGATGGTTTATTCCGTTTTAATTTACCTCAAGAAAGGGCTTTTGTGTGTCTGTATGTTTATTTTTTTTATCATGGAGCTCTCTACTTGCAATGAGGACATTGCAACATTCCAGAAATGGTTAAAAGAAATCTGCCGGTTCTAAACTGTTATGAAATATTTCTTCTTATTTTTTTCAAGGTTAGTAGCAAAGATGAGGACTTTCTGGATCTATCGGTTGATGTGGAACAAAATACATCAATTACACACTGTCTAAGGTAAATGAAAATATTTGTGGATGGAAAAAATACCTGCCCTTGGTTAGAAGGAGAGAGCTTGTTGCTCCGTTGTGCAACAGTTGTAGGCTTTGATTTATGGTAAAATATGTTGTGTTCAGAGTGCTGTTCACTTTATTTTTATCATGGATTTTTGAAGCTGCTAATTTCTTAGTGGTTTTTAGTATTTAATGAGTTCGGTGGTTTCTTAGTGGTATGTAAGATTGATTTTTCACTCTCTTTCATGGGGATTTTCATGTGTTAGATTATGTAGTCAGGTTTTACCAAAACTAAACATGGTGTATTTGGTTTCATAATAAATTCTTGTTTATTTTAATATTGTTACTGCATTTCAGTTGTCTGGACCTGATGTTTGTGGTCACGCTATTTTTTTTTGCTGATAGAAATTTGCTGCGTATATTCAACTGCTGGATCCAAGGCTTCTCAGCTGCTAGGATACTGAAAACTGCATATAGCATGTGGCTTTTTAATAGCTGATAATGGATGTATAATTGCCAGGAGCTGAAAGATAATCCAGACTTTGTCTAGTCAATGGCTAATGGCTGTAGATCTTAACATTTAATGTCTGCCACCAAAGAAAATGCGGAGTGGCTACTTCTGGGTACAAACCACAATCACCTTATTGCTGTTTATTACCTGTTGTGTTGGACTCCTGCCCAGAAAGTATGCAATTAATACCTGAGGGGGGAATTTCCAGATTTTTCCAGCTGAACGTTGGCACTACATCCCAAGCCTGGGACAAATACACCTAAAATGTGTTCGGGAGGTACGAGCGATATGAAGAAGAAGAATTTAATCTTCTGTGTGTGCTTTGGGTTTTTTCAGCAGTATTAGCAGTAACTTTTTTAACTGTATGATGTGACTGAATATCTCTGCTTATCTGACTTTTCTTTCATTTCCACAGAGGATTTAGTAACACTGAAACTCTATGCAGTGAATATAAATACTATTGTGAGCAGTGCCGCAGTAAACAGGAAGCACAGAAGAGGTAAGGTTCAAATAGTCAGGCTAATGTAAATGTCCTCTTCAAATGGGCAGCTGTTGGGAAAATACACTTTGTGGACTCAGTGAAAAGAAAACGTAAGACTCTTTAGGTCTGTGTTTGTGGGGAGGGGAGTAAGGAAAAGTGGAGAGACCAAGTAATTTTGTGGCAACCTTATCAGAGAGAAATGAAGAGATTAATTTTGTATTCCTGCCAGAAGAGCTTATATCTGGTGCTTCCAGACATTCACATTTTCCCCAGTTAGCATTAATCAGCTTAAAGCCACTGAAAACTATCCCATCTGCTTTCACTCCGAATACTATATACAAAAATCTTATTTCTCACCTCATACTTGGTCGCAGCCAGAGCAGCAAGACAGATTTATTCTATCTCTTCCTTTCCATTGATGTGATGAAAAATTGATGTTTTCAACATAGACAGTTGTCCTGCATTCAGATATCAGTTGTGTAGGTAATCCTTCAGAATTAGTATTGCCTGTTCTCACTGGAATGAGAAAAGCAGCCTTTTGAATATCTCCATCAACATTTTAGATGCCTTTTAAGAAGCTTCTTCATATTGAAACTGTTCTTGAACCAAACTTTGTTTTAGGTGATGTGCTAATACCTTGTTCTTTTTTTTTTTTTTTTTAACCTATTTTTGTGGTTCAGAATGAGAGTGAAAAAGTTGCCCATGATTCTAGCTCTGCACTTAAAAAGGTTCAAATACATGGACCAGCTGCATCGATACACCAAACTCTCCTACCGTGTAGTCTTTCCCTTGGAGCTCCGGCTCTTTAACACTTCAGGAGATGCTACAAATCCTGACAGAATGTATGACCTTGTGGCTGTAGTTGTTCACTGTGGCAGGTATGTTGGGTTTGTGCTTTCCAGACCTTAAATTAAACGCCTTTCCTTGAAATTTTTCCTTGAAATTAATGTAAAGTAAACTGACTATATGGGAGCATGCTAGGCAGCGTCAGAGCTAGTTGTCCAAAAATATTTTGAGGTTTTTTTTAATTGTTTCAGTCTTATTTTACTACTTTTTTACTGTTTCAAATTTTGCTTTCTGAGTACGCAGTCCAAGGTTTGCTGTTTTCTCAGCTTTCAAATATGGTGGCAGATGTTTCTTTGAACTGTAGCAAAGTAAAAACAAAAAAGAACTTTAAAAAACCCGAAAACAACAAAAAAACCCCACCTCCAACCCACCTTTCCAGGAAAGCTAAATGAAATAAAAATAAATCTTGGAAAAACACTTACTAAAATAGAATGAAGTTACAGGTCTCATGTTGCTACTTGCTAAACAATAGAAGTTTTTTTAGAAGCTGGTGCCACCATGTGGAATAAACTGTGTACTGCTGGTTTTTAAAAATATCCTTATTCTCTTTATTAAATACTTTTTGTTGTTGTAGTGACTTTAATTATGTTTTTAAAAGCAAAGAAGAAAAATATTTAAGCACTCTTAGGAAAAAAGCAGTCATGGAAAGCAAAAAAAATATAACTGCCTTCTGGAAATGTGAGCATTTTCTTCTATAGAATTCTAATTTGCTATACCTGTAACGACACTCGCATGTTTTAACAATGGTAATTAATAATTCAGATGTATTAAATGTCTTTGCTTTTTCTTCTCAAACCCATTGTCTTACATGGGGCTTTTAGGAGTCCTGTGACTCTTCTGGTTCCAGTTCTTACTGGGAACTTACCAGAGACTTAAGATAAACTATATTTTCTAAATATTTTGAGTTCTCAGAACTTGTTTTAAATATTTTGCCCTTACAGTTTGACTTTTCATGTAGTCGCTCTAAACAAAGGAGTTTTGTTCTGTGACAGGTTATGTGTTGAAGTATGTCAATAATAATTCTGGAAGGGCTAGAGAAGTACTTTTGCCTGAAGCTGATCTGAATGTAGGTTGTTTTAAAGCTTTATATAGATGCTAAGTTAAAAGTAAAGCCAGAGCGGGGGGGCGGAAATTACTATTTTTTCACTGTATCTCTGGACTGTTCTCTGAAAATTTGAGGTTAGTAGATTGATAGCTCATAGTTTTCCATCCATACAGTTTATTGTCCCAAACTGCCATCTTTTCAGGGCAGTCTGCCCACCTTTACTCTGCAGGTCCATCTCACTTTGAGTTACCTCATTTTGTCGTCCCTTCCCTTCAAGGTAAACATTCTGGATAGATGCGATAGAATCGGACTGGAAAAGTGGGAACAGCACTTGCAGAAGACCTGTCTGCAGTCAGCCATGGGCTAAACCACACTAAGAATTAAAAAAACCTCCAGTGCAAATAAAATATTTTAGACAGTTATTAGAATTTTTGAGCGGTGATCAAAATACTCAGCAGTGATGAAGGAAACACAACAGTGATTGAAATAACTGGCTTCTAATTTTGTTTTTTGATAGACATGAATGACTATCTGAAATATTTATGAAATTTGTGTATTTTGATTATACTGTATTTGCAAATAGCAAAGACAGAAATTTTAATTCAACCAATTTGGGAAAGCCTAAGAACCTCAACAATGGTATGAGTAGTATTAGGCCACGTTAAGAGCTGGGAAATCAAACTCTGCCAGTAACAGCTATAACCGCGTGGGAGAGCAGTGGTCCTGCCTTTGTAGGCACAAGAGTAATGAGTCTTCAATCCTTTTTTTTTTCCTCTCAGTGGTCCAAATCGCGGACATTATATCACCATTGTGAAGAGCCATGGCTTTTGGTTGCTGTTTGATGATGACATTGTAGAGGTAGGTCTGCTTTTACGTGGTGAAAACGAGAGTAGACAGCATCACTCTCCAGCTCTGGTTTTGTGTCTGGGATTAGCTTTTGTACCCGTGAAAGTATTTCAGGAAAACATAAGCACAGAATCATTCTGGACATTTCAAAAGTAAACTTCAACATTTTTCTGTATCTACATTATAGAAGTATTGTGGAGAAGGCCAAACCAGCAGGAGGGCTGGATTGACACCTCAGGCATGGCCTGGTGTGTGTCCTGTTCGGGCTGAAATACCACAAATTTGTTATTCAAGATCTGAAATGTTCTTGTTCCAGCCCACCTTTTGGGCTCTTTTTTGTTCCTAGCTCACTTTGTGCTAGTTGCATTTCATTGCTGCATTTAAGAACTTCTGACCCTTTTTTGTAGGCAGTTCTCCTCAACAAATTGAAGTGTAGAAAAACTGTAAAAAAAGATATGGGAGACAGCAGAAGGGTCCTGAGGGCACACAGAGATGTTTGCTATTGGCAATAATGTTTAAACAGGCTGCTCAAGCAAATTTTCCCTTAACTTTTCTACTAATGTATCTGTTAGACTAATATCCAAAATATTTATATATCCATGTATTTCACATCATTATTAAGCAAATATCAAACAGTAGAACAAATACCATGGCAGACCTGCCTTTTGTAAAGATGAAATTGTACTGTTTGCCTCTGAGATCTCATGGTCAAGGTTAAGGCCTGATGCTAAGCGTCTAAATAGGTACAGCAAAATCCTTGCTGGTGTTGAAATAAAGATGATGTACTACGTTCTCCAATTTTATTTTATTTTTTGAATCTTCGCTTAGCTTTGAGCATCAGGGCTGACTTCCCCTTGATTGAGACAGGCAACTGTCCATAGTCATACAAACTTTCTCCCATTATTGTATTTTGAGGGTTATTTTCCTCTTGTTTCTGTCATGGCCAAAGTATGTAATTGTGTTGGCTACTTTTGGAAATAGTGTTCACTTCAAGATTTTTAAATGCAAGTATTCGCTGTCTTTTCCATCCAGGAGAGAAACTTTACATTTTAAAAGTAGACATAAATTAACCATCTTGTTCTTTGCTTGTTTTCTATCAGTCACTTCTATGGTGTATCTTAGCTTTTAGGCCAAAACAGAGTTTGATTTTATCTGCAAACACTGTTGGCACTTTTATAGTGCCAAAACATAGATTTTTAAGTAGGTGCTATCCGTTACTGGACAACAAATTCAAGGAGCTAGGATGTAGTTCCTCTCTCCTGGAGGCATGCTTTTTTTTTTTTCCTTTAAGTTGCTTTTCTAACTTCAATCATGGCTTTCGTTTCTTTAAGTTCACCTTCTTTTACAGAGTTTATCTAAAATGCTGTAAAAATAAAGCTCTTCGATCTAAAATTTTTACTTTTGGTGTTTTCCATGGCTCTTTGAGTTTTTGCTGTCTTGATTACAATTAGCGATGTAGCCCCGTCCTGTAGCACTACCTCTGCCCCAGCTGCGGATCTGGAAGTTTAAGATTCCTCTTTCTGCTAGAAGATTCTCCCTGGCTGGCGTTGGCATGTGGTGTTTGTTTTCTGGGAAATTTAGGCTTTGTTTTTCCTGCTGCTGGAGGGCATGAAAAATTGCCCATGAGAGTTTTGCACGCGAGTCATTTGAAATCACTAGCCCTTTCCGATGACCAGTTGCTCCTTGACCTGACTCTGGTTGGACTCGATGATCTGAAAGGTCCCATCCAACCTAGAGAATTGTATGAAGAGTGTAGCCTAAGGATTCCTCTTGGGGTTGTCCCAGAGGATCTCCTCACTGAGTATCCATTGTAGCTGCTTCAAAGTGTGTGATGAACACGAAGCTCACATCTCGCCTCCCTCTGTCTAGGAACCACCAACCTTTCTCTTTCCTCCACCTTCTAGAACTCACCTGAATTTCTGGCTGTTCAGTGGTTAAGGAGAACAGGGTAATGGAGGCTGCTCCTCCTCTCCTGATGCTGCTGGAAGAAGTAGCTGCAGTTTTACTCATCTGTTCTCTCTCTCCCCGCTTAGTCATCAGCTCTTGAGAATTAGTTCCTTACTAGTGCTGCAGGCTATTCACTGAAAAAATGAGGAAAAGCCGCAACTGCTTTTGTCAGTTCCATCTGCTGCCTAAAGAGATTTAAATATCGACTCTGAACTTGACCAAGTACTATTTTCAAACTGCTTGGGGTTGGCCATAAGGTGACACCACAGGAAATGCGTTGCTATGTATGACATGACAGAGGTTGTCCTCAAAAATGGAGTGGCAAAAAACCCACAAAGCACCTAAATGTGAATTCTGCATACGTTTCTGGGTTTAGGGCTGACCACAGGAGCCTTCTGCTCTGCAGAGACTCTTAAGAACCTGAAAGCAGACTTTTTTTTTAAATTTAAATTTATTTTCAAGGCTTTGGAGACAACATTCTAGGTGTGAACTGGCTACATAACAGAACAGCTATTAGTCAGCAGCCTTCAGAAGACGAGTCCAAAGCCCTTGTACCTTTATACAGATACTGCAACTGAAAGAGAACACAGGAGAAAGCTTTTCCCCCTTAAATACAGTTTAAAAGCCTTGTTGCATTTTTGGCAAGTGATATGAATTAATAGCTCTGAACTGTCAATAGGAAGTAGTTTATCCTTATTACCCACTAAATGTCAGAAGCAGTGAAGTCATATTTATTTATCTATTTGGATTTGGTTGGAAGGCCAACTTTCAATTAAATTGTGGATAGATGATAATCAAACATACTACAGCATATGTGAAAAATAACTGCATCAAATCCAGGAGGCAGATCAGTCCAAGTGGGATACTCTGCCAAGCAAAATTAATTGAGAAACCTGAGTAAATGATCTCTGGCTAATTTGACATGTTGTCATTAGAGCAGCTGAGCGATACATCACAGTGACAATGTTTATCTGAAACAGAGAGGGAAAAGTGTCCATCCAGGGAGGTCCCCGAAATGAGAGAAGGGGGAGGATGATTCTATGTCTCCGCTTAAATATTTGTTCAGAGTTTTGCAGCGTTCAGTTGAATGCTGTGCAAGGAAAGGATTTGATTTGGGCAACTAGAATAGTTGTCCGGAAAGGAACAAATGGTGTTTAAGCTCAGTTAACAGGAAAAGTCATCTTAATGCCAGGTGAGGCTGCAGAATCCTAATAGTTGTGAAGCCGTCAACTGGTTGTTGCTCTAAAGCTGCAACTGGGTAAAGCTTTGCTGTCCACAGTATATGCGATCAGCTAAGGATGGGAAAAATAGAGTCTATATAACCCTCCTATAGTTCCACTGTGTTTTCTATGGATAGGGAAATTAAAAAAGGAAGTTTTGCCATGGTAAAACTAAAAATATCTGTAGGATGAATTAATCTGTATCAAATGTTTGAGTTGCATTCAAAATGAGTAGTGGAAATAGACTTGATTGCATGGCAAGTTAGTTGGCACTTAAAATAAAACATGTTCGAGTTGTCTGCTAAAAATATTACAAGGCCTGAAGGGTGTTCTTTTGCTATTTTTCTGTTAAAATGTGTATCTCGCAGTTTGTAGTAGACGTTATGCTAATAAATTGTGTGAAAACGCAAAAGCCCTAAGTATGGCATTTAAATTCTCTGAACTCCTTGAATGGAGAAAAAACACAAAACATCTGTTTGGGGTTTTTTCCCCCCCTATTTTTTTTTTTTTAACAGTGTTTAAGGAAACTATTCAAGGGATGATTTCTGCAGCTCTGTCCTGCAGTCGGTGCATCTTCTGGAAGCTTACTGACTATGTCTTTCTTTCCTGTGCTTTAAAAAGGCTGGGAAAAGGATGGCCTCAACTTGCAGGTTGTTTGGCAGCGCCGCTTAGAGAACCCAAAGCCTTTGTGTTTGTGGTGGTGCTCACTCCTGGTTAGCGAGCGATGATTTAACGGGCTGCCAAATGGGGGCTGTGGCTGAGGAGGCTCCTTGATGGAGACATTTTCTTTTAAAACTCAAGCACAGGTTGGTCTCTGCTACTCCCTCTCACCATCAAAGCAGGAGTTCAACCCAGAGGCTCTTGTATTCTTGAATGTTTCTTTGCTTCCTTGGAGAGTAAAGGGAAGCTTTGGTCCACAGCAAATTCAGGTGCTTCAGCCTCTTGTCTCTCTGGATCCAGAATCCTAAAGGTATTTTAAAATACTGAACCACAGTGGAGTTTTGAGCGGCACAGGTCGTTGGGAGTATTTTATTTCAGTGGTCTTGCCCCTGCTCTCCTCTGACTGCAGACTCCAATGCAGTAACCTGAAGCCCATCGTTCTCAGGGGCGGGATCAAGACTGTTGAACTTGCATCTTTGAAAGCCCTTTAAAATGCCCTACAGGCGTTGCTGGTTGGAGTGTAAAATCAAAAACTGCTTTTCTGCACGTAGTTCACAACTTTAAATATAAACAGACCATTTAACTCTATTAATATGGCAAATAATTTATTTCTCTTAAAGCACAAACCCTGTGATAGCATTCCAGTAGATGTTGTACCAGCAAATCCTAAGGAAGGAAAGCTCTCATAAGACCAGAAGATCATAATCAGATGAGATCCACAGATTTGGTGGTATAATTACCAGTAGCTCTTGCAGGACTTCTGAATTTTTTAGCTGAATGTTAAATCTGCTCATGATGGTCCTTGTGTACTCCCAACTGTACTAACATCATCTTCGCTGATCAGTCACTGCTTATTTTCAGTTACTTTACAAACCTATAGTCAGGAAAGGTAACACCAGTCTGAAAGAGAAAGCAAATATTAAAAATGTCATGTACTCTTTTAAGGATACGTTTTCATGGATCCCTTTTTTTATAGACCAGCTTAAGAGTGCACCACTTTTGAGAGGTTTGTTATTTCTTCTTGATTTCTTTTTTTTTTTTTCAATAGTGAATAAGGTATTAAGTGGAAAAATGTTTTGTTGGATTCATTGATACTGAAATATGGCTGTATTAATACTGCAGGGTTTTCCAGCAGCACCTCCAAGAAGTGAAAATAATGCTTTGTCTGGGAAAGGGGTTCTTGGGGGGGGGTTGACTGAGGCTAATTGTAACTCTCATTAATTTTCAGAAAATTGATGCCCAGGCCATTGAAGAATTCTATGGGTTAACATCAGACATTTCCAAAAACTCAGAATCTGGATATATCCTCTTCTACCAGTCAAGAGACTAAGACAAAAGATACAAGTGTACAAATAAATGAAAAAAAAAAAAAAAGGGATCAAGATATGTCCAAACGGAACATATTTGTGACAGCAGAAGCAGTTCCTCGTTGGTGCTGTAGGACCAGGACAGATCCAGCGGGGCGAATAAAGGTTTCTCCCTGCCGTTTTGTGGAGGATTAGTGCTGACTGCCGTAACGAGAAGAGCTTTTGTTCCAGTTTTCTTTCTGGGCTTTTTTTTACGTGCTATCTTCCAAAATCTGTGTTACCTCTACTTGAAACCTGGCTGCTTATTTGTTCATGAACTGAAGAAGAGATTTAAAAGTAGCATTGTAGAATTTTTACCATTTAATGTTGGCCCGAGGCTATACCTTGGTTTCTACCATCGTCGTTTTTCTGTATTTTAGCAGAATGATTTCAATATTCAGTGTCAGCTGAAGGCATATTTTAGGATATGAACAGCAGCTGGTTGCTGGATATTTTTGGTGACTCAGACTTGAGAAGCAGTACAAAGCTAAGACATATTGGAAATGTCAAGTCTGTAATTTTTGTAAAAAAAAAAAAAAAAAGAGACAAAAAACCCTCTCTGTGCAGCATTATAAATTTCCTCATTATGCATTATCTTGGGTTTAGATAACACTAACAGCACTGCTTCTTTTTGTATTTTTATTTTTACTGTTCTGTTTCTTCTTCCGAAGGTGTAGAACTTTATCCATATTCAGCCTAGTCTATTGTGAGCTTTTCTTTTGAAGCGGAAATTTGGACTCAAAGCCACGTTGCTGCAGATTTAAGGGGAGCAGACGAGCAGTTACCTTTTGAAGAATTTGTCTGGCAACCAGTTGCTGTAGAAAGTTTGAAGTTACAGCATTTCTTGGAGCTATTGCGTAAACCAAAAGTGCCCTCATTCCGAAATGGGATCTGTTCAACATTTCATTCGATGTGTCGCAAACTGATGCAACTCGTGTTCTGAATCTATGCTAATACACACAAACAGCACTAATTGGGAAGGGTTAACCAAGGGGAGCGTTATTTAACTAATCCAGTTGTTCGTAGGCTGCGAGATAACAAACGTGAGAAGGAAAACCAACCAACCAACCCACCCTGATGTTTCCTTTCTGAGTGTTCCTCGTCGTCTGTTGGTAACGTTTGTGTTGATCTGGGAGTCCTACCACCCCAAAAATGCTTCTGATTGTTTTACCTCTATAGGCCTTGCTTCACAGGGGAAATCGTTAGTCTTTTGAAGACTGATATTAAGTAATTATCCATTACGTGTGTATATATTCTAATCTCAAGGATAACTGGGATGGGAAGACTTAAGGGAGTTCGTAAGAGATCTCAGAAAATCTTTGGTAATTTTCTTTTTTGACAAGTCCTGTTGCCGTGCCAAAGCTTGTTGCAGCTGACGCTAAACTACCAGTGGAAATGAGTGTTTTCCTTTCTTCATCTTGTCGGGTAACACAAGAGCTGTCCTCTGTGTGGTTGTTCCAGCGCAGCCCTTCATGGTATATACTGGTGATTGTTCTTCTTGAGGACATTTAACTTATGCAATTCTGTGGCTTGTACAGGATATAAAATATTTTACCAAAATATCGTCCTCAGGAAAACAGCATTTCACAGTTTCTTGTGGCTGTACGTATCCGTTTCTTCTTACCATGACCAGAAACGTAATGTTAGTAATTAACTCCTGTCTTCAACATGCAAATTAATCATTACCATTGTTTTCCGACTGGGTACAGGTTCCATTCTCCTGGCACATCTCCTCTTCCAGAAGAGAAAACACGGACGTTGGCTTTTTTTAATTATTTTTTTATTATCCAGAGTACTGTCGTTTTAAGAGACGTATTCAATAACAGCAAACGTTCTTGCCATCTTGTTCCTGTTGTGTGAAAATCGTTCCTGGCTTAAGAGTCTTCTCCCCTTGTTCACGCACAAGCTGTGAGTCCTCTCCTGGTGGCGCTACCAGAAGCCTGTCATGACTAAGTCTTGCAAAAAATGAAAAAAAAAAAAAAAAAATAGAAAAAAGAGAGCACTGAGTTAAAAATAATCTAAACAGTAAATACAAAAATTAATGTAGTACACTAGACATGTATTTTGTATATCTGGTGAGACATTTTTACAAATAAAATACCTGACTGAGAGATAATATTGAAAGATATATACTATAGATTAAAAACTGCTAAAAGTGCACTTTTGCTACAGATTTATAAGGAGACTAAAAGGAATTAAATTGGAAGAGAATGGTGTGATGTTACTTCTGTATAATAAATGACCCCAGCTGTCTCCAATAAAGGTCATGTATGATCAAACGCACGTGGCCCAAATGCTCTTCCTTCAATTCCGGTCGGAGGCAGAAATAAAAGTAGTTGGTTGTCGCTTGCTCTCCTTGGCTTCTCCCTCCCCGCTGCTGGCTGAGGGCTTGCAGCCACATAACCTGGGCAGAAGCGGTTTAAACCGAGATAAATTAATAATTCAGCGTGATAGATTATAAATGATATGCTGGTAAACCGAGGAGAGGTTCCGCCAGGGCCTTTTCCTCTGCCACCCGTCCCGCTGCTGGTGTTCCTTAATCTCTGCATCATCCTCTCCAGCTCCGCTGTTGCCTTTCCATGTGGTTTCCTTTTGCCTTCTCCCTTTTTCTCCCCTTTGCTGTTGGACTCCGTAGGACTTTGTTGCAAATATTATCTGACTGATCTGGAACAGAGACATTTAAAAGCAAAAATAGTGCCATGTGCTTGGAGCTTTTGAGGTTCGTTGCGGGACAGGTCTTCGTTTCTGCGTCGTTCACTCGAGTTCACTTTTATAAGGGGGTTAATTTGATCGGAGGCTGTTCCCATGGGCAGGAATTCATGGGAGTAGGGAAACAAATGGGATTGGAAAATGACAGCCCCTCTGTAAAAACACGTTTTTAAATCCAAAATACTGTCTGGTCCTTGTCCTGCTGGGTCACACATTAGCAATAAATAAATGGAGCTAATTTAAACTCTAGCGAACGTGAGTCTCAGTCACTTTAGAAAGAGCAATACCCAGAATTCGTTTTGTGGAGGGCAAACAACGAAAATCAGGACGTCTGAGAGCAATGTGGGCTTAGCTTTGGGTACCAGTAGGGCGGGATTGATACTGGGGTTTGGGGGCTGGTTTCCAGCTCCTCTCCAGACACTGGCGCTGGAGTGAGGGTGAAGACCAGCCCGTGGTGGCGACTGGTCTCTGCTGGCCAGCAGCGGAAGCCGAGCGCACCCGTGTTGCTGGTTCACTTCAGCAGCTCCTGCGGTTTGTTGGTGGAGAGGTTCTGCCCTGAAGCCTTCAGAAACAGAGGGGTTTTTGTACATTGGTGTTTGTGCTTGGCGTGTTCTATGTGCTTGGCGTGTTCTAGTTACCAGCAGGAGCTTTTAAAGTCACCGTGCCAGCTCGGCTTAGGGTATGTTGAAAACAAATCATATTTGATTGGTACAAGAAAGAAAATAGGCTAACAAAGGCCCCTGAGACAAGTAAAACCTTCCCATTGTAGTCCTCGGCATTCATCAAAAGGAAACAATCCCCTGAAACATAATTAATTCTCAACATGTAAAGTCCTGCTAGCGTTTGCCGTTGTTGCACTAATTAACCTTGGGGCTGCTTCTGTCTGCTTCCCTCCCGCTCCTGCAAAAGCCGTCCCAGCCACAGGGTTTGTTTCCACCTTCCCAGCCGGCCTTTGTTCCCTTCCTGGGAGCAGCAGCCCAAGGGGATTAGCTGTCGATGGGTGGGAGTTCAAAACGAAGCGGTGCTTCAGGACATGAGGGTCTTCTCGCCCTTTGCTTCTGAAAAAGAAGGAAAAGGGCTTGACCCTTCCTACCATCTGGGGCTGCTCGTTGTAACCAAACCAGCCTTTGTGTCAGCCTGTGTTTGGAGGGGATGTGTGCTCGGACCCCTGGGCTGGGGTGAGTATGTTGCTGCTGGTGGCCACGTGTGCCACAGAGCCTGTGGCAGCGTTGGACACGGTGACATGGACCGTGGAGCATCGCAGGTCCCCGGGCTCCTGCCTCCCAGCTCAGGCCGGTGCTTGTGGAACCTGCAAGGTTTCTGCGCTGCCCCCGGCAGGGAAGAGCCAGCCCTGAAAGGGAAGGACGAGTTGCACGGGGGCAGGGAGTTATTTGAGTTGCTAATAATGAGCGCGTTTAGCGGTTGTCAGTTGTTTTAAAAGCTCCCTGATACAAATAAAGCACAAATATAAATCACTGCGGTGGTTACCAGCGCTTCAGCAATGTGTTCTCTCTTCACCTTTGGCAGAAACAGTACAATCTAACAGATTTTTGTCCAGAAACTATTAAAAACTGCATTAAGGTTATGAAAATATGACTTTCGGACCTTGTAGGAGCATTGGTTACCTTCTGCAGAGCTTTTTCTTAACAAGAAAGCGTGATGAGATCAGCTGGGCCGGGAGAGGTGGAACGTGGCGTTTGAGGAGGTGGGGAGTGGACAGCCCCGGTTCCTCCTGCAATCCCCGAGAGGAAGGGGGTGATGGAGCGAGCAGCAGAATTGCTGAGCACCCTTCAGGGCTCCCCGAAGGAGATGGAGCTGCTGGGGTACTCCGTCGAGGGAGACAGGCTGCTGCGCTGCCGTGATGTGGAACGTGCCATGGACGTGATGAACATGCCTTGATGTGGAACGTGATGAAGACGAAGGGTCTCCAGCAGCTGCGGTTGGTAACTCATCCCTTCATGCCACGCTGGGATAGGTTTGTCTGGAGAGGTGGGTCTGGGACGTGGGAGACGATGGGTGTAGGAACAGATGCTCTCCCAGACCCACGTGGCACGGTGGGGACTGGCCCCGTGAGCCGATGTCAGGTTGAAGCACAGGGGCCTTGAAATGGAGGGTGGCTTTAGAAACCCCGAGAGGAGGAGTTGGGCCTGACGGGCGAAGATAAGAAAGGATTTACGAAGGTCTTAAAATATCAGAGCCCCCAAAGTATTACTCTAGATACGTTGGCCCAGATTTATTGAGGGCAAAATAAATGCTTTTGGTGCCACGCTGCTGGGAGGTGTCCTCTGCCCCTGGATCCAGCCCCAGGAGATACATATATATATAAAAAAATATAAATACATTCGATATTTTGCAAGCACCAGGTCTGCAGCGGTTCTTCGGCGTTTGTGGGGACTCCGGGTGTTCGGGGGGCCGTGATGGGTGGAAAGTCTCATCTCATCAGCACGTCCTTGCATCACGGCCGGTCCCTGGGGACAAAACCCATGTGGGTGGGTGTTTGGCTGTAACTGGGGCACCACCAAGTTGCCGTGTGTTTTTTCAAGTCTGAGCCACACCTGTAAGTCGCCCTTCCCCGTCACCTGGAGAAGCCGAGGTAAAAATCCACTGGTGCCAAGAGATTGCTCCTTTACAAACCTCTTCCAGGTCCCTTCGCTTCCACCCTCGCACCAGCAAACCCTCCGCTCCTCCCCGGCGAGGGCGCAGCGAGTTGCACGAGAGAGCACGTGGTGGTGACGGGGAAAAAGTGTTATTCTCGGCAAGCCTTTCCAACTCCTTTTTTAAAAAAAAATTTGTTTTTTTATTTTTTTTAATGTTAAACTGTTCACTTTCAGACTTTGAGTCACAATATTTCTCCGAGCGAAAGGCCACGAGTCTGGAAAAAATCCCGTTTTTTCCTTCAAAATTCTTTGCCGTCACTTCAGCATAAAGGAGCCAAACCACCCTGGTACCTGCTGCCGATGCGGGTGGAGGAACGGCCCCGGCGCCTCCGTGTCCCTGCGCCGAGGGAGCTCGCTGGCACCTTCCGAAGATTCCCACCGGGTGCTCGGAGTGTCCCCCGAAATGTGGGGACAATGTGAAGGTCAGAGAGCGAGTCTTCAGGTCGGGAAGGGGCATTTGGGTTGCAACAACCCCAGGCAGCGCTCCAGGCTTGGGGCAGAGTGGCTGGAGCTGCCTGGCAGAAAAGGACCTGGGGGTGTTGGTGGCCAGCCGGCTGAACAGCAGCCAGCAGTGTGCCCAGGTGGCCAAGAAGGCCGACAGCATCCTGGCCTGTATCAGGAACAGCGTGGCGAGTAGGACTCGGGAGGTGATCGTCCCCCTGTACTGGGCACTGGTGAGGCCCCACCTCAAGTGCTGTGTCCAGTTTTGGGCCCCTCACCACAAAAAAGACGTCGAGGTGCTGGAGCGGGTCCAGAGAAGAGCAACAAGGCTGGTGAGGGATCTGGAGAACAAGTCTCATGAGGAGAGGCTGAGGGAACTAAGGTTATTCAGCCTGGAGAAAAGGAGGTGAGGAGAGACCTTCTCGCTCTCTCCAACTCCTTGAAAGGAGGGTGTAGCCAGGGGGGGTCGGTCTCTTCTCCCAAGTCACGGGCGACAGGACTAGAGGAAACGGCCTCAAGTTGCGCCAGGGGAGGTTCAGGCTGGATATTAGGAAAAATTTTTTCACTGAAAGGGTTATCAGCCATTGGAATGGGCTGCCCAGGGAGGTGGTTGAGGCACCATCCCTGGAGGTGTTCAAAAGACAGGTTGACGTGGTGCTGGGAGACATGGTTTAGTGATGGTGTTGCATTTTGTTGTTTTGTGGGTGTTTATTTTTGTCAGTTAGGTTGATGGTTGGACAAGATGATCTTGAAGGTCCCTTCCAGCCTAGAAGATTCTGTGATTCTGTGATTAAAGGATGCCTGAAGCCACTGGACAGAGTAAAATGGAAATATTTTCATTCACTCATCGCCAAGGTGCAGTGAAGCGAAGAGCTGAGTGAAGGTTTTACCCTTATTTGCCTGGTTTCTCGTGGGTGGTGTAAAAGGGAAGATAAACCCAGGTTTGAATTTTTAGGGCCTCTGGGTTTCTTGAGCCCCAGACCCGGCAGAAAGGCCAAGCTTCGGTTTTGCCAAAGTTTCCCATTCGTCCCCCAAGAGAAGGAGGTCACTGGATTTGGGAAAACAAGTTTCTCCGCGCTGTTTCTCCAGGGTTTGAACCAAGAGCTTCAGCAGCGGTGACTCGGGGACGGTAGGCTTCCCGTGAGAGCTGGCAACCACATCATCTTCTTCTAAAAATATCTCCCAACAAAACATAAACCCTCTCCGAAATAAGCCATCTGAAGGAGCGGGATCCAGTTTCGGGCTCTCCGGGGGCCGCAGCTCGGCTCTCGGCTGCAGCACAGGCTGCGGGTGGCAGCCAAAGGGCAGGAATTGGAGCGGTGCTGCCCGTGGGCCCCAGGAGACACAGCCTTCCTCGAAGCAACGCTGGCGAGGGGATGAGCTTCAAGAAACCCACTGTGTTAAAAAAATTCTTTTAATAGCCCCAGTTCTGGGCTCCCCAGTTCCAGAAGGACAGGGAACTGCTGGAGAGGGTACAGCAGAGGGCTACAAAGATGATGAGGGACCTGGAGCATCTCTCTTAGGAGGAAAGGCTGAGAGACTTGAGTCTCTTTAGTCTGGAGAAGAGAAGACTGAGGGGGGATCTGATCAACACCTATAAATACTTAAAGGGTGGGTGTCAGGAGGATGGGGCTAGTCTGTTCTCAGTGGTGCCCAGTGACAGGACAAGAGGGAACGGGCACAAACTGGACCATAAGAAGTTCCATCTAAACATGAGGAGGAACTTCTTCACCTTGAGGGCGGCAGAGCCCTGGCAGAGGCTGCCCAGAGAGGTGGTGGAGTCTCCGTCTCTGGAGACATTCCAAACCCGCCTGGACACGTTCCTGTGGGACCTGCTCTGGGTGGACCCGCTCTGGCAGGGGGTTGGACTAGATGATCTCCAGAGGTCCCTTCCAACCCCATAGCATTCTGTGATTCTCTGACTCTGCAGGGAGGGAGGACAAACGAGAGCATCCTCCGCAGCACCATGTGTAGGTGCGAGCGATGGGGAAACCAGGAGTTGGCAAGAAGTTGGCTTGACTTTTTGTCATGGTCGCATCCCTGCAGAGCAGCCGTGGTTACAAGCATCTCCGTGACTCCCACCTGTGGTTCGGAGCATCCCTGTGTTGGGAGGAGCCGTGGTGCGTAGCGATGGGCATTTTCATCCAAAGACGTTGCTTTCAATATAATCAGAGTGCAAAGTAGTTGTAAAGTCAACGTTACGTGATGTTCTGCTGAGCTGGTAGCAATGAAAACCCATATTGTGTTTAGTTAGTGTTCTGCGGTAAAATAAATGACTAATTAAGAGTTTGTGGGAAACAAGTAGTCAAAGCCATACATTTTCATAGGACTTTTGCTTGAGGAGGACCTTAGATTTATGCCTGGTTTTGGCTCCCTCCAATCGCGCTTTCATTCTCTTTTCCCCTTTTTTACACCGGCGTGGCTGGCGGGTGGCTCACACATCCCTCCTCGAGCGCTGTCGAAGTTCATCCCTCTCTCTGGGACTGCAAAGTGGCTCCTGAAGTTGGTTGGTTGGTGGTTTTTTTTTTCCTTCTCAGGGAGGAAAAAAAGATTTCACTTCCCCCTCCTCCTTCGCTGAGCGTGTTTAATCATTTGCCGGTTAGTCATATTCCTAAGAAAAGCAAACGTTGCGTGATGCTGAGTGACAGCTCCTGAAGAACTGGCACTAATTATATCTCGGCACTGAAAAAAATAACACGCTGGGCTGGTGAGTCTTGCAGGGAAGGAGCCGGCTCTCCTTCGAGCGGCTGGGATGCCCCAAAATCACCGACCAGCCACCCTCCTGGCGCGCAGACCCCTTCTCCATCTCTGCCCTGTAGGGATGATTAACGCTGTCTTGCGTTGGGTTTCATCCCATCCGTTTGCACTGGTGAGGCCACAACTGGAATACTGTGTCCAGTTCTGGGTTCCCCAGTTCAAGAGAGACAGGGAACTACTGGAGAGAGTCCAGCGTAGGGCAACAAAGATGATGGAGGGATTGGAGCATCTCCCTGATGAGGAAAGGCTGAGAGAGCTGGGGCTCTTTAGCCTGGAGAAGAGAAGGCTGAGGGGAGACCTTATCAATGCTTATAAGTATCTAAAGGGTGGGTTGAAGGAGGATGGAGCTGGACTCTTTTCAGTGGTTCCCAGTGACAGGATGAGGGGCAACAGGCACAAGCTGGAACATGGGAAGTTCCATTCAAATATGAGGAGAAACTTCTTTCCGGTGAGGGTGGCAGAGCCCTGGAACAGGCTGCCCAGGGAGGTCGTGGAGTCCCCTTCTCTGGAGATCTTCAAGACCCACCTGGATGCAGCCCTGAGTGATGTGCTCTGGGCAACCCTGCTTTGGCAGGGGAGTTGGACTGGATGATCTCTAGAGGTCCCTTCCAACTCTGAGAATTCTGTGATTCCATGATTCTGTTTCCAGACTGATTTTCCCCTCCTGGGAAGCATTTAAGGAGGTGTCCCTTTGAGTCGTGCATCTTTGATGGATTCAAACTGCCGCTCGCCCCCTCGGCAGCCAACGCTCCCTGAGTCGGCACCGTTGGCCGCTGCCTTCCCCTGCGCCGCTCCAGAGGCATCTCCTCTTCCTTGGGTGCCGGGAGAAGCCGAGCAGTTTATTTTTCTCTGCTGTAGCATTACTCAGGGCTCTCTCAAAAGCTGTCAGCAGCCACCGTGGAGCTGCCGATGAGTCCCGGAGCGGTAGATGGAGGAGGGATGAGCTGGATGGTCTGGCTGGGGGACGTCCAGCCGCCTCTCGTTGTGTATTAACTCCCTTTTATTTATCCTGCTGAGCGTGTCGCGCTGCCCAGACACAGCCCTGCTCCCCCGCCAGAGTTTTGTCCCTTGCTGTCCCCCATGGCTGGGCAGTGGGGGCCAGGGGCCAACACCCATCCCACTGCAGGACACGGGGAAGGTGAGGACTTAGCCCCAGGACTGTGTCACACTCTATATGCTGCTGTGGGCACCTTGAAAGGTTTCAAGGATGAAAATACTGTAATTTGGGGAAATTTAAGTTAAATAGACAGGCAATCCAAACAGGCTTGCCGTGCCTTGGGGCGAAATCCCCTATATTTCTCTAAATTTGCAGTGAGCCAGGGCTGGGTGGTCTGGTCCCCAACCCCAGCACGGCACCTGCAGGCACAGGAGGGTGCGGGGATGCTCCCCGGAGGGCACAGGATGCTCCCGAGGACCGGGATCGGGGCTGGGTTTATTTTTCCCAGTGTATCAGCGGTGTTTTTCCTGGATGGGGTTTTGTTTTCTTAAAAAGCCAAACGGCTAAAAATAGCCCTCTGCTCGCCCGCCCGCGGTTTCCCGGCGTGAAGCCGGCGCAGGCTGTGAGCGGGGCCGACCTTCAGGGCCGCAGCGGGAGCCCCGGCCGCCTCCTGCTTCCCCCCCTGCCCAGCTGCCCCCCCTGCTCGGATAGGTAAAGAAGCTATTTTGCCTCTTGTGTGCCTCAAGAAACACCTGATGGGGAGAGCAGGGGGATTTTTTTTTCCTTCCTGAAATAGCCACCCAGCCACAGGTGATCCCAAACTTGGGGATTTTGGGTCAGATTTAATTACACACCAGGCTATAACGATCATTTAGTTGCATCACATACAGCATCTCCCCTTCCCCATAGGACAGCCGGTAGCCGGGAGGCTCGGATCTCCCCTACTGCCATCCATCCTCCTTTTATTTTTCCCACCTTTTATTTTTCACGGTGGGATTTGTGAAGGGGACAGGATGCTCCTTTCGGAAACTCAGCGCTGCTGGGAGCCCGTTAAGGAGCTCTTCAAACCCGCTCCTGGGGGAGAGAACAAGCACAAACCTTTTGGGAGGCTGAAGGCTGGAGGTTCCTCCCGTCTCTTCTCCCCACCACCAAGAGGCACCAAATTCTCCTGATCCAGAGGAAAAAGTGTGAGCAGGCAAGCAGCATCCCCAGCAGGAGCAGCGGAGCTAAATATAGCCCATTTACACAAAACAAGAGCGTTGCGGTGAAACGGCATCGATGAACACTGTGGTGGTAATTAGTGGTTCCCTAATGAAGAGCCGGGAAAGCAGGGGGTGTCCCGGGAGAGAGCAGCACCTCTGCTGAACATCGTGCAGACGGTGGGGGGCTACTGACAGCAGTGGGGGTCTGTAGGGATGGACCTGGCAGAATTTCCCCTCCCGTGTCCCCTGTAGAAGTGGCCAGGAGTCTCCTCTGGGAACAAATTGGGGAATAAATCCCCCAGTCTGGCACAGGAGACAAGAAGGTGAAGCAAAGGGCAAAGGGACCAAGTGGGTGCCCCTGGGGGCTGCCGACTGTGGGACAGGGATGCCCCATGGCCATGAAACCCAGAGGGGAGAAAGGCTGGCGAGCACCGAGCTGGGAGGAGATGGGTCCTGGTGACCTCAGCAGCTGGGCTCCGTGACCCGGTGGCCTCATTTCCAAAGGTGACAAAGAGCCACAGTTCCCCTGGTGCTGCCAGTGTCTCCCTTTGGGCACCGGCTGCCTCGCAAAGGGATCAGCCCCAGCACTCCCAGGAGCCACAGTTTTTTCCTGGGATATAGAGAAACAGCTTAAGGAGGGACGGGTATTTAGTGAGCCGGTGGTGAGGAGCTCATGGGTGTCTCCTTCCATCACCCCAACGCCGCTGCAGCCCCTGCAGCTCCTGGCTCCCCCATGGTGCCCAAGCCCGATATCAAGCATCACACTTATCTGTACCCCTCCCTGGTCCCCGTCACCTCCCAGCCCTGTGATGTCCCCAAACTCAAGATTGTCCCATGCTCAGCGACCTGCCCAGGCACTTCTGCAGCCCCGTGGCTGGGGAAAGAGCCCGGCGTATCGAACTGTCAAAAAGTTACGACCAAAGGGAGTTTGGTCTGGAATTGTTTGGGGTTGTGTTGTCTCCGTCACAAGCAGTGATTAGGGTAATGAAGGGATCCTCTCCCCTCTGCTGCCGTCCCTATAGCAACCAGCAGCCTCTTCCCGTTAAACAAGTGACTCATCAAACACGATTACACCGATATCAGGGAAGACGATCGTGACTTCTAGCTCTGACAGGAAAGCTGACCTTTTGGGAGAAAAAAAAAAAAATTAAAAAAAATAAGGGAAATAGTTTAAAAAAGAATAAGGGAAATAGCTTAAAACTGGATGGGAAGGTGCAGTCCCATGTCTCATCCTCCCCATCTGTCCTGCCATCCTCGCCCTGCCTGGGGACTCCCAGGTGGTAAATAAAGGCAGATCGGATGCAAACAGTCTCTGTGCTGCGACGTGTAAATCCCCCGTGGCTCTGCCGGCAGCGGGAGGCAGGATCCGTGGTGAGCAGCCTGCTGGTGATGGTGCCAGGGCTCCCTGTGGCATGTGAGACCCACGGCTCAGTCCTGGATGAGACGTCCCTGGGACCAGACATGACCTGTGCCATGGACCCGGCTTCCCTCCGTGCTGTACATTGTGTTTCTGCCAAGGCCACCCATCGTTCTCCTGCACACACCAGGGAAACTGCTGCTCTGCTCCCAGGAGCTTGCACCGAGACCTCCCCAGTCCCTTCAAATTTGGCAGGTTTAAAGTATTTGGAGGGCTTTCCCCACTGCTGGTTTTCTGCTTTCTCATTCCCTCTGCCAAGAGCTCTTCTGCCACAAATTCGGCCATGGGAGTCACAGGGGGACGATGTTTCCCAGCCAAGCCACCTCCAGCATTGCTATGGGGGGAGCACGGCACAGCTCTGGGATAAAGTCCCCAGGGCAGAGTGAAATCCTTGGGGAATTTTCTGGTTTAAACCCCATCCTGGAGGATGGAGAAGGCAGATTCCCAGTATATTTAGCAGCTCTCCGCTCTGGCTGAGTGTTTGTACTTCTAGAAATGTCCCTTTTATCCTGGGCAAATTCCCCCCTACTGAGACGCAGCCCTGGGCCATGGTGCCAGAGGAGAAAATGCAATGCCCAGAGGAGGAAAAATACCTCTGTACACCCAAAATCTGAGTGCGTGCGGCTCAAGCTGAGGGTTGGGATAAGACCCAGGTTGCCAGCAAGCCCGGTGCCCGCAGTGGCCGTGGCCTGCAGCGATGCTGCCTGCAAATGCCCCAGGGGGAGTCAGGAAACCTTCCCTGCTCCTGCTGAGATATTCACGGGCAGAAATAGCATTGCCCTCATGACTGAAGAGAGAGGACTTCACGCCTGTGCCCTGGGCTGGGGGAGAAACCGAGCCTGTCGTGTGCAGGGGGCTGAAATCTGCCTTTTCCATGTTGTTTCTGTGACCAAGAATTTTAGGGACGGGTGGGCATTTTTAGCTCCTTTTGGGTCTCATCCTGCTGGGCTGCGCAGGGCTCTGGCTTGGCAGGGGAGGCAACATCTCACGTGAGCCCGTGGGGCTGCTCCTGTCGGCTCCTGGCACTTGGCTTTACCCGGTTATAACTCTCCCTAACTCAAGCTGAATTTTCTCCAAGCCAAGTGCTTGGTTTTTTTGGAAGTGTTCAAGGCCAGGCTGGATGGGGCTTTGAGCAACCTGGTCCGGTGGGAGGTGTCCCTGCCCATGGCAGGGGGGTTGGAACTCGATGATCTTTAAGGTCCCTTCCAACTCTAACCATTCCATGATTCTATGATTCTATGATTTTTGCTTTACGTTCATTATTTCACTTACCAGCAAGCAGCTGTGACCTTTCTCTGATAAAGTCCTAGCCCACCCCACGTTTCAGACCAAGGCTCTGGATCTGGGCAATGTGGTCCCCAGCCTAATTCCAGGGAATGTACCCGTGCTCAGGAGATGCTTGGACCGGAGCCCAGCACCGTGACTCCACGTAGGATCCTGTTTAAATGTCAGAAGCCAGAGTTAAAATCAATAAATAGAGATGACCGGCTGTGCTCGGGCGAGGGGGTGTCGGAGCTGCTTTTTGCTCGACTTCAAAGCTGAGAACTTGTTCCCCGGGTTTTATGAAACCCGACGTCCTTCCTGCCCAGCGGGAAAGGAACTGAGGAGGCTGGAGGTCCTTTGAGTGCTGCCTCAGGGGGGGTTTTCCCCGCTGGGTGGGCTGCTTAACACTCCCCCCCCGTGCCAGCACATCGGGAGGGATCAGTGCGGAGGTTTAGCGCTTGCAATGGAGCCACAAATCCATCCCGACCGGCGCGCGGTGGCTGCAGATTTCTTTCGGCACTGGTGTATCACCAGATCCAGGGCAGTTGATGGCTTTTCTGCAAGAACCTGGGACCTTCCTGGTCCTCAGACCCATGTGCCTCCTGGGGCTCACGGTGGGGCTTATGGTGGTCCCAGTGTGGGTGCAGCAGCCCAGCGCCTCTGGAGCAGCTCGCTCCTGGCCTGGCTTTGGGAAGCTCGCGCTGGTGGCAGCAGGGACACCAGCAGGGAGGGAAGGCTGCCCTGCTCTCAGCTGCAAAAGGACTCCAGATTTTTATTTATCTTTTAAGGAATATTTCTTATTTTGCCCCTTGCTAAACCACAGAAAACCCTCCTTACTGATGTGCCATGTCAGGTAAATTAGGTTATTGTTAATTATTAATTATCACAATCATCTGCCCTAACATTTTGACTCGCATCCTGCACGCTCCCAGTGTTCCCTATGGCGTGATGAATCCCGGCGCAGGGGAAGCACAGTCACTGCTGATGAAGTAGCCACGCAGGGCACCAAATACAGCCTGGGAGAAGGAGGAAAACACAGCGCAAAAGCCCTTTGTTTCAGAAAAATCCAGCCTGGCCCAGAAGCCCTGCTGGCCAGAGCTGAGCTGACATATGGTGACAGGGTGTGTGCCAGCGAAGGTGCTTCAAAATGTGTTCCTCTGGCTCAGGCGAGCGGTGGAGCCTGTGGATCTTGGAGCAAAATCATTTGGGAGGGAATGATATCACTGAAGGGAGGAGGAAAAATCCTCCCCCGGCTTCGGCCTGAGTTTTTGGTGGGAACTGGGAGGAGAAGTCAGAGCGAGCCTTCAAACCACACAGGGCTGCTCCTTCCCTCCTGCCACAGCTTGGTCCCTGGGGGACCCATGCAGATGCCATTTGGGTCCTGTCTCTGTGCAGGCGGCAATAGGGTCTTGTCCCCGTGCAGCTGCCAGCAGGATGCAGGGATGCAGAGATGCAGGGATGCAGAGATGCAGGGATGCAGGGAGGCAGAGATGCAGGGATGCCTGGACCTGCCACCAGAGCATGGCTGAGCCCATCCCCGACGATGGGAACCCCAACAGCCTCCCAGGGCAAACTGCTGCCACAGAAGTCGAGAGTGAGCCGGGGTGCAGTGCACTCAGTGTCCCTGCCCCACGTCCCCGTGGTACCTGCACCCTTCCGAGGCTGTTGCTAAACAGGGGGAGCGTTCACAGCAGCTGGGTGTCTAATTGCAATGGTGTCCCCACACTGGACAACCCAGAAATATCTCATTTTGGTGCGGGAAGGTCTCGCACATCTCCACAGCGCGGGGCAGGCTGGGACCTGTGTTCCCCAGTGCTGCAAAAGCCATCCATCCATCCATCCATCCATCCATCCATCCATCCATCCATCCACCCCTAGCCCTCCAAGAGGTACAAATGAGATGGCAACAGTGCTTTTGCAGGCAGGATGGCAGAAGTCACTTCTGCAAGCCAGGCCCTTGGGTCTGGAATGGGTCCATTCCAAAGAGGATTTTCAGCCAAATCATTTGTTTTTCAACAGAGGCAGGTGATTGTATAAGCCAGACTCCTCCCCGCTTCCACCTTCTCCTCTGCCTGGGTTTGACATCGGCACCTCAGCCCCCAAACCCATCACAGAGCCCCAGTCCTTCCTCCTGCTGGGCTGGGAGGCTGGAGCCCCGTAGCCGAAGCAGCACCGGTGAGAAGTCCCCGCTCTCTGGCAGCAGCAGCGGTGGCGAGAAAATGGCCTAATTTCCACCCCGTATTCGCAAAGATTATGCAAAGCCTTTGAATGTAGGACTTGACGCGCTCTCCAGCGGCGTGCGGCCCCCGACGGCCCCGTTTTGGGGAGGCTGGCGGGCACAGCGCGCTTGCTTGCCACCCTGATTAGTCAGCAGTGCTAATTATAGCCGCGCTTTTCCTTCTTATAGCTCTTCAAGCACCGTTGGAGTAATAGGGAACAACAGAGGCGCTGAAATAAGGCTGCGTCCTCTCGCTGCGGAAAAGATGCCGGTATAAACGCGGGGATGAATTTCCAGCGGTGCAGCTTTGCACGCAAGTCTTGGGGGGGGGCACTCTCAAGGCAACAAACTCATGGGTTTGCCAGCTCGGCTGCGGGATGCTCTGTCGGGAGCAGGAGTTAGGGTGGGAAAAGCCTGTGTGGTGAGGGGAGGTAAGGATGTTTCCTCTAGGAAAAGAAATAAAGCCGATTTTAACGCTTTTAGAGAAATAAAAAAAATGATGGAGAATTGCATCACATCTATTTTATCATGTCCCAGGCACGGTGTAACTCCAGCCCGTGATGGAGAGTGGAGATGCCCAGACGGGCTCCCCACACGGCATTACTAGCCATCGGCGATGGCACGGGGCTCACCACGTAGCCCAGGGGAGCCAAACCTGGCTGCCCGCTGGCTCGGTTGCCCGTGGCTTTCAGGGCATTTTGGTTGCCGTTTGCAAAACCAACACACAGGGGCAAAAACGCTGCTGGTCCGTCCATTTTTGCAATTATTGGCATTGGAGTTACTCCTCTTGGTGAGCTCCGCACCACCCGTTATGCCTGTTAAGCATCAGCCCTTGTGCAGACTTGTTATGGGTGGGCTCTGCCTTGAACAGCCGGGTCATTAGTTATTGCCACCCCACAACCCACCCAGGTCTTCGTTAGCTCCCTCTTAGGGCCACCTAATTAATCACCATGAAGACCTGGATGTAGAAATAGCTACAGTGAAGCAAGTCAGAGACAGGGGTAGAGATTCAGTGGTTCCCAAGTTCATGTCCTGCCCGCCAGGCAGCCACATTGCCAGCCACTTGATTTTTAACCAAAACCCCACCATTTCTAAGGCAGGATGAGACCCAGGTCAAGCCCTGCTGGGGGCTGGCAGCCGGCTTGGCCCCCCACATCCCCATGGGGCAGTGCTGGGGGAGGACCGTTCGTGGTGTTTAGCACTGAGTTTCCTCCCAAGGGCCAAAAGCCAAGGAGGAGGATGAGAATTGAAGATGGGAAACGACAAGGGAAAGCCTTCTCCTTGCTGAACGACATTCCCAGGTGAGGCTGGTGGCCTGTCTAATTACAGAGATAGATTTTTGCTGGTGACTTTGATTAGCTTTGATTTTTTACTCCTTGCTAATGAGTCTGTAATTTGAATATAGATAAAGCATACTTGATGTATTGCCCAAATGTTCTTGCAGATACCCAGGGAGCTCAGACCACTACGTGCAACTATAAAAGGCAGATGCTCAAATATTACAAATACGATGGGCAGTGGCGAATCCTCACAGATGCAACGCCGCTTGCAGTCAGGGCAGCTCTGGAGGTGGCATGCCTTGGTACAAAAATGGCCAAATAATATAATTTTTGTCACCGGTGCCTTAAAAAAACCACGACATTCTGTGCCCCAGCAGCCCCGGCTGCCCTGACACAATCTCCCTTTTCAGACAAGGGGAGGCACCAACACCACTGAGAGGGTCTGGGGGCATCCCAAAATGACTCCCAGTTAATAGGGAAGTAATTGGGTAGCCTGTTCTGCGGCCGGCACATTGGATAGTTTATGTCCTCCTTGGTACGGGAGCAAAGGGAGAGGAGGCTGGAAGATGCACAGCCCTGGGACCCCTTACACAGCGGGGGGGCACAGCCAGGTAGTGAAACCCCCCTAAAACCTCATCAGACACACAAAGTTGCTCCTCCCTGGGCTGTCGCAGGAGGGCAAGCAGCCCCGATTGCTGGGCAAGAAGCCTGTTGTGATGAGTGTATGGAAAGGGAGCATCTCTCGAATGGAGAGGGATAACACCTGCGGGGTCTGGAACTCGCTGCAGGACGTGGGAAAAGCGGCTTGGGGCTATGCCAAACTCATGGCGGGACACTGAGGGGAGGAACCAAAGGTGGGGAAGGGAGGCAGCAAGGTGGTTTGGGACTACCAGTGCTACCACGGGACCTGGGGATCAACCGAGAGACCCAGAGTGCATCCGCGAGTGAGACTGCAGAAGGGACTGGATGCTGGAGTGAGTGGGGGGTACAAGCTGGTGAGACCGGGGGGTTTGGGGCCAGCTGAGACCCACTGGAGTGTGCATGTCCCTGCAAGGGACAGCTATAGATGAGAGGATCCGAGGACCAATCAGGGCCAACTGGGTGTCTGAGGGTACTTTCTGGAGGGACGCACAGCGCATCTGCATGTGCCCATCCCTGCTCAGCCTCGCTGCCGGCTGGACGTGGGGGCCTGGAGCTGCAGCAGCCTCCCCTCTGCCAGGTGGGGGATTCGGCAGCCCCCAGCAGATCTGGTGGGGACAGCAGGGCTGTCCCTGCTCAGACCTGTGGCTGCCTGCGGTCCGTCAGCCTGGCTGGGCTGAGACCGCCCGCACTCATCTCAGCCTGGGGGCCCTGGGGTGGGCTGCGTCCCTGCAGAGCACCTCATGGGGCCGTCACATCCCCTCTGCCGCAGCAGCTCAGTCCAGCCCGGCTTCTTCACCCACCTCCCGGCAGAGGCAGCTGCCGATGGGAATCAATCAGAGCTCCTCACCCGCCTCCCCGTTCCCAGGCGGTGTGTAATTACTGGGAGCTGAATTCATTCAGTTCTTCACTCAGATTTCCTCCGCCCCTTTTCATGCTGCTCATGTCACTGGGCACACAACGGCGCGCAGTCACGCGGCCGGCGGCCCCAGGTAGATGACGATTCAAGTCCCCCGGGATGGGGCTTGGCCTGATTAAGAACCCAGATGCTCCTAACTGGGGCGATTGGGTTCAGCCAAAACCACCGATATTCACCTAAATATCTTTGCGCATCGGGAGCTGGAAATCCTTCCCGGCACGGAGCTCGCTGCACTGCACAGCTCCCGCCTGGAAGAGAGAGGGGGATGAAGGAGTAAAGCTGGAGTGTTATGAAACCAGCAGGAAAAGGGGGGAGAAGGTGTAGCTGAAATATTGCCGACACGGGAGCGGAGCATCCCTCCTTTGAAGATCCTGCTCCCCCTCCGAATCACAGAGCTGTTTGTGGCCGGAAAAACAATCGTGCCTTTGGGATTTGTTCCTCTCTAGGCAGATCCTTTCCCAAATAGTCAGGAAAGACACCTTGGGGGTGGTTGGGTGCTGCGGGGAGGGGGACAGACCCCTGCACCCATCATCTTCAAACAGGACCCCATGAGGGAGGGTGGGTGCTGGGCTGGGCAGCCCATGTGAAGCTCCCAGGTCTTGATCTTCCTCATCCCAGCTTTTTCGCTGGCTGGAGGAAAGCTCGTGTGGGGCAAAGGCGATGGGTGCGATGTCTCCCACACAGCAGGGCGCATCTGCCCCAGCCTGGTTTCACAGGGTCCCCCAAGGACCCCCAGCTGCCGGTTCCTGGGGGTGCAGGGGGACCAGGGCCGCTGTCCCTGGGCATTGTCCTTGAAGAGCGGGGCAGCCGAGCCACGACACACCGGATCAGCCCCCCCCCCCCCCCTCCCCTTCAGATCCCCGCGTCCCTCGGCACAAGCGGTAAAAATAAACCTTGCGAGGCGCCGGGCCCTGGCTGGCACCCAAACTGCATCCGCAAGAACGCAGGTGCGGAGGGCCCCGACCTTGGGGAGGTGCGTCGGGGCGGCGGGAGAGAGCTCATGAATGAACGGCGGGTGCGTGCAGGGGGTGCGTGCATGGGAGGGGGTGTGTGTGTGTGTGTGTGTGCGTGTGCGAGCGGGTGCGCGCATCCCCCCCCCCCCCCCCCCCTCCTCGTGCCTGCGGGTGTGGATGTGGATGTGGAGCGGGGAGCCAGCCTTGTTGTTATTCTGATCACAGCGGCTCTGATTCACAGACTTGGATCATGAATATAAGTGAAGACTTTGACGTCAGAGTTGAGATTTATCAGCAGATCCAATGGGGCAGGAATATTAAGTGCAAGTCGATGCCAGCTCTCTGCCAACGTTATTAGCGATGCTCACCGAGGAATGAGGCTTCACACCAAGGACTGGAAGGACTGGGAAGGAAAAAAATAAAAACGGGGGGCAGCAAGCTGATCCTCGAGCCTTAAAGCCAGGTAAAACAACAACCCCCGGGCTGGGCTGCGTGCGGGAAGGGGCGATGCTGGTGACGGGGGCTGCGGGCAGAGCTTCACACACACACACACACACACACACACACACACACACACACACACACACACCCGACCTTCACACCTTGACTGTACGACTCGGGGGGGTGGGGGGCAGATTTACCCTGCAAAGGGGACCGCGCCGAGCGGGGCAGGTTCTTAGAGCTGTTTGCAGCCGGCTGGGAGCATCTTGCACCAGCCCTTTTCCAAAGGAGGGGCAGGGGAGGGAGAAAGGAGAAAGTTAATGCAGGCTGTCCCTTGCCGCTGCCTTCTCATTTCATCAGCGGCTCCGCATACATGCGAGGGCTGGCCTATTAATAGTATTTATTTTTACTCGCTGCACGCAAAAAAGAAAGGGCTGCGGGAGGGGGAGGTGGCGGGGCGGGGGGGGGGAGGGGGGGGGAAGTGGAGGCTTTGCGCTATAAATAGGCAACAAAAAGGTAGCCGTGCCCCGGGGAAGGGAGGAGGAGGAGGAGGGGGCAGCCGGCACCGTGCTTCCCCCGGCGGCGGGGTGCGCAGCGCCTGCGGATCCTGCGCGGGGCAGAGCTCATGGAGGTTGCGGCCGGCAGCGGGGCGCTGAGTTGTGCTCGGCCTCAGCCCGCCGGGAGGAGCAGGAGCTAGCGGCGAGGCTTCCCCCGGGAGAGGGTGCGTGTGGGGCGGGGGGGGATAACGGCGTACGCCGGGCCGGGGGGGCGCTGGGAGGAGGCGGGGGTGTGTTACTTGCCGGAGAAGCTGCGGTCGGGCTGGGGGGAGGCGGACGGGGATGCGCCCTGCGGCGGGGCGGGGGCGGCCCGGTGCGGGGCTCGGTGCGGGGTATCGCGGGGCGAGCGGCCCCGGAACCCGGCGCGGGGCTCGGTGCGAGGGTCTCCGCGGGCTCGGTGCGGGGCTCGGCGCCTCTCCCCGCAGCTCGGCGCCCGCGTCCCTCACCGCATCCCTCTCCCTCTCTCCCCAGCGATGCTGCACGGCCCCGCCGCCATGGGGGAGCCGTGGCAGCCGCAGCCGCAGCAGCAGCAGCGGCTCCCGGGGCTCGGCAACGCCTCGGAGCCCAGCGCCTGGCCGTCGGCGGCGGGCGGGCCGGGGACGGCGGCGCCGGGCGGCGGCGGGGCCGGGGTCGGAGCCGGAGCCGGAGCCGGGGGGGCCGTCAGCCCCTGGGACATCGCGCTGTGCGCCACGGGGACGGCGGTGGCGGGGGAAAACGCGCTGGTGCTGGCCGTGCTCTTCTACACGCCGAGCCTGCGGGCCCCCATGTTCCTGCTGATCGGCAGCCTGGCCCTGGCCGACCTGCTGGCCGGGCTCGGGCTAGTAGCCAACTTCGCCGTGCGGTACCTGCTGCGGCCGCCCAGCGAGGCGGCGGAGCTGGGGGCGGCGGGGCTGCTGCTGGCCGCCTTCTCCGCCTCCGTCTGCAGCCTGCTGGCCATCACCGTGGACCGCTACCTGTCGCTGTACAACGCGCTCACCTACCACAGCGAGCGCACGCTGGGCTTCACCTGCGCCATGGTGCTGCTGATGTGGCTACTGTGCCTCGGCGTGGGGCTACTGCCCCTCCTGGGCTGGAACTGCCTGCGGGACCAGAGCGCCTGCAGCATCCTGCGGCCCGTCACCAAGGACAACGCGGCGGTGCTGGCCGTCACCTTCCTCCTCCTCTTCGCCCTCATGATGCAGCTCTACCTGCAGATCTGCAAGATCGCCTTCCGGCACGCCCAGCAGATCGCCGTGCAGCACCAGTTCATCGCCACGGCGCAGGCCACCTCCACCCGCAAAGGGCTCTCCACCCTGTCGCTCATCCTCGGCACCTTCGCCCTGTGCTGGATCCCCTTCGCCATCTACTCCTTGGTCGCCGATTCCAGCTACCCGGTGGTCTACACCTACTCCCTGGCGCTGCCCGCCACCTGCAACTCCCTCATCAACCCCATCATTTACGCCTTCAGAAACCCAGACATCCAGAAGTCGCTCTGGCTGGCCTGCTGCGGGTGCGTCCCTTCCACGTTCTCCTCCAGACCAAGGACATCCAGCGACGTGTGAGGACCCAGCAGGGAGGGAGACGTGCTCCCCTGCCCTCCTCCTCCTCCTTTTCCCCTCCGTCGTTATTGTTTCCTACCGGGAGGAACCCCCCCGGCCAGCAGCACATCTCGTTCCATGAAAAGATGGCCAAAAAGAGGAAAAAAGGAAAAGGGAAAAAAAAAAAGGGGGAAAGAAAGAGAGAGAGAAGAATGATAATGGTTTTCTTTTAGAAATGTTATTTTCTTACACATTTTATTTTTTATTTAAAAACACAAAACACCAAAAAAAAAAAAAAAAAGAAAAGGAAAAAAAAAAAAGGATCTCGGTACGATGGCGTTTGTCTCCTCTCGGGGTAAGGAGCCAGGGGAGCAGCGGGCTGGCCGGGTGGCTTCCACCCCCGCCCCGGGGGCACATCCCACCACGGGTGGCGGCCACAGGAAGCAGAGGGGGCGGGTGTCGGGCTCCCCCACGGCGGGGCTGGTCTCCCCACGGGTGCGGTGGTTGTGCGGGGCGGGCACACACACAGCGCCCCCCCCCACCCCCCGTCCCCCTAAAATCAGGTCTTGCAACGCTATGCAATAATCGGGGCGGGGGGGGGGACGGGGACGGACGCGTTCAGCACCGAGGGAGCGGACAGCTCCGGCTCGGCGGGGGGGCCCGGAGGAGCGCAGGGAGCCGGGGAGGGGGGGGTGGTGGCGGGGACTGGGGTGGAGGGGACCCCGGGTGGGCTTGGGGGGAGCACGATGCCTCTCTGTTTCTATGTCGTTTGCGAAGCACTTTGAGAACCTGGGGGGTGAAAGGCACTTTAGGGTACGGCCGCTGTTTCGGGCTGTCGCAGGGATGGGGGTACCCGGGGCATCCGTTCCCCGCCCCGCCCCCCCCCAAAAAAAAAAAAGGTGGCCGCGGGCAGAGTGGGGGCTCACGGTGGGTGCCCCCCACCCCAAGGCTCTGGGGAGGCCGAGGAAGGGCTTTCCTGCTCGGTTTGGGGCCATGGGGTGATGCTCCCTTCCACACTGCTCGTTTACATGGGGGGGCGGGGGGGGGGTTCATCCAAAGACGGGTCCGGGCTTGCTGGGGTCCCCTAGAGGGAAGCCTCTGTAATCACACGTGTGTCCTGGTGTGTTATTCCGGATGCTACCAGTTTAACTTGCTTCATTAGAGAAGCTAAGGTACCCTCACATTCCTCTACTGTATCATGTGCTTTGTGGTGTTAGTGAGACCATGACGAAGTGTCCTTTATCTTGTGCTTTCTTTTGGCCGAGAAGTGGAATAGTGCGTTCACTTAAAAAGCAAGCAAGAAACCAAGCAACCTTCAGAGAGGTGGCGGGGCTTGGGGTGAAACAACCAGGGTGGCTCAGGGCAGAGGTGGTGGGTGCCACTCGGGCCCAGCATGGGAACAGCTCAGTGGTCGCAGCAGAAGACCCCTCACCAGCTGAGCCTGGTGTCCCAAACGTGTTGCTGTCCTTTAGAGAAGGATGCTGTGATCTCCAGCATCCAAAATGCCCCTTTTCAAAGCAGGAGGTGGGCTCTGCTACACCATGGGCAAAACAGACGATGGTTCCTATCAACACAACCCAACGGCACCAGCGCCACCAAACTGCAGTGTGTGTACACCGTAGTTTCGTGGAAGACAGAAATGTTCTTGCTTTGTGAGGCTGTTGTGGGTACGAAGCCACTTTATGGCTGGATACAGGCACAACTGTATTTTCTCTCTGGATCCGTGCAATGAATTCCTCGCTCCTCAGAGCTAAGTGCACATGAGAAAGCTATGAATCTCCAAAGTGTGCCTGGGGCTTGGGCTTATTGTCTACCTTTGAAAGGTGGCCAGTCTCTTATTTTTTTCATTTCCTTTCTCTTTTGAATACCTTGGGCAATGGGCAGTAGGCACAATGTTGAATCAGCATATATTTAAAAGTAAATATATATATATAAGAACGAGTAATATATATACATATAAACACTTTGCTCATTTTATTTCTTCTGGTTTCTGTAAGTGCAGCCAGGTCCTTACAGCTCCTCAGTGTGAAAACTCAAGACAGGGTTAGTTCAAACCATTTTTGAAACTTTGTGGATGTTTTGAAATGTTTTTATACAACCCGATCTAGAAGACAGTATTCGTTTCTTTGGGCGGCTCATTTTGCATCTCTAAGTGAAATGTGGATTAACTAATCAGCTCTAGAGAAACCCTGACATGAAAAAAAAGCTGCATTTTCTTGGCCTTTCAGTCAATTCCCTATTGCTGAAGATTTTGCTTTTAACAATGTTCATTTTTAGAGTGTAACTGTATACTTGAAACTTGTCTCAGTTGGAGGGATCCATTGATCAGCTTTGACAAAGGCATACAGGGGTCAACGGAAAATAATTTTCCCCAGTGGACCCTCCATAGCAGTAGGAGGAAGATTTGGGATGTGAGGAGCTAAAGCCAAGTTCAGTTTGGGACTTTGAGCAGTGAAAACATCTCTTTTTTAGCCAGCTTCATTTCAATAACCAGCGGTAAATATCTCAAGGATCTCAGTCCTGATGTGGCAGCCACAATTTGTTCATCTCGAACAAAGAGTTTTAATTGAACTTTGAATAAAACCCCAAGAAACCATTACTGTTCTCAGTAGGTGATGAAGTACCTCTTTCTTGCAGAAGCATCAAATTTGGGGTGGGGAGGTCTCTGTAAAGCCATTGATCTTGGTAATCACTTGTGTTGATGTGTATTGACCAGCATCGACAACTCACTTAATTGTTAACAATTAATTACCAGTTCACTTTTAATTGTCGGGAACGATTGTTCAATGCACATGGTATTTCCTTGTAACGCCTTTCATTCATGCACAACCTTTTCTCTCGACGAGGTGGTCGTGCTGCCCTACAGCTGACGGCTTCGCTTGTATCTGTTGTACTTTTTCTGTTAAAAATGCGGTTGCTTCCTGCAAAATCCCCCGCGAGCCGCCCTTCCCGCTGCCCCTGCAACCCCGGGAACGGAGCTTTCCCATTCCCTTTGGAAAACTCTGCAAAACAGAGCATTATGGAGATAAAATGGATTTTCAGTAGAGAAGACCCAAATCGGAACGGATGGTCCAAAGCTCTTTTATCCCTGACTTTGAGGGATGCGAATAAATTGTTCCCAGCTCCAAGGGTAATAGTTGCCTTCACAAATTCTGCTCGATGTCAAGCGTAATTGTGTCTAAACCAAGGTTATTCCTTCACAATTTGAGCACGCTGCAGTGGGCAGGACGCTGGATGCCTGACAGCACAGCGTATCACACTGAAATCACAAAGCACAGGTTTATGACCTTATTGCAGGATCTGGGAGCTGGAAAACATCCGGCTTGTCCCAGCAAAAGCTCTTTGCCAACTGGGCAGTATCTGGCTAAGGATGAGATGAGTGCTGGCCACTGCTGGCAAAGCCAGTGTCCTTCTGAGTCTGCTGCAGCCTGGTCTCTTGGCTCCACACGATGCAGGGAGTGATAAGGACTGGGCCGGTTTCTGATGTCCCTTCTGAGTAGGTCAGAATCAGGCCCCAGGCAGGATAAAAAGCATCCTCCCTAGAGAGTGAATCTTCTCCCTCAGGAGGAGGGATGAGTTTCTGGTGGCAAAGCTCGGCAAGGGACTCAGCCAGACCAGGGTGGCCCAGGGCCAGGTCTTGCCCTGCAGTCACAGACCTCCTGAGGCTCTGAACCCCAGATCAAACCTGGCCGGGCTTCGGGCAGTGTCCGTTGGAGCCGCCTTCGGCAGCGCAGATGGACAGAGTGGGAGTAGATCGTCCCCATTCCCGATCCTGCCTCCTGTCCTATCTGCTTCCCCGGGAACCGGGCCATTTCCCAGCAGTCAGGACAGCAACTTATTTTGATGTACGTGTTTTCATTAGCCTTTTAACTCGACTGGGAGAGTTGATCTCAAAGAAAAATGTACAGTTATCATTCAATTACGGTTAAATCAAGCCCCTTCAATGCACTTTATGAACGAGTGGAAACAAATCAATGCTGTTATTGCACTGTATCTCTATTGTGTATAATAGTATACATTCATCTGTAAGAGTAATTTATTTTTATTACTGTAAATAAAACTGTTAAAGTGATTTGTCAAGAGGATATCCAAAAATAGGGGGGGGGATAAAATTAAAACATTTGAAGATCTGGGCTCCTGTCCCAGGTATGTGCCATACTGTGCGTGTCTGTGTTTTTATTTCAGCTGAAGCCAGTCTAGTACAGGTTTCTGCTTTCCCTCACCGGGGGTCTGTGCTTCCACTTGGATCATGATGAGCTGGTTGAGGATGAGAACTGCTCGAGACATTGATTGTGTGGGTTGGGAAGGGACGGTTCCTGCCGTTCGGAGCCTCCACGCAAAAGGATGGAGATTTTTCCATCAGCAAGCCATCCTCTGCCCTCTGATTACCCAGGCGGTCAGGGATTAAATACCCATGGGAATGAATTGATCTTTGAGAGCCGGTTTCTCCAAATGAAGGGTTATAGAGACATCACAGCTTTGTGCTGCTGCTTCTGGCCTCTAATAGAGAAGGGAGTATCAGAGGGCTGATAACTCACAGCAAAGGGTCCCAGCAAGGGAAAGCTGACAAAAAGCCAAACCCAAATCTACTTTAACCTCTTAAAATCTTTATTAATTTTTATTTTTTTTTTTAATTATTACCACATGCATAAAGTGTCAACAGTTTGGGAATAAGATGACATTTTTTTTGAACAAATGTAGTTACAAGCGGTGCTTCGGATCGTTCCAGGTTTCCTCTCTACACTGTACAGAAGAAAGCTCGTGTTGCGACCGACGTAGTCCCTACCTTTCCGTCATCGTGTCACGACAGGCAGAACCCACAACACTGGGGAGAAATACACTTGTTCACACGTAGCAACTGGGTACGGTAGATAGATACAAGCAGCAACATCTACTCACCTATTGACTAAGTGCACATGGTTAAAAGACCCCATTAGACAGTGAACATCTCCTTCTTTTTTTAACGTCAACTATATAATAATGGAAATCAAGTTATGGCCTGTACTGGGTGACCCTCCCATGGGAGAGATGCCTGTCTCCCATCAGCTGCTTTTATCAAAAGGCAAGTCAAAGGAAATACAGGTAATACTTCTGCCGGTATTAAAAAAAATGAGCCTTTTGCAGGAGCATCGGGGCAGCCCCACCGATGCTGAGCACCCCAGGAAGCCAACCACAAGGTGCCACTGGGTTGGCACCTCCCTGTCCCCGCTGTGCCACCCCTGCAGAGCTGGAGCCAACCTCCATAAAGCCAGGCTCCAGCCCTGGCTCCAGGCTATGCGTATGAATCGCTGGTGCCAAAAGGGGAAAAAATGCTTTTAAAATGCTTGTCTCAAGCTGGTTGCTCACAGATGTTCTATTTTAGGAGGATCTGTTGCCCCAGTGCTCTGGGAGGTCTCCTCAGCTCATAGCTGCTCAGTTTGGGTAGTGAAGGGGTTTTTTGGGGGGTGTCTGAGGTGCTCCCAGCCCAGCCTGGGCTAGCCTTGATCCCCAGGCTGCTGAGTGCAGGGCACAGGAGATGATCCTCACCTGCCATCAATTCCCCCAAAACAAGGCTACTGCAGCACCTGGCCTCACCCAGAGGTGCTTGTGCTCCTACTCACTCTGAGGGTGATGGAAACCTGGCAGCGAGATGGGTTCTGTCCTGCCCCTGCAGTTCGCGTTGTCCCAGTGGCCCTGGGATGAGGCAGAAGGAGAAGGAGAAAGAGGAGGAAGGTCTCCAGCCTGCATGCTTGTCCCACAGCAGCAGCAAGACACATAACCTGGAGCAAACCCACCAGCACATGCATGTCCCACAGCAAAGCAGTGACAGGGTTTGTCACCTCCTTACATGGCCACCGTGTCCTCTTGGGGACTGTCCCTGGGCCGAAGATGCAATGTTTGCATCTGCACCTGGAGACGTGTGGTTGCCGGAGCAGGATTTCCTTGGGCTGGCCAAAGTTGGAGTAAAAGCTGCTCCCAAAACTACGCCTGCACAAGGAGGGAGGTATCCCAGTGGATACCTCGGGGTCTGGGCAGGTCCAGGTTTCCACCCAGGTGAGGACAGGCTGAGCATCAGAAATGCTTGGGAATGTTCTGCCCTTCCCCAGCTGGGCAAACCCACCTACCCTGTGAAGCCCCGTGCTCCTCAGCAACACAATGGGGACCTCCAGAAAAGGCACTTGTGTCTGTAAAGAGCTGTCACACCACTGCTCTCCCAACAGGAACACGGGACCTGAGCCCCACGCGTGACACAGCACAGCCAAAACCAGAGAGGAGAAAAGTGCCAGCAACGCTTTGGCATCAACCCAAACTCACGCCGGAACATCCTGTTCCAGATTCCCCTGGGCAAGTCAAGCAGCCCCAAAATGAAGGAGGTTTATTAAGATAGGGAGCCATCAGCCCCAAAATGCTCCTAAAAATGCATTTTGGAGAAAACAAGATTTCTTTTTGTTGGGGATTTTCCTTCTTTTTCCTAATCTGGTCTGATCTGAGATGAAAGGCACCACAAAGAGAGGCTCCATTTGGAGGAAAACTGGCCAGAACTAAAGGTAGACCTGAAACATCTCAGTATAAAAATAACTTTGGTGGTGGCGAGGGAGGGATGTTGATGCTCCTAACAGCATCCTGTATTTGGAGACCTGGCAGGATTGTGTCAAAGATGCTCCTGCTGCCAGTGAGAAATCAACAACTCCTCAATGTCCTAATGTCATCAGGCTCAAAGTCCAGTTTGTTTCTAATGCAAGATTTTTATGGTTGTTTTTTTTGATGGCAAGAAGTGACTTTCTATGGACTAAGTGTTCCCAGCAGAGGCATCGGGCTTATACAAGCACCAGTAAAAGGAGAAAATCAATGGGATTTGAAACACTTGAGCTGGGGTGGGGCCTTCAGGGACAAAAGCACCTCCTACGGTGCTGGATACCACTCTCCTTGTTGCACTGTGAGCTGATGTGCTGCTTGCCTTTAAATGCTGGTTTCTTAGGAAGAGGCTCTTGAAAGCTGTTATGATGACAACCGTTCCATTTTTTGGTGGACTGGCTGGGAAGCAACGCTGGGTCTGACCTTCCTTCAAGGTCCAGGGGAAGGAGAAAGAACACATTTTCCTTCTGGAAATCATGTGAGTTGTGTGTGGGTTTTTTTTGTTGTTGTTGTTTTTTTTTTTTTTTATTCTTTTGGGGGCATGGTGGTTGTTTGCTTCTAGATTCTTCATCTAAGCTACCCCAAATCAAAGGGTAACTTTCAAATGGTTCACCTTAATGTACCAGCATGGTTTACACAGTGCAGTCTGTGGGCCACGAATGGTCTGGAGGAGCAGGTTGCTGGAACTGCTGCCTTCTAACTATTGAAATTTGCCCAGGAAAGTTGTGGCTGCCCCATCCCTGGAGGTGTTTAAGGCTAGGCTGGATGGGGCTTTGAGCAACCTGCTCCAGTGGGAGGTGTCCCTGCCCTGGGCAGGGGGGCTGGATGATCTTTAAGGTCCCTTCCAACTCTAACCATTCTATGATTCTATGAAATGCAGCACTAACAGCTGCATGTCCTGGTTTTCTGTGGTTAGTTCACATCCCTCCCTCTCGGGTATTTATTCTGCAGTATATTTTGTCTCTATTGTATATAAGGGTCGACACCAAAACCAGAAAATGGGCAATAAAGCTAAGGGAGAACACAAGCAGGCTGCCCTGGCTGATGGGCAGTGCTTTGGGGTGGTGACCTGCTGGGACAGATCTACAAGTAGAAGTGCTGCAAGCCTGAAGGAGGGGATGAGGCAGAACTACAAACACGCCAGGTTTGAAGAGATGCCCTATGGGCACCTCCACCATCCCCTCGCCCAACACAGAGTCACTGACCGTGCTCCTCTCTGGTGTTTGCTGACCTGCTTCCCAAAGACCTCCCATGTTAAAGGCTCTGAGACCTATTTCAGAGTTTCTCCGTCATCACCTTGAGAAAGCTTTCCCTGAGATCTGATTCCACTCCTTTCTGCCACTATTCAATCCCATGCCTTGCACTTTGGTCCAACACACACATGGAGAACAGGTTTATTCTTCCCACTGCCCTTTGTGGCTTTGCAGTTGTTTTTACCTACCTGAGGTCTTTCCTGTACAGAGTGGTGGGAACATAATTGACCTATAACGTCAGGTTATTTTCCTTCTATTTTGTTTCCTCCTCTCTGCACTCTTAATACTTTCTACACAGTCAAGTGCTAGAACTACCATTGGGCTGAAAGTCCCCTCAGGGCTAACCCAGTTCCCCAGTATTGCCACTACTAATTCCCTGGTATTTCTCACACACTTGGGCTCACAAGCCCCCAAGCACAATGACCAATAGCAGATTTAAGCCTGTTCCTGCTATGAGCAAAAGACTACAGAGGGACCTCTGGGTGCTTCTTTGAAGGTGGCACCTGTGGGAAGATATTGATTAGGAGAGATGCCTGTGGGAGGGTGAAGCATCAGTGATCAACCACCATGTAGTGCTATGGAGATGTCTGTGGCCTCAGGGCCCTGTACCAATGTAAGACAGACATTAATATTGTCGATGTCATGTCAGCATTGCCTTCAGGGGACACCACGTCCCATCCAGGTCTTGCCTGGGGATTTCCCGCAGCAAGAGCCCATCCTTCACTTCAGGCTCTGCCTCAGCCTAGTGACAACACCAGGATGGTGTCCTCCTCCCACCCTTCCTGTGTCCACAGCACTGAAGGCTTTGGGGCAAACCCCTCACTGAACTTCTTGACTGTGTTTTTTCTCTTCCTTCCCTCCCCCAGTATAATGCAGGCACAATTCTCACCTGGAGAAAGTAGAACTTGAGAGACTGATCCTAGAAACTTGGGGTTTGGTAAAGGAAGATCAGATTCACAGGAAAAAGAACTCCTCAACTCTCAAAAAGACTGAAATACTTCAAAGTTTAGGCTTGGGTATAATTACCTGAAGGAGGACACTTTCTTTGAGCTTAGAAGCCATCACATGAATTGTGTGGGCAGCTCTAAATGTTACCTGGGCATGCTTCTTATTGCATGCATGGTCATTCCAGAGGAGCACAGCTGTGTGGGATCTGGGAAAGGTCCACCCTGAGGGCATGATGACCCATTCAGAGACAAAACCAGCATGTCTTGGTGCTCCCGTACTTTGCTCAGGCACTTTTGCGTGGGGATAGTGAAGAGGCAGGAGAGCCCCACTGCTGTCATCAGCGGGGGCGGGGGGGATGCGGTTGTGGTGCTGGTTGTGGGGTCACCTAAGGAAGGGACAACAGTCCTCAAGGTGCTGCTGCCCAGTTGAGGGTAAATTCATGGGTGAGTGGGCGTTTGAGGCTTCTAAAGTGCAGTGCAGGTTATATGGTCTTTGCTGTAAACTGTAAACTCCTCAGGACAGAGTCCTTGCCCTTACTTTTATTTTTTTTACCTGTAAAGTGACATGCCAGCTGAGAAAACCTTACCCCTAAATAACAACTACTACTACAGGAAAACAAGAATCACGGTGACAGAAACAGCCTATGCTTCCCCTCGCCAGCATCCCATGATGGGGAGCTCTTCTCGCCACCCTCCACGGTCCATTCATGAGGACATGGCATGACGCTCCTGCTGGCTGTGCACCTCTGGAAAGCACCCTCCAAAATACCGCCTCCAGTGCTACAACCTGCCTCCCTCCAAGTGAAACTTCCATTTGTTGTTAAAGCTGAGGTGTCAATTCAGGCTGTGTTCCCCGGGGAGTCTGCAAAGCTTCTGTTCAGGCTGTTGAGTGACTTGAAAGGGGGACACAGATTGAAAGATTGCTGGGAGCACATTTGAGGGCTCTTAGGTGAAGAGAACTCTCTGAAGAAGCTGTGTTCAGCCTTATGTTTGTCACAAGAATAAAACCTTCCCAGGATAAAAACACCTGCAGAAGCAGGAGTTCTCATAGGATGTGATGCTTGCTCCTCCCTAGGTCTCTGCCCCAGGTGGAAAGCCAGAAGCTACCCAACCCCTCCTCCTTCCTTCAGGACACTGATTGTCTAAGAGCCACCAGAGTCAACAGCCAACTCCAATGTTCGCTCAAAATCAAGGGGACACTGAGGGCGCAACACTGGAACGTGAACACTGCTAGACTTCCACCAACCTTCATGAAACTTGAGCAAGACCAGACTTCACACCTGATGTAGCCCTCACAGGCAATGACCAGTACCGTGGGCACAGTGGTCCCCGTAATGTCCCTCTTCATATGAACCAGCAATGTTCAAGAGGTTCCTGATGGGCTTCGAGGACTATAGCCTTCCATTAATATCTCTAAATAAGCCGGTTTGGTTCTGCTTACTCTTCTGTTGACTCTGGCCCAATTTATTTATATTCACACAGAGTATACTTCCCCCTGTTGGTGGACTTATTTATTATTTTTAATCTACGCCCATAAGCTGGCAAGTAGGAGAAAGCAGATAAAACGGAAAGAGGAGCTCTCAGGAGATCGGTTGGGCTCATTAAATGTTTGGCACTGTGATTATCTGTTGGCAATGAAATGCCACTGCTGTATTTTAACATAGAACACGATACCTTAATGTACAGGAGAATCTCCTCAGCCCACTTCTGGTACACTTGAGAGGGGAGAAATTCAATCGTCTGTGACCTGAATTGTATTTTTAATGGCTGACAAACTAGATAAAATATTTAAATATTCACTTTTATATCAGCCCACTTGGGGATTTGAGCATTTCAGGTTGTGTAATGCAGCATGGCCTACTTTTGGAAGAGTACACGGAAATAGGCACATATGTACAAAATATTGAGTAGGCAGCATGTGGGTCAGCCAGCCAGTGTTAATTAGGATGGCTCAACCAATTCCAGCAGAGCTAACCCAGCCCAGCCCAACCAAGGAGTTGGTGTCACTTGTGTTGGATTTCAGAGGTCACCTGTGCAAAAAATAGATGAATGCAACTAAAATAAAGATGGTCATCCTCAAATGCGGCTGAGTCCCTCAAGCAAAGGCACTGAGGATGTCGACCTGCCAGCAGAGCTGGCCTTGCAGGAATGGCTGTATCGTGAGATTGGGGCTCTTGGTGCCACCATGTGCTCTTCACATACAAACAGTATCACGATGGCATCTATATTAATAACCCTCCACATTAAATACCACCAGGTCAGTCTTAAACATTGCTCTGAATTTTTACAAGCCTTTCTTCTGAACTTGCTCAGGTCAAACCCCAGCATCTTTGCCACCATCGTGGGCATCGCCAGGGCTCTCTGCCTGGGTGGAGATGCCGGGCTTTGGCCAAAAGCTTTTGCAGCCCGTTCCCTGTATCTCAGAGGGTTGACATCAGACATGAGAGCTCTCGGTGAGCACCAAGCATCAGGAATTTCCTGGTCACCTACAGGACACCGTGTCTCCCTGCCTCCTTTGGTCAATCCTGTTTCCTTGAGGTTTGGAGGTGAGCTGTTCCATGTGCCCTATTGCTCTGCTTCTTCCTGCCTGCAGTGCCCAACCATGAGTGCTGCTGAGATGGAAAATTCCGGGATTAAATCTGAGGATTTGATTTGCAGTTCCTGCTCTGACAGTCATCCCTGCTGGAGTCAAGGGGAGCTTTCCCTAAGGAAAGGGTGGCCAAGCCTGTGGATGTGGCCCATGGCAGGGTACCCTCCACTAAGCCTTTCCCCAACAACCCTTGCCCTCTCCAACATCCACGCTGCTCTTCCATTTGAGCCCCTGCTCAGCACCACAGATGCAGGGATGCGGGAGGTGTCACGTCCAAGGGACAAGAGACCATTTTGGACAAGAGGAGGGAGGGCTCCCTGGGGATGTTTCTCAGCAGCTGGGCAGGGGGTTCATCACACCTCACCATGAAGGGTTTCTCACCAGGGGGAAAACAAGAAGATACTTGGGGAATCATTCAACATCAGCATTTCTCAGGGTGAATTTAAGCATCAGCCTTTGAGCCCTTTGGGTCCCAGCCATATCCTCCCACCTCCTTTACAGGTCTGGTCACTCCCAGATAGTCAAAATACTACTTTTGTAGGCATCACCTATGTGGCTGCTGAGGATATGGGCTCAGAGCCCAGCTTCTCCTCAGAAGAGATTCAACGCGGGGACTCAGTTTTCCCCTGTTCAGGGACCCATGGTATATGGGACCACAAGACAGGACCTCGGGACACCGTGGCTGGTCCTGGCCCATTTTCTGCTGGTGGGGAACCTCTCCCATCTCTATGTTTGCTCTTACTCCTGACTGCGGTGTTTTCAGAATTTCCCACTCCTTTGCTCTGCTTTCCCATGTCTCCTCCCTTCGTGTGAAATGCCTTTGATGAATCACATTCTCTTTTGATGAGCAAAGCACCGTGGCGGGGACCGAGCTCTCCAGGCTCCCCCATCAGTGCCTGCTTGTGGGGTAACAGATGGGGCAGGATCAGGCCCGGGGGGACTGAGTGCCTGGGTCTGAGTCAATCTCAATTGTACGGGTGCAGTTTGTGAGGCTGCAAAGTGCAAGTTTAGAGTTTACCTAAAAGCAGCATTTTGTCTAATTAGTTTTTTTTTTTTTAAATAATACTGAAATGGTGTAGTGCTTAGGCCGAGGAGAGCTGGGCTTGGGGAAGCTCCCTGGACACCTCTGCTCCCTTGCTGGCAACCCCTTTCCCCCCAAGGACAAGAGCTGTTTCTCCCCACCATCTGCACAAGCCTTGCCTTCACGCTTTTCTCCCAGAAAACTGGTCCTTAGGATGGAAACGGGCTCAGGTCATCAACACCTTGGTCTTCTCCAAGGAGCGATACCATGATGGTGATCATCCCTACGCAACAGTGGTAAAAGGCAGTGCATTGCTCTATGGGGAAGGAGACTCCTGCCCACAAGTAGCCTTTGGAGCTGCCAGATCCTACAAATATAGGCAGCAGAGCATCCCCAAACCCAGCGCACGGCCATCCCTGTGTGCCTGTGGTGACACCAGCTGTGCAATCAGGCTTCTTCTCCAGGAGCTTTTCGTTAACACCTTTAACATTTAGCTGAAAAAGCACTACTGCCTCTGGGTTTCCCTTCTCTAGCAAAGCACACTCAGAGCCAGTCTCTGGTCTTTCTCCAGGTGTCAACCTGGAATAATGCTATTAACCTGCCTTCAGAGCCATTTTTGAAGTCATTAAAAGTGAAAGTGCTGCTAATTTCTGGTCTCACTGCCTCTGAGGTGTATCCTACCAGTGCTGCTGCTGCTGCCCGAAGGGTTTTCAACATGGTGTAAAAGCAAAGCTCCTGACTGAGCAGGGCTGCCCGCGCTGGTTGGCGTCGAGGGTTGGGGAAGGAGCCTATACACACCTGGGACAGAGCCGGGAAGCTCCGCTCCAGCCCAGCCCCGGGGGCCCCTCAGTCCGACCACTCGTTATCGTCCAGCTCGGAGTCGTCGTCGGACTCGCTGTACTCCACCGCGATCCGGCGGGACAGGATCGTCGCCACGTCGTTGCCCACGGGCTCTTTTTTGGCCTCTTGTTCCCATTGCTCCTGGACTTTCCGGAGTTGGATTCCTGTGGTAGGGAAGGGAGGAAGGCTTTAGGGGAAATGTGCCCAGCACCCATGGATGCACCCAAGGTGCAGCAACCATCCAGTTAAAAGTATTGGCTGAAGTGAGATGGCTGCAGCCCCTTTGCAGGAGGATGCATGCAATTATAAAGCTATATGAGATAATCATAGAATGGTTTGGGTTGGAAGGGACCTTAAACATCATCTAGTTCCAACCCCCCTGCCATGGGCAGGGACACCTCCCACTAGATGCAATTATAAAGCTATATAACAAAATAAAGCTCCTCCTCTGCTTCCACTCAACCTCAAGCGGTTGAACCTTCTTGAAGGTTAAATCTACCGTTCGACCTGAAGCATTGGCAAGAAGGGGAAATGGGAGAACCCTTGGAGCACATCATCTGCTACAGCCTGGAAGAAGGCCACACACACGAGAGCTGCCAGTCATCCCTGTTGGGCTCCATCCCACCTTCAGCAATGGGTTTCCCCACCTCCCTCTGACCCCTCTTATTGCATTTCCTTCCCTCCCCAGGTCCCACTGGGTGCCACCATCTTCATGCATCACCTGCCCACCCGGGGCTCAGCTTGCACTCAACAAAGCCAACACCACACAGCTCTAGGACAAGATGTATTTTGCCATCATGGTGGCAGCACTGGGGACCTGTCCCCCCTCCTTCCTGCTGCCACCACCCCTGCCGCTCACCCCTGCGGATGGCTGCCAGCAGGTCGCTCCGGGCATCGCTCATGGGCATCAGTGGGATCTGAGGCTTCCGTGGCTCCATGGCAGGAGCCGGTGGTGATGCTGAGTGTGCCGGTGAGGCAGTGACAGCGGGGGGCCCCGGCGGCGGTGGTGGGGGTGCCACTGGGGGTCCCATGGGGCCGGCCTGCGGCGGGGAAGCAGAGTAGGGGCCGGGGGGTGCGGGGGGTGGTGAGGGCGCATAGGATGGGGGAGCGGCCGTGCCAGGGGCCAGCGCGGGGGGAGCTGAGATGGGGCTGTCGAAGGCAGTCTGCGCAGAGGGGATGACAGGCGGTGGGGGTGGTGGGGCGGGTGGCACAAAGTACTCTGCCATCGGCACCGGCTGCGGGCTGCAACGGGAGGGCAAAGCCATGTCAGTGGCGTGAGGAACAATGGCATCCACCACCCATCCCGGGCACCCATCACCCATCCTAAGCACCCACTACCCATCCCGGGCACCCACCACCCATCTTGAGCACCCAGCTGGCTCTGCTGTGGCTTGGTTTGCTCTGGACCCTATATAAGTTCTGTCTCCACAGAAGTGGAGGGGCTCTAATTGTGGGATGGGCTATGGGTCATCCCACGATGGGAAGGCAGCCAACATCCCAGGGAGAAATGGTCCCCTCCATCCACCTTGTCCCCTTATCTGGGATGAGGTTACCCTGAAAGTGCTCCCGACTGATTTGGCCTCTGGTTTCACCAGCAGTTTCAGACCACAATGGGTGCAGAGGAGGGCTCTCCCCACTACATCAACCCAGAAATGGGGGGTCAGCCCCTCACAAACCCTCCCTTCCCTTGGGCATCCCTCTGCCGGGAGAGAAGATGCAGGCTGAAGCCCTACCCGTAATCCTTGACTAAGTGAGGTCTTGGCCCGTTGAGGATAGCCTCGGGGGGCTGCGGCGCGTGGGGCTGCTGGAGGCGGTTGAGGCTGTTCTGTCGGCTGCCCGCCGCTGGCACTGGGCGGTAGACGTGCTCCTGGGGAGTTGCGGCCGCCAGCACCCCCTCCTTGTGCTCCGCCGGGGCCAGGTGGGATGCCGGGGCCAGGAGCTGTGCGGGGTGGTTGGGGCTCGCTGGGTATGAGTGGTCGGCTGCGTCCGACGCATAAGATCTACGGCACAGGAAAACCCAATGGTTGTACTCCTGGGAGGGGGGTCGGGTGGGAGGAAGGGTTTGGGGGATGCGGGTTTGGGGATATTTTGGGGTCGAGACAACAAAACAGAAAATGGCCACAAAAATACAGATGTACAAGAAAGCAGAGATAGCGGAGGGGAGGAGGACACCAACAGAGCTGAACCAGTCTCTTCCCTTAAGCTGCTAAACGGAAAGTGCTCTGACTTTATCCCAACACTAAGGTTTTTCCTGAGGTTCAGGACACGACCCCAAGGGCACCAAATCTCCATGAAGCTACCATGGGTTTACAGCTTCTCACCCCGACCCTGCTGCGGGCAGCGTGTCCCCCCAGAGACGCAGAAGAAGAGAAAAGCAAAGGAGAGCCGGTGAGCTAACGCATAGTAGGTAAAACCTGCCTATTATCTGGGGACAGTGATCCTTCCGATGACGCCATGTGATAGGGGGATGGTGAGAACCTGTTATCGGGTCGGAACTCTTTATCATACGCCATCATGTTCCACTCCAGGCGCCGGTTGCGGGCTTTCCTCACTTTCTTCACCTCCCGGGTGGAGTCCTCCACCAGCCGCTGCTCCTGGGGACACACACAAGCCAAAGCTTCATCTCCAACCTGGCTCCTCCAGCCCACAAGCGGTACCCAGGGAGCATCACCCAGAGCCATAAGATGCACCCACTGCAACAGTGGGGAGCACCTGGTGACCCCCGCCTGCCCATTACCTTCTGCCTGCGCTTCTCCTTTCTCTTATCTTCTGTCGCCTGCAACATTTTCTCCTTCCATAAGTTGAAGAAGTAGGAGGGGTCAGTGTAGAATTTGAGGCCGTCCTTTTTGTCGTCCCTGGGGGGTTGGGGAGGGAGGAGAGGGAGTTATCAGCCATAGGAGAAGACCCCCTTTCCCTGCACAGGGGGGTTTGGTATGATCACAGCCATAACCTGTTGCCCCACCATGAACATGTCCAACACAGTGGTCACCACCTGCAGTACCACTGTGTGGGGTCACTTGTCCCAAGCACCCTATGCTTGGATGGTGGCACAGCAAATGGAGAAAACAGCCTCTCAGCCCTCACCAAGCACCAAACGGGTTGCACCCCCTGATGCCTCTCCTGGAAAGAGTCCCCCAGGACCTCCCAAAGGAGCAATATGCCGGCTACCCTACCTGTAGGGCGTGAGGATGTTGAGTGGTGGGGGCTTGTCGCAGCGCTGGTACATCTCCATCACCGGGTTGGGGATGGAGTTGCGAGACACAACCTGCTGGTTCTGCACTGTGGAGCTCTTGAAGGCTTTCCGCATGTTGATGTCCTGCAGCGAAACTGGGGATGCAAGAAGGAGAAGGGATGTAAGAGTGATCTCAGCCTCCCCGAACTGGGCACGACCACGGCCCTGAGCATGCATCTCCCACCCACTCGCACCCAGCCATCACCCTGAAATAGCCCCAGCCCCTCACCTTCCTCCACGGTGGAGTCCAGCTGCGTCACCTTGATGACCAGCAGGTCCACCCTCTCCTGCAGTGAGTTCATCCGCATGTAGAAACTGTTGGCTTCGTTGAACAGCTCGCCGAAGATGTCCTCTGCATGCCTGCCTGGCAGAGGCCAATGCACACCCGTCACGGGCAACGGCAGGAGGCAGGCAGCCCTTTCCCAGCGTGTCCCCTGGACCTCACGCCCCCCAGATCTCTCCCCAGCCTTGGTTTTTTGGGAGGTGAGCTTCATCCTCTCCCAGACCCAGAAAGCACTGCATGGAGGGAGGGGAGCACAAACCACCCACTCTTCTCCACACACGAGCATCCTTTTCAGCCAGAGCGGTACCCGCGGGAGGCAGCAAACCATGGCGTTGCTCATCCTAAAAAAGCTTTTGGGTCTACTATGGCCAAAAAACTACCATCACCCCCTTGTCTTGGAGCATGACCCACAGGAACCCAGCCCTGAAGGTGGAAAACCGTGAGCAGGGCAGCAGGGAGAGTGCTATAGCAGGGAGATGCTGTGATTTCTTTCACTTTCGTAGTTATTTTCCTGCAGCACTCGGTGCATCGCTGTGATAGCTCTTGATTAGGGCTGTTGTTATCGCAGGTCTGAGCATTGCTGACACCTGCAGGCTACAGCACCCAGCCCAGCACCTCAGCTCCTCGGGGTTTCCTCCAAAACCACATATCAAACAGCTCTTGAGATCAAGGTGCTTTTGATATCTGCTCATCCTGTCATCCGGCACCCGGCATCATTTGTATCTGATTTCCCTTTCCCCTGGATGAGCACCCATGGGTGCTGCTCACGCCGGCTGCCCTGCTTCCAGCAGCTCCCTAAATACAGGATTTATTTTTCTGGGAGTATTTTAGAGAGTAATCTAGTTCTGGAGGGGGAAAAAGAGAGGAAACCCTGAAGAGCCTGGCTTCTCTCGCTCTATTTTAAGTCGATATTCAGCAATGAAATAGGTTGCCCCTATTAAACCTTCACATCAGCGTGTGCAGTGCTCTCATCCTGCTCTTTTCTGCTGAAATCAGTCCCAGGGCAGGAAAACAGCTGAGGATTTAGACCTTTTATATAGACCTCTCTTTCACAAGAAAAAGCTCTAAGATTAAAAAGAATAGGTTGGGTTTTTTTAATCTTCACCTGACCTTCCTGTTTCTGGCCAAGTCAAGCAGCAAGGGGCTCACAAAGGCTTTTCCTTCCCTACCACACAAACCAGCTACAGGAGGAAAATGGGTCTTAAAAATGTCATCAAGTCCCCACTTTGGGCTTGGCCCTGAGCATCCTCCTTTTTTTTTTATTAGCTGGATAATTCCCACTGAATTAGGGGTGGCTGCAGCCTGCACGGCTCTCACATAGCCCGTGTTTCTCTGTGATTTAAACTGGAGCAAGCAACCACAGCGTTCCACCAGCATCCCACCAGCATCCCACTGCCCTGACCCACGCTGGGATCACTGTGCTGTGACTTACTGAGGCTGCCCAGCTGCTTGATGATGGCAGCCAGCGTGCTGTTGGTGACACACTCCAGCTCACTCGTCACCCCCTCAGGAAGAGCGCCCCGGCAGAGGTGCCGGGGCTCGATGTTCCTCTTCACCAGCGGCATCCTGCCAGCGAGCCCTCACGCCTCTCCTGGGCAAAGGAGAAAGAAAGAAAGAAAAAAAAAAAAGAAAATACACAGCTTTTGCCATTTGCCTATTTTTTCTCCCCATTCCCTCTGCTCTCTGCCCAGGGGACTCATCCTTCCCACACTGGGATACGGAAGATGCAGCTCACGTGGTGGCGGCAGGGCTTTTCCACGCAGGGAATGCTCCATGGGTGCAAACTTCCAGATGCCAGCGAGTACCCGGGTGCCAGGATGGAGATGAGGACCACGTCCCTACCCTTGTGCTCTGCTGAGAAGCCACCGTGCCCAGGGAGCCTTTCCCAGAGCTTACCTCCCCGGAGCTGTGCTCAAACCAGGAGTGAACCCTCACGTGCTGCAGCCCTTCAGCCGGCCCCAAAAAGCCTCAGCCAACCCAAAGAGCGGCCAGAAGCGAGCAAGCGCTTGTAATGCTATTATTTCCAGCTCAGTGCAAAGCTCTCCGGGGTTTTATTTGTGCATGCACTACACCAAGGCAAGCTGCCGCAGCCAGCTCGTCCCTGCTCTCCCCAGCATCCCTGCGTGCCCTCCGCAGCATCCCTGCGTGCCCCCCGCTCCGCTGCCATCCCCACCTGAACCGGGGACGGTTCATTTTCTACGAGGTTCAAGGAAACGTAGGGAGATGCCCGCACCCAACAGCCCCATCTCCAGAGAGAGCACCCGTGGGAAGAGGGATGAAGGACCGGCACCGTGGGGTGGGGGTGCTGGGGGCAGGTTACCCCATCAACATGAAAGGCGAGCGGTGCGGAACAGGCTGAAAAAGGATTTAAAAAATGAGCATTTTTTTAACCTCGGTGGTGTCTCCTGGGGCGCTGCAGCCTGGGACTGGGACACGGACAGGCACAAAGTGAGCAGTGACCCCACAGGCTTGCACAAGGGGGTCTTACGTGACACAAGTGCATCGGGCCTCAGCTCTGCTCCCAGTGCACAGGCAAACTGATGGCTTTAGCATTGAAATTGCCCCAGATTGGATCGCGGAGTGATAAGGACCAGAGAGCACGAAGAGCCTTCCCAGCTCCCAAATGCAGCGAGCTGAATTCCCTGTTTCACATCCTGGGCACCCCCCCATCCACCCCATCTTTCACAAAATCCTGCTCTGTTTTGGCAGCAAAGGAAAACCAGCTTCCGAGCAGAGCCGTTAATAGCTGGGAGCGGAGCAGCCAGGCACCCACAACGAAGCCAGCAATTCTGACCATGAACAGAGCCAGAAATCTGCAGAGTTCACATTTTTTGGCCCCGGCAGCATTAGACAGAACAGTTTCCCATTGACAGCACCCAGCCAGTGCTCCCGTCCCCCCTGCCAGCTCCTCCGGAGTTTTCAAATGCAAATGCAAGCTCCCTCCGTGAAAGAGCCCAAAAATTGTTTCTAAATCATTCATATCGAGCTTCCCAAAGGGCTGATTGTGCTCCCAGATCTGTACATATGGGGGGGTGAATGGCAATCGGGGTGCCAGGGGAAGGGCCCCAGCCCTGAACCCTCCTTAGGGTCGTGCGATGCTTCGGGCTCAGAGCAAACCGTGCGTCCTCCAGTGCTTCTCAAAGCCACCGCACATGGATGGTGGGGCCGGTATTGTCTCTGGCTTCCCCAAAAAACCCCAGCTGGTTATTTTTTGGCTGAGAAAACTATGACGACGTTTGCAGGGGAGGCTCTGGATACCTGCTGATGGACGTCTGCTCTGGCCACGTACAACCCCCCCTTTCTGGGCACCCCCGGAACCCCCTGCATAAAGAGATGAGCAATGCCAGCAGCTTCACCCCAAGCTCGCTTTGAGACAACTTTATGTGTCACCCCAAAATCCTCACCCAGAGGCTGAGCCCTGGCATGTCATCCAGAGCGGCGGCTGCAGGGATGGCAGGGCACGGGGCAGAGCAGTTAACGAGATGATTGGGTCCAGCAATTAGAAACAGGGAACAAAGAGCCATTCTCAGCATCCGCCTGGGATACAGCCACTGGCACCCAGGGCTTTTTATCCCCGCACAGGGGGCCAGGGAGGAATTGGGGCCACCCGCGCCTCCACCCCCAGAGCAGAATGAAGAAAAAATGGATTTCAGGTCTGAAACACTTCCCAGCAGGGACAGACCTGAAGACGGGCAGAAGGTGGATATGTGCTCTGATAACAGCATTTGAGACCGTGCCATGGGAAAGAACCCCTAGAGAAGAAAGATGCCTTTAGTCTCCTCCCAAAAAGCCTTAACAAGCTTGGAGCTTGCAGCAGAAGAAACCAAGGGGGAATTAGGTACGTGCATTTGGCCAAGCCACAGGAGAAGCTGCTTTTTAAGCTCCCCAATTAATAGCTGCTAATGGGAACACAGGGATTAGAAACCCCTGCCATCCCATCCCGCGACAAGTGCCGTCTCAGCCTGCTGTAACAGCATCCCTCATGCACCGGCGGCACCAAACCTCTGACTTCTAGGTTGAAAACCCAACTTCTGACCTAAAACCCATGATCTCAAGGCCTGTCCTGACTCAGGGGACCGAACTGCTTTGGGTGGGGATGAGCTATGTGTGACACCAGTTTAATTTCTGTCCTCACTGGCTCATCTTGCTCCCACCCACCAAGAGGCTGTGCACAAATCCTGAGTGCTGGTGGCTTGGCCTGAGCCCCAGCAAAGGGATGGTCAGTTCTGCCCAGCACTGCTCCTGCTCATGCTGGTATTTCGGGTAATTTCCAAGCCTTTGAGGGGGTGATTTTGGTGGCAGGTCCTCATGCCTTCAGGAAAGGGCTCCCAGGAGCAGAGCTCTGCCAGGCGTGGAGGTGACTCTCTGGTGCAAGGGGGAGAAGCCTGAACACGGACAGAGTTCGTCAAAGAGCACCTCATTATTTCTTCCACACGTATGGCCACACCGGACCCCACCTCAGTGCTCAGCACCGTGGGCCATCCCCAACGCACAGCGTGCACCAGGCTCAGCAGCGACCACTGTGGCACTCTCCAGTACAGCCCAGCTGGGCATCGCCACGCAACCAGTAAAGCCACATCCGGATAGCTGCAGGGTCAAATCATCATCTTCCCATGGGCACTACTAGCCCTTGATGGCCCTGAGCAGCCTCACCTGGGACCCACACCCCCACCCACGGGCTCAGGAGGTTATTTAAGCTTAGCTGGGGGTGCTAGTCCTTCCCTGAAGGATGCTGCTGGTCCCCAGCCCTGCTCCTGGCCGTGCTGTGCTGGACCTCACCCCTGCAAGCAACTCCTGCCTCAGGTGGGTCCCTTGGGTGGATGCTGGCACCCAGGACAAGTCCTGGGTTTGGCACGATCTTTAGGGTGGGTGTTGGACCTGTGTCGCAGCTGGTCTTTGTCCCTGTCCTCTTTGGCTTCTGCCTCCTTGACACTTGATTCTGGGTGCATCCGAGGCTGCCCCTCCAATCCCACCCTTCAGCTGCTTTGGAAAAACAGTGCAGCCCCCATTGATGCTTCATCTTCAAAGCCCCACTCAGATGTAGGTGGTTGTATGGACTTTTCCAACCAAGGTTTGCTTCTCTTATTTAATTCTCATGCCGAAGAGCAGCCCCTGCTTCCCCAGACCATGCAGGAGAAGAGCGCAGGAGGGCTGGAGAATAAATGCTGCCCCAGACCGTGACTGCCAGCCCTGGTCCCAGCAGACTAGGCTGGCAGTATGATATGCAGATGCTGGCTCATAGGTGACCCCTACAGCTGGTTCCTTCCAGATGTCATCCTTCCTCTCAGCGGCCATCACAGCTGGTAGCTTAAGTCCTTGGGGTCCATTGGTGGCAGAAAAGCAGCTCTCATTTTGTAAGAGGGTCCAAAAAATGGAGTTTCATGTCCAGTCGTTGCTCCTTATATTCTTTGCAGTAGCTTTCCATGTACATAACTGTGTCCCCAAACCCACTCCCCATCTCCCACTGGGCAGGGGACTGAGCTGTGACTTGCAAAGCCAAGCTAGATTCCCGTGGCTGTGTCCAAAGTCGCCTGAAGGATCATGCATGCTCTGGAAGACCCTGTAAGGAGGGATAGGCTGGATGGCAACATTTCCTGGGGGCTGGCTAATCCCCATGATGGACTTTTTGGTGCACTTTGGGTAAAAATGAGACACTTTTTGGTCAGTGCTGGCAGTCTCAGCCCCAGTGCCCCGCTTAATATTGCATGAATGAGAGAGGAGAGAGAAGTCCCTCTGCTGTCACCCTCCTTCACCAGGCCAAGGTGGGACAGAAGGCAATTTTGGGGTTTGCTTTCTATGGCTGGATGCTCCCTGCAGCATAAACCTGGATTGGGAATGGAGCCACGGTGGAGACGAGCAGCGCTGGTCTGGGAGGGATGTCCATGTTGCACATCACAGGCTTGCAAAAACCTAATCAGCCATCAAGGTATCTTCAATACCTTGCGTGATGGTATTGAAGCACTGGCTGGATGGTGTGTGGAGCAACAGCTGAACTTGCACCAAGGGAAACCTAATTCCACATCAGATGGCCAAGACGAACCCAGAGCTTGGATTTGGGGAGAAGGTGGGTAAGTGTGCAGCGAGCACAGCCATGCTGAACCCCTAAAGACTGGGAGTTGGAGTCAGCCCCTGCGGTGAAGCTCAGTTCTGGGCCAGGTTTTGGGGGCAGTCCGTTTGCTCGACCCTTGCAATCAAAGCTCTTACCCGAATGGGGCTCCCCAGGGCGCTGCTGAGCCCCGAGGACCAGACGCTGCCAGGAACTGGAGGCTTTTGCAAGGGAGCAAAAGCTTTGGTCGGGTGCCAGGAGCCAGAGTAGTGCAAAAAAAAAAAAAAACCAAAGTGGTATATTGGAAATCTATTATCCTTGAACAAAAGACAAGAAGGTTTAGAAATTAATGTCAAGAGAACAAGAAGTGCCAGATCTTGTAACGCCTGTTCAGGACAGCAACCCGTGTTTTGGCATAGGCACCCTGGGAACGGCGAGGTGGGGAAGGGCTTTGGGGGCAGGAGGGAGAAGCCAGTCCTGAAATATTGAAAGGAGAAAAAAAAAAAAAACAAAACCCTGACTCTGGAGTCAGGAAAAGGACAAGAGGCAGAGGTGACATACAGCTGGGCATGTTGGTACCTGAAGGAGCTTGTCCTGTGGAGGCTGGCAGGAGGGATCTGGTAGAGGAGAGGGCTGGGAAGGGCCCCCGGGATGTGCAATGTTTCGGAGCAGACAAAAGTAAGTGGTGGCTGCAAAAGCAGGCGGCTTTGGGGGTATGGATTTGAGGAGCTCTGGCACAGAGCGTGTGGGAAATCAGTGCTGAAGAGTTCAAGGAGCAACAGGACAAATGTGCAGAGGACAGACGGGGCCACCAGCAGCTACATAATGGCTGAGAGGCAGCCTCTGGCTCAGGTGGCCCTAAACTGCTACTTCTCAGCCTCAGATGTCTGTTGATGTGGGCCACGAACAGCCTCAGGAGGGAGAGCGGAGCCTACAGCCTGTAGGGGCTGAAGCTTTGGTGTGTCAGGGGAAAAAAAAAAAAAAATCAACCAGAAAAAACTGTGCAGGCGGCTCTTTGCAATGCAGAGAAACCTGTTTGCTAGAGCTGGACCAGATCTGCTGATTTACTTCACACAAAATGGAGTGTGATCTGCACCGCAAGGACTCGTTGCTCTAATTTACGAAGTGCATCTGTGACCACTTTTTAATTTGTTGCTAGCCCAAATGACTGTGAACGCTACCAGCATGACAAATGTCATTGCTTCGTGTGAAGCTGATAATCACTCCGGAGCTATTGTCCAAAGGTTAATTAAATATATTAAAACCGGCTGGATCTCAAACATTCCCCTTGCTTAAAATAAACCAGGAAGGAGAGCTTCAGTGAGAGTAAATTCTCACGATTGTGCTGAGGTTGATGGGCATGGGAGAAGTGTGATGCCACTGCCTGCCCCCTCCTTGAGACCTCTGCATCCAGGAGGAATCTGGCTTTACAAAAGGTCTGGGGCCAGGGAAAGCATCTCAGCCCCATCCAGGGTGAGAAGGGTTAGCAGATCTGTCATGGACATCCTTCAAACCAGGACAACATCTCATGGAAAGGCATCAGGTGGAAAAATGCCTCGGGGACTGAAATGCCCCAGGATGTGGGATGCTGCTTGTGGTCCCCCATTGTCTTGTGTCTTAATCGTGCCCCCGGAATCATTTCGAACCCCCTTCTGGACCAAAAATTGGACCGGGACCTAACACCCATCTGCAGGCTATGGGCTCAAGGGAGGCTGGAATGTGGAGCTATGGACCCATTGCTCCTGCAGCACATGTGAAATGAGTTGAGAGGTCTCAGCCCTGATCCTGGGTGGCATGGAGGAATATTTGCTGTCAGCCAAGAATGCAACGGAGCTGAGCTGCAACTGCAGGGAAAGGGTCAGGCTCCCCAGCCAAAAGGAGGAGGGAGCTGGACGCCTGGCTGGCCCTGGGGCTGAGCTGCATCGCTCCCTGTGCTGGGACCGAATCGGTGACCTGTGGCCCACCAGGAAGGCACATTGCTGGGAGTGCTGCCCGCACCTCTCCTCCGGTCCATCTGCAGCTCTCCTCCTCTGCTAACTCAGCCAAAGGCAGCTCCACCACGGCTAACAACTGCCAGGAGGCTTCAGCAAACCAACACTTCCCAGCAAAGTGCAACATAACGTCAAATCACAGCTAAAAATATTCCTAAAGAGTTTTATTAGTAAATGCCACAGTATTTCTTCTTTTTTTTTTTTTTTTTTTTTTCTTCCCCTCCCCTTCTACTGCAAAATGTTTCAGCTCTAGGAACAGCACTTGACTAAATTGCCTCTAAATCACAAACGCCTCTGAAGGCTCAGCTCTGCAACACCAACCTTCGCCAAAAAGCCTGCTTAGGAGGATGCCATAAATGCAACTGCCTCGTCACCTCGGGGTTAGTGTAAAAAGCTCGTCCTGCTGCGTGTCTGGTTTGAAACAAACAGGGCTCCCTAATGCTTTTATCTAAGTGATGTTTCTTCACAGGTATGCGACGGGCAAACGCCGCAAATCGGCAAGTGGGTTTTCAGGCAGTAGTTTTCCTTGGATTTTACTTGATGTGGGTTTTGATCCTGCCGTTTGATTTCACAGGAATGGGGAGCCCTCAGTGCATCCCCCCCCCCCCGGCACTGGCCAGGGAGCTGAGGGCCACTTCAGCTGGTCCTTCCTGTGCCACAGAAGCTGCTGCCAGCCCTGGCACCACCACCACCACCTTGGGGCTTCATCTCTGCTTCGGGTACAAACTAAATCCATGCAGACACAACACCCTGATACTCGAAATGCTGAAGGGAGAAAGGGGTGGGGGAAAAAAGGTGTGGCTGAAACTATGCGTGATCCTCCTCCATCCTCCTCCGGCTGCTCCACGCGTGGCTCCTGTGCCAGCACCGCCGGGGAGCCGCGATCTTCATCTTCAGAGGAGGAGCCAGGAGATGGGGCGGTGGGAACAGCAGCACAGATCCCGGCTCTGTTTTGGCTGGAAAAGATCCCCGCTGGCCCAGGAATCATGTGTTGTTTTTAGTGACTCTTTATCACCAAAGGAAGAATCTTCAATGACATTTTTTTCCCTTTTTGTGCTCAGCTCATTAACAGAAGGATCTCTCCGGCTCGCTGGTGGTTTGTGTGAGCAGGACGCTGCTGAACAAGCCGGCCTTATTCTCCCCAGTATAGAAGGCGCTTTGATAAACCCAGGAAACCCTCGGCGAGCAGCAGGGGTCTTTGTGGAAACCCAGGGCTCGCCGCCTTTGGGAACAGCCGCAGGACCGGCGTCTCCAGCCACAGAGCGCTCCCAGCCAGCTCCAATGCGGTTCCCGGCTGGCATGTGTCTGGGGGGGGGTCCCTTCCCAGGCTGCCAGCGCTGCTTCCCCGCTGCTGCCGTACGTGCAGCCCCGCAAAAATCCCAGTGGGACCCCGGGGGAGCGGGGCCAGCCCCTGCCCGGGAGCCAGTTGTGTCCCCTCCGCTCAGAGATGTGCAAAATGCCGCGGCTCTGGCCCGTGGGGTGCAGCTCAGAGGGTGGCTTTTTGGATGAGCAGCTCTGCAAAAAAAACCCCAACCCTATTCTTGCTGTGGTTTTTTTTTTGGTTGGTGGTTTGGGTTTTTTTTGTGTTTTTTTTTTTTTAATTTTAACACTTTTGGCTTGAGGGCTGCTGTTCGTAACTTGTCAAGATCTTGGCATCCGCAGCTGATTTGTCATCCACCATAAAATGGAGGATGAGCATCTTTGGTTCAGAACTGGGCCAAGGGAGATGACAGCTGAAAGCAAAATATGCTTCATCTCGAGTTTTCTCTGTGGGCTTCAGCTCCTCGGGAAAGGAGCGGACATTTGGGGACTAAGTTGCATCACAGGCATTATGTGTAAGAGCCCTTAGCAGGCTGTTTGCCACAGAAGAGCAGGGTGCACGTTAACCTCCGAGCTGCCAGATGGAGTTTTGCTGGACTTGATGCTTCAACCTCCCCTAATCACCAAGCTCTTCAACCTGCCATAGGGGATGCTACTGAGATACAGAAATGCCATCAAAATACCTTTTTTTCTTTTTTTTTGTTTTTTTTTTTTTTTTTAAATTAAACTATCAATCTCTCTAAAATCCAGGCAATGAGATGCCGCAAATGAGGGGTGTGCCTTGACACGCTGAAGTTTTGAAGATGAATTATTAATTCGGCCATGGCTGCTCGGCCCATACATCCAGGTCCTGTGCTCTCCTCCTCCGGCTCGTGTCCGGCAGCCGCAGACAAAGCAACCACAAACTACACTAAAAAGCATCTTAATCCATAGGTATTTTGTCGCGCTGACACCACCACGAGGCACCGAGAAACTCCAGTTTTAAGCGATAAAATTAAAGCTCCCTGCAAGTAGCTGAATCACCGAGCGTGGAGGCCCAGGCTCTGCATCTGTTGCGGAGGGGTGGGGTGGGAGGGGGGGGTGCCTGCCTGCAGCCTGCCTGTGGGGGTGCCCTGGGGTGGGGGGACATCGGGGGGGGGGGGGCTCCAAACCCCAGGGAGGACCTCAGGCTGGGTGGGGGGCCATTCATGGTAGGTGCCACCAGGCTTCTGACCTGCTCGGCCCTGTCCCCTCTGCTCCCCCAGTCTCACACCAGGCTGCAGCCCCCCCGTGCGTGCTGTCCCCCCCCATTCCCCAACCAGGGGGTGATGAGCCTTGCCCTGCGCTGGCTATAGGTGCCTCCCCCCGCACAGGTGACCGCGAGCCCAGCTTATCCTCCACAACGATGTAAAAATGAACAGCAGTGGTGGACCCTCCCTCCCCAGGATGCAAGGATGTAAAGTGGTGCCCCCCCCACCTATGTAAGGGTGCAAAGCAGCCAGGTCCCACCCCCTTCTCCATGCAGGAATACAAAGTGACAGCACACACACCTCCCCCCCACCATGCAAGGGTGCAAAGAGGCCTGACCCCCCCCCTCTCCTTTGCAAGGTTGTAAAGATGCTAGGATTCCCCCATACAAGATGAAAAGCAACGCCCCCCATTCCCCCCCCCCCCAACTCCATGCAAGGATGCAAAGAGGCCCAGAGCACCGTGATGCAAATGTGCTAGATGTTTTGGGGTGTCACCCCCCCCACACCCCGGATAACAAGGTGCAAAGCAGTCTGACTCCCCCCCCTCCATGCAAAGGTGTAAAACGGTGGAGGATCCCCACCCACCCCCCGCGATGAATAGGTGCAAAGTGACGGGGGGGGGGCAAGGATGCAAAGCAGCTCGGACAACCCCCTCCCAACACAAGGATGCAAAGCGACAGCACCCACCCACCCACCTCCCCCGCAATGCACGGATGCAAAGCTATGGGGGACACCCCTGCAATACAGGGATGCAAAGCGCCCCGGCCCCCCCCCCCCCCCCCCGAGAGGATGCAAAGCGGTGGAGACACCCCCACCTCACCCCATGCAAGGATGCAAAGCGCTCGGACCCCCCCGCACTCAAGGATGGCGAGCGGTGGGGGAGCCCCCCCCGCCATGCAAAGATGCCAAGAGGTGGAGACACCCCCCCCCCACCCCTATGCAAGGATGCAAAGCGGCCCGGACCCCCCCACACTCAAGGATGCCGAGCAGTGGGGGATCCCCCCCCTCATGCAAGGATGCCCCCCCCAAAGGATGCAAAGCCATGGGGGACCCCAATAAAAAGACATGCCCCGCGATGGGGTACCCCCATGCAAGCTCACACATGGGGGTGTGTGGGGGGGAAGACCCCCCACCTTCCCCCGTGCCGCATCATTCCCCCATCCCTCCCCCGCTCACCTCCGCCGCCTTTAAGGAGGACGCGGTGAGGGGGGGGGAGGGGGGGTGTCCTCTCTCCGCGGCGGCCCCGCGGGGGCTGTGCGGGGCTGCGGCGGCAGCTGCCGCCGCCGCGCTCCCCGCTGCGCGCTTCTCCGCGCCGCTCCGCAGTGCGCGCAGGGCGCATGTTCCCCCCCGCCCGCCCTCCTCTGCCTCCGCCCCGCTCCGCCCCGCTCCGCACGGTCGGCCCCGGTGCGCGGGGCCGGAACGGCACCGCGCACCGGGGCCGACCGTGCGGACCCCGGCTATAAGGCGTTCGATATCTTCCGAAGTGATCTGGATGATGGGATCAAGCGTACCCTGAGGGAAGTTTGCTGATGACATCAAACTGAGCTGGGAAGTGGACGCTTCGGAAGGGAGAGCCACCCTGCAGGAAGACCTGGATAAGCTGGAAGAGTAGATTTTTGTGATTCCATGAACTCGCTGGCTGGACCGAGGGGTCTGGCGTAAGGCTGCACCCCATCCCAGTGCCCATCTCTCTTGCAGGCAGTGGTGTAAGGGCAGTTTTGATGTTCCCGGTGTTCTTGGGCAGGTCTGCAGCCCATGCCAGCCCCGGCTCCTGTGCCCTCGCATCAAACCCACCTGTGGGTGTCCCTGGGGACCATCCTGGAGTGGCCGGGGCAGTTTGGCCACTCAAGCCGTCTGCTTTGGATTCAGCCTGAACTTCCTCGATGGGTTGCGTTGTCCCTGCGTTGCTACATGAGCTGGTGCTACTGGAGGTGTTTTCATCTCAAAAAATGAAGTAAAAGTTTTGTCTGACCCTAACAGGGCCAGAATTGTTGCTGCTCGGAGTGAGACAGGCTGATGCTCCTCCCAGGACCGGCACAGCCTGCATGGGTACCACCTTGTCTCAGGGACGGGGATTTGGAGGACTCACCTTCAGCCAGCAGATGTGAGCAGCCCCTCTGCCATGGCCTGTTGTGCTCGAGCAAAGAGCTGCCTGACCCTGCCTGGAGCTGCTGGTCACCTCCAGCCCTTGCTGTGAGCAGCTCCGATGCTCCTTGTGCTGCCAGGGCTGGCAGGAACACGTCAGCATGTCACGAACCCACAAACTGCCATGAGCAGATCCAATGGGTGTCACAACCACCTCGGGTCTCAGCCCCAGGAGCCCCTGGCGCACTTCCTGTGCCACCTGGGTGAGTGTGCCCGCAGCCCCGCGCACGCCTGAGCTCAGAGGGTACAGGCAGCGAGCAGGCAGCGTGCCCAGGGTGCCCCATGCAGCTTGGCCATCTGGTCCACGCACTGCAGGGATGGGCAGAGAAAGGCAGCGTGCCGCTCCTGTCGCAGATAGACAGAGAGCCAGGGAGCATCAGCTCTGCTCCTGTCTCGCCACAGCCTCAGGTGGTGGCCAGGCCATGTGCTAGGGGACATTTTGGCAGACGGTCTGTCCATGGGAGGTCCTTGCAGCACTTCCCTGCCTCTTTACTGTCTCTACAGATTAGGAATTTCTCTTTCCTGTGGGAGGGGATGCTTTTTACCTGGAGTCTCTGCTGGTGCCAGGGGTGCTACCACGCGGTTTGGGCAGGCAGCAGCACCCATGGAGCTGAGCAGCACACTTAACTCAGAACCAGCCTCTGCCCAGGCTCTTCCCAGCTCCACAGAGCAGGCATGGAGTTTTTACCCAAGCTTTTTTTCTTTCCCAGTTCCAGGTTGAGTCTTAGACCAGTGGTGCCCTCCTACTCGAGCTCAGCTGCACAAACCAGCTGCGCTGATGCTCCTCTGCTCCTGGATCAGCTGGCCCTGGAGATGTTCGTGCTGGCTTTGCTCTGGGCCGTGGGGCAGGAGCAGGCAGCCCTCCTGGCCGTGCAGCTCGTGGAGATGCTCTGGGCTTGCTGCAAGCAGCGTGGGGCCATCCTCGTGCTGTCCCCCAGCCTCCAAGCCGAGGAGCTGGTGGGGAATTCACCGTGTCTCTGGGTAAACTATGCAATTATTAGTTACTACCACTAATTAACGAATCATGGGAACAACTTATCCTGGAGGCACATCCACGAACGTCTTTGCTAGCAATGCCCCGAACACCTCAGGGTTTTAACCTACTTAGAGTCCACATTGACTCCCTCATCGGTGGCACCGGGGACTGGCACAGCAGCGCCGGGGTAAGCACCCAGCCAAAAAAACCCCAGGACTCCAACCCTGCATCACACTCAACTCGGAAAACCACGCACCCTGCATCTGGAATGGGATGCCGGGAGGCTGCCAAAACCTGGGCTGCTCCTCGTTTTGGGTTGCAGACCCCCAGCCGGCCCAGGAGGAGGTGCCCGGTGCCGTGCCGTGCCGTGCTGCCGCACGCGCTCACCTCCCGCACAGGCTGCTGCAAGGGGTGAGGTAATCCTGGGTAATTCCTGACTTCCATGGAAATGCCTCCAGGCCGCGATGATTATCGCTGTAATTAGCCTCTCTGATTTTTCTTGGTGTTCTATAAAATATTAATTTACAGCTGGATCCTTGCCTCCTTTGTGCGCCGGGCTTGAGCTCTTCCCGTCAGCAGAGCATCTCTGGCACCTCTCGCCGAGGTCCTGCGGGGTTATGTGGTGGAGCCAGGGTGGCCGCTGGCGGCTGGACGGTGGTTGGGGTTGGTGGCTCCAGCCAGGAGCTTCTGCTTCCCCGCAGGAACATGCCTTTGTAGTTCCCTGTTTCAAAGGAAAGATGCGAAAGCAGAGAAGCACTCCCAGAAAGAGCCCTTCACACCTCTTCCCCCATGTGGTGAAGGTGAGTGGACAGCTAAACCACTCCGGAAGGCCTTTAATATGACATAGATCCATCTTTTTGCTCCCTTTGGGCCAGAAATAGTTTTTGCTCAACAGCGTGGTAAATCGGACAGGGCAGTGGCTGTGGCTGAGCCAGACCACGTTCCCCCCCCAGCCTGCAGCCGCTGGAGTGAACACGGTGCTGTGATTGCCACCACCAAAACAAAGGCAAAACTGCAGAGCTCGATGGCACATCATACCTGGAAAACCCACTGCTTACACCAGCACTTTTAAGTTGCCTCCTTTTTCAGCCAAACTAAGCAGAATCAACTTTAATCTCGCTAACGAGGTGGAAAATGCCACCTCTAATATTTTCATCCCGAACATTGGGAAGGTCAAGCAGAGAAAGGATGCTACGGCGAGCGTTTTGCCTTGGCTGGCTATGAGAGGTGGCAGCCCCGCAGTGCTGCCTGTGGCCCAGCTACCCGCCGTCGGGGCTGCTTTCCTTTGAAGGCAGAGCTGGCATCACTGTGAGCCCTGGTACTCTGGCTGCCTTCTCACCACAACAAGCCTTGGGCACCGGACCCTGTGTCCCAGCATCCCTGCCGGTGGGTGACCGCTGCCACGTCCCTTCAGGCTGCCCCCGAGTCGTTTATTCCTCCAGGATAATGTATTTGGTGTCTTTGTCAGACCAGATGTAATGGCCGTCGTAATTATGGCTGAAATCTAAAGAGAAAAGCCTTGCTAATGACGGGCGTGCAGGGAAGGACTCATGCCCAGCATACGAATGTCTCTGCCGGGAGCTGCTCGCTACCAGAGCTGTTTTCCTGGCGCTTTTGGCCAAGCACCATACACTGTCAGCAACATTTCGTCCTTGAGGCTTGCTCAGGACAGTCCTACATGTCCCCGTGCTGGGTCATGTCACTGTGCAATGCCTGCCGAAACAAAGCCAGGAATTCATATTCTCCTCCGAGGCCACATCCCGCCGTGATACTTCCCAAGGTGATTCCATGAGATACTTCCATTCAGTCCCTCTATCCCTTCTGCAAAACCAAACATACACATTTTGTAGCTGCCAATCCCTTTGGCAGAGGCTCTGGCACCACATTTTGGAGACAAGCAACAAGCTGCTGACAGCGATGCTTTGCCTGGGCAACCAGAGGCCCGTCGGCTGTGCCACAAGGTGCTGCCTGCCAGGTCTCCAGGGACGTCGGATGTGGGTCCCGGAGAGCCCGGCTCAGCCACAACCATCCACTGCATCTCTTACTGAGCTCTCCAGGCCACAGATCCCTCCTGGACCTGAAGCCTCCTGAAGCCTCCATCCACCAGCACAACCAGCGTGGCTCTTTAAACCTCCCTTCATTCCAAATCCCCCACCTCAGCTTCCCAGCATTGTCCAGCCCAGCCCAGAAAGCTGCAGCGACACCTGGCCCAGCCAGTGCCAGAAAATGCTCCAGTCGAGGCGCCAGCATCCAGGAGAGATGCTGTTTGGTGGGTTTTGTGTCTTGGCTTAAGGTCCACTGTAATATTAACCCCGCATTTCCCACTCCACAATAGCCTTCTGCAGCTACGGATGGGAAAAGTCTCCATGAGATGGTGTGTGCTATGGCAAAGGGCTCTCCCACCTCTCTCTGCTGTTTTTAATCCAGCCTCAGCTCTGCTGCTGTGGGAAATTAGCATTTTGGGGGGCAGCTCCCCTGCGCACAGCCCCGGTTACCCCAAACCCCTTCCCTCTCAGCTTGCTGGGATTTAACAAAATAAAATTCAAGTTCCCGTGCAACCTGCTCTGGGTGGGCCTGCTTTGGCTGGGGGGTTGGACTAGATGATCTCCAGAGGTCCCTTCCGAGCCCCGATCATTGTGTGATTCTCTGATTCTGTGGAAATCAGCAGGCCAGAAACCTCGGCTGGGTTTTATGGTGAAAGGGTTATTAAAATTCAGTGCTGCGGCTGCTCGTGTCGGCAGAGGGCAGTGGAAGATGCTCGCAAACCTCCCAAGCCTGCAGAGATGGGGATCCGGGGAGGAGACTCCACCAGAGAGGAAGGGAAATAAAAATGCAGTTCCTCCAGCAGCGAGGCTGACCCGAGCGTGGCGTTACCGCCGGGCACCCCGCCGGGCAGCGGGGATTTGGGCTCGTCGATCGGCATGGCGGCGAAGCGGGAAGGCGAGGGGAGAAGGTCGCATCTCCCACCATCACGCCCCACCGGCTCGGGTCTCGCCAACACACACAAATAGAGGCTGCTGGGAGCCAGGGAGAACCACTGCTCATCCCCTGGGTGGGAGGAAGCGGATGGTGATGGAGTAGTCCCGGAGCCGGCAGCGATTCCCAGCTGGAAGCAGGCAGGCAGGCCGAGGAGAGGTTTTTCTGGCTGTAGCAATGTCCCAGAGGGTCTTCGCCAAGCCCGGCGAGCCGCAGCACGTAGGCAAACGCGTTCCCAGCCCGCAGCTCGCCCGCCCATGGCTGGGTGCAGCTCTCCGGCGGCGGGAGAAGCAGGGAGAGGGTGCTGGTGGTGGGGCCCTGCCTGCTGCCTCCCTGCCGGCTCCGCAGCCGGCCCTGCTGCCTCACCAGGCGTTGGTAATTAATACCCCTGGAGGTAAAGAAAGAGCAGCGTGAGGTTGGGATGTATTATTTTACTCTGATAGGAATCTGACACTGACACAGCCATTAGGGTAAAGAAAGAATAATAACTTAGACTTGGCATATATTAAAGTGTAAATAGCTTCAGCGTGTGAAAAGACAGGCTTTAATATATTGGTGGGTTTGTAACTATTTATTGAAAGAAAAGGTAGAGCTCATCGCAAAACAAGACAGAGGTGAGAGAGCTCCCCGCCGGGTTTCTATCACCACCGCTGGCCCTCCTGTCCTGCTCAGCGAACCCCAGTGCTGGGGTGCCATGGGGTGACCCACAGCTCCGAGGAGCATCCCGCAGCTGGGATCGAGCAGCAGGCTCCTCTCCTCGCCACCCGGCAGCAAGAAGCCTGCCTGCCTTGGGGTTGGCGTGACAAAAACGCTCTCAAAACCTTTTTTTCGGGGTGGGGGACGCCGGCGAGCCAAAAATCCCGCTGCACCGAACTAAATCCCCTCGCCGGGGGCTGTGTTTCGCCACCTGCACCCTGCTCCCGCTGCTTCGTTTCCCTCGGCCGGGGTAGCGGCGAGCAGCATCAGCCCCGCCGCGGCCATCGAGGGCCCCCCCTCTCGTGTCCCCGTACCCCCTTGCGGGATGCTCCCGGGGCTGGGGGGGGGGGGGAAACCGGTGGCTCCCGCTTCCCCCCGGCCGGGGCCCGCGGGGGCGGTGCTGACGGCGGCCCGCCCCGGGGCTGCGCCCGCCCGCAGGATGCGGCGGCGGGGGCGGCCCGACGGTCGATGCGGGGCCGCGGCCGGGCCCGGGGCCGCCTTTAAGCCCCGCGGGCGGGCGGCGAGCGCGGTCGTCGCCGGGGAAGCCCCGCCCGCGGGAGGCGGGGGGGGGGAGAGGAGAGGGAGAGGGGGGGGGGCTTTGCGGGCGGCCGCCGCCGCAGGTAGGGACCGGGGGGCCGAGCGGCGCGATGGAGGAGGAGGAGGAGGATGGAGGCGGCGGAGGGGAGGCGGGGAGTGAGGCTGCGGCAGGAGGGGGCGGGCGGGGGGGCCGGCCGGGGGGGGCGGCGGGCATGTGGGACCGGCTGCGGGGCAGTCGGGCGGCGGGCGGCGGCCGGAGCGCGGCCGCGATGGCGCAGCGCGGCGAGAAGGAGCCGGCGGCGGGCGAGGGCGAGCCGCGGGCCGGGGCCGGCGGCGGGGCCGAGCGGGGGCCCGGCGGGGCCGCCGCGCCCTTCCAGCCCCCCGAAGGCGGCTTCGGCTGGGTGGTGGTCTTCGCCGCCGCCTGGTGCAACGGCTCCATCTTCGGCATCCACAACTCCTTCGGGATCCTCTACATGATGCTGCAGAGCGACCTGGGCGAGGGGGAGAAGGACCCCGCGCTGGAGTTTAAAACAGGTACGGGGCTCCCCCTGGCCCTTTCCCGGCCCTGGGCAGGGCGAGTAGGGGGTGTCCCGGGTCGCCGCTCGGGGCTTGCGTGAGCGGAGCTGTCAGCCCGGGCCGGGGGAGCGGAGGGGAAGGAGGGGCGGCTCGGCCGGCGCTGCCTCCCGGAGCGCACCGAGGAGGCGGCGGGGCTGGAAGCTCCTGTTCGGATGCGTTGAACCGCGATTGCTCCCTGCCCCCTCCATCCTTGTAGCCGCGGCTATATTTATCTCCGACAGCATCATGTGTTTCTAAGCTCCGATGTACTCAATTAAAAGTAATTCATCTGAAAAGCATGCCCGTAGCTTGTCCTGCCTGGTGTGTTTTGGAGTAAGGGGAGCAACGCTGGTGAATCAGCTGGTGTGGGTGAGCCACCCGCTTTATTTTTTATTATTATTGTTATTTTGTTATGGGTTTTTCAAGCTGTCTGTCTCCCTTATCTGCCGGCTCACGCTCGGGGGTGGCTGCAGGAGAGCATCTGCCTCGCCGACACGCTTCCTCTGAGTCCTATCCATCCAGTGGGAAAGCCTACCTAGGGCAGGTCTGGCAGCCCCACCTGCCCCATCACACCAAGGGTGGTGCGGAGTCTCGAGTAGTTACCATCCTTTAGTAGCAAGACCCACAAACTGCTCCCAGGTGTGCGTTTTGGTAGGACCTACAGGCTCAGCCAGGCTCAAGGCTGTGTTGTGTTAACACGGAGAAGGGATGTTGCTTTCTGCAAAGACCCCGCTGTTTAGGTAGACTTGGCAGAGGGACACCAGCTTGCCAGGGTGGTGGTCCCAGCAGGTCTGTGACAGACACCAGTGTTGGGAGGCCCGGCCTTATCCCAGTTCTTGGTATCCTCTCCGAGAAGGTCATATCCATCCCCACGATGGATGCCCATGGCCCACCTTGCTTTTATCTGGCAGGTAGAGACAAACACTTGGTGTTGAGGGAACCTGCTTCTGGCGTTGTCCTGACTCCGGATGGGACATGGGCAGCAGCCAGAAACCAAAGTGGGAGTGTGCTGCGGAGAGCGGCAGTGCTGGAGGGACGCGTGAGGACCTGAAAGTCTTATGTTGGTGACCAGTGTTGCCCGCGTTCCCTCCGCTCAGCTGACGCATGACCGGTGATCGCGGCGATGAGCGCGCCAGGATGAAATCCATTACGAGAGGCACCGCATCCACAGATCACAAATTAACTCCGCGATACTGTTACCAGAGAAACGATGCGATCGTGTAATTATGGGCAGTAACGGAGTGCCGCAGAGAGCTGCGGACGTGTGGCCGGTTGTAATTAGGGTGATTGATGGGCTGTATGAGTGTGCGTGTGTGTGTGTGATCCCCAGGAAGCTCATCGCGTAGCTCTTTCCTGCTCCCTGTGATCGTATCTAGAAAGCCTAGGGCAGAGCTCTGAAGGTAGAAGCGTTAACAAAAGAAATTAAATACTGCAAGCTCTGGTGGTTTAAAGGCTCCATGCCCAAGACAGAGGTTGTAGGAGCCAACATCTGCCTCTTACTCCTGCGATCTATTTATTTATGGATATGACCGCACAGAGGCCTCGAAAAAGAAGGGCGTGTGGGTGTGCGAGGTGAATCCGGGCTCGGTAATTAAATTGCCTGGGTGACGTATATGTGCGTTTTGGTCCGTGCGCTTAATGAAGAGGCCATTAATAACCCCCGTGCCGCGATGCATCGGCTGAGTGCTGCCTCTGCGGTGCCGGGGCTGGGGCGGACGCCGGCGGCGGGGAGAGGTGGCGGTGATGGAGCCCATCTGCAGCGGGGAGCGCAGTACCTCGGGGGCTGCAGCTGCGCTGGCTGGGGCCGGGGGCAGCGGGGTGCAGCGTGGGGCCCCCCCCTCCAGCCCTTCCTCCTTCACTCCCACCCCTCCCCGCTCAGGGTTGCATAATTTCCCCGCGGCGCTCGTTTGCGTGCAAACATAATCGGGAAAATATTGTAGCTCCTTTCCAAGCCGTAAGTGATATGGCCTTCCTGAAAAGCGCTGTCTGTTTGTCCTCCGACATCAGTCTGGTCCCGTTGGCTGCAAGCGACAGCCGGACCCCGGGGCCCCCCTTGTCCCCCGCCAACCAGGAGCAGGTTGGGGACGAGGACCTGTTCCCCGCTCCGACACCGGCGTTCGCCGTGGGCACATCGCTTAGCCCTTTGGCTCCGCTCTTAAATCTCCCCTCCGTTCTCTGGAAGGTGGGTTTGTATCAAAGAGGGGGTTTGGAGGCAAAATGGGGAGTAATGTTGTAAGTCGGTCAGGCATCCTTTTTAAAATAGGGTTATGTTTATGCTAAAGCGGGTACTAGTCTGCACTAAACAATAGCCGCCCCAGCACACGGCTATAATTATCAAGGTTTATTTCTTGTTTGCATTGGTCACGTTTTTCTCGCGTTTGATCTTGAGAAACGCAGGATCCGCGGAGTTCAGATTTGGGGTCAGGCTTTGAAAACAAACCCTGTCGCAACAATGCATCGAATGCATAGGCTCCTTTGTTTAAAGAAATATACTGCGCCGCGTATGTCAACAAGCAGCGCCGGGCTGAGGCGGGCTGGCTGCTGGGACCACTGCGTGCCCCTGCACCGCGGGACGCCAGAGCCGGGACTTTTGCAAGGCACACTCTGTGCTTTCGGGTTTGTTTTCTTTCGGGGGGAGCGGAGGACCTGGAGGGGGAACACTGAGTCTAGAATGAAAAAAAATAATATACATGTGAGCACTCAGCCAGGAAAAAAAATAATATCGGTCTCCTCTGCTGGAGAGGTGTTGAGTGATGCTTGAAAGCGTTTGCTGGGAGATGAATGGTGGCGTTTCCCTCCGGTTGTACAAGGCTCGTTCCGGTGCTGAGGGATCCGCAGGGCACGGCTGCTCCGATGCCGGTCCCTCCAGGCGTGGGCTGAGCTGAGATGAGGGATGAATAAGTCATCCCCGTCCGTTCATCTTCCTCAGCTCCAGAAGCCAATTTGAGTGGCAGAACAGTCCTGGTAAGCATTAACTGGGCACCGACCCTCTTAAATCTGCTTAAGTTTGCTCTTCCGCTGCTTGGATGCTCTCCCAACCTTGGGAGAGGTGAGTATGAGGTGAGCCCATCCCTGGCCAGAGCTCTGCCCTCAGCTGAGGAGGTTCTGCTCGTGCCTGAGCCACCTGAGGGTCCCGGCTACCTGGGGAGAGCCGGGAGGACAGCACTTCTCGATGCATCTTCTTCCTCCAAATGCATCCTCGGTGCCATCCTCGGAGGTCTGGCAAGCGCCGGTGGGGCAGCCTGGAGAGGTGCATCGATTTTTAAAAAAAAAAAAAAAAAAATCTCTATTTATCTTTTCCTTCTCCTCTCCTCCGCTTTGTGTCAATATCCTGGGTATAGATTAACTCTCTTGGCTTAATATTTAATGTTTTGGTTGCTGAAAATGGGAGCTGCAAGCACTCAGAGAGATGGCCTGAGAAGCTGGTCTGGTTTGGCCATGGCTCCTCTAAGTGCATCCGTGTGTCCAGCAGCATCCTGCGGTCTGTGTGCAGGAACCTGGGGAGCAGCTTCCCCCCTTTTGCCCAGCCCCGTCTGGGGAGCAGAGGCTTCTGGAGTGCCCTGTGCCCAGGGAAGCCCGATGGACCATCGTATCTCCATGTGCCCACGAGGCCAAGGCATGGGTGACGTCACCTTTATACCTGAATTCCCATCTCTTTCGGTGGGGAATTTCTTTGTGAGCACTGATTTCACATCCTTAGCACAAGTGAGCTGAGCTGGAAAAAGCTATTTTTACTCCAGCATCATACTGGAGGCTTGGTAAGAAAGAGTGAGTTTGTTTCTTGGAGAAAATAAAACATTTCAGTGGTAACAGTCACAGTGAAAGGCAGGGAGGAGAAGCCATGGACTCGTCCCAGGGCAGGTGAGCGTGGCTGGGGCTGAGAAGGGAAATCCAAGGAGAGTGTAAATTGCAAGAGGTAATTCTTGGAAACGGTCCCAGCTAAAATTCAGCAATACTCCCTGGCCTGGATGAGGCCGAACAGGGATGGCTGCCATGAAACTGTACTTTATTTAGCCCGCTGCAATGAAAGACATCTACCCCAGGTGTTAGGTCTGGGCTTTGGGAAGGGTGAGGGCACTCTTACAGTCACTCTTAAATACAAATTACCAACCGGTGAGGGATCCAAAACCTGTGATGGGTGTCATCTCCCAGTGCTGGCACCTGGGAGACTCCAGTCTCCTGAAGGTGATAACTGTGGTTGTCACCTTCTTACTCAAATCTGCAGCATTTGGTGTTTTTATTATTTGTCAGGGAGCTGTGCCGACCCCGTTTCACAGATTCAAGGGCCCTGTAGACCTTGGCATTCCTGGGGGCTTCCCCACATCCATCCGGGTTTCCGACTCTCCTCCAGATATCCTAACCCTGCGGAGGGATGCGCTCTCATGAGCAATATTTACATAGCCTGGATGGGGATGTAAATCCAGCAAAAAGAGCCCCCAAAAAGCCTTTTATCACTCCAGCCCTCTTATCTGGGGAGTGCAAAGGGCACCAGGGAGCTTTTCCAGCTTTACTGGGGGTTTCCCACAGTGGGATGCCGATGTTCCGGCACCAGGCTCTTCCCTGGCTCAGTTCCCACCGTTTTGGGAGCTGGAGCTTGTGATTGCAGCGGAATGGGGGCGAATTTGGGAGGAACTGAGTTTTCGTCGCTTGAGCTGAGTGCAAGGTGCCGTGGGAGATAAAGCAGCCTGAAAAGCAAACAAAACACAATCATGTCATTAAACCTGGTTCTTGGGGCTGTCGGGAGCGATTAAGGTTATTAGGAGGCCAGAGCGCTGTTTCTAAGGGAGGTTCTTGTTTTTAAAGACTACAGGGGCCCTCTCAGCCAGCACACTTGCCATTTTAGTGGTTTTTAATTTATTTTTAAGTGTCCTCTGCCAGCCAGCCAAGGAGATACTCCAGTCTCGGTTGTATTTTCCAGTGGCCATGGTCCTCGAGTGGTGGCAGCTCCTGTGACCTTGCTGCGGTATATGAAGAAGCAGCGCGTGGGGTTGTGCAATTGATTTGGGGGCAGGTTTTTTTTTGGTCCTTTCACTTACAACAAAACAACACACCCCCCCTCCACCTTGCTGGGATTTGATTGTAGTTCAAACTTTGAAGGCGCCGGGTTTCAGCTCCATCGCTGAGGACGGGCTGGGAGGAGGAGGAGGGATTGACGGGCGAAGGGGCCGGGATGGATGCGGATGTTCAGGGTGAGATGGGGTGCTATGCCCTGCGACGCCATGGGGCGGGGGGGTCAGCAGCAACGGAGCGGTTTCATCTCCCCTTTTGGGGGGGAAATCCGGGAGTTTTGACAAGTCACCCTTTAATCCCCTTACAAGCCCTCAGCAGCTGGAAGCCAACCATCAGCCGGGCCCGGTTGACATCCAACACCTTAAAATAGACCTAACCCATCAGGTTGGGCAAAACCCTGTAGCCGGAAGGCGCCGCTGACCTCGCTGGCAGTGCCCGTTGGGCTGGCTGCGCATAGCTCGCAGGGGCGTTGTCACCAGCATCCCGCCTCCTGTCCCCAGGGCAGCTCCTTTGGCTCCCTCCCTCCTTATCCCGCCTGTTACGGACACTTGCACCCTGTCCCACCGAGGACTGGGTGAGTGGTGGGAAAAGCCATCTTTCCAAAAATCCGGTGGGGTGATGGAGACCACCGGGCTGGGCGGACGCGGAGCTGGGGCTGCCGGCTCCCCCCGTGGGGTTTGTAGGGCTGCTTGGGGAAGGAGCAATAACCCAGGTTTCCACCATCCCAAGGCTGGTTTTGTATCCTGCAGGGTGTGGGGGGGTGGGGGGCGGAAATGCCCACTGGGGACATGGGTGGCAGTAAACAAGCCCTGCTCCTGCCGTGCTAACGGGGAGCTAATCCCAGTGGGATGATGGCACCAGTAGCTGCTGCGCCGGCCGGGGAGGATTTGGATCTGTCGGCACCGTCTCGATATAGGGCCTGGGTGACCTTTTGCTTTTTGATCCCGGTGACTCCTTGGGACCTCTGCCAAAGCAGCGCGGCGTGCGTGCCAGCAGTGGAGTGACAGTGCGGCTGGGGAAGCGATGCGCGGCTGATGGGGACTTCGGTGGCATTTGAGTCAGTGCCACATGCGCTTGCTCTCGCCCGCCACCCCCCTCCCTGTCCCAAAGCAGTCCCCTGTTGCTGGAAACCACTGGGGCTTCACCCTGGCTCAGTAATTGGGGTTTTGCTCACTTTTGGCTGGCGTCCAGGTGCCGTAGGGAATTTTCAGGCACGTCACCAGATACCTTGGTCTCTCCTGCTCACTTTTTTTGGAGATGGTGACCCCCTCATGGGTTTCCTACGAGCCAGGCAGGGCATGGAGGGGAACACCAGCATTTCCCAACCGGGACAGTGGACGCGCACCCATCTCTTCCAGCCAGCGGTTTCCCTGGGGAATCACTTTTCCCCAGCTTTCTGCAACCACGAGCCTGTGTGTCCATGGCGTGACCGTACCTGCTCTGGCAATGGTGGGCAAGAGGAGTGAGCACCCCCACGTGCCAACATAACACGCGTGCAAAAATGCTGCTGCGCCCATTACAGCAGGGATTTGTTGGGTTTACCCTTCCTCTTCCTCGAAGGATTGATTATTCCCTGTTGCAAGGGAGGGAGATGCTGCCTTTTGGCATTCATCCCTGCGGAGGAAGGCCTGGTGGAGGGCTGTGTGCCAGGCTGGGCATCGCCCAGGGTCCCTGCCTGGCTCTCACGTTGCCTGTGCCCGCTGCGGGCACTGGGGGAGCTCAGTTCACTCCGGGCTCTTTCCGTTCATCCACGCCGAGACAGTTGGGGCGGTTGCAAAACCCGCATGACGTGTGCTGGGAATTGCTGCAACACGCTCGCTCGCAGGCGCGAGCCATTCCATTCTCTCCCAGGCACCTTGTACAACAGGTCCTGCCAGCTGCCGGGGCAGGAGGACTGCCCGCGGCACCCTGCCTGCGCTGCTGCCTGCCTGCGGCACCCTGCCTGCGCCGCTGCCTGCGCCTCTGCCTGCGCCGCTGCCTGCCCACGGCACGGACCGCGGGCAGCAAAGCTCCTGCCGCTGCTTCATCCTCCATCAGTCACACCCAGGGGTGCAGCCGTGGAGGGTGACACAGCCCTGGGTTCCATTAGCGCATTTTCAGGCTTTTTTCCTCCCTCCCCTGCCCTTTTATTTGTAGATCCCTAAAAAAAAAAAAAAATGCCCCGCAAGAGCTACCTGCTGCCCCCGGCGCATCCCTCGAGAGCCGGAGCGGGGTGAAGCATGGGGGAAAGCCCTCGGGAACGGCTGCTAGGTCGCAGCCCTGTGCCCGTGGTGGTTTGCTTTGCTGGGACACGTCTCGGGCATGCCTGGCAGCTGTGCCGTGCCCTGCCATGCCATCCTCTGCGTGAGGAGCAGCTCAGGGTGCCCCGAGCAACCTCCTGGGCTCGCATGGGACCGGGGAGAGGATGGGGGTGTTGTGGCTGGCAGCTCGGCCCCATCACCCCTTTGCACCTTGGCTTTGCACACCCCAGGGGAGCTCCATCCTGGCGATATCCCGTACCTCCATCCCCGCATCCAGAGCAGAGCATTGCACCGCATCGCTGCAATACACGCTCCCGGCGCCGTGTCCAGGTGCAGGCACCTCAGTGTGAGATGGAGACGGTATTTTGGGGTCGGCGCTGCTTTGGGCACATCTGCTCCACAAAACCCTACGGCGGAGAGGGCGAGCTCACCGGACCCTGTTTTTTCCCCATCTTTGGGGTTTTTTTTTTGGCTCTGGGTTTGGATTTAGCAACTCGGGGATGGTTTGTAGCTGATGCAGAGCAGAGAACAGGGGAAGCCCTGTGTGCTGCCAGAGCGGCGCTCGCTGCATGGGCAGACTTGTTGGGGTTCGCCCCGGGCGAACACCGGGGCCCTCCTCGGGGAGGAGAAACAACCCTCCCGCAGCGCCTGCAGTGAAGGAACCTGCTTGGAGCACCCACCCATCACCCCAGCCCTGGGGACCAGCTGGGATGGGGACCCCCAGGGCCCACAGCATCCCTTGTCCCGTGCCCAGCAGCATCCCCAAAAGCCCCTTTCTTGGCCGTCTCACATCGGGCACTGAAACAAAGCCTTTGTTTCAGCCTCTTGGCCTTAATCTGTCTGCCTGCAGATCCTGTGCGTAAAAGGGGGATGAAATCCCTCCCTCTCGGGGGGCTGTTGCGTGAGCGGGGGTGTCGGTGCTTGCCAAGGAGTCAGGCGTCGTGGCCGGAGGGTTTGTACAAACCCCGTATGAGGCATCGGGAGCTGGGCTGGAGCCCGCCAAGGTGGAAATCAAATCTTCTTAAAGTGGGGGTTTTGCCTCCTGTGCACCCTCTGAATCGGGTCCGATGGGAAAAGAAAAAAAAAAAAAAAAAAAAGTCATCTGTGATTAAAGATCAACGGTAATTACATAATGGGTATGCACCAGATGATGCCCAGACAAGCTCCCTCCTGGGATTCCCCAACTTTTGGAGTGTTTTAACTTTGCAATCATCCTCAAGTGCTTCTACCATGGTGGGGGGGTAATTATTGATATTACGGCAGCACCCGACGCGGTTGCACAAGGCACAGCGGCACAAGGCACCGTGGCCACCGGAGCCAGGCTCGAGGGCGAGCTTGCCTCCTCTGATAGCCGGGGCACCTCTGGGCATGGTCAGGCACTAGCGATGGATCTCCCCATTCCATACCCAGCATTGCAACGGCAGAAACAAATCAAAAAAATAAGAGAAAAATCTGTTTTTAGGGTCTATCAGCAAAGCAAGCGGGGCAGCCGGGGACATGTGCTGGCTCTGTGGCCAGCTGGTGGTGAAGAGTCAACGTCAAGACGTTCTTGATGGCGGGCCAGCTATTAATCCCTGTATTTTAGCAAAACCCCGTTTATTTCTTAAGGTTTGGGCGAGCAGTGGAAGCGGGGAGCACTGGGGGTGGGGGGAGCTTGGCTGGGATTAAACTCGCCTGAAAGCCAAGCATGCCAAGCTCGCGAGCCTGGGGAGAGCTTAATTAAAGTCAAAAGAGAAGCGTTTCCAAGAAAATCATACGGGGTATTTAAACGGGATATTTTTGTTCTGGGCCCAGAAAGTCTCCTTTCCCTCTTCGGTGTCAGCTTTAATAAAACAAAATGAGATCTCCAAGAAAAACAAATTGGAGCTCTTAAAAGGCGCTGCGGAGATAAAAATCAGTAACACTGTTGCTGGTAACACCTTGGGTTATTAAAACGGAAAGAATGCTAACGATGCGATTTGCATCGGCCTTTCTTGTGGCTGCGCCCCGGCAGGAGCCCGCTCGCCCTGGGAGGGGGGCGCGGGCACCGCAAGGCCCCGGCGCCCCTCACCGTGGCCTCTGGGCTGGGTTGAGGGGCAGAGGCAGCTTCGCCGGGCGGGTGGCTCGGGGTGTTATTTGGGCAACGGTCACGCGTGGGGGATTTCGGAGGGCTTTGTTGTTCTTTCCCGAGGCTGGCGAAATACCGCTCTGCCGAAAGCTGGCGGGGTCAGGAGCGGCACCGAGGTCAAATACGAAAAGACTTGAAGAAAATGGCAAGAAGCAGGATTCAGGGCACACCAAATTCTAAAAAAACCAAAAAATTAAATCAGGGCTGATCTTGTTGGAAAGGATGCCACAGGCCACCAGAGCTCTTTCAGAGGCGATGAATGTGTGGATGAAAATACCAAGCAGGGCTTACTGTAGCCTGAGAGCTGCTGGGTACGGCTTTGCCCGGCACGCTGAGATGCCAGGCTGGTGACGTGGGTTGGCACTTTGGTCCCTCGACCATCCGCTTCTACCTTCCCCCAGGAAGAGTAGATTAAAAGCCACGCTTTTTTTTTCCCATGTGCTTCCATTCTGGCCAGAGTGGACCATCTCCTGGTGGGAAGGTGGCGGAGGCCACCCGTGCCTTCCCTGGGTGTCCCCTGAGGTCTACGGGGACCAAAGCGGGGCGATGCGCAGCTGCGGGGGTGATGCTGCTGACCCAGGTTCAGGGTGAGGAAGCCCAGTGCTGCCGTGGGGTCCTGTCTGTCCATCTGTCTGCCAAGCAGGAGGATGCTTTTGGATAGGGTGGCTTTAAAATGCCTGGCGTGGTGCCACCCATCCCACAGACCCAGCGGGACAGGGATGCAGAGTCCGGCTCCTGCCTCGCTGCTGTGCCCGGCTCCATCAGATAAGGCAATTATAGCTTTATCGCTTAATTGCAGGGTATAATAACAGCAGAGAGTTATTGAGATAGCACGTTGCCAAGGGGCGAATATCGGCATTGTTGGGTTTTTGTTTTGTGTTTTTTTTTCTTTTTTCAAAATAAACTCGGCGGGGCCTCGGTGCTGCTGGAGGTGTGAGGTCTTCGTGGGGCTCCTCCTGCCCATACCCCACTGTGTCCCCCTGCCCACGGAGAAATTCAGCATCAAATAGAGCCGTGCCAACCACCCCCATGCCAGGGAAACTTGCCCGTAGTCGGTGAGAAACCAGCCTGGGAGGGGACGGGGTGAGGACTGACAGAGATGTTGTCAACCACCGTCTGGATGGCTTTTCCCTTGCACCTTGGGAATGCGGTTTCCATCCCTTGCTGGTTTTTCCCGTCCTGCTTGGCAGGTTGCGGGGTGCACGCTGGCATGTGGGCATCAGGCTGATGCTGGGTAGCCGGACGCCCTCGGGAGGGAGAGCTGGGTGTGAATCCTAAAGCCCTCGCATGAGGATTTTCCCTGTGAATTTCTCGACCGGTGCCCCTGTGCCGAGATGGCCACAAGAAAATGTCATATTTGGCAACTCTTTCCCAGCCTGCTGGGGCTGGTGTGGGAGAGGTGAGTGGGGCATCGGACCCGATACCCAGAGCTCTGCTCATCTCCGACCCGTGGGATCCCAGTTTTCCACTGTCCCTATGGAACCCTGTGGCTGTCGAGGTGGCTGTGTGCTCCTGGCATTGGGATTTGGGGCATTTCCCTGCCCAGGCTGGCCTGGCTGGGGGTTTTCTGCCTTGAAAATGGAGGTTTTCAAGACCCATATTGGTGTAGGGTGGGTTTCTCACCAAGAACTGAAGTTTTGCTGTGGTTGTCCCGACATCTGTAGGGTCGGGTGATAAAAACTCAGGACGTCTGGGGACAAGGGATGGTGTGGTAGGCTTTGAGCCTGGCCCTTGGGATCCGCATTTTGGGAGAGGGCTTTTATTAAGGGAGACGCATATAAAATCAAATGTGTTGCCCAAAGCTAAGAAATCGTGGCTGATTTTCTTTTTTTTTTTTTTTTTTTTTTTTTTTAAGCTGTTAAACTCTGCCCTGCTTCAGTTCATCAACCAAAGCATGAACCAAACAGCCCCGCAGTGGAGGTACTTCAGGTCCCGATGTGACCTCTGGCTGGCTGTTAACCCTCGCTGGCCCATCCTAAAATAACCCGGAGATAAGATTAGCCCCAATCTGGATTTTGGAGCTTGTTTCCTTCCCTTGGGACAACATCCCCCTGACCCCAGGTTTCCCAGCCACCCCGTCTTCAGCCCCCCCCCGCCACAGTTTGTGCCCCACTGGCCTCGTAAAACAAAACCCGCCGCAGAAAAAAAAAAAAAAAGCAGAAAGCATTTTTTACAGCAGGGTGGTGGAGAGTTTTTTCTGCTCGATGAAAGTGGTTGCTTAGGTTTTTGTTGTGGTATGAAGAGGAAAGGAGGGAAAAAACCAACAAAACGACCAACAAGCTGTTGGGAAGCTGATGCCAGGCAGAGCAGCGTGAAAAGCAACGTCTTTGGGGGTTTTAATGTTTCCTCCGCTTCTGAAGCAGGAATTAGCTATTGCAAAATGTCGAGCACTGCTGGGTGGATGGTGGCCCCCTGGCCACACGCCGGCGCTTTTTGCAGCAGGTAGCTCTTTCTTTTATCAGCCAGCTGTGCCGGGCAAAGCTCACGCTTCGTCTGAGCATTTGAATTTGGGAAGATGATGAAAAGCTGAAAGAGCAGGATGCCGGGGCCGATGTGCAAGCGGCAGGTTGTTGGCTGGTTTCCCCATTAGTCAGGGCTGGTGACGAGTCAATCTCCTTTTCCATTTTCTTATGAATGAATCGGTTTTGGCTCAGCCCGATGGTCAGACTGGTTAAGCGAGAAGCAGCTGATATTAGTCTCATTAGCAATCGAGACAGAAATGAGCCTCTCCCCAGCTCTGCAAATGCCGTGTGATCTTCAGCCGGCCCACAGCCGCCGTCTCGGTGTCTGGTGGGACTGGCAGCAGCACGGGACTCCCCCGAGCCCTGTCTGGGGGGGACTTCATCTTCTCCATCACCCCATTCCCTTACACCTCCGTGCGCCTCCCGACTCCTTGACAGACTGAAGCTTCACGGCCAGGTTAAACCAAGTGGAGGATGCAAACGGGGATCTGCATCCCATGCCTTCTGCTGTCCTACTGCATCTCCCCTTGGTCACTGCCATAGCACAGATTTTTTTGGGGGGAAAATTTCAGCTTCAGGTCACCTGCGGTCGCTGCTCACCTGCAGCTGGGGAGCACAGCTCGGCTGCGTTTGCTGATCCAGCCCTGAGGTTGCTCCAGTCCAGAGTTGCTCCTTGGCCAGAAGAAAGGGCTTGACAAAGGGTTGCGGTCAACGGCTCAATGTCTGAGTGGGCACCAGTGATGAGTGGCATTCCTCAGGGGTTGGTACCGGGACCGGTGCTGCTTGACATCTTTGTCGGTCACATGGACAGCGGGATTGAGTGCACACTCAGCAATTTTGCCGACAACACCAAGCTGTGTGGTGCTGTCAACACACATGAGGGAAGGGATGCCACCCAGAGGGACCTGGACAGGCTTGAGAGGTGGGCCTGTGTGAACCTCATGAAGTTCAACAAGGACAGGTGCAGGGTCCTGCACATGGGCCACGGCAATCCCAATACAGGCTGGGCAGGGAATGAATTGAGAGCAGCCCTGCCGAGAAGGACTTGGGAGTGTTGGTTGATGAGAAGCCCAACATGAGCCAGCAATGTGTGCTCACAGCCCAGAGAGCCCCCCGCACCCTGGGCTGCATCAAAAGAAGCGTGGCCAGCAGAACGAGGGAGGGGATTCTGCCCCTCTGCTCCTCTCTGGGGAGACCCCCCTGCAGTGCTGCCTCCAGCTCTGGGGCCACTAACATCAGAAGGACATGGATCTGTTGGAGTGAGTCCAGAGGGGGCCACGAAGATCCACCCCATGCTTGGGGCTTTGCGTCCCGGGGCTGCCCATGGCCCCTCACATCCCTCCGTACCCCAAAATTCCGTGGAGCTTCAGCTCTATGCCGCTGAAGCCGCTTGGCCCCTGCTCTTCCCTTTGCCCCTGGGCATGGGTGGGCTTCACGGGAGAAACTGGAGCTCAGGTGCTTGAAAAGAAGCCCAGAGACTGCGGCGTGTTACCCAAACCAATCCCATGGCTGACACTTGTGGAAACAAGGCAATTTGGGTTCCTGCCCCTACCCCAAAATGCAGTATTTCCATGGGGAGGAAGAGGAGGTTCCCTGGCCACGGAGGTAGGACTTACAGCTTTTAAACCCAAATCACAGGAGGACCAAAACTTACCCAGTAACTGATAGAAACCTTCATTAACCTGCCCTGTTATTTAGTCCGATTTCAAAGCCCTTGATGCAGCAAAAAGCGAAGGCATTTCTCCAGGGGAGCGCATTAATGTTTCACCGGTCCTCAAAGCACTTTGCTGCCCAGGCACTTTAAATGGTACGGGCTGTCCCCAGTTCCCCTCGGCCTCGTTAAACATTGCGTGGCTCCGGGGCAGCCGTCGTGTGGGCTAAAGCCCTCGGGGGGTTGCTTTTTTAATATATATGTATATGTGTGTGTATATACATAGATGCAGACACGTATATATATTCACGTACATATATATGTGTGTATATGTATTATGGATCCCCATTTAAAGTGCGTTGGGAGGAGCTGGAGGGCTCGGGGCTGGTTTCCCGAGATGCTAATGGGAAACACGGGGCTGGGTACCATCCCGTGCAGGAAACCCCGACGCATCGGCCGTGGGTTTTCTCCACCCACCCTGAGCATCAAAGGGCAGGGCTGGCCCGTCCCCGCACCATGGGGCGGCTGCTGAAGCCACCCGGCGTCTGAAAAAATTTCAAATGAGAGCAGGTCAGCCAAAAGTAACAGCCCATTGGCAAAGGGGTATAACCTGTTTCTTGTTGGGGGAAAAAAAAATAATTGAATAAAGTATTGCCGTTCTTCAGTTTCCTTTAGCTATCGGATTTGCTTAATTACAGCATAGTCTATTTTTCTGAGATATCCAGGTGTTCTCAAATGTGGGCTTTAATGTAAGGAAACTCCAAGACATTAAAAGCACATGGATATTTTACCCCTCTTTTGGCCTCCAGGTGTTTGGTTTAATGATGATACACAAGTCTTGCATCGTTTGGGGATTTTTTTCCCCATCACTAGGCTTCAGGAGCACTATCCAAAGGCATTAGTGTCTCCGCGCTGGAGACCCAGGGGAAGCTCTCCAGCACTGGAAGAGGAAATAATTTCCTTATGGCCGTCAGGAGAAGAGCCCAGATCTCCTATCACGAAGCGGTTTTGCTGCATGGACACGGCTGGGGAAGCTCAGGACAATTCCCTGGCTGTCTGCCCACTTGAGGGCTCTGCTCAACCTGCTTACAGGCAACTTTTCTTCATTTATTTTGATTTTTAAAGATACTTGCTCAACGGAGAAGACTCCCTGATGGATCCCCAATTGCGGTCAGTCATCACCTTGTACCCTCGTGCCGTGGGAGGGTTTGAGCTGGGGCTGAGCACTGGGACCGGCACAGGAAGCCGTGGTGGGAGAGCCCCGATGGAAGAGGCCATTGCAGGGAAGTGTTATCTCCTTTGTGAACGAAGCTCGGGGGCAAAACAACTTAAAAGCCGACTGGTGCAGCCTGGAGAGGGGCCTCCCTTCAGAAAGCACCCGCAGCTGCCGCCTAGATTTTCCCTTTCATATTTCTAGCCCCGTATGTAGTCTGGTATTGGGCGGACTTTGTCTTCGGGGGAATTGGGGCCTTGTTGGGTGTAAGCAAATAAGTAGCATAACTGAAATATTTTGATAATATTTGGGCAGGCGGCTCTGCTCGGGTGCCGTGGGGGAGGCATCGCTGCCGCCCCAGCGCTCTCCGTTTTGGGGTGCTTGCCCCAGGGGGGCTGGGGCTGAAGTTGCCGCAGCATTTTCTCCACCCCGGATCTTGCGGGGGGTGTCTGTGGGGTGGTTATGGGCTGGGGATGCTTGGTGAGAGGATGCTGCGATACAGCACCTCGGTGGGGCAGAGGCAGGAGTGCATGTGGGTGCTGCTGGGAGGAACATGGGGGATGTTTTCTTCCAACCTCGCTCATCCTTGGAGTGCCCCTGCCTTGGCGAGGGACGTGGGAAGGTGTCTCCACTGAGCACCACGCACCAGGAAAGGGTTGGGTCAACTGGGAGACATGAAGGAGAGGAGGGGGAACAAAGTCCAGAGCTGAACCTGCGCTGGGGTTGTTCCTGCTAGAGGAGGGAAGGTGCATCAGTGCCTTCAGCTCCCTAAAAACTGGCAAAAAAGGTAATAGGCTGTTCTCTCTATCCAGTGAGGGGTAGGTTGCAAAGTGATGCTGTGAAGTTTTACAGCAAGGAAGGTGTTGGTTGGGAGAAACACTTGGAGTGCAAGAAGACCGGCTCTTGCCTGGGGGAAGGTTGGAGTAGTCCATCACTAGAGGGTTTGGAGAAAAGGCTGGGCAGAAGTCTGCCAGGGCTGGGAGGAGACCGTAGATGTCCTGCAGCGGCATCTATTTGTCTGAAAAACGGTGGTTTTAAGTGCCTGGGCCGGGCAGAGGAGCTGTGGCCAGGGCTCCTGGGTTTGGTCTCAGCAGCGCTGTGACTCTTCCCTTAATGGTCAGGGCTGGAAAAGGGCTGGAAGTATTTTTCTTTCTGAGTATCCCTTAATTAGCTGAAAGGGGAGGCTGTCAAGTACCCGACCAAGAGGGGAAAAAGAGCTTCATGAGCCTGTGACCAGCCCAGCATTTCGCCTCCATTTATTCTCCCCAGGCTCTTTGTTTTCCCTTTGAAAACAGGGTGTTTTTCTCTTTCCCTCCATTTAACTACTATTTATTTGCTGGTAAGTGGAAGGAATTCAGCTGGGATCAGCCCGGCTCCTGCCAGCAACTGGAGTTGAAAAGTTTCCGTGGGGGAGATGTAAGAGCAAAGCAGGGGGGTTGTTTTCCACCCGCCGCCGGTCCCTGCGTCATGGCCAGCCAGGTTGGGTGGGTTTAATTCTTTTTTTACTGGGATGTTGACAAGTGCCTGTGGGAGTTGCAGTGGGAGGAGCACGGACCCGGGCTGTAGGGTTTCTTCTCGCTGTTAATGGGAAACAGAAGATGGCTTGGGAGAAATTTGGCAAAGAGGGAAGCTTTTCTGTCTCTTCCAGCTTGGAAAAAAGCATCCTCTCTCACCCCAGCCTGCCCGCAGAAGGCGGAGGGTTCCCAAATGCAGCCCAGGCAGCGTTTGCTGGCAGGGGGGGAGAGGAGACAGAAAGTGGCCGGTGATTTCGCAAGGGATGGAGCAGTCTCGGGCCACCAGCCGTGTTTCGGGAGGGTTAGCCAACCTGCCTCCCGTTGGGGGCCGGGAGCTCTCGTGTCTTCTCCCTGAGGCATCAAGGGGTTGGGATGCCCCAGGTGCTTTCACCCCAGAGTAATGTTGGGGATTTTGGGGGTCCTGCATCCATGTCTTGGGTATAATATTGCTATTTAGATGGAGATGTGATGCCAGGTGCGGTGGTGGCTTTGTGCTGAGCATAGACACCTGTAGGGATGCACATGGATGCTGTGCCTGGCCGGGAGATGAACCACTGACCTTGGCATCGAGGGCCCTGTTGGCTCCTGTTTGCAAATGTGTTGTTGGCTTGGATGGATGAACATGTCTTGCAGAGCAGTTTCTTGGTGCTGGTGGTCTCCAAAGGGAGATAAAGTGACGGGGGTAAATTCCTGAAGCTCCAGCTTCCCCATTCCCCAGCTAGACTGTCCTCCCAGTTGTCTGTGTGCTGCGAGAACTGGTTACCAGTATGAGTCTGCCAGTTATAAGAAGGGGCCACAGTGGGTATTTGGAGGAGATAACACGGTTTTGGGCTGGGGGTGTCACCACTGCTCTGTTGGGACAGGAGGATGGCTGTGGCAGGGTGTGAGTGCTGAGCTGGTCACCAGTGAGTGCTTCGCACGCTTGTACAAGCGACTGGAGGAGGTTAATCATAGTCAAAGCCCAGTGAAGTTTGGTCAGGTCACGGCTTTTCCAAAGGCTTAAAATTTCGGACGTGCAGCAGCCGGCGTCTGGGGCCACAGCTGACCCACACTGTCCCGACAGAGTTAATCATTGCCATCAGCTTCAGAACCTGCCGGGCTCCGGGAATGAGAACCATTTCCCCCAAAAACACAGGGTGAGGGCCTGGAGGAAATCTCAACATGCCAGGGTGCGTTGGGCTGGGAAGAGTTAGGTCCCCTAAACCTGACCCTGACCCAAACCCTAGTCCTGACCTTGACCCAAACCCTAACCTTGACCCTTTACTCTCCCTTTCATCAAGGTAGATACTGTGTTTGTTGCCCTGTTGGAAGCAATGTGGTCACCCATAGTGGGGCAACCTGGAGCAGCTGCTGGCAGCTGCTCGGGAGCCCCCTGCTCTCCCCAGTGGACCCCACGCTGCCATCTGTGCTTGGGGCTGGATGGGGTGTGAAGGACCTTGTCCACTTTGGTCACCCAGCTGGGAGGTCGCTGGAGGCTGCTGGTCCATCCCGGAGCTGCTACGCTAGATGTGGCCGCTGCACGCTGGGAGCATGTAAATCCCAAATCGCTCCAAATTAAACCTAGGAGTCATGAAACTTGGGGTCTGGCCCCCATCTGCTTCCCTCACTGGGGGTAGGTTCTCCAAAATGGGGCTGGGGGCTATTGATGGTTTCCCTACTGTGTTTCCCCCTGCTTCCCACTGCGGAGATGCCAAATAAACACGGAGGCTCCTGGCCTTTGGGTGAGTATGCCGCATTGCAGGGCGAACATCTGAGGGGCATCACAGCTAGGGAGAAAAATGATATAAAAAAGGAAAGATGGAAAAATCATGAGGAAAGTCCCCTGGGTTTGGCACCGGGTGTTTGGGTGAGCTCTGGGAGCTGTGGGGGCAGCCGGACCCCGCGCCGTTGCCTGCAGTGCCGTGTTCGCTGCTGGTGTTCCTGACACTGGAAGGGTTTTTTTTTATATATATATATAAAAAAATACTTTCTTCTTCTTGTGGGTATGTTTTGAAAAGGGGCTTGGGAACAATGAGGATTAACAAGCAGATAGAGAATTAAATGCAGGGTTTGAGTCTTCAAATGTGTGCACATTTCAGAGCGCATGTTTGTGCCAAGATAAACTCTGTCAGGAATAAACATCGTTTTACATGAAAGGCTAATTACAGATTGGCGCTCCGCGGGTGGGAGGAGGGAATTTTCACCAATTAAAATGGAACTTTTCTGTTTTTCATAAAATTGCTGCATTAAAATGCAGCCAGGGGCTGGTGAGGTGTTTGACAGTGCAGTTGAAGGAGGGGATGCTCGGCCCAGGACATGTTTTTTTCCCCCCAGTACTAAAGAGGCTCTGCCAGTTCATTCGGTCAGGAGCTGCCTGAGGGCACTGGTTTTGCCCTCCGGGCGTACAGCCCTGGGCTCTCACCCAGGGAATGACAGAATCGTAGAATGGTTAGAGTTGGAAGCGACCTTAAAGATCACCTCATTCCACCCCCCTTGCCATGGGCAGGGACACCTCCCACCAGACCAGGTTGCTTAAAGCCCCATCCAACCTGACCTTGAACCCCTCTGGGGATGGAGCATCCACAGCTTCTCTGGGCAACATGGGCCAGGGTCTCACCACCCTCACAGGAAAGAATTCTTCCTAATATCATGTCTAAATCTACCCTCTTTTAGTTTAAAACTGTTCCCCTTCGTCTTACGGCTCCCCTCCCTGATCAAGAGTCCCTCCCAATCTCTTCTGTAGCCCCTTTAGGGGCTGGAAGGGGCTCGAAGGTCTCCCCGGAGCCTTCTCTTCTCCAGGCTGAACGCCCTAACTCTCTCAGCCTGTCCCCACAGCAGAGGGGCTCTAGCTCTCGGATCATCTTTGTGGCCTCCTCTGGACCCACTCCAACAAGTCCATGTCCTTCTTATGTTGGGAGCCTCAGAGCTGGCCACAGTACTGCAGGTGGGGTCTCACCAGCAGAGTAGAGGGTCAGAATCCTCTCCCTCGGCATGCTGGCCACTCTTCTTTTCATGGGACATGGGCAAGCTTGGTCCAACTTGGAGTCACCCAACATCGGGAAAGACTGGAGTAACAAGATCCCTGGCCTCCTCAAGGGCATAGGTCATGGGAAGATGTCTGTATGGGATGTGGTGAATTTGGAGCCTGTGTTGAGATGAAGTTGTTGCGACTGCGACTCCTGTGTGTTGGGTAACTTTAGTGTGTGGTAGGTGAATCATCTCTCAAAAATTGTAAGCCAGAAGGCAATATGGAGAAGAAAAACCTTCCTGGCCTGCTGAGGGGAGTGCTGGGAAGAAGAATCCAGCCTGGGCAGATGGTGGGGGTTTCAGCTGCAGAGCACATGCTGCCTTGTTGCTTTTGGATGGATTTCACAAGAATTTGCATTTCTGGAGCCTCCAAGGCCGAGCAGGAGCTGAGCTGTGGACAGGGAGGACGTGATGCAGCTCAGACATAAGTTTGAACGCCATTTTGCTCTAACCAGGGTCGAATTTTATGGTTTTGGAATGAAACGATGCTAAATGTGGCTGGAGCTGAGTTTCTCTGAGACGTTCAGTGCACGAACCTCAGGCAAACACTCCACGCCTGCTGCTTGCCAAGTGAAACCACAGATCTCTACTTAACGTGGCCACAGAGCAGCTAATATTGGGATTTTTCTCTCACATATGCTGATATCTGACACTTAGTGGTTACAGAAGGTGGCCTGGGCATCATCTCTTAAATGTCTGCTCCATCCTTGCGAGCGAGAGAAGGCAGAGAGGCCTGATCAGGAGAGATGTGTTGATTTTTTTAAAGCAAAGTACATTCCCAGGCTGCTCTGTGCTCCCAAACCAGTCAAAAATGGATTTTTTTTTTAAAAGTCTCCTATGGCAAAGACTGGGTGGACACTTGCTGGGTCTGCCCTCTGAGAAGCTGTTGCGTTATCCATGGTCGTGGGACCATGCCGCAATGACGGTAGCTGCCACTTCTCCTACAACGTTCACATTTTTCCTTAGTCTGTCTTAATACCACCACGAACGGGACACTGAAAGGATCTTTAATCAGACCTGGCCTTGAATAATTACTCTGAATAATGCTATTTATTCCAATTTTCAGGCTGTAATTGAGTTGTTCTCGAAAGAAGGGAGGGGGGCGAAGTCAGCCAAACCTGATAAAGGAGGACTTTGTTCTGAAGCTTTAGGGTATGGTACCAAGCAGGGCTTGCTATACAATTAATGAGTTTATCTGGCTTTTCGCTGCACGTGATACACAGTGGTTGCCACTGCACAACCCCACCACCACCTCCCGACCAGAGGAGCCCGGCTGCTCCTCAGCTTCAGTTTTCTTGCTCCTCAGCTTTAGTTTGCTGCTCTTTAGCTTAGTTTCCCATCACGGTGGCCTCCTCAGATGTGACACTGTGTCTGCCTTTATTTAAGCCTTGACCAACCCTCCCCGGGATGGGCTGGATCCGCAGGGGGTGTTGAGCACATGGGGCCGCGCCGTTGGGAGCATTTCAGGCTGTACTTTGAGCGAGCAAAGGGATGACGCAAATTGCTTTTTAAGGGCAGAAGATAAAACAGCTGCTTTATTTTCGCTGCAGATGTGCTGCGGGCAGCAAGCACGGAGGCGGGGGGGGGGGGGCGGTTACAGCTGTCTGCTTCCCCACAGTGTCTGCGTGGGCAGGGCCACCAGGTTGCCCAGGCTCCCAGGCCACCCGAAAAGGGAGCCAGGTAGGGCTGGGAAGGGCTTTGAAGATGCGTGATGAGGTTTTTCATGCCAACAGAGCTTCCCTGTCCCCACAAAACACGTGTCAAGAAATTACTTATTTCTTGGAGGAGCGGTGCAGATGGAGGTGAATTACCTTCGATTGCCCCATCTGTCCTCCAGGAAATGCCAGGTGACCCTCTGCACAACGTCCCTGTCCCCTCCAGCGGCTGCCCTGTCCCGGCTGTGCGGCGTGAGCGGGAGAAGCCACGGGAAGCGAGGGAAGACACTTCCTCTAGCGGCGGATCTGAGGTCACCTCCTGGCCCTTGATCCCTCCAGCCTGGGGTATTTGGGTCAGCGGGGAAGCACGGCTGAGAACGATGTCCCTTCCTTCTCTCTCCCTGGAGATTCATTTTTAAAAGAACAAATAGGCTCAGCCACAAATACTACACAGTACAATTTTTTAATGATGTGTTTTGGAACAATGAGCTAAATACCAGAGGGGTTTGGATCTGCGTCTTGGAGCGGTGATGTTTTCCCCTGTTGTTTCTCACCTTCCTGCTCCCACCTTGCTCTGCTCCACTGTGCCCAGAAACCTTTTTCTGCTCAGGAAAATATTGGCAAGGAAGGAGCTTTTCATCCTTTGGGATGGCCTTGCTGGAAAGAAATTCGATCTGGTGTCTGGCGTGTGAGACCCACCTGGACCGTCCCCAGGGCCCTGCCCACCTCTTGGTGCCATGCAGACATGGTGCTCACAGCACTCCTTGGTCCTTTGGCACAGCCCATTGCAGGTCCTGACCCCGTACATCCCAACCCACCTCTGCCACAGTGTCACCAGCAGCGTTGTCACCCACTGGCAGGAGGAGGACCTGGTGGCCGAGGCATGCCTGGTCCCAGAGATCCTCCATTTTGGGCACAGCTTGATGATGTTGGGCTGGTAGGCAAATGGGTCACCTCCCTGGTTTTTACTCCATCTTGAGCCCAGAGTGAGAGGTACCGGGGAGGATGGCTTGGCTTGGCCATGTTACCCACATCTCCTTCACCACTGCATCACTGTTCCCTTGCAGATCTTCAACCCCTGTATTCCCCTGTCTGTGTTGAAGGCCATGTTGCTTTGGACCTGCCCCAGACCAACAGTTTGGCTGTCGTTAAGTCAAGGTGGGAAGGAGCAACTTGCAGAGCTTTAGCCGGAACTTTACCCTGTGGGATGCTCTCCTTGGTCAACCTCTCTGCTTCACCAAAGAGGCACCAGCCCCAAGCTGGGCTCTTCCCATACCCCAGGACAACCAGGCAGGTCCCATCAGCTCTGGAAGAAGCTGGTGGCCTGGGCTCAGGTGGCAGCTCAGGTTGCTGCCATCCCCCAGCCCTCTGCTGTCCCTGCTGGAGCAAGCAGTGAGGAGTGGGGTTGCGTGCACCGGGGAGGTCATGGCTCCCCGATGGCTCCCAACCTTCAGGAGGGGCTGTAGGTGGGAGCATGGTAGTAGGGTCTGTGGAGAGGTGGCTAATGGGGAGGGACAGCATGCATTGAGCCACCTCTAATATTGCCAGCCCCCAAATCAGAGGTCATCTTCATTCCCCTCGCAAAAGGAGAGTGCTTTAAATGTCTTTTTTTAATTATTTTTTTAAACTAAAAGAAGTGGTTTCTGACACGTTTGGTGTTTCTGTAAAGGCATCACTTGGAGAAGGGGTTTCTGGCCATTGCCAGCCGGGTCCCCCATGGCACCCAGCCGGGCAGCTCCAAAGCCAGCCCCTTCAGCCGGCACTCCCCAGAGGTGGTTGGACTCCCAGCACCTTGAAACTCAATCAAGTCTTAACCCGACTCCTGTCCAAGTTCTGAGCAGCTCTTGAGCTCCTTCCAGCCCCGTCCTCAGCTGGATTCAGTCCATCGTTTCTTACAGGAGCTGCTTGATCGCACTGTGCTGCTGATAAGGCTTCGTGCCTCTTGTGGGGGCTTGTCTTTTTGTGTTTCAATATCTCACCCAGGTTATCAACCACAGAGGATTGTGAGGTGTGGCCAGGCTAGGAATTAACCACCTCATCCAAACCCTGTGGAAATCAGAAGCAAAGATTCCCCTTTTTTTTTTTTTTTTCCTCCTGTGGGCTTTAAATCAAGTCGTAACTCCTCCAGCATCGGAGGAGCTGTGGAAGAGAAGCCCTGACTCAGGCTGGTTAAGTCCGGTCTGGTTTCCACTAGAGGAATGGCTGCCTCTGCCTTTCGTGTCCAGGAAAGTCCAGGAGAAACCTCAATACCGTGTTACACAGATGCCCAAAAATAAACCCTACATCCCTTGGGTCCAGGGACTCCAGCTCCATGTCTGGAGGGGCAAGTTTGGGGCTACATTTCACCTGAATCCCATTTTGTTTCCCCCAACCCGTGGTTTTCTTCCATGGCTTTCCTCCAGCCTTGCCCTGACTCAGGTGAATGGAGATCACCCCCGTCATGCTGGGGCTAAAACAGGGGGGGTTAAATTGTGCAACCTGCTCTCCGGGGGCTGTTTCGGTGTGAATCACGCCGGGGCCGAGGCGTCTTTCTCCTGCCCCCATATTTTGCCGAGGTTTCCTTCCAGCGCTGGAGCTCGCCCAGCCCTCCCGGCTTCCCGGGGCTTCACTGGGAAGCGCTGGGAAGACAAAACCCCGCTGTGGAAGTGAGGCTATTGTTCTTACTAATTTTAACTTGATGTTCTTCCCCAAGCCTATTTTTATTCATTGCTTGTGGTAAGCCCTCTCTCTAAGGTAGAGCAATTTGCCACGGGACTCTGTTTTTTGTGTTTACCGATTTTAATTGAGCGATATCTCCTCTTTACAAACCCAAAGCTGGAGGAGCTTTTAAGCGCCCGTTGCTGAGCCTCTCGCCCCGGGTTTGCTTTGATCTCCGCAGGTGAGTGTGCATTTTTGGGGCCAGAGATTGATACTGCTTATTTGCATGTAAATCTCCGGGTTATTAAGATCAGAATCTGGCCCTTTAAATTTAATACTTTGCTTTATGCTTTTATTTCCGCGTTTCTTAAAGTAATTTCCAAAAATAACAAACTTCAAACATGACGGGGCCATCTAACGTTTTACTGCCTTGGCTGGAGTAGAAGGAACATTTCTGGAAGTATATTATCCAATTTAACGAGCCTTTCCCATCTTGGCTTGGCTCCCACCCCTCACCCCCTCCTGGAGTTGTTTTGGACGGCTCGCTGGAGCTGTGCCACCTAATCCTATTAGAAGGACTTTCATTACACTGTGCCTTGTGTTTATAACCAAGAAAATCAGCCGGAGAGGGGGGGTCCTCTCCCTCTCCCTCACCCTTTTGCATTTCGCCTGGTGTTGAGACGAGAGCCCAGCGAGTCCCAAGACATTCCCGCGCAGCCTCTGCTTTCCTTTTCATTGCCTCTCTCCGCATTTATTGAGGAAGGCTTGGGAGTAAATTGGGTCCTTGCGAACTTATAATTAATTTGGAAGGGTCAGTTCTTCCCAGGCTAGCGAGGGCTTCTTTGTGTGGTCCTTTTTGAAAGGCAGAGGTTGGAGAGGCTGTTATATAGCCGGGATTTGCTTTTAATAGGGACCTGGCTATTTTCTGAAAATCTCACGGCTCTTGAAGGACGGGTTGTTATTGTGCGGAGCTGTGCTAAAAGGGTTTGCAGAGAGCTTAGTTTGGGTGCAAGAAAACACCAACCCCAATAAAAGGAGTAAAAAAAAAAAGCAAGGAGCACATGTCCAGGGGTCTGTGCGAGGCCAGGTCATGCTTGGCAGGCCAGAGCCGGTGCCTGAAGCTGGGAGATGCTCCAGGAGGGCCCCTGCTTGGGTAGGGCCCTAGGTAGGGCTAGGGGCCCCTCATCCATCCGTCTGTCCATTCTGCCCCGTGCCCCACTGAGGGGACCTCTTGCTTCTCCTCAGAGCTGGTAGACTGAGATTTTTTTTCCTTACCGCATTGCTTTTCTTGAACGCCTGCTTTTCCTCCCTGAAATAGTCACAGAAACCATTAAAGAGCGAAGGTGGAAGGCAGGGAGAAGACGACGGGCTGAAATAATCTGCAAATAAGAAAACTTTCTGAAAACAGACAGACAGACAGTGGTTTTCTCCAGAGGTGGGTTGGAAGGAGGCATGAGATCACGGTCCCGCTTGGGCATTGCCTGACAGGGCCAGGGATGTAGTCTACGGTGGCACAGCCTGTGTGTCTCCCATCAGCTCGGCTGCAACAAGAAACCCCTGCTGAAGGTGGGGTGAGGGGGAGATGAGACAGTCTCAGATCGGTGATAGATGAGTGTGGGACATGGAAGTGCAGAGGTGTAACTCAAGATAGGAAACTCTTCAAAGCCAAAGCCAGGGAGCAGAGGGCTCTGAGGAGCTCAGGAGGCTTTTAATCATGGAGATGTCCCCTATGGAAGCAGCATCAGTGGAGGCATCTTTAGCATCTTTACACACACAGCAAGGGCCATTAGAAAAAAGCATTGAAAAGTCGATGCCTTCCCTAGGACACGTATGAACCCAGTGGGAGGGAATACGCTGAAAACTTGACCGTGAGTCCATCACACGGGTGAATGGTGAAATGCTGCAGGTGCCAGCCTGGCTCTTGGGGCACCATGATGCCGGTGGGCAGCATGAGCAGTAACCATGTTATTTATGAGCTGCACTGTTAATTAATGGTGTGATGGGGCTGCCTCTCTGCCAAGACCACCTTCAAAGCTGGAGTCAGTCCCTGGTTGTTCTCCTTCTGGCACTCATTTGGTGTCCCACCCTGACCATCACCTTTCTTCTCTCTCTCCCTAGCATGGGTCGGCTCCTTGGCCATGGGTATGATTTTCTTCTGCTCTCCCATCGTCAGCATCTTCACCGACCGGATCGGCTGCAGGACCACAGCAGCCTCGGGAGCTGCCATCGCCTTCATTGGACTCCTCTCCAGCTCCTTCACCAAGTAAGGCTGCAGAGGGGCCGTCCAGCTCCTCGTCAAGCTCCTCTTCCTCACTGTTCCCTGCAACCCCCCCCGCCTACACATTGCTGCTGCCTTTGGGGGCAAAGCAAGTGGTTTCCATCCAGATGGGAGGTCTCCTGGCAGCCCTACAGCCCACGTGCAGCCCATGTGCCCACAGTCTGTTTCTCTCCAAATTGAACCAAGTTGCTCTTTTGTCCTTGTATAACAAGAGAGTGAATTTTACCTCATCAAAGGACTTTGTTTTATGGGATTTCAGCCCTCGGGTCCTTCACTTGATCTTTAAAACAGGCCGCAAGAAGTTGGCGCGTCTCGTGAGGACTGCTCCAAAGAGATGCGTGTGGACAAAAATAATTCTAGTTTGCAACCAATTTCACATTTGGTACTAAAAGTCAATTGGGGCTTAAAATAATATTTGATGGGTTACACCTGGCAAGAGGGAGTCTCCACGCAGGGCAGATGGGGTTTGGAGCAGTTTGTGCCGTTCCCACGCCATTTACGGCAGCGCGGGGCGATTGCTGCTCCTCATTTTCTTGCTGCTCCTCGTTTTCCACGGCTGAGCCCGTGCCATGAATCTCTGCTGGCAGGCGCTCGCCGATGTGCGTTTGCATGGCAGGTGTACCTGATTCGATGCGGGAGTCTTTCCAACCCCAGATCTTTGTGGGAGAAAAAAAGAGGTCACCCCTGAGGTCCTTTATGTGGCGCTTGTTAAGTGGAGTCTCAGAGGCGCCGTGGAGGCACCCTCCAAAGCATCATTTTCCCCAGTTTTTCTGAATAAAAACATTGCTGTGGGTTGGATTTCAGTTAAAACCAATATTGTTTTAATTAAAATGCTCCAAGAAGTGGGTTTTTTTAAAGCAAATACACGCTAGTTTCCCGGAGGGTGACTTGCCTGCGCTGTGCTCCTCCCTGCCCACCCTGCCCACAGCAGGCAGTGGGATGCCAGCTCCCTTTTACCCTGGTCAACGAGACCCTCCTGCTCGCCCCAGCCCTGGTTCCCTGTGGATACATGCCGTGTGATGGGTCCCCAAGTCCCCAGCTGTGGGAACCCCCCTCTCACAGTGGGGCTGGGGGCAGCTTCTGAGTCTCCTGGCTGAGCCCCAGGGACCAGGGCCGATTGTAGCCAAGGGGACTTGGGATGATAAAACCATCTTGGGCAGCGGCGTGGAAGGAACCACCCTCTGCGACTTCCTCTGCAGATGCCACCCCTTTGTATCTTAAAAGATTATAGTAGTTGGAGAAAGTGCAGTGGGTCCTGAGGGAAGGTATGCCCGGGCTCCTGGCAGTGCAGATCACAGGCACTTCCCGTGTAATCTTTGCTTTCCTTCTAATCAACGAAGATTGGGATATTATTTCTTTTTTCCCCCTCCCCTATTGTAAAATGTTCGTGCGAAGAAAAAGAGCTCTTGGGACCGTATCGCTGCCAGTGGCTTGTTGTGTTGGGCTTAAAAAAAAGAAATCAAACAGTACAGGCAGAGAAGAATATTATTTCCAGGAGAGCTCCAGAGCTGAATTCCCCATTTCCTGCCTTCTCGTTCTCGGTTTGCATTCCTTTGGCTGCCTTTTAAGGGAGAAAGGAGCCCCTTTGCAGCTGGACCGTGGTGAGGGAAGCTGCCTTCGGCACAGCCGAGCCGGAGGAATAGCAGCGAGGCTGCGGGATTTGGCAGTTCTCCATCAGGATGGCGAAGGCTGGTCCCAAAATTCAGAGTTAGCAGCTCCTGCTCACCCAGAACAATGGAAAGGGGGGTGGTTTTTTTTGGGTCCCCCTTGCCAGCTCCCCACAGATGGAGATGACCCACCCAGCGCCGGCTGGGCTCCATGCACCGGTGCAAAGGGAGCTGAAGGGAGAGGCAGCTTGGGTTTGGTGGGCTCAGGCAGGGCTGGGTCAAGGCTGATCAACCCTTTTATCTCCTGATTTCTCTAAAATGTGTTTGCTTTGTCCAAACAGAGGAGCAGGGGTTCCTGGTACTGCACTGAGCTGATCCAAAAACCCACTCGGCCACTGAGCCTGCACGGCAGAACCCCAACACACAGCTCAGTGCCTCCTGCTCTCAAAATATTGGGAACTTTGTAGGAAAAAACACAAAATAAGCAAAATATGCTGAAAAGCAGAGCACTGTGAAGGCTGAAATTCTCTGGATGGGGTCAAGGCAATGGTTTTCCTCACTTTGCTGCCTTGCACTAAGGTGTCTCCTGCACTTGTTATCAGCTTGAGCCACGGCAGATATGTGCCCTCAAGAAGAGAGAAACCCCAGTTGTGTTAAGACTTCACCTTCCCTCCAGTTTTAAGGGGGATGTTTTCACGTGAAGAATTGGAGATGATGGCCAGTTCAGCAGGGCTGTCTTCATGTGCCCCCCGGCTAGTGCCCTCCCATCCCTCCATTCTGCACCATTAAGTCTTCTATGGTGGGGTTTGAATCTCTTTTCATCTGCCTCTCCTTTCCCTTCACAATTTCTGCCCGGTTTCTCCTGCAGAGAGAAATCCCCCAAACCTCTGCCAGCGGGGCTGAACCAGGGCTATTCCCGTTGTGAGCTGTAAGTGAGAGGCAGCTGCTGGAGGGGGACCTCCTTGTCCCAGGAGAAGTCATTATCCGTGGAAGGCCTCATTATCCAAGGGAGATGATGCCACCCTTCCCACCGGAGAGCAGCTGGCTCATTCCCAGCGAGCAGGGTGGGAAATCCTGGCTAAGAAGCCAGGCTGAAAGGAGCCCTTGCTCATGCAGGGGTGTCTTAGCATCAAGGGGGAGCAGATGGGAACCGCGGCGTTTGTCTCCACTTATCCAACAAGTCAGCTTAGCAGCAGTACCAAAGCTGGTGTGACCCAGCTGAGATGGCCAGGGCTGGTGCGTGGGAGGTCAGAGACAGCCTGCACAGCCCAGCTGCTTGCCTGGCTCCTGCGGAGGGGAGCGTTTGTGATGTGGCTTCATTCTGGAGTAGCTGGAAATTGCCTTTCATGACAGTCATTTGTCTTTGAGCCGTTGGGTACAGCAAACACGTTCTGCTTGGCTAGCTAAAGAGACGAGCGTGTAATGGAAGAAATGATGTGCTTGTAAACGTTTTCTCAGCTTCAAACCGCTCCATTAGATCTGGGCTGCTGTCTTCTCCCTTGCTTCACGAGCAGCACTCAGTATTTCACATGAGTTGTTGTGAGTGTTGGAGTAAAGACCCCGTTCGTGCAGCATCGCTTGCCCGGTGAGCTGCCTAAACCTTTCCATCGTGCTTTCCTCCCAGGCAGTATTTCGTGGCAGACTTTTGCAGCTGAATGCATTGCACGGAGGTGGAAGAAAGAATCCTTCATCTGGAGAGAAACACAACTGGTTATTTGCTTAACTTTAGGCTCCTTTCTCAGCTACTTCTCTTGGGAAAACCAGGCTGGCAATTGGGAAACTGCTCCTTCCAGAGGTTCTCAGGACTTTGCACTTGTTCTGTAGAGCAGCCACTTCACTCCCTCCTTGAGTGCAGCCACCAATGTAAGGTACAAATGAGATCTATTAACCATCTAATTAAAGGTCCCAGAGGAGCTTAAAGAAGAACTTAATTAACCAGCCTGGAGCCTGGGCAGAAAAGCAATGTTCCCTTCCTAAGTGCTTAATAACCAGCTGGGTTGGTGCCTTCTGCTTTCAAACACTGGGTGCAGAATGTTTTCAATTAGTCCTTTCAGTGGAAAAAAAATGGACTTTTAGCTAAAAATAACCCACCCTGCCTACCTTAGGAAATCTTGCTTGCTGTAATTTAAAAACCATTCAAGTTAGGTCAACTTCCCAAGGAGGGCAGGTTGGCTGCTGCCTTCTCCTCTTTGCAGAAAGCACTCCCCAGCTAGACTGCATTTTCCTGAAGATTTAACGTGCCGGCTGTGAAATGGGGATAATCCTTGCTTTGCCTAGGGAATAAGCTCCTCGGGGTCAGACTGTCTGTGTAGCACCTGTGGTATGTGAGACCTGGATCTCGACTCCAGGTTCTGCAGGACCGTGGGGGAGAGGGCTTCCTTACCTCTGTACAACGTAACCACCTCCATGTTTTGTTTTTTTTTTTCCCACTAGGTCTCTGGAAGTTCGTTATTTCACGTATGGGATCCTCTTTGGCTGCGGCAGCTCCTTTGCCTTCCAGCCCTCGCTGGTCATCCTTGGTCACTACTTCAAGCGCCGCCTTGGCTTGGCCAACGGCATCGTGGCCGGCGGCAGCTGCCTCATCTCCGTGCCGCTCCCCTTCTTCCTGAAGATGGTCGGGAAGGCCATTGGGCTGGCGCATACTTTCCAAGTACTCAGTGCCTTAATGCTCATCCAGATATTCTTGTCCCTGACCTATCGGCCCATCTTGCCACCTTCTTGTGACTCTCAGCATGATGGCCAGGACAAGCTGGGCAGTCGGAGCATGCGGCAGCAGTGCTGGTCCCAGACACGCAAGTATTTCAGCTTGAGGGTTTTCCGGAGAAAGACCTATCGGATTTGGGCCTTTGGGATCGCTACTGCTGTTCTGGGATATCTCGTACCTTACATGAACCTGGTGAGAGCCTTGGCTGGGACTGGAAGGGGAGGGAGGTCCCTTTGCCCAGAGTGAAGGGGAGGCTCCGTGCAAGCAAGGAGGAGGTGGGACGGTGGAGATGGGCAGCAGGGACAGAGCCACCAAAAGCCTCAGAGCTCAGAAACTGCTGCAGGCACTTCCTGTAAACAGAAATAGCGATGGGAGGAGATGGATTTTTAATGGTCCTATGTGTCCTCTGCACAAGGGTGGGCAGAGTGGTCGCTTCCCGCGGCTCCTGAGGGCAAGCAGGAGAGGAGGGGGCTGTTGGTTTGGGGTGGGCAGAGGTGGTGTGTGCAGGTCAGGGTGGCGTGGACATGAGGGTCACACAACCACCCCCAAAGCCATGAGCCCTCTGCGGGAAGTCTTGTCCCTTTCTGGGAGATGAGAGGGATTAACTTACTGAGGATTCATGTCCTTGCATCCTTCACTCCATCCTAGGTAAAATATGTGGAGAAGCAATTTCAAGAAACCAAAAAGGACTGGATCATCCCGGTTTGCCTCGGAGCCATGTCAGGGCTGGGGCGCTTGGTTTCAGGCCGCATTGGCGACTGCATTCCCGGGCTGAAGAAGATTTACCTGCAGGTACGTTGTGTCCGACCCTCCCTGTAACTGCTGGGAAACCATTGCGGGTCAGGGGACAGCATCTCTACATCAGTATCGACACGCTGCTTAAAAACTGCCAACCACAGATCACAAATCCTTTACCCACCATCACCTAACACTCTTGTCTGTTGTTAGGGGAGAAAATTTATTACAGAAAAGTGCACAGAGAAGTTACATGCTTGACCTGAGGTCTCAGTGTCTGTTCAGCAACCAAAGTCTGTGGTCCCGACTCTTCCCAAGCTGCTGGACACCCTCTCACCTTCTTGTGTTTTTTGAAAAACCAACTGCTGAAATCTAGCAGCTAATCCAGCAGATAATCCTTCCTAAAGCTTCTTAAAAGGTTATTCTTAAGGGCCTCTCAGAGACAAGCAGAGCATGGATGCTATTGCTGGGTTCAGAGCAGGGGGCGATGTCAGTGTTCAGTGTCATCTTCATGACACCTCCTGCTGCCCATCCCCACTCATCCTGCACCCCACTTTTGTCTCCCCAGGTTGTGTCCTTCGTGCTGTTGGGCATCCTGTGCATGTTGATCCCCCAGTGCCGAGGGTTCGAGGGCGTCATTGTCATCTGCCTCTTCCTTGGCCTTTGCGATGGCTGCTTCACCACCATCATGGCCCCCATCGCTTTCGAGCTGGTGGGGCCCATGCAGGCGTCCCAGGCCATAGGGTACCTCATGGGGCTGATGGCAGTGCCCATGACCGCGGGTACACCGATAGCAGGTTGGTAACGCCGCAGTGCCAGACCTGGACCCAGCTGTTGGGAGGGAGCAGATACTTGGTGGTGTCTTTCACCCATGGTGGTATTTTGGTGCAAGACCAGACATGTGGTTTTGGATTTTCCGGTTTATTGTGTCAGATGGGGGTTGAATGTGATAACAATATGGATGGATGTAGCATCACTCCATGCTATGTCCTGAAGCATCTCAGGGGCTTTCTTCAGGCTAATGAAAGGTGACCAGCAGGGGAACAGTGAGAGCAATCCAATTTCACATTAACTGATTTCTCTTTGAGGCTGAGATAAAAATTGGCAGATACTAGTTTTGGAGAAGTCCTTTTAGATATCTGAGGACTGATTGCTAATTGGTAAACTCAACCACTGGATTGTTGAATCAAAGTTAGAGATGGAGAGACCTGAGCCTCTGTCTTCCCAAGACTTGGGTATGTGTTTAACCATGGTAATAACCATGGTAATAACTACAACCTCCTTAACAGGGAGCACTTTGCCAAAGCTGGCCCTTGAACAGCAGAACGCCTGCATCAGCAATCGCTAAGCTAAAGCTGTATAAGCACCTCTGATCTTTCTGCTTCTGGCAGCAAAATTCAGTTTAACGCCTTCGTGAGGGAACGTGGGGGTTGTGGACATCTCGCTGTTCGGGTGCTGCTGCAGGACCCCCCCTGCATCAAGGGCGCTGGGGACAGGGCTGGGTGAAGGGGCTCGTTTCATGGATGAAATGTCTATGCAGGAGGAAACTGAGCGGGGTTTCCCAGTGCCAATAAATGGCAATGCATTATTCTCCAAGGATGCCTGGCAGCATCAGAACTTGCCGATCTAACAAGTGCAGAACCTCACTGGTTTTTAAGGGATCGGTTATTGTTTATAACTGGCAGCATGTATTTTTCAGCTGGCGTCCCCATGTGGATGAAACATCTGTAAGCGAAGCGGGGCTTCCAGATAGAGGCAATCTGCTGAGGAATAGCCCCTGCCTGCTTTTCCTATTGCCTCTTGGCCAGCAAAGCACTAGGAGGAGCCACCTGAAATGTCTGGCTGTTTAACACTGTCTCAGCTCGCATTTGGGATCCTTTGGGATGTGCCTGATAGTGTCCTCTTCTGGTTAAATAGGAAGGATGGCAGAGGTGTTCCTTCTTGGCTTCCTTGCTACGCAATGGTGGCTGCGCACATCCTTTAGTCCAAGGCATAAAAATTCCAAGGAATGCAATGGGTTCAAAACAAAAGATTGTTTTAAAACCCTGAATCTTCCCAAATCTGGTGGTTGCAGCAAGCTGCAGCTCTCACTTGAGGTAGGAGACGAGTCGCCCATTAGACTGACGCATCTATAACCACTGTTGTTCTTCTCTTTCAGGATACCTCAACGATTATTTTGGGAATTTAGACGCGGCCTTTTATTTTGCTGGAGTCCCCCCTGTCATCGGCGGCTTGGTGCTCTCCGTCGTCCCCCTGATCCATCAGAGGATGCTGAAGAAGCAGCGCCTGGATTCCGGCAAAGACAAGATGCTGGTGTCGGAGGCGGTGGTGAACGGGGAGCTGCTGCCGGGCTGCCCGGCCTCCGAAGCACACATGTAGCGCCGCCGCTCACCGACCACGCACTGTCGCCACCAGCAGCCTCCCCGTCGCCCAAGCACAGGCCCTTTTCTAGACGGACCATAATTCTCAATGATCGCAGATGCACTATGTTTGTAAAGGAAAAAAAAAAAAAAAACAAAAAAAAAAACCAACCAACAAACAAACCATAAAAAGTTCTTCTAGTTAAAGGCTTTTAACTAGCAGAAAAGCTCATTTTCGGGACAGTTTTGATTTCAAAGTCGCCGGTTTTGGTTTTTTTTTTCCTCTAACCATTTTTCTAAGGAGAACTCTCACCAGGATTCAAACTTGATCGATCTCCTGCTCCTCTCCCCAGTTTTCTAAGTCATGACAGAGGTTTACAGCTAATAAATGCCTTTTTAAAGCAGGCCACAGATGGAGCGTGTGAACCTTGCAGCTGTCCATCCTCCTCCTCCGGTGCCACTCGGGTGTCCCGTCCAAGCGAGACAGCCCCCTCCCTGTCCAGCGCTGGAGGCTGCTCTGGAGCCAGCAGATCTGAAGGAGGAAACACTGCTTTAATCCGATGCACAAACCAAATAAATGGTCATTGAGTCCCGCTTTAATCTTCTTCTCTCCTCCTTTTCCGCTGCTCTCCCACGCGCCCAGGGAGCTGCAGTTGGGACGATGGGGAGCTCGGCCGGCTCCGGTCCTGCCGCCTCCGTCAGACAGAGCCCCGCAGGAGCACCCCTTTCCTGCAAATTATGCCTTAAAAACGCAGGGACAAGACCAGCAGGTCCCTCAGCCACTTTCTGCCTCCCGTTTTCTTGCCTGGCGACAAATCATTGGGCTTTTGAGGTGCGAAAGAGAGGGGCAGCTCCCAGCGCAGCCCACGGCGGCCGGCTCTGCGAGGTGAAAACCGTGGGCAAGCTGCCTGGACAGGCTCTTTGGAGGTGTCGAGGCACACAGGGTCAGGACAGAGCCCTGTGTGTGTCATGGGTTTGCTCCGTGCCAGGACACAGCTTCCTTGCACCCAGGGATGCGGGGATGCAGCCAGCTCGGGGCACCGTGGTACCCACGGATGCAGGGATGCAGCCAGCTCGGGGCACAGGGTGCCACTGCTCTTATTTGGGGGCTGGTTGTGTATTATGCAGCAATAACCAGGAGTCAGTAATGGCAGGGGAAGCCCGGTGTTTCCAAAGAGTTTAAAAGCCCTGACAGCGTTTAACTCGTAGCCCGTGCGTTGCTGTGCAGAGCTGACACAGGGCCAGTGCCATCCCCGGGGGGGGAGAGGGAGAGAGGTCAAGAAAATGGCACAGCCCATGGATACCCACCCCACAGAGCGGGGGCAGAGCTCAGCATTACGGAGAAATTCGTCATCTCCAGATACCGCTAATGAGCAGGGCACAGAGCAAGGGATGTCCTCCTGCCCTGGTGGGTCCCCGTGTGAACGAGGTGCTGGCTGGGACCAGGGTACCTTTTTCTGGGAATAATAACCCAGGAGAGAGTAAGAAACAAAGCTCGCACTTATAGTGGATGCAAAAGCATCCTTCATTGGATTTTCATTTTACTCACCTGCCATTAAAAAGAGGGACATGTGCTGTGGGAGTCATCCCTCGGTCCTGCGGGGGTTTGTAACACCAAGACAAACCTTTGCTATGGAAACTTGGTTTCAGTGAAGGCCCCCCCGTGCCTTCTGCGGGCAGTGGTGGGAGTTCTGTATATAGGCTCAGAATCCTGCATGTCCCTCTTGTCCTGTTTTTAATCCTCATTGACTTATGCGTTATGAGGTCTTGTTGTCTTGTGGCCCTTCCGTCCCCGTACGAGCTGGAAAATTAACTGGTGTGTTGTGACGTGTCTGTTTGTGGCTATAAAACAAGATGTCCCTTTGTCTCTTTCTTCGATATGCTTTTCTGGTTACCCTTCGTTGCCCGTATTGCATCGCCTGCCACGGCTCTGCTGACCCATCGCTTGGTGTAGGAAGCCAGAGGAGGCAGCAGGAGCTGCATCGGAAGGCAGGGCACAAATACACCCGAGCATCGGTGGGAGCCAAACCTTGCTCCGGCTGCGGTGAGATCTGCCAGGCTTAGCCTAGAGCGTTAAAGTGATGCTTTTCAGGTGGGAGCATTGGTGGTGGGGCATCTCCAAAGCCATCTGACAGCAGAAGGAAAGAAATGCTTCGTAACTCCTTTTGTGACATTTGGGGCTTCTGTTCACATCAGAGTTCGATGAAGTTCTTTAAATCATATTTTTGACCTTAATGCCCCCCACAGGAGAGCTTATGAGGGATTTAAATTCAAGAAGCAGCTTCTTCAGACCAAGAAGAGGACGAGCAGAGCTGCCTCAAACCCACATCTCTCCTGAGCGAGCGGCTGCCCGGCAGAGCCCACCGGTGACTGCACCCAGCTTTGCGTGAGACCTTGTTGCGGTAAAACCTCTCTGGCTCATTATATGCTTCAAATCCCAAATTTCTACAAATTCCCACTTGCCTTAAATACTCCGTCTGCCTGCGAGGGTATTTGCCCTGGGAGGAGCCCGCATTTGGTGCAATGGGTGCTTAATGCTGCAGTGGCATCAGACCAGCTCTGTGTCAGCCGGGAGCCAGCGCTCTTCCCAGGAGGGATGGATGGTGGTACCCACGTTCATCCCCCCCTGAATTTTGGTCTTTGCCCACAGCTTTTATTATCAATCCTCGAGGAGATTTTGAGCGATGAGGTGCAGTCATGGACCACCCGAGTTTGGTCAAAAGAATCCACCCTTCATCCTATCCCGGACCAGTGTCTGCTACCAGCCTCCCACTCTCAGCATCTTTGTCTGGTTGAGATCCTGCCCTTGGTCAAGAGGAGGGCAAATTCTGCCGCGGGGAAGGCATGTTTGAGCAACGGCAATGAAAGGTTCACCCCTCGTCTGCAAACACAGATGGGAACGGGAAGGGCAAAGGTTGGAGTAGTCTGTCAACATAAAGGGGGGGTATTTTTGGGTTTGTCTGTCAACTAAATGCAGCTGCTGTGCGTCTAGTTTGTCCCTTGGGTATTGGGCAGCCTGCAAGAATTTTTGCAGACTTGTGGCATGTGAGAGGTGGAATTGTGGTGGTGTGTCTATAAACATGGAGAAGTTGCATTGGTCTCCAAAACGTCCTTTTAGCCTGTTGTTGTCTGGTGCTGTGATGCCAGATAGGTCCCTACCTGTTGCAAAAAGCTTCATCCTAAAATCCCTCCTATAAAATCCCTCCTATTTCTTCCCATCAGGATCTGCTCGTCCTGGCCCAGCACATCCATGGCCTCCTTTGGGCAGGCGAGGGCTGGACGGGAGGCAGCATTCATGGTGAAAATTACCTTTTACTCAGTTTTCTAATTAAAAAAACGAGTGCCAGGCTGTGATTCCTTGCCCGGGGAGGGGAAGGTGGAGTCCGACACTCTGGGCTTGGGTATTTTTGGGAGCCAGTGAGGGCAGGGGAGCGGGTTGAGTCCCTTGGGGATGGGAAGGGGGTGGAAGGGAGTGGGGAGGGAGCAGCTTCGCTCAGTGCCCGGGATGTTTGGAGTGCTGGGGGCGCGCGTAGCTTTATGTAAGCATACAGCAAGCGCAGGACGTGTCCCAGCAGTACCCTGCTCGGGGCTTGGCTGGAGCTGCCTTTCTAAATCTTTAGCTTGAGGGTGTTCAAAAACAAGTTGTTGTCTTTTCTTTTTTTTTTTTTTCTTTTTTTTTTTTTTTTGCTGCTGCAGAGTGAGGCGCCGGGTTTAACTCCTCTGGCTCTGGCTGAGGGATGGAGCGGGACAGCCGAGCTGGAAGGGCTCGGAGGGGTGGGTGGGTGCATTTTCAGCCTTTCGGGGTCACCCCAGCCATGGGAAGGCTGGTGGGGCAGCGGCTGCCAGAGCTGCCTGGGAAGTGCCATGATTCATGACTTAGAGCTTTTTTGAGTTGTGAAACAAAGCTGGAACCATCTGCAGGAGCTGCTTCATTGCAGCATGCCCTGCCCTGAGGTCCTGTGGCCAGGGAAATAGACGTTTCTAAGTCATATCGCTTAAATTTAACAAATTCTGGCTACCCATTGGCTGGGGTTGAGGTTTCCTAACATTACCCTGCTGTGGGAGCTGTGGGAAGGCCACATTCTAATTGCCATCAAAGCTTGAGGGCTTTAGCAGGTCTGCTGCGGCACAGTGGGGTGTGGGGACCCCCAGTTTCAAGATGGTTTAGCTCTGCCTCCCACCATCGGGGTGGTTTGGGGCTGACAGTTTGGCCACGCCAGCGGTCGAGTAGCTTCGTAACCCTCTGGGATGAGCTGCCTGGTCTGGAGGAGCTGGGTGAGGGAGGTGGCCTACAGCTGGGCAAGGACATTCCTGCCCTTCCATGTGTGACAGCCACAGGAGCATTTTGCATGGCGATAGAGGGTCTCTTTTGGCATTGGTGCTACGAACGATTTGCTCTGGGCAGTCTGATTTGGTGCTGAGGATCTCATCTGTGCTTCCTCAGATCTCTCTGGTTCAGCATCTCGGGAGGCTTAGGGTGGATTTTAACCCTGGCTGACACCTGCATCTGTATGTGGCCATACAGTCCTCAGAGTAACAAGGTGAACTTGGACCAAATCCTCTGGACGCAGAGGGGGACAGATCCAGCTGAGACCCTTGCCGTCCCTCCATCCTTCACTGCAAACCCTTACCGGCTTTCACGTGCCTCTGTACCCAACAGAGTTTTGTTTGTTGGGGGTTACCTTGGTTATTTTAGCTTCAATAATTTTCACACTGGCAGAGTTTGCCTCTGCTGATCCAGCTGGAAGCAGAAAACTGGAATGACTTTGAAAGCCCCGGCTCCTTTGCCAAGGCAAGCGGGGCAGCCCCCTCCCGCTGCCGGAGCTGCTGCCTTGCTGCCACGAAAACCCACACTTGGGCAGCACTTTTGGGCACTTTGGTCTAAAACCCATTCTCCCTTGGGGGGAATGATGTGATTAACAAGTGCTCCTTAAATACTCCTCCAATGTCCTCTGTAACGCTGGTTTGGGATGGAGCTGGCTACATAGAGGGGCTCCACCAGCAAGCAACGAACCAAAGTAAAGATATTTCCCTTCTTTTTGAGAGCCCTTGGAAGGAAAATAGACATGAGGATGGACTCAGCTGCCATCCCCATGCAGCTCCAAGTGGGCTTTGCGGCTGAGCCCCGGGGGCAGCTGCAGAGGTGACCCTTCCCGTGGCTGGGGGGGTGACTGTGGCTCCGGGCACTTTATCAGCTTGGCACAGTGGCTCCGCGGACTTTAGTCCTGGTGACAGTGAGGTTATCGCTGGGCTTTCGTGGGCTCACCCTTCACAACCCCTTTCGGGAGGGGGGGAGGTTGTTGATTTATTTTTGCAAACATTGCAATGCCCTTAGTGATCCACCAAGGACGGATGCTGCGAGTGCCCTCACATCACCTCTTCCCACTGCAGCTGTGCCACCGTAGCGGCAAAACACAGGCACAGCTGATCACGGGTGTGGGACTTGGGTCCCCGCTCCCAGTGGAGGTGAGGCAGGAGGAGAAAGACCCATAGTCTCTCCTGTTTTCTGCAAAACATGGCTTTGGAAGGAGGTTTCATACTTCCAGAGTTTGTTAGGAAGAACTTCTTTGCCCTGAGGGTGGTGAGAGCCCAGAGAAGCTGTGGCTGCCCCATCCCTGGAGGGGTTCAAGACCAGTTTGGATGGGGCTTGGAGCAACCTGGTCTGGTGGGAGGTGTCCCTGCCCAGGGCAGGGGGTGGCACTGGATGATCCTTAAGGTCCCTTCCAACCCAAACCATTTGATGATTCTACAATTCTATGACAGTTTCTCCTCTTTTTGTAACATACTTCCCAACACTCACCCTGCATCACCTCCAACCGGCAAGGCAAGCGTAGCTCTTAACCGTAGCGTTAGAGGCAAGACTTAGTGTCTATTTTACTAAGGAATGATGAAGCTTTTTTTTTTGTACATTTTTAATCGTGGCATGTAAGACGAGTTGTTTACTGGAGCAGGTTTTTTTCCATGGCGTTGATGCTCTGCTTCTGGTCAGTGATGACCAGATTGCCTGAATGCCGTTGGGTTTTTGGCTGCCGAGTGCAATCAATCCAATCATTTTGGGAAAGAACACAACTTCTCGAGGCCTGAACTTTCCCAGCATATCCTGTTTCAGCCAGTTGAATCTGCTAATAACTGGAGACAGGACTTTTGGGGAGGTGAGGGGCAATTAGGAAATTACCTTGCTTTCCCTCCCCTGCCCTGAAATCCAGCAGGATGAAGCCAAATATTTGCTTTCGGATGAGTGGATTTTGGAGCAAACTCCACATGAGCGCACCAGGGTGGAGGCTTGAATTTTGGCTGTTTCGGGTAATTCACGAAATGGCTTGTTTTTAAAGCAGGACCTCCAAGCCTGCTGCCATCTCCCCCCCGTTAGTGGGTCCCGATGCCGTGCCTTTCTCCAGTGGGGCCATCACGATCAGCATTAGCTCCATCACGATGGGAAAAATCCTTCCCACAGGTTTTTGGGATGGGTTGATTGCTTTGCCCTACCGATGTGCTGGTAACGCTCACCCTCGCAGTGTCTGTACCCACTAGAACGACTCGGTAAAAGGTTGCAAGCACCCTCAATAGCTTTGCAACCTCATTTTTTTTCACTGTGCTCCCAGTTCTGGCTCAGCAGGAGCCGTGTGTGGCTCCAAACCCGGTCCTGCGAGGTGCCCAGGGATGCTGGGCACCCTGGGCAGACCAGCAGAGCCAATGGCCGGAAAGCAAACGCTCAATTTGATGCAGAAGTCAGACCCCGAAGTCTAAAATCACTTTTTTTTTTTTTTAATTTTTTTTTGGACATCTGCTCCTTGTAAGCGATTTATATTCCCTTAAATTTTTGTATCTGGAAGTAAAATATTTGAATGTATGTCTTAAAAGTATGACTATCCTTTCAAAATGTGAATTTCTGATTGTTGGTATATAAAAAAAAAAAAACAACAAAACCCTACCCCATATTAGCACATTTTTGTAATTAATGTTTTATGAATGTTGTTTAAAAAAAATTGTGTAGAATAAAACCAGTTTAAACAGAAAAGGGGGTTTGTGCCTGTGTCTCACCAGGTTTCCTCTCCTCATGGCCAGTCACAGGCGCTGGTCCCCCGGCAGCTTTCCCGGCTGCTGCCGACCCTCTGCCCAGTGCCTGCCCGGGATGTCAAAAGAAAAGGGGCTGGAGAGGTGGCAGTTTAAAGCAGGAACTATTTTTAGCAAGTCTTTCATACACCATTTCACCCCGAAGGGATGAAAGCTGGAGGTGGTGTCGGCAGGTGGAGGATGGTCCTTGTCCCAACTGAGGCATCAAAAATTAAAAATAATAAAGAAAGAAATTCCTGAGAGCATCTCGGTGCCCAAAGGGGTGTCAGTCTTTGGGGTGAGCCCCCAGACAGGTTTCCCCTTCGCCCACCCCCCCGGGCTTTTATCAGCCAGCATCTTTGGGGGGCTGCGGCTCCACGGGGGCTCTCACACAGAGACAGCACAATTTTTTTTTTTTTTAATTATTAGTATTATTTATTATTTCTTCCTTTTGGCAGCAGGTCAGGGGCACGGTGAGGCGTCCTGGGTATTAGCGCTGGTCACGGGAGAGCTAATCTTCTCTGTCAGTAAGAGCAGTGATGGGAGGGTTGAGGGCGGGAAACACCGGGGGTGATTATTCATAAGTGAGGTTACTGTGGCTGTGAAACACTGAAAACAAGGCTTTTACCAAGGACTTTATATTAATGATTTGTTTACACTAGGTGCTTTAATTGACATTAGATGAAAGCTGACATATGCATTAATTTTATATAGCTCAGGCTTTTTTTTTTTTTTTTTTTTTTTTTTAATGCGCATCTCAATCCTTTTTCAAGTTGGGGATATTTACTGCAAATAGTATTTAAAACAAACGCACCAGGAGGTAAGAGATGGTAAATAAAGACTCAAAGGGAATGAGACGACAGCAACGAGCTCCTCCAGAGAACTTCGTGCTGTGCATGCAGGGACAGAGCACGGAGAGGAAATGCTGCATCCATTCCTGGGAGCGGAAAGCACCGAGCAAAAAAAAGCAATCCCAGCCTAATATTAGAATATTCTTGGGATGGCTGAAGATTTGGGGGGGGGCTTGGGGTACAGGATAAAAGCAGGCTGCACATCCATGGGGACACTCAGAGAGGCAACGGTGTGGGGGGACACTGCCCAGCTGCTCCCAGGTGCCCCAGGGAGCATCAGCTCAACACAGGCCATCTCCACAAGCTCCATATAAATAAAAATATATATATATATATATATAAAATCTCCATAGGTGTGTTTGTGCACGTGCCTGCTGGGAATCCCCGCTCAGCCTCGCTGCTGAGCCCAGAGCACGGAGCAGCAGCACCACCCCTCTCCACACAGGCGTCTGGATCCGACCTTAATACAAGGAAAGTTGAAAAAGTGAGAAAAAAAAAGAAGTATTCCGTATCAGGGCAAACCCCTGAGTTTTTCAATATAAAGGCACCAAACTAGAAAAGACCTAAACCAAACCACAACAACAACAACAACAAAAAGGGGGATGTTTTCATTACTATAGCACAACAGTTAAGTATTTATGTATCTATTCATACACTAAAATCGAAATATCATGGGTTAAAACACGCTGATTACGTGTAATCGTTGACATTTGTACTTACAAAATGCAAAATTTACATGTTTGTTTTATATATTAAATGCGAACCACATGTCAATGTTTTATTTTAGTTTGTTATAAATTACATGTATGTTTTGGATAGATATGGGTGAATGGCATATATAATATCTATAGTTACATTTAGTTGTTTTTTTAATTTATACATATATATATATATTTATACACACATCTAGAGAGACATATACATATGTATGTGGTTGTTATTGGGCGAGGCTGACGTCCTGCCAGTGGTTACTGGGCATTTGGAGGCCACGGGTTCCTGCTGTGCCCAGCCGCTGCTCCGCTCCTCTCCCCGCGGGCTCTGGGCTGGGCTTGTTTTCTTTCATTGTCTTCTTCTCCATCTGTTTTCTTTTTTGCAGGACTTCAATATTATAATCCTTCGAGAAAAAGAAAAAAAAAAAGCACCAGAGGAAAAAAAAAAAAAAATACCCTGTCTGCAAGTCCTTTGAAGGACTTTGAAGGCTGCAGCGACGAGTGGCAGGAACTAATTTTTAATCATCTCTGCCTCTAAATGCTGATCTGCTCTACCTCAAACCAGGACACTTTGCTGTCATCATTTAAAGCAATAATTCGGAAAAACTCTTTTCCCAGGGCTGTTCAGCCGCATCCAGGCTCGGCAGGGCTGTTGCTCAGGTAGGGGGCCACCAAGCCGGGGGGGGGGGGGGCGGTCATGGGACCCACAGCCCCAGGAGCGGGGTGCCCAGTGCCTGTGCCTGGGTACCGGGATGTGCCACGGGAGGAGAAAGGAGAATAAGCAGGGTGCAGCTGGGGTTGAGCACTGGGGTGAGCTCGGGATGCGCTCCCTTTCCTTCAGGTTGGGTTTTAGGGGCCTTTTAAAATGCAAGACGGGAAACCGCTTAATACTGGCAGCAGGGCAAAGCAAGGGAGGAAAAAAAAAAAAAAAAAAATTAAAAAAAAATATATACGCTTAGATCTAAGGCAAACACAGCACGGGGTGGGTTGGGGGAAGAAGTGGGAGAGGGGAAAAAGAGAGCAAGAAGGTGTGTGTGGCTGGGAGGGTCCCGGTGGCGGGGAGCCACTGCCACCGAAGCCAAAGCTGAGCCCGCAGCCCCCCCCATGCCGGGAAGCAGCCCGAGCCCACCCCGCCGGTGCGGGAATAGAGAAACCCCTTGGGTTGCGAGAAGCGCTGATTGCTTTTGGACCTGTTCGCTGGTGCATGCTTTATCCTGGCCCAGGCTTCGGGGTATGCTTTTTCTATATCTTTTTTTTTTTTTTGGTGTTTTGGCACCAGAGCAGCACTAAACAAGTCTCTCCCAATCACCCGCAGCCCCGCTCGATCCCACACTGGAAACACGAGCAGCGTTCGGGGGCTTTTTCGGCGGAGTTGTGTAAACAGAGGCTGCGGGGTGGGGTGCGAGCGGGGCCCGTGGGTGTCCCCCCCCACCGCCCGCGCAGGCTCCTGCTATTGTTCTGGAATGCACCTTTTCCGCCCAGGATTGGGATTTTATGGTTATAAATCTGTTGTCGTTTCATCTGGAGCATTGTTCAGGCCGGGCCAGCCCCGGCGTACGTGGCCAACATCACATTGTGTCCCCCCCCCCCCCAAGGGGCCCTGGACCACGCTCCCCAGGTCTCTTCTTCCGGACCTGCTCTGCGTCCTCGCAGCCAGACCCCGAGGATCCCGTGCTTTGCTCCCACCCTTATTCTTCTTGCACCTGTGTTGATGTTTTCGCCAGCCCCACTCAGACGAGCACAGTTCAAAAGTCTTTTTTTTTTTTTTTTTTTTACCCTTCCTTAGCTTTCCTTCAGTTTAATCCACCTCCTGATTCCCTTCCCCTCCTCTCTCCTTCATCCCTGCATCCCTTTCCATCATTTCCTGGCCTCCTCTTTCCCTCCTGGCCACACCAAACGTGCGGGGAAGGTGGACGAGCAGCACTGCCCGGACACCAGCCGACAGCAATCGGCTTCCAGAGCTTTAACCAGCCTCCCCCTTTCTAGAAGTAGTTCAGTTTATTTAGCTCCATCTTTCCAAACTAAAGCAAGATCATCCCAAAGGTGCCAGCAGCAAAGGCTGAGTCATTTCCAAGTTTATTTAGGATTTATTGAGAAGTCGGCAGTACCTACAGAGATGAAACTATTTCTTCCACTGTATGTTTTCCTGCCTGGCATGAGCGATGCTCAGGGCAGGCACCCAGCGGTCCCACCTCTGTTCATATCTCGGCACAGATCCCTGCTCTGGAGTCAGGAGACGAACCCTGTGAGCTCCTGAAAGAGCTTCATTTCAAGGGGTTTCACACCCGTAACACCCTGCAGCATCAGCAAAACCACCAGCCAGTCTGTGGGCAAGGTCTGGCTCTGCAGATGCAGGGCAAATTGTGGGGTTTTGGGCTGGGGCGGTGTCATCGGGCGTGTTTCAGTGCTGTGGAAGGAGACTAGAGAAGGTATTAAAGCCAAAAAAACCAAGCCAGGCACTTTTTGCTTCACGGCATTTCATACAGGACCCATCAAAATGAGCAGAGCCACCGCTCCAGAGCAAAAAAACCCACTGGCCTCAAACTTTCAGCCTGGAGAAATCACATTCTGCAAATCCATCCTGAGAAATCAAACCAGTGCCAAAAAAAAAAAAAAAAAAAAAAAAAAAAAGTCATTTCTGCTGGCAACCAGAAGCCTGTCAGATCCCCTCCTGGTGCCACGGTCCCTGTCCAGCTCCGGCGATGTCATCCCAAGGATGCCACCTCAAAAGCTTTTTCCTTGAAAACCCCGAGCCCTGATAGCGTAGGGTGCCAAAACTCAAGAAACCCTCAGCAAATATGAGTTGATTCCTGTTTTATGAAGTAATCATTGTTGAGGGGACTTGACGCCTGGATTTTCACATGCTCGGCTTAACAGGGGATTTATTCAGGGGAACAGTTGGAGCATGCAGCATCAGCATCTCATTAGCGTCGGAGACAATGCCCCTCCAGTTTAAGACTAAAAAGTGGGTTTAGTTTTCCCTATATAACTTTATTGTAAGGGTTTAGGGAGCCACAACAGAGCTGAGTTTAGATTCATTATATTAAAAGCCCCAAAACAGGTTCAATCCCACTTGAAACAGCTGGGAAGGGCAAGCGAGCAGGCAACAGCCTTTGCTTTTCTCCCCATCTTTATGCCCAATCGCTCCATCCCACTGAGGAGGGGTCGGAAGAGCCCCTTTGGAGGTGAGGAGCCCCCAGACGCACGGTTATTCCTGCACCCCCATCGCTCTGGGGTGGACAGTTTGGCCAAACATCACCTTTCTCCTCCCAACCAGCAGCCAAACGTGTTTTCCTGTGAAGCTTTGGCTCTGCCAGGGAAAGATACCCTGAGGGGAGGAGCAGGACAACGTAAAAGGTTACGGGGTTTAAGCACCGAGAGGGAGGAACAAGGTTATATAAAGTTTTCCAGGCCAGAACAAAGGCCTTGAGTATATTAAAGAAAACAAACATGGGGATGAAGTCAGGCACACACGTGCTCCAAGGTTGGTTTGGACTGTTTCGAGCAATTTGGGGGTTGATGGATAGTTTTTTAGGAACAAATGCAGTGCTACCCAAACCGAAGGATTTCCGACAGGGACGTGTCGGTGACCTGGCAAACAGCTCCTGGTGCGAAAGTGTGGGAACCGCTGCTTGAGTGAAGCCACCGAAATAAAAGCTAATGCCAGCTTAAAGACTCAATTTCAGACTGGACGCTTGCAGAGCAAGACAGACCATGGAGCTCTGGATCAAGCATGTGGGAATGGGGGGGGAAATGCCCTTATCCAAGAGCTCTCTCCCCACAGAGAGTGAAGCTGGAGTAGAATTAACTCAAGGCACCCCTGGAGAAGCCCACGACTCTCACAGAATCACAGATTGCTATGGGGTTGGAAGGGACCTCTGGAGATCATCTAGTCCAACCCCCTGCCAGAGCAGGTCCGCCCAGAGCAGGCTGCACAGGAACGTGTCCAGGTGGGTTTGAATGTCTCCAGAGATGGAGACTCCACCACCTCTCTGGGCAGCCTCTGCCAGGGCTCTGCCACCCTCAAAGTAAGGACTCTCCTCCTTACCCAACAGGAGCATCACTCCCCATGCTGTGGAACATCAGGGATGCTGCTACCCACCACCAAGGCACCCGAAACACCGGGTGCTGTGTGTTTTCAAGACACACATCACCTTCCTACCCCTTCTTTTGTTCCATCACGGCCGGCGCGGGGAGCAGCTCCTGCTTCCTACTCAAGGGACGGAGCCGAGGTGAGGGAAGCGCCGATAACAAAGATAGCTCCCCACACCCTAAAAAAATTTCCTTCCCACTCAAAGAAGCATTTGCACGTACATCAGCTACTAATTTTAGGATGAAGCTTTTAGCCATATGTGAGAGCTGCTCGTGAGCGTCGCTGCTTTCCAGGGAGACTCAGCCCCGACAGCCCCGGCCACCGGGCCCTGGTCCTGATGGGCACCCGTAAAAATCACAACTTCCACTTGACAGACAACTTCCAGACACAGCTTTGGTATCCCCCATTATCCACGGACAGATTTACAGAAGTCTGGGACACAGCGAGATTTATTGCTTCAGTTTTATGTACTAAAGGAGCAATAAATTCTTCCGAGAAGTTAAACTCTGTACCATCCCGGCTCCTTCCTTTCTGCCCGGCCTCAAGGGAAAAGGTGTGCGGAGGAAATAAATTCCCACCACGTCCACCGTCGTTTACTCCAGCGCGTTCCCACCGTGAGAAGAGTTAAACCCAAGGAGTGATGATCAAGCACAAAATGAACACTTCATGCATTTTATTGAGTCTATTTAAATTTGCGTTATGACATCTTACACAGGGAACAAACTCCTCCTGGTCGTGAGCTATTGAATCTGGTTGAACTGCTGCCCGATGACCTCAGAGTACCATTTCGTACGAAACAAGTCCAGTATAAACAGAGGGAAAGCACTGTACAAAAAAGGGGGGGGGGGAACCAAAAAACTTACATTCTCAGCTGAATTCAGGGCTTCCCAACCACCAGCCTCACTAGCAGAGAGCGCAACTCGGGAAGGGGTCTCGGGTATTTTAGCTTAAGGGAATAAAACCAGATAAAACAATCAAAACAAATCCAATGGTATGTTTCCCCAGGAGGAAAAAATAAAAATAAAAATAAAAAGAGAGACACCTCATATCAAAAAAAGAGGTTGGGAAGCCCTGGTATAACAGACACAAACTGCTTTTCTTCTTAAACACACCACAGCTTATATGTACTTTGGGTAAGTCACCATTGGTTCTGTCTCTTCGCCCTCCTCCTCCCCTCCCTGGCCAAGGAGAAGCAAACAGAAAGGCCTAGTGTACGTAAAGGTTGGAAATACTTCTGAATTTGTTATGAATTCCCTCAAGGTGGCCGCGAGCCAGCCCTCCTCCCAAGCACCTCCTCCTGGGAGAAGGCAGAGGAGCGGGCAGAGATTTCCACCAGCTCCACCCCTGCCTCCATCCCTGCCCTCGCTCCAGCCAAACCAGTCCCCGCGGCGGGAGCAAGGCTGCCCGGTGGGAAAACCCAGTATCGGGCAGTTCCAAGACTACACGCATTAATAAAAAGCATCCCGAAATCAAGGCTAAACTGACGGGATGAAGCTTTGTGGTGCAGTGCGATGGTGAAGATGACGCTGGGAGGTTGAGAAACCCCCTCGTCACACCGCTACAAGCCAGAGACCGATGGTGATGGTCAACCTTAACTGCATTGCCCTCCTCATCTTCACATTAAACCCTTGTTATTGGGAACCTCCTCTGTGTGTAGGACCCGTTTCAAGACCAACATCGACTCAGATCTACCAGGGAAAGAGTCCTCTGGACTCTCCGCATCTGCATAATCCAGAGAAGTGACAGGAAAAGGGACTGACAGTCATTAGTGTCCGTTGTGCCAACTTTGGTGGAAAATCCCTTCCTTTTCGAAGTCCACACAATGGACAATTACGGCTCCTTCCAAAACCACAGCACCGCAGCTGGGGCTGCGCATCAATACCTCCTACAAAACCCTCTTTAAACTTCTAATGAGTAATTTCTAGGCACGCGGTACCTACCCTAATCAAATCATTTTTAAAACAAGCCCGTTAACTGCCTACAAGCCCTTTGCAAAAAACCCAACTTGTTCGAAGAAATAAAAAAGCGCCCGTAAAAGGGAAATCTAACAAACCCCGGGAATAACTCCTCAGCCTTTTAATGGATAAAGTCCCAATTAAAAAGAAAATAAATAAAAAAAAAGCACCCACAACTCTCTATCACTTCATAAACGAGTTAAACTATCAAATGCACTCTTAAATAGAAAATACCATGCATTTTTCTAGGTTTTGGCCTCATGACTGCTTTAATTGCTGCGCATGGAGGTGCCATGGGTCTGTCCTGTCAGGAAGGAATTTGGCTCCCAGAGACTCACAGCAGGAGCTTGGGGGGGTTGCAGCAGGAAAAATCCACCACGGTAACTACAGAGGCCGGCAGTAACAGGGAACCTCCTTCAAAAATAAAATAAATAAGTCTTGAACGTGAAAGAAACCGTGCTGCTCCAAGGGAGATGGAGTGACCCTGGTCTGAAGGCTGAGGCTCCCACAGGGTGGCACTGTGAGCGCGGCGGTGGATGCAGCAGGGCCGGCTCTGCCTCTTCACACCCATCACTTCTGCACCATCAGGCCTTGGAAAAGCACAAAACTAGTCATTTTAACCCTTCCTACGGCTACAAGCATCGGTTAAGTGCCTGTATCCCTCCTGTAACACCAAGAAAGCATAAACTGAGGGAAGCGATAAGCACAAATGCTCAATACTAAAATTATTCGTAAGCTGTAAATTAGGCTGCGAACCTTATTAGTGTCCTTCATATTTTTGTTAGCAACTGAAGCGTTAATATTGGCTTTTCCTAACTCCAATCTAACTTTAAAAGAACAGAAACAGAGACTCGGCTACATAAAGGTCTTTGCTGCATCAGCAATTTAATTTCAGGCAACAAACCCCCCCGTGCCTTCAGCAAGCTCAGGCGGTGGAAAAGGCGTTATAAAACATTGAGAAAATCCAAGGCCTCCTGATCCGAGGTTAAATTATTTGTTCTTGGTACCATCTGGGAAACCTCCAACAGTTTATTAGTTGCTATTGTTACAGAAAGATCAAATGTTAAGGCATGCCACTGTTAAGCTATAACAAACCGGGAAAGTTGATTCTACCACCGTGAACAGTTACTGGAAAACTCGGAACATGGAAAGGAAAGTCGTGTTGAATGAGACGCATCACAGCCGTATTTCACTTTAATTAGCACTAGCAGGCTCCTTTCTTTCTGGGCACCAGCTTTAGTCCTCAGAGATATACGTCAGACTTTCAAAATCTAACATGGTATTCACGTAGAAAGGGTTTTTTTTTTTTCCCTTCTAATTCTATGCTCCAGTAAGCCAGTAAAGCTACTGGAAACCGCAACCCACAGCACGTGTTTGCTATGTTAAGTGCTACGGGAAGAAAGGCAGAAGTGTTATTTTGTTGAGGAAATTTTGGCATAGAGAATCCAGCACCTGAAATCAACAGTGCATTGCAATTGTACGGTGATGGCAGAGGGAAAAAATTCAAAAACATGAGCTTCTTTATTCTTCTGCTCAAAACGAACACACGCACCCCCTCTGCCACCACGGTGCATCCCACCAGGAGGAAAGCGAGCTCAGGAGCCAGCCAGGGTTTCCCACTGAACCAACCACCACAAAACACACACGTAGAAAAAAAAAAAAAATAAAATCAGACAATTTGGAACATTGTGGAATCCTTAACTAGCTGCTGAGACCTTACAATGGCTTAGAGCAGAGACTATAGTTTGTGCAACCACCACTATAACACACAAGAAATGTGTTTTAATCAGGGGAAAAAAAAAAAAAAAAAGAGATAGGCCAGCTTTGGTTTTGTCATCTGAGGAGCAAGTAACACTTCCCCCAGAGCCAGCAAGAGCAGTTCATATCCCTTCATAACTACTGCCCTGGAGCCGAAATAAATACTGCCTTCCCTGGAGCACATGTAAGCTAGAAAATAAACTCATTACGGACTGAAACAAAGAAGGGGTCATTGAAGGGAAGGTTGTTTTCCCCTGACACTGATGAGAGCTGAGGTACATTCTCCAATTCTCAATTTCAATATGCCACATACATAAAATAAATTCAACTCATTTTAATCTGTGCAATAGGAGTATAAAGAATTTTTAATGTTATTCTTAGAATCGGCTACACATTTAAGTGTACTCCCATCATCAATTATAATTTTCAAATTTAACCTAACGCTCTAATAATCTGTTTTCCGTTTAATACTTAAGTTATTTTTCTGTGGCACTGGAGTCCCAGGCGACCAACGCTGGATATATCAGCACGATCCAGAGGTTACTAATAAATATAGTTGATGCTGGTGGGGAAAAAAAAAACCAAACAAAAACAAAACAAACCTGTCAATACTTGTCTGCTGAATAGTTACACAGAGATGCCTCAAAAATTGAAAGTCAATAGAAAAACTGGGCATAAACCTCACTGAATGAACTGGTACATACTGTTTTGTGTTATTCCGTGTTAGTAACCAGACCAAGAAATCACCAGCCATTGGAACAGTTTCTAATTTTTATCATCTTTTTCGGTGGCATTACTGAGCCAAAACACTGCAAATATAACATTTAATTTCCATATTTTTTAATGCAATTAAGATGTCTAATTCAACTGGTTTTATATTACAGTAGCTGTTCACATAAATAGTACAGATATGCACTGCTCTTGACAGGTACACACTTACAAAAGCAGCTCTCTCGGATTTAGTTTGCTCTCCATGTGGTGGGTTTTGTATGAAAAGCATTCTTGATTTCTAAGCATGGTACAATTTTAATTCTTAATGCGTTAGTACAACAGTGCATTGGAAAAGTACTGAGCTTCTACAAAAAAGCTTTACAATTTTAAAACAGATTTTTTTTTTTTATTATTTAAACAAGCATAGGCAATTCTTATATTTCCACAACAAGATAAATATCCCAATTAAGCTAACAGCTCATCCTACAGCGTGCCATAGTGATGGGGAAAGGGCTAACATTAGTGTTATTTACACAGACATGTCCAATATTAACCCAGTACGAAAATTAAAAGTACGTTCAAATGTGCAATTAAGTTCATATTATTTTTTCAGATAGTTGGATTTCTTGCAAAAAATTCCCCTATGACTCATATACATTTAGCTGGGATGACTTCTCAAAGAACTCCTCGTAAGCACGATCTTGAGGACCAAAAGTTTATTGGACTGGGATGGCACGGGCTGGGGGGGGGGAAAGAACTTAATACTCTTCACAAAGGAAAAAAAAATTAAAAATTTAAGTGGTAAGATGTCTTTGGACAAGTGAAATTTAACACCCAAACTTGAAAGACAAGATCTTGAAAACCCTAATTAAAGAAATTTTGCAAATTTAAAAGCTTGAATTCAGAGAAAACGCTTTCATGAGGGAAGATTCACTCCAAGTCATTACTATACATTGAGGTACCACTCAAAAAGTGGCCATAAAGGAAGTGACTTCTTTGCCCATCACTATCACACTAGCTGCTCGGCCATAATTTCAGATCTCATTTAGACAACACTCTCTCTGTTACCAGAAGCTAAGACGGCTCTGCGACAAATGGGACAAGTGGAATTTTCTGATAACCAGCGATCGATGCAGTGGACATGATACTCGTGCGAACAAGGCAATTTACGGAGCTTGTTGCCTTCCGTGTACTCTGTAATACACACACTACAGGTTTTCAGAGCATCGCTCTCACCAAAATTCCTCATCGCTAGGTTGTCAATTTGTTCTTTGGTGAGTCCTCTTGGTTGGTCATCGTCATCTTCGTTTAGTAGGAAAAATTGTGCTAGGCTAAGGAATGGTAGAGAACCGCTTTCTTCGAATGTGACCGATCCCCTCGTATTCCGACCTTCCCGTCTGGCACCAGATGTTGAGCCACCTTCATTGCCACCTTCATACACCTCCCCTGAGCTAACATCTGTGCTTTCATTGCTTGAAGTACCACCGCCTCCGTTCTGCGGCTCAGAAGCATCCACGTTCTGATTTGGAGTCGGGCCACTAGGATCTGCATCACTATCGCTATACATAAAGTAGCTCAGCTCCCCGAAGCCTGTCATTATCTGCCTTAGCATAGTCTGAATAGCGACTGATGTAGTCTCGCTCAAGCCTGTGTTTAAGATCCTACGGATCGGAATCCTAATGGTACTGACGTAAGTTCTCACTCCAGCCCGTTCTGAACGTGAAAACGTGCGCCTAAACCCTCCTCGTTCGCTTTCGTAGGTGACAGTGTTGTTAGGTGTCTGGGACCTGGACCGAGTTCTGTTGGCTATGCTGTCCCTTTGCCGATACTCTCCCGGACGAACTCTTCTCACCTGAAGATCAAGTACTATGGTAGGAGGCCTCTGACCAGGGGTTGCAGACTCACCGGTGCCATTAGTTTCTGAAGAACCTGCTGCTTGAGGAACAGGCCTTGTTTCAGGGGTTGAAAACAGAACTGCATTTTCACTTGGCATCTCAGTCCCCACTGTATGCTGCCTTAACGTCACATGCTGCCTAGTTCTAGAGCTTCCCTCAGCTTCATTCACTGAGGAGTGGTCAAGTGTTTGAGATGACGTATTGTGATGAGACCTGCGAGGAGCCTCACTCACTGGATTAATAGGTGACCTACTTCTATCAGTCCTAGCCCGCGTTCTCCGCTGTTCTGGACTCCTACTTCTCGCTCTCCTCTGCCCTCTGGGAGGGGAAGCTTCCTCGGTTGTTATCTCCTCCGAAGTGCTCCTCTCTGATCCAGGCTGCCTTACAGATGGCGATTCAGACCTTGGAATTTCAGAGTCACTTTGGCTGTTTTCCAAATCCTCCCCGCTGGAAGGCTCTACAGATGGCTCATTCTCAGTTTCTGGATTTGTGTTCCCATTATTACGGTTGACATTTATTTCCAAACTGAATCTGAAGTCACCACTATTTGGGTTAGTCCGGCTCACAGCTCTCCAAGACTGGTTTCCTCGTTGTCCACTTCGTGTTGTATTTCCAGTCTGTCGGACTGAATTAAGCCAGTCTATTATAGAATCTCCATTTGAAACATCTTCTGCGGACTCTGCACCTGTGAAAAAGACAGGGAACTACCAAAATTAGAGCACTGAGCTAGTTTTGGAGTGAATTTTTCCAAGAACATAATTGCTTAGTTTAACAAGTGACAATTTAGAAGTGCTTAATCCTACCAAGTACTATTGCAGTTTTACACGTAGCTTCACAATTCTTATCTACCAAAGCTCTTTTAAGGGAGCAGGAGTGGACATTTTTCTAATAAGTAGATAGGCTGCAGCCATCACATAATGAACAAGCCATCGAAATAACACGTTTTTTATCATAAGTAAATGGAAAGTCACATTACAGGTGTCATAACACATCAATATTCTTTGTTTTCCTTTCAAAAATTAAGTGATCTATCAATGGCTAAATAGAGAACTAAGTTTGTCCTGACCCTTCACTTGAATAATGGCTTTATAGCAAATCTATTTCACTTAAGAATGAACCCCACTGGTAAGCTCCCAGCGTCCTCCACCAGTCTCTACAGAAGCGTGATAACAAAAGCAATATAGCATCTTCGGAAGGGCAGAATGTTGCATTAAAAAGAGGGATTGCCAAAAGGAAGGAAGCAGACAGGAAGGCAATCTTAAATAAATTTAAAAAAAAAAAAAAAGAAAGAAATCTAAATGAATCTTCATCTTGATGCAAATAACAGATGCGTTATGAGTGAAATCTGTCCCAAACTGACCTCTGCAGCAGATATCAGACATAACGGTCACTTAGTTTTAAAACAAAGCTCACCTTGCACCTGCCTAGGCTTAACTTGTTCCACTCCTGCACTCAAGTTAAGGTCCATATGGGGTGCTAAAGTTAAGAGTTTTCACAAATACTGTATATACCTCTATTCTCATCACTGTTTTGCTGTGGTGGACCTTCTTTAACTTGGTGTAGCCTTCTCAGCAACTCTTCTTCAGTAATTTCACCTTAGAAAATAAGCAAAATTTTCCAAAAATATTTCCAAATCATATGTATGGCAAGCATTATCAAAAGCTTCTAAAGAAGGTACAAGCCACTGCTTGTCTTTTTCTTTTTTTTCCTAATTAAATCCTGCCATAATGAAACTGCCAAACAGGTTGCTAAGGGGAAGTTCCAGACACTTCAGCACCATTGTCCCAAGTAAGCTTTGCTGAAGCTGAAAGATCCAACAGTTTCAACCTATTCAAGATAAATGTGCTTTCTGGTTCTGTAACCTCTGCAATGTATCAGCAATTTTCATCATCCTATACCAATTAAATGGCTGTCCAGAGTAAAATATTTAAGATAACACCTTCACAAGCATGAAAAAAAAAGGTTTAAATTAGTTGAAGTCATGTTTTAAATTAGAACTGGTTTGAATTAGGTATCATCCTATAAAGAATCAATTTAAAGAAGTCAATTGAAAACTGATATAAAAATGCCCGTGCAGACTCTCGCATCAGACTGCTCATCCTAGTTACAAACTCTTAACCTCATCAGCACAAAGTTTTCACACAGATGCTTACGGGAGAATACTTCTCGATCAAAAATGTGTAAGGGTCCACAACTGGAACTGGATCAGCTCTGTGTTTTCCCACCAAGTTGTGTAAACACTAGACTTCTGTATCTGATGAATCCGCACCATCCTAACTACCTCTCCACTAGTCAGGGGATTGCTCAAATTTCAGTATCCACAGATTAGCAAGAAGCTACTTCCTACCATGGAACACAACTGCAGCACACAAACTAAATGGGTGAAATAGTTTCAGGAGAACAGAAAATGACACAAATCACCTACAAGCAATTCTAGAACGATGTACATAAGCAAGCATTACCTACCTGGTGTTCCTAGCAAATTGTTATCTCTCATAAGCCTGTAGTCCTCTTCACTCAGGTTGTTTACAAATTGATAGAAAGCTTCTTCTCGATCCAACCGATCTAGCTGACTCTGACGTTGTGCTTCTGATTGATCAACATTTCCTTTATCACTAGAATCTGAGCTTTCCATCTTGATGAGTGGAAGAGTACCTAAAAAGGAGAAAATAAATCCTTCATCCAGCGTAGTGAAACCTAGCATGAAATTTAGGTATCTTTACCATGTACTACATCCTTCATCGTTAACCTTAAATTTGGCAAGGGGGTAGTAGTTTGCTAATGAAGTTCCAGATAAGGTGCATAACCACAGGGATCACAAATAATTCTCAAAGCACAAACCTCTTCAAGAAATACAAATGAAATTTATGCCCATCATTATCACTCAACAAAGCAGCAGGTACAAACACGTGGAATGCTATCAGCCATAGCCCTTAGTCCATCTTTACATAGTTAACTGTGTCCATGACTATCCGCTTTTTAGCATAAAATATTCCAAATTCTCTAACTGCCTCACAAATCACAAACCATGCCTTACAGTGCCACACAACAGGGCAGTACAAGGTATAAGCAAGCCATCCTTGATCACGCTCTCTAAACGATCATGGGATTAAGTGTCCACCACTTCTTCCTGCCCTGCACTATGGTGAGGAAAGCAGGAACCAATCTAACTTACTGCCTATGAAAAACACCCTCTTCAACATCCAAGTGAATTTTAACAGAATGAAGAAGGCATATAGAAGACATAAGATGCCATGGAATACCATGCGTGCAAGAAAAAAAAAAATCAACCCAGACTATGAGTTTACTCAAAAAAGGAAAAGGGTTTGTAAAATCAACGGTGTAGTTTAATGTCAAGAGAAGAATTTTCTGCAAGTTTCAGCATTTACTGGATTACTGAACTAGAATTTCCAGGACAAAACTCCACAGTGTACACCAGGTGTAACTCCTGCTACAAAGAGCCGTCTTCTTGTATCGTGCATTTTGTAATATAACCTTCTCCTCATATCGTTTTTCATTTGTATGAGATCCTCGACAATGTGTGCATCTCAAAAAAAAAATTATTGATGAACGCCATGTCTACATTTGATAAATATTATAACAAAATATATGCAAATGCAGGAGACATTCTGGCACTACTTGCGTCATGCAAATATATCAAATGAAGTTAAAGTAATAACTAGTTTCCTTAATCACCATCCTCGTTATTCACAACATCAAGAATTTTCCCGTACAACTGGTAGAATCTAGTTACTCAGAGAGGTGATTAGCAAGCTAATCCTCTGCATGCTAAAAAGCTCTGCAATAACATTCCCCATCAGAAAACATTCCTTTCATTTAAACCATACTTCATGTGACATGAAAATACTGGAAGAATAAAGCTTTTCTGCTTCTCACTGGAAAATTTCCAACACTTAGACATCTGTCTAGTGCAAAAAGCATCTTTTTTTGGTTTGTCAGCACAGCTGTCAAGTCAAGACTGCCCACAGTTTACATTAGTGCTTCTCCACAGAAGAGCAGTGCTGCACGATCTCCAGGGGTACTTTATTTCAGCTGCTATTGTGAAAATTAAAGTGCACTGACAACCTTGGTGTGTAACAGTAGAAAATTCCACAGGATAGGACACTCCATTATTGCAGATTATAAAACAGCTACTCCAGCCCTCTTTGTCTTGAATTCTGACGCAGCAGAACTTGTTTCTAAGTTAGTCATATTGAGGCACAAATGACTTGTTGCCACTCAGTAATACAGTACACCCAAGGCTACTGGTATTATTTGGTTCACCAGAGAAATTAGGCTTATTTTTCACCTTTTTATCAGTAAGCAGCAGCAATCCCTAGGATTATGACCATTTCAAATGGAAGCCTATCAGCTTTCTCTGCATTGCTAAATCTCTGGTGCAATCTAAAGACTGCGTGGCCCGTCTGAAGACTTGCATGTGATGTGCTGTCAAATACACCGATAAACAGCCCCATTCACAGCGAGAGTTGTGCAACGGTTTCAGCAGGTATGTTCAACTCTGAAGGGCATACGGATTTCATAACTGAGCCCAGTCAGATCTCAGACACGGATTTCTAACGAGAACATAGCTTGCTTGAAACTCAAACAACTTTTTACAAGCTTTCTGTAGCAGAATTGTGACTCCAAGTTAACTTCACTTAAAGACGTATTCATTCTAGAGAAGATAACAGAAATACAAAGACAGCTGCTTTTAAAAGAATCATCTGAATAAAGCCTGAAGTAGAACGAGAGACTTGCCTTCAAAATAAAACCTTGAAACATGCATTAGTTCTCTGGGGATAAACATCAGGACTCTAACCGGCATTCCCTTTCTTAGGACAACAATGAAACAGAGTTGACAATAAGATTAAGAAAATAAGGGAATGAAATAAGATGCTAAGGGACAGGAATAGCATAAAATTTTGTAAAATACGTTCCCCAAAACGACTGCCATCTTGGCATTTACTGACTTTAAAACATATAGAATGTCTTCATAAAGATGGCAATATTAACATATTTGTAAGCATTAGACTAATTCAACAACAGCTTTTAAAATAGAAAACCGCACTATGCATACAAAGCATGGCATTTGTTTACTGCTTATGCTTTGAAATTTTCCTTTTAGCTGCAAACTCCAGTGCTCGCAGGCACCTTAGCTACATAATGCCGATTTGATTCAAAGTCATTTGCCCATTCCATTTGAGAAGATGAAGGGGCACTCTTGGTCAGGGAAAAAAAAGGAGAGTAAAACAAGTGAAGGTGAGGCGCAGGTGAGATGGGGAGAAACCTCTTTACCAACAGACTGATGTACGCTTCGATACGTGATCCTTTACGAAATGCTCAGAGTAAGTCAAAGTCAGTCTTATTTCCAAGTTTGCTCCTCCATCATCTCATATCTTCCCTCCTAAACCATAAAACCAGCTACTGATCAAGACTGAAAACAGGTTATTGCTAAGAAAAAAGCCTCAGAGGAGGGATCTTCAATTAAGAGTTTAATTTACATTAGGACTATTTCTACTAGTGACAAACTTACTGTATTTTCATATTGCAAGCGACTGTAACAGATAAAACTCGCCCACTGTATCCCAACTTCATGCTGTTTAGCTTCAGCGTCCTAGAAATGCTCTATCTATATGGGATGTTTACATCGATAGAAATACAGATGGCAAAGAAATGCATAAACGCACATCAGCACATCCCTCCCTACCTTACTGTTGACAGCAAATGGGACAATACTCTTCAAACTAGAGCTCCGATATTATAACCAGTAAATGGCAAATAGGATTTCTACCCTAATGCTTCTGTTACTTCCTATCTCTTCACTGTCCACTCAGCTCATTGTCCACATGGTCCATTTTAATCTTCACCTCCCGGCACCACTTCAGAGCACTGCGTTACCAGACTGAACTTACTAGACTATTTAGACTTCTACTGTCTCGACACGACTCCATGGGTCCCACCTGGTTGTACAACAGGATTTCCACAGTGGCAGCTACTACGTCACCTCGCTCCTATTTCAGCATGGCAGAGCGTTGCAGAAATAACTTGAAAACCTGTCCTTCATTCAGGATTCTGCTCTCAGCTCGTATGCTGCAGAAAATTAAGACTGGTTTAAGGAAGCTGAGTACAGTAATGCAGGGAAACCTGATGAGGGAAAACCAACAGGTATACTACTAAGTTACAACAAAATAACCAACACTCGATTATCCAATCAGCAGGTGCGCTTCAACTCTGCCTCTCTTTCTTCCAGTGGTTTAGTTCAACTCAAAGTAAGACTTTGTTCTTATCCAAGCTAAAAATTCAGAATTTCCTTCTTTAGTGTCCTTCCTTGTCGGCACTGAATTGACAAAGGGTGGGGAAGGTCACATCTACGAGCAGGAAGTTCAGATCTGTTGACTATTGCCAACTTCAGCTGAGACATCCAGCAATGACAATCTCTTTATGGGAAAACTAGGCAGAGGGGAAAGGAAATCACCTAAACTTTGCACAAAACAGAATCACAGCTAGAATAAATTATGTTCTCCTTTAAAAAAAAAAAAAAGAAAGAAAGAAATGAAGGAGAAAATTCTTCAGCAGCTGAATATCCAGACACATTAACTGCAGCGAATTCTTAATTGGTGTTCCCATCCTTCCACAAGTCAGCAAAGTATCTTCCCTGCAGTTACGCTTCAGCAGTCTCAGAGATTTCAGAGCACAAATCACTAGCTCTCTCTCCACTGCTGCTCCAGACTGCAGCAGCAAAAACAGAAAGCCCACAAAAGGTATTGTTTGTTACATTCTTTTACTCAAGAGGAAGTAATATTATGCATTTTTGCATAGGAACAATGTAAGAGTACTAGATATTCCTTCAATAATGCAAAGTTATCATTCTTAAGGTACAAGAAATATTTCACATTTTCCCTTATGCCAAGTCGTGTGTAAACTAAATCCAATCAGTCAGGAATTTACTACTGCTTAAAAACAATCCAGTGGGCCAGCAAGCAGTGATAAAATACTTGCATTGTCCATTACCCTCAACAGTAACACCACGTTTCTCCATACTGCTTAGCACTTACGGACTACAGAAAAAGTACTAATGGACCATATGGTACAGTCATAAATCACTAGGCTCTTCCTCCTTCAAAAATGAGTAATGTCTCCTGACATTAGTTTCAAGACACTACCTTAGCTCTGCGTTCATTTTATATTTAAAAAAAACCCACCATAAAATATTAGAACTCTCATTAAACTAGCTAGGTAAAACTTAGAAGATGTGACAAACTCAGAAATCACTCATCTGTAGAGTTAAGAGAAAAAGCAGTATCTTAAAGTTATAATCTTCATTAGATTTATGGGTCAAGTCTCAAATTTAAACAGGAGAAAGATGCTAAATTAGTTAAACTGCAGAAACAATTCATATGCTCACAAGCTAGCTGTGCAACAAAAAATTCCTCTAAAATTCCCCCCATCTAGGTGTAACTGGTATTTCAACCTCACATGAGAATCTGTAGTGCCCTGTATGTTAGGAACATTTCCTGAATTACCTCACGTCCCAGCAACATAATTAATACCTTTGTATAAACAAAAAAGATGATGGCAATATGAATAAGTGTTTCATAGATGTGCTCAGCAGAAGGCTAATTTCTCATTTATGATTCATAACCTCATCTTAATTAGGTACTTCAACCGGTAGAGCACCTTGCTTACTTCCAGCCTTCAGAAATTATCAAACCCTTTGACTAAAAGGAGTGACTCAGTAGTAGAAGCCTTAAATACTTATTTTCTGGTTTGGGTTGTTACGGATTAACTATTTTTTCCTCCTGTGCTTTCACTGAACGTATCGCAAAGACATTTTAGCTCTACAGCAGAAGCACAACACAGCTGTCTGTTCAAAGTGCTTTCCATGAACTCTGACTTGAGCGGCTCTAACATACCATCCCGTCTGGCAGCACCAGCCCCAGCCTCTCCAATTCCATTTCTCAAATGACACAGGAACGGCACTAGAACAGGCAGTTCTGTTACCTCGGGTTCTTGAAGCACAAACAGAACCAACTTCACGTGCACCCCACCTCCCAACTACTAGATTTTCCTAGAAGAATTAAAAGTTGAAAAATAAATTTCCATGCCAGTCAGTATTCAATTTCTCAACGCTCAAAACTAGCAGAAAGTAAGACATAGAAGAAACTATGTTTTCATCTTAAATATTTCATCATTCAAGTCTGCAAGCTCAAAAGCAGAAGCAAATCCTGACTGTCAGCGAATCCTATCATTAAAGGAGAAAGATACCATAAAACAGTGAAATGAAACAGCTATCTATTTGCATTATTCAGGGAGCTTCCTTATGTCAAGTTTGATTATTTTTTTTTCTTTTTGTGCAGGCGCATGAGTTTTCTTTTGCAATCGCAGCAAAGGCTTTGGTAGTCCAGGTACTCATCTACATCTTAGAAACGTTAACAAGTAACAAACTTTTCAAAGGTGCATGATGAATTTTGGATATACTTCCCCCCCCCCCCCCGCTATTCTTGCTTTCCATTGACATTCTAATGAACCACAGATCTACGCTCCTACTAGATTTCCACTAAGCTTACTACATATTTTAAACGCTCAAGAATCCCCTACATCCTCTTTGCCTCAAAAACCATCATGGAATATGTACCACTTTTGGAAAGCTGGAAGAAAATTTTTACTTCGACGAAGTGCTCCGTGTAAATTGCTATAAAATTTAAACGACAGCTTAAGGAGGAGTGTTAAACATCAACTCAGCTATTTCACTACCCCAGTATGTTTCAAAGCAAAGGCCCTAAACCAAGATGCCATTCTGAACATACATTTTAAACAATAGAAAGCAGATGAATACTTCTGCAGAACAGTTGCATAAAAGTTCAACAGAATAAAAAAAAACCACAGGAAAACATTTCAACAGAACCAACTGTTGCGATGAAGAAGAGAAATGCTCTTAGATGTACTATCAACTCCTGAGAAGTCAGAAAGAAGAGAAGAAATCAGGATACAGAATCTCATCAGTCTCCAACAGTCCTACAGCATCTAAGGCAGACAAGCCATCCTACTGTATAAATTCCCAACTCAAAGAGATCTAGTTAAAAAAGGAACAAAACTCACTGCAGTTTTGCAGTGTTATCTTCCACACGAAAGAGTAGAGCTTAGCAATTCCAGAATACTGAGAGCATGTGGAACTCTGAAAGACGGAGCTCTGAAAATAAAATGCAGCAAGAACTGCCAAAATCCAGGGCTTCGCATTTTATCATCTGCACTTACTGAAACAACAACTTCTCACATGCAAGTTGAAAATAAAATTAAGATAGTACTGCCTGTTTCCCCTCAAATTCAGATGATATCACAGACGAGAAAGCTTAGTGTATGCAAGGTGTAACAAGTTTCCAGCACTGAAATGCCATTAAACGATGCTGTTTTCCTCAAAGAGTGAGCTTCCTGCTAGGTCAGCAAGCAGAAGGCCTACTCTGAAGCTCAAAGAAGAAATTATACTTCACTCAAGTAACCAGTGATAGCAGTATAAACAGGATTAACATCCAAGGAAGTTGTACCCACAAAATTACATGATGACCATATTTTGATTTCTGAAGAAACAGAACTTCTGGTTATTGAAAGCACTAAGCCTATCATAATTCACTGAATTTCAATTAAAAAAAGAATAAAACACCTTTGAGTTTACTACCAAATCTCACTGTCTCCACAAAACTGCTGCTAAGACAGATAGTACTGAAAGCAGAAGGCCAATAAAACAATGACAGTCACTACAACCACATCCCACACAGGAATGCCGATACGTGGATTTTTGTTGTTGTTGTTGATGTCTAGTGCCTAACAAATATAGAAGTGGGAAATATAATTAAGTAAAATTTATTTGCATTCAAATAGGTATCTGTAAGACTAGAATTCCATTTCTGATGATACACCAAGGCAGGCAAGCTCAAGCATTTTAAACAAGACTACGTGCGCATACATCTTGCATATTAAAATTAAGAGCCCTCTAAGCAAAGTGTTTTAAAGTTATTAAGAGAAACTGTGCACTGACTTTTCCTACATATTCAATTATCATTAGACAGTTTTATGAGATCATACAACTCTGCAGACCTCCTTGAGTAAGAAGCTGATCTTCAACACCGCACATCAGCAAAAATTATTAACAAGTACCTCGTTAATATAAACCTGAACAGTTTCAAGGAGACACAGGTGTGTGTTTCTTGTGATCTTAATTGGAGCCAAGAACCTGTGCAAAAGCAAAAGGGATCTCTGTGATGCTCCTGGCTATCCCTACTCACCATGCAAAGGTCCTGCTGCACTCTTCAGAAGTCTTGTTTTTGACTTTGCACAAGACCGCCATCAAAATATCTTGAGGACAGAGACACTCACATTTGGTTTTATCCCTTCAAGATTAACTTCTGCAAGCTCAAGAGTTGGTACGCTTTCACTAAGACTGAGATTAAGTCACAAAAACTTGGACAAATACCCAATAATCTTGTTTGGATTCAAATGTTTTAGTGCACAGAAACTGAGCTCTCTACAAAAAAATTCAGAACAGCCTAGTAAAGCGTTAAGCTATAGATGCATTCTACCAACATCAAGGAATTTATTTTGATACATTCCCGTAGATAAGAGGAATAAAGGAACAAGCTAGGCAGGTATAGGCGTTTTAAAAACATTTCCATTTAGGGATCACACTACCCACTCCTCTAAAAATACCAGTATGACAGAAAGAAAAAAGGACAGGTAATGGAGACCAGACATTTTGAACACTGTTTTCCAGTACACCTTGGCACATCTATGAATTCAGTAATACGGAAAATAAATATGATACAGATGACAACCGCTACATGCTTGAAAAATGCTGGTATGGTTATTTCAGTGACAAACATTAGGTAGTCAGAATTGCTGATGAAGAGAACACAGTAGTTGTTATGCTTCAGTGATGTAACATAACAAGAAGCCCTTAATTTTATGGTGTGTGGTGTGTTTTCCCCTTTCCAGGAACAGGCCAGACATAATTCCAAGCTATAATTCTTTTAATTCCAAAATGGTAAACCTGTAGAGGGAATACAGTCAGTTTAAGTGCTAGCTGACCACTCCAACAGAACTAAGCATCTGACTGTTAATTAAGATAATTAACTGCACAAGAAGCAGCCAACTATTTATTTTTTAAAAAAGACTTGACAAGTAACTGCAATTAAAATTCAGGGACAAATTGGTATCAGAGCTTCTTTAGCATTTTGTCAACAATTTACCACTTGAAATTAACCAGTACTGCCAATATGGACAGGGAAAATAAATTTGACGTGTTATGGTACTATTGGGTACAATTAAGTTTGAATTCTTGTTTACAAGCTTCTCTGTATAAAGACTCTATCTTCCTGAAAAACGGTGAAACAAACAAAACTATTATAAAAACAAAATAAAATCTGTACTTTTTTTGCTGTGAAACATTTTGTCAGGCTCCTCCTACTACAATCAAGACACATAAGCCTTAATAACTATGTTATACTACATTATATACTATTATATACAACCTGATGTTGCTCCTCCATTTAAGCAGATCACTTAAAGTAATACATACATCTAGCTGGACTTTACAATGGTTTTGAAACACACTAAACAAACTTAAATGTCAACAAACAATATTAAAAAGGGAAGCAAGAACTTGCACAGGAAACTAAGGTGACAGAGAAAAGATGACAAGATTAATTGGAGTGAAACTAACAGGATAGGAATAGCAAACATCACAGGTTTTAACAGGTCACAAGCTGATCAATACCCTTACAACAGACACAGAGATATGAAGAGCTCCTCTTGCCTGTTTCCCACAACAAGGCTTCTTGTTTCAACTCGGGGGAAGAACAGGCTGAAAACACGGTCCTGAAGAGCTACAGATTCCTTAAGTGGGCACTAAACAGTATGGTGAGGCCCAAGGTAGTGGCTGTAATTCCTCCCCCCACTCCACCCCTCCAAAAAGGGGCTAGATTCAACTCCTCCTCCACCCCAACTAGCTACCCAGAGGGTGAGGGGCCCAGCAGCCCGCCCTGAGTGGGGAGCGCAAACCCTCCCCCAGCTCCGAAGGGAGGAACAGGTTCGCCCCCCTTCGATGGGAGGCCCTGCCACACGCCCCGGGAGAAAGGGGAAAAGTCCCCAGGGTGACAGAGCCCGGCCCATCCCAGGGAAAGGGGGGCCAAGGATCCTCTCAGTGCCCCGGGCACACCCGCGCCCAGACCGCCATCACCGCCCCCAGCTCCATCACGGCACCCCGCTCCGCCTCTGCCGCGGGGCGGTTTCGGCCTCCCGAGCCCCGCGGAGCCCGGAGCCGCCCTATCCTGCCCGGCACCCCGCAGTCCGCACGGCGCGGTCCCGGAGCGAGAGCAGAGGGGCTCCGCGGCCCTCCCGGCGCCGGGCGGGGGCCGCAGCCGCCGCCGCCTCCCCTGGGCCTGGGCCTCTCCCTTCTCCGGGCCATTTTGAGAGTCCGCCTCCGGCCTCGACACTCACCGCCCGCCGCCACCGCCCGCCGTCGCCTCCCCAGCTCTCAGTCCGCTGTTCTCCCAGCTCCTCAGCGGGCTCGGTCCTGACTCTCCCCGCTCCGTCCGTCCCCAAACAGCCGCAGCGTCGCCCTCCCTCTCCTCTCAGGCGGCCATTTTCTGCTCCATTGTTACCAAGGAACGGGGGCCCGGAAGCGGCCGCCGGCAAACGGAAGTGAAGACGCTCGCGCCTCTGCGCAGGCGCCGCCGCCCCCTCGGGGGTGTGTGCGGGGGGGCGGGGGGAGCGCGGCCCAACGAGAGGAGCCTGGAGGACCGAGGGGTAGAGCGGCCCCGGTGCCGGGTGGCGCCGCCATTTTGAAGAGGGGGCAAAGGCCGAGGTCTGTGGCCCGGTGGCGTGGAATCCGGGTGGCCGCCCAGGGTCTTCATGGCCAACCGCTTAGCCCGCAGCCTGCTGATGCCCCGCGGGGACGCGGGGTGTCCCGGGGCTCAGCAGGGACCGCCTGTGGTGCCGTTAGGGCGCGGCAGCACTAGGGCCTTGTGTCCCCATGGGAACCTGGCCTGTCAGTGCAGGGCCATTTCGTGTCACCTCAGGGGGTGCACTGGGTAGAGGTGCCAGTGCTCGAGGCCGACAACGACCAACAGTTCCAAAAGCCAATGAAAAACCTGTCAGCGAGGAGTGGGGTCTGTCAGTATGGATATTCACTCTTCTCACCTCTTAACTGTGGCAGCATCTCCCCTCTGCTCTGGGTTTTCTCCGCTGCCTGATCTGGTGTCACGTTTAAAAGACAACTGTCACACTATATAAAAGCTAAGACACTCCTCTTTTACAACATGAGCCTTAATCAAACACCAGGCTTCCCATGTTCTCTTAAGTCCTGTTCTTAGGTTAAATTTTTCTGCAGTTTTTCCCCTTGCGTCGGAAGTGTAAATTGCAGCTGCGCTACCTCCAGGGTCAGCCTGTCTCCCTCATGGTGGCAGAGAAGTGAAACCAGGAATTGATAAGACATAGTGGGAAGAAAACTATTGCTGAAAATACATAGGTAGAGAACCAGGAGAGAAAAAAAAAGTAATTTTGGAACCCAAGGGGCTCCTGCTGTACTAAGTGTTAGTGCTAGTTTAAGGAGAGGGAAATGTTAAGGCTCTGCAAACTTGTCTCCTGTAGAGAACCGAGGGGATTCCCTGAGAGTTTGGAAAGATCCCGCTGTACTGCCTGAACAGTCTTACCTGAAAAGGACTTTAAGGACAAGTAAACCAGAGATGACTTCCAAGGAAGTTGTATTCATTTTCAAGCAAGTCCTGTACATAGAGAAAAAAACATATTTCTGAGGATCTGTGCGGTTTCAGGAAGCCCACAAGAAACCTTTGTTTCTCCTTTTGGCAGTTTATTATAATAGCAGTGAGATTACTGTCAAGTTTAGGGGTGGTTTGCATTTAAAATTTGTGGAACCATAAATGGGGAGAAAGATACAAGCCTGACTTTTAATGTAAATGAAGTGTTTTTAAATATTCACAGTTTAAATTTTCCCCTTCCGTTTTGAGAACTTAAAGGTAGCTACAGTGTTTGTGCTAGAGAGACTGGAGGGGTCGGGTACAGGGAATATTTCTTGTCAGTTTTACTTGCCACAGCATGGGACCAGGAAAAGCAGCGCTGAACTGAAGGCCATGATACCAAAATCATTAGAATGGAGAGCTGAAGCAGTCCCAGTTTCATCTGGAGCTGATGTAGATTCCCAACTATATTTTTGTTGAATTAACCAGAACATAAAGCACAGACGTTTATTCCAGCTATAGTTGGAGTGATGGAGATGTTATGCCTAATCCAGCATAAAACTTGCTTGCAGAAGGGTAACCTATTACATTTTTTTAAAGCAAATTGGAATTGGGAGAGCGAGTTTAAATCAGATCAGTCCTTTGCATCGTTGCTGTGATACAGATCCTGCATTACAGTTGGATTTACTATAGAGTCAAGCCATGACCCAACAGCTCTGGTTTGACTGCTCAATGTGAGTAAAATTAAAAAAAAAAAAAAAAAAAAAAAAAAAGAAAAAAAAAAAAGAAGAATCAGGAAGAGTAAATTTAATGCCACAAAGCAATTCTGCAGTTTTAGTGAACCAAAATAGCTGTCACTGGGAAAAGTTGCCTTGTTCCTGACCCACAACAAAAGAATCTTTTTATGTTGACAGGGCTTCTGCCTCTGACAGATTCTGGTAGTTGGAGAAACCACATCCCCTGAAGAGAGAGACCCCATGGCTGAGTGTGGATGTGCACTTTCGTTTTTGGCAGACATCTTTGAAGCAGGCAAAAAAAAAATTAATTCTGCTGTCAAACATCGATAATTCAGGGAGCAGATGATCGGCGCTACAATTGATCCACTTTATCGTGGAAAGCTTTGTGCCGACAATTGATAAGGCCGCTGCCGAGCGCGAGTATTGGCAATTAGTAGATCAGCAGGATGCCCATCAGAGCACTCCAATGGCAGACCTCAAAGAACCAGAGAAACAGGAGGCGATGAGACTGCGCCAGAGTGATTTCTGCATGAAAGTGAATCTGGTCTTTTTCTCCCCACCTTTTCTGAATACCAGGCAAGGTCAGAGCAGGATAAAAGTGGCTTTGTTATACACCAGTAACCCAAGCAGCAAAATGTTAGGGATTATTGAGCAAATGGGAGGTGGAGCATATGCTACTATTTGAACAGAGGGATAAGATGATGGTTTAATGCTCCTGGAACGGCCTCTTGGTATTTTATGACATCTGACAAGTAATTTTGTTAGTTTTAGCTCTTTCTTTTCCCCTCAATAAAATACTTTTAATTGATTCAATTGATTTAATTGATGATCTTCAAGACCGAAAGTCTTGATGATCATCAAATGGCAGGCAAGAGAGGAATAAAAAGTGTTATTCTTAGGGGGATGTTTGCCAGTTTGCTGGGAGATGAACGCCCAGCGATGTGCAGAGATGGCAGCTGGGTTCTGCTGATTCACGCCTTCCTGCAGCGGTTAAAACTTGTAGCTGAGGTCCAGGGTAGGAAGTGAAGGAAATGTTCCTCCCTCGATGTGATTTGGTGGAGTTTATTTGCCTTCACAGGGTCGATCAGGTGTGGAATAAACTCTGATTTTTCAAAACCACTTAGTGGATTTCAGTATCCAGTTGACATTAATGACAATTAATGGCCTGTGCACATGTGTCTCCTTAACAGCTTTTTAAAAAAGTGAGGGTCAGAGTAGCAGTGTAGCTCAAAAAACTTGTAGGGGAAAATAAATTTGCATAGAGAACGTTGCAGTATAGGGAAAAAATCCAAAATCTATAGCAAAAGCATGGTGTAATTCATACTTAAGTGTTTTCAATTTGCTAATGTATGTATAGTGAAGGAGAATTACAACACTTTTCCATGGTGAGTTTAATGTCGTTTCCTTCAATGAGGGTAAATAAATTTGCTTTAAATCCCCCAGGGTCTTAAAAACTGGTTATTTGGAATGCAGTGAAAGATGAGAAAAAATGGTGGTTTCTTTTTTTTTTTCCCTAAAAAGATATTAAAATAATTTATTCACAATATAGATAAGTAATAATCCAAATGCAGTGAGGTGAGAACAATCTGAATCTCTTGGGAGCTTCTAAACCTGAAGCAAAAAAATAAAAAGACCCAACAAACTCAAATCCTTATATACTCAAAGTATTAGCAGAGCCAGGTATTGAGCAGGCAAGTGAAGCCAATTTACGCTAATGTACCAGCCTGGCCCAAACTTGAGAGGAAACCTAAGGATATTACAATTCTTAAGAGTCTAACTCGGCTCTTTTCTCCATCTCAGGCTCTGCCTGTGTTGCTGTACAAGAGGCCCTCTCCCTCGGTGAGCAGGTGGATGGAGGGTCCCTAATTTTGCACCTTAAAGAGGCATTTCTAATAGTTTTCAGTAATTTGCTAAGTTCTGATCGAGCTCTTGTTTGTCTGGCAGCACTGTGCTCTTGGGAGAACTTACTCAGGTACTGTCCCTCCACACCCAAGTCTTTAAATTCCCAGCCTATTTGGGGAGCAGACAGAATCATAGAATCATTTAGGTTGGAAAAGACCTTTAAGATCATCGGAAAAGACCTTTAAGATCATCTAGTCCAACCATTAACCCAACGCTGCCAAAACAACCACTAACCCATGTCCCTCAGCACCACGTCTACCCAGCTTTTAAACACCTCTAGGGATGGTGACTCCACCACTTCCCTGGGCAGCCTGTTCCAAGGCTTGGCAACCTTTTTGGTGAAGAAATTTTTCCTAATATCCATCCTAAACCTCCCCTGATGCAACTTGAGCCTGTTTCCTCTTGTCCCATCACTTGTTACTTGGGAGAAGAGACTGACCCCACCCCGGCTACACCCTCCTTTCAGGTAGTTGTAGAGAGCGAGAAGGTCTCCCCTCAGCCTCCTTTTCTCCAGGCTGAACACCCCCAGCTCCCTCAGCTGCTCCTCACAAGACTTGTGCTCCAGACTCTTCACCAGCTCCATTGCCCTTCTCTGGACACACTGAAGAACCTCAATCCCATCAATCTAAACCTGCATTTCTAGTGTCGGTCTCATGGTGGACCTTAAGCCGTGTTTGATGAAAGCTGGTAATAGAATTAATCATTTCTGGCAAAATGTGTTCTGGAGGGGGTGCTCTTGAGAGAAAGACAGTTTATAGCTTCAGAACCACTTTAAATCAATATTCATGCCAGGGAACAGTCAGGCAGGTTCCTCAGCACCCCCTGGTTCACGCTGGGTGCAGAAGCTGCCCCCACAGGGGGTTGTCTGGAGACACAGTCCCAGCCCAGCCTTTGCTGAGGACATTTTGTGTCTGTGCTCTTCAAGGCAGTCTGTAAACGAACAGTCGGATCCCTGTGGGGAAGCTCCGTGTTTCTCAAAATACCAGTGCCGAGATCTTTTTGCTTGGTGCATTATTGCAGCCGATGCCGCAAACATGATTGTGGGTGGCCAACTAAGGAGAATACAGTTCTTCCAGTTAGTATTTTTGGCCTTTAAAAAAGGCTGTTAACTAGAAGTCTGGGCAGCGGAAAAGCAGTAATTTTGAGTGTACCCCCTGCTACCTGAGGTTTTAAAGCCGGGCTGCTATTTGCTCTTTAAATTGACTTTATTTTTTCCTTAGCTTCTGAAAGAAAGTTGCGTACGAAGAATGCGATAAATGTGTAAAGTTCTGTCAAATGTGCTGGGTAAATGCACTGGAAAATAGAAATTCCTCCGGCTGTCTGTAGCCACTGCTGCAGGTAACAAAAGAGATAAAGTATTTGGCTGAGTGCATGGTAGATTTTTTAACATGCAAAATTTAAAAAATTAAATTTCTATCAAGTCTTAATGCTTCAGCCTTTCTCACAAAGGCGGGCATGCCCAAATGATGTTCTCTGCGTTCATGCTGGTGCAGGCTGAATAATATGTGTTCCGGCCCAGCCTGATCAATTCCCCACTGTGTCACCTGAACCAAGCAAAAAACCTAATCAAAGCCCCTGAAATTTGGAGATTTTCCTTCAAACGCAGTGCACTCGCTGTTCAGCTGAGTCTAACTGTACATAACGATGAAAGACACTTACTTAGTATTGGGTACATGAGAAGAACTGTTCTCCTGTAAATGTCTGGTGGAAACTTCGCAGAGTACACTTTGGCTCTTTGAGTCTCCTCGTTGCCTCTGTATCAGGATTTTTCCTACACGGGTTGATCGACAGCAGTCTCATAAAACCCCGTTCCATTGCCTCTCCTCAAAACGAGCAGCAAAAAACACCAACAAATTGCTGCACTCTAAGAAACGGCACAACTGCCAGATGCTACAATTGCATAGACAGTCCCAATACTCTGTTGGTGAAGAGTTCTAAAAGGGAGATTTTTTTTTTTCTCGGTTCTAAGTGTTAAAAACACTCGAAGCTATTTCCCTTTTTTCTCTGTTTAGACAGAAAAACGAGTCTACTTGGTGTTACTTAGCTCCTGGGTATGAGTGTTCCCGCACAGCTCTCAAAGGCGAGAGCTAGAAACGTCAAAACAAGCATGTGGGGTTTGAAGCCCATCCTTGAGTTCTGCCCAGAGATGCCCCAGTGCAGGAGGCTGTGGAGCCACTGGATTTTACATCACAGATCCAAAGGTTTCTGCAGCAAAATAACAGAGACTCCACCACCACCGAGCAAGGTTGGTTTGGAGACACGTCTCTGAGGAAAGTCCTCGGTGGCCAACAAGGCCAGTTGGCCTGGCCATGCACAGGTAACCGTCGCTAGAGAAGAGGCCAGATGAAATCTGCTGTGACTATTTGTCTCCTAAAAAATTAATGAAACCTATTACTTGACGTGCTGTGATTGAGGCTACCTCAGACAGAAAAACAACTGGCAGGTTTGGGGGAAACTTTGCTGTGGAGAAGGTTGCACAATTTTAAAAGGAAGTTGGTTGCAGCTTTCCAAAACATTTAATTCGTTCCCATTCAACATGCAGAAACTCCTCATGATGCTGGCTCCACAGTTCCCCTTTTCAAATCTGACTCCCTCATACTTGTGTAGAGTGATGTAGGTAAGAGGTCTCGCTAATTAATAATTTCGAGAAGCTACTGTAACATTATGGAAAATAGATTTTGTCAAGTTAACCGGATACTTTCCTGAATGTGGTGGTTTAAAGTAGTGGCGCTGATTGATAGAATAGACCTTCAGTTCGAAAGACACCTGGTCTTGTCTTTCATGCTATTTTGATTGAGAAAGAGGAGCAATGTAAGTCAATATGACAAATGTTAATTGGATTGAAAAAATTAACTGCTGGGTCTGCGAGTGTAATGGTAAGCAGAAGCGTCGCTGGACACGGCACGGCTCCCGTCCCATCGGTTCTTGACCCCACACTTAATGTGTCATCCCTGACCTACAAGAAAATAGGCAATCATTACTGGTGATCTGCAGGTGCGCAGAAGTTAGGGGCAGGCCGCTGATACCAGACCTAATCTGGATCACTTAATGAGCTGAGCTTAAGTAAACAACATGTTTTGCAGTGCCGCCAGATGTAAAGTCATCGGCCTAAGAATAGAGCGGGCAGCTGGACTACGGGGCGGGTGAGAGAGTCATAGAAAATAGTGATTCAAAAGAGGAATAATCAGCTGAACATGAGCCCCTAATGAGATACTCTGCCAAGAGGAGCTAATGCTTCCGTGGAAGCAAAGAAGGAGACACCAAGGAAGACAAGGGAGGCTTTATTACCTCTGTTGTAGGCTCCAGGAAGACTTCCCTGAGGGCTGGAGAACACACCTTCATGAGGAATGCCCGAGGAACACGGTTCATTAAGAAATAAAAGGTTAAGGGACACTATAAATGCAGTCTCTAGGGAGGCAGATTTAACACTACAGGGTTCTTTATCTGGCAAAGTGGTGTTTGGGAGCTGAACATCAAAATAGGTTGCTGTATACTTTTAGCAGGGGGGAACGTTGTCCAGTGAAACAGCCCACCCACAGTTTGCCGGCTGTGGTGGGGTCCCTGTCACTGAAAAATCACTGGATATACTTAATGAGAATTTTTTTTTTCCAAAGGAAACCCTCTAGTTTGAACAAAAATTAATTTAGAGGAATCCGGCAGCCTTCATTAGGCTGGGATTGGGAGCAGGTTATTAGAACAGCTCCTGCTAGATTTCTTCCGAATAAATACAGGAATGCTGTGGCTGCAGGCAGGGGCGCAGGGAAGAGGTGAAGCAGGCAGGCACCGGCAGCCTGAGCTGCAATACCCCTGTGCTCCCAGTCAGGTGAAAAGGCCGTTTTGAGCCATCTCTCCTCCCTTTTCAGGTTTAGGCTGTATCCGTAACGGGCTACAGCTTTCCAACGCTATTTTTCACCTGCGTAACATTATCAGTGTGAGCCATAGCTGCCCTGAGCAGGACAAGCCGCCGGGAGATCAGCGTTTGCAAAAAGACAGAGAGCAAAACGTGCCTCTGACAGTTTTATTGCCGTGCCTTTTGCTTTGACTCCGTGCTGTAAGAGCAGTATTAGCCACTGGGAAACTTAAACGTGTTAGGAAGCGAGAATGCCACCAAGTAACGCCAGCTTTATTGCTCTCCCTTGGCATTTCGAAAGCACTGGGTGCCCGCTCGGTCTTAGTTATTGTTTAGGGGAAACGAGCACTCTGGGCAGGCTCTATCTTTTCATTCATTTGTGTCGAGAAACCAGAATGGAGGGTTTTTAAGTGTCAAAGTCCTTAAAATGAGGGGAAAGAGAAAGTGGGAAATGTAGGACGGGGTTGGAGGGAAGAGAGATCCTTCAAAGACATTTTCTTATTCAGTGTTGATGGTCACCCTCTTATTTACACCCAAAACACAGGTTTGATGGTCACTCACCAGTCCTTATCTTTGGGCAGCTTGAGTGAGTGTCAGTGCCTTTGGATGCTGCTTTCTGGTTAATCACAGGGTTAGCAGGGGGGGCACGGGGTGGGTTTCTGCCTATTCTTTTTTTTTTTTGCAGCTGTTCCAACAGCAAATGCTAATTCCTCGCTCGATGTTTTGCTCTTTCTGTGAATTTAAAAATAACTTGCCTAATGAAGCAGTGCTGAGCAGCTCGTATGTCCAGACAGATAGGAGTGAAATGCTTCAGTTCAGAAAGCAAAGTCGTCCGTGGTGGCAGTGCCTTTGAACAAGTCCCCCAAGGCCCTTTTTCAAATAATCCCAGGTCTGGCTGAAATTAATGCAGGAAGAAATTCAGAGAAAGGGGGGGGGAGAATCACGTCAAAGGGCCTGGGACTTGGGAAGACATTTCTGGGTGAGCTGTAATCAGTCCCATCCTATGCCATCCCTTCAGCAGTGCCATTTAATTACTCCGTTACGGGCAGGGTTTGATGTATGTGTTCTATAGCAGGGACATCCAGAACATGAAAGAAAAACGTGGCGCTTACTGAATGCTTTACCAAGATCAATGAAGCTCCTTGTCCCTTGTTAGAGCAACGAGGAGCTGAGCACAGAGTGACAAAACTGCCTGTCCAAGGGCAGCCACCAAAGCACAAGCAGAGATACTTATAGCCTATGGCAGTTTGCAGTTTCTCCCTCAAAACCACCTTGTTTAGTTACTCGTTTTTGTTCTTCTATCCTCTGTTCCCAGAGATCACCATCCCCATTTAACTTTACCCTGCAATGAGCACATCTGCCTCAACAGGACAGGACACATGAGAACTGTGAAGGGTGAACATCCCCCTAGGTCCAAAGAGCGGCTGTAAGAGTGACTACAAAAACAAGCTGGGCATGATGTGCTGGGAAGCAGAATTGCTATGGAAAGGCAGGCATGGGATCCAGGGGGGCACTTGGCTACTTTGGGCCAAGTCTGGAGTCGGAAACCCTTCTCCTGCCCAGCTCTAGCTGCCTTAGCCCTTTGGATTGATTTGCAACATTATTGTTTTCTTGTTCTTTAGGATTAAATCATTCACGGTCCAAGTCCTTGAGGTTTCAAACTTACTTCTGTGGGTGCCGTAATGCTTATCAGAGAGTAAATATTACTCTTTCTAATATAGCAATGATAAAATCCTTTTTTCTTTCCCCCAGCTAGATGAATGATTATTACATTCTTCAAATCAATTCTCATTTTTCTTTAATTGCTTCTGGCGCCCTTGGCACTGTTGAGTGACGGGGTCTGCACTCCAGCCTAGGAGGCTACCGGGGTAACTCAAGCAATCTCCTCACCTGCGAGAGAGGAAATTATCGATCCTAAAAGGCTGGTGGTTTCATTTGGGGCGGAGAGGATGAGGAGATCATCTGTCAGAAGAGTTTTCCAGGCAGAGAGTCATGCTACTACCTATGCTATCCCTACAAAGAACGCAAGATCTATCTTATATGCAGCACGTCTATATGTTTTTATTGAAGCGTCCTTAGGAAATGCCAGCTCTAGAGTGCAATTCATCATTCCCATGAATCTTGCATCAAATACGCCGTACTGTAAGAGGATGAAATGAAGCCAAACCAGAAGGATCGTGTGTTAACCTCAGCTCTGTGCTTGTGTCAGGGAAATGGAGGACTTACCCCACTTTAAAAACCGGGAGGTTCTCTCCCTCTGTAGAGAATAATGAGTTTCATCATCATTCTTCATCCTTCAACCACCAATGTGGCCTGTGCGATGTCCAGAACAGTCCAGGCAACAGCACATTTCCTTTTTTGAACTGAAATCTTAACCCACCCAGTTAAACTGGTGATCACTCCTTGCTCGACAACACATGGAGAATCATGTGTCCTATTGGTTAAAGCAGACTTTACAGACTTGGGAATAATTGTGAGATTTGCACCTTTCTGTTCTCAAATCCTAACCCTAACTTCAAGCAATCTTGACCAAAGCTGTACGGTGACTGTCTCACTTGCACTAGGAGTTCCCAGATTCTGTAATAATAAAACTTAATCCTCAACTCTTGGTTTCAGTCATCTTTGTATCATAACTCCAACAGAGACTGGAAGCTTCTTCTCACCCTCCAAGAGAGAAACTCTCCTCCACTCTGCCCCCCAAAACCCCTGAGAGGGTTAAGTCTGTTCATGGAGAGGGTCTGTAATAGTGCAACCCATTCCCCTTGCATCAGGGCGCCCAGCACCCATCCTCAAACAGAGCCAGGGCCAAATCCAGCATGTCCTTCAAGAGCAGGACCCACCTTGTCACCAGGGGCAGAGTCCTTGAGGGACTTGGAGCGATGCTAAATCTTTGACAGAGCTCCAGGCACTGCTGGACAGACTCCTCTCCCTGGACATCATTCCAGGGGCTCGTTCCAAAAAGATCTTAAATAGTCTCCGTAGCCAGCACCAGCATTTTGCAGCATTATCCAATGGGAGATGAAGGAGGGATAAATTCCTTAAAAATAACCCTCATGCTGTTGAATGATGTGATTAAGCAGGTTTCCTGATTCTCCTCCTTGGTATTAAACTGTCCCGTTTGTCCCTGGTTTCAGTTCTGCCCCCTCACTGCCCTGGGCACCCTCCTCTGCCTCTGACACACCACTGCTTCAGCAGCCGCCTGCCGTAAAAATGTGCCCTTATCTCTCCGTCTGCAGTTTATACTCCGTCTCTTTATTTTCCTTCATGTAATCATCAGACATCTCTGCGTTTCGTTGTGATAAATACCAGACTGTTGAATCTCTGGGGCTGCCAAGAAACGCAGAAATATGCATCTCGGCATAGCACAAATAGAGCTGCTATTTTTTTTTTTTTTAATTCCTTCCTTTAGTTTAGCATTTATTCCTCCTATTGTTGTCCTTAGAAGGATAAGTAGGGCTGCATCTTGCTAGCAAGTTTCTCTAAATACATTAGATGAAAGAATAAATAACATGATGTACTGAAGGCTATGAGGACTAAATATATTATATTGAGATAGTCGAGCAAAGGATGTGATAATGTGCTATTCATTATACAGGTGCACCAGTGCTCACTACAGGATAAAATTAAATTGACTCATCTGGAGGTCATGTACCTGCTACGGCTCAGAATTGGCAGAGATTTTCTTCCGTCTGTACTGAAACAGGAGCACGTCAATCACAGCCCTGCGCTCCAAATAAAGGTTTCTGTGATCACGCTGGATAAGGCATGGAGGATCTTGGTCATCACGGCTTTGCTTCCACATCTGAAGGCGTCTTTTCCATTTCCACGCCATAGGTTTCTCTCGCCCCTCCTCTCGAAGATGAAAGAAGACGTGCAATGTGCAAAAAGATAAGAAACACACGGTGTCTGATAGACAGGTTGGTATGCCAAGCACCACCCAAATTATCTGCTCTAGATCATCATCTGGAGGGACGTTTGGTGATGCTGAGCGATGCTCTGAAGTGGTGATACTTTGAGAGGCAAAACCAGCTCGCACAATCGGCGGCCGTTTGCTGCCGCAGTGACTCGTGCTGTGTTTTCAGGCAGCGGGACAGACCGAGCTCTCGGTGTGGCTCCTGTTTCCCTTGATACCCGCACCCCCACTCTGCCAGCTTACAGCCACCGTCCTTGACACACCGCTGCCGCACAACCCAGCTATAAAATATCTTGCGCTCCAGAGAACACATCCCTTAAGCACTTTTCTCTGTGCAAGCAGATTTGCTGTCTGAAGCTGCTTTTATAGCCACCCACCCCTATTGTTATTTCCATTAAAAAGCTGGAAGCCTAATCTTGCATAATCATGTAGTCTGGAAGATCTCTAAATAAATTCTGATGGTAAAGAAAAAAAAGATATGCAGGTATAGATAAGAAGAGGTGGAAGTGTCTCTTACGCTTCGTGCGGGAAACAGAGAGATGCAAGATGCAAAATTCCACAGAAACTCGCTTTTGTTTGTTTAAGTCCTTCTGTCCCCCAGAGACAGGCATCAATAAGAGCCTGCGATGTCATTTTGGCTGCCTGGGTTGTCTCCCCGGTGGCTCGTCTGCAGGAAGGGCTCTTGAGTGGGTACCCTCTAGGTATATCTGCTGGCTGGTCTCTCTCCGGATGACAATTGCTTCCCCTTCTGCATTTTAAGATGTCTCAGTATATAAACTTTAAAAGAAAAATCCGGTCAGGGCTTGTGATACTGTGTGGTATCACACAAAAGGACAAGAGGACATTGATTTTGGCACTGTTCGGCTTTCGGCAGCCCAAGGGCGGACCTAAGAGTGCCCCTCGGTGACTCAGACTTTGCCTTCCCAGTGCTGCTGGGGAAACAGAAAACCAGTCACTTGTTTGCATTAAACTTGTTGGAGCTTGGTGTCTTTGGAATCCTTTTATTTTTCCCCAATTAGATTAAATTTATCACGGAGTTCAAAAATTATGGAAATGGCCCAAAAGACAGGCTGGTGATGCAATTGCAGAAGCTCGCTTTCCTTAGGAAATCAGCTTAAAAACCCTAATGATTGGAGAAACGGCCTCACAACCCATTATTTAGTGGCCATTTACATTTCAAGGTCCCTGTCTCCAATGAGAGAGAGAGGATGTCTGAATCTTTCTCATAATTAAAGCTTATGAGCTGGAGACTCATTTTTAAGGTGCCCCTTTCTATTGATCTTTAATGCCACTTTAGAGGTTATAACTAATAATATTAGATTTTAATCAACTCAGATTTGGTCATGAATGCTACTTTCAGCTGGAGGAATTGAGTTAACTGCCTCTTTTTCCTATTTATATTTTAACTGCATTGTGCGAGAATAATGTCGCATCTTCATTCAGACAGAATTAGTCATTTACTTTATGTAGAAATCTCCAGCATGTAGTAATCTCACCCGTACTCAGCCAAGCAGGTAAGCACATACTGAAGTCTACAATTAAAATCCTTAATTAAATCCTTAAATTAAGCACATACTTAAATGCTTTGCTAAAGAGGGATATAATCTCCAACATGCTTAAGATAAAGAGTGTGTTTAAGTGTTTTATTGAACCAGTGCTTTCGCTGCAACACAAAGTATATTTGCGAAGCAAAAGCTGCTATAGGTGTAATCCCACACAAAACTGCAATTTGATGGGGGGAGCCTGGGGGCATTTATCAACATAAACCACATGTCGCCCAATCTGACAATTTGTACCTGGAATTTTATGACATGGGAAAAAAAACACAATCACAGAATGCTATGGGGTTGGAAGGGACCTCTGGAGATCATCTAGTCCAACCCCCTGCCAAAGGAGGTCCTCCTAGAGCAGGTTGCACAGGAATGTGTCCAGGGGGGGGTTTGAATGTCTCCAGAGACGGAGACTCCACCACCTCTCTGGGCAGCCTCTTCCAGGGCTCTGCCACCCTCAGAGTGAAGAAGTTCCTCCTCATGTTTAGATGGAACTTCTTATATTCAAGTTTGTGCCCATTCCCTCTTGTCCTGTCACTGGGCACCACTGAAAAAAGACTGGCCCCATCCTCCTGACGCCCACCCTTTACCTATTTATAGGCGTTGATGAAATCCTGCTTCAGTCTTCTCCAGACTAAAAAGACCCAAGTCCCTCAGCCTTGTGTCCCAAAACACGTTTGGACATGGTTGGTTGGATGTGGATGTTGGTTGCCAGCTGGGCAGAACGTGGAAGTGTAACACGTTTAACACAGAATAAATCTGTAAAATTTGAGTTTATTAATCCTCACCCCAATTCCTGCTTGGGACGGCGTAACGCTGCCTGCCTATGGCATAAGGCGTTTGCCTGGAGTTCGGCTGTGGCTTGGCGGGGATGAAACGGGAACCGCGCGCTGCATCCATCATAACCCGACGGATGCTGAACTGCATCCGTCCAGGCAGCGGCACAGGGTGTTTGCAGCGTGTGCTGCCGACCAGAGGGTGCTGCAGAGCCCCCAGAGGCTCTCTCAGGCCTCCTCAGTCGCTCTTCCCAAAAACACTGTCATTGCTAAGTTCGAAATATATGTAAAAGAAGCTCTTATGAATAACCAACACAAAGCAATTCCCAGGTTGTTTTTTTTTTTTGCCTTGGCTGTTTTTGCACAGAGAGAAAAATACATCTGCAATTTAAACTCATTACCTGACACCCTCTAGAGGCCTCCAGCCTGCAAACGCTTCAGCACGAGCTAATTTTTATGAGAATATTCCCACCTTGTGCTAACTCGTTTCAGCTAATGAACCCAGGAGGGCCAGTGGCACGCATGCCCCAGGCTGGTGGCCGGGCTGTGCCAGGGCTGGCGGCGCAGCAGGGAAGGGCTCATTAGTGAGACAGACATCAGCTCGTAGACACGGGCTTGGAAAAAAAGAGTTTTGAGTCCTCGAGATGCGACGTTACCAGCTTGGGGAAAGGCTCAGCAGAGAGAACAAATGGTGCCGCAACCCACCCAGCTTTTTTCCTTTGGGAAATGGCAGGTAAGGTATCCAAGCAAGGTTCCGGCACGGCATACGCTCGGCAGAGCTCGGGCTGCAGCATCTCTCTGATGTTTGGGTGCCCATCCCTCCGTGCAAGACCCTTTGGACTGGATCTACGCCATGCCTAAACGCAATGTATGCAGCCCTGGCACTTCTTACCCTTTTGGCGTGGTTTTTGCTAAGCTCACTGGGCAGTTTAACGAAGTTTAGGTGCTGCTGGATTGTTTTTCCCATCACACCTTCTCTCACGCTCCAGCTTCTCAGGTTTTAGCATATGGCAAGTCTTCCCCCGGCGTGCTGTGCAGCAAAAGGTGGATTATCTTAAAGCAAAAAACCAAGCAAGGAAATGTAGAGTGAAAGCTCAGCTCCTGGGCCTCTGCTCTCCCTGGCTGAGCCCCCTGACACTGGGCTAGTAGCCAAAGGGGAGCTGCACAGCTGAGTAGCCCATCCTCAGCAGCAGGCGGGGGGATGCCAAGGGAGCCCGTCACCGCAGGAACATTCCCCAGATCCTGCTCTGGGAAATTCGTGCCCAAAGCCATGGGGGTTTACCTACAGCATCATTAAAGGGGGTGAGAAATACAGCCAGACCACCGGGCTGACAACTGAAGCACCTCAATGTCGTTGTTCTCCAGAAATCTGGGATGCTGTGTGCGAATTCCCACCTGGAATTGGGATTTGGATGAGCTTCATGAGCATGTCCGGCTTCAGCAGGCGGGTTTGCCGTGAGTGGAGGGGATGTGGGCAGACCTGCGCCCGCCAGCATCTCCTCTCCTCTCCTCTCCTCTCCTCTCCTCTCCTCTCCTCTCCTCTCCTCTCCTCTCCTCTCCTCTCCTCTCCTCTCCTCTCCTCTCCTCTCCTCTCCTCTCCTCTCCTCTCCTCTCCTCTCCTCTCCTCTCCTCTCCTCTCCTCTCCTCTCCTCTCCTCTCCTCTCCTCTCCTCTCCTCTCCTCTCCTCTCCTCTCCTCTCCTCTCCCTTCCCTCCCTCCAGCAGCCCTGGACCACAGGAGGGGCAGAGAGAGGGAGGAAAAGTGATTTAATGCATCCCATTTCCCAAGTGTTTAAAGAACTGTATTCTCTGCTGACAGCAGCGCGTGGAGGGGCAGGGTCTCTCCCGTCACAGCCACGGGGGTGATTAGGATGGGTATTAAGTCAAGCTGAGTCAAGGTAGAGCAGCGTAGCCTTTAAGCAGAGGTAAGCTCATAATGGAAAATGCTATAGGAAACAGATTCCGAATCTAATTCCCCCCCCAGGATGCGTGCAGGGGGGCTGCTGGCAGCGCGGCGTTATTTGCCTCCCCACTTCCCCGCTCTTGCTCCTTCGTTAACCAGGATGAGCCGATTCACAGGTGGAAAAGCCGCCGTGCAAAATCCTCCCGAGGGCACGCGAAGCTGCAAAATCTATATTCCGGCTTCAGGCCTCGGTGGAGGCAGGTGGAGCACAAAGCAAGGGCCAGCGAGGAAAGGCTGGTATTAGCCCGGGCGGCTTTGTCCCCAGCCCGCCTTCGCGGAGACGGCAGCTCCCACGGGCAGGACGGAGAAGCCGGCGATATTAAATTACATCCTAATGAAAATCCGACTCTGCTTTCATTCACAAGGAGACTGGGCCATACGCAGAGATGGGTGATGGCTCATCCAGAAGTTATGAGCGGTTTAATTATATGTGCCTATAATATAAAAGCGTTAGATAAACACAAACCCACTTTAACAGGGCCCTTTCTGTGGCATTCCTCAGGTACATGAAGGCTCCGCTGCTTAATTAAATGTGTTTTATTTGGGTAAAAGATGGAGACTTTACACAGCTAACAGCTGCCTTATTTTATAGGGTGGTTTTCACTGTATTTTTTTTTTTTTCAGTGTGGGAATTTATCCCGTTAAAGGAGCACTACTGTGATGAAACCTCTGCCTTTAAAAATGCTACAAAGGTAAGACCGTGCAATTCAAGCAGAGGGTAATTTTAACCCTGATTTACCCTTTCCCAGCTGGACTGTTTGTCTTCTTTTTAGTACTTTGCTTTGCCGAGGCAATGGCATTTCGGTTGTAGTCCCCAGCTCCGGTTCGCTTTTGGTCCCACCTGAATGCTGTAGCAGGGGCTGCCACATTGATCCTGCTCCAGCTTCAGAGGAACCTCCACATCAAAAATAGCTCCCCTGGGATTTAAGAAGCAAATCATTCAAACATCTACTGATGGGCTTTCCCACTAAAGTACAGCCGGAACCAAAACTACTCAAGTCCCTCTTTTCAACACCTTTTCTAGAGCCACAGCTTTTATACAAACAACGTCAGAAGATGAGGGTTTATCGGAAATCAGGATTGGTGCAACGGTGTCCTACGGAAGGGCAGCGCACGAGCTCCCTGAGCTGGGGCTTGTCTGGAAAAGCAAAGGGAAGAATTTAGCTCTGGGCAGCATCAGCAACGGATGAATATGGAAATCCACGGCTTCACTCAGCTCTGCAAGAAACCACAGACGGGAGCACCTGCCAGCGCATCCCTGGGACGGTCCCTTCCATCGAGCCACGCCTGGCATCTCTCGGGCTTTAATTACCAAAGCGAGGCAGGCAAATGGCACAATTTTGGGGAAGCGGCGCTTGTTTGGAACCAGCGTGTGAACGTAGGCAGCTCACAGAGGTACCAGGTTGGCTTTTGGGGATCATTTTCCACCCCCTCGCCAAGAGATCTGGGAGCAGCTGAGGGCGCTGAACATGGCACTGAATTAATTCCCCTCCCTCCGCTCCTATCAACGTTAAACACTAATGAAAGAAACCATCATTTAAAAAAAAAAAAAAACAACAAAAAAACTTTTTAAGGCATTTCGCACAAGAAAATAAAGAGGAAGAAGCAGCACTCCGTGCATTTCGATGCACCCACCTGCGCCTTCCCAGGAAAAGGCCGGGCACCGAGCACCTCTGGGATGGGAATGCCAGGATGGGGACACTGGGACGGGGACCCCGCTCCCTCCAGGCACTGGTTGGGAAGGGTCACCCTGCCCCATCGCTGCAACCGGTAACTCTGCCGATTTGGTGACGTTTCCATTTCTCAATTAAAACCAGCCACACTCCTGTAAAGCAGAAGCATCCGAGCATCCGAGCGCTTTTTCCCGCTTCTTCCCATCCGCAGCCACCCCTCCGTCTCCGATGCGCTTCATGGTAACGAGCATCAGCCCAATTAAGGCATGGGGCTGGGATCGGGAGCGTGCACGGAAGGGGCAGCCAGACTGATCCGCATCTCTAGCAGCGATTTGTTTAAAGAAACGATTCCTAAAATTCAATAAACGGCAGTTTTAATTCCTTCTTCATATATGATCTTAAAATGAGATTTTTAATTTTTTTTATTTATTCCATAAACAATATAACAAAACTCAGCAAGTTAACAATATGACGTTTTCACCATACAGAGTCAGTCACAAATATTTAAAACCTTTGCAACAAGAACAACAAAACCCAAAATATTACAAGAATAATTTACAAGAGGATCTATAAAACAGCAAAGCGCTCACAAATTTTCCAGTTTCCTTTACACAATATCACTACACTCTTTCACAACATTTCTTTTTATTACAAAATTCCCAACAAAAGTTTAATTTTTTTCTTTGTATTTTGGTTTTTAAAACCAGAAACTTTTAAGTATACATCCTTTTATTAACACCCGAAGGTGCAAAAAAAGGGAAACCTCACACATACAAACACTTCACAGCACTTTTCTAAGAAAAATATACACTTACAAAATATTTTACAAATTGGCACACTTAAAAATATACAAGATTTTGTAGGCGTCTTAGAGTGATCCTTAAGAATTATACTTCAATTGACTCTACAGAATATTTATAAAGCTTATTCTAAAAGAAAAAAGGCAAATCATTTCCAAACATGTTAAAATTGCAGTGTAAAATGTGGAACAGAAATGGATATGTTACATTCATAAAAAGGGCCATTTAATAGTTCTTAAATGCTCAAGGAGGGGGGAGGGGGAATAAAAGTTTTCTTTAGCACCATAAAACAGGAGCAACTTCCTAACGAGGTGCCTCTAGTTCTATGGAAGGGAACTCAAGGAGCAGTACATTCACATCTCTGGAGGCAGCAGTCGAGGTGCCCCGGCCGGCGCCGCGGGCAGCGGAACAGAGCAGCTCCTTGGATTTCTACCCTGCTTCCCACCGGGAGTAAGAGACAAAAGGAGTTTAACTGGTACCTTTCTTTTCGTGTGAGAGTGTGTGTGTGTGTTGGGGGGGGGGGTGGGGTGGGTTTGTCTAGGTTTAAGTCTTCCCTTTGTGCTTTAGAAATGGACGTCTGTCTGGCTAGCGGAGGGTAGTGGTGAATACCGATTTTATTTCTGGTTTCCTTTCGCACCAAGTGTTCAAAGGCTCAGTAAACGTGTCTGGCAACCCAAGCATCCTGCGAGATGGAGGGCATCCTCCTGCTTTAGATCCCAATTCCCTTAGATGGCTGTTACTCCACTGTCATTAGTGTCACTTGTTTACCTGAGAAACAGATTTGAAAAGCCTTGCTTCTACCACAGACATTGTACTTTGTTTATTTTTGTATTTTTTTTCTTTTTTTTTGTCTTTTTTTTTCTTTTTTTTTGCATTATTTCTCACGCTGAAGAGATAAAGAGGCACATTCTCAAATAGATGTCAGCGCCTTGAACCGTGCAACTTCCACTGGACCCCCTGGGAGCTGCACAGGCAAAGTCCAACACACCGAGTTGAGAAACTAAGACCGAGGGCCTGATCCTGCACCAACTGAAGTCCACGCACCTGATCCTCTTCTCACTTACACTGACTTCAAGGGAGTTTTTTTGTTTTTTTTTTTTCGGGACTTAACGCCAACGGAAAAGGAAAGCACTTGGGGAGCAGGAGCCCCCGGGAGCCAGCTCCCACCCAAGTGCTTTGCTAGATCGGGACCTTCGGGAAAGAAGAATATGGTCCAGCAGGTAAAGGATGAAAATGCTTAAAAACATCTTTATTTTGGTTCGTGGCTCATTTGAGCCGTAATGCCGACAAAAATAACCGCAATCCTTAAAAAAAGCAAGCTGGGTGGGAATGGTTTTGGCAAAGCAACCACCGCCGGGCTGAAGCCAAACTTGGCTTTTCCTCTCGGTGCAGACCTGGCCCGGGCAGGACAGGGCTGCGCCAGCCAGGGACAGCCCTGGGTGCCACCAACCTCCTCCTCCCGAAACGCCTGGTGAAATCTGGTCCACAAGTCATGATTCTCGAGCTGTTTTTTCAAAAAAATCCCCTTCTGCTTATAAAAAGGAAAGCGAGGTGTAAACCTGGTAAGATTTTTTTTTTAAAAAAACAATTACTCGAATCCCCATCACCGATATATTTCTATTTACAAAACCTCTATATGCAAGTACCTCTCACCAAACTATGGCCATTGGGGTGGGCTGGCTACTGCTAGGTCGCTGTAGGGTTTTTTTCCTGCAGAACATCATCCTCCGCACGGCGTAGTTGACGCAGGGAAACGGGTGCTTTCCCAAACCGCAGGAGACCTGAGCTCCTGCCCCTGCTCCCAGGCATCTCCTGCCTCCGGCTGGGAGGTGGAGCGAGAGCCAGAGGCTCACCCCGAGCTGCCCCGCGTTGTTCTCCTCTCAGATGGATTTTTATGACCTTCCTTTGTGAGCATACGGTTTCTGCTTCCTAATTTCGCTGCCGATTACAAGCCGCCCAAACCGCAGTGTGCCAGCACCGCGCGGCGTAGGAGAGCAGCATTGCTGAGACCGGTCCTCTAACAGGGCAGCCGGTGGGACACCTCTAGAGTAGGAGCGAAACCACATAAAGTAGAAAAGACATTTTAAGAGATGCTGTGGAATAAACATCTTTTCTCTGGCTTGGGTTAGTCACCCTGAACATTCAGGAGCCCAACAAGAAGATGCGAGAGGAGGCTGGAAATCTATGAGGACTTGGCAAGAGGATGAGCCAAGATGGGAGCCAACATGGGGAGGCACGGGGTGTGCGGATGGTGGGCAGGGATGGATGGGACCAAAGTCCCGGTCCTGCCACAGCAGGGAGCAGTGCCGTGAAAAACAAAAAATCACCAATTCTGAGAAGAAGGGCAAGTGGAAAAGGGGAGCTCGTATGGCAAGGAATGAGGAAAGGTGGGAAGCGATGAAAACCTTGAGGTAGCGATAGGCAGGTGGAGATGAATTTCAGGAAAGCAAACTTCCAGCTCTTCCAGGAGTTGGTCAATGGGACCCCCTGGGAAGCTCCTCGCAGGGACACAGGAGCAGGACAGAGCTGGCAGAGCTTTAAGGATGCTTTCCAGAGAGCGCAGGAGCACTCGATCCCCAGTGTAAGAAGTGAGAAAAGGAAGGCAAGAGACTGGCATGGCTGAGCGGAGACCTGCTGGTCAAACTGAAGGCCCAGAAGGAAACGTGCAGGCAGTGGCAGAAGGGACAGATGTCCTGGGAAGAGCATAGGGACGATGCCCAGTTGTTAGGATGGGGGCAGGAAGGCCAAGGTGCAGCTTGAGCTGAACTTGGCGAGGGACACAAAGAATAATAATAAGGGCTTCGACAGGTACATCAGCCAGAAAAGGAAGGAAAAAGAAAGCGTATCCCCTGATGAGCAAGACTGCCAAACTGGTAACGATGGATGGGAGAAGGCTGAGGGACTCAACAACTTCTTCACCTCAGTCTTCACTGGCCACCTCTCTCCCCACACATCTCAAGTGGATGGACCGCAACTGGGAGAGCAAAGTCTCTCCCACTGTAAGAGAAGATCCAGTTTGTGACCACCTGAGGAACCTGAAAGTACAGAATTCTATGGTACCTGGTGAGATGCATCCCAGAGTGATGAGGGAACTGGTTGATGGAGTTGCCAAGCCACTCTCCGTGGTATTTGAAAAGTCATGGCAGTTGGGTGAAGGCCCCGGTGGCTGGAAAAAGGGAAACACTGCCCCCATCTTTAACAAGGGTAGAAAGGAGGACGCTGGGAACTACCGACCTGTCAGCCTCACCTCTGTGCCTGGGAAGATCATGGAACAGATCCTCCTAGAAGCTGTGCTAAGGTACATGGAGGACAGGGAGGTGATTTGAAACAGCCAGCGTGGCTTCACCAAGGGCAGGCCCTGCCTGACCAACCTAGTGGCCTTCTATGATGGAGTGACTGTGTTGGTGGAGAAGAGCTACGGATGTTGTCTATCTGGACTTCCGTAAGGCCTTTGACAGAATCCCTCACAACAGCCTTCTTTCTTAATCGTAGAGATATGGCTTTGATGGGTGGACTGTTCCATGGATGAGGAATTGGTTGGATGGTCACATCCAGAGGGTAGTGGTCAACGGCTCAATGTCCAGATGGAGATCAGTGACAAATGGTGTCCCTCAGGGGTCCGTACTGGGACCACTACTGTTTAATATCTTCATCAATGGCATAGACTGTGGGATTGAGTTTGCAGATGACACTAAGCTGAGTGGTGCAGGTGACAAGCCTGAGGGAGGGGATGCCATCCAGAGAGACTCGGGCAAGCGCGAGAAGTAGGCCCGTGTGAATCTCATGAAGTTCAACAAGGCGCCAAGTGCAGGGTCCTGCACCTGGGTGGGGGCAACCCCCGGTATCAATCCAGGCTGGGGGATGAAGGGATGGAGAGCAGCCCTGCTGAGAAGGACTCAAGGAAGAAATTTTTTACGATGAGGATGGTAAAACACTGGCCCAGGTTGCCCAGAGAGGTGGTAGATGCCCCATCCCTGGAAACATTCAAGGTCAGGTTGGACGGGGCTTTGAGCAACCTGGTCTAGTTGAAGATATCCCTCCTTATTGCAGAGGGGCTGGACTAGATGACCTTTAAAGGTCCAGCCCAAACTATTCTATGATTCTGTGACTCTGAAGATCAAAAGGAAGGAGGGCAAATAGTTGGCTCAAGGCAGTTTCTGAATTTTGGGGTCTATCAGAAGAGAGATCACTTTTTCAGACAGAGAGAAGGGCCAGTGCCACACTGTGAGGGATCCGGCTCTTTAACATCTCCCCGGTCAGAGATTTTTGGCAGGGTATGGGATGACCAGCGAAGATGGCAGCGAAATCGGAACAGCAGAAGGACTGAAGGAGAGAGCAACAAGGCAGCTGGTATTTGTGATTAACACTGTCCTGACACACCTAGCTGGGTATTCATGGATTTCTAACATATAATAAAATAGTCGATACGTTTTATGCCTTATCTTCATGCCCTATTGCACATTTCTCAAATGCAATAAATATTGCTATCTGGTTCAGTACCAGGTATTTATTGTAAGTCCCATATTCATCATAAGCATAAGGAGCACAGTGGAGGCCAGTCGAAATGTGCTTTCAAACAACGGTTCTGGGTCAAAAAGAAGGGCCGTGCAGCATCCCAGCCCTGGACCTGACCTGTCTCCATAGGAGCAGCCTGAACATCCAAAAGAAGGGAGCCGGCAGCCCCTTTATCCTGCAGCATGTGTGGAATGCTGGAAAAAAATGGGATACACCAACACCACGGCGGTGGCCAGAATTTGTAGTATCTGATGACCCTACGGATAGAAAATACAGCTGCTGGGGAAGCAAGGGAGAGCATGGTGGCTGCAGGCAAGGCGAACGCCCAGGGATGGAGCCCTAGCACAGCTCTCCTCTCCAAAATAAATCCTGAGCATCTTCTGGATCTCCCTCCTGGAGCCAGAGCCGGGGCGGGATGCAGCAACCCGTGGAGTGCCCAGGGACCACTCTCATCCGGAGCAACTCGCTCCAGGCAACGCCAGCGTTTCATTTTTTAATGGAATAAATGAACTTCTAGGATGGTTTTCAGAATTACGATTTTTTCAGAGTTCCTTCTTTCCTCTGTTAAATAAAACGCAACGCAATTACTGTGCTGTTCTCCCCGGGATTGCAGAGCTGAGCCCAAGCGACACCTCAAGATCTGTAAGCGCTGAAAACACTTTGATTCTAAATCGACACTCTGCAAATCCACTTCAATTTTAAGTGTTCAGTCTGCTTTTTTTTTTTTTGCTAAATTAACGTAAAACAGTTCTGCTGTTTTCCCTTGCACGTGGGCTGAAAAAAAGACACCCTTCTTGTAAGGAAACCCGAGTCTAAGTCCTGTCCTCTGCGAAACACCACCTCTACGCTCATGACTGTGCCGAGAACGGGATCTGCCCGACTGCTATTAAGGCTCCTCTTCCTCATCGTTTTCTATTGCATAAGCGCGTCCAAGCCTCGCGTCCCTCTGCTCCCAATAGCTCCCAGTTAGCAGGGCTCTTGCATATCAAGGTTTCGTTAAGAAATCAGCAGCAAAATGCACAGGCTCTCAGTTGCACAAGGAAAATAGATCTTTGTTGGGTTGGTTATTCTCTTGGAGGGCGAGGGTGTGGTGAGTAGGGTTACAGATAAGGCCTTTTTGAGAATACATTTAGCATTCAATACTTAACGCTGTCTTAATAAAGTCCAGTCATGTATGATCCGGCCCTGATCGATCGGTGAGATCACAAATAGCTCCGTGGTTTGTTGGTTGTTTTGTGGTTTGTTTTTTTTTTTTCTCTTATCTTATGAACTGAATGAAAGAAAAGGTTCAGAGTCGTATTTAAAAGTAATGACTTCGCTTTTGAAAGTTCAAACGATATTGGCATGGCAAGGTTAGACATTTAGGAAACACCAAAGCTATGACAGGAGAGCGCTTTTGACAGGCTCTGCATCGAAAATGGTTAAGAAACTACTCAAAGGAAAAGTAAATAGCAATAAATGTATGAAATGTATTAGTTCTGTTTTTATAACTATTTTAGAATTTATCCCAGGTTCTTATAAAATATATAAAACTGAGATACAAAGAATTAGCAATGTAACTTTGCATTTCAAATGATCTTCAGCTACAGGTTTTGCTTTAAGAAAACAGACACTTGAAAAGCAGCTGTTCTGTAGTCTCTAGATGCAGACACTTGAGTTCCTGGCAAACTTACCGTCAGTGGTTTTCTGAACTCCTCCACCATTCCAACTCTCTCCTATAATGAAACTCAACACTTCACCATGAAGTTTTTCCGCTCATGGTTTCAAAGAGAGGACGTTACCATTTCCCAGCATTGGTTTCAAAGTTCCTTTTTTCTTTTTGTTTTTCCCCTTTTTTTTTTTTCCATTTTTTTTCCATTTTTTTTTCCTTTTTTTTTTTTTTTTTTTTTCCCTTTATGAGCTTTAAACCACAGGGTGAATCCATGAAATGAGGTAAGTAAATTTGGCACACTTTTAGTCATGTCCATAAAACTTTTGGTAAGTTGTATAAGTGAACAATATCGTTTTCATCGTGAGTTACAGGTGCTTTCAAAGGGGGGTGGTTAGTACTTAACAACTGGAATGTTTCTAGTAAAACCAAAAGGCATAGCTGCAGAAAACACTCACAACCCAATGTTGATAGAGAAGTAAAAATATATACAATACAGTCACTTGTTCATAGTTTGGCACAATTTTTTGTTGTTGTGGGTAATAGTGCATAAACTACTGTACAACAGTATGACTTTTAAAACAGTCTTTCACAGAGAATACCAGATTAGGTTTGCTTTCAAATAATAAAATTCCCACAATTTCAAACTTTTCATTTCAGCACTTACATTTCAACATACCACAAGGCAGATTTCGAAAAGGAACCGACGGGAAAAAAAACCCAAACCCCAACTGAAGGAAAAAATAATAATAATAAAAAAAAAAAAAAAAAAAGAAACAAACATCAACCGTCTTTCTAGAAAAGGGAGTCTCTTCTTCAAATACAGGAAAACCCAAAAATGTTGTTTCTGCTTTAAGAAGAATGAAGTCTGATTCCCTGCAGGAAAAAATCAAACATTTGATGCCATCTTAGTTAGCTCGTCTGGAGTCACCACGACGGAGCGAACGCGCTAAAGGCGGGCGGGTGCAGAAGATGCAGCTTTAGATGATGCAGGTTAGGAGATAAACAGCAGAGGGGGCCAGAAAGCACTCAAAATTGCCACGTGAAGCTCAATTAGGAACGAGTTCTCATTTGCAAAGTAAAGAGCCTTTAAGTTTCAAGATCTTGGCTTTTGGATGCATAACCTCTTTTTTTTTTTTTTTTTTTTTTTTGTGGTTTATTTTTTACAAAACGTTCCAAAAAAAAAAAAAAAAAAAAGTCTTTCCTCATCAAAATCATTAAAAAGAGCGTGTAATCATGGTTTGTTTGTTTGTTTGTTTTTTTCCCCCCCAATAAATAAGTAATTAAAAACTGAAGAAGCCAAACAGCAGAAAAGAGTAGCCTTGTTAGTGTTTTTAACCCCAGCCAAGCCAGAAAATTGGTCATTCTTTTAGGTAGCTTGCAAGTAAGAAGTATTTTCATGCATGTAAAAAAAAAAAAACCCAAAAAACCAAAAAACCCAAAGGAAAAAAAAAAACAAACCCAACCCCAAAACCAACCAAAACTGTAAAAGGGGAACGTCTTTTTTTTTTTTTTTTTTTTTTTTTCCTTTTTTTTTTTTTCATGCAACTTTTGCTTTCAGGAAGGAAAAACTGAGGAACAGCGGGCTTAGCAGGTGGGAGGGAGGTTAAGGGGCATTCCAGCCAGTTTGGTGCAGCATTACCTCAGTTTCTCAAAAGCAGCTGTCACGGGGGGGTCCTTGTGGGGCTGTTCGCGGTCCGTTCGCTTTATTTTACAGTTCTCATCCCTCAGCGATTTCGAACTGGATTTATGCCGGTAGAGTTTTTTATGGGTAGGTCCGTTATTGCCTAAAGTGCTCAGGTTACTATAGTTTTTATCAAAAAAGGGAGTGTGAATGTCCGTGGTGAACCCGGTCGAGCAGTTGGGGCGACCGGGGTCGCCGGTGGCGGCTTTGCCGTTTTTGCTTGAGCCCTTGTTGTTCGACTTGTGGTTCTTCGCCGCCCCCGGCGAGCCGCCGTTCGCCTTCTTCTTCGCCTCTTGGGACGTCCCTGCCAAAATTTTAAGAGTTTTCAGTTTCAGGCTGTTGGACTCCGGCGACCGGAATATGTCTGGAACGCTGTTGTGGCCAACAGGCCCCCACAAGGGCTCGATGGAGGCCATCATAAACCTCTGGACGTCCGCCATGCCCGACGCGATGTTGGACAGGATGTTGGAAGGTTCCTCAAACTCCCTCTGATCGTCGTCCAGGAGACTGGTGGCGTTGCCCAGGCTGGCTTCCGACCAGCCCGTGCCACCCTCTTTTCCCAGCGCCCAGTCTCCGGAGAGCCCGTTGTGCTTGCCCAGTTTGACCCCGGCCGGGCTGCAATGCTGAGCGCTCTCGGCAAGGCCTTTGGTGGTGGTGGCCACGTTGCTCAGCTGGTTGACCACCCTGCTGCCAACGGCCGGAGCCTTCTCGCCATTGACTCCCACCGCGTTTTTCCCTTTCCTGGCGGATTTGGGCGCCTGCCTGGAGTTTTTCCCTTGGGGCTTATCGGTTCCTTTGTTGGTTTTGGGCGATTTTTTCCGGGTGGCTTTCTGGGAAGAGCTTTGGTTTGTACCCACATTCTTGCTGGATGAACTTTTCCTCTTCGATTTTGACACTTTGCTATTGGTGCTAATTTGACCAGATGGCTCATTAAATGTTGACAAGCATGGACTCTTTTCGAGAAGGCTGACAGAATCTTCATCGTTGAACATATGGAACTGGAACTGGTGATTATTTAAAGCAAACCCATTATCTGCCTGATCCTCGGTCTGCAGGACCCCACAGTTCCACTTGACCTTCTCGGAGCTGTTGAGGGCGGCCTGGGGGCTCTCCTGAAAGCCCTTCAGGGTGCCCAGAGGCTTGGCGTCGGACCCAGCTATCTGCGGGGACAGGTTGGGAGTGTCCGGAGGGGACATCTCCGAAAGCGACGACTGGCGGAACTTATCGGGCGTGAAGTTGGAAATGTCTAAAAGGTCCGTGGACTCCTTCAAAGGGGTGATTTCATCTATGCTCTGCTGGATCACTAGCTTGGGACTGCAGTGGGCCAAGAAATCGTCATTAATATCATCCTCGCCGTCCTTTTCACAAGACTTTAAACTTAAAGAACTGTAATTGCTAGAACTAACTGACAATGAACCCACTGAATCAAAACTAATGAGCCTGCCATCATCTGTACTTAGTGTACCTCGTTGGAAATGAAAGCGCCCCTCTCCATTATTAAAATGACATGACTGATAAGAATCATCAGACTGCACTTGTTGGCTATCCGGCATGTAATTTTTTTGGTAGAGCAATTTGCTGCTATTCAGATTGACTTGAGTGTATCCAGAGGCGGGGAGGCCGTCTGCGCCGGGGGCGCCACCGCCCCCGAACTCACTCGTCAGCCCGGCCGCGTCCCGCAGGTCACCGGGGAAGTCCTGGCCGTTGCTGCCGGCGGCTTTGCCGGCCGGCCACATGCCGCCGAAGCTGCTCTGCTCCATCTCCAAGTGGCCGGGCGACTGCTGGAGCTCCGACTCGGAGGGAGGGGAGAGGACGCAGCTCTGCGCCGGCTGCAGAGCCGGGAAGGGCTTTTCTGCTGGGACGATGCTGGGGAGCGGGTGCTGCTGCTGCTCGGAGGGATGCTGGGCGAAGTACGAGATACTGGTGTTGCTCGACAAATCAGAAGCATCTAACAACGTCTGCAGATACCCTCCGGGAATAAGGGGTACATTGGTGGTGATATTAGCAGATGGCAGAGGCTTGTCTGAAGAGGAGGTGGATGGTAGGAAAGGAGAATTTTTAGCAACCTTATCCTCGTGGCACTCCGGGAGAGGGGAGCTGTCTGAAGCAGAAGGAACGTTTTCGTCCTTCAGGCGCAGTGCAGAGTCCTGGTTTTCCAGCGCCGGGGAGCCCTCCGCCGTGCTGGCAGCAGCTTTGATCTTCTTGCACTTCAACCTGGCTTCACTTTTGAATTTGATCCTGCGGAGCACTTTCCTCTCCGTCCCCTTGTGCTCCCGCTCCTGCGGTTTGCATTTCACGGCGGCGATGCCCGTGATGTCATTTAGGTGTAATCCGTTGGCACAGCTGGGGGTGGCGATGGCTAACGCCGGCAGCCCTTTCAGGCCCGCGTCCTCTTTACTGCTGCAAGGCTGCTTGTGATCAGAGGAGCAAGAGCCCAGCTTGTTCACTGATTGCTCGATGGCTTTAATTCTTTGAATCCGGTGCCTGTTTGCTAGCTTGCATTTTCGCTTCCGTGGGTGAGGGAGGAACGAAGCATCTGAGCCGTTAAGATAGAAATTCTGCTTGTGGTAGAGAGACGATCTGAGCAAATCCAGCCGGCTCTGCTGCCTCTCCTGCCAGAAGCCCTTCAGCGGGGCCAGCTTTTCGTATTTGCTGAGCAGCTCCTCGTTCAGGGTAACAGTTGTCTCGTTGGCATCCACTTTGCTGAGCTTCACCAGCATATGCTTCTCCCCTTTAAACCTGTTAATGATGATGTACTTGATGATAACGGGGGGCTCCTTGCGAGAGACTTTTCGCCGCTTCTTGGGGCACCACTCGTCGTCGTCCTCTTCCTTGGGCCCGTCCGGGAGCCACTCCTTCTTGTCCAGGATCTTCTCATTCTCGATGGAGTCCACATCGTACAGGTAGTCGTCGCTGTATCGCACTTTCCTCTTCGCCCGCAACCCGTAGTTCTGCTGAATGAAGGAGCTGGAGTGGTCCCGGGACAGGTACCGACTGCAGTCCTTGATATCCCGCAGCACGTCGAAGGAGGACTCCGTGCAAGTGCTGTCGTCGCTGAACTCCCCGGAGTCCTCCGTGGAATTCACCGAGTCCAAGAAGTGGCTCCTCTTGGAGCCCACGTACTGCACCATCTCCGTGCTGTTGCAAGATTTATTTAAGGCAGCTTTCTCCTCCTCCTCGCCCTCCTCTTCCTCGCCGTCCTCCTCCTCCTCCCCCCAGATGATGCCTTCCTCAGATTTGAATTGTGAAGGGTCGGTGGCACCGCTGGGCCCCCTTTTCAGGGTGCTCCTGCTGTCCCTTTTGGTGCAGTTGCTGAACACGCTGGGGAAGAAGTTGAACTGGGCGTCCTCCTGTAGGGTGGTGGTCTTCTCCCTCACGTTGTCCTGGAAAGATTCGTATCTAATCTTTAGGGAGCAGACATCGCTTCCCAAGGTGGAATCGTCATCATCGAACATGTAATTATCCACGTCTTCCTCGGAAAACAGATTTACAGAAAGCTCATTTTTGGAGCAGAGGTCAAGCAGCTCAATTTTACTTTCACTAATGAAAGATTCAAAATAGCCCCATTCCTGGTTGGGATTTGTTAGTAAAGGTTCCTCACCGTTGCATTTGTCTAATAGTAATCCCTCGTAATAATTTTTCTGAGTGGGGTCCTCTGAATCACTGTCAGATTTTTCTGCATCTCTTTTGTCCGCTGCCCTCGATTTATGCATAGGGAAGCTTAAAAGCTGGTCTGAAAGCAGTTGATCCCCATATCTCATGGTTTCTCCTGTGCTCATGCAGTGAATCCCTATATCAGAGACCGAACAGGTGTCATAATCCCTATTTATATCCCCCACTTTCAAGCTTATTCCCGGCTCTGCATCAATGCCGTCCTTCGATTCAATAAAGCAGCCCAGACAGGTCCGACTCGGCTGCATCAAGCAGTCACCCGTCAGCGCCGACATCCCTCCGGGCTCCATCATGGTGAAGGGAGCCTTCTCGCAGTCGCCCGGCAGCGACCAGGAGCTCATGCCCTTCGTCACGCAGGACGTGAGGGAGATGGCGTGGGCGGAGGAGTCATCCGAGGCGTGCTCGGGGACATCCGTCAGCCTCAGGGGCGACGGGGGGCTCAGCAAACAGGGCTTCTTTGAAGTCAGGGGAGGCAGCGCCCGGTGGCACGCGTGGTTTTCCTTCTGAGCTGTCGTCAGGGCTGAGAAGGTGACCGCAGCCTCGGCGGCGGTGCAAGGCCTCTCATCGCCACCATCCAGGGAGTGCGGTTCTGGGAGGGAGGGAAGGGAATGGGAAGGAGAAAAGAAAGGAAAAAAGAGAGAGGGTTTACAAGCCTTGCAGTTCTGCCGGGGCTCGCCATCCCGCTCCCCTTCTCCCCAGGGCTCGGTGGTGACTTTTCCCAACCGCTCCTTCGGGAAGCGGCAAAGGCCCTTCCTGCGGGAGCGTGATCCTTCCCTTCTGGATCTCATTAACACGGTGATGTGCAAGGAAGGGAGAGGTAAACACTCTCCCCCCCTGCAGCCAGCTGGAAGAGGTACAAGAGTACGTTTGAAAAACCAAAACCATCCGTTCTTTCCTCCTCATATACATACCGTTACCTGGATACTGCCTTTCAAACCTGACAAGGTTATTAAAAAAACAAAACAAGCCTAATAAAAAATGTTCCCATTAACATTGAAAAAATTAATGGAAAAATAAGATTCTTAAAGAAACAAAGCATCCCCCCCTGCAGTGTCTTGCAGCTAAAACATACCTGAACGGCGTTACTGCTCGAGAGTCAGAAAGTTAAGGCTATTTTTAAAAGCCCCATAGTCTTTTTGTCACTGTCCATGCCAAGGGAAAGCAGAAGGTAACACAGAGTTTAAAGCAATTATTCTTAGAATTATTGTGGGTTTTGCCATTCTTCCCTAATCTCTAAAAACGTCTTTTTAAATAATGTAAAGATTTTTTTTTTAACCTACAGGCTTTTTATTTTTACCTCGTCGCACTCTTTTATGGCAGAATAAAGTTATGAATATACTTTTATCTGACTTCTGGCTCAGCGGACGGTATGACCCTTGAAATTTAAATACGACGTCTTTTCATCCATGAACACGCTCTGATATCTCTGCATTAAAAAAAAAATAATATACCAGTGTGGGCATTCACAGCAGCTGGAATCCTCGGCCGACTCAGGGCTGAGCCGGGTGCTTTTGTCGTGGCTCACATCTTACCTTTTCGGTGGCTCCCCTGAAGGCTGGGGGGGCAAGAGTGGAAGCGGCGCAGGCTTTCTGAGGAGGGAAAAGCGCTTTAAAACGCAGCTGGAGCACCAGGCTGTCACGAGAAATGGGGAATCCGAAGGGATGTGGCACCTCCACGGCCGCTGCGACCCTCCGTGGCAACTGGTTTTATGAAAAACCGATCGAAAAGCAGCAAGTCTCCCCCTGCACCGATGCCAACCGGCATCAGGGAAGGCTCGTGTGGGCACGGGTACCACCGGCACATGGGCAGTATGAAAAGGGAGCGGGATGCGATGCCGAGCGTAAAACTGAGAGAAGGTCAAAATCCCCCTGATCTCACCCCAAAAGCTCCCAGCAGTTTTGTGCTACGGGGGCCTTAGGGATGGAGCCACCGGTGAAGCCTTAAGCCAGTCCAAGCAAACTCAGTCAGAGCCACGCAGCGCTCTAAGAACTTCAAACCAACTTCCCAAACACTACACAAATCAAAGCAGAAGTGCAAAGCAAGGCCTGTCAACATCTTCAACACGTGTGGCTTGGAAAAGAGCAGGCTGGCTTGCTTGAAAGCTGTGCTGCTTCCCTTCCCTCAGAAAGGGTTAAAAAAAAAAAAAAAAAAAGAAAAAAGAGCTGATTTTTGAGTCCCTCCCACCAGTTTTTAGATCAGAAACGCAGAGGTGGTATCTTTTTCCTTAAGCACCAAAACAAATTAACCAGTGCAGTTCCACTTCAGGAGTAAAATAAAATAAAAATCAGCTTGGAGCTGACAGGAAGCACGGAAAATTTGAGGATAAAAGAAAAATGCCTGTGAATGCTGTAAGACTCAAAAAAGGGGGGGGAGAAAGAAAGCTGGAATTCAATCTCAAATGCTGCATTCAATACACAGAGATGCCATTATATAAAATAAACTCTCTCTGGGTGTTCCTTTAGGTTTATACTTGTGTAAGTGAACTTAACTCCTGTGAAATAGAAATGCCAAAACTTGATTTTCTAGGGCTGGTATCATCCTAAAATCAGGCACATGTTCAATTGATGCTCTAAAGTAAACAATGCTCATTAAAAACATGCTTAAAAAAAGAAAACGCTGGAGACACAGCACCACCTTTCCTGCTTTAACTCAACAACCATCCAAAAGCACATGGGCAGCCTGAGCAGAAAATCTGGAAGCATCTTGCTGGGAATTGGGGAGACCAGTCCCAAACTGGGCAATGCAGCGGCCAGTTTTTTATATTTAGGGCAAGAGGAGGCAAAAAGCATCAGCCCCATCCCCAAGTGCCATCGACGGGGCGGTGGTGGCACCAGAGCCACTCGCTGGCTCACCGCTTCGGATTCAGCAGCAACTCCTACACAGCAATGTTTAATTAAAGCGCTTTTTAAGCCCTGTTTAATTGAATTCCATGGAAGTGGTATCAGATTCTAGAGAACACCCATCTCTACTGAGCAGGTAAGCACTGATTTTATTGCTGATTAGACAAGGGGACCATGGCTAGAAAATCTCCTTGTAGCTCCAGCAGCTGTGGCTTTACCATTCATGGTCATGAAGGAGACGGGCTGACAAAGACAGATACCTCCAAAATTACATCAAAGGGGCAAGAACAAGCGTATGCTTCACCTGCCACCAGCACACGTTGAGGGGTCCCCACGGACACCCTCGTGGCTGGACACACTCCAGTTTTTGGTAATGAACAAGAAGAACATTTGCCTCTACGCACCTTGTTTTGAGACGACAGAAGGATTTGAACGTACAAGATGTCAGAGGACCAAGTCCTTGATATCTAATAGGGTCAAAATTCTATCTAAATATCTCTCTCTCTCAAGATTTATAGGCCAATACAAAATGTAAAAAGCCATGAAATTAAACATAAAAACGTGGTGAAGAATGAAAATGTCAAATTCTGTCTCAACACTGGACTAGCATTTACTGTGGCTAGTGACTAAAGTCCAAACGACTTGAGAAAATGCTCAGAGGATTATTTATTTCAATCAAGTTTTCAGGCAGCAGAACACTGTTATTCCTAACCAGTTAGTTTTTGAAAGCAAGTATGGAATCGGTTAAACGGATACAGATAAAGGTAGATGTTTTGGGCCGGCTGCTGGAAGGGGCTGATCCTTCCCCACCAATGTCGATGGAAGCTGGAATGATTTCGTGGCTCCCAGGAGCCCGACCGTGGCCAGCAGCACCAGTGGCCAGGGGATCCCACCGGCTGGCCAACAGGCTATGCAGAAAAGTCAATAATGAACTCACAAGTCCAGCCTTCCTTTTCCGTGGGTGCTAATCCAGGTTTATTTCTTCTACTCAACCTCTAATTTTTCCCCAGTTCGTAGGGACTAAGCATCCTTCAGTCCGATTATGCTAAGATTGGCCAGTGGGTTCACAAGTAATTGAGAAGAGAGGGAAAGATTCCCAACAGACAGAGGGGCTATGTGGTCTTCTATGGCTTTTTTCCTCTCAGAAACCATACTAAAATCCATAATTCAAACTGCACGTGCACACAAACGTTTCCAACCATGCATATGCATGGGCAAAAGCAGTAGTTGTTAAGACCTAAAAAGGCGTAGATTCATAGCTGGAGTGACATCTGTGCAGAAAATACACATTTACCCTATTGCTCCACATTGCAGAGATACCTGCAAACCACTAAAATTAAATACACGAAAGGAATTAGGAAAATAAGTTGGCTTGCAAAGTTGTCGCTGCTCCCTCATGTACTGTAATTAAGTTCCTTACCATTTTCTTTCACCCCATTAATCAGGATAGTTTCTTGGTCTTCTGAGGCACAATCCTGCTCTTGTTGGTCATCCATCAATTTAACCTCTTTCTGTTCACTCCATGCCCCACTGCATCTGGCCAACCTGCACATTTCCAGAAACATAACCACAGTCAGAACAATTCCCAGAATCAGCTCAAGGAACCGTGAATAAAAAATAACAACAATAAAAAAACACCCCGCACGACGTCACGTGCTGCCCTTACCCTGCTTAAAAGGAGAAATACTATTTATTTAGGCCATCGTATTTTCATTTTCACTTTTCCACTCCAAAAGCCCAGTCCAATGTATTTTGGCAAGGTTAAAATGCTATATATCATCATTTCCTTCCCCAAAGTCCTTCTTTAGAAGGTGGAACAGTGCTCTGCACCTCTGCTGCACCCTTCGCATCGACTGAAACTGCTTTGAAAAAGCAGTGTAAGTGTTGTTACCTCCATAGGTGAGTGGAGACGTACAGAGGAGAGGACTTGCCCCAGTTCAGACAACAGCAACTCTGCGTTGGAGTTGGAGGAGAAACGCAGATATCCCAAGTGAGAACTGCTCGCCCTACCTACCAGCTACTGCTCTCATCTTCCAAGTGCTGGCAGGTATGAAAAACTCCCCAAAAAAGCACTTTTGGGGGAAAAAATATCTCTAGTCTCATTCTTCACTCAAAACACGTCTTCATCATGAGAGCGCCTTCCTTGGAAGACTTGTTCCCCAGCCACGTACCACCACCCTCACGGTCCTGTTCATCTCGGTTGGATGACCACCAGTCGAGGCTGACTGGATTTGGTGGTACTTCTCCAAAGCAACAAAACCGACATCAGAATCAGGCCCAGATTTTCTCCCTTCCTCTGCTGAAGATCCCCCCACATTAAAACGATCACCTGCTAACAAAGATCACCTGCTAACCCGGGCACGGGTGGCACAGGACAACCCTCATCGCCGACGGACAGAATTTCACCTCTTTGACTGTAAATTCAAGTTAGAATCTACTTTTCAATCAAGTCAAATCAAGCTATTTTAGAATCAAGATTCCTTCTGGCAACTTGAACTCAACTTTTTTCTTTCTCATAGAACAGGTACTAGATTGAAGTGTTGTTTTAGGTGCTTTTTGTGTTTTTTGTTTGGTTTAGTGGTGTTTTTTTTTTTTAAATCAACATTTGTTAATGTCTGATCTTCCCACAGTATTCACTGCCCTGGGTTCAGCAGCCAAACTTCATTCATATTCAGATTTGCGGCGGAGTCCTCTTAATTAATGTGAAATCTTTACAACCCTCTTAGTAAGTAAAACCTTCACTGAACTTAAAGATGTTGTGACACCCGGAGTAAGATAAGAATAACAAGCATCAGTAACTCAATTCCTTTGCATATTTAGAGGAATATTTAACTAACCCTGAGAGTTTTACTTTGATGCAAATCCCTATTTCAAAGCTCCCCAAAGGATGCAGAAGGAGCCCTCTCTCCCGCCAGCACCCGCACCCTCCCCATCGCCCCGGGCTCCCACCGCGGTGGAGAAAAGCTCCAGCCCAAGCATCGCTGTAACAGGAGGGACTCGAAATGCCAAAGCACACATGGATCAGGCCTCCTCGGGAGTTATTTCCATACAACTTGAGGAAGATTAGCTTCTAAGAGTGAAAGCTGATCTGCGTTTTCCACTAACAGTCTACAGCTCCATGCCTCCTTGATAATATCTCCTATTAAATGCACCTTCATTAATATAAATATTAAAAAATTAAGATTAAAAAATAGCGATTAATGAAAATACTAATAAAATACTTTAAGCCTCAGGAGACCAGAAGCTTCTCAGGAGACCAGAGAACCACCACTGGCCCCACACATGGGCCAAGGTGACTTCTGGGGAAGGAGCTGTTGGCTGCCTGAGGAAGCTCTGGAGAAGGAGAAGTTGAGTTGAGTAAGGAGCTCCAGTAGATTGTGACCTGGTAGATGCGTTTTCCACACCCTCGTGGTTTGCCAGGTGGGAGAGAAATGTCCAAAAAGCTTCCATTTCAATGAGCCGTGGGCAGGAAGGGATGGAGGACAGAGCATTTGGCTATGCACATTTACAGATCTGAACCTGCTGCTCACTTCACCACACTCAGGGTGGATGATGGAACCATCATCTTCACCGTACAGAAGGTTATAATCAACATTCCTGTATACTCTGATCTCCACCGTCTTCCTGAAGTGCAGAGGTGATGCTCTGATAGAGGCTTATCCGTGCAGGGTCACCAGCAGATGCCAAGTAAAAGGGGAGAGGTCCTGCCATCACACCTCGCTTGCAACTATCTGCAGCTGAGGGGCTTCAGCGTTCAGAGACTACACCCGCAATTTATTCCATTAATTTCCCTAATTATTTTCAACCTTGTTGCTGCTGCTGGCCTCCTCGCACCTTGCGGTAACGAGTGTGGCAGCTTCAGAAATGGACCTGCTTTTGTCGGGTTTGAACCTGCTGTCCTCCAAAGGATGGGCCGTGTCTTCTCGCAGAAATACAGCCTCAGCCCTAGGAAGGACCTGAAATATGACCATCATTTAAATATGCAATAATATTTCAATATTATTTAAATATATAACTATATATGTAGGAAGTCAAATCAGGATACTACTGAGCTTCTTCTCACTGTCCAGTGTTTAACCCAGAGGAACCAGGTTGAGGGGTAAGAGCTGATCCAAGGTTGCTGTAGAAGGCTTCATCTTGCAAGTCAGGTCTTTGCTTCACCAGCACGATAAGCATCGTCTCTGCACGGCTTTGCTCACCTGATTTTTGGGTGTACTGGTTTATAGCCATTTGGTGTAAAATGCCACAGGTGGCCTGTTTTCGACCAGTAAAACAATCACAGCCGTATTAAAGTAATGGCTTGCAATGAATAAAACATAGGACAAAAGTAGAAACAATAATTCTCCAATAATGTAAATTTGTCACTTCCAGCACACAAAACATCTCCAGAGAAAAAATAACAACGTGGACGTAAAACACTAGCGAGCTCACCAAGAAAGATCCCCAGCATTTTAAAGAAGGCATCACCCCGTTAGGACTGGGATTTCCACCGGAGAAGGGAGGAGCAGGGTCTGACGCACGGGTTGCTCCTCTGTCCATGTCCTTCTTGCTCTTGCCCTTTGTGGAGCCCATGGTTTGGCTGCAGTTCGCAAAGAAGTACATGAGGGAGCCTTCTGCCTTTCCTTACTTCTGAGAGATGCCCAATGGGCAACCTTCAAGGAGAGAGCAGGGCTCCTTTGGGCAACAGACCAAGAAGGCAAGGAATGGGCAAGCAATGGGCAAGCAGGCAGCTGAGCAAATGGAAGCAGAAAAGGAGAGTTTCTAGGTGGGGAAATCTGTAGGACTTTTACTCTCCTATTATTATTTTTTGGGATGTGTGTGCATAAGGGGTAGTGAAGCGCAGGAGGGACATTTCCAGTGGATGGGATCCAAAGGCTGGAGAAGACAATGAATCATAGAATCATACAATGGTTAGAGTTGGAAGGGACCTTAAAGATCATCGAGTTCCAACCCCCCTGCCATGGGCAGGGACACCTCCACCAAACCAGGTTGCTCAAAGCCCCATCCAGCCTGGCCTTAGACGCTTCCAGGGATGGGGCATCCACAACTTCCCTCGGCAACCTGTTCCAGTGCCTCACCAGCCTCACAGTAAAGAATTTCCTCCTAATATCTAATCTAAATCTCCCCTCTTCCAATTTAAAACCATTGTCCTGTCACTACATTTCCTGACAAAGAGTCCCTCTCCGGCTCTCCTGTAGGCTCCCTTCAGATATTGGAAGGCTGCTATGAGGTCTCCCAAGAGCCTTCTCTTCTCCAGGCTGAACAACCCCAGCTCTCTCAGCCTGTCTTCATAGGGGAGGTGCTCCAGCCCTCTGATCATCTTTGTGACCCTCCACTGGACCCGTTCCAACAGGTCCATGTCCTTCCTGTGTTGAGGACTCCAAAGCTGGACACAGTATTCCAAGCGGGGTCTCACAAGCGCAGAGTAGAGGGGTAGAATCACCTCCCGCGACCTGCTGACCCCACTTCTCTTGATGCAGCCCAGGATGTGGTTGGCTTTCTGGGCTGCCAGTGCACATTGCTGGCTCACGTTGAGCTTCTCATCCCCAACACCTCCAAGTCCTTCTCCTCAGGGCTGCTCTCCAGCCATTCTCCGCCCAACCTGCAGGAAGGAAGAGGATCTGCCTGCGGTCAACTATTTGCCTGGAGTGTGGTTACTTGGAGAGCTCCAGAAACGAGCTGGAAAGAACTGAGAAGAGTTCAGAGGGGGGATCTTCACATACTGTCGGAGAGAGATGAAGTGCGAATGAGACAGGCAATCTGAAGTTTTCAGAGACCTGCTGAACAAGAGGACCTCTGGGGGGCTGTGTGCCCATGAAAGGTCAGATCCCAAGAGGGACAGGGAGAAACACCAGCCGCTGCGAAAGAAAAGCTAACAAAGGGGCTTGACGCAATGCAGAACAAGAAGAAACCAAAGACTGGGAATAACAAAGAGGAGAAGAACAGCTGGGTCCCTGGGAAGAAAAACTAAACCGAGAGAGGTCTGGGGCATAAAGGCGATGGGCAGAAAATATACCGGGAAGCAGGAGAGCCCAGAACACAGAGCCATCAGCAGACAGAAGAATAAAAAAGAGAGAATATGGATTTCAGACAGCGTCAGGCCATGGAAGAGATACACGACTGGGGTCACGCTGTTACAAAGAACCGACAGGAGGAAAATCAGTCACCAGCTTGAAGTTTATGAACTTGACTGGAGCCGGAGTGGATGGAGGAAGAGGATGGCGGGTGGAAGATGCAGAGTGAGGTGAAGTCCGGGTCTCTGGAGGAGGAGGGCAGGAACACAGCTTGGCAAGGCTGTGCTTCAAGGACGGCCACCAGGGCCTCAGTCGTAGGGAAGAATTCAGAAGGACTTTCTTGATTGCACCACGTACTTTAGGGCAGTGGTCTGCTAAGATCACAGCTGGCATGACAGAGAAAGATACAGGCTATGAAAGGAGATCAAAGGGAAGAAGTCGCAGAGAGCAAGCAGTGGAGCTAAAAAATAATCCAACTAGTTTTAAGCACAAGATGGACAAATTAATGGACAGAAGGACAGGATGCAGTTGCCCGTGACAGCAGTACACAGGACTCGGTGACCTGGAGAAATCCCTTGCAACCCTATGACTCGTGTCAGGTGAAAGACTGCGAGTGCCTCAAAAAAACCCTCAGGATCACAGCTGAGAAAACTCTCCATTCCTCACGGTTCCCGTCAATTTTCCCACTGCTGGTGCTAATGGGGTTGTAAAAAAGCCGTTAGCGACTAAATCGCATGCACAAGTCTGGAAGAATACAAACACAGCACCCAAAACGGACACTCCATTGGAAACCTTCTGTTGCCTTGTGAGCAGGTGTCCTCAGCCCAGATGGCCAAGTAACCCAAATCATTTTTTAATTCTGTTTTAAAAACCCACGTGATACTTGAGAAGTTTTATGGGCGTTGGAATTGCCTGAGTGGAGGCAGACATGGTCAGAGAATGAAAGCCCATGTCCCAGCTGAGGCCCCACCAGCTCCCTCTGCTCCCAGCCATAGTTAGAGGCAAGATCCTGGTAGAACATCCCTTCATCAGTTCTTTGGAGTAAAACCAGATTATTTCTTTTCCTATAAATTCAACAGGATATGCAAAAAACCAGCAACAGGAGCAATGCTCCCTATAGCAAATGAAATCGAGGGGTGTCAGTTATTTATCCAGAACAGGAGGAAACTCCAAAATTACAAAGCTAAAACATCTGGACACGTTCCCACATTCATCTCCAGTCACACAAATGATGGGCCTTATGTTCACTTAAAACTGGCACTTTTTTGTACAGCTTGGACTTAAGCATGTTCCTACTAACATTAATTTTACAAAGGCGAAGGGGGAAACACCACCAATTTGTACAACCACGAGGGAAAAATGCATCTGCTCAATGCCTGGCCTCTACAAAGAAAGCAACAAATTGCTTTGCTTCCTTGTCAGCCAGAAAATGCCTGTTTTCCCCCCAGTACTGCAGGCAGCCATCCTGAATGGATGTTTATGAAGTGTACAGGTAGGAGACCATCACCTTGCTGCTGTCAGAGGTGCCATGGGGAGAGGACATGCCCTTCAGCCTCCCCAGCTGGAGAGCCCTGCTTCCCCAGATGCCGGCATGAGAAGAAATTCCCAAGAAATTGTGCTGAGGCACCTGCTGGAGAGGTTTCCTCCCCCCGAGAGGACTCTCCACAGACTCTTGCTTGGGAAGCAGCAGTGATTTGGCTCACGGCATTTTCCAGCAGAAGCAGGGATGGTCACAGCGATGCCCTGGAAGAACTTAGAATAACCCAGCCAGAAAGCCATGACTACCACGCAATCCAGTGCTTGGCCACTTATATATATATATATATATATATATTTCCACAGCTAGTTGAACATCTCCTCGTTCATATTTCCTGGGCACCAGTATTATTCTGTTGAAGCTTAATACTCTCCTCCCAAGCAGAGGAGAAAAACCAATCTACCAGGTAAAAATAACCAGCCTACGAGACTGACTGAAAGCCCACCTACACATAGCGGAATGGTATTAGATGGACTAGATTATGGGTTAGCGATAGCTGTTCCGTAATTAAAGTTGCAAGAGTGTTTCGGCTTGAAGCTGAATAAACAAAAGGTCGCCAGCACCCAGACAAAACCCAGCGTGCCAGTTCCTATTTACACACAGCTTTTACATACCGAGCGCTTGTATTTGTTGTAGATGATGAGGGTAGATGGAGAGGGAGTATCCAAAGTGAAGGAAAATCTTTTTTATGGAGAAGTGGGGGAAGAAAGCAAAGAAGAAGATGTGGCTTTTTTTTCCTCCAGAGTTGTGAATAAGCGCAGGTGTTCTATATATGCAGTTGTATCTTTCAAAAAAAAGAGCTTTTGAGAAATTAATTACACGTCAGAGCCTCTGACAGGTCTTTTAAGAATTATGATACTTTTGAATGAAAACATTATATACTTAAAAAGAAATACCATGTAAATGTCTCTGAGATATTTACATTCAGTGGAGTAATAGTAGAAAAGAATTCAGCTCTATCCGTGGTACGAACGGATGCTGAACATGCCGTGCTCTCCCTAACAACGCTGTCTCCTGCCCTGGCAGGACTTCATTAACTCTCCTGCAGGAGCACAAAAGAGAGTTCAGGGGCAGCGAGACCTCTGCAGAGGAAAATATCCGACTGGTTTCCTGTTAGGTTTTGGGTGGTTTTTTTCCTTTTAGCCCTGACAAAACCTGGGCAGGACACAGGACAGAGAATTTCCCATGGAGAAAGCATGGTGGGGCAGCGGTCTCACCACATGCTGGGAGCCGATACAGCGATGCCAGGCTCATCGTTCGCTGACCTGAAGGATGCTGTTTTCCTACCAGATTCTGAAATTCCCAAATCCCTTTCATTCCAGGGACTCCACTTGATCCTTGTTTTTTCACTATAATTTGATAGCTGGTGGGTGAAGTGATAAAAATTTCTACTTGCCAGCAGATGGGGATGTATTTTACCACTAAGTCTCTAAAAAGAGGTTCTCTAGAAGTACCTCTCTGAGTAAACCCGTTTTTCCAAGAATTTACATTTTTATTTAAGCCTAAGTCTTCAATTTTGCTCAGCACCATGACAAAAAAAAAAATACAGAGTACATGAGTTTTTCCAGAATGACAGGGTTGGAAAGGTCAAGTTCATACGGAAATGTACAGTCCAAAAGCATCCTCACACTCTGCCCACCATAAAGTGCTTCTCCAGCCCACAGAAGTGATGTTGGACTTACAAGTTCTGGTTTAAACATTATTTTCCCAGGAAAATCTCATGAGGAAATTTTATCTCCCAGCAGCTCCCTAGGGTTTTCCTACCAACGATGGTGAACACACGGGAGAAAAAGTAAAGTGAAGGAGAAACAGAAAACAAAGAAGGCCTTTGTGGGTCAATCCCAGCAGTGAGACATCTAAAACCCTTCAAGAAGTTAAGGTTTGATAGAGCCAACCTTAGCTGAGAATAGGTTCGGCAACCTAGGTATAAATACAGATAAAAAGCCTCCAATTAGGAATAAATCTGGGGGAAAGAAATGAGGTTGATAAAAAAAGAGCTTGCCAAGAAAATGGAGAACACAAAACCCATGAAAGGAAGAAACAATTTAAGAACTAGTGTGTTCCCAGAAGGTGTAAAGGATGGATGGCTTGTTAATATTCATAGCAAGCCTCCACTTCTTCCTCAGCTGAAAGCAGATGCAACAATTATCGCAGAGCCCGAGCCCCAACTCCAGCAGACCCCGAGATATGATATTAAGAGCAGACTATTTTAGAGCCCACTCTGAAATAAATGACAGTTTCTGACCTTAGTCTGGGAGGACATAAGGTGCAAGTGTTTCAAGACCTGTCACAAACAACTTTAAGGAAAAAGGAAGTGAACAAAATTATAGCCTTCCTGACAAAGCACACGTAAAATACAGAAGGAGCTTTCTCTGTAAATGTATTCTCACACATCAAGAACAGCAGTATATCATAAAGGGAAAAAGGTGGCAATTAAAATCCTTGAGAAGCTGAAACGCATGAGGGAATGTCTGAAATACGGCGTCTTTCAGCATTATACTGTACCCTAGCAGGGAAAGGATAGCGGCGAAACACAAAAGACGAGAGTACCAAAACTCAAAGAGTGAAGAATCATTGCACTAGGGGTGTGAGACAGGGCAGTAACTGGGGAGAAGGGGAACCTCATGGGGAAAAAAAAAGTCCAAGTAGTAATGCAGAGAACAGGGAGACCAAGAAAATGGGGGTGAAAAGAATGGTCTGAATCCAACAGCAAAGGACACTGGCTGTGGATGAGCACAGCTCAACACCATGTCCCCAGAGAAGGCAGCCAAGAGCCCGTTAGAAAGTTCATGACTCAGGTAAGGAAGAAGTAAATAACCCTCCTCACAAGACGTGGGATGAATTTACACCCTGGGGACAGGGAACTTTTGCCATGGGAATACTGAGGGTGGGGAAATGGAGGAACCCAGGTGGACTCACAGAGAATCACAGAATGATATGGGTTTGGAAGGGACCTCTGGAGATCATCTAGTCCGACCCCCTGCCAGAGCAGGTTCACCCACCCAGAGCAGGTCGCACAGGAACGTGTCCAGGGGGATTTGAATGTCTCCAGAGACGGAGACTCCACCACCTCTCTGGGCAGCCTCTGCCAGGGCTCTGCCACCCTCAAAGGAAAGAAGTTCCTCCTCATGTTTAGATGGAACTTTCTATGTTCAAGTTTGTGCCCATTACCTCTTGTCCTGTCACTGGGCACCACTGAGAACTGACTGGCCCCATCCTCCTGACACCCATCCTTTAAGTATTTACAGGCGTTGATCAGATCCCCCCTCAGTCTTCTCTTCTCCAGACTAAAAAGACCCAAGTCCCTCAACCTTTCCTCCTAAGAGAGATGCTCCAGGCCCCTCATCATCTTTGTAGCCCTAACTCATGAGGATTTCAGGGAGTACACCCAGTTTTAGGGTAAAGAAGCATAAAGAGGATTCCTGGCTACCAAGAGCACGGGAGGACTATTAAGAAGAATCACGGAGTTTCTTTTTGGTCATCATAAGAGGGGAAGGAAATTAAGCCAATAATTAATGTCACCAGCTGCATAGTTTTGAAAAGCACTGTCAAGCTGAGGGCTAGATTCATCTCCTGAAAATGAAAAAGAATACAAACTTTGATTTAGGTGTGACGGCCTAAAGTTAAAACATTTCTATTATTTCTGTTATTAAAAGAGATGAATAGCCATATCCAAAGAAAGACGGTTTTACAATTGATGAGAGACAGACCCGGTATTAAGCCGTTGGTACAAGCCTATTAACAAATCAGTGATGAAAACTGTCACAGGTACAGCTGCCACCTTGCTCCCCAGGACAGGCTTGTAATTTTTTATGAGCTAAATACATCCTTTCTGTCTCAGCAGGCAGGCTGCTGGATGAGGACTTCTGGTCCACCCCGACCAAAGGTCACCTCAGAAGAAAATTAACAGCAGCAGCTACCCAGCCAGGGTTAGCTCCTTCTTTTCACAGCTTATTAGGATTACTAAAATATCTAGAGAAGAAAAAGTTATCTTTGTCTGGAATGGGACGAGGGGAAAGCAAGAGAGGATTTTAGGGATTTCCTAAACTTAGCTCTTGTTACATCAAGACTGGAAAGAACGGAGGCAAAGGGGGTATTTGTTGGAAGAGCAAGACTTGAATGTATCTGAAAGAGGAAGAATCCTGATCTCCCTTCTCCACGGCACAGACACATATTTTTAGGACTTGATACGTTCTATATAGCTCCATGAGGGTCATAAATCAGTTGGTCTCATTATTTTCTAGCGGACCTGACTTCGGTAGACGGGAACGCAAAATATAACCAATACTTGGGAACAGCACACATCTACCCTCTGCTGCCTCTCAGCACAAGATATATACAGAGACTTTCAGGAGTATCTAAGAGCGAACTAATAAATTGTTATGGGAGGCTGGCAAGGCCATGAAAAGAGTGAGTAGCTCGTTAACAAGGCTTATTAACAAATCATAAGAAAACAAACCACCACCATCAGCAATAAGCAAAAAAGGAAAACAAGAACCAAAACAGAGTAGCCCAGGATTGAGGCCCCTCCAACCCCGGGGTTCAAAACCTGGCAGAGCGATCCCAAAACATCACTCAATACTGGAAATTAAAGGTAAAATGACTGTTGTGCAAAATAGTGAGGCAAATAAACTTATTCTCTGAAACAAATGCTAGGCGAGGCAAACAAACTGAACAAGGATGTCAATCCTGTTTATAAGAGATACTAAGGAAAACCAGATGTTTCTCTTGGGAGAAAAAAATGGGCACTCTTGGACAACTTTAAAAAGGATCTCCTCTCTCAACTGTCTACTTTAGCTTGTGTGAGAGGTAAAATCCTGTCTGAGCCAGAACCAGGAGAGAAAGTCCCTAAACGAGCCCCCAAGGGAGGGAAAAGCAGATACCGACACTTATCCAAAGACCTATCTGGAAGCAGATGCACATTGGTTTACAGCTGAATTTTAAGGGCTCTGAAGTGTTTTAATGGCTCTGATTAATTAGATTATGCATGGAGGAGATACTCCCTCCCACTGGAAGGGACCGAAGAGGGCTGTAGGAAGCATATAGGTGACAGATTGTACCAACTTTCTGTCCTATATAGACTTGCTTCATCGATAGGTGCCAGCACCGAGCGTTGGCCATGTCCGAGTTGGGTGTGGGACTCCAGATCACTCAGGACTCACTGCAGGCAGACAAACTGCTGATAAAATTAAGAGGGCACTTAATGCACTACACGGTAGTTATAAAAATAACGTTCAAAAAACCATAGCAAAGTCTCGAGCCAAAGTGAATAGGAAAATGGCAATAAAAGCATTTTTCTTTAGAGATGAGTTGAGAATTCACATTTTTGCTTTGTCGGGAAGCGCTGGCATTGCTGTGAGAGTGGGGGGGGTTGCCTCGATGGGGTTTCTATTAGCAAACGGGGTCCCCACTGCTGCCACCGCCCCATGCTCTGCCTGCCCACCCCCCAGCCCTTACAGAGAGAAGAAGAGATGCCCAAAGACAGCCCGTAACGTTGCTTTTTGCCTTTCCTCCTTAAAAGCAACTGTATTCCAAACATGTCATTTTCACTCAATCTCCGGATATAAACTTAAGATAAATCAGAAATGTTAAGGGCCTGCATTTCTGAGAAAATTAGGCCGGAATGACTAAAAACCTCAACTCTTACAAATCTGCAAAGGTTGAAAATTCAGCATGATACTGGGGTATTAACCTTACAAAAACACAAGGACCTCTCCAAAGCTAATTATGTATCGGTCAGGTTTAAAATAACAAAAGCCATTAAAGAATAGTTGAGGATGGAGATTTCTTGACGGGCAGAACTGCTTCATTTAAATGAACTTATTACCAAAATTCTCTTTCTGCTGCAGTATTTACGGATAGGTCTACAAGGCTGTATCTTAAAAGCTTAGCAAACCCTTCCTTCCTAATCAGGAAATATGAGAGACCAAGGTCAAGTACATTAATATTACAGAAGCTCAGTAAGAAAGGGGATGTTTCGCAGTCCCTTGCGCACTGGATATTATCAAATAACTCAGCCAAAGAATGGTGTGTAGAATTTGGTTTAAAGACGTGGATTAATACGGAGCCAGAACAGGATGAGGAAATGGATTTCACAGAGGTACGCTGAAGAAAAGTCCTAAACTTTACCATTACCTCTTTTTTTGACTTCTTGAGGTTCCCTATCAGAAATATTCTCTTCTCGTCCCCGTTAACCACCAGGTTTAAAAAAAGAAAAAAGAAAAGAGGAAGGTGTTTTTTTTTTCTGTACAAATTTGTAATATATTAAAGTTTGGACTAAGGAGGGCAATTAAGCTGGTTGGTGCTGGAGGAGGATATGAAAGCTCATCAGGATATTTGCAGTAACCCTAGTGGGGTAAACATTTCTCTTTTCTAATATCTTCAAATTAGAAATTTTATAGGAAAAGAAGAAATCTCAGCAAAGCTCGTTTGTCTCTTATTAGCAATTAGCCAACAAGGACTCAGGATAAAACCTGTTAATTTCTAAAGTATACATAATTTTCATAAAAGCAGAGATAGGAAGACCAAATGAGTGAGTGCTTGGCTTACGCACAGGAAGAAATTAAGTGTGAGCAACGGGAGGAAGGGCTCGTTCCTCCTGCATTTTTGCTGCATCGATGATAAAATGCTAAAATGAGGGCCATCATTGGCTTTGAGAAACTGAGGAAAGCAGATTGCTAGAAAAGAGGCAAAGGGGAGAGACCACTTCAAAAAGGGGTGATGTTCCTCAGTGATGTGGAAGACAAAAACCCCTTAGCCACTAAATCCAAGATCCTGGCCAGATCCTTTGAATATTCATGAACAACTTGAAGTTTTATAAGGATTTTTCCTTTTTATATACATATATTGATAGCAGATGGGCTCCTCCATATGATTTCCGTTTTAAACTTTCAACTTCATGCGATTCCTGCATATTCCTTGTGCTGGGAGAGGAAAGCCTGGGCTTTTAGCTCCGGAGTCCAAACCTGGGGTTACTTCTGTTCATTTGTTTTTGCTTTCAAAACCTTTATTTACACAACTGGGCTGCAGCTCTTCACATCATCATCATCATTATCACCATCATCATAATTTTTCCCCAGGGACCACCTGGGTGAATTGGGTCTGCCAGGCAAAGCGAATCTAAAAGTGACTTACACTTATAGAAACTATACAACTACCAACTTACACGTATTTTTGTAACAGAGTGAGTAGTTTCCTATGGCCTACACAGTCGAACCACCAAATTTTATGGGTAAAATAGCTTCAGTCTCATCCCATGATGTGCATCTGAAGGACAGAATGCTTCTGACTGAAGAGGGAATAAGGGTAGGTAGGAAAAGCAAAGGATCAAAACACTTACCAGACCAAGAATAGAATTTATCAGGCCCGACAAGAAGTCTGAATTGATGACAATTATAAGATACCATCCATTTGTAGCTAATAATTCAGAAAAAGGATGAATTATTGGAGGAATAATATATGATCATTTATTTAAAGACTTATTATAATGTATATGCTGGAGGAAGCAGAGTTAAGGTTATATGAACACTTTAACGCTGACATTTCTGGACGGTTATACCTTACCATTCAAACGCAGAGATTTACTAGCACTGTATTTAGTTTTAAAATACAGCGGCTGGTTTAGTTTATAGGCCTCCTGCATTTATAAAACAGCAAGCCATTTTCCGAGGCCGTTTTATACGCAGTCTACTTTTCCTCCACTTTCCTATTTGCGTTTAATAAATCTGCCAACGTTTGCCTTCGAGAACTGGTTCATTTATTTAAAATGCCCAAACAACCCCATCCCTGACTCTGCATGCCTTAGCAGTTCACCCCATCAGAGGAAAGTGTCATTTAAATATAAAGCTACGTCTCTTAATTTTCGCTTGGAAAGATTTTGGGTTCAGCCGAACGCTGAGGGCGATTTCTGAAGGCAAAAACCCGCATTAAGAGAGATTGCAGCTCCTAAGATATCGGTCCAAATCTCCATCCGTATCCAGGTAACAATCTGGAATGCTGATATTTAAGAGGAAAAATATCTGGACAGCTGCCCCAGCTCCCTGGGAAGCGATGTTTAGTTAAAGTCTTGGATATCACTGAAAGAAGATGTGGAGATGTCACACTGCGGCTGAAGCATTTTTTCAAGCGCTGAATTATTCACCCGTGAATCTCAGATGTGAAATCCAAATGCTCCGGTACTGCCCTGGCTTTAGACAATGTCTAATTCCTTTCTGTGCCACTGCAGGGTCTCTTCATCAGCTTTCTTTCATCTATAATCACAGCCAGGTCATGGATTATTAGTCATATTCACTGCAGAATTCAAACCCCGCTACACCAATCAACCAGCCCGGGACTCCCCAAACGCTCCCCCCCCCCGGCATTAATAACAGTGCGGCTCGTCACCAGCTCCCGGTGCTGGTTTACCGAGGCACAAAATGGTCCGTTTGCCCAAGAAGAGCGAGTAGAAGCTGGGGAGATGCCACCAGAACAACCTGCTCTGTTGGCGGCTCCAGGCACGGTGCGGGAGATGCGTAAGGGCTGGCGTTATTTAGACGTATGGCCCCAGGAGAGCCAGATCGCCACCGCCATGCAAGTCAGAAATCTGAGTTATTTTCTCCGTGCACGGTGCCCGTTCCTGGGATGTAAATTCCTTCAATTTAGGAATGGAAGGAAAAGCCGTTTTGTCCTTTGAGCTTCTCTTTCGGAAGGCCAGGCAGAGCAAATGCCGCTCCCCATCCAACATGTGCAGCCCCACCAGCACAGCGTCCTCCTGGGGACTGGGGACCCCCCATCAGCTGGCACCAGCCTCAGCAGAGTCCCCTCGCGACTGCAGCGGTCGCGCATCACAGAATCATAGAATTATACAATCATTTAGGTTGGAAAAGACCTTAAGATCATCGAGTCCAGATGCTAACCTACTACTACCAAGTCGACCACTAAACCATGTCCCGAAGTGGTACACCTACACGTCTTTTAAACACCTCCAGGGATGGAGACTTCACCACTTCCCTGGGCAGCCTGTTCCAAAGCCTGACAACCCTTTCGGTGAAGAAATTTTTCCCAATATCCAATCTGAACCTCCCCTGGCACAACTTGAGGCCGTCTCCTCTTGTCCTATCGCCTGCTACCTGGGAGCAGAGACTGACCCCCCCTGGCTACACCCTCCTTTCAGGGAGTTGGAGAGAGCGAGAAGGTCTCCCCTCAGCCTCCTTTTCTCCAGGCTGAACACCCCCAGCTCCCTCAGCCTCTCCTCATGAGATTTATTCTCCAGACCCCTCACCAGCTCCGTTGCCCTTCTCTGGACCCGCTCCAGCCCCTCAATGTCTTTTTTGTGGTGAGGGGCCCAAAACTGGACACAGCCCTCGAGGTGGGGCCTCATCAGTGCTCAGTACAGGGGGACCATCACTGTCCCAGTCCTGCTGGCCACACTGTTCCTGATACAAGCATCGCCTGGCCACGCACGGGCCAGTGGTCCCAGTGATGCTCCGCGGGTCCCGCGACCATCTCCCCTCCCCAGCATCCATTATTTTCATTTTCGTTCAACTGTTTTTTTTTAAGCTAAGAGGAAGTCAATATGCTTCCCCGTTCTTCCTCCATGAGAACATAGCAGGAAGAAAAAAAATCATAAACAAAGGCATTTATCAGCTTTTGCTGGAGGTGTTACTCTGCATATCGAGCCACACGGCTGCGATTGTTTCATTAGGAGGACCTCGGTTATGTTTGCAACGCTAACGAGTCTTGGAGAACAGAGGCAGAAAATACTACGGGCAATGCCGCAGCAAAGATAAATAGGTAAACATCCTATGCCTGACATTAGTTAATACATCACAGCTTTATTCACTTAGGGCAGCCGTGAAATCAATTCTTCAGTAAAAATAAAATATTTGTATCCAAATCTGCGCTCACAATAAGAGCGAGGCAAGGAACGATGTAATGGGGAGGGAAACCTTGTCTTTGCCGTACGTTTTAAGTCTGCTGATTTGTCTTCACCTAATGCAAAGCCCTGCTAAGTAGTTTGTTTTCCACAAAACATGATTTTTGTCATTTTTCCTCAAAAATAAACAACCTGTCTCTTTTAAAAACTTTCTCAGAAGCCAACAGTGATGTGTTCCCAGCCTCTCAAGGACACCTTTTATTGTCCTTTCCAAAGTATCCCGGCTAAATCAGTAGCAATAATGGAAACCACAGGAATTGCTGAAAACAAAACAACTCCACCTTCTCTTTGGAAAAGCTAAAAAAACATTTTAAACTGGTCAAAATCCCATCATATTTCTGGATAAACTTCTGAGCCTCAAACCATAAAGAATGAGACTGTGACAAAGTCAAAACCAAACCGAAAACCGCCTATTAAATGCAAACAGAAAGAAGGGTTCATGGTTTCATACCAATTTCCCTGGAAAACCACAACCAGATCACGGATAACTCATCGTCTGCGATAAAAATGAATCTGTTGGAATTTCCTGCAGACCCTGACACGGCTGGAGACAGGGCTTGCTCTTCAAAGACCAGCAGTCATGACGTGCAACCCAATGAGGCAAATTCTGCCCAGCAACCGAGCCCTCCAGCAGTGCCGTGCCAGGACCACCGACAACCCTAACTTGAATAAAATGGGTTTGGAGGGAGGAATCCAGCTCTGGTGGGAATCTGAGGATACCTGCTATTGCTGTGGAGCTACGGGCAGCCACTACAAACCCAGTATTTTGCAAAGGCGACGCACACGCTGCACCTCGAGGTTTTCCTCATGGGTGCTGTGGTGGGATGACCCCGGCTGGACACCAGGTGCCCACCAAAGCCGCTCCATCACTCCCTCCTCAGCTGGACAGGGGGGAGAAAATATAACAAAATGCTCCTGGGTGGAGATAAGGATGGGGAGATCACTCAGCAATTGCCATCACGGGCAAAACAGACTCAATTTGGGGAAATTAATTTAATTTATTGCCCATCAAATCAGAGTAGAGTAATGAGAAATAAAAACTAAATCTTAAACACACCTTCTCCCCATCCCTCCCTTCTTCCCGGGATCAACTTCACTCCCCATTTCTCCACCTCCTCCCCCCAAACAGTGCAGGGGGATGGGGAACGGTGGTTGTGTTCAGTTCATGGCACGTTGTCTCTGCCACTCCATTCACCTGATACAACGCTGGCTGACATTCATTAGAGACGCCTGCAAACAGCGATGCAAGGGGAAGCACGGAGGAAAACGGAGCCTACGGGCTCTGGCTGGGCAGTAGAAATATCATCGGGGAGGAACGGTGCCGTGGAGGGGCTGCGCGGTGCCACGGGTACCCTGCGGAGCTCGCGGCTCGAGCTGCCAACGCTGCTGGCCTGATCTGCACAAAATCCAGCTGCTCCCACCCCTCAAAGCAACTGTTCGTAGATGGTCAGGGTGCACTTTTATTATCTAAAAGAGGAACAAGCAGCTTCTCTTCTAAACCTTACAGCCCGCTCTGCTGCTGGGATACAAGGAGGTGGGGAGGATGCGACCTCCACGTCCCATGGAGACACGGCAGCGATGGGCCGGCGAGGGGCAGGAGAGCCCCCAAACCTGCCCCTCAACTCCACTTCCCCACCAGGTGAGCTTTGGCAAGCTCTTTCGGCCAAAAGCCACCCAGAACCAAGGTTCTTCAAGGGATTTAACAAAATCCATACAACACCTTATTCCCTTTTAGGCTTAACGACCTTATTCTCTGACCTGCAATTAAAAGGCGCACAAGGCAGGAGCTTGGGGATCCCGCACTTCGTACAGGTCCTGTACAAACACCTCGAATCCCATTTCGGACCTTCCAAACTACTCAGTGCTTTTTTGGGCAGCAGCCGTCGATTACGCAGGGGCTCTCGTCTATTTTGAGCCTGAACTGATTGGCAATTTTGAAGAACGCACTGCAAATTGCTCTGCTAATCACAGCAACTCCAGCCACGGAACTATATTAAAATAACATCAGTGCTGAGCCAGAAAAGCGGGAACCAGCCAGGAAAATGCTGAGTTGATCCTTCATCTTGCCCACTTGCATGGGGATGCTGCAGCCTCCCTGTTTTTCATTCCCCTCCGCGGCGATCTGGTTCCAGATTCCAGATGGCTGCTCGCGCCAATTCAACGATAATAACACTTAGTATTTCAGCGCCGCTTTATGTTTCCTAAGCACCGGGGCACGTTGTCAGAAAAGCGAGCGTTTTTGTGGCCACCACGCTCGAGCGATGGGTATTGACTTCCCTGCCCGATGCCACCCGCCTGCGGCACACGTCCCTCCCCGCCGCAGGGCTGTATGTTTTAAAATGCGAGTGTCAACCGTACCTGGAAAAGGCCACTCATACAGCTGAAAAATAATGTATCCCTCCAAGGAAACATTGACAGACAAAGAATAAGGAGAAGATTTAAAATTCCTCTTATGCCAACTTGCGTCTAAATCCTTCTACTGGAGATAGGGAGAGACGGGGCTTATCGAGAGGATGGGGAAGCCGGCAATCTGCTCCGAGCACGTGGGTGCCTGCGCCTGCCCTCAAGCCCTGTGCAGCTCTGCCTTCCCCCAGCTTTACACCAAAAGAACCTGAGGGATCATCCTCTTCTCCTCTGTTTCCGAACAGCCTGCGAGAAAAGACCGGGTTTCCATCCCTGGCGGTGAAGGCTGCCGTCCCTGTCCCTCCCACACGGGCAGGGAGAGATCCCAGCATCTTCCACCAGGGTCTGGAGAACTTGGGGCACCAACTCCCACTGCAAGGTAAGAGCTCTTCCGTGGTGGAGACACGATGACACTGTGACACACGCCTTGAAAAGCATGTTGTGTGTGTTATTTTCCAGCTCATCAGCTTAGATTTAAAACAAAAATAAATAAAATTTAGGAGTTTCATTTGGATAAACCAAACATCGTCCTCCAGACCCCAAGCAGGGACACACTCCCAAGGCTGGTCTTGGTCACCACCACCAGGTCAACCAAGCCATGGTCATTTGGGTTCTGTGCATGGTGCTCTGCAAGCTCGGGCAGAGGGGCAGGACCCTGCTGGGAAGGGGATGTGCTGCATCCGGGCTGTCTGCATGGAGCAGGCATCAGCGAGCATGAGGGAAACTCTCCAGTAGACGCAGATTAAAAGTCTTTAGGCAGAAGAATCTGCCTCCCATATCACAGAATCACAGAATCACCTAGGTTGGAAGGGACCTTTTAAGATCATCTAGTCCAACCGATGAAAAAAAAAAAAAAAAAAAACAAACAACAAAACCACCACAAAAAACCAAAAAACACACAACACCCACAAACAAACCACACACACCACCACACCACCCAACACTAATCCATATTCCCAAGCACCATGTCAACTCCTCTCTTGAATACCTCCAGGGATGGTGCCTCAACCACCTCCCTGGGCAGCCCATTCCAATGCCTGACAACCCTTTCAGTAAAGAAGTATTTCCTAATATCTAACCTGAACTTCCCCTGGCGTGACTTGAGGCCATTGCCTCTTGTCCTATCATCTGTAACTTGGGAGAAGAGACCGACCCCCGCCTCTCTACAGCCTCCTTTCAGGTAGTTGTAGAGTGCGATAAGGTCTCCCCTCAGTCTCCTCTTCCCCAGACTGAACAACCCCAGCTCCCTCAGCCTCTCCTCGTAAGACTTGTGCTCCAGACCCCTCACCAGCTTCGTTGCCCTTCTCTGGACCTGCTCCAGCACCTCAATGTCTTTCCTGTGGTAGGGGGCCCAAAGCTGGACACAGTACTCGAGGTGGGGTCTCACCAGTGCCGAGTACAGGGGGACGATCACCTCTCGGGTCCTACTCACTACACTGTTCTTGATACAGGCCAGGATGCTGTTGGCCTTTTTGGCCACCTGGGCACACTGCTGGCTCATGTTCAGTCGACAGTCGACCAACACCCCCAGGTCCTTTTCTGCCAGGCAGCTCTCCAGCCATTCTTCCCCAAGCCTTCATATGGTGAAGGGTGTCCCAATTACTGACTGTCCTAAACAACAGATAAAAAATGGGAAAGGGAACAATACCCTCGCTGCCGGCTGACAAACACAAAGGTCAATGTGGAAGGATAAATCACCCAGTTCTCCCCTTCCATGCATTTCACTTACACCAGTGAAACATCCTCTACAATGGATTAAATCAAAGTCCATCGTCAAGTTCAAGAACGCATTTAATGCAGATCTATTCATTTCAAGGAGGGTCTGTACAATGGATAGCTTTCCCCTTCAAAAATTATTCAAACCTGCATGCTTCCTTTTCATTCTTCTGCATCTTAGCATTTAAAAAAGAAATACGGCATATTTGTAACAGGAGAAACGTGTTGTACAAATCATAGCTTGCTGTAAAAAGTATATTTCACAAAGACTTTCCACGGTACAGGGACAAGGACCACTTGTTGATAAATTACTTTCACTCGGAGAGTGGAAAGCCATATTTGTATGCACCATGAGTGGTGCTATTGTTAAGCAATTTGATGGAAGTCCAGTAAAACACATTGTGCAGGTTCTATTTAACCTCATTTAAATCAAATTAACGGATAGGGACGGTGTCTAGGGACAAAGCGGAGTCCTACACCTAGATGCACCAAAGAGTTTCTTTGGAGTTAAGGAGTATCTAGACCGAATCATTCGCTCAGGCTGCCCTTACCCCCTTAGGATTTACCTATAATAATAAGGACCTGAGCAGCTCCATGGTGCAGCTTCAATTCTACATGGATTTTTATGTCACATGAGGAACGGGCAGGAAGGGACCCCGCGCCAAGCACCACGGTTTCAGCTACCTCTGCAGACAGATCCTACACTAAACCAGAACCTGCAACGAGAGCAGCCTCCGTTCCAAGCTCAAGACCACGCACGTATTTGCTGATGGAAGAGGTTTGCTACCTCTGCATAAAAAACAAAATAAAAACAAAATCCTCACCACCATAAAGCCAACGTGGAAATGGAGCAGAACGCCAAGATTCATTCAAACCACGTCACAGGTTTTTAAAACTAAAGACACGGGTAAAAAGAGTTCTGGGTAAATGCTGGTTGGGAAGTCTGGGAGAAAAGTCTGGGTTTCGTACCCAAAGTATTCCTGTGGCGCAGAGGAAATGAGCCCCGGGGATCTGTGCCGGGGAAATGCCACCCAAAATGAGAAAGTTCATTTTGAAGATTTACACTCCTGGAAATCGGTGCAGAGCTCCGGATTACAAAGATAACAGGCTGCCTAAAAATGACCGGGGATTTCATTAGGGCTAATAACTGTGGGGAAAAAAAAAAAAAAAAGTGCTCCCAAACGTGCATTACAAATTCAGTCTGTGGAAACTCTTTCAAAGGTATCTCGGTTAAAGCAAATGATGTGCAGGCATTTGATTTGCAGCAAATAAGCGATTCTGCCTCCAGGAGCAGGAGGTGGTGGGGATGGAGGCTGCAAGGAAAGGCTGAGCCTCTGCCGGGGGTGGGATGGGAAGCAACCAAGACCTTTGCCACGGCCCAGGACCACCAGAGAACTCTACCTGCACAAGCGCCTACAGCTCCCAAGCAGGAATTGATCAAATCTCCTCTTTGCTGAACAAAACGCTGTTGCAACACGGGAGTTTGGTGACCTCTAGCACGGAGGAAAACCACGGTGGGGACAAACAGGGAAGGTGAGCGGGCAGAGGAGATGGGTGCCCAGCCTCGCCACAGCTCCACACAGTCAAACACAACAAGCTGCCATCACTGACTCTTTCCGCTGGTGAACTGGAGATGTTTTCCTGATTGAAGAAAGGGAGAGGGATCTCCCCTGCGGTCTAGCAAGTGTTGGTGTAACCAGCACCATGAGAAAGCCAGCCTACGTCTCAGCAGGAAGGACGAGAGCGGTGACCCACTAAAGAAACTTAAGAGCAATGCATAAATTAAACCTTAAACTAGTCCTCAAGCTGTGTCCGCAGCTCCTTTTTAAGGAAAAGACAGTAGCGGCAACATCTTGAAGTCACCGAGAGGATTCCTGTCCATTACCATGGAGAGGCGATGCCGTGAATGATGCAGCAGGCAGAGCTTGGGTTTTCACCCTGGATCTTAAAAAATGGGGATTGGCATGTTGAAGTATATCTAAAGCACAGGGGACAGGCCGCTTTCACAGCAGGACAAGGCCGGCAGCAATTTGAAGCGATGGCTTTTTGGCTTGCCACGTTGGAGAGGTTAATGGAGGAGGCAGTGGACGTCGCGTCTCTCAGCCTGTTTGTTAAACCCACACGATATCCCGGCGCAGGCTAAAAATCTCCAAGCAGGAACTGATGAATGGGCTGTTGGGAAGCTCGGGGCTGCAAAGCTGAAACTAGACCCTAAGAAATGTGAGTTGTTTCGAAAGAAGCCAATTTACCCTGGGCACGGCGAGGTAGAAGCCATCCCCGCCTAAATGAGACCAGGAGCTGTCATGGACCTGGGCCAGCCCCACACGCGCTCCTGGATGCAGTTTTGAAGGGCTTTTTGAAGGTTTATTTGGAAGTTTGTCGATATTTCAACACACTGTGTGGGAAACCAGAGCTCTTTCAGCACAACCAAGGTGGGACCCAGCACCTCAACAACTACAGCCTGGCTCACCCCGGGTTCGAAATGCTTTTATAGGATGGGTGACAGTTTCAGGGCTTCTGCTTTGGGGTCACCCCCACCTGAAAAACACATAGGTCTTGACAGAGGACTGGCTTTAACGCAGCAAAAACTAAGCGCTGTAGAAAAGAAGCAATTAAAGCACTCGCAGTGATTAAGTCCATAAAACATTTTCACTGCTATTTGTCTGGGAATAACTTGCTGGAAACGGCAGACCCCATTTATGCGTAATAGGTTCAGGAAGCTGTAGAAATCCCATGGGACAAGACGCCAGGCATCCGGGCATCCTGCAGCGCTAGGATTTTGCAATTAAACGCAGCCCAGGGTCCAGCGAGGGTTGCCCTGACGCCGTGCTGGGAGGCAAACCCTGTCTGATGGGAATGGGCAAAGCACTTCTGCGCAGGAGAAAAGCTGCGTCCAGAATAAAAGATGTCTGAGACAATGGAAACCCGTGCTAGAAAATACATACAGCTCGGATCACCAGGCATGTAGTTACAGGGCTTCCACTGGCTATTGCAGCAAAAAACCCCCCCTTAATCCAAAGAAACCTGGAGAAGAGAAGGCTCCGGGGAGACCTTAGAGCCCCTTCCAGTCCCTAAAGGGGCTCCAGGAGAGATGGGGAGGGACTCTGGATCAGGGAGGGGAGCCATAGGATGAGAGGTAATGGTTTCAAACTGAAAGAGGGGAGATTTAGATTAGTTATCAGGACGAAATTAGTTGCTGTGAGGGTGGTGAGACCCTGGCCCAGGTTGCCCAGAGAAGCTGTGGCTGCCCCATCCCTGGAGGGGTTCAAGGCCAGGTTGGACGGGGCTTGGAGCACCTCCTGGTGGGAGGTGTCCCTGCCCAGGGCAGGGGGTTGGAACTCGATGATCCTTAAGGTCCCTTCCAACCCAAACCATTCTATGATTCTACAAAGCAAGGAAGTAACTGAAAACCACAAGAATCACAGCTCAAGGTGAATATCTCCAAGGTTCACGTTGACTGAACATATCTTTAAAATCCAAGAATATAAAAAATTTCCTGGTCTTTTTTTTTAATAGAGGGGCTCGCATCAAGGAAATAACCTATGACAACCCATTTGCTCTCTTACCTGAATCGACCCAGAGAATTGGGTGCAGTAACTACTGGGATAAGGATGGCGATGCAGAGGATGCTCATGAGCCCCAGGGCTCAATCTACATCTCTACGTAGAGACCAACGACGAGCTGCTGCTCAACCACACGGGCAACAGCAGTGCAAAACGGGGCTGGGAATAACCTCGGTATTTTCAGCATCCCCTTGGGCAAAAAAGACTGAGTAGTGATTTTGGGGACCCATGCGCCTTTCAACTCGGTGCTGATGCTCCAGGTCCAGCCAGTTTTCCACGGGAACCCTCCGTGCTCCGTTAGCCCATGGACAAATGGGAAATTTCCAGGCGCAAACCCCAGCCCCGGTAAGATTTATTTACACGGGGGTGAGTAGTCCGGCTACGCGTCTCAGTCTGCCAGGTGACAAACGCCCTTGGCTCCCATTTACTTCAAGATGTGCCGAGAGCCTTTCAGAAATTAAACCTCTTTATTCCAAGGTAAATGACACATGTTTTGCTGTACAATCTCTTCGCCTATTATCCACCGTGCCCATTACTGAATGCAGGTGTCACAGATGGTGCAACTCCATCGTACTGAAGGGCTTTCGTCCTCCCTTTCTTCGAGCGAGTAATATTTTCTCTCAATAGCAACCAGATCTCCGGGTTGAATTGGCTCCGTCGTGTCAGGTCACCGCTGTAACTCCCCTGCCTACCAGCACAGATTTCTCTTCTGGCTTACTGTTGCTTTTCCTGGCATTGATTTGCTAATATTTCATTAATGTATCCCTGATATGTGTTCTTTGTATAGCTTGGGGAAAAAAAAAATGACATCGTTACTCTGGCTCTTTAGATCCGATTGTGGGAGGGAGGTGAAGTGCCACTGAATTTATGCTAAGATTTAAAAGGATGCTATCAATTTGAAACTCACAAAGTACTTCAATTTTATTTTTTTTTCACCTCAGTTAACAATCTAGCAGCACTGTAGAAGTGAAGGATTTAAAATGATCTAAATTTAGTGCTTCCAGCTCACCCAATGCGATCAGCTCTCCCTGTTTGGTGTTTTTCCCAATGCTTGAGCTCCTGGAGTCAAGCGATGACGTGACAGTCTCACCTAAAACAAAAGTACGTGTCTGGCCCACCAGACTGCAAAGAAAATACTCGAAAATATGAACCAAGTACGACATAGAGGCTCAAAAACCAATATGCACATTAAAGAAAAAAAAAATATATTTTTTAAATCGCATGATTTAACCCAGTCTTACAATTTCTGAGCATGTAAGGATTAACCATGTTCCTTATCTTTTACCATTGATCCAGTCTGTTCATATTTTACCCTGAGCTCATCCTTACGCATTGACAGTTGCTACGGCTCCTGCTCTGGTTTGCCTACATGATGGCACCGTTGCATTAAACGATGCTGATTTGCTTGGAAATGCAAAGCTACAAGACACTGTGTTATTTCCCCCTTTTTTACAGAGGTTCAAACTAAACAAAAAAAGGTTTTGGATGGCAAATGAAATTGGACTTAAAACAGAATGCAAGTAACAGTGGTGTTTGGTACCAATTCACTGTGCATAGGTCCCTTCTACACACATGAGCATTTTCTCACACTACAAGCTACAGAAAAACTGAAGTACTGAGATTTTTTGGAAGTCTCATACTCTCAAAAACCTTACAACATGTAGATGCGTAACATTCATAAAAATACTCCACAGCAAGTGAAAATCTATCTTTTAAAAACACAGCTCTAAAATGGCTCAATGGACGAAAACCATTTTTGGTTTTCAATTTTTTTATGTATTTTTTTTTTTAAATTGCATCTGGGCTGACAGCTTGAACACTGAGTTGCAGCCCGTGAGACAGAAATACCAACTCAATCTCAACAGCAGTGCTGCTACCAGTTGCTATAATGATCTTAATCAAAGAGCATTGTGATAAAAAAAGGACTCTGGTTTGACTGCCTTTGGCACATCCTAGAAACCAGTGTCCAGATTTCACACGATGCAGTTGGAGAAGCAAACTTCCCTCTACGGCGAATCACTCCTTAATCCGTTCTCTAGTAAAAAGGTATGGGTACATCAATCTCAATATTCCCAAAACTCCAGGTTATCCCTTCAAAACCCAAAATCAGGGAGAAGCCAACGGGAGAAACGCTGCCTCATGCCAGCCCTGCAGCAGAACCGTGGCATTAGGGGGAGAGATGGCACAGGAGATGTTAAATGTCTATTAACACACACCAACCTCATGTTTTTCAAACCCAGAGCGGCTGCTGCTGGGTGACAGAGTGGGATTTCCATCCAAGGCCAGGTTGGACGGGGCTTTGAGCAACCTGGTCTAGTGGGAGGTGTCCCCGCCCATGACAGGGGGGTTGGAACTGGATGATCTTTAAGGTCCCTTCCAACCCAAACCATTCTATGATTCCACACCACGTTACACCAGACACCAGCGGGTGGTTGGAGGCAGAGGCACACGCGCAGCCGAGCACCAGCAGTTCCACCATCAAGAGCATCCAAGCAAAACACCAGCATGAAGGCTAAAGCCAGGGAACCTGGCCAGAAGGTGTTTGAGGAACCCAAGCAACAACTTTTTCAAGTTGCTGATGGAATTTTACAATCATCTAGGCTTAAAAGAACAGCCGCCCGCAACCATCTCCCCTCGGTGGATCTGCTGACGCCCTCCTCACTGCCGTGCGTGGTACCCACGGCCCCTGGGCAGGATCAAGCGATGCTCAGAGCTGCACAGGCACCAAATCATCCCCGCGGTGAAAATTTAACCGTCTAATTTGTGGCAAGACTGCAACAGGTGCTACAACACAGGCGGGGGAATGTGAGGAGGAGGAGAGTAACACCAACGGGAACAAGCGCCTAGATAGACAAGGCACGCACGACGAGATGCTCTATTTAAATACTGTGCCAGTTAAAAGTTCAGCAAACAAGTCGATGAAGCAAACAATGCACTCCCACCTCCCACCAGCTGAGATACCGCGGCAGAAATAGGTCGTGTAAGTTCAGATAATGAAAGCACACCATGGAATACTATTTATGCCACACACACAACCCCACGTGGCTGTGTATGGGCTAGACAAGAGGCAGCTGGGGCAGGCTGTGTCTGTGGGCACGTCAGGAACCGTGAGAAGAGCCTGCCCCTCTGCTGGGCAGATGGCAGAGGAAGAGGTCTGGTTGCCACCAGAAAGAAGTGTGGTCAGGCGTGTGCCAGTACCGCAACGCAAAACGTCTGAAAAGCAACGTGCTACTTGGGATAAATCTGCCTGTATCAAACCTTACAACCTGCTGGGAAGCTGCTCTGCTGGGTGAAAGCAGAAGGAGAATGGTTTTGAAGGCAGCAAGAAAGCCGGCAGTCCGGTATCCTGGGTCAAGGCAACCAAAAAGCCAGAGAGAGAATGATGGAATTGTTTGGGTTGGAAGGGACCTTAAAGATCATCCAGTGCCACCCCCTGCCCTGGACAGGGACACCTCCCACCACACCAGGTTGCTCAAAGCCCCATCCAGCCTGGCCTTGAACCCCTCCAGGGATGGGGCAGCCACAGCTTCTCTGGGCAACCTGGGCCAGGCTCTCACCACCCTCACAGCAAAGTTCTTCCCCAGATCTCATCCCAATCTGCCCTCTTTCAGTTTAAAACCCTTCCCCCTCATCCTATCACTCCCCTCCCTGATCCAGAGTCCCTCCCCAGCTTTCCTGGAGCTCCTTTAGGGACTGGAAGGGGCTTGAAGGTCTCCCTGGAGCCTTCTCTTCTCCAGGCTGAACCCCCCCAACTCTCTCAGCCTGTTCTCACAGCAGAGGGGCTCCAGCACTCAGAGCATCTCCATGGCCTCCTCTGGACTTGCTCCAACAGGTTCATGTCTGTCTTCTACTGGGGACCCCAGACCTGGCCACAGTGCTCCAAGTGGGGTCTCACCAGAGCGGAGCAGAGGGGCAGAATCCTCTCCCTCGCCCTGCTGGCCACGCTGCTTTTGATGCAGCCCAGGATATGGTTGGCTTTCTGGGCTGCAAGTGCACGTTGCTTGGTCATGTTGAGCTTCTCATCAACCAACACTCCCAAGTCCTTCACCTCAGGTTTGCTCTCAATCTATTCTCCACCCAGCCTGTGTTTGTGCTTGGGATTGCTGTGGTCCATGCTCCCTTCTGGGCAGAGGGCACTTTGTCCTAAAAAGACTTGAATTATGATGCTAATAATAACAACTTCTAAAAGCCCGAACGTATTTATACCGGGGAAAACTGAAAAACAAAGAGTTAGCATCTGTCATCAGCCCTCACTTGCCAAGATGCAGCGTCCAAAGCACTTCTTTGAGTCCAGATTAGCAATTCTGGGCAAGCCTGGCCAGAGCAGCATGGGAACGTGATCTGCACGCGTGTCACCAGCCCGGACACCCTGCCTGTGTCCCAAACATGCTGGCACCTCTTCCACCAAAGGGCACCCCACAGATTCCCCTCAGGATGGACAGGGTAGGTCTCCAAACCCCCCAGGAGGACAGAGGGTGAGGAGTGCGATGGATGCCATGGCTGAAGGATGTGCTCTGCTCGTCAGCATCGCACTTCCCAACCCCGGCTGCTAGGGCCTCTTCCCATAAAATTATTTTTCATTGGGAAGAGCCGAGGTGTTTCAGCTCTGCGAGGGCATTTCTAGTGTCCTGCTGGAGAATCCACTAAGAAAAGCAGGAGAAATTACAGAAACTCAGCTCACTTCATGGTGTCTCTAAGCACAGATTAATTACTGTGGTTGAGATCATACCCACGGTTCTGAGGCTCCTGTGCAGAGAGAGGAGCAGAGGTCCTGCATGAGCTGAGAAATTCCAGTTACATCGGTAAATCCACATTAGCTTTCCTCCCTAACATCATCAAGCCACACAACTCTCCATCATTTCCTAATCTGCAAACCGGACTATTACTGTCTTTAAAGATGACACCTATTTCACCGTATTTACCAAGGATGCCAATATCTAAGGTGACTTTCCTTCTGTGTGTTATTGCTAAAATAACTAAAGCTCATTGGCTGCAGTATTACTGGAAACAAAACAATAACATTTTCATTTCACTCCAGGAGAGTGTCTTTCCCAGACAGAAACATCCTTACCCCTGCACCGTGCCTACTGATAAACAGAGGAAGCAAAGCACAAATAGAAATAAGAATAAATGTTCACAGGGAAACACGAGTAAATTTAGGTGCAACTTCAGGCTTAAGAAAAGCATTGTTTTGCATAGCTATGATCAAAAGAAACGTTTCCTCCTTAGTAGCTTCAATTAAAATAACTATTTTGTTTGAATTTCCCTCCTCTGCATTTAAGTCGCACCAAATCCGCAGCACTGTATGAAGTCGTAAGAGTGGGAAAGACATCATTGGAAAAGGAACAAAACTCGGAAGTGGAACTGGTGGATATTCATTGTCCACGTCCGGCGAAATGCCAGCAGTAATCAGTCCCCATCAGCAGTGAGAGAACTGCATTTTAAAATTCCTTCTATTTAACCAGCGTGATGCCATTGCGGCTCCGCCGAGCATTGATGGGAAGAGCTGACAAAATTCCCTCTTTCCCTCTTTTTTCCCCTCCCAGCGCTGTGTGCTCGGCAGAGGACAAGGCTCGCTCTCTCACACAGTCTCGCTGGAGGGAATTGCTGTGGATAAAGGTGCCTGACGCAGGTGACAGCCCGGCACCCAACAATTGTCACCTGCCAAACCAGGTGGCAGCGCCACACCTCACTCACTGACCCCTAGACACAGGCAGATTGCTACTTGTCACCCCGGGTACAGCAACACAGCTGGATGAGATTCTGCCAACAAGGAAAAGACTAGGAATAAAAATAATAATTTTAAAAAAACAAATTAAAATGCTGCCTCAAAGCCTTTTTGACCAGGAAGGGATGGATGTCTGCAGGAGTGAAGTGGTGCGGATGGATGCAGGATGCACCGGGGGCTCGGCAGCTGGAGTGGTCCAGCAGCGATGGATCCAGCAGCAATGGGGTGAGCAGTGATGGGTCCAGCAGCGATGGGTCCAGCAGCAATGGGGTGAGCAGTGATGGGGCCAGCAGCGATGGGTCCAGCAGCGATGGATTGAGCAGTGATGGGGCCAGCAGTAAGGGATCCAGAAGTGATGGGTCCAGCAGCGATGGGGCTACCAGTGATGGGGCCACCAGTGATGGGGCCACCAGTGACAGATCCAGCACATCTGGGGCCTGTCCCCGCTGCAGACCCACAGCCAGGATCCAAACCCATCACCCATTTCTACCGACGCCAGCCTCCAGAGCTTAACTCTGCTGACAGCGGAATAACCGAGCTCTCATTGCTAAAAAGCCCTTTTAAAAAGTATTTGAGCATCTTACATAAGATTGCTATAAACTGGTACCAAAAAAGAAAGCAAGTAATTACAACTACCGCCTTGCAAGCTCTGATTCTGTGCTGTTTGGGAAGAATCTTAAGAGTTTTTTGTTAGGCTTATGAGGGTAATGCAGAGAACAGCAAAGGTTTGGAGGTGGGGTGGTCCAGCTTTCAAGCCCCTATGTAAAAAGCAGGTTTTCTTAGAATTTCACAGCCTCACAGGCATGACTAGAGAGAAGCAGGAGACATTTCTGCCCTTTCCTAGCAGCTTATGTATTATTCCTTAAAAAAAAAAAAAAAAAAAGGAAAAAAAGGAAAAGAAAAACTTTCAGAGAAATGCGGTGCCTTTATTCCCCTGTGTTGTTTAAACCTTTTTTCATGGCACCACACAATGAGCTTTCTTTGGGAAGTAGAACAGTAGCTTTTCCTCAGACCACAGTGAAGCAGTTACAGCTGCAGTGCTTTGAGAAGGTGGTGGATAAAATAAAAAAAAAGGAGAAGAAGAAGAAACCAAAAGAGAGAGAGAACGAATGAGGGTACAATAGGGAACTTGAATCACTGAGAGAAAGGGAATAAAAAAAATAAAAAAAAAAAAAAGAAGGCGGCATCAAGTGTGGGTATAATTGCAAAGCACCGGCACACTTCTGGCACCGGGGAAAAAAAGGAATTGTAGATGATTCAGGAGTATGACAAAGAATCCCTTCAACAAGTTGTCTTTTATCACAACTTTGCTGCTGTACAGCTACGCTGCAACAGGCAGAAATTGCATCATGTCAACGGCAAGTTTATAAAGATAAACTGACTCTGAAGACAGTGGAAATACGCTGGCAGTTACTTTGTGTTTTGCTTATCACGCGACAATAAATTCACTGAGAACAGCACAACCAGGATATTAAAAACAAAAATACACCTGCAACTAAAAGGGTCAGCTCCGGAATATTCCAGGGCACTGGACCAACTGCCCCTGCAGGGGGAAGGTCTGAGCCAGGCTCTGCTGCGGAGCGTCCCTACGCCTGGAGACAGTGTGTGGCCCCGACGTCACCCTCTCTCCCTGGGTCACCCCACCATCCCGGCTCCCGGACCCCAATCCCCGATGGGCAAAGCCGAGGGGACTCCGATCCAGGCTCTCCTTTAAAACAGCAGCTCCTCACGCCATTACAAACCACAAAGACATCTTTCTTTGCAGCAAAGATTGGAGTCTCCCAGTACGAAGTGCAGCGACGCTATTAGCTTACGGCTAAAATATTGACTGCGTAGGGGCGACCGAGTGCCATGTCACCTTTTTTGGCTGAAGGATGGTGGCAGGAAACCAAGAACAGCTAAAGGGACCTTTCACTGTTTCGTGTGGGAGCTGATCACCACCACGGGGACCAGAGAAACCTTTACAAAGCACTTGCTTCGGCAAAACAGCAGCTCTGGCCCAGCAAAACCCAAATGACGAATGGGTTAGGAGCTCAGGAACGAAATACTCTTCATCACCTCCTCCTCATCACTCGCCGGCCGGGGTGGTTGCGCTATTGTACCGAAGGGCTTCTCCCGCTTCCTTCCGTCGGTTCCTTCGCCCTCCTCCCCATCTCACCCCTCTCCGCTCCATCCCAGCGAAGGCTGCCGGTTTAAATGCAAATAGTGCACATGCAGGCACAGGATCTTTTTTTAAATTCTGAAAGCTGAGACTTCTAAGTTTATCTCAGAAGGACACTGGAAAGATGAATAGAGAGAAATTATGCAGAGAAAGAGAAAATATTCAAAGAGTAGAATTATGTATGCATAATTGCCTGGCTCCCTGGGGTGCATGGGCGAGTACACCAAGTCACTTTGTGAAATCATTCCCCACAACTCCTGTATCCTAATTATAGTGCTGTAAGTGGGGAGAAGCTAATTTTTAAACAGTCCTGATGGGGTAACTGGAAGAACCATGAGGATGCTGTTAACCCCTCGCCTACTGCGCGTCTTCAAGCAAAGAAGCAAAGACAGAAGAAATAAATGAAACGCTGGCGAACCAATGCATCGTCCCTCTGGCTGATTTAAAGGTGTCCACTACAAGAACCAAGCAAGCACAAGCTTTCAGGCTAGAGGAGAAAAAGGCCAGACCTAAAGAAATAGGCCAAAATGAAGAAAAACCACCAGAAAACATGACCTCAAAGAAGTCTGGAGTCAGCGTTACGGTGTCTCTGTGTCCCTTTGCTCTGTACAGCATCTGCTCAGCCAAAAGCTTTAAAAGCTCTAAATATGCCTGTACAGGAACAACTTTATCCATCCAGAAAATGCAGCCACAGCTGTGTGGTAGCTCGGCACGTGCCCCAGTGCAACACGACCATTTGCAGCAGAAAGATCTCAATTCAGCTGGTTTGCAGGGGAAAGACCTGCTTCCAGCGAGGATCTGCTAATACAAGGCCTTGTCAGGTCCACGCAGGTCGTAGAGATCAATGCAACAGCGGGCGAGAAAGGTGAAAACTATGTATTTTTGATCCATTACCTATGAGGTGCTCGAACTTGGATTCTTTCAGAGGAAAAATAAAAGGCAGTAGGAGGACAGCCCTGCCTCTAACCCGTGCTCTCAGGCTGCCCTGCGACCGCAGCTAACGCAGACATCACCCACCAACCACCTTTGACTCTCACCAACGCTCAACAAGTTTAAGCTAAAAACACTGCTAGAAGTCCTGAAACTCTGGTATTTTGACTAAAACTGTCACTGGTATTTTGACCAAATTCCCTTTAAATTTCTCAGCCTGGTAACGTTTGTTCTCATTGACAACAAACCCCTTCAAAAGTTCCACTTAGCACCGGTTTTCCTTATTGGAATAGATGCAGGCACATGATATTAAAAAAGAGAAAAGACAAAACACTCCTTTTACCCATCTTAGGCAGGCAAAGAATTATTTTTTTCCTCAGCCAGGCCTTGCACAATGCCACTAAAAGCATGGAAACGCCACTTAGGGCTTCCTCGCCGGGGCTGCGGGTGTTTCAGCCCGCTCCATGCACTACCTGGACTCCAGCATCTGTCGCCGGCAGCGGGAGAAAAGTGAAGGCTTTCACCCCAGACGGCATTATTTTAAATTCCCGGGGTATTTGGATCTTTGCATTCCTACCACGGTCCTTCAGGGTGTCCCCTCCCTGGATCCCCAGCAGAAGCCACACATGGAGATGGATGTCCTTCAGCACGGCTGGGTGACGGAAGGCAGACACGTGCAGTTCCCCTCTCCGAGAAAAGCCACCTCCAAAATTTTGTAGATATCCACTGGATTTAGGACCAGAAGACCATTTAAGAGGACCTCCTACAATAATAAGCAATTAAATCTTACCCAGTCACCTCTTTGTTGAGGCCAATTATTTGTTCAGAGGAGAATTTCTAGAAAGACGTGCTTGACTTCAAGCATTGATCTCAGCACGTGAAGAACTCTCAGCGCAGTCTTGCAAGTGATGAACTCTCTGCCAAGCCCATATTAATAGCTAACCCTTACGTTCCGAAAATTAAATATTCAAGTCAAATTGAATAGTTATTTTTTGGCCAAAGTAATAGACACAATTTTACTACTTAATCCTCTCACATTGTCTCAAGCTCACTCAAATTACAGCCATTTGAACTGTGATCTGAGCTCCCCTGTGCTTAACGAACTAATTAGACCAAGGACAGCCAAACTTCCCAACTTCCTGAATACTAAAATCTTCGTCTGGCCAAGAGCCGCAGGACAAGCATCGCACGGCGTGCAAAGGGGAAGGAGAGGAGCGACGAGCAGAAGCAGGTCCCAGGTGGGCCACTTGGCCCCAGGGGCACCCCAAGGCAGGGATGTCAGGCAGGGGGAGCAACCACAACGAGCTGAAAAAAGAAAATCGGTACAGACGGGAAGAGACAGTCATTCTACTGCAGATTTTCTCTATTTCTTTGGAAAGGAATGTTCTGTTCAGTCTGAAGAACACACATCATTAGAACATCAGACACACAGAGGACCAGACCTGCTATACCATTCTTGGGGAAGCATGAGGTGATGGCGATGGTCAGGGATTCTACGTGAACCAAATGACTTGGACCCACCTTTCCCTCTTTCAGAATAGGCCACAAGCACCAAAACAACAAGGTATTTGGAGTTGTCACACTTGGAGAAAGCAAACATGGGCTGCAACATTGCCTTTTCCCTCTGGCCCAAAGATCATCTCAGCATTCAGGCAAAATGGAACAAATCCTAACAGGAAAACCTAACAGAGAGCCTCAAAACCCTGTTCTTCAGGGCACTTGCCCCAAAAGGGGAGATTCTGATTTATAGCCTTATTTTGGGGGATGGTGGGCTTCCAGCTCTCTCCTGTTGATGCTGTCTTTGAAAACCTCAACGAGGAGTGCTCAATTCGCCCAAGCTCGGATGGTCCCTCAGGCAAACGGGTTTCAGCTTGTACCTCATATCATTCCACATCATGTCCCCTTCAACAAGGGGAGGATGACACAACCATGTAACCGTAAGTAGATCTGGGATGGCATCTAGCTGCGGCACCAAGGTCAGCACTGTAAAATAACAGATACACAAGACCATCCCTGCAATTCACTTCTCTTGTTCTTGGGAGCAGAGAGGAACTAAAACTCCTGGGATAACAAGAACTGAAAACAGATGCAAAGAAAGAGTCTGAGGATGAGAAGTAGGGCTGGGCTGCAACATAATGACAGGAGCATCTCACCACTAGCTCAGATCTGGAGCCAGATCAGTTGTGAACCATTGGGCAAGGGCAGGAATGAGGAACCCTAGAATATGGCTGAATTCAGGCAGATTTCCCCAAGGGTTTGCAAACTGGCTGAGAGGGTGTCAGGAGACTGAGGAAAAATCCACCCCACTTGCTTAGCTGGGTCCTTGGCATCTCCCAGAGACAGATCATCACGTTGAACTGGGCCACTCCATGCTGGGGAGGTTCTGAGATGGGTCGGTAAGATCCAACCAAGTCCCACGCCAGAGTCAGTCTCTTGGCAACATCAAAGAACAGGCCCAGAGGAACAGAGTGCATGTGTCACTCCTTCCACCCTTCGAGCTTCAGTTCGGCGTGGATATCTTATGACAAGATCGATGAATCCTGATATAGCAGCACTTGAGATAAATGTTGCTTCAAAAGGGCTCTTGTTCGAGTGTTTGTAGTGAAGAGGAGTTTGGGGGGGATGGATGACGAATGAGAAACAAAGGAACGTCACCAGCTGCTGGAAGCATTGTTCCACCTTTTGTACAAACACACCTTTCTCGAGGTGATACTTAAAAACTACCTGCGAAGTTATTTCCTTTTTTCCAAACCTTCTTCCCGTCGCTCTTTGCATCTGCACGGAAAACTGCTGTGGATGTATATGACACAAAGAGAGCTATGGAATTTGCTCAGATGGGCTCCTGCAGCCAGGCAGCTCCGGGAAGAGGCCTCCACAGCAGCTTTTCCATCCACGATCGCGTAGGTGAGCACATCTCCTTCAACTCCAGGTAGGTGAGTGCTGAGCTCACCACCTTCCTGCAAGCCCCAGGTTCTTCAGAGGGGAGCACTGGGCATCACGAACCTCACGCTGCTGTGGATCTGCCAGAACCCCGGGATGTTACAACAGTGAAACCTTCTCACTCTCTACAACTCCCTGAAAGGAGGGTGTAGCGAGGTGGGGCCAGTCTCTTCTCCCAAGTCACAGGCGATAGGACAAGAGGAAACGGCCTTAAGTTGCGCCAGGAGAGGTTCAGATTGGATATCAGGAAAAATTTTTACACTGAAAGCGTTATTGAGCATTGGAATGGGCTGCCCAGGGTAGTGGTGGAGTCACCACCAAAGCCGGGAAGACGTGGTGCTGAGGGACACGGTTTAGTGATGGGTTTTGTCAGTGTTAGGTTGATGGTTGGACTTGATGATCTGAAAGGTCCCTTCCAACCTGGACAATTCTATGACTCTATGGAACACCTCCAAGAAGACCACAAGGCGCCACATCTCCAAAATGCCTCTAGTTAGACCACAACCACATCAAAAGGAACACAGTCATCCCAATGCCTCTCGAGATGAAGCCACCATCAAGAACTGCATCAGCAGGAGCACCGGGGGCTCACCTCGGCGGTGCGCAGCACGGAGCAACCCAAAATCCCTGCAAACCTAAGGCACAGCAGCGCATCATCGGAGCAGGATACACAATCTAGGACACAGATCCGTAGACAACAGCCTCTTCAGGGACCCGATTCCCATAATCACGTAGGTTTTAATTTCCGCACTGACTTTAATTAAAAAAAAAAAAAAAAAAAAAAAATCGCACAAAAAATTAAGAATCTTCCCCCATCCTTGGGCCAGCTAAAATCACGTAAAAAGCTCCCAGCTCTGGCAGGCGCCAATGGACAATATCACAAAGATGGGGGGGGGGACGGGGACGACACGTTTAGAAAATGCTTTTAAACTATTCAATTTTATAGGCATTTGTGCGCAGGAGCAGAAGGCAGCCCTCGGCTGCAGCCAACAGAGAGCAGGCTGGATCAATGGCGGGGCGGAGGTGGGTGCAGGAAAGCAGGAGCAGCAGAGTGTGGCATCGAGGCTAATAGCTTTGTAGCAATTTATTCAGTGCGAAATACCGCACAGAGCGAGACAGGGTGGGGGGGCTGCCCAGAAAGTACGGCAATGCCTGGGAGGGAGACGGTCCCCAACTCCAGAGCGGCAGAGAGCAGAGAGGATCAATACCAAACACGCCAGGAAAAGCAGGAAAACTCTTCTTCCCTCACAAAAAAAAAAAAAAAAAAAAGACAATTAATGGATCCAATCAGGCCATTGCAAAAAAAAAAAAAAAAAAAAAAAAAATTGTTGTTGAAGAAATGTCACATTAAAAAAAAAAAACGTAGCAAGATAAAAGCTTCGGCGCTGTCACAGCATCGCTCCTGGTGCCCTACCCTCCTCGCAGGGGTTCATGGCCCTGCCACCTCAAAACAAAATCCTGTTGCCAGGAACGAGGATGGGCTCTTCATCTTCTGTACCAATGACAAGAGAAACCTCATGGAATAATTCCCAACCCCTTCCCCAGCTTGGTCACTCATCACTTCTTTACATGGAGACATGCCAGAATGTCCCCTCTCTCCCTGGTGGCCTTCATCCATGCTTTGGGTGAATATTTAAGGAATGGACAGGGAGAGCTAATTTTGGGATAGAACAAAGAGAAATGGCTTTCTGGAACCCGGTTTTGACAAGCAAGTCAAAAAATCACATTCGATCGTTACGCGTGTCCTGTGATGGAAGCTCAAGAGCTCTGGATCTCCTTGCAGACCAAATTTGCTCTGCTGATGTTTACAGCCCAAGGAGAATGCGATGCTCTTTCCACATCGCACTCTCTCCATGCCCAAGCGCATATGGTCTGGCTAAATAAGAAGCCTTGGGAAGGCTGTCGACAAGACTAGGGGAAGGTGGGCATCTGGTGCAGGAACATATGCGTGCCCCGGCACCGCAGAGTGAGCCATGAAAAGGATGCTCATGCCCAGAATCCCACCAAAACCTGCCCAGGTCCACCAGAACTGCGGTGCAGGACCCGTGCCACCGCTGCCGCCGCTTCCACAAACCCTTCCCTTTGCGATGCATGACTCAAACCCCATCATTCCGCCTCCGACGACCCACTTTGCCAGGGTATCTAAAGACGATGCTCCCTCTAAACTCGACCGGCATGGGCTTTCATAGCATTTCTGCTGCTCACGGATTTGTGTACCCGCTTACGAGTTTGCTTGAAAGTAGGTGCTTTCTGTTCATCTACGAAAATCTCCCCCATGGTACTAAAAGCAATGGAATAATCTACTATTTCAACTCGCATCCCTTAGAGGATTCTGCAGTTTAAAAAAAAAAAAAAGAAAAAAAGGAAAAGAAAAAAAAACAACCTGGTTGAATTTGATTAAACCTTTGGAATCCCTCCAATATTTCCAGTTATTCCATCTGTAGAAACACTCTACTGGCACTTGGCACATTTATAGCATTAACTGCCTTCTAAATCAGCAGCAGTTCTGCCTAACAATTTGGCATTTGCACATTGCCTTGTAAATTACCCACCTTACATTCTCTGGGTACGAGGCCCGTCCCCTCCAAAAAGCCTATTACTGCCTTGTCCAAATTCTTCAGGAAGAAAAATATCTTCTTGGGCTTGTCTCTTGACAAAAAGAGGGAGGGGGAAATGGCATTCAGCGGGCACGGGATTAACACTGTGGCTCATGGTGTTACTATGGCAGTAAAATGAAACCCAATGCAACCAGCTGGTTGCTATCCTGCTATTAGAGCCCCTTTTCTGCTTTTGACCTTTCTAGAACTCTCCAAAAGGCATTAATCTATTCAAAAATCCATCCAGGACCTAAAGCGCCACGCAAGGTGAAGGTGTTGGCGAACGTAGGGCGGAGGGAACAATTACAATTCCGCCAGAGAGGATTTGCTCGCTATTTTTTTTTTGTGTGTCTGTGTGTGTGTGCTACCGCACCGCAAAGTCAGGAACCAGGCTCGGAACGGCTGCAGCTCCAAATCAAGCCACAAAGCAGCAGGAAACCACTCAGCAATATCAGCAGCGATTTGTGCATTTCTTGGTTGAAAACAAAGAGCGGAGAAGGTCGGCGTTATTACCTCCCCGCTTCCAAGTCGCCTCTCTTCTTTTGTCTACCCAAATCGTTGAGAGGCAAAAAACCCCCTCCTCTTCACAAACAGCTCCCGGCTCTGAGCTCTTTGGAAAACCTTTTCTCCTTATCTTTATCCACACCTGACCCGTTCTTCTTGCACCTCCCCATCGACAAAGTGTAGGAAAATCACTAAATTAAGCGCCCGGCTCGTGCCCTCCTGCAGAACAGCCTTCTCCCTTCCCTGCGCCTCAGTCCTTGCTCTGCTGCTGGGCTGTGCTCTGGTTACCTGGTCCTTCCTAGGATGGATTTGGTCTCCAGACTCTACGGGGGGCAGGAAAAAGAAAAAAAAAAAAAAAAAAAAAAGGGGGAAGAAAAGGACATGGCAAAAAAGATGAGAAACGCATTGACTTAACTCTCCTCCTCCTGCCTTTTGCTTCTAAAATATGCCTTATTGATTTTTTCCCATGTATTATGACCCTCTAGCGTTAGAAATCCAGGGTCACCTGAGGACTTGGAGACGGTCACTGTGCCCCGCGTCGTGACCGCTTGGAATTTGACAGCAAGACAGAGTTCAGAGCTTTGTGCTTAAAAAGGGCTGGCCGCAATTGTCGGGGCCGAGAAGGAATTTCTTACTCCTTGTTTTGCAGGCGGAGATCCAACACGCGGAGCTGAACCGCTCCGATCCTGTCCCACAACGAGAGGTAGTGACTCAAACCCGCGTACTCATTATCATTCTTTTGGAATTAGTGACTTAGTTAATGTCCCCCATGTTAGCATTTTAAAAAAAATTGCATTTTTTTTTCTTCTTTTCTGTTCTATACTCTTCCCTCGCTTGGGGCGTTTCTTCTCTTAACTCCAAGGAGGAATGATTTCCCTCGGCTGCAGTTAACTGCGAAGAGCGACCCGCAGCAGCAGCAAGGACCCACAATCTTCTTCACCTCTTTTTAATCAGATCATCAAGTGGAGCAGGGTCCCATCCCACATCGGCAACATCCCATGCCACGTCCATATTTCCCTGTTTGTGGGTGCTGAGGCACCCATAGTAAATAGCTTAACCCATTCCAGCACCGGGCTGGTGGGGACAGGGTGTCACTGGGTCACCAAAGGATGCTGTTGGCCCCAGAGCTCGGCAACATGCCCCAGGGTCAGCGTGTCCCTCGTGCCTCCAGCCTCAGGGTGAGGTGCAGGGGCTCTTGTAACCCACCTGTGACACCCCAGTGCTGCCCCAGCACAGTAGGGCCGGAGCAGGGATGAGGATGGTGGCCACGAGGCACGGAGGAGGAGAGAGGAGCTGAGCCAAATGCCCCCATAAACAAGGCTGCGAGAGGGTGACAGGCACCAGCCTCCCAGAACAGCGAGAAAACAGACCAGCCTCAACTCTGTTGCGGCTCTGCACTTGATGAAAATGTCTGCTCCCTCACAAAACCAAAAAAAAAAAATTAAAAAAAAAATAAAAATAAATACAGCTCTCCCTGCAGCCAGCGATGCATACTAGATGACTGCCTTCTCAACATGAGAGCAAAAGGGCAAATGAATCACATTACACTCCATGAATAAAAACAGAATCTTAATGCAACAGCGACTTAATGATTTCATTTTCGATGCACTAGACAGTTTGGCCTCATTTGCAGAGGTGCTGAGCACCCCCGAGTCCCACTCCAGCTAATGGGGATGGAAGGCACTCTGCGCCTCGGGACTCTCCCCTGAGCCCCGTGGGTGCCCAGGAAATGCCCCCACGGGGCAGGGAGGTTCCCCCCGAGGTGTGTGAGATTAAAAACTGACAGTAGGGATGAGCCTGGGCCGAAGACCTCAGACCTGCACCCGGATCCGTCCTCGGGAAGGTGGGATTAGGGTTTGCAGCTCTGTTTGGACTCTGCTTTCGTTTCCCACGTAGTGAAGAGGAACCAAGTCCTGCCCGTCATCAGGGATAAACTCTGCTTGGACCTTGACCCATGCCACCTCCCCTTCCTGAGCTTTTTGAGCTCCCTATAGCATTTAAAACAACCCCTGTTCCTACTTTGTTTGGTAAACCTAGCTATTTCTTTAAAACATCCTCCTGCACTGGCCGCATTTCTCAAAGCAAGCCTCAGTGTCACCTCCTGGTGACAGCCAATGTGCCTGGGTGAGCTGCACCCCGGCCTTGGCACCATCCTTCTCAGAAGGAATAAAAAGAAAAAAATAGAATTCACAATATTCCTATGTCTGTTTGGAAAATACATCCCAGGACGACCTCTCCGAAACACCACCAGTCCTCTGGCAAACAAAGAGGAGTCAAACGCAAACTATTTATTGCCCAAACCTCTTCCTTCGTTGGAAAGTACTGTTTAATTTTATCCCTTAGGCATCTATTATCTCATAGCCCATATTATTTTTCCAGCTATTACTGCTTAATTTTCCCCATCCAAAAAGTACGTACAGACAGAAGCCAATTTCCGTCTTGGCATAATTGTTTATGAGAAACAAACAGCTGTTTCACTGGGGTCCTAACAAATAGATGGTGAATCGATGCTTCTCATCTCTTCATTAGCTTCCCGCAAGAAAACCGCCTGCCGTCACGTGTCCTCCGCTGCCGAGCATCGTCACCCTCCCAGCCGCAGCCGCTAACGAGCGGGGACCCTCGCTGATCGGGGTTGGGGGGGGGACCTTGCAGAAGGAGGGAGGAGAAGACGTGGGGGGGTGGGTGCTCCACCGGAGCCCCTCGTTTACAAACTCCCGCTGCGGTGGAAATAAGGGCCTACGCTGAGCATAAACATCTCTTGTTTTTTCTTTAAATAAAAGCTGCTGAATTTTAATCAGGGCTTGAAATAAAAAGTAAAAACCATGGCTAATGGAACACGCTTATCAAAATGCTCGGGCTGCTTCTCTTTTCCCGTTGCTGGTAGAATTTGTTCGTTTTACCGCTCGTAGATTTTTGTTGGGTTTTTTTGCAGAGCTTCCGTGGGGTCTGGAAGTGTTTTGCAAAATGTTATCGCTGGCCGTGTAAGTAAGCATAGGACCTTCTCAAGGTACGAAGTCCATATCCCTCCTCTTACGGAGACGGTGGCAACGTGACTGCCTGCGCAGTGGCCAGTGTTGGCCGGCGCAGGAGAGAGCAAGCCCACACACCACAGAAGCAGAGGTTTGCAGAACAGCCCCCAGGAAACAATCTCTGCTTTCCAGAACATAGCACAGAGAGAGGACAGAGAGTGGCAAACAACCTCAGAAACCCAAATTTTAAAAAAAAAAAAAAAAAAGCAATTAAGGAATGTGCAAAATTGCAAAATGCTGTAAAGGCACAGAAGAAGCCAGCCAGAAAAAGCAAAAGCTTTACTAGCAAAAGCTGCGAAAGAGAATGTATGTCTGTGTGTCCGCGTATGTGGGATGGACAGAGAGCTGTGCCCATTCTGGTCTGCGCTCCGGCCAGTGTTTTCCATGCACAAGTGTAATTCATTTCCAGTTCGGGTTAATTTGATTCCAGTTTGGGTGAAACGTTTGCTGAGCCACTGCTGACATTATTTTCCTTTAACACGCAGCTATTCAGGGCAGCGCTGGGGTACTCGGTGCTTGTGGAGTTTTCTTTCCATGTCGTAAAGCGCCCGCACGTCCCCGGGAGCGGGGAGAAGGGGATTTGTGATAGCGGAGGGGAAAGGGAAAACATTTCTTAGGGACCACGCAAGAGCCTAAATGGCATCTCCGACACAGGGCATCACTAAGGTTTTCCTTTCTGTCACCCGTCCCGGCTTCAGATGCTCAATTGAAAAAAAAAATAGCTCCAAAAGCAGTTGCAAGCACCGGTGCTTTGTGATGCTCTCGTCTTGTCCGGTGGGTGTTACCGCAGCAAATAGAAATTGCAAGCAGAGGGCGAACAGCAATGAGTCAGGGAGGCAGAAAGGCGTGAAAACAAAATGAATGGAAAGGCAATAAACCCGCAATATTTCACCGTCGGTACTGAGTTCCTGGATAACCTCCATCTATCAGCGTTATCAGCGCCCGGGAGCTCACCGGAGCTGTACTTACAACACATTAAGTGACATCGGCGGAGAAGAGGCTGTGGCCATGCGGGCGCATCGCCGTGCCACGGGCTGAGGCCACCACGAACTGCTGTAAGGGCAATGGCCATCCACCATCTCCAGCACCTCAGGGTCCTCCTCCAGAACAAAGAGAAAAACACTCAAGCTTTTACCAGCTGCCCAGGTGAAGCAAAGGAGAAAACTGATAGGGCAATCCCAGGCAGCAAGATGCCCTGGTCCATGAAAGGGATTGATCCAGGAAGGGAATCAATCCAGGAGAGGGATCAATGATGGATGCATGTGCTGAAACACTGTCCTTGCTCGGGGACCCTGTCTGTGGAGGATGAAAAAGGCTCACGCATCGATAGGATGAGAGGTAATGGTTTTAATTGAAAAAGGGGAGATTTAGACTAGATCTCAGGAAGAAATCCTTTGCTGTGAGGGTGGTGAGACCCTGGCCCAGGTTGCCCAGAGAAGCTGTGGCTGCCCCATCCCTGGAGGGGTTCAAGGCCAGGTTGGAGGGGGCTTGGAGCAACCTGGTGTGGTGGGAGGTGTCCCTGCCCAGGGCAGGGGGGTCGGACGACCTTTAGGCTCCCTTTCAGCCCAAACCATTCTATGATTCTATGATCTAGACAGCTGCCTGCATCTCCTGCCCATCACTGCCCATCCCTCACACCATCCCTGTCACAGTGACAGGAGACCCAGCCACGCTTCCAGTGCGAAAACCGGTTCCGTATGGGCTTTGCCTGCAAGTCAGGCTCTGGCATTACACAGAGATTTGGCAACCCCCCAAAAAAAAAGGCGTTCTGCGTGTCCTCCTCCTCCTCTGACCTACGGCTTGGACACAGGTTGGGACCAATTGCCCAGGCTGCAAATAAAAATCACCGCTCTCCCCAAAAAGAAGCTAATTCCCCGTTAGCGTTGCAGAGAACTCAGGCAGCCAGCGAGAAGAAAGCTTTTTAAAGAGATATAAAAACAGGATTTTTGTATTGAAACACATGCCACAGATGGTGTAGCAGACGAGGATTAATTCATGAATCATATTTCTTAAATGATACAATCTCTCTTTTCACTTCCATACTTTCCCTTTTTGACTCAGAAGCAGGGATTTAAGATGCCCTTCCCAGATATGAATTTTGCATGAACAAACATTGCAGGAGGAAGGGGGGGAAAAAAGCAGCAATAAAACAGAAAACCCAGATGTTTAAAGCTAAGTTCTCAAATGTAAGCGAACGCATATCCTGTCCATCGACGAAAGAACATGTGTGGAAATGCAATATATGCAGGCACAGATCTGGGACTAGGGTGGGAAAACACGTTCTCTAACATTTGGAGATTGCTAATGCTTCAGCCAGGGTTCTGAATTTCACAAAAGCCGATTTCCTATCTCCTCCTGTCTTATTCGCCACCCTCGCAGCAAAAGAAAAGCCTTAAGGCAAACATTTCCACCGAGAGGCCCTCCTCACTCTGCCGCTCGGGTTTGTCCCTCCTCCAGCCCCCGTCAACACTTGCCTTCGGAAAACCCTGGCGCGGGCACGGCCAGGTTGCTCTCCGGGAAAAGCTCGGGGAGCCCACAAAACCAAGGGGATCGCAGAAAGCCAAAACATCCTGCACCACACAAACAGAGCAACCGCAGCTCGCTACCGCGGCCCAAATAACGTTTTAAGTGGAAAAAAGAGAAGGAAATGACAAAAGGGCGCTTCCACACCAGGAGAAGCTGAACTCCCAGCTCCATCTCAACCGGAAAGCTCTTTCAGACCCACCAAACCCACGCAAAGCCCACGACCTGGCTCTGCAGAACCACTGCTTCCACCAACATCCAAGCCTCCCAGCACGCTGCCATTCTGGGCACCCTCTCGCCTGCAAAAAGGTGCCGCTATCCCTTCTTTTCATCCCCAAATCAGCATTTCAGTCGTTTTTTTCCACTTTGCACATAAAGCAGCCGCGTATACGCTTAACAGGTTCTTTATACAGCCTTGCACGTACTACTGTAGCTTTACACACAAAGCTTCAAGTTAGAATAAGGGCGAAAAAAATTACTTACCCTTAAATTATTTCAACCTTTCCCTGCTTTGAGTATGACGTGGGCTTCTCTTTTGGTTACTATTTCCAGATTTGGTCTTTGGGTAGGTGAATGGAAGAGGAGAATGAAAGGAGTTGTATTTGATGACGATGGAGACTGTAAAATAAAGAGAAGCACTTTAGTGCAGAACAGTCCTCTCTATACATACGTATCAGATTAAATTAAATTAAATTAGTGACACCTACATAAATGCTTCCTACTGTTTTTATGCACACATACAAATATCACAACTGTCAAGGAGAATGCAGCTGTCAGCGATACGGCAGGGGGTGAAAAAAAGAGCAATTTCTAAAATGGAAGGGAAAAAACAATATATAAAATCTAGCGTAAGGAGCAGCAGCATTTGAAGAGGAGGAAAGGGGCTTGTGCTGGCTCACAGGAGGGTTGGGATGGGTCGAGACCAGACGGGAGCACTGGGAAAGGGGCTGGGCAGAGGACAGCGGGGAAGGAGCACGGGTAGCAAAGCCGCAGCAACAAAACCCGACAAACGCTCTTTTCCTTCCCAAAATACTACGTCAGCTTTTGAAACAGCAAGGGAGGAGCCGAGAGTTTCGGGAAACACGCTTCACCCGTACCCTGTAACGATGAAAGGACTCCTACCACAGGAAGGAATTAATAAATTGGTCACCGTACCAGCAAGTACCCCCCTAAAAACCAGATTAATCTCCCACCATCTGCTTTAATAGCAGAATTTCTGCGAAGTGGTTTTCCCCTCCGCAGACCCACACATCCATGTAAACACACAAACAAACCATTTGGCTCCCCGCAGTCCCGGGGTACGCAGCTGCTCGGGGAAGGGCTCGCTGCCTTTGACACGATGCCAAGGCTGAATTCCTGCCATCCCAGTCACTCCGACACCTCTCCCCCCGCCAAATCCCTGCCCCGCTCCCCTTTAAGGCTCATCAGTGAAGCGCCTTGGGCTACCTCTCCCGCGCCGGGCTCCCCAGCTCACCATCCACTTCACACGGCAGGCTGAGATCCTTAAAATGCAATTTCATTGTAAGCAATGGGAAAAAAGAGCAAACACAAGAGGAATTCTGCCCCCCTGCTCCGCTCCTGAGACCCCCCCCGCGGTACTGCGTCCAGCTCTGGGGGCACCAACATAAGGACGTGGACTTGTTGGAGCGAGTCCAGAGGAGGCCACGGAGATGCTGGGAGGGCTGGAGCCCCTCTGCTGTGGGGACAGGCTGAGAGAGTTGGGGGGGTTCAGCCTGGAGAAGAGAAGGCTCCAGGGAGACCTTCAAGCCCCTTCCAGTCCCTAAAGGCGCTCCAGGAAAGCTGGGGAGGGACTCTCCATCAGGGAGGGGAGCCATAGGATGAGAGGTGACGGTTTTAAACTGAAAGAGGGGAGATTGAGATGAGATCTCAGGAAGAAGTTCTTTGCTGTGAGGGTGGTGAGAGCCTGGCCCAGGTTGCCCAGAGAAGCTGTGGCTGCCCCATCCCTGGAGGGGTTCAAGGCCAGGTTGGACGGGGGCTTGGAGCAACCTGGTGTGGTGGGAGGTGTCCCTGCCCAGGGCAGGGGACTGGAACTAGGTGATCTTCAAGGTCCCTTCCAACCCAAACAATTCTACAATTCTATGTCTTCCTCATTGTTATTTTTCTCACGACAACTCTCCCATCTTCTGTATGCAACTGGCATCTCCAGCGCCATGAGCCCCGGCCCAAACACCAAAAGCACCCTAAAAAAAGTAAATTTACAAAATTATTTAGAAGATGCCACGCCTGATAGTGGAAAAAAAAAAAAACCAGCCCCTGAGTCAAGGACTGTCCTTAATTGGTTGAAAAAGCACAAAGGTCACCGCAAATAGTATATAAAAATCCATGGTACTATTGCAGAGGAATAAACATAATACTAAATAACACTTTCTATAACCAGCTCAGTATTTAACACTTGCCCAGTGGCCTTTGATAAATCCTGGGTGCTTTAACAAAGGAAGGAAGCTTTTCATTACTATTTAGCAGAACGGGGAAAGTAAAGCACAAGAGAATAAAACTGCTCAAGACATCAAGGACCACGTCAGAAACAAAAAGCCAGGTCTCCTCATCCAGCTCCTCCACCGCTGAACGCCCTGCGAGGCTGCTGCATTTAAATAGAAATACTATTGTTAGCCGTAAGCCATGCAGACTCATTAACATTTATTTTAGTGTTATAAAATATATTTTTAAATACTTGAAGAAATAATCTGGAGGAAGTGCTAAAGCTCTGAGCATATTTTCAATATGTCCCAGCTTTTCCAAAGAGATTTCAGACCCCCTGGAAAGACACAGACTGTCTCAGGGGCTGCAGCGCGGGAGCGGGTCCCTCCAACCAACCCAGAACTGCAGCACATGCGAATTCCCTGCCCTGGCTTCTCCTCCCAGATCGTTCAAATCTAAAAATGCCATTGATGTGAATTACTCATGGACAGCAGAAACCCGAAACTATCATTTCCCACATGTTTTTAATGTGTGTGGGTGTTTATATGTGAATAACACTTGGAAACGGAGGAACCCACTGCCTGGAGAGACACCTCTTGGAGGAGCACGCCAGAGGAACCCCTGCCTGTACACGCATCTCCTGCTGGAACCGCTTCCATGCAGCCCAAGGTCACCATGCAGGTCCTGGCCAGACACCTGATCCCAAACACTAATGGAGACAAACCATTTTACGACTTTTAATTAACCCAGCAGAGCAAAAGCGTGACTGGGGAGAGGAAAGGCAGCCTGTTCCCATCCCAGCAGCCCTCGCCGATGCCGTAGCTGTCAGGAGAGGGTTTTGGGGGGTGGCTGAGAGGAGCAGCAGTCGGTGGTGGCTGTTCCAGTGGTATCCATAAGGATATATCCATAAGGACATCTAGAGAAGACCACTCTGTGGGAGGATGCTGAGCCGTAGGAGCAGAATTCAATACAGAAACCAGAGGTACATACCGACATACAGAGCACAGCGCCCTGGTTTTACCAAACTCAAATGTATCAAGGATACAGAGGAGGCATTTTTATCGTAGATATACACTCCACAAGACAAACTCCAGTTTTTCCGTATGACCCAGCCACCCTTGGGCCACCCCGGACAAAATAAAATGGGAGGAAGCAAGGAAGGAGAAGAAATAGTTTTCTTCTTTTTCATTGTCCGAAAAGTTATTGCAGAGTCAGCATTTCACAGGCTCCCCAGCATTTCAGAGCAGTCTTTCGTTCAGTGTTTTGGTGGGGGAAAGGAAGAACCAGGACGATTTCTGCAGTTCCAGAGCGGGTTCAGCGCATGCCCGCTGCAGTTTGGCATCGGTGCCTTCCCCAGGACCGAGCCACCACCCCACAGCTTCACCCCGGGCACGAGGCGACCGGCTGAGACCCCACGGCGGAGCCGGAGGAGCTGATGCTCCGATATTTCAAGCCCCACATCTTTTTCCTCAGCGCGGAGACAGAGGGACGTGCTCTGGAGCCCAGCCACGGTGGTCCCTGGCACCGTGCAGATGGCAGCGGTTTGGTTACCCGGTGCTAAGCGCAATCTGCACAAGCTGCAGCACACACCAAGTTCAAAGTCAAAATGAACATTTGTTCTACAACAAAACACATTGCAAATGATCCTTAACAAATTTTAACTGTTGGTACAGTCAGATAAGAGCACAGTAGCATATATCATACCCTGTTGTTATTGCAAGCTCTGTGCTGCTACACATATGAGTGGCAATGCAGAGAGATCTATATTTTGTATTTCGGTATAAATTATAGAGCAGCATAATAGACCTGAAGAGGCAGCTCCGCTCTTCCCTGCATCGCTTCCTTCATGTTTTTAAGCCCATTAAATTCCTTCCCATTCGGTAGCTTTATTTTGGTTCCTCGCCGCATAAAATCGTTCCACGTTCACCAAGCGGGCGAAGGCGAATAAATAATCACAAAACTCGCCTGCAAAAATCTCAGCGAGCTGTTATGTAAAGCAGAGAGGGCATCAGCAGATAGAGACAACTCGGAGGCAACCTGAGGTTTGGTATTCTGTGTCAGCTTGACACACAAGGGAAATAACCCTTTAATCCAGTGCAGTGTATTTCATTTACTGTAGTGTTATCCAGTTCGAAGATGTTATGAAAGGAATCCCCGGAGAGACTTAAGACTTCAAAACCAGCCTGAGTTTGAACTTAATTCCACCGTTGCAAAAGGCTGTAGCTGTGGAAGATGACCTTTTCCGTACCTTGCATGCCAGGAGCCATTCTGCCTCATAATGTCACGCCAAATTAGAATATTCTCTTTTTGTTTTACTCAGGATTTTGTTTTGTCTTTTCTTTTTAATTAAAAGCATCTGTCACTATTAATGAAAAAAGAAAAAAAAATCAATAACACAAACAGATTAAAAATGGTGACGTCAAGAGAGATGGGGAGAGCCAAAAAGCTGGGTAATTAACGGAGGGACTTTCACCCCTGCGTGAGCTCGTCATCGGAGCCCAGGTCAGGACTGACGGAGCGGTGGTCCCATCTCCCCGCTGCTCATCACCCCACTGAAACAAAGGGGTGCTCCTGCCCCACCGCCACGCTGGCCTCCCCCCAAATCCATCCCCCAAATCCCACCGGCAGTGCAAGCACAGGTGGTCTCTCTCCGACAGGAAAGGAGAGGGGAAAACCACCTTTAAAGCCCAGATCTCAAAGCTGCTCAGGTCTTGCCAAGGTTGTCCCGAATAAAAGTTCAGATATATTTTTTAAAAAGACCATAAATCCCCGTTAGTGACACAGGAGCTGGTGGAACTCCCTGTGACGGCTGGGATGAAGGCGTACGGTCTGATCATCAACCAACTGCACGGGAGCTTCATCAACCAACAGGCATTTTTAAGCAATGCTGGAGGAAGCTTATTAAACAAGCTATGGAAATCCCAGTTAAGGTTCTTCTCTGGTGTTAATCCCCTCCACGGACTTTACTATTTTGAGGCGAATCGTAAAAGGCCAGTTTTCACTGGCTGCATCTTACAATTCCGACTGTGAATGAAATTAAATGTAAATTTGTATTTTCCAAAAATACGGTTCCCCCACAAAATACTAAATTAATTACAAAATGTCTTCGTAACGTGAAATTACTTAGCCTGTTAAAGCGGTACAAACAGCTTTATTGTGTCACTAATAGTTAGAAATGTTCAGTCAGCACAGTTGAAAAAAATGTAAACGAAATATGTCAAGGATACATTGCTTTCTACTCTATTTTTTTAATGTCTTATTTCATGGTAGATAAGTGAAAAATCTTTTTACCTGACTTAGCGAGAGGCTCATTTACTCATGCAAATTTAAAACCAAGTGTCATAATACAATGAAATTATAAAAACATATCAAAAAGAAGTTAGCGAGTCACTAAATTTAGCTCCTAATGGAGTTCAACCTGTCTTATACAGCTGTGTGTTAATGGGAAGAGCTCCAGTGCTCTGTAAACATCAGAGCGCAGCTTGGAAACCACCGCCCGTGCACGGGGTTTCTGCAGGAAGCCCGGCAGGTTTACAGCCTTTTAACTTGAATTTTGAGCCCAGCCCGGGTTTATGAGTTCGCCTAGAATAAAATAAAATTCAAAACGCAGGGCGGTGATCTCCCTGCAAGCGCCGGGTGCGGCGGAGCCGCTTGGCAAACTCCGGTCCCAGCGCAGCCCCGGGATGATTTGCAGGCTGGACACTTAACACGAGCAGGGATTTTCTAAATCTGTGCAAAATACTACGGCTGACACGGAGAAGAGTTGACTTTGCGGGCTGGAAGGTACTTAGCAACTTAAAGCCTTGGCTCTGAATCTGGGTAGATCCAAGTAACAAAGAAAATACTGGTGCATCTGAAATAATGGCAGAAAAGTTGGACTAGATGATCTATATGGTCCCTTCCAACTGTAAAAAAAAATTCAGTGAAATTCAGGGAAAGCACGTGCCGAGGCAGGAGCTGGATCCCGCGTTACAACTTGCTTTCTTTAACTTGCCAATAGTCCGAGGACAGCACTGACACGGGGTCTTTATTCTCAGAAACAATCTTTTTACTCCAGGACTAAGCCAGAAGATGAAAGGGTTAGAAGAGAAGGGAAAGGGAGGGCCATGGTTAAGATACGACCATCAGGTAGACCTCCAATATTCACCAAAATCAAACCACCAATTAGGCAAAGTGGGAAAGACGCCTCTGCAGAGAAATTGGCTTCAGATATAGGGAGGCATTTTCCTAAAGATGGTAATGTCCATATCCACACCATCACACCAGGCTCAGGTTTGGGTCCCAGCTATGGGAGCCACCAGTTCATAGAATCACAGAATGGTTTGGGCTGGAAGGGACCTTGAAGATCATTCAGTGCCACCCCCTGCCCTGGACAGGGACACCTCCCACCACACCAGGTTGCTCCAAGCCCCCTCCAACCTGGCCTTGAACCCCTCCAGGGATGGGGCAGCCACAGCTTCTCTGGGCAACCTGGGCCAGGCTCTCACCACCCTCACAGCAAAGAAGTTCTTCCTAATATCTACTGTAAATCTCCACTCTTCCAGTTTAAAACTGTTCCCCCTCATCCTATCACTCCCCTCCCTGATCCAGAGTCCCTCCCCAGCTTTCCTGGAGCTCCTTTAGGGGATCAAAGGGGGGGGATCAAAGTTCTCCCCGGAGCCTTCTCTTCTCCAGGCTGAACCCCCCCAACTCTCTCAGCCTGTCCTCACAGCAGAGGGGCTCCAGCCTTCCCAGCATCTCCATGGCCTCCTCTGGACTGGGTGGCTGCAGCAGAAGCCTCAGGCAGGTAGGGAGCAATATTGCCCCGTGCAGCCCCCCCTCAACTGCAGCTGCAGCATGAACCTGGGGCCCAACACCCCACAAAAGGAAGAAACAAAGATTCCCCGTACTTCCTGACCCAGCAGAAAATCGTGAAAATAAGACCCTGTAAGGAGAAGAGGTAAGGACAGCTAATGGAAAAACATCAAATTGCATTAAGGGCTGTGTTAAAGCTTTACAACACAGTCTCCAGACAAGTCCACTGATAGTCCTGAACCCTTATCGATCCACAGGTCAAACCAGAAACAAAAAATATCAATTTTAGAAACCATCACTTGTTGTGATACAAAAAACCACCCTGTCCCTACGCACAGGTAAATATAGAGACCTTTCCACATGAGAAAAAAACCTGCCGCAGAGCTATACTGTAACTACAAAATCACTAACCTGTCCTCATCCTGTAGGCTCATGCGAGGAATTAGGGAGATGTCCTACATAAACGCTTTAATTAATTCCTGAAATTTTGCACCCTTCTTGGAGGCGTGCGACGTGGCACTTCTTTGCTCCCTTAGACTGCCACAGTTCTGAATTTTATTTTTATCCGGAGTTCGATATGAATCAGGATTTGCAAAAGACAAAACAACACACTGTAATCATCCAGCGTGCCAATTAAACTAAAAGATACCCTGGAAATTGAAATTAAATGCCATATCTATGAAAAGAAACAGACAGCTTCCTCAGAAATAACAAAAAAACCCCCGTATTATAGGAACATGACTGTGTCAGTCCAAAATCGTAGCCGAGGCAGTTACACAACTTACTATCATCCTTCACATCTGCATACTGTGGATCTCCATCAAATTGTGTATGTTTTTGCACATTTATCATCAAGATTTATTGAAGTTGATTCCATAAATTTCATTTAGTTGTTCACTGCTGCTATTTGTTTCCAAGGCAACAAATGCACTTTGCCCAAGCTGCACAGTAAATCCTGATTGTTTGGAATTTGGGGGTCCCTGCCCCTCAGACTGCACCTCCCGACGCAAACGGCACCGGCTGAGCGGCGGCAATAATTAGCAACAGATTTGGTGGGCATTTACACACACACACACACAAAAAAAAATAAAAATAATCCATGCTATGGAAGAAAAATGCAAAACTAAGCAGGCAGACAGCGGGCTGCTGGCAGGGAGATAGGATTCATGCAAAGCCCCCTCTCCTATCTCATTTACACCTCGGATGGCTGGAGGTTGAGAAATCCATTCGCGGGTTCAGGAGGAGTCGGAAGGCTCTTTCTGGAAAAAAAAATAATGATAAGGAAGTCGTCTTCTCATTGTAGCGGTCATAAAAGGGACAACTACAACAGGAAGGGAAAGAAAAAAGCGGAGGGTTTACAAATATTGTGCCTCCGCCTCCTCCACGGGCAGCACCCGATGGCTCTGCCTCTGCGGGCACCGGGAGCGAGAGCACCGGGCACGGAGAACTTGTGGCAACTTTCATAGAATCATAGAATGGTTTGGGTTGGAAAGGACCTTAAAGATCATCGAGATCCAAACCTCCTGCTCTGGGCAGGGACACCTCCCACCAGACCAGGTTGCTCCAAGCCCCCTCCAACCTGGCCTTGAACCCCTCCAGGGATGGGGCAGCCACAGCTTCTCTGGGCAACCTGGGCCAGGGTCTCACCACCCTCACAGCAAAGAATTTCTTCCTAATATCTAATCTAAATCCCCCCTCTTTCAGTTTGAAGCCATTACCCCTCGTCCTATCACTACATACCCTTGCAAAAAAGCAGCTCCCCGTCTCTCTTGTAGCCCCTTTGGGGACTGGAAGGGGCCCTAAGGTCTCCCCGGAGCCTTCTCTTCTCCAGACTGAAAAACCCCAACTCTCTCAAGCCTTGGAAGAGTTCAGCTCGGGATAGGAAAAGCTCTCAGTCTGAGCTGTGATAGCGCAGAGTCCTTATTTCAGTTTTCAGCAGCGGAACTGCAGGAGGTGGCCAAGTCCAAGCACTAACTCGGAGCAAGTGTCGTCGCCCAATTTCATGCTCTTCAAAAAGTGGCATCAAAGCTGCCCCAGCCCCGCTCAGGAGCCACCCGGGAGCACCTCTCCCTCTGCACCACCACGTCCCGCACAGGATCCCTAAAACACCTCTCCAATAAAGGGGAGGAAAAAAACCAGACCACAAATGCGGGAAGACAAAAATCAAAGGCGAGAGACGGAGCTAAAACACGCTCTGCGCTCCCGGAGCCTCCTCCGGGGAAAAGCCTCGCGCAAAAAAGCCATTACTTCAGCATTTCTAAAAACAAAACCCATCTCGTACGCGATGCTGATATTTTAATGGGACACGACGGGTTTTTTTACAAGACAATGCAGTTATTTTTGTTTATCTGCCATAAGCACATATCCATGACCACAAAAACCGCCCTAAGAGGGGTGACTGACAAACTCAGCACACTGATGCCAGCCAGTACGGACCCAACTGCAAACTTCACGGCGTGAATCAGGGAAACCCACATCCAGCTTCCAAACCCAGTCACAGGGACGCCACGTAACTGCAGAGGAGCCAGACCCGACTCATCCAGTGCACAGGAAGCTGCAATCTTTTCCCTTTTTTCCCTTTATTTAAAAAAAAAAAGAAAAAAAAAAATCTCTTAAACCCTCTTTGTTGGATAACACATTCCCATGGATTCACGCATTATTCCCGGAGCGATCAACAAAGGCACCATCCCTGATGACAAAAGCCACTAGTTTTGCTGCTTTCAGCCTCAGAAATGTTAAAAGAATGTTTGCTTTGTAAGTGCAAGTCCACGTTTAAGAGGAATAAAGAATTTGCTGGAGCAGGCTGGATCAATGATGCAGCAAACCACGCACGCCACCTCCAGCGGGGCGGCTGGGGCCAGCGCTCCTGGAAACGATAAAATAACCTCACGCTGATCCACTGCACAACGCAGGAAACGGGGGAAAAAACTCACCCCCGACCCTTGACGCAACCAGCTACCTCCCTTCAGCTGTAGGAACTGATGGCTGGTATTAACACGATTATCATCGGGCATAATCATCCCTTTCTCCCCTTCATTGCAACGACTGGTGGGTATCGGTCTCTTCTCCCAAGGAACAGGCAATAGGACAAGAGGAAACGGCCTCAAGTTGCTCCAGGGGAGGTCTAGATTGGATATTAGGAAACATTTTTACACTGGAAGGGTTGTCAAGCCTTGGAAGGGGCTGGCCAGGGAAGTGGTGGAGTCCCCATCCCCGGAGGTATTTAAAAGCCGGGCAGACGTGGTGCTGAGGGACATGGGTTAGTGATGGTTTATGTCAGTGTTGGGTTGATGGTTGGACTCCATGATCTGGAAGGTCCCTTCCAACCCAAACAATTCCATGATTCTACGGTTGGCATCTGAGATGCAAACCTGGCTTTCAGAGCCATGACAGTGGTACCATGGAAGGAGGACAGATGGAAATGAAAAAGCATCACCTCCAGGTCAGCTGCAGAGAAGAGCCCTCTTGCTGCTGCGTTACAACGATGGAGAAGGGTGACAGCGTGTCGGGCAGCAGCTACGTCCCCAACAGCACCCAGACGCTGTCACCATCACGGGCAGGATGGTGACTACCTGGGGTTAAAAATGGCTGCTAAACACAACCTCCTTTCTCTGATATCAGCAAATGAAATCCGCCCTGCAAACACCACCATCTCTTCTAACGAGAGACAAAGGCACCATCAGGCACCGAAGTGAGAAGCTGCACGAACTCTCCCAATTAGGGGAGCGCTCGGTGCTCAGCCTCACCCCCTCGCTCACGAGCGTGAAAAATAACACGTTCCCACGACAGCCTCTCGTTTTACACCACAATAAATGAAAAGCAACGCAGAGGTCGTAGTCCACAAATCACCCCCTTCTTTCAGCAATGGCTTTGGAAACGTAGGGTCCTGCGCTCGGGCGACGGCTGGAGAACATTCCCGCGCCGCTGAAAACATCTAATGTAAGAATATTCTCCAGCCAGCAGCACAAAAGGAAGGAGAGGGTATAAATAGCCTTTGAGGAGGATGTATAAATAGCTATAGGTAACATTTGTGTGCTATAAAAATCCTGCGTTTTTGGCCCGTCTTTCCTTTCCCAGCACTTTGCTCGTGCTTTGGAGACCGGCTTCCCCTTCCCTTCCAGCCGGCACATTAGGGAGAGGGCAGGGAGTCCTCCGAAACCCCTACTGCACCCTCGGAAGGATGACAGGCGGGTGCATTTCCCTTGCCAGCGGTTTAAAAGAGATCCTATCGAGGCTGATGGAATCAAAAATGGGATATGTTGGGCTAGATCCTTCCGGGGGGATACAGGCGTGGGGTGGCGAGGGGCTGGGGGGGGGGGGGTGTTGTGATTTCCTTAGACATAAAGACAAGCTACTACGCTCATGCACGCGGGCGCACACACGTCTCACGTTCGCTCGCGCTCTCTCTCCAAAACAAATACTATCTGCCCTCTGAAGTAAGAGCCGGGAGCTGCCAAGCCTCCGAGCCGGGTGAAAACACATCGAGGAGCGCAGCCGGTGCCTGTGCATGTGACACAGGCATCTGCATATCACGCCACCCCTCTGCCTCCCTCCCTCCCTCTCTCCCTCCCTCCCGCTCGCCGGGCCCATTCTTACCAACCAGCAGAGGACAAAAATGCTCTTTTAAAAAGACCTAATTTTCCTCCCCGGCTATTTGCTGGCAATGCAGCCCACGGGTCCGTGCTGCCAAAGGAGCGCTCCCCGCTCCGAGAGGGAATTTCACACAGAGGGCTGTCCCCTCTCCTCCGCCGCAGCATCAACATCCCCAAAGATGCTCCAGCCCAGCCCCAACGCTCTCAACATTTCCCCCCTGGTTCTCCCCCAGACGAAGCATCCATCCAGCCACGATGTCACCTGGCATCCCTCTAAAAATCCTTAACGAGGGCACGACGAGGCCGGGGAGAGAGCGGACCCCCTCCCGCGCCACCTCCCCCGGCGCGCCGGGAAGCGGGGATGCAGAAACAAGGCTCGGCGATGAGCGCTGGCAAAGCTCGCTTACCACCCGGTGAGCAGCTCCCCGTGGCGTGCAGGTGGCTCCTTTGATTCCTGATTTATTTGTCAGCCTTGCTTCGGGCTTGGCGCCGCGCCGAGGCCAAACTTTGCAGCGAGGGGGTCACTCCACCGAACAGCCTCTCCAAATGGTCTCTCGGAGCTCGTCATCCCGCAGGAATGGGACGTAGAGTCCACGCCTGCAGCCATGGATGCCTCCCCCCCCCACACCGGATCACCCGGCAGCGGATGGGACCCCCTGTTCCAACTGCCTTTCCAGCGAGAGGTCCTCACCAGGATGATGCCCAAGCAAAATACCTCACACCACAAGGAGAGCTTCACACTGGAGCCATTAGGAAAATTCCTGTTGAAAAAGCTGGTGTTGGAAAACACTAATTCATCAAGGCCAAAAACGTTGTGCAGGAATATGCCCATTTTAGCAGAAATCTCACCAGGAACGTCTTGTAAACCCAAGACGCCCAGAGCAGCTCAGAGCATCAGATCCCAGCCAGGGAGATCCGGGTCCAAGTCCTCACCGTATCCAGCTCCAACCCACCATCACCCCTCCAGGGGCACGGCGCGTGGAGCAAAACCAGTGGAGCAAAACCATCCCAAGGACCAAGAAAGGCACAAGCGTACTGAGAAGCCACGGCAGAGCGGCAAACTCAAGTCCCCTGCTCCTAAATAGAGAAAGCTGGAGAGCACAAGGCTCCGCTGGGGAGTTTCAGCATCCTCTAGCTCACCGTAGAGGCAGCTGGTTAGTTTGGCCTTTTTATTTACTCTGCACAAACCCTGCTTTAATTCCCCCGGGGTTTCGGGCACTTGTGTTTCTGAATCTGGGTTTGGCCCTTCTGCCCAAGGTCCATGCGTGCACGAGTGTCTGTACACAGCGAGGACTATTCACACTTGCGGAAGAATGAAGGAGCTAATTCAGGGCTTTGGCGAGATGAAAGGGAAAACCTTAATTAAAATAAGTTTTAAAACCCATCAAGATTTTTCTTTTTTTTTTTTTTATCTTATTCAGATTAGCAGCCATCCTAAGATTACACTCTGAATCTAAATGTACTGCTGCTCTTCAGACGTTGTGGGCTCTGCACACAAAGCCCTTAAGACATCAAAACCCATGCCAACCTAAGAAAATAAGAACGGGGGGAAAGTACATCTGGCAGTAACTAGAATTGCATAGAATTCCTTAAAGAGTGACGTCATTTTGTAAAAAAATTTCCTTCCCCCTATCCGAGCTCAGAACAAGCCCTCCTGGAAGCAAACCACTATTAGTGAGGGGTCTAAGCAGCTTTTCTTGCACGAGAAAGGTGCCGAGGAACCGGCTGGTTCCCACCCGGGTTTGCACGATAAGGACATTCCCCTGCAAATTCTCCTGAGCAGGCAGACATGGAGAGGAGCAACTTCCCTGAGCAGCTCTGACCACCTCATCCTCAGCTTAGGGAACCTCGTCCCAGGGCAAAAATAGGGGTGGGACAAGGACGTATTTCCACAGCAGGCTGATTTTTAAAGAAAATTCCCAAATAGGAGCCATTGAAGCTCTTAGCACGTTTGCAACATTCCCGTTCACCCCGACAGAGATGGAATAACGAGTGATCAACATGAGTTGATCAATGAGTGAGTGCACAATAAATGCAATTTGTCATCACAGTTCCCCAACCCATGACTGTGCTTCCACCACTGCTCTACGTAAACCCCAGGCATCCACCCCCACCTTCTGCAGAGAGTTTTTTTGAGCAGCATATAAAGAGTTACGACAGTCTCACGCAAACACGTTTTTACAATGAAGAGCAAGCACAGAGAGGGAGAGTCTTCATACCACGACTCCAACTAAAAATATTTACAAGAAACACAGGGAAAATCCTTCCTGCTCAGAGGTTTCTCCAAGTAACACCCGTCCTTACCTTCAACTCAACTGGCGGTCCCCAGCCCTAGAGCCCAGGACTTGGGACCTCTGGTTGCAAACGCAGCCCTCCCGACCCTGGTGCAGCCGGGTTTGCTGCGACACACAGCAACGCAGGGAGGAAGAAACGCTGCATTTCCCAGCAAACCGGGCCATTTGACAGATTTTTGTTCTCCACCCCGTCGCAGTCCGAGTGGATGCACCGTCTGTATCGCGTACCAGGTACCATTAGTTTGATATTGAGTTTGCTTTAAGAAAAAGAAGAACCAAATCAATTTCTTGGGAGGATAAACTTGCAGCTAAAGGGAAAAACTACAATTACACTTTTCAGCCATGAAAAGTAAATCAGATGGTGCTCAAATCCCTGCAGAAAACACAGATTAATTAAAGTCTGCACTTTCTAAATCTGTTATTCAACTAAACACAGCTGTTAAAAAAATGATGCCTTTGCTGTAATTTTCACGTACATTCATACCACTGAAATACAGCGAAAAACATTATTAAGTGCGTTCAGTTAGCTGCTGAAGTTGTACAGGAAAAGAAAGCAGGCATATATGTTTAATTATGGCAAGGACTGCTTTATTTAAAAGCCGAAATTTTACTCGGGAGCTCAAACGCTGTCTCCAAGGAAGGGATCAAATTTATTACGGCGGGGTGAGAGCGGGAGGGGAACCTCAGAGCGACGGGAGCTCGGGGCGGTCCCTCCTCCTGCATCACCGGTCCATGCCCACGGCACGCGCCATCCATCAGCCACATCCCGACACTCCTTCTGCTGCAAAACCACTTGTACTTCCAAGTGCTTTTGGCCATCTGTCCGTCACAGGCAGCGCTTCCCAATTTCACTGATTTCATTAACCCTAATATATTTTAAGATCTTAGACAGGAAAAAAAAAAAAAAAAGAAAACTAACAACCCAAACACACAAGCAGTTTCTTTACAGAGCCTCATCTAAAACCCACCACGGTGAAGAGATGCTCCTGCTGAACCCTGCTAGCTCCGGATTGAGCTCTGCTTCCACGGGGAGCCAATTTATTCATCAAGAGACGACACAGCGACCGACGCAGCGCTCGGTGCCGAGGAGACGGTACCAGAGACAGAATCGGGTCCCTTCGCACGCCCCGGTCCCCCCCCTTCCCAGGCTCCACGGGGGGCTCTGTGCAAGGTGTGTAAGGCTGGCAGAGCACAGCTACCACTGACACCCTGTCAGGTGGGGAAAAAACACGACATGCCTGAAACAAAAGCTTTCCTTCTCTTTTTTTTTTTATTCCCCCCCCTCCCCTTCTCTCCAAGTCTACATCAACGATCAAAGTGGAGAGCTCCTTGCTCTGTCACAGAGGGAAGCGAAATTGCCGTGATTTGAATGCAACCTAAAAGGCACTCTGCAATTCAACTCAATCAGTATAAACTTACTTCCCAGCCCTGACGCAGCTGTTCCTCCCCTGTGGAAGAGAAAATAATACTTGAACCTTGCCTCCTCTGCAAGGGGGAGAAGGCATGGGAGAGCCCTCACTGCCTCTCAAGCCGTCTGAAATCATTTTGGCTTAAAATATAATTAGCATCACCTAATAGAGTAATATACTAATATTGGCAATAGCTCCTTGCCTTAATATCAGCCTGTAAAGCCTCTCGTAATCTGGACTCGCTGCAGCCAATGGCAAGATGCCGATGATGCCACCACCAGAGGCCAAGGATGCCACCACCACAGGTATCCAACATCAGGGGGCGGACTGGGACCCACCACCCGGGAAAAGCCACCCGGCAAACGCCAGCACCTGGATTTCCAGCGCTGAATCACAGGATCCCTATGAGACAGCCACCACGGCGGGTGATGGTCACCCAATGACAACCCATCTGGAACTGCAGTCACCACTTGAAGTGTAATGAGTCCTTATTTGCATTTAACCTGTAGTAAAAATCACTATATTTTCCACCTCCCCTCCATTTTTTTTTCTTTTTGAGGAAAGAAAAATTGGACGGGAAAAAAAAATATCTTCAGATTTGGGGAGGGTGTAAAAAAGTGTTCTCAGGTCCAAGGAGACCCCTGAGCAACCATCAGTCAGCTACGTGTCACAAGGAACGCGTCGAATAAACCGGTCTAAGCAACTACTCCACAAGTTCACAGAAAAAGACACTTCTCAGCAGGTTTTATTGTCACTGGCTTTTCCATAAAACACCTCACTGCACCTACTTATTATCACTCCTCTACCTAATCTACCCAACCGTATCTAGCACGCACCTTTTGCAAGTTCCTGAAACATCAACTAGAAGAAAAAACAATTAAAACCAAGGAGGTATCGGTAAAAAAGAGGGGCTATATTTTTTTCAGGGATGAGGAAGATGCACTGGTAGCAAAGTACTTCCTATAATCTTCCATTACAGGGTGAAGGTTTTAATAAAAAGAAATAAAAAGAGCTCACATTTTGATCTTTTCCCAGAGCTAGACATGGTTTAATTAGCTTGATCTCATTATGTAAACTGGAGAGGAAAAAAAGAACACCATTAAAGCAATATCCCACTGGCAAATGAGACAACCTTGACATCAACTAAGATATTTTCTTGGAAAAGTCTCCCCCGCCTGCGATGCAGCTTCCACACCTTTTCCTCAGCACAAGGTCTTCATCGTCACAGAATCACAGAATGATCTGGGGTTGGAAGGGACCTCTGGAGATCATCCAGTCCAACCCCCTGCCAAAGCAGGTCCACCCAGAGCAGGTTGCACAGGAACGTGTCCAGGCGGGTTTGGAATGTCTCCAGAGATGGAGACTCCACCACCTCTCTGGGCAGCCTCTTCCAGGGCTCTGCCACCCTCACAGGAAAGAAGTTCCTCCTCGTGTTTAGATGGAACTTTCTATGTTCAAGTCTGTGCCCATTTCCTCTTGTCCTGTCCCACCTCTTCCAGTTGCCTGGCTCAGTTCAGTGGCGTTTCTTGGTTTCTGCTGTCCTCCAAGCAGCCTGAATGACGCCAGTAGTAAAAAAAAAAAAATCAAGCTAGATGTTGACTCGGGTCTATTTAGCCCCAGATCATTCGGTGTATTCTTTGGAAAAGATCAACTGGAACTAAACATTGCCATAATATACTCCATCTGTTAAAGTACATACTTTTGTAATAACGCATTTAGAATTCAATAAGAAAAGCAAGAATTACAAACAAGGTGTCCATAATGAGCCTCAATATAATTATTAAACCAGATAAAGTAGGCCTGGTTTTCAATACGAGAAAGTTATTTGTACCTTAATGATAATGAAATGTAAAAAGCATCTGTAATTTCCGCTGAAATGTATTGCAGAAAGTCAACTTAGTGCACGTCACTTTGTTAAGACTATTCTTATTATTGTGTTTGCAATGACAGCAAAATGCTTCTTAGTTCCAACTCCTGGGATATATAAAAATATGATTAGAGCACTATAACAATACAACAATGGATTAATTTGCCCAACCATTACATTTGGATCTGACAGACTTTTATAATTTATTTTACCAACTGAAAGGTGGTTATTTTGAGATCCTGGCTCATAACAAAGTAGTTCAGTGCAGCATTTTGAAATATTTTTTTTTTTATATATATATTCCAGCACTGGCAATACTGCAAGGTCACAGCGATTGTCGCCTGTTTGTTTGTCACCCCGAGCTTTTGTGCCAGCCCTCTGCCATGCCTTGCCCTCTGATTTAACTCGGAGCCGGAGCTGGGCTCCTACTCAAAAGGGCATCGCGCATCCCACGGCCTGCAAAACAACAAGGCAGCCGTGATTTATCCCATAAAACCACCACCAAAGTAAAAGAAAGTGACTTTTTTGGGGGAGATGCTTAACAATATTACCTACCCCAGGAAAGGAGAGCATAAAGAACTAATCAGTGTCGAACGGTTACAGCTACACACGTAGACCAAAAGGTGTTGAGAAATCTGGCCTGACAGGCAGACGATATAAAGGAAAATAATTAATAGCTCATCTGCTGATTATCAGTGGGAGCCATCCTCGACAACTGCAAGATTAGCATGGAATAATCACAGATTATTAGCAAATTCATGTGCTCGCTCTCAAGCTAAATCAATGCCCTTTAGAAGTGGGTGGAAGTTGCCATTTTGACCTAAAGAAGGGACCAGAATTGAGGTTTTTTTTAACAAAGAAAAAGCCCCCTGGGCCTCAATTACGGTGCTATTCAAAAGGAAGCATGTTCTCACGCAGACGGAGGAACAGCCCAACAATCAGAAATAAAGACTAAACCAGAAACACACAACACCGGTGCGACACCGTGGACAGGACGATCAAACAGACCTGCTGGCGCTCTTTTCTTGCCATCAATGTCATCACAGCTTGGTTTGAGTGGACCCAAATTTCACTTGTTAAGGCAAAACTCCTTCCCAAACTCTTTGCCCCAATCCTGTCCATTCTTCTGATGACCTCTTCTCTTAAATTTACTCCTCTGCTATTTCCTTCCAGGTGCCCCAGCTGTTGGAGCTGGAGACTACCCTGCTCTGAGCATCTCTCCCAGGAGAACATCCCCACACTGCTCAGTGCCTTGCGTTACATCTGCACCACCACAGGCAGACGTACAAACACACCCTTAGCCAAACACAGAAGAGTTGGCAAGACCTAATTTATGGCTGAACTAAAGGAAAAGCATTCCAGCAAGATTTCAGGAGGTAAGCCACACATGTATTTCAGGATGACCACCAATGAACCACACGTGAGTGGTCCACTCCAGCTCTCCTGCCATCAGCCTGGTCATTAGGACCACAGTTCCGACCCCTGGGGTCTTGTTCCATGGTGACCCAAAGGCAGAAGAGACTTCTCCAACTGGTTTAAATCCATGACAGAAGATGCTCAACATTACGGAGGAAACCATCTTCTGCAGGAACTACTCGGTAGTTTAATGACATTATGGGAAAATAAAGATAAGCACTATGTTTCCATGAGCCAAGACTATATTCTCAGCTTTATACTCTTTGTGCTACACCATAAACTTCGACTGGCAGCCTCTCCACCAGAAAAATAAAGTTTTTCTTCTCGTTTTGAATGCTGACATCCAACATGAGCCTTCGCTGTCCTTTCCCCAGTCCTTCGAACCGTGCCGTTCCTTCTCATCTACCCCCAGCGCACCACACGCACCCCCAGACGATGGCACCGCCCCGGGTTAACAAGGGGAGAAATTAATGCAATGTCCCTTTTAATTGCAGTGGCAAGGCAGAGAAAAGCAAGTTGAAAAGGATGCTTTATTTGCTCATACTCTGTTTTTAGCCAACACAGACGGTCATGCCGTAACTCCAGGCATGGCACACTGACACTGTAAAAACCTTCCACGGATTTAACCCCTCACATACGGACAACACAACTACTTCATTTCTGGATCATTGTGTCACTAATATCCTCAGCTTTTAGGCAATGAGACTTATTATGTAGCAAATCGCCCAAATCTTGCGACAGACTTTTTTTTTTTTTCCTAAAGGAGATTTTAAGGGAGTAAGAAATTTATCTTCATCTTCCTGCGCAACTCTAGTTATTTTGCAATTAACTTTTATGCTTATTTGTGGATTTTACAAAAGTAAATTTGGCCAAGTATTATATGCCACATGCCCTTTTTCACTTGAAAAGTGACTAAAACAGACCAGAATTTTCCAGGTTATTTCCAGAAAAGAGGAAAAACAAGGATGGGGTCAGGCTTAGTGACACAGCTGTGAAAAAGTCTCAGTGAAGTTTTCTGAAAGGTCTCATGTCCAAGTTCTTAATTAAAGTCAAAGCAAAAAAAACCCTATAAAGGTTATTCCAGATTTTCTTCCCTGGAGAGTTTGGGGCAGAAGCTGCTGGGCGAGGATTACAAACAGGACGAGCAACTGGCATCTCGAAATGGGCACTAGCCAAGAGGGACGGAGCTAAAAAAAATTGAATTATCAGAGGTTTTAAGTGCCTTGGATCTACTTGTAGGATTTCATAAGGGTTTTGTCCCCCACCCCAGCCTGCAGTAAGACTGATTTATAAGCTAGATAGCGGGATAGCATGGATTTTCATAGACTCATAGAATCGTTCAGGTTGGAGAAGACCATTGGGATCATCAAGTACAACCATCAACCCCACTCTACAAAGTTCTCCCCTACACCATATCCCCCAACACCGCATCTAAACAACTCTTAAACACATCCAGGGATGGTGACTCAATCACCTCCTTCGGCAGCCCGTTCCAGTGTCTGACCACTCTCTCTGTGAAGAATTGTTTCCTAATGTCCAGTCTAAACCTACCCTGTTGCAGCTTGAAGCCATTCCCTCTTGTTCTATTGCTAATTACCTGTGAGAAGAGACCAGCACCAGCCTCTCTACAGTGTCCTTTCAGGCAGTCGTAGAGAGTGATGAGGTCTCCCCTCAGCCTCCTCTTCCTCAAACTCAACAGTCCCGGCCTTTTGGAAAGGAAGAGGAGGATAAAAGAGAAACGTGGACACGTGTGCGTAAAGAATCATCTTAAAACTCTTTCTGCCCTGCTTTCCATCTGAAATCATATGAGCTCCCCATTCATTACTATCAGTGCTCTTGCTGAATTTGGATGATTGCCCAACTGCTACCCTTGCCAGAAATCCAAAACATCAGAGGGGTGATTCATCTGATGCCTCGACAGCTCTGGAGCTGGGCTAAGGAGGGCGAGGGGAACCCAAAAACCCAAAACCGATGGAGTCCTCCCGCCTCCTTCCCGGCCACCACCGCAGCAGGAGCCACTAAGGCAGGCACGGTCACCGCTTCGAGCCGCGCTTCTCTTGCCGCATTACCAAAGGACGGCGGCAGCAAACGCAGCTTTACCTGTATTTCCTTTGTCCGCACGGCAGGAACTAATCGTCGTAATGGAGCAAAACTGTATTTCCATACTGGCAAAGCTCTTCCGCACAGACGCCGTTTAAGTCTTGTTTATATGGTGCTCACTCATCCAAAGAGTTAGCAACTAGAGAACAAGAGGGGCTTTGTACCTCCATGCTCTGCTATGTTAAAAATTGATTTAGCATAATGGTTTCAAAGAGATTAAAATCCAATTTTGTAAATCAAAGCAGGAACTGTACTGAGTCACTTCTCCAGCAGCAGAAAAGAACCTGCTGTATTCTGAAAACGACAGTTGCAGCCCTGATCCTCTATTAATGCGGAGAAAGTAATTAACCAATCAAAACCACAGTTTAATAAGCTGTATTTTACTGTATGCATCTGCTCTTTATCCTCACATCAATAACAAGATGGGATTTTCAGCTGGAGAAGGAACGGCAGCACCTGGGTGAGCCACGGCTGCTCGGGTACCACCGTCCAGCTGACCTGCTCAGAGCCGAAGGGCTATTTATGGCAAAACCAACATGAGATCCTTTCTCCCCCACGTATTCATCACCATTCAGGATTCAGCTTTGCATCATTCCGGTTCTATAAATTGCTTTAGCCTTAGACTTCATTACAAAAAAAAAAAAAAAGAACAACACAACAAAAAACACCACAAAACAGCAAACCACAAATGGGTAAAATAAGACAAATTGAGATAAAACAAACGGGCTCTGCAGATGTCCTGAGAACTCCAACGTACAAACTATCTCCTTCAAGGAAAAACACATTCCCTTTCATATCCTGGATATGCAGATATAGCTGCAAAGAAAAAAATCCACACGTTCAGAATCATTTACAGTAAGTATCTTTGATGGCTACGGCATCTTTTGAAGAAAAATGGAGACATACTTATGAGGGCCTGATGCGTACGACGCAGCACGGAGACGGTGTGTGATGCAGACAACCCAGGACTCATTAGATCTTTTAAACAAATTTCGCATCATTTCTTACAAGCAGCACGGAAATCACATCACTAATTCACATATGAAAAAGCAATGGGAGCTTTAAAGAACACCTGAAGCTTTACACAGGCACGTAAGAAACGGTGGATATTCAAGCTCATGTATTTACACAGGTGAGGTGGAGTTTGAAGGCTTTTTTTTAATTTTGTTTTCTTTTACAGAGAGGATATCGGCATTTTCCGTGGCTTGCTTTTTAATGCAAAAGTTAGCTTTAGTTATGCTACTTATTTCTCACCTAAATCAAGAAGATCTCCGTGCTACTACATGGAAACGTTCTGTATCTGTCAGCATTCCCCAGCCCTACGAAATCTATTCTAAGAAATCCCCGTGAAAAGACGAGGACTTGTTCCAGAGACACGTTTAGGGAGGTTTGGAGCCATGGAAATGGGAGGTGGGGAGGAAGCCCTCATGTCACAGACATTGTCCCAGTGAATTTTTTAGAGCTGGGAGCAACGAAGAGCAAATAGTCACAAATTTCCTGCTGAGAAGTGCGAGATTAATTGAATTCATATAAAGAACAGCGCATGCGGGCACTGGTGGGGAGGCAGCATCAGATCCACGCCACGGATCCCACGGGATGCAAAAACAGGGAACTCCCTGGCCAAGCCCAGATCCGAGACACCTGAAACAAAGCAGGTGAAGTTCTTCACTCATCAACACATACTCTCTTATTCGGTGGGCGCTCAAAGCCTCCACCGCAGCGTGCTGCAGAGGTAGCACCAGGCGTTGCTGGCTGAGCATCTTCCCAACCCAAAGGAGGAAAAATCCAAAGCACTCCAAAAAATCCAAAGGAGGAAAAATCCTCCTTTCTCCTTGGCTGGCAAAAGCAGGGTGTCCCAGCACCACGGTCCCAAAGAGGATGGGACCTGTCCTGGTGTGGCTCAGCTAGGGATGAAGAAGCAGAAAACATAAGGAAGAAGTTGCTCCTCCTTCTCCCACTGGCACGTGAACCAAATACAAACATCCCTTAATTAGTAACACCCTCCAAATCCCCCACAGCTCCAGTTTTGATGGGCATTTCATCTAATCCAGCAATTTTTTGCATAAAAAGCAACCACCGTAGCCATACTTGAATAATTACCGATTTAGGTGGGTTTCTGTCGGTGCTGAGTTAACTCGCGATGCTTCGAGCAGCCAGTCACAGTGAGATGGTAGGTGTGCCACCAGGTGACGGAGACAACCTGCCTCGGCTCCAGGCAGGGTCTCCAGTCTAATTCCAGAATTTAACAACCAGAAAAGAACTTGCGTGATCACGCTGCTACAGCTAAAAAAGATGCTGCTCCTCCTCCTTTTTTTTTTTTTCCCCTGGAAAATCATGAGAAACGCTTTGGAAATGCTGCCTCAACTTGCATCCATCTCTCGCTCTCTCTTTTATCATCATCGAGAACCTTCAACATACAGCAGCAGCTCTCGCCTTACCATTTTTTCGTCCTCTTGCTTTTATCTCAAATGAAGTTAGAAGAAAAATGGCAGGCTATTATTTCAAGGAGAAAATGATCTTCCACTGAGAACTCAAGGGCTCTCCCAGCTTCCCTTCTGGGAGCCACCGGTTGCCACAGGCCCAGGACACCCCCGAGATCCTGCCCCACCGCTGCTCAGGGATGAGGACCCAGGAAAAAGGTACTGTACTGAGAGACGGCCTGAGGCAAAAAAAAGTTATGCAAATGAGAAAAATGAATATTTAAATAAAACATTTATTAAGAAAAGATTAACTCTGTCAATCAACGCTCACTTTTGTTTTCCTGTGCGCACATTCAGAGGGGCTGCACAATAACCAGTTTCAGTTTTTCCAGGGTATATTTAGTTCTGTATTTAGTAGTGCAGCTTCCTGTAAGATTATTTTTTTAAAATGAAGTGCATTTCCTTGTGCAAAGGAGAACAAATTGCTACTTAAACTTTCTTCTATTGTCTATTTGCCTGTAATTTCCACCTCATTTACAGCCTTTTTGTGTCTGCCCTTTTGTTTAGTTTTACCTTTGACATTCTCTTAATTTCTCTTCAGAGATACCTGACACCTTTACATTAAACTCACAATACCATAATACAGGAGTTTTTGGAGAAAAGCTGCTCAGCAGCAGCAGCTCCCAGCCAGGCTGAGAACACTGATGTCTGCCAGGAGGTGAGGGCTTGAAAATCATTTCTCAGCCGCAAAGAAAATTTTAAATCGTTTTGAAAATGATTTTTCGGCTCCCAGGTTGGCAGGGGAGAAGCAAGGAGCCCTGGTTCCCACGCGTGTGGGACCTGCCGATGCTCCCGGTTTCTTTGCAGCTCCAGCACCGTTCTGGTGCATAAACCCACATCCCGGGCAACGTTCACCTTCCCTCTGTGCCCACGTGTTCTCAAATAAAACAGGAACGAAGCGCTGAGCTGCTTCAGTAGCCAGGTTGGATGCGAGGAGAAAGATGGAGGGGTTTGTTACGTAGCGCTGGGGAGCTTTTTAATATCTACCAATGTAAGGAATCAAGCTTTAAAATTAATTGATAATATGATAAAGAGCTTTGGGGCAAGAAAGCCATTTAAGATGGCCATGCTTTCAGGTCAGCAGAACATTAAAGATACACTGAGTTGCCTGGTAGCACGTTCGACAACTTCGTTGAATATTCTACCCAGATTTTGTGCCCAGCTATAGATAAAGTGAAGAATTCCCTTCCTGCTTCAGTCCTCATTGGAAATCCTGGAAAACCAGGGGAGGAAGGCAGGGAATTTTGAGGATTTGTGGCAGCAATGGGGACAATAAGCAGTTGCATCCCCATTAATGTCTGAAGCTGAGGCTGTGCGGGAAGCACAGTGGTTCCTCCTCCCTGCAGAGGACACAGCAGGTTGTTTTGAGCAACAGGGGTGGTACCTGGAGATGTTTCCATGCCTTTGGCTGATCCCAATCGCTATGGCCACCAGGAAACGCGATGGTGCTTTGTGAACAAGGCTCTGCTACTAAAGCTAGCTCTTCTGAGAACCTGCCAAAGGCCAGCGGACTTCAAACGCTCAATTTGTTTCTGAGCTTTTGTATTTGCTTGAGTGCTGGGGAAAAACCCAGCTTTGCCCATTCCTTCACCCCACCTGGAAGCCCTCCCCAGTTTGGCCAGACCTGCCAGCCCCGTGGTGCTGTTCAAACACGATTTTGGCAGCAGTGCCAGCTCCCGGCCGCTTCACCTGCCCTCCTGGGGCATCCTGCAGCCGGAGCAGGTTCCCCGCAGGGTACACCACGCAGCAGCACCCACCCTGTGAGCTGGCACGGCAAAGAAGGGTGACCATGAACCATGGCTGCTCAAGCTCCAAGGTGGTGCAAAGACATCCCATTTACCTCCATTACTCCCTCCTCCTCCTACCAGTTGTTTCCTAAAGTGACCTTAGTGCCACACTGCTGGGCATGTCCAGGGCAGCCTGGTGCCCAGCTCCCCATTTATACCTGGGGAGTAGGAGCTCTACAACCACCCAAAGGTCTCAACCTTCCACAGAGCTGTCACAAATTGACAGGACTCAGCCCACCACAAACGCCGAGAGGACCCATTGCAGTGGGGATGCAACCCTAGCCCAGGAACAATCCCACCAGCACGACTCTCCCCATCTTAGCCAAGTCCCCTGATCACCAGAGACCTAAATCCCACCGTCTCCTGCAGCCCCTGGCCCGCATGCCTCCACAGCAGGGGTGGGAGATGACCCACCCAAGCGGGTCCCTGCTCAATTTCCAGGCTTTGCTTCTCGGCCATCCCTTCCCCAGGGCTCCTCTGAGTTTGCCCAGAGAAGCTGTGGCTGCCCCATCCCTGGAGGGGTTCAAGGCCAAGTTGGAGGGGGCTTGGAGCAACCTGGTCTGGTGGGAGGTGTCCCTGCCCAGGGCAGGGGGTGGCACTGGATGATCTTTAAGGTCCCTTCCAACCCAAACCTTTTTGTGATTCTATGGCTCTAGGATAGAACTCGACCGCCCCATCCACAGCTCCCCACCCTCCTCCCCGGGGCTGGTCGGGCGCTGTCACACCAAACTTAGCAGAGCCAAAGTATTTTGCTGCATCTTGGTGTTTTTTAATCTCAGTTTCCTTTCAAAGAGCCTTCCAGTTCAGTATCTGCCGGTAACAATAGATGGGTTATATTCTACCGCTGTTACAGAAATAACGAGAGCCTCCTCCACCCCACCGTCTTTCAGAGACCATCGATGCTGGAGCGATACTTCACTTGCACCCCAGGAAGAGGGCACCTTGTAAATTGTTATTTTGAAAAGCATCAAGCCCATCACCCCAATCCTCGGTGGATCAGACGCTCTGCTTTTGCTAACGCTTCCATTTTGTTTGCAGAATAAAGTGAAATGTTTTTTCCCCTAGATGTTTGCTCGTTCTCTCTCTCTCTCTCTCTCTCCAAGCACTCGTTTACTCTTGCTTTCTCCCCTCCTGATCTAAAACCACACCAGCTGTTGGGTTTTGCTCCCCAGGCAGGACAATCTGCCCATTTTCCTTTGCCTTTAATCAGAGAAAAAGGAGAGTGGGAAGGGAAACAAAAAAAAAAAAACCCCAAACAAACTCAAAACCAAAGACAGTCAGGAACTGGCATCTCTATCAAACACGCTGTCGTGACAGTAACATGAAAAAACAAAACCAACAAAAAGACTCTTGGCTGTGAAAATGTGCGTTTCCCAGAGTTTCCGGCGGTTCCGGGGGCTGCAGGACTCGCCCGTTCCCAACACGCCGGAGCCAGGACTGAGCCCCACGTGCTGCCGGCACCCGGGGTTTCCTCCTGGAACCACCACCGCCGGGACAGCAGAGCGGCGGGTCGGAGATTCTGAGAGCGCTGAGATTTGATTTTCATCTACTTTGTTAAATTTCTGCTAATTGCTTTTAACGTACTTCCTCCACTGGAGTCTTTATAGCTTAATTCCTCATGGGCATTCATTCTGGAGTTTTACTAAGTATGGGAGGAAAATGAAATCTAACCGCACGCCAGTGATGCAATCGCTAATGGCCTTTGTAACAAAGGCGTGAAGGGGGCTTTGGGGGGGCTTGGGGGGTGTTTTTGCCACCGATTGCCTTCATCAAATTCTGTAAGCTGATGAAACACCAAGCAAAAGAAGCTGCAGTCCTATAAATAATGAAGCAGTGAGGCTGGATGTGATGTAATGCAGTCCAGTATTTTATAATTAGCACAGCGCAAAGACACCGGACTGAAACGCTTGAGCTTAAGTCTTAATAAAATACATCTCTAACTTCCTGGTTTAGTCTAAGATAAGTTGTCACCACAAAGTAAGAGATTTCAGATCATTTCCAGTCGTCAGCAAGCCTCAGCTAGCGGGAGTTAATGCATTTATACTCTTTTTACTCTCAGACAACAGGGATGTAAGATCTATAACTCCCAAACAATATTATGCATAGAGCATACTTTTCATCATTACGCGTTAATAGATTGGGGAGTGAAAGTTGGAGGGGTGGTGTTACATGTCAAAATTAATTATAATGCCAATAAGCTGAAATTCAACAGGGAAGATCAGGTTGACTAAATTATTGTGTTGAGTTATCAGCACCGAAAAATCAACTGAAAGAGGCGGTAGCCTTTTGCTACAAATCCAAAGGTGGATTGAAAAATAATGAGAAGTAAAAAAAAAAAAATAAAAAATCATCACAGACCAATCCATTGCAGAGGATTTTAAGTGACTAAGGACGGTTCCAAGTCAGCCTGACTTTTTCTAGGATATAATTTTGCATTCCAGCTGTTAGAGACTTCAACTGGATCTTAGCTTTTCATCACGGGCTGACTAAAATTTGGGACCAGCAGCCACAAACTATGTCAATTCAGGTAAATCTGGCTATTACCTTTCTTTCCCTAGAGGAAACTTCAGCTCCGTTTCTGTAAGACTTTCGCAGTGTCTTTCCAGATCAGGCACCTCCAGCATCCATAAAGCCAATGAAACGGATTCCAGAAATCCCACCTGTGCTGAAAACGTGCCAGTTGGCAACTTCAGAAGAATATCACTATTAACATAAAATTTCTAAAACAAAACCAGAACAACAACAACAAAAAAAACCAAAATCCCTACAAGCAGAGAAAAAAAAACAAACCCCAAACCCTAAGCATTTAAGCATTCAATATGTCTTTACAAGAGCTGGAGTACTAAGAAGAATAGGACCGAGAACGAGGATGAGAACAAACAAACACATGGACATTTAATTCCTACAGAGTCAATTAAATGCTAACAATAAAATACAGTATGAGTTAATGCTAGACAAAAGGATTAAGGAATGAGGGAGGACTTATTTATAAACATACAAATGAAAACCTGGTTAAGAAGAAGTAGGGGAATTAATAAAAGATAAAAAGAATGATTCAAATATGGCTAAGAAAGGGAATTCCTTTATTAAATTTGTCTTCAAAAGTAAATTAAGAAAAGATGCCTGCACTATCAGAGAGTGATGGCGAGTTTATAAAAATAGCTTTCACCGAAGGAGAGAAAAAGGGAGTATCTGGAAAATGCAGACGTGTGCCAAATCGCTCAATCTGTGCAATTAACCGAAGAAATCAAGTGTTGTTATTTGTGAAGAATTATTTTTTTTAAAAGGGAAATTTAGCAAATTCCTTCAAAACATAAGTCTAATACCTAATTCTGGAAATTACTTAAACGGGTGGATGCAATTAACTTCTATTCCTAGCAAAAGAACAGGAAAAAAAACCAAAAGCATTAAGAAAAAACCTCTCTGTTGCAGACAGCGGCTCAGCAAGCTGCAAGAAGTACAGATCTGCAGAGAACACCTCTTGCTACGCACAGTTGGTTTGGTAGCACAAATTATTTATTTAATGAAAAGAAGAAAGGAAATGCCACATGGATTAGGGTAGCATTTGCAAGAGTCGGTCCCGAAATTAAAAGCAAGAGTCCTGCAAAAATCTGAGCAGCCTCGATTCTCCCTACTTTAGAAGGGATTAGGATTTAGCACCTGCAAGACTCAAGGCCAACTAAAAATGCCCTTTTTGCCCCCAAGACCAGACCCAAAGCTCATCAACACCCACGGGACCCTGCCCGTGGACTCCACTCCACGAGACGCCAACCAGACCCCCAAGAGATTCCTATCACTTCGAGCCTCAACGTATTTATACATCTAAAAGCTGATTAAAGACTCGCAAAACAAAAGAGTTGGAGGGAACTGCCAAGGTATCACAGGGATCTGTGTCTGATTTAATCTGAACAGCTTTGTTAACAATCTGGAAGAGGGAAGAATATGGTTTATTAAATTTCACCTGCTACGCACTGAAACGCATTGCAGGAGTTGACAGGAAAAATAAATACAAGCAAAGAAAAGTATTGCTTTGATTGACTGGGACATCTTAAATTAAGGAAGGTGTCTGTCTTCCCTCAGGACCACCTTGTCAACATCATTCAAAGAAGAATTTTCCCCGTCCTCCTCGGGAGGCCCTCCCAAACCTGCCACATCTGAAAGAAGATGGAAAAATCATACAGAGATTTTTCTGTTTGGAAAACAAAAAAAACCCCAATGGTGAAAAGATGTATCACCCCAAACACGGCCACGCTCCGAGAGGGAGATGCTGGGAACGCATCCATCCAAACGGGGCCCTGGAAAGGCGGCTCAAGATGGAACTGCCGAAGGATGCGGCAGCTAAAAAGACAGTTGAGTTCCAGAGACAGAAAGCACAGAAACACGTACCACAAGGCAGGATGTTCCCGTCTCCTCTCTCTACAGATGTAATTAATCCATAAATGGAATAATGTATTCATTTCTGGACACCTCATTACCAGAAAGACATTGACAAATTGAACAGAGTACAAAGAAAACAACAAAAATGTTTAAGGGTTTTGAAGGGAAAAATTTCTAAGGAAAGATCAAAAGATTTGAATACGTCCAGCTCTAAGCAAGAGCAGAGCTTAGTACGACAAGATATATATCTATATGTGTTTGAAAGGTGTAAACATCAAGCAGAAAAACCAGCATGGGGGGCTATTAGGAGGAAAAATGGAATGAAATTACTAAAAAAGAAAACTTAAGATGAAAATCTTCTTGCCCTATTAGGATGCACAGTTAATCTCGAGGGAGGCGGTAGACGTGCCAGTGCAAGAAAACCAGACTAGACTGGACAAATTCGTAATAAATATACGGCTCGGATAATCGCACACCGACCAGGAGTGGGGCTGGGAAACTCCTATTTCTGATTGCTGACATTTGCTTCTCCTCTTCTTTTATATACATTCTTAGAGACATGGTTTAGTAATGTGGGGGTTTTTTTTGTTTGTTTTGTTTTTTTAATCAGAGTTAGGTTGATGGTTGGACTAGATGATCTTAAAGGTCCCTTCCAACCTAGACGACTCTGTGATTCTATACCGATACAAAACCCATTCATGGACTTTCACATAAGAATCTTATAATGATTTGGACCAATTTAAGTAAAAAAAAGGAAAGAGATATATCCATGGCTCCCCTGAACCAGATGAAAATTAAAGGACTCTATCCTGCCCCCACTTGGTCTCCCCAAACCACATCGTGGCTCCGATGGTAATAAAAGCCGCAAAAACAGCCAAAAGGGGAAAAAAAAAAAAACATGTTAGGCCACGTGCATGAAGAGGTAATGGAAGTTGATGCATTTCAGCCATTTATCACCATGTCCAACTGATGCTGCTTTAAATAACCTAAATGGCTCTCACACCTCCCAGTGCCGTGGACCTTTCTCGAGCAAACACTGTCTTCAAGTCAATCAGAGTTTGCCCAGGGAGATCCTGCCGGGTCAGATTAAGGCTCTGCATCAGGAAATGTTCAATACCAACACATTGCTCCTCTTTGATTTACCAGACAGTATCCCAGCTAACTAAAGTCAACGGTATATCGAAAGAAGATAATTAAAAAATTACATTAAGCCAGATGCAAGCCTACAGCATCTTTTAATGACTGCTGTCATTAAAGTCAGACCGACATTAGGTAGCTGTGCCCCATCTCACAGGTTGTTATCTGAAGGATCAAAACATGGGATTTTCTTTAAAAAAAAGAGCCTTTCAGAGTGGCGAGCAGGGAAAAAAAACATAACAAAACACTCTACTCGATAGGAAGGTCAAGACCCTACTTGACCAAGAAAGCCTATGGCAGTCCCTGCCCAGGGCAGGGGGGTTGGAACTAGATGATCCTTTAAGGTCCCTTCCAACCTAAACCATTTTATGATTCTATGATTCCACTCTAATCCCCCCCTCTCTGCTCCAGCAGCAATTCTCACCGAGGCAACACCTTTCCATCAGCAAACTGCACTGCCAAGCTGTCCTTGGAGCGTGTTTCTGCAGTCAAGAGCAGTGAAAACATGAGATATACTTCTCCTTCCTAAAGGATGGCAGGCACAACCTCCTCATCCAGCCTGCAAACCCGAGAACCAGAGTCCTGGACCGAGCCGCAGACAGGCACAGAGCTGCAGTCCCCAACACCTGCTCCCACACCATAAAACACCCCTTTATTTCTCTCTAAGCTCTTTCCCCTGCTTTTTTTTTTGTCTTCCTAGGAACTTCAACAAAAGGTTAAATTGGAAAAGAAGAAAAATCTGCAAGACAGGTCATCTAATGGCTCTCTCCTGGCTCTCCCCAGTGTTTATAGCTTATTGATGTGCTCCAGCCGCAGGTTCGGTGGCCTGTCTGTCTCTCTGTCCTTCTCGGAAGCGGCTGGAGGAGAGCAGGAGGGAGCTGCAGGAGCTGGCAGGGTGGGATGCCCAGGCACCGCCGCATTACCATGACAAAGGCAGGGCTGAACATCCTTCAGCAAACACCATGGCTCCCTTCTAGCACCCCCACTGAAAATCTGGCAACCAGCATCTCCAGCTCCTGATATCCTATTTACTCAGGCAGAGGAATAGGAGCAAATACATTTTACATCCTGTTGCAGTTTTCCATGGAATTGCCTTCTTCCCTATAGGATTCCTCCCAGCCTCACATCTCTGCGTCCATCTTCAGCAGCTCGGCTGCCGCAGTCCCTCTGGTAGCTCGTAATAAGGACACGAACTTTTTAATCAATTCTTCCCTCCCCAAAAACACTGCAAGGAGGGATGGCAAGCTTTTACAATGTGAAAATGTCAATGTTTGTTGCTTGCAGAGGCCAGATTTACAGCGAGCCTGAGCCAAGCAGCTTGTTTCACACCTTCAAATTTAAGGGGAACAGTGTTCTCCTCTGGAAAAGGCGGCCCAGAAGTTGCAATAAAGCAGACACAGATACGTCAATCACCACGGATGCAAAGCTGTGAACGCTTCCCGGAGGAAAGCATTTAGTACCCGATAGAGAACGGTCAACTGAAAACCCTACCTCGCTGATCCCGGCAGCATGTCTGCCTGGGACTGTCCCACACCGCAGCCTGCAAAGAATATCACTGGAAACTCAATATACACAGGAGAGAGAGCTGTACAACAAAAAAGAAAGTCCTTATGAAAAAGAACAGGATTTTTGGTAGCTATATTGCGATACCGTGTGTTAGTCTGCAGCTAAAACCACTGGAATTCTACTGAAGCGTCCTCCAACGTAAAGACAGAGCCAGCAAGAAGCAAGTGCTGTTCGGCAGGAAAACCCAGGGAGCCTTCGGAGGGCATATTCCTCCATTAATCCTTGGGCTAATGTGAACTTAACGCTGAGGTGAGAAGAGCCCTGTATTACCTTTGCTGGGAAGGTAACACCACATGAGATGATCACGTTTAAGACCTGAGCGTAAGGGGTTCCGCGGGTTAGATGAGCCTGGTGAAAACGGCATCAATCTCTGCAGCCAACACCACGCAAGGTAAGCGATGCAATTAGCACTGCAGCTCCCCGACTTCTCCTCCAGCCCTCAAGTCCAGGCAGGTTCTTTCAGCCCAGCTAATTCGGAAGAGCCTTCAGCACAAGGCCCTCAGGCCTCCAGATTCGTAACGTATTTTCACCAGACGGGGTTTTAGCACTTTTCAGGAAAGCAAACACAAACACACCTTGCTCTCTCTTTTGTAAGGTGTTCTGCCCCACCAGGCTTTCTCCTACCATGCCCACATCAAATTAGTCTCTCTACAAAGGCTCTAATTCTCTCCCACGTTGCATCCAGTTCAAGGGTGACGTGAACCCAAGGTGTTATTCCTATTGTCCACTCACAGCTCACAAAGTGAGCCCCCAGCGCGCTCTGGGGCTATTTCTGGTGTCGATGGTATAGGACAGTCCTTCCCCTGCCACTGAGACCCCACCTCCTTACTCCAGCAGCATCTCTGCAGACCTTCAGAAGGTCCCATGGCCTCTCTGGAGAGTCCCCCTGCCTAATGCTTCACCTCCCAGAACGATGTCCAGCCACAACGGTTACACCTGAGACATTACTGAGCTGAAAAAGGCATCTCATCGTTACACATCCTTTTTTCCAGCATTGCTTCAGGATACCCTCAAGACCTTCTGCCTACAGAAGGGAGGATTTTGCAGTGGTTTTCTGTGACCAGACCTGGGATCTCCACCGCACCTTCAGGACAGGTACCCGCAGAGCATCCCTTGCTGATGCTCTCCCCCATCGACCGAGTCCCGCTGTGAAGGCACCAGCTTCTCGCACTCAGTCTGGGGATGTCACCACGAATGTCACCAGCAAGCCCTTGTCTCCCAGGGCCGGCATCTCACCCACAGACAGGCTCGTGCCTCCACGCGAACATGGCCAACACCCTGCCGACAGGCACAACAAGCCTCCCCCAGCTGCTAACAACACTCTTCCTGCTTTTGTTTTATTTTTTTTCTAAATATTCTGCGCGGCAGAACCACGTTTCTCTGTGTACAAATTGTAGGTGCTAGAAAACAAGATGTTGAAATGACTTGGATTACACTGAAAGAATATCCTACTGTGTCCTTAGGGAAAGGAGAGAAAACACATTTTTAAAAGAAAAAAAAATGTACTGGCTCCTCTGTAAACCCACTCGTACACTGGGGGCAAAGTTTTTTTTAAAGAAAAAACAACCAAAACCACAGCTTTGTGCGAGTTCAAATAGGAGAAAGGTGACTCCAGCTCGTGGCTCTGCTCTCCTACTCGAGAAGATTTCCAGCAAAGCCATAAAAGAGAAGCCAGGCCCAAACCCGAAGCAGAGCTCTGCAAAGATGCTCCGAGGACGGAGCGATCTGGCGTGCGGCAGGAGGAGCACGATGCTGGGGCTGCGCAGTCATTTACACCCAACATAGAATCATAGAATTGTCTGGGTGGGAAGGGACCTTTAAGATCATCTAGTCCAACCATCAACCTAACTCTGATAAGAAAAGCCCATCACTAAGCCATGTCTCTAAGCACTATGTCAACCCGGCTTTTGAATCCCTCCAGGGATGGTGCCTCAACCACTGCCCTGGGCAGCCCATTCCAAGGCTTGATAACCCTTTCCATGTAAAAATTCTTCCTGATATCCAATCTGAACCTCCCCTGGAGCAACTTGGGGCCGCTTCCTCTTGTCCCATCGCCTGTGACTCGGGAGAAGAGACCGACCCCCCCTGGCTACACCCTCCTTTCAGGGAGTTGGAGAGAGCGAGAAGGTCTCCCCTCAGCCTCCTTTTCTCCAGGCTGAACACCCCCAGCTCCCTCAGCCTCTCCTCATGAGACTTATTCTCCAGACCCCTCACCAGCTCCGTTACCCTTCTCTGGACCCGCTCCAGCCCCTCAATGTCTTTTTTGTGGTGAGGGGCCCAAAACTGGACCCAGCCCTCGAGGTGGGGTCTCACCAGTGCCCAGAACAGGGGGACAATCCCCTCCCGACCTAACCCCAGCTGCCACAGGAAGAGGCCGTTTTGTTTGATTTTTTTTCCAAATACCTGAACATTTTCTTTCCGAGTTCTTAATATTTTTTTTTTTTTCCCCCTAAATTTCTTGTGGAGCTTCACCAGCTCCGCTTACAACAGCGCTCCTCGCCCCATTGGGAAAAGACAGCAGGCACGGATTAATTTTTGAGGAAAGCTGCTCTCACGCCAATGCACTTGGCAATAGAGAATACAAGAAGAGCTATCCCAAAAATGCAGTATTTATGAGAGGAGTGGTTTCTAAAATTGTTTTCACTATGGATACAAGAAGCACCACCTGATTCCTGACTACTCTCTCGTGCACATGTTCTCGTATGATTATTTTTAAAGGTGACTCAAGCACCTATTTCACAGAACTCCTATCTCAAAGCAAAGCGGTTCCAACTGGACATTCAGCATCACCGTTTCCCAAAAGTCACTGCAGAGAGTTTGCAAATGGAAAATGCACTTTTATACCTACAGAAAAAATAAAACGTTGCCTGCAGAAACAGAGAGACTCTCTCGGTGCGATTGTGATTCTAAGATTTAATTATCTCAGCACAGAACTGCAGGTATCAATGCTTCAGAGATAAAGAACAAACAAGGCAATTATTCCCAGAAGTCCTCCTTTTTCCCCTCTAACAATCACAAGGGTTACAAACATGCCAAGGTCAAAGAATGTGTAATAAAGAAATTTATTTCCAATTGGAATGCACAGAAACCTTGCACTATAATGGTGGAAGAGCAGTGGTGTGAAACTCAGCAGAGCCGAGATTAATGCATGGCTAAAGATCATAAAGACTATCACAGAACCGTGTCTGAAATGACAAGGAATAAAATTAACAAGCATCTTTCCAACCAACTCAAACTCTTTACCCCTACAATTTCCCGCTGAGCTGCATCACACGGGCCCAGCCCAGAGATCTGCCGTCTATTAGACATGGACTGCCTGTATCCGAGATGCTCCGAGCTGTCCAGGGTCGCTCTGGATCTGAACTTCTCCGGGGTTTGCCCTCTCTAATGGGAACGGATTGCATTACAGAGTAGAGGGGGGAAAAAAAAGCCCTGTACGGTGGCAGCCTCAGAAGCGTCTAAAAGCAACACAGAACAGGATTGAAACACACTGTTCAGTTCCCCCGACTTCTTCCTCGATGGTTTGCGTGATCCTAGGACAAAACACGAAATATTTGGTTTTAGGCACCTGCCCCACCAGCACGAGCTGGAGCCATGAACGCCACGAAGAGGGTGGAAGCATCAGGCGGCGACTCAAATCCTCGCTAGACATTACACGGACAACGCAGGCAAGTTACCGTCACGAAATCAATGACAGACAAGGTACGCTTTGTCATTTAACATTTCCTTAAAACAAACATCATCCTTATTTCTTTAAATGAATTAAAAAAAAAAGCCAAATTGTACAAACTATGCTGTGCTGCAGCTTACACCCAGAAAAAAAGTACTCATGCCATACGTCCAACAGAGCAAGCCTCCTCACCTTATTTCTCTGCAACAGCAAAGCGTAATATGTTCAGATATAAAGGCAGGAAAAGCGTAATTTGGTCCAGAACAGGGGGAGTTTCTCTGTGTACTCCAGTCGCCTGAAACCTAGGGCCACACCACTCCGCTACAGCAATTTCTTCACTGCTAACAGCACAAAGTAAACCGGAGGGTATTTTTAAGTAACGAGTGATTTGGACAGTTCCAAGTTTTATACTTCAGACTTTTTAAAAACCCCACAAAAAAATATTACAATCTTCCTTTTAAGCAGATACATGTTTCCTTGCTATTGAAATTTCAATGACAATATTTTACTCAAACTTTGCAGGTGGTCTCCCTCCCAGGCAGAGCCCAAACAAAAATGTTTTTACCATCAAAGTAACTTATTTGGGAAGTTTTTGAAAACAGCAACACATACACAGTAAAACCGTAACATTTCGTTCATCAAGTGCAATTTTATGTGAAGTATGCAAATCATAGCATGGAATCACAGAATGGTTTGGGTTGGAAGGGACCTTAAAGATCATCCAGTGCCAACCCCCTGCCCTGGGCAGGGACACCTCCCACCAGACCAGGTTGCTCCAAGCCCCCTCCAACCTGGCCTTGAACCCCTCCAGGGATGGGGCAGCCACAGCTTCTCTGGGCAACCTGGGCCAGGCTCTCACCACCCTCACAGCAAAGAAGTTCTTCCCCACATCTCATCTCCATCTCCCCTCTTTCAGTGTCAAACCCCTCTCCCTCATCCTCTGGCTCCCCTCCCTGATCCAGAGTCCCTCCCCAGCTTTCCTGGAGCCCCTTTAGGGACTGGAAGGGGCTCGAAGGTCTCCACGGAGCCTTCTCTTCTCCAGGCTGCAGTAGAGCAGTACAACTCACTCCATTTTGTGAATGGGCATTAAGCAATTTACCAAAGAATGCAGAATAGCAGAATAAGGAGTTAGACATGGATGTCCAATCTTCCAGTCCTTCAAACCAGTCGATACGCCCCGAAATAATCACACTGGATGCGACATTATGCTAAGTTCCCGGGCACTTCGGCTGGCCTTTGCTGGAGACGGTCTGCTGGGCTGCCTCCCTACGGCTGGTTTTATGTAAACGACAGGAAAAAGTGAGGGTGGGATCATTTTGATTGGGCTGCTACATTACAACTTGCTCACTGACACATGCATAGTTCTTTACGCTGTCTTCTCAACTTTTTTTAAAACGGAAAAGTCTGAATTTCTTGCAAAAAATTCCACCCATTGACTAACTCTGTGGTTGGCAGTGAAGGCAAATGGAATAAATAGAGGATGCAGCATTTCGTTTGGGAAAAAGAATACTGTCTTTGTTCCAAATTGTAATTTTACTAGAATAATATTGCAAATTAAAAACACCCGAAAATAAATAATAGTTATAACTGTTTGAACGTCACCCGTCTGTCCCACCAGCATGAAGGCAGCCCCCAACCCTGGCTCCCAGCAGGCTGAGGCTGCAGCTGGAGCCCAGCGATCCCCCCAAACCTCACCGGGCACCTCAACTCTCTGCAGCTCACAGCCTGCCCAACAACCCGCTAACAGACTCCTCCAAGGACCCCTCAGTACACAATGAGCACATTCAAGCAAAGAAACGCAAGTTTTTAGCGCCGAGGAGGGGAGTAAATACTGCGGTATCTCCTAGAGCACGGGAGATGTGCAAAGCTCAGCCAACGCTCTACGAATCTCTGTTTCTGCTGGTTTTTGTGCACGTACTACAATTCTACAACACGGGCAAGGAAACCATCAATGGATAGAAAAGCCCAACTAGAAGGCAACAAGCTCTTTTTTCAGTTGAAATCCCCCCTCGTTGGCAGGAGGACTGAGTTACTGCCTCTCCCAGGCGCAGTCGCAGGGCTGCCAGTTGCGGTCGCGTTCACATCATAGAATCGGACGACATCGGACAACATCCCACCGCACAGAGGACAAAACCATCCAGGGAAGGGTGGATGAGGCAAGGAGGATGAGGAGAAGGACTGAAAAGGACAAGGAAAGGTGAGAAAAAGACGTCAGCAAAGGGATGTGCCGTACTGAGCCCGTGGTGACCGCTCCGGTCACAAATCAACCCGCTCCCCTGGCAGTGCCAGGGCACAAACGGGTGGCGTAAATCACAGCGGCGCAGTCGCAAAGTGACTCACTGTCTATGAGTGTCCCCAGCGCCACAGACCTCCAGGCGGGAGGCTCTGGCTCCGTTATGTCCTTTGTATGGGCGCAATCAGAGAGACGTCACCACCATTATCAACACAGTGAGAAGGTAACGATGCAGGATGCACCAAAGCTTGGCTGGAGAGCTGAGATGAAGAGTAGTATTTTATATCGCAACCTCAGCCAGACAGTCCCTGCCTCTTCCTTTCCCGGGGAGAGATACTTACTCCTAACTGAGTCTCTCTTATTACGGAGACAATTCTCCCCTTCTCCCTGGGGATCAGCCGCACGGAGCGAGCTCTCGCTCTTGTGGTTGTAGCAGCTGCTGTTAAACTGTGCTCCTCCATCGATCCACGCCTGAAAAAACTTCAGGAAGCAAGCGCTCCTGGCCGAGACCTGCCAAGGAGGGAGGACCTTCTGCCTCCTGCCAAAGAAAAGCTCCTTTGACACCCTCTTCCTACACCATGGGACAGATCACACGACAAGGGAGAGATGGAGGGGACAAAAAACGAGTGAAAACCAAATTTCTCCTCGTTTTCCACCTGAACCGCTCTTTCCGCAGGGATCATTTTGGGTGCGATGTCTCGGCCACGCACGACCACACTAAGCGCTGCTAACGAACCAAGAGTCCACACCAGTTTTCCACTTCTTATTTTTGTCTTTACAAACAGGAGATCGAGGTCTAGGATGTTGGTTTTCAGAGCCTAGGTCGCTAAGAACATTTTGAAGGTGCACCAGGCATTAGGCATCACCGTTCCCCTTCTCAAGCCATTTTGCCAAGAGGAGAGCACCTTTGCAGATGGGAAAGCTCATTGTGGGAGCCATCTCCTTTGCTTGGCTCCGGAGGGGCAGGGGGAGACCACAGCTGCCCCCCACAGCCCAGGGAGCAAGGAGGGAATAATGATGAAGGAATTTTGCCCTGCCCCTCAACAGTTTTCTTGAGGAAAAAGCAAATGACGCACAGAAATTAAATGTAGGGGTTTGTAACTCAAAGTGGTTTCATCCAAAGATGAAGATCTTCCTACTGACTTAGAGACTGCTCCACAGGTACTGCAGAGAGGCAGATTTTTCATATATTAGCACGAAAAAGCAGGCCCTGATAGAACAAATAAAACAGCTCCTGGCACTTTCAAAAGGGTCCTTTTCAACCCCAGTTCCAGACACACGGCGGTTTCTCCAGCCGCTGCACAAAACCAGAATTTTCACCCCCTTAACACAGCGCCGAAAGGAAACAGGCGCAAATTCACCTCTCCCTGAAACCAAAATACAGATACAGAGCTGACCTGACGTTTCCAGGACTGACTGAATATACGCCTTTATTTTTGTTTTCCAGAGGGATTCCGAGCCCGCCCTCCCGCAGCACAGACACAAAGGAGGGAGGAGAACCACGGCTTCTTCGGAGTTGCCGAGGTCTGGAATAGCGCGGCGCAAAGGTCACGGCGTTACGGCAGCGGCTGGTGACCAGGGGAGAACAGTTACGGGTTAAAAGAGAAAAAAAAAAAAAAAAAAAAGAAAAAAAATTTTGGGAAAGAAATGCATTTGCTAATTCATTTTTATTCTGTATGAAAATGTAAATTGGGTGCAAAAATAAAACAAACAGAAGAGGCCTAATTATTTATACAGGCATTTTAATCAAACAATGAATAGCACACAGCAACCTTCTACATCAATTAATAAAGCTGGCTTCTGCAAAACAAAAGAGTTACACCATGTGCCCTAATTATAAAATCCAGCCTGGAGATGCTTTTTATTTTTTTTCCTTTCCCCCATACACCTGGCTTAATAAATACCCACTGCATTCCTGAGCTGAGGACACTCGTTAGCCCCACTCTCTGTTTACAAATTCATTACTGTACTGCGTATTTACTAATGTCTCTGACAGTAGGAGTGGTCATAATGCAGCACTCGGAGGCAAAACAGCAGCTAATTGAACACAGGGGCTGGGAGGGGGGGGGAGGCTGGAGAAAGGGGGGGCTGCTCCCTTTCTCTGTGCAGGAGGCAGCTGCTTCCACTTAAGCTCAGCACATTTCACGAGATGAGGATAAAATAGAAGCTATTCCCTGTTTGCACGAGATTCCAGGGAGCCACCTCTACGTCTGGCATTAACAAAGCCTCCTTTACAGCGTGTTTCTCCCTGTCTTACCTTGGGCTTCACTTGATCAAACACCATTCCCCACCGTAAGGTATGTGACCCAACTGGCTAATGACGAGCTGTCACCTTTCTGACGAATCGGTGCTTACGCCTTCTGAAAAGGGATATATCAAAAGAAGCCCCGGTGCTTTGCGGCTCCACGGGCATCCATGGCACGGGAGTTTCGGGCTGCCTCGGAAAGGCTGGTGCAGCACCTCCACAGAATCATGGAATGCTATGGGGTTGGAAGGGACCTCTGGAGATCATCCAGTCCAACCCCCTGCCAGAGCAGGTCCACCCAGAGCAGGTCGCACAGAAACTTGTCCAGGCGGGTTTTGAATGTCTCCAGAGACGGAGACTCTACCACCTCTCTGGGCAGCCTCTGCCAGGGCTCTGCCACCCTCAAAATGAAGAAGTTCCACCTCATGTTGAGATGGAACTTCTTGTGTTCAAGTTTGTGCCTGTTACCTCTTGTGCTGTCACTGGGCACCACTGAAAAGAGACCAGCCCCATCCTCCCGACACCCTCCCTTTAAGTATTTACAGGTGTTGATCAGATCCCCCCTCAGCCTTCTCTTCTCCAGACTAAAAAGACCCAAGTCCCTCAGCCTCTCCTCCTAAGAGAGATGCTCCAGGCCCCTCATCATCTTTGTAGACATGCAAGCAGCCCATGCTATTTATGTGTATTTTTGTCCCCAAATTCAACAGGGTTTGGGGGTGCAGGGGATGCTGCTTGTTTATTTTTAAGTAGTGACAACAAAAGGCAACACGTAAGTTGTTAAAGCCCCTCTGAGCCATTAATCACAAGTTAATGAATGTTTTATGAATCACTTTGCCGGTGCATAAACCCCAAAACTACTTCAGGGCTCTCTCCAGGGCTCAGCACCGTGTGGTTTGATCTGGGGCACTCGGAAAGCAGGGCCATTAAAAGGCAGAACAGACCCTGCACTGGGGTCACTCTGCCCTTTAAAAGGCACAAGCGAAGCTCTCCCTCATTCTCATCCGAACACACACAAAACACACCCGGGAACTGGGAAAATGCCTCAATTCACGTTTTCAAAGCACCTCTCCCTCCTGCCTGCAGCTCACGGGTGGGGAAGATGCGTGTGCCTGGGTCTCCCAAGAGGGATGAGATCTCACCCGAGGAGGTAAAAACCTGGTAAAACGGGGCAAGGAGGAGACCCAAGCAGAGGAGGACACCAGGCAGGGCTTGGTTTCCCACCATGTCCAGTAAGGTGTGTTGGTATCTCCGGGCTGATGTACCTACCACAGGTAATGCTGTCAGGGAAGAAGCAACAGTTGAGTTTACACCCACCCAGGGCGACAGTACCAACCTCCAGAGAGCCAGGTCCACCTTCTGGATGCTCATCCAACGCTTGTGTTCCTCTCCCAGTCCATGGAAGAGATGGGCTCTGCCAAGGCTCAGCAGCTTCTGCCCAACCAGGGCAGCGAAAACCTTTGGGTACACCCATTTGCCCAGTTGTACAAATGGGTTATGATGGTTGCTTACCAGTACAGCCCTCTGAGGACTATTTCTAACAAGGACAGCTCATATTTTGCATTCGGCATTGCAGAACGGCCAAAAATGGTGATGACGTCAGATGAGTGTTTATTCACACAAATGGAAAAATAGTTTTGTAAAATAAAACTAAACAGGAGAGACAGGTTCCCTTTTGTCTCTTTTCACAGCATGAGGCAAGGGACTGATAAATTAATTTTTAAAATTTCATGCTAGAAGAATCATAATCATTTAATAAATTTGGTTTAAATATTAATTTAGAGAAAGTTTTCCATGCTTTAGGAGTTTGGGGAAGGTTATTTTAAAACCCGGAGTGTATGTTTACAGCTTATGTTCCGTTTCTCAACAGGTAGGACGGGCTGGTAAACAGCAACAAAAATGATGACTGCACTTGGCTGGCGCCGAACGGAAAGCATCCGTATTTACTTTATATACTCAGAAGTCCTTCATCCAGAAGTCAGGCACTGCAGTGCCAACAGCGCATGTGGTACTTTCCACGAGGCACAAAAATACAAATATAGAAACGCAATTGCAATTTAAATCCGTAAGAAAAAAATTGATTTTTGAAACTCACACCAAATGCAATCAGATTCTATTGAAATTCAATTATTCTTTGTTATGTTTAAAAAATTTTGTTAATATGTATCTGATTCTCCTGGAGAATATCATTCCATTAGAAAGCTCTCCAAATTTCAAAACTGATGCTTATGTGTAGTCAGAGAAAATGTTCAAAAATGTACTTGTCAGCTCACGTTGCATAATAGACCATGTTTCAAAGGAAAGCAAGTTGCACACTCAGTGCCTGCCATTACAAATTACCACCATGAGTCATGTTTTGGGTCCGATTGCACGTAGGTGCCTTATGCCCTAAATCCGAGTTGCCAGAGTTTAAACAATAGAGTTTTCAACAGCGCTTGCACTGACAACAGCAACAAAAGCCAAGCACCAGCAGAACGCTGGGTAGAGGCTACGGAACACAAAACATCCACTTCGCCCTAATATCTCGACATTGCAATTCCAAGAAATAATGGAAAACCAAAAGCAGCTCCTGAGTTCTTACTCCTAACTCCAAAGCTGGGCATGGGAGGTGGGTCTGTGCCAGCGCCACCAGCTGAGTCCCCACCTCCTCCTCACACTAATGGTCCAAACAGATGCTCGGGTGCCACAACATAAAAGCGAGACCCATTAAAAATTAAGATGAGAAAAATCAGTATCTGCCACAAAAGGAGTTCACCGATTTGCAGCCCCACCTCCAGTTTTGGGCCCCTCACCGCAAAAAAGACATTGAGGGGCTGGGGCAGGTCTGGAGAAGGGCAACAGAGCTGGTGAGGGATCTGGAGAATAAGTCTCATGAGGAGAGGCTGAGAGAGCTGGGGGTGTTCAGCCTTGAGAAAAGGAGGCTGAGGGGAGACCTTCTCGCTCTCTACAACTCCCTGAAAGGAGGGTGTAGCCAGGGGGGGGTCGGTCTCTTCTCCCGAGTCACAGGTGATGGGACAAAAGGAAGCGGCCCCAAGTTGCGCCAGGGGAGATTCAGATTGGATATCAGGAAGAATTTTTACATGGAAAGGGTTATCAAGCCTTGGAATGGGCTGCCCAGGGAAGTGGTTGAGGCACCATCCCTGGAGGTATTCAAAAGCCGGGTTGACATGGTGCTTAGAGACATGGCTTAGTGATGGGCTTTTCTTATCAGAGTTAGGTTGATGGTTGGACTAGATGATCTTAAAGGTCCCTTCCCACCCAGACAATTCTATGATTCTATCAATATACAAACCTCAACAGCAAGAATAACCCTTTCTTTTTCCTCTCCATCCCCTCAAAGTCCTTTTCAGACGTACAGGACACGGCCACTGAACAATGTCGCCATTGGCCAGAGAAATATTAATACGTAATCCCTGTTAGATTGTGCAACTGACACCTCCTACAGGCTCTGCAGCGATCTATTAGTAACATTTATTAGTCTCCTTTAACAACTCCCAAAATGAGTCGCTTAAAAAATAAAATAAATCATTTTTTTATTGTAATTCCCTGCCTCTTTAGGAAGACACAGCTCATTGACAAATAAAATCTACCTACTGAACAACAAGGCCTTAGCTGTGACATTGTGAGCGGTGAAATAACACTTGGAGAATAGATGTATTCCAGAACCAAATATCCCCAGGGAGCTTGGACGTTAAAAGCAACAGCACTTGCAATTTTGGATATACACGTCTGAAATGTCCTTCTAGGCTACGCCACAAATTTCACAGGTAAGAAAAACAACAGCAAGGGGAAAAAAATAAAAAAACAAACCAAACCACAACCCCAAGTGCTAACCAGAACTGTGATTCAGAGAGGAGGGATGCTACAAACAGGGCTGCTTTCTCAGCTACCAGCATGACTTCTCCTCTTTGTGATTTACAGATACTTAAAAACAAGTAGGTTAATGAAGCAACAATACACTGACTGCGGAGCGCTGATTAATACAAACTTCAGAGCACAGTGATCCATGAGCCAATTCAGCACTAAGGCAATGTCCAAGCGGTTTGGCCGGGCTTGTTGAGAAAAGAAGCCTTGAAAAAGTTGCAAGAGCATTTATTTAACAGTATTAAACTAACTAAAATAATTCCTGAGAAACAACTGTGCGCACCTCCATTGTATGCAGACAAAAAAAACAAAAGTATGGATAGTATACAGTATTCTGCTTTTCGCTCTGCATTTTGATCTTGGCTTGCTTCACTATTTCCACTATTAGCTTTTTAATTTAGAAGAAGATTGGTTCACTGAACTGATTGCACAATTAACCATCAGGACTCCAAATGAGCCTCTGAAACTCCCTCTCTTTGCCTCAGTTTCCTTTTCTCTAAGGCAAAGGCGTTAGAGATTAACCATAGAAATGCTTGGGAAGCATTACAAGGGGCAATGGTTTTAAACTGAAAGAGGGGAGATTGAGATTAGATATTAGGAAGAAGTTCTTTGCTGTGAGGGTGGTGAGAGCCTGGCCCAGGTTGCCCAGAGAAGCTGTGGCTGCCCCATCCCTGGAGGGGTTCAAGGCCAGGCTGGATGGGGCTTGGAGCAACCTGGTCTGGTGGGAGGTGTCCCTGCCCAGGGCAGGGGGTGGCACTGGATGATCTTTAAGGTCCCTTCCAACCCAAACCATTGTGTGATTCTATGAAGTGTTTTGAACACTTAAACACACCCCAGGAGCAGTGCAGGGCCATGCCATCTTGGCTCAAAAGCACACTCAGCCCAAGCCTAAGTCTACGCGTGTACAATCCAAGTGTCACTTCCCAGAGCTGGGTCTGAACACCCGAGGCTATACTCTCCTAGAAAAAAAGTGCTGCTGGAGGAGGGAAACCATCCAGCCTCTGTCCTCACCTCCAAAACCAAAACATCTGTATGCACCCAAGCACTCTGGTCCTTCCAGCTAACCACAACATACTGCAGCAATACTCTACATTTTTCTTCTTTTTTGTGCAACAAAAAAAATAACAAATGTACAATTTCTTATTTGTATGTCAGTATTTCTACCCGTCACCTAAAAGGAAGATTTCCTGAGTCACATCAAATAAAAAAAGAGACAGAATTGAAAGGGAGGGACCGTGACCGGGGCTAGTATGACCACACGAGGTGGGTTTTTTAACCCTCTTTTCCATCTCTGACAACGGCGTAGCCAAGTCCAGAAGCCATGTGAATGGCACGACGGCTGTTTAGCAGTCAATGATATGCTACCGGAGGTCTCAACCCAGTTCTCAGTGAACAAATGGTTGTATAAAAATAGCCATTACCTAAGACGACCATTTTCATTCCAGGACAAAAGAACATCAGGCTGGAAATTGCAGAATTAATCCCTTGAGACTGCAACCCACCACAACGTCTTATGTTTAATTTGCAGTGGGGAAAAAAAAAATAATAATAATAAAAAAAAAAATCACAGTGGCGACCAAGAACAAAGGACATATAATAAGAATTAATTTCAACTTGAGTACCACCGAAACACAGGGAAAATTGCACCCTCTATTAAAAGTTAGGCCAATGGCTACTGGGCATCACCTGAAAATAGAGGTGCTTGCTTTGTTGCTGCTTGAATCGTTATTACCCAGCTTGTTTGCTGTCAGATTCAGCCTGTGATCGAAGGGGGAACAGGCACCAAACATGAAGATATCAAGGGCAACTCTGCTCTGGCCACGTTTTGCCTTCCTTACAAGTGATGTGTGGGACGACTGCGAGCGATGCTCCAGCACCAGACTCTTCTGCTACAGCAATGGTTACGCCGAGTTTGCCACCATATAACCCAACTGGTTAAAAAAAAAAAAATAAAATTGAAAAATAAAAACCCAACAACAAACATATCAACAAACAAAGCAAAATAAAGGTGTTGGGTTTTTTTTTTTTATTTGCCTCCAAATGTCTCCGCTATTTGGAGATATTTTTCCCTTTTATTTTAAAATTTATGTCTACCACCCCCTAATGAAAAGGCACACTAATTGGCAAGTATGGACAACCTGAAAAAAGAGCCCATGTGTTCCCTTCCACCTAACCTGCTGCATCTCCTCCTTCTTCACACTGAAACTACTAAAACTCACCAAATTTATGACAACAAAAACCCATCCTTTCGAATTCCAGGCTGGGGCTGCACTGGGATGGAAACGAAAAGCTACAAATCCATCTTCCAAAAAGCAGAGCGGGACGGAAGGGCCATTTACACAAGCAGAGCATTTATTTGTTGTGACTAATATTATTAAAAGAAGTAGTAGATTAGCACTGGGTTAGCACCGAATGCAACAGCTCGTGTACAGTGACTAACCGGGGCAAACAGGGACAACGTTTAAATGACGCAGGGAAGTCTGCAGCTTAAGCTGAATTCTCAAAAAAAAGATACCCGAAAGAGCGAAGGTGTAGAAGGAAGAGTAACTGATGATCATAATGACAGAGCCAGCTGCTTTCTGCTGTGCTGAACCTCCTGAAAGATGCTCCCGCGCAAGGCTGGCACCGAGGCATTGTCCCCCCCCTTCCACCGCAGCATCCGACAGCTCCCACGCCCCCTCCTTTCTTCCCAACCTTCCCTTCCTCCAACCCCAAAATCAAGCTAGTGCAGATGAAGGATTAAGAGAAAAAAATAGATGTATATTGAAATAATAATAATAAATAAATCAGTGAACCTATTTTTTAGGGTTCGCAGAGAAACCTTTTAGGCACGGCCCAAATGTCAGGGTCCCCCTGCAAACGCCGGTCTGCAGGTGGCAGCTGCATTCTGCTGTCGGCGGAGCGTATTAAAAACATCTGAGCGCTCCTCGGTGCTCCCTATGTATTACTCAGTATTTAGGGAAGAGCTGGCAAAGGTTATCCCTAGAAGTTTCCCTCTGAATGACTACTGATAGGAAGGAAAAGCAAGCAGATGTTGGATGACTAACTTGAATGTGCTTGAACGGGATTTTTGGAGCAGTCAAAAAAGAAAACGTCCCCAGGGGATGTATCTAGATTTTATGTTCGGCACGGTGCATATTCATTAAAAAGCACAGTCACCGGTGTAGGTATGTGCTAACACAATATTGTTCTAACACAGAGGGAGACCAGGACCAACGTTTATCTCTAGGTGCCTCTGAGGTGCCCCACCACCGCCCGGGTACCGACAGCCCCGGCTGGGGAGAACTGCCCTTGGAGAAGCTTTTGGGGATTCTTTGAGGCAGCATGTTGTAGCAAACATTTTAGAACACGTTTTGCTGCTTCTATCCTGTTTTCATAAATACATGCCTGATGTGTCTCTTAAGGAGGTCTCTCATTCGGTTCTCATTGTCCAACTGGAAAGAGTATTTGGGAATGGAGAACGCTTGCAGTTTTCAATGCCTAAAGAGCGACTGCTGAAAGAAATGAGGAAACAGAGACAAAGAAGAGTGACTGATGTGCATTTTGTCTCAGAAGCACTAGTAAATCTTGTGTTTACCAAGGTGCAGTTGCAGTCTGAAGCCCTGAAGTCAGAGCCCATAGTGCTGAGCAGCTCCCGGGAAGAAATGGAGCTGGAGAGGAGCAGATGCCACCTCCAAGAGCAGATCACAGCCACGCCAGGTCACACCAGAGGGCAAGAACACGTGTCAGATGCGGACCACACATATATCTACAGCCAGTCACTCCACCAGGCTTCTCCTACCAGGGACACTGGCACAACCCACCCAAACCGACCAGGCTGTGCATTGCTGCGTGTCCCACCACGAGACCGGAGCGGCGTGTCAGGAACAGCACAGGTTGGGACCTGCAGAATAGCTGTAGAACATCTCAAGAAGCCAGTATTGAACTCAAAGGCGTCTGACTCGAGGACTTGCTGGTCCTGATTTCACCCAGGAGAGGGGTTGTCTGGCCAGGAGGTTCAGCAGGGTGGCTGGTATCATCCATCCAGGATTGCCCATTGTCTTCCTCAGACCGCTTTACCCCCCGTAGAAGACAAACAGCACTTTAGGACCACTCCTGAGTACATGCTTTCCTCCTTCACTGCCCATCTGAACCCCTCAGGAACTTCAGCCGAGAAGCTGAACGCCACCAGCCCCAGAGCCTTGCAAAAGAGCACGTTTAATCAGCTCAGCCTTGATTTATACGTCTGCCTCTTACAGAGCCCAATTTCCGACGCTGGAATTCTGATTCGCTATCACAACCTCTAGACCTACAGCCAAAGAATGTCATTTTTAACACCGGTCATTTGGCAAACCACAAAGAAAGCTCACAAATCCAATAAAAGAGGGTTGGTTTTTTTTTAAAAAAAAAAAATAATAAAAAAAATCCAAGCAGCCGTTCTGGCCTGCTGCATAGCAATGGGGAAAAGCACATAGTAAATCACCCGTTTGACCGCTGGGCAAGGGCCAGCATTCCCTGAGAACCTGGCTGGTGACAGCACTTTCTCAGGTTCCCCACAATGGGCTGCTTGAATTTGCTTTTTAACTACCCGGAGGTCTGACATCAGCTTTTGCTGGCAAAACAGTCTCCAAAAAAAAAATAAAAGAATAAAAATCATGCTTAAGTGCCTGGTGTGCTGCAGCTGCATATGGGCACAGAAAGGTTCAGGTTCAGGAGAGCCTCCAGGATCCAGGTTTTTGAGAGGGGACCCCGCTACAAGCGAGTTATAAGCGAAAAAAGACCCACCTCCATTTAGAACTGAGAAAATAAAGATAAAGCAGTAAAACCTTCAATAGGATGTGCAATACCCCACCTCTTTTTTCTGTCTTCCCACCCATTTCGTTCAGCGGTTGCTCCTCTGGAGCGGGCACCGTCCCTCAGCGCCGGCGCAGGGGAGGGATCTCCATCGCCGTGTCTCGCATACCTACAGCTACTCTTGCAGGGAAACGGATGCTCAGCCCTCGTCTACACGTCTTCAGACGCTGTCCTGGTTCACCAAAAACAGAGCCTCGTACAAAATTAGCTTGTAAATATCCACAAAGAGCAAAAAGGCGACGGATAATCGTTAGAAAAGAGGCGGCCGCGCTGTTTACACACCCAAGGTAAATCTGATCTCCGTTTCATTGGTGTGTAAATCAATCTAACAGCAAAGGGGGAAGCACACCCTGCCTCCACGTCACTTTGTGTGTTTGTAGCACCTACACACGATTTTCCAAACGCAATCTGTAGAGAGTGCACTGTGGAGGGAGAAACTGAGGCAGCAGGGGCAGCGATGGAGCCATCTCACTTCCATCTGTGTTTAGCCTGTTCCTCTGCTCCTCTCTGACTCACCAGAAAACAGAAGTAGAGGAAACCGCTCACAGATTAAGCTGAAAAGCAAACACAGAGAACAAAGGGATGACTTCACGCTAACGAATACGGGCAGTCCAGTAACGCTGCGCACCAGTTGCTCCCAAATTTTACCGTGGTAGCATTTCTTACCCCTCTTCAGTGAGAAAAAGCACCGGGGAGATGGTGGGTTGTGTGTTGTTGTGGTTAGAGAGAGGACTGTATTAGTCTGTTAATGCAACCCCAGTATTTTTATATGGAAACTCCAGGCACAAAATGTCCTCAGGACAAGTGGTCTCATAATTGGTTAAAAAAGGCAGAGAGGGCAGTCTCTGAAACATGAGGCTGGCAGCCACCTATATACACAATTTCAGCACTAATTCTCTTCCCTCCACGGCCAAATCCTGCTATTTACTCCTACCTACATAACACCAAGCAGATGGGAAACACTCAGCATAATTCTTCACTCTCATCCCTCCAAAACCTGATTTGATTTCTTATGCATCAAGACAAAAATCATATTAAACTGCAAGGGAGAGGAAAAAAAAAAAAAACAAAACCCGCAACCAGCTATGCTACACGCAGGATTTGCATCTGATCCCAAATTTCCTTCACACCCAGTGCGTACGTTTTGCGGATTTCTACCGTAGCAGGACTTTCATCCCTCCCTCGGCACAGCCACTGCTTGTCTGGCGGTGTGAGATTGAAGTAGACAAGTGTGAAAGAATCATATAGGGCTCAACATCATTAGGCTCATCCTGAAAGCACAAGAGTTGACAGGTCTGAGGAAGCAACTTCCCGTTTTCCCCCTGGGGCTCAGATTTGGGGGCTTGGAGGTCGGGGAGAGAAAGGAAGATCTTTAGCAAAATAAAGCCGAGGAGGCTGGGTGTTTGTCTTTTTCTTTGCAATCTTGGGGCGGTCGTGAGGCTACCAGGGGCGTTAAAAATTATGAAGTATTAAATAACTATGAAAGCCTGGAGTTAAACGTAAACCCAAACTGCGAAAACACAATGAAAGTTCAGCCTGTTAGAAATAATGTGCTGGGCAAAACATTAACACATTTACACTTGAAAGTTGTGAAAGAGTCAGAATCATCCTGCTTAAAATGTATCAGTCAGACGAGATCTGATTTCAGGGCAGAGCATCCTGCAGATACGTAAAAGAAAGTACTTGAACAGGCGTCATAACACAAACATCCATTTATTTTCTGCCAAATAAGATCAATGTCCTCTCACCACAAAATAATGCTCCCTTCAAAGCGCTCGAGTTCAACTTGCTCACAGAAAGAAGAGGTCACAAAATTAAACCACAAAAATAAATCACAAAAATAAAACACAAAATGTTTCACTTATTAAAACAGGCCCCCACGAGCGCTTTGGGGCATTTGTCCTTAATTCAGAGTTCTGCATTGGTACGAAAGAAAAAATAAAAATAAAAAATACCCTCACCTTAAAGGCCAGCAGATCAACGCTGCCTGAAAGGTCAACTGTACCTTTCCCAACTGAATCGATTGCGAAGTCCAGGCTTCACCCACTGAAAAAGCCCAGTGGCTTAAAGCTCCGGGCTGTTACGTACGCAATGATTACCCTGCAAATCATTACAGCTGAGCCCCATCTTCCTTAGTGGCTTGTGATAACCGGCATCTCTGAAACGAGAGGTGAGCTTAAGGTACTAACTGGGGGGGTTTGGTGGTTTTTTTTTTGGTTTGGTGGGGTTTTTTTTGTTTATTCTTTTTATTTGTATGTGGAAATAAGTGCAGTCAACATCAAGTCAAGTAAACACATTCCCCGCAGCGATGGCCATCAAACAGGCAGCTACGTTTGGTACCAGCTGTAACTTCTCTACCGGCCTTCTAGCTTAGCCTTGGTCAGAAAACTCTGCAATAACTCCATCTGGACAGCCCAGAGGCTCAGATCAGAGAGGAAAGGTCACTGATATATAACCAAATTAACGGGGTACATAAACATACCAACACGATCTGTCAGCCTGGGAACCCCAAAGCACCAGCCTCCGAAAGCGCATTTTTCACCTCAGAAGACGGGCAGCCTCCTCCGTGGTATGTTTGGTTGTCAGTAGGAAAAGCTTCTGTGTTCTCAGATGCGTCCATCACTTGAAATTGCCAGGTTAAAAAAAAATCACCGAAATTCAGTAACGCCCTGCTCACCAACGCCTCCTCTTCCCACCAGCGCTGAGGGCCATGGTTTAGTGGTGGATTTGGCAGTGGTAGGTTTATGCTTGGATTTGGTGACCTCAAGGGTGTTTTCCAACATAAATACTTCTACGATTCCAAGTTGTCTGACCCAACAGCCCTCAGACTGTGCTAGGAGGCCCTGAAGTCATCTCAGCTTGAGTTTCAGATTCCTCAGGACAGAAGGAGTCCCACAAAGGTAAGATCACCTGCACGGTTTTCACAGCGAAACCATGGCAGAAAGCTGTGTAAGTACAGACAATGGCCAAACTCTTGTTCAGTTTAATAGTCCCTGTGATTTTTACCACGAGTTTTGTAGCATTCACCTTAACGCTTCTGTTCACAAATTCCTTGGGCTATATTTAAAAAAATGCCTTTCCCCCCCCACCCCCCCTAAACTAGATTTCTAACTCCTGTAGCTGCAATAAAAGATTGGAAGAGACACCAAAATGCATCCTAACGGCTCAGAAAATAAGAAGCCACCTCAGTTAATTGTGTAAAAAGTATCACCTGATTTTGGGCAGGCCACTTCATGATTTTTTAAATAATTACACCTGGCATACTGGTTACACTGGGCATATGTACTCACTAATTTCCAGCCCAGTGTCAGCTTTCTAGATATTCCCCAAACAATACTGTAACGCAATACACACGTTCCAGATCATCGTTATGCCCAGGGTATTAAACAGCACTGATGAATAAAAGGCGGAATGAATATTTCAAGGGCTTGCAGGCAGCAAGAGTAATAGATGGGGATGAGAAAGGAGCAACTCCTGACCCCAGCGGTTCCAAGGCACAAAGAGCATTGGCTTTCAAAGGCCACGACCAGCCAAAATTTCCAAGAGCGAGCCACGATTCGTGGCATTCCCGTTTATGAGCTCCCCAGGTGAGATATTTCAGCTGCTGGGTTTCCAGAGGATGGACATCGAGGGCTTCTGAAATCATCCCTCTCCATCACACGGTGTTGCCCAAACACCGATCCTCCTAGATACTTGGGTTTTATCTTTCAGTCCCAGTTCCTCGATTGCAAAGTGGGGATTTTCCTTCAAAACGATAATTTTGTAGTTCCCAAGGTTGCTGGGAGGGGCTGATTAATCAGCATTCACGACGTTCCTCGAAAAGGAAACAAGCGATGCAGATGAAGACTCCTCTTTGTCGCTCACTGATCTCGGATGCACCCCACACCTGATTTAACAAGTCCTGCTTGTTAAAGAGAAATCCCGACAGGAAGAAACTCTTCTTGCTGTTAAGGTGCTTGCCAGAAAACTCAACTGCTCCCATCTCCGTGCAGCACAGAAAGCCTCTCCCGAAACCTTTCATGTGTCTCTCTACACGTCAAGCTCCCTTTCTTCTCCCTTTTATCTTCATATTTAGATAATTCTCACTAAAAGCAAGGTGGTCGTTCTTGCAAAATTACCATAACGTCTCTTGATGGACTTTTAAGATCTCTCCTGCTTGTTACACAGTACTTGGGATGTGTTTTGCCAAGAAGCGAGACGTTGTTTATTCTTGTATTAGGAAGACAAAGTGTTTCCCACTTAAGGGCTTCATCTCTCTTAAAACACCCGGCACAGCAGAAAGCGAGTGGCGTAAGCGAAGGGAAGAGATTCCTAACAGCAACTGAATTTCAATTTCATTGATTAGTAGTATCGCCAGCCTAAGGAGATTTAATGCCGGGCCCGGTGTAAATTGGATTCCAATTGCTGTCCCCGTGTAAAAAAAAAAAAAAGGGGGTCTCACATAAAGGATTAAACGCAGGCCAAGGTTGCACAATGAACCCACTGGCTCATTCACAATCAGCTTTGTGTACTCATTAGAAAAGGGAGCTAATCACCCCAGTTTGTGCTGGTTTCAGAGCTGCCAGCACAAAAGGCTGTGACCTCCCACTGAGAGTCAAAGACAAAATATCCCGCTTTCTCCCATGTACGAAAAAACTCTCATTTTGTGCCTCCAAAATTCAGCCTTCTGAAGCATCCACAGTAAAAACCAGCTGCGGTCAGCAAGATTCAGCTACCCCTAAAATTACAATTATGTTGCTTAATATAGAGGGTGAATTAGGAAAATTAAACATCTGTCCAGTAAGGAGTCTACCAGTGACCTAGTTTTGTCCCAGTGTGTGGCTTTGCTTGTAAATGTATGAGGAGTGTGTGCAACACAACAAAGCACTGAAATTTGCTAAGCAATCTCGCAGGTAATCAAAAAGATCTTCTACATTTTAAGCGGGGCGCAGAAACGTGTTCCTGAGCTTGCTGGTACGGCACAGAAAAGCAGGAGTTAAACCAAAAGTCACATCTAGCAGAAAGCCAGCAAGCTTTGCCGGCCAGCAAAGCTTCTGAAGCAGGTAGCCACGGGGCATAGAATCATAGAATGGTTCGGGTTGGAAGGGACCTTAAAGCCCACCCAGTGCCACCCCCTGCCCTGGGCAGGGACACCTCCCACCAGACCAGGTTGCTCAAAGCCCCATCCAGCCTGGCCTTGAACCCCTCCAGGGATGGGGCAGCCACAGCTTCTCTGGGCAACCTGGGCCAGGGTCTCACCACCCTCACAGCAAAGAATTTCTTCCCGAGATCTCATCTCAATCTCCCCTCTTTCAGTTTAAAACCCTTCCCTCTTCCTATGGCTCCCCTCCCTGATCAAGAGTCCCTCCTCATCTCTCCTGGAGAACCTTTAGGGACTGGAAGGGGCTATAACGTCTCGCAGTGTTGCCCCACCGCCTCTTCAGTCGCACACAGCTGCAAATATATACAGATATATACTAAACATACTCCAAGGCTGGACACCAGCTTGGCCCCTGCACGGTCTGTGCCTTTGCTGTTCGAATTTACAGGCTCCAGGCAGATGCCTGCCCAGGAGCTGAGAGCATCCCACCGCTGCAGGATGATGAACACCTCCATGCACTGTGTGTCCCTCAACACTCTTCACATCTCCCCATTGAAACCGCATCTGCTCAGCCCCTCAAAACCGGTCCAGGCAGGCAGAGATGTCCTCCCTGGGGTGACAGAGCCCCAGCACGCTGCCTGGTGGACCTCACCTTGTCCACTGCTCTCCTGGGCTCCCAGGATACTTTAGGCCACCACATTTCCCCAAGCAGATCTGTATCCTTGCCCCTCCCGTTCATCATCTTGAAACAGCTCGGTGCCGCTGCCGTGAAATGTAGTATCAGCAATGTGGCTGTGTATTTTTAGCACAACAAACGTTTTGTCCTTCTTGAGAGGAGTTAATTGCCCTGTTTGCTTTGCCTCCTCCGTTCCTCCCCATCTCCTGGGGAGGAGCCGGTCCAGCAGACCCCCTTTCGCCGCACATCATGTGCCACAGCACGACTGAGACACAGATATTAATAAATAAGAGCACAGAGACCTCACCGACTGCTTTCAATGCTGGAGCGAACCGAGAAGCATCACAGCCCTCAGGTTCTGCACAGAGAGGTGTCACAGAGACCAGACCCCCATAAGCAATAAACTCCATCCACTTTATGGACATTTCAGGGAAAAGCAAAACGTAAGAACAGTTGAGAACAGGAAAGGTTTAAATCTTTTAAATGGTCAGACCTCACATTATGTTAAACCATCCTTTGGCTAGAATATAATCCTGGGTTCCCAAATTCTCTTTTACTTTCGAAAGCCCCAGGCCAAAGGAAAACTTCCAGCATCTACCCGTTCTCGTATCAGGAAAACAAAGTTTGAAATCCCAAGCAATCTGAAAAGATGGGACCGATTAAGACACCCGGCTTTTATTGTGCCTTTGCAGAGAACGAAGGGGGTGCCATCCCTTGCTCTCAAAGGGAATAAACCCGATGCACAGCGAGACCCACGGCACTTCTGCGAGGAACGACCAGTATCAGGCACGTTAACAGATCCGGCACAAAGGCATAATACAGAAAAATGAGTGGTTAATCCACTTGCTCCTTTTCACACCCCTCCCCAGGCAAGCGTGTAACCAGGAGCAGGCACAACCCAGCACGATGTCGTGGCTGCCCTCCCAACTCCCTCCCAGCCCGGGGCAGTGGGACACATCACTGGTGTCCCAGGGAGAGGAAAGCAGGTCAAGGCAACTGCAGAACCCCAGAGGAAAAGGTCAGGATGGTAATTTTTATATTAGAGATATATATATTTTATTTTATTTTTTTAAATAGGGGATGTTTAATACGTTGGAAGAAATCGGTGGACCTTCAAGAAGGAGCAATTCTGAAGGTGGACAGTCCCATAATGTGCTGAAGGACCACTCCTGTCGATGGGGAAAAACTTCTCTGTCCACAGGGGCCTTTGTCAGGCAAATAAGATCTTCTGTCAGCAGCTGCACACGAAATCTCCATTGCAGGAGGATAAAATCCGATTGTGCGTACAACTGAGAAGATGTTATCTATTCACTACCTATTGGCGCATAATGCAGTTGGTAAAAACAGTTTAACCTAAAATCTCATTCTCCTCTCTCTTTTAAAAAAAAAAAACAAAAAAAGAAGAAAAGATGTCGGCCTGTGGCAGCAGCTATAGTCCAGATTTCTCTCTCTGCCAGTTTGTATATAAATAGAAAGTGTTTTATTAAATGATAACCTGTTGGCAATAAGAAGGGGGAGTACCCTAGATACTTTTCAGTGAGAGCAATTTTACACTTCTTTTTTTTTTTTTAGGATATATCAGAAAAAGTCAAATCCGAATGACACACAGAACTCACAGAGCATTAAAATTACCTCCTGAGATTTGAGACTGAACGATTCCCCGACACTTCGTGAAAAAAACATGGGGTTTTTTTTGTTGGAATTGAAACACACGGACCAGTTTGAAGTCACTGTGTCATCTAATAATATTCACTGATTTATTGTCCCGGGAAGTCACTGTTTAGCAGTTTCCGATGTCACTAACGTGATGCCCGTACGGCACACTGAAGCGCTATTTCACCCAGCATTTATGCAGCTCAACCAGCGCCCCGCCACAAGCGCATGAATCTCTCTGCTTCTCCGTCAATATATTCACAAGATTCTCCCACCAAGATGATAATACTCAATCTGCACTTATTTTCCAGATCATCAACTGGACTTCTGCACGCCTTACAACCTGGTCTTTGGCATTCTCAGCAAGAGCAGCATTAGGTCCAATGATCGTTATCTCCATGACTTCAATTTTCCTCTCAGCCTCTTGCAATCTTAAACCAATGCTTTCCAACTTCTTATCCACTGCAGCATGAATAGCATCTCGCTTTTCTATAATGTCTGCCAGCCACTTAGCGAGCCCAGCGCTGCTTGATAAGCCAAATCCATGCCTCCCGACGGTACGAAGCCGAAAGCAGCCAAGCCTGACCCACCCAGCAAGAAAGAAGTTTGAAAGTGAAATCTCGGGTCCTCAGCCCCTCCAGTCTGACTCATTGTGTCCCCCAGCAGTTATTATCACCGAAAGCAAACAGTAACTAACATCCCGCTCCCCGAATCACACCCACCACCTCCTAGAAGATGCCCACCGCCGCAATACATCAACCAACCTTAAAGGTCCACGCAGGTTTATCGCAGCTGAGCCAGATAAATAAGCTTTTCACTTATAAATGTCGGACCCCGCATGCCAGGTATTATATCCCGATTCCAGGGGTAATACAGCAAGGTAAATCGAGGGAGGCAACTGTATAATTTGCCGTTCAGAGCTACGAGAGGCGAGAGAAGCGCCTGGTGCCGCTGAGAGCCTGCGACTCCGGGCAGATTAATTCAAGGTGCAGAGCCCGGCTCTCAAAAAAGGTCAGGGTCTTCCCATCTCACGGTGAGTTCGGAAAAAAGCTACCAAGGTATAAAAATCACACGCCACCTCCCTTACAGTAATATGCTCACTGATTTCCCTTTTACAGACTAATTCTGATGCCCCACGTTAGGGTTTGGGAGCAGCGGAGATCCCAGCGCGCCTCCCCACGGATTGTCCTCGCTCCCAACGACAAGGCTGGTCTCTTCTTGCTGATTTAAACCTACCCTGCTGTTTGTCGAGGATCTACAAGGAATCAGTTGTGGGCTAAGGAAAGACATTCTGTAAAATAAAGGTGCTTTGGTTGGGGACGGGGGGCACAAAAGAAGAAGGGAGGCTAGAGAAGACATTATCTCTCTTAAAAACTCAAAATATAATGGACTAAAATCTATTTCTTCCATCACCTGAAGAATACGAGCAGCACCGAGCCGCACACGGTCTAGAAAACTAATACCTGAAGGACTCAAACAGAATATTTGATGTATCATCTCCAAGTCAGCTCTGAATTCATAGAATCATAGAATCGTCCAGGTTGGAAGAGACCCTTGGGATCATGGAGTCCAACCATCTACCCCACTCTACAAAGTTCTCCCCTACACCATATCCCCCAACACCACATCTAAACGGCTCTTAAACTCATCCAGGGATGGTGACCCAACCCCCTCCCTGGGCAGCCCGTTCCAGTGTCTGATCACTCTTACTGTGAAGAATTCTTTCCTAATGTCCAGTCTAAACCTACCCTGTTGGAGCTTGAAGCCATTCCCTCTCGTTCTGGCATTAATTACCTGTGAGAAGAGACCAGCACCAACCTCTCTACAGTGTCCTTTGCAGCCTCTTTCACCAGGAAACAAAATAGGATAGAATGGGAAACAAACGGGATGGTGGAGGACCGGGAGAGGTTAGGAAGAAAGCTACCTGCAGTTTTTCCCTCTCGCTTACCCGCTCAGCCACCAGCATCTTTCTCCACGTGCCTCGTACCTGCAGAAGCTCGTGTTCGGATTGAAAAGTGAGAACTGGGAGAGCTGGGGAGAAAGGAATGGGGGAGGACTGTGGTGCTCCTCGAGAGCCACTTCTGGAGACAGGAACAAAGACTGCCATGAGAGGAGAATATGAGGATGAGGTGGCTTCAGACTGCCACGAAACCCTGCTGCTCACAGCACACAAGTCCCTGTCACAAGAAAGCAGAGTCCAACAGCTCCATTTTTTAATATTTTTTTTTCCCCTTTCTTTAAGGGCTACATAATTGTTCTGACTAATAATAATGGACCTGTTACTGCTCCCCGCTATCCTCAAAGGGAGCAAAATCAGGTTTGGCATTTGTAATTATGAATGCTAAAGCAGAAGTTATCAAGTGTCATGTTAAGAGAATGGAGGGCATGATCCCGGGCAGTGCCGAGCGCCCCGAGCCTCGCTCAGCGTAGCGGTTAAGCACCTATTAATTTATATTTTTTTTAATATACCTAAAATCATTCTGCCCTCGTCTAAAGGATGCACTCAAGTCAGATGGCTGGACCACAGCAGAGAAGAGAGGTGGACGGGGGGCATGGAAAAAGCCTGCCCCAAGGTAGAGCTCATCTCAAACCCTCTGAGAAGATCCAGCAAGGAGGAGGCTTCTCCAGCCACAGCTGGAGGCAGCAGATGACCTATGGTGGGTCTCACCCCACGTCCTCCTCGGTGTGGGCTCTGTGTTCAGGTGGGCACATGGCAGAGGAGGAAATCGGGGTCAGGCAGAACCAATTAGGCTCCAAGAGTCCAATCGCAAATCGTACCCTTAAGGACTCCCAAGCATTTGTTGCTAGAGCTAGTGAATGTCTCATCCTATTTACATAATATATGACCTAATTCTGTGTTCACTGAGTATTTAATTACAACCGATTAAATACAAAAATGACTCAAAATACTCTCAGCACTAATAATTGTTTTAATTGTGGTTTTTTTGTGGGGTTGTTTTTTTTCCCCCCACATGCAACCTTTAAATATTTTGAGCACATATCAAAAAAAAAAAAGAAAAAAAATGAAGATGCATTGCTCCTTCCGGAGCCAGCTCTGAAGGGACGAGCGTTTGCTCAACATGGTGGCCTCCTCCTTCTCCACAGAAACGGGAATTCTTTATTTCACACCCCTGCTACCAGAATCAATATTTCCAGCCCATTTTATGAACTAGAACCTCTGTCAGTTCACTCGCCCAACTCCGTCCCTGCGGGACACGGTCTTGTCAAGACGCGGAGCATCATCTGCTCGCCTCGAGCAGAGCTGAGACACAACTGTGTTGAAAGGAATTTGAGCACAGCTGCTGGGTGATTGCTCTCCCAGCACAAGACAAAGTGTCTCCGTGAGTAGCTTGGAACTAACTCATCAGTATTTGTAAGATATTTAACAGGAACCTCCCTAATAAGTGTGCATTTCCACCCAACGTGGGGCCACATCCCTACATTCAGGGGCGATCCAGTCCCGACCATTTCTCGTGGGAATAGCTTTGCAATATTCTATTTCAGCTAATCAAAAGACTTCGTAAAGGAAAGCCCATTTTAATCAAGCCAGTTCAAAACGTTTCCAAATCTGGTTCGCACTTCAGACATAGTGACAGCTTAAAAAAAAAAAAAAAAAAAAAAAAAAAATTAGCGAAAGGGCTAATAACCGTCAGACTCTTCACATACCTTAAATTGAAAGGGCTTATGTGTTTTTAACACATCGGGAACAAACACTTCAAGATATTGCTACCCCAGTGCAACAGAGAAGTATCAGTCTTCCTGCAGCATATCGAACAGAAGTACATTCCACTATCCATATTTTCTTCCCCGGGAGTGACTCAGATAATGAGAGCAAGTGGCAAATTAAATCACACCAGTGCTATCTGAAAGCTGCAATCCTTTATAATTAAAGGGGTTTGTTTGTTTAGGAAAAAAAAAAAATAATCACATTTATAAAAAGCTTATCTGAAGGATACGGGTCCATTGTTTTTAGACTGTTCTTTTTAATAATGTCAGCTTAAAAAAAAACAAAACAAAACCACAAACCAACAACGACACAAAAAACTCAAAGTCTAAAAGGTCTTCTAAGTGGAGGTTTATCATAAATAAAACAAAGCATTAGCCTGGAAACCACTGCTCCTGCAGAGCCAACCATTCTTCAAAAGAGATGCAACGTGTGAATCCCACCCAAAACCAGCCACCATTTGTTTTCACCTTAAACCAAACAACTGGAAGGAACTAACCATTATCTCAGGAATTACAGTTTTACTAAAATGATGATCTCCTCCTCCCAATTCTTCTGCTGAAAAGATAATTGCACGATTTTATGGACATAAATGAGTAATCAGACACCAAAAAAGCAGAAAGTTGTAGAAAGGTCTTTTTAGCTTTTGAGATCAATAAAAATTATTATGCTCAGCATTTCTCTCTCTAGATATTTATACCATGCTCATCACCTCGCTATCCAAGTTCAATACAAGAAAAGCAAAAACTTGTTCACACACAGCATATTTAATCTTCAAACGCCTGACAAGCATCAGCCAATATTCAGAATTCCCTTGCGACTTCTCCGAAGGAGCAACTTAAGCGCTCGAGTTAAGAGGCTGCACGGAGCGGGATTTAGTGCCTACGAGGGGGCTTGGGCAAACTTCACTCAAGGATCTTGAGCCCACATGTGTGGTAGCCCCCTAAAGTACCTCACCTTATGGCCCTACACCATTGAGCCTGAAGCTTCCCTCCGCATCTCTCCAACTCTGCCACTCGCCTCCAACTCTGTCCCCTCGGTCCCCTCCTGCCTGGCCATGTTCCCCAGCTTGGGAAGGTGCTCCAGGCTCCCAGTCCCAAGGGGTCAGCGACCAACAGGATTTCGCATTCACATTCTGCTCGGTTGGTTTTACTGCTCTTTTTTTTATTCTTTTAAAAAATGTTATTAATATTTTTTAATTATTTTTTCAATTAATCACTTTGTCCAGTGTTAAACTCTTCTACACACTCTGTATTTAACTCACATTTTGGGGCTCCATTCAGGGACCCAAGCACTTAGAAACACGATGCTGCAGCAGACAAGTCTTTTTATTAAATTTCATCCCGAGTGACCTCTGACATCAGAACCAGGGGGACTCATCAAGCAATTCTCAGTGAGCGGCTTTGGGCAACGCTCAGTACAACCATGGGCAAAAAAAGATCGGAAACAATCTCAGGATTAAGGTTTTGGGGAAACCTGGTCCAGCGCGTGAGACCCACACTGATCCTTGGGAGGGATGGCGAGGGGGGGGTGACTATGGAAGCACTTGGTGCCTTTTGCTCAAATTTAGGAAAACCAGTGGTTAGAGAAGACCTTGTCCCAGTTAAGGTCTCCGTCTCCAGAGACGTTCAAACCCCACCTGGACACGTTCCTGTGCAACCTGCTCTGGGTGGATCTGCTCTGGCAGGGAGTTGGACTAGATGATCTCCAGAGGTCCCTTCCAACCCCGTATCACTCTGTGATTCTGTAAGGCCGTGATGGACAGAGAGTCCACGTCAGCCATGACACATGGATCTGCTTCTGCCGTCACCTGATGAGGTATGAGGCAGGTCCTCCTGACCTGGAGGCCTGGCAGGCTTCAATGCAGAAGAGAGATCAATACTGCCTATAAATACCCTTTAACGCATCGTCCTTATTGCGTCCAATTCCTCAGATTAGATTTGGTTTCATTTTAAAATGGAAATTAGATCTTCATCAACCTTGAATGCTCATTCTCCGTCTACCAGTTATACATATTATCTATTCATTCTTGCTGGGCTTCAGCGAGGATTGCTTGAATACCTCTTGGAAATGAACAGCACTTTGTAATTACTAGTCTTGATTAATAAACACAGCCTCAACCAGTATCTAATTTGACTTCTAACTGCACAGACCCTAAATAATCTTACATTTCGTAAATGTCCAGAACATGGCAGGGGAGGCTGGAAAAATTACTCTAAGGACTTGCTTTATTTTTTATTTACTGTATAGTATAATTCAATTTCTTAATCAGGCATTTTCTGTGAAGGTTTTATTAATTTTAATAGCAAATATACAATGCAACTCCATATATTCCTGGGTTTTAGCCACTAATTAACTACCATTGAACACACAACTTCTGACTGGAGCTTGAACATGTTTATTTTCTCAACAGAACAGCTACGAAACCTCCCAGACTCCTGCGTTTACAAGGTCCACAAACATTTCCAGGAAAGGAAATACGTGTAATATTATATGATTCACTGCACCCACAAGTTAATCTGTGAAGGACGATTCAGAAGAGAGGGGTTAATAAGTAAGGAGGGTTTTCTAGTCTCTGACAGCGGTTTGACGGCTGTGCATTCCCTGCTTCCTTCTCTTCAGACCAGGGTTCTCCACGCAGGACGATAAAGAGAAAGAGCAGGAAAGGAGAAGAGAAAAAATAGAGCTTCCTTTGTCTTCAACAGATTTTGTAGCTTCTGTTTAGTATTTTAATGAAATATTTACTCTTCTTGTATTTTACGCTTTAATTATTCATTGCTGAAATCAGTTTAAAGAGCTGCTGTACTCTGAAATGCAGTTCTGAAAATGATACCTTGGAGCTCCCCATTTATTGTAGTTTAGTGACTTTCATCTCAAAGTCTGCTCTGCTCGCAAGTCATGAAGGCCCCCTCCTCTGCGCGAGGACTTGACAAACTCAGCCTAGACGTCGATGTGTGAGACGAGCTTTCACGGTCCTGATGCCACTTCCACCAAAGCAGCAGCAAGGACTGTCTATGAATTGCATACTGAAGCAGCAGCAGCAGATGTAAAAGCCATCTCATCCTGTCCCAGCACGATGGTGGAAGGCCATCGCGATGGGTGACCACATGGATGGAACACGCTTAGGTAGAGTGGAAGGGTTTTGGTGTCAGCTAGGGTCTACCACGCAAGCAAGAGAGACCATCGACATCCGAAAAACTTCAAAGGGAGAAGACGGAAAAAAGGGGACCAAGAAAAGCAAGCTGGATTCATGGCAGTCGGCGACACAGATAGGAGCAGGACCTCCTCCATCCACAGCCAACCTTCTCCTTCAGGGTCACCCTCTCCATGCAGTCGCTGTGCGTCTGCAGCACGTGAAGTACCTGAGATGGGGCTACTGAGTGTTCTGCACTTCCACACGCAGAAAAGAACAGCAAAACACAGCTATAGTAAATGGAAATTTTAAATTCATCTTGTGTGTTTTCAGGGCAAGAAGTGCCCATGGACGACACAAAAACCTGTTGCATTGGCAGGGCTTAACAACAAAATTCTTGCCTAAAACGTCTCAGTTTGTCTTTGCAAGGAAAACAAGGGCCCTCATTGCCTCACCTTCCCTAACACGGGGCAGCTTTCAAAAACAAAGTCCCAGCAAAGGTTGGAGTTTTTGACAAATTACCATGGTCAGACAAGCCTGAGGGTCCCTATCATCTGCCAACACGTCTGAAAACACGTTCCTCGGTCTTCCCTACAAGGGCAGAGCTCATGGTGGTGATGACCAACCGCGAGCCCCAGCTACAGGCGCAGAATGGGGAGATGACTTCAAACACTTCACAGTCCCACTTTATAAGGCTGTGAAAGAGAGAGGGGAATAGAAACAAGCAGACTACACTGATCAATATGACAGTCATTTGTCACCAGCTTAACTATTGTCAGGTTTGGGGCATTTCAATTTTTTTCGCCTCTTCAGCATCATGGCGAAGGAGATGATTAAAAAAGATAGTGTAGTATCTGTGGAGATATGGAGAGAAGTCTCCCCAGGAGAGAAAGCAAGATGTCTACTTGAGTGTTTAGGAAAGAAGCAATGGAAGTCAAGCAAGAGCAAGCTCAAGGAGGGCTCTTGTTAGAAAGACAACTGGCAAGATGAGAAATGGCCACAAAAGTGGAGGTGAGTGAGTTGTATCTCACGTAGGGGAAGAGGAGGGTCAAGATGGTTGGTGCTGTACATTCAGGTGCTGCACACCACCCAGGCCAAGCGAGGAGTGTGGCTGTGTTCTCCTGGAGAAGTCTCCACCTGATGGCTCCCTGCAGTAAGCAAATGGGCAGGATCTCAGAGGGGACAGAGGAGCCACCACCGGGGTTGTCTGCAGGCTCCTTTCTGTTCCGCTTTGTTACGTAAACTAGGATTTATTAGCAGTTGGAAAGAGGGGAAGTGGAGCAGATGGAGGCCAAAGCAGGCAGATAAGTGCAATAAAAGGCTCTGAAAGGTCACTTATGCAGGGCATTGAGGAGGACTCCAACTGGGATTCCATACAAAGCCCATGTATTTGTTTCTGTGAACTCCTGCCTCCAAGAAGAAAAGGAGGAAGGAGAGAGTGGGAGCAGAGGGTGTAGTTACAAAAGACAGAGCAAAAGGTAAAAAAAAAAAAAAAGAAAAAAAAGAAAAAAAGAATTCCTAGTCCCCTCAAAAGGCATTGTTTAGTTTAACTAATATTTTCTCCTGCTGTACATGTATCTATCTAAATACCTAAATAATCATTTGCTGAAAAATACGCTGCTATTATTTCTTGAACATTAGATACAATGTAAAATTGGACCCTGAGAGTAATTACGAGGTTCAGGATAATGCTACTATTATTTCTGGTGCTCAGTTTCTGTAAATAGTGTCTAATGCATCTCAGAAGCTCACTATTAATCACAAAAAAATAATGTGTCTCTACCTAACTCATAAACTGTGAATACTAAATACTTTCAGACTGGGTTTTGTTTGTTGTTTCTTTTCAAGAACTCAAAATTTCCAAAACATCTAGAGGGTTCCTAAGGAATAGCATAAAACAAATATTTTGCATTTTCAAAATTAAAATTCTGGAAGAGGCTCTAAAGCTAACACCAAACACTTATGCAACTTGAATTTTAACCATCTTAACATCCTTAATCTTCATCATGTTTAGTACATTACATTTCTGTGACAACAAATCAATCAAAGGCATCATACCTTCCGTAAAGCTGCCAATTTAGTGTCATTTTGCCCTCTCTCAACAATGATTTATTTGCTACAGAAACTTCCTTGTTTATTTTATATATGTATATTTTTTATATATAGATACAGCAGATAAAGATACAGCAGAACAGATAGGGTAATATGAAAAGCAAAGCAGCCAACACAATATTGCATTACTCTGGATTATCGAGAAGAAATCCATGGCTTCCCATGGATCCACAGCCTCCAGTCAACAAATCATCGAGGACACCCCAACGACTCAGTGTCCAACAAGGGAAAGCAAAGAATTAGCTCTAAAAGGGCTAAGAAGCTCTGGAAAGAGGCCATCAAAGACCCAACAGCAGCAATAAGCTCTTCTGAATGAACAGAGAGGAGCAGTTAAGAGTTCTGGCAGAGGAAAAGCAGGAGACAATTTTGAAATACAGTCTGCTAGTTATGCTCAGTGAGGATAGCACTCCCAAAAATAAAACCGTGGAGCTCATAACTATTTGTCCATGACCTGACATAAATGTCATAAAAGATAAAGGAAGAGTGGAAAGGGATCAACATTAAAAACTAACAAAAGCAACAGCATAAAGCTACTCAAGGAAATGCCAGCTCCAAAACCACTGCAAATCTCCCCCAAACAGGAGAGCGGACATCATGGGATGCCCACCAAGAGCAGATGTCTCCAGGGGAATTCTGCCCAGCAGAAAGGTAGATCCTTCTGTCAAGTTCTGCTCTTCTCAAAAGCACAGGGGTTTTCAAAACAAGATTGATTTCCTTAATGGGAACAACAGCACAGACTAATTCCATTATTTTCAATGGAGCTGAATTTGAAAGGTCTATTCACGTGTAATGGTACCTTCTGGGGAAAAGGCAGCAAGGAATCAATTTTACAAACCACGGTGATTGAGGCCATTTAAAAAACAACAAAAAACAATCAAACCTTTCACAACAATTCAAAGAACCACTCTCTAAAGCATCTGATAGCCACTAGAGCAGACCAGCAGATCTGGCACCGCGTTTCCCACCCCTATGTGCCCCCAGATACTCTCCAGCAGCAGCTCCTGCCCACAAGGTTTCCAGGTACTCCTGGAAGCACATTTTTCTCTAGACAACTTCAGGGCAAGGAATGAGGTCCCAGGACCTACTCTGGTCCAGTGGCCTGAGTTAATGGTGTAGGGCCATCATCCCTACAGGGGAAGGAGCAGGGAAGGGGAGAAGAAAAGGCTTGAAATAACGCCTGGAAGCAAGTTATGCCAACACTGACTGGTAGTTGATATAAAGATAAATCCAGCCTACACTCCCTCAAAGTAAAAGCAAAACCATCCCACACCATGGCAGCGTTGCTCTCAACCATCTTTAAGAAATACCCAAGGATTTCAAATCCAAGGCTCCGAATGCCTTGCTGAGCGAGGAGGGGAGGTGTAGAGAAGGAAGGCACCCACCAAAGCTCATAGCTACTCTTAAACTCATTAGCAGAAACCTGCACTGAAAGATAATAAAACTCTAAACTCAAATGCATGGTTAGGGAGGGCACACAGCAACCTCTCAGCTCTTACAATTTCTGTTTAAAGGCTCTTCATAAATTTTTACCCAAACTTTCAGGTTACCTGGCAGTATCCCCGCCAAGCTGTTAAGCAGTGCTGTTAGATTTGGGTGGGTTACTGGGTGACCTTTTCACATCACATTAGCAGCCATAATTTGCTGAACTAACATTTCCTCCCGCTGCTTTTGAATATATCAAATTACTTTTGAGCTACCGCTCAAGTCTTAAAAGCTTGTTACAATCCACCCTAGAGTCGGCTTCAATTCAGTGTGCTGGGCACAGAAATCCCACAACGCCCCGTGAGCCTTCGAGATGAAAAGTTCTGCTTAAGTTTTACATTTTTACTGCACTAACACCGAGAAAATAAAATTAAGTGGCCCAAGGTCCTAGAAGGACCTAAAAGGACCACAGGTACCTCCCATCTCATTTTTAGAAGTTAGACCAAATACCTCCTCTTCACAAATTCTTGTAGCTCTATTTCATCTCTTTATGAGACTCCAGTAAAACAATTACACTCTTCCACTGCACAATCTGAGACACAAAACTTTGCCCGAAAGCTATAAAGTACGTACTTTCTCTGCAATACAATATCAGAGTCCAGATTTAAGTATTTTTCTCCCTTCCGATCACGTTTTGGGGGTTCTTGCAAACATCACAAAGAAACAGCGATTGCCCCATCCCAAAAGTCAAGCCAATGAGAAACCATGGCTGGGCAACTGTTTTTTGCTCACCCTGTCCAACCAAGAAGGTTCGTCAAGCCTAGAAGGAATTGTTATTAGCTGTCTGTGCAAGGATCAGCGAGTAACATCCTAGAGCTGGACATCAATGAGGGGAAGGAGGACAAAGAGAAACTAATAATCTTCTAATAAAGCAATACACAAATGTTTACAAATTTATACTTACCCCCCACATAGAATCCCTGTCCTCCGTAGCTCAGGAAGCACCTTACGGAAGCGTTTGTCATCCATTCAAAGGTGTTAAGATAAGGCCGCTCTGACTTCCGAGGTCCTGGACCGCCGTGCCGGCAGGTGACATGTCACCGCAGTTATTCCTCCTTCCGCTTATTCTAACGGATCTTGTTTACTCCGGTCCTGTGCACCTCCAGACAAAAATGGCCCTTTCAGCTACCGCACATCTTATTTGTCCTTGCTTCTGCAATAAGCACTCACATCAATGAGTGTTTAAAACAGTGCAAAATTCAAAAGAAACTCCCCTAGGTGGTCTATGCATACAAATAAGTATATATTTTGCTTTTTTCATAAAGAGACACCCTGCAGGTTTCAAGCTTCTCTCACAGCAAGAGATATTCTCAGGCAACAATGCCGATTTGGTGTAAGCCGATCCCTATCGCTGGATCCTGCCTTTGTTTTTGGCAGTCCCCTTTCAAGGTGACTAAATTAAAGTGGAAGTACGGTCCCAGGCAGCCCAACAAGGGGGCAAGGCTGTTTTGCAGAATCTAAAAGGCTAAATAAGATGAAGCAGACCTTCAAGCTTAAAAATTAGCTCCAAAAAAAACCCCCAATAAACCACCAACGACATCCACGTCCCCGGTAACATCGGTACTGGGAAGATGGCACCAACCAGGAGAAACCAACACCAAACCTCCTCAATCATTCAAAACACCGCACGTTTACTGGTCAAGGATATGGGTAGAGTTTAAGAAGCCGCTTCCCAGACTCAGTGACTGTAAGGAAAGTACCTCCATGAACCTGATTTATGCGGTAATCACGTTGATCAATGCTACGGGTCAGTCCAAAACCCACAGCTCCCCAGTGACCCCAGCGTGTCCAAAACCAGTATGCGCAGCGCATATAAACAGGCAAATGAAAAACACCCCTACATTCCTTTTAAGTGTATCAGCCTGAAATCGCTAAGAAACAATATTTGCTGTCTGCACCTGTGTGAAATTGAGATTGCGGCTGTGAGTGCTCTCAGCGCCGTGCATGCCATGGCACCAATATACTCATCACTGAAGGATGTTCAACACTCCTGTTAAAATGCAACAGCAAAGAGCAAATTTCCTAATCTAACACAACTCCAAAAATTATCTGATGCATCCTTCCTTTGCAGCAAAAAAAGGGCACGTCAATACGAGGATCTACGTACACCCTAAACCAAGATTTCAGTAAGCTGGCCCATGCCCTGCGTGAACAGTGGCCACACGTAACGTGTGGATGCACCCTGTTCTACAAGTGCTAAAGTATATTTTCAGTTTTTTCATATGGTAAATCACCTCAGATAGAGGCGTTCTTCATGTGCATCAAGACTGTCCTTGACACTCTACCTCACCGCACACGAGCCTTTCAGTTGTCTAAAAACCACAGCCTTAAAATGACGCAGCAAGTGAAAGACTCAAGGTAGCCTTGGCAAGGCATTGCTGGATCTTCGCACCACTCTAATCCCAGAAGGAGATCCGGGCAGCAAAATCTCCAGGGGTGGTATCTCCTCCTCCTGCCAAACCAGACTCCTCATGGTGGAGATGCCTCAAGCAGCTCCCGGCTCGATTCCCTCTTCATCCAGCCTTCGCACCCACCAGTTGTCCTCCTCACCTGCAGGACCTTCTTCCAGCCTTGAAGAAGCTGGAGAGTAAAACCACGTGCATGACCACATCCACGGCCCAGAAGCAGGTAAATGAGGCCACGCGACCAGAGCATTAGAGAGCCGAGCACCGACAAAGGCAGAGGAGGAACTATCTGGGTCAGGGTACGCCAACAAAGCCCGGCAAAGCTTCAGAGCCGGCGGCAGGACCACAGGGAGAGGCCCACGGAGGCAAGTTGCCGCCTCTGCAACGAGCCCGCCTCACAGACTCAAGGCCAGACTGCTGCTAACTAAAATAGCTGCCGCATAAAAGGCACAGCCAGCTCTGCATATTCAAGATCAGAGCGGAGATAAATGATGAGATTCTCTGTGCTACGCACAAAAGCCAAAAAATCACCAGTGCATTTACAGTTCAATATTCTCCTAATCCCATCTTTATTTCTGGTGCATAAATAAAGCTCATTACAAATGATTTTCTTCAGAAACCTACTAGCAACCCAAAATAATTCATGAATGTGCTGTTTGCATTTATACATCCTTGACACCCACAGTAAACATCAAAACAAGGAATTCAGGCAGTCACATTGGTTGTAATACATAATTTCTCTTTTTCCTCTGTGGATTCTGACACAGCTACACCCAGCAAACTCCTTCCGCAGCGTCTGTTCGTTATCAGGTACACATCTGTACGGCCACACGTCTGCTTTGGGGGGACTCTTCTCAGTGTCCACCTTGCTTTTGTCATTTTGTGACGACACGTATTGAATAATTTATTTACACCAAAAAAAGTGAAATTAAAAAACAGAGCAAATGTTTTGTTTCTCTGTCTTGAGCAAGCACAAAGCTACCTGCTTTCTTTGTTCCAGCATCGCACGGTGCCTCCTCTCCTTGCTCTACACCACACCATTTGCCCACCAGCTGCAGTAAATGGTAGCCCAGCTCTCACGGGTGCCCAAACGTGGAGAAACCAGACCTCCCGCTTCCCCAACGCCTGACAACACCCAAGTAAGCAGGATCTGATCTGGCCACCTCAGAGAGAGCAACCACCGCAGCCTGAGCCCACCCCAACCCCCTTTCTGAGGGCTCTGTTGTACTGCAAGAACCAGGCACAAAGAAGAACTCTCATTACCTGCTCTGCACCAAGTAAGACATACACAGCCATAGAATCATAGAATCATTCAGGTTGGAGAAGACCCTTGGGATCATCGAGTCCAACCAAAAAATTGAATTATCAGAGGTTTTAAGTGCCTTGGATCTACTTGTAGGATTTCATAAGGGTTTTGTCCCCCACCCCAGCCTGCAGTAAGACTGATTTATAAGCTAGATAGCGGGATAGCATGGATTTTCATAGACTCATAGAATCGTTCAGGTTGGAGAAGACCATTGGGATCATCAAGTCCAACCATCAACCCCACTCTACAAAGTTCTCCCCTACACCATATCCCCCAACACCGCATCTAAACAACTCTTAAACACATTCAGGGATGGTGACCCAACCACCTCCCCGGGCAGCCCGTTCCAGTGTCTGACCACTCTCTCTGTGGAGAATTGTTTCCTAATGTCCAGTCTAAACCTACCCTGTTGCAGCTTGAAGCCATTCCCTCTTGTTCTATTGCTAATTACCTGTGAGAAGAGACCAGCACCAGCCTCTCTACAGTGTCCTTTCAGGCAGTCGTAGAGAGTGATGAGGTCTCCCCTCAGCCTCCTCTTCCTCAAACTAAACAGTCCCAGCTCCTTCAATCGCTCTTCATCAGTCCTCCTGATGGCACGCACAAGGTAAAATTAAGCATCATCAATTTCCTTCAGAAGAAAAATGTGCACGTCAACCATACTCCATCGACCAGTAGGACTTTCCTGCTGGTTATTTTATGCAAAACTCAATGTTTGGACTGAGTGGTATGGCATTTTATTAAAAAAAAAAAAAAAAAAGAGAGAGAATACTACATTTAACTAATTTGGAAATACAATTAGTCAAATACAACTTCACAAATAAATAGTCTCTCTGCCCCCAAAATAAAAAAAAAACTAAAACTAGAGCTCATATTTAGGAAACCAAGACTGAAGCTTGGAAATCTGCCACTAATGGAAAAGAACGGATACGGCTTATGAAATAACCCCACCATTTCTGTGTATAATCATTATTTCCAGTTTGGCCTCCCTAAACTAAATCAGTTTTAATCTTCCCCACTAAACTGGCACAATGTTGACTTCAGCTTTTTGGTGTCCATTTGTTCTACCACATGACATCACGAGATGCCTGCCAATAACAGAGAGATGCCTAAAAGCCTTGAAATTCTTGGCTTTGGGACTCCAAGTTTTCTGAGAACTGTTAATTTACTTTGGCTTAAATCCTAGATTTTGGCTCCACTTGAGAAAAGTATTTCTCACACAGTAATTAAACTTGTAGTGGACAACACCGAAGCAATAGGGGACGAGCTCCAAAAAGAGTATGTTGTCTAGTCACGTCGTTCTGAGATTTCTGCTCTTGCAGGCACGAGAAGAAAGCAGAGAGGGAGCCGCGTACCAGTAGCGCGGTTTAAGTTCTAATTAGACAATTAGAAGGCAGAAGAAATGGCGTTTGTTAGACAAAACTTTATATGGTCTCGCAAAATTGAGAGCAAGCCTGGCTGGCAATTAAAAATCAGCTTAAACTCAGTCCACGGAAAATTCAGAAGCCATTCCACTTTACAGCAGCGGCGGCGGAATTCCCTTTGCCAAAGCAAGGCTTCATGGGGTCGCAGCAGCATCCTTTTGGTGGTGCAAAGCAGGAGAAGCCTCACCTCTCCCACCCGCACGGGAAAAAGCCTTCAAAATATAATAAAATCGGGGGACAGCACTAAGAGAGCATCTGGACCCTCAAAATCCTTGGGGATACAGGCCCTTAGCCCATTCCTTCCCCTCTGGACCCTCAAAATCCTTGGGGATACAAGCCCTTGGCCCGCTCCTTCTCCAGAGCTTAACGGGAATTTGGCAGCGTTTCCCTGCGCTGCTCGGAGCAGGAGAACAGAAATGGCACAAGACTGCAAGTTCAAATACATTACAAAATAGTCTGCAAAAATAGCTGGGCCTTGTAAGAAATATACTTCTCCATGGAAACCACCAGACGCTCTGAATTCTGGCAGACTAGAGAAACCGGGTTTGTATTATTAAAAGAAATGTCTATGTATTTGGGCTTTTGTAATTCTAACCTTCCGAGAGCGAGCGGCAATTGCTGGTGTCCAAGAGCAGGTCAGCTGAATTCCTTACATCCTTCCCTCTTCTGCCTCTCCTCATCCAGCGGCACCGCGATTCCCGGGGGGACAGAAGGATGGGCGTGGGGGGTGTGTGTGTGTGTGTGAGGGTGGTTTGCAGGTCTCTGCAGTGCTTTTTAATTACAGACACAGAATAGAGAAAACCAAGAAAAAAAGAAAGGCACCCTGGGGTTTTGAAACACCTGTCCATACAAATAAGACACCTCCACGTATTTAGATGTGGAACGAGGCAAAGCAACGCTCCTGCAATACATTAACAAATGTGACGTATATATTTCAACATCTGTGTGTTCCAAACCCCTCACGCTGGAACAAGTGCGAGATAAGCCATTACTATTCTCTTCCTCACCCAAAACAGTTTCCACTTTGGATGCCAGGTGGGGAACTATAGATTAATTAACTCCCAACTGGCATTGATGGGATAATTATACTCGCCTGTCTCTGCATTTCACTCTTTCCAGCTGAACTCCACACCAGAAAGTAAATCCTAATCATGAACCTCCACTTCTCCGCTGTATCCCAACAAGGTGCTGACCTCTTACCTGCGGAGGCTGGGATACGCAATTCAGAAGAAGTTAATAGAATATTTTTAAAGAAATAAAAGTGCTGCAGCCTCAAAACATGAAAAGGATGGGCTACAAAGGAGCACTCATATAGAGAGCAATTATATTTTTGATATCTAATGGTTCTGCCTCAGGAAGCAAGAGCTGGCTAGCATCAAACTGTATAAAAGAAAGGATTATGGGCTCACAAAAAAAAGAATGCCATTTTGATTTAAAACCCAGCAAAGCATAGTGCAGATTTGTTATTTTAACTCACAGCGCTTAATTCCTATAACGAGCCAGAATGCCATTAAGGATGAAAAATACTCGAAATACTTATGGTACAAGAAATTAAAAGTAACCTCACTTTTCATCAATGGCTGTTCACCGAATAGGCCATTCTTTGCTTCTCGAAACCGTCTCGCTCTGGCACAATACATCTCGGCTACACGACATTCCAGCAGGAAAAAGCCAAAGAAAATGTAAATTCATTTCTGAGACCCTTCACAGCGTTTCCCAGTTTATGGTAACTCCCAGTCAAAGGAGTCCAAACTCTCCTCCTCCTCCTGAATTCCCGACCAGCAGCAAGAGCAGGTCCCACCCGTGGGAACCATTTCTGTGGTTCCATGCAGTGCCGTGTACGCCGGTGCCACGGGTACCATAATCAAGTTTTTAAAATAAATTCTCAGCATTTAATCCCCTGTCCTAGCCATCATCATCATCATCATCATCATGGCTGAAATACAGAGTTCGCACAAAAAGAAAAAGATTTAGTTCTTCCTCAATTCAAGAAATTGAAGGATAATCCCCAATTATTCAGAATACTTTTGTAGCCTAGTATCTCAATTTGCCATTTTACTTTTATAGTAGGGTTTTTGGTGGTTTTCTTGTGTTTGGGGTTTTTGGTTTTTTTTGGTTTTTTTTTGAAGTGACTTGTGTCCAAGAGGATTTAGAAATTATGCAAAACTGACTGCTGCTCCCTGTTTTAAAGAAGGGCCATGTTCAGTGTGCCTAGTTCAAAAGCACAACGTGCCATATGATGAACTACAATATATATAAATACGTTCTTTCTGCATTAGTACATTAAAAAGTAAAAAACAAAACAAAACAAAACAAAACCCACAAAAACCAGCAAACAGTTCTAACAAGCAGACATGGAAATGGTCTCTATGGTCCCTACAGCGTCATCACAGCAACGTGTGACATCAGTCGAACATGAGAAACATGGAAAACAAGCCAAGGCACAACCTGAGAACTAAATCTGTGCCAAAGCATGGTGTTTTAGGGCTGGGGAGCAGCGGCAAAGGTTGGCTGCAGGTATTTGGGGAACAGCAGCCACCACCAGCCCTGGGGGATGGCTGCCTCACAGGGGTCCTCCCCAGTGTCACCAGTGTGGTGTACCCCAGACCAAGCTTCCTCCTGGAGATGCTCCCGGCAGTGGGGACCGTGCAAAAGGCTTTTGGGGACAGGAGTAATTCCTGCCAGGCAAAGCAAACTGCACCACGGGCTGTGGAAAGGTGTAAGGAAAAGGAACATCCACAACTGAGATCCCACCAAAAAAAATTTTTAAGGAATCTTTCAGATCCTACATTTGACCCAAATCTCCCTGCCAAGTTTTTGTGCTGTCACAATCACTTTTTGGTGTTTTTTTTTCCCCCCTCCTTCCTCATAGTTGCATGTGAAAGTCCTCCAGGAGCAGAAGGAAAAATGTAGTCACCCTGGCAGGGCACTGGGAACCCGGCAACGTGGAGACATTCACCTCCTAAAGAGACTGTAGCAATTAATGGTTACAGTGGTTAAAAATAAAAATCAGAATTATATTTTTTTAAATCGGTGGCATTTTTTTTCCTCCAATCTAAATGAGTCACTGTCTACACGATTTCCTAAGGCGCCCAACCCCTGATAATATTCCTGAGAGGTGAAAGAGCTTTTGATGTCCAAGTGGGTTTATGCTTGTTTAGATAAGCTAAGTCTAAAGGATAACACAGCTTCCTTCCCCTGTCCTCGCCTCCCATGCACATAAATGCTTTTTTTCTTCTTTTCCAGCTGCAGCTCCTGAGCTGCAAGACACAGACTGAGATGTGTGCCCTCCCACTCAGAGACGGGCCAGAGATTGGCCTTTGCAAGCTTTTTAACTCAAGCAATTCTAACATCAAATCAGACTTCAGGCACTCATACTTGGCCGAAGCAGAGACTTTCTCCAAGGTGTCTCTTCAACCACCTCATGCAACCGCAAAATGGTGTAGGGTTTGGCTCCCAGAGATGACCTCCCCGGCTCCTCCACTGGTGGAGAGCAGCCTACCCTTCCCAAGAGCAAAAGCCCTGATCGAGTATATGTTTTGGAGGCTCTATCTGGCATACTCGAAGTCGTTCTTGGCCAACAGAGACCTAAGCAGACACACAAAGCCTGCTAACGAAGGGTATCCTTGTCCTGCACAACAGCAAGGCCATGGAACGACACTTGCCTTGGGTTCAAGGCTATATAAGGATGGTTGGAGAGCCAACTCGGCTTGGTCATCTCCATCCCGGGCTGTACGTAGCCTAGATATAATAAACAGAGTTTCTTTGATACTAAAGGAGTTCAAGGAGACCTGAACAGAACTGGCACCTCACCCACCTCACAGTTGCGGGCTCAATTTAAGCAGTTTTGGTTATTTAAACACTGGCTGATGGAGAAGCTCAGCAGATCAGCCATGCCCCCTTCATGTCTGCAGCCCCATGACCAGGGAACAGGGCATGGGCTGCAAACAAAGCTCCAGGCCAGCAGAGCCCACCACAGCCCCAGGTAGCACCTTTGAGCTTGGCTATTGTTAGCAGGCCCCTAAACACATGGTTGAAAGTAAGGTGGCCTCTGGGCATAACAAAATCAATGATCCCTGCCTTGCAGCACACAGGCGTGAGGAGCGTGATAAACACCAACTGCCAAAGACTTCAGCACTCAACAAGTTGGTGACATTATCTCGACGTGTCATCCGGCTTCTTCAGCTAAAGGAGCAAGCTCTACACTGCAAAATTTCATCCAGCTTTTCAACACCAGATCAGGAAAAAAACACTAAACCAAAAAAAAAAACCCACAGAAGCAAACCATTTCTTCCTATGCAGAAGGACCTCTGGACTTGGCCACAGTAGTGAGGCTCACGGGGTCTCCTCCAGCAGGACCCCCAGAATGAGCCAATGTCCTCGGGGTCAGCAGCCACCGGTCCTGTGGCACGGACCCAGCCTGGGATCCCTGCACTGCAGAGATCTGCAGAGATGGCACAAGGATACTAATTTCTGCTGGTTTATTACAATTATGTGTAGGATAAGCAGAGTTTACTGCATGCCATAAAACTAATGCTTTTTCTACCTTACGAAAGAACGTGGCACTAGAACTGACTTGCAAATGGGGTTAAGATGAAACATAGAAATATGATTTTTTTTTTTTCTTGCTCAATCACTCCCAATTTTATTCGAAACGTCACATTTTTGTTAGGTGAGCTCTAGATAAATACACTGGTAGATAAACACCCACACTGGTAATGGTTAACAAGCCACCTTTCAACAAGATTGATAACCCATTTACACAAGTTCGTCTGTGTGTCAAAAACCACCCGATTCCAAAAGGTGCACATGTTATTCTTCAGGAAGAAGAAAGATGATCTCCTGTCACACCCCATCTATCCCAGCCCACTCCATTCCCCCCAAAACGCCATCTTCATCCGTCCACTCGCAGGCTTTCCACAAAAATCCCATCTTAATAAAAGCGGTATAGAAAAACTCATGAAAAAGATTTCTGTGGAAAAACTCAGTAACGGTGTCAATGACAGAACAATGTTCTGGTGAGGGATGCAATACAAAACGCCACTTACTTTCTGTTATGAAATGATAGTTATATTTCCTTAGGTGACATCTCTTTCTGGCAATCTCTGTGGCCATCACTTTCTCTTTCTTATAAACCCTCCTGAACATCCAGTCTCTGAAAGTTTACATTAAATTATCCACAGGGATGAAGCAAGGTAACGTCAAATCATTCCATTAAAAAAAAAAAAATAAAAAAAAATTAACATATCTGAAAGCCAAGTCATCCAGGAGCCATTCAAGTAACTCTACTCCCTTTTCCCTTCTTCTCTCCCTTTCCTTATCCCAAGCCCAGATCCCGCTGGAGCAGGAACCTGCCCATGGCACGACAACACTGCTGGTCCTGAAGGGCTTCTGGGCACCATCGCACCACACCATCCCACAGATTTTGATGTATTTGTATATTTTGAGGGTGCAGGTCACACTGTTTTAGAATCATAGAATCATAGAATCGTCCAGGTTGGAAGAGACCCTTGGGATCATCGAGTCCAACCATCAAGTTTGACCAATTCAGGCTGGATCGGCAGAACAGGGCAAGCATCTCGGAAAGATTTGGGTGTCTCAATCTGGTTCCCTTAAGAATACCTCTATAAAAAAAAACCAAACAAGCCAAAAAACCCAAACAACTTCCCAAGATCACCTTTTAAGTAAAAATCCTAGTTTTATTTTTCCTGAATCCATAAAAAGAAATGTATAAGGCATTTTATGACTCTCTTGATTTTTATAAGACCCCTTTAGAAGGGAAAAAAACCCCACCTGACTCTCCAGGAAAATAAAAATTTTATACAAAAGAAAGAGCTGTCAAAAGCATTGGCCAGTTAAAAAAACTTGCTAATTTCTTAAAATCACAGTAAGCTTAGATTTTGGGAGAAATCACAGCAAGTACATAACTTTAAGGCAAAAAATGTTGTTCTCCTCTTGATGTCTTTAAAACAATCAGATAAAGGAGACAGAAGAAGAAAGAAAATGAACTGGTTTAAACTGATGGAGTACGTTTCTGAACAGCTACGAATTAATATAAAAAACAATATTCAAAGATGGAATTTGAAGAAAAAAGGGCTGATGCAGGACGAGCGTGTGACTGTCTGTCTGCAGCACACCAGAGCATCAGGGGGCAAAACAAAGTAAGATATTTGCCGCTGACCCGTTTGCTTCCAACCTTTTGGAATGCTGGAAGGGGGAAGATCATCTTGCACCATTTCATGTATAAAGGCACCTCCGAACGCTTAATTATAAAGTTGAATCCTGAGCAAAAACCTCACAGAAGATGCAATTAAGCTTCTGCCTGGTTCCAGCTTGGATCGAGAGAACAAACCCAACCCCAGCCAGAGGGAAGAAACTTCCCCACAGTTAACTCTGCGCAGGAAGCACCTTCTCTGTCGACTTGTGTTTTACCAACATAAAGTTCAGGTTTTTCTTGTTCGTGTCTCTAAAAGGTCCCAGGAGGGCAGAAGAGAGCTGAAACACAGCCTACCTTTCCACGCTGCACCAGCCAAATTAAGATTTTTAGCATCTGAACGCTTCATGCAAGCTTACCCTGTCCTTTCAACACCTCTACAGTTTCAAACAGTGGAAAAACACCGGGGAAGTACCAAAATCCACAGAAATATGTGTATCGCAGGCAGTGGGCACCTCTGCCCACTGGGGTCAGAGTGCCCGTGTCCTGTGATGGTCACAGCCTGGCTCAGCCATGTGGCCTCGGAGCATCCTCAGCCAGGATGAGCTCCGGGAAAGCCTGCCCAGGACCATTCCCCTCCCACAGGAGGTGCATTTAAGCTGGAACGACACACGCTCAATGGACTCATCTGCAGACAAACCACCTTGTTGGCTTCTACACCTTGGGAAGCTTTACAACGCATTTAAAGGCAACATCTTGGATTTTTTTATGCTGTTTAAAGCGCTGGTTTTATAGGCTCACGGTGCGCGACGGTATCACAGCTCAAAATCCGGCGTGTCAGGAATATGAAAGGCTTGTCAGGATTAGGTACCCCACTCATCACCTGCCCATCCACACAAAACAAACACCATCCCCTTTGCTTCCTGCTGGGGAAACTCTTCAGAAACACATTTTAATAGTCACCGATACTGAGTCACGTGAGGATTCAGCCACAGAGCCGGTGACTCGTCTTTCACTGACCCGTATTTGCAAACCCGCACCAAAACCATTTTTTTCTCCTCATTTTAATTTAATTTAATTGAGAAGCAGGTGCCTGCTGCCGTCCCGCAGGGCACATTTATATCCTCACGCTGACGTTGCGGAGGTTCCCTACCATTACTGCTGCAGGAGCCAAAGCCGGCTCGCCAGCCCTGCAGGGGAAGCCACCGTCTCGCACCGCGGCCTCTGCAGAGGAGCCAAAAATTGGTGCAATCTCAGGTCCTGCTGAAGGACCCAAAACTGGGTGCTTGGGTCCCAACCCCACCAGAGGGATGGATGGACAGACATCCATCTCCTTTCCCCGGAGGACGGGTGGCAGGTCCCAGTGGCGAAGGCTTCCCCAGCGTAACTCACGCTGCAGGGTGGTGGCCACGGGCTACTGGAGTTTGGTTCAGCTGCAATAACTGGTTTTCTTCACGAATGGTCCCCTTGCAGGAATAATTCAAAGCGTTAGCTGATCATACATGATTTCCAATGTACGGAATTAAAACCACAACGGCCAAAATCAAACCTCGCTGGGGATGACACACAATTCACACCGAGGAGAGCAAAGCAGGGCAAGAAAGGACCAGAAAGGGAAAGCTGGAGTGGCTCAGTTACCTGGGAGATGCACCCTTCTCCAGACAATATCCTCTACTATTTTCTCAGGCTAATACAACGTCAAATCCCAAAACGGCGCGAAGGAGGCTCAGTTAAAGGGTCTGCTTCCAGAGATCAAGAGATCTCAGCATCTACTGAACTCGGTGTGAGCCATATTCACACACACAGCTCATTGATAAAAATAACGCCCGGCTCCTCCGTCGAGGCTTTTCATCTGTCGGCCCGCAAGCGCAGCGGGACCGGGGAGGACGGCATCATTAGCTCCATTTTCCAAACTGCAAAGCTAAGCGAGTGAGCTAACACCACTTGTCCAAAATCCATCCTTGCGGAGGCAAGGAGAGGCAACTCAAGAGGCCAGAGCCTTTTCTCATCATTTTATACCCTGGGCTACACCCCTCGATGCCCAGAACAAGGCACAGGTCACTAAAGGGACACACTGCCCGGAGCTCACACCATTTCAGAGCCAATTTTTATCAGATTTAAAACTCTCTGAAGTCAAAGCAAGTATTTCCCGGCAATCGCATAACTGCATGCTTTTACCTTTTCCCCCCCCACCCCCCCCCGTGTCTTTTTTAAAAGTATTATAGTCAAGAATATTCATCACCATTCTGTCCACTCCTCGGGAGGATGGGTAGGTGTTCAGCACCAAAGGTATAATCAACCGCTCAGATAGGCTCAGGAGTTTTAAAGCGAGACATATGTAATAAAAGCAATCGCAGTCAACAAACTACTAAGAAGAGCAGTAATGGGATTATCTGTCAACACAAACAAAAGGATAAACACAAGCAAAACCATCAGTCCCTGAAACCTAATTCTCATGTATTTAATCTGAGACTATGGCAGGGAGATTAAAGAACCTGCGGATCAAATAAAAAGTTATTGATTGTAAAATTCTTGCTTTAAACAAAGTATTTGTTTATGGTTTAAGCTAACCAGCACACGAAATGTATGACAGCAGCTAATTTAACCACAGATGCCAAAGGAACTGCAGCATCCCCATCGAGCAGCCGACCAGAGGGGCTACGAGTCAGGCTCCTGTTTACCCTCGCCGTCTTCCAGAGGGAAACTTCTCTCCCTTCGCCACATCCAAGCAGCGGGAAAAAAAGCCCCGACCCACCACTAAATCACAATGTGCTGAAGCCAAACACACAGTTGCATTCAAACCCCCCTTTCCTTTTGCCAGTTTTACTTGGCTGAATGAGACCAAAGCTGAAATGCTCTCCTTTGGAGCCTCAGGACCAGGAAGGCAGCGCAGCCCTGAAATTGTGATCCTTGAACCGTCTTTGAATCCTGAAGTCTGTGCATTTTAACCCATCTCCGGATCCTGAAGTCTACATTTCAAACCACAGCATCGCTCCTCTTTGCCTCTTAAAGCTGGTAACTGCTGGATGTGGTGTTTGGCAGAAAAAGCACCCCCGGGCGTTTTCACGTGCTGCAGGCGAGCTGAGACGGGCGCACACGCGTGTACATACATGCACACACATGCACACGCGTGTGCAGGCGCCGCCCTCGCCGGCAGCAGCACAGGGAAGGGAAGGCAGGCATGTTTTTATTCCTCCCACTCTTTCACAGCAAACCTTGCCAGCTGCCCTCTTACCTTTCATATGTTCGGCACAGCTGCCACGGCTCCATCCAGATGAAAGGTTTGAAGCCTGACACGGCAGCATCTACCCCGCTTCCCTTTCAATCTAATTACCGGATTCACCTGAGCGCACGTAGGAGGGAAGAGAGGGGGCCCGGGAGCGTGAAGAGGCTGTGGCAGCTCCCAGTTAATTTGATGGGACCCAACTTCTGATCCAATTAAACCCCAGCATTCGGGGACCGGCAGAGCTATTTTCACCGCTGTCAACCCTTCCTACCCGGGTGAGCGATCCCGAGAGCTCCCAGTGCCGTGCTCCTTTCTTAGGGCCAGCACCCTCGTATCCTGCAATCATTGAAGAGATCCTCATTAATTAATAGAACGGGATCTGGCCCTTGTTGCACAAAAAGCCTCAGTGATGCCCACAAAACCAGCAATGCTGCCTCGGACAGGGACACCTGCCCGTGTCCCGTATGAACAGGAGACCTATTTCCCGACCTTGCTTTGCCCCACAGTAAGACACCCCAATGCTGCCTCCTCGCTCCAGGATTTCAGATCCCCCCCATCTTTTTAGGAAACTCTTTCCTCTCCTCTTTCTACACAAATGACTGAAGTCCGCTCTGACCTCTCTTTGTGTGACACACGCAGCTCCCCAAGAAGAGTATCTGATAGACCAGAAGGCTCCATGTGCATTTTTCATCTTCTTACGCAACCATCCGCACACGACTGAGATTTCCTGCAAACAGTTCAGCTATCCACCTAATGCTTACTTAATGGAAGTGTTTTCAGAAAAACACTACAAGAATTTTCAAATAGAAACAATTAGCATTCACAGTAATTTGCATCTACTTTCCCCCATTTCTAAAGCAGCATGCTCTGCTTTAATATTAACCCCTGCTTGTTCATCAAAGCCCGGTGCAGGGGAGTGAGCCACACAACTCCCATTAGAGACCACGGGAGCAATTATATTCAACGGTGAAAAGATTACACGATGATGTTTGAAACTTGGGGGGACTACCCTTTGTTTTAAAGCATCCCGCGTGTCGGCAAAATGAGCAGCTTCCATCACGCCACAGCTATTTTCACCGGTGCTCTTTTATTTCCTAATCCCTTCTCCTATATATCCACAAACCTTGGCAAGGGACTAGCGATGGGATTTACAAGTGTGCTATTCACCAAATCGCTCCCCCCCCGTCACCTAAGGTGCCCTGAATTCAAGGCTGAGACCAGAGCAGCCAAGCTCCTCCAGAGGCTGGAAGGACGTCCTTGGGGCGAAGAGGAAGATGGAAAGGTTTCATTAGCCTGAAATTTTGATCCAGGCTCATTTTGAAATGTAGATCATGAACCTAAAGTGGCCTGAATGCAATGATGGGCTGAGACCAGAGCAGCCAAGCTCCTCCGGAGGCTGGAAGGATGTCCCTGGTGTGGGCAAGAAGATGGAATGGTGTCATTAGCCTGAAATTTTGATCCAGGCTCATTTTGAAAGGTACTTCATGAACATGTGCATCTCAGGAATCACAGTAAACACCCTGACGCTGGGAAGCCTGGGTTTTCCAAAACATGAAACAGCACATCCTACCTTTGAGATTTTGCAAAGTATCAGAACGTGAGTATCTCGCTCGCTCTGTGGATCGTATCTCTGAAGAGACATCGTGCCTTCTACTCACAAGGCGGTTCGTGGCCCAAGCGGGTCGGCCCCTGGGGTAGGCACCATTTCCCGTGTCTCCATCATGCAGGAGAAGGTGAGCAGATGGGGACGAGAAGAAGCACAGAGTAATTCCCGCGAAACAAGGCTGTATTTGCAAAGGTGCCCAAGAGAGTTACGGCTCAATCAACACGAGATGAGCACACTCTATGAGGCAAAGAAGAAAGGGAGCAGCTTCTTATTAAAACACAGCATCTTTTTGCTGTCTAGCACAGAGCTCCACAAGATAGCGGGCTTTTTCTCCCTCCCACCTTTTCTAAAACCCTGAAGAATTCCATGAAAAAAAGTCCAAGTATAAAGACTTCACATCTGACGGCATCTAAGCAGAGACCACTTGTGCAATGCAGTGCTGTCCCCTGTGTACCCGCACCGCTATTCAGTCTTTAGGAGATCACATACTTCTTTTCCTGCAGGACCCCTGCCTCCTTCAGCTCCCTGGTTTGACGGGAAGCAGCGAGTGATGGAAAACAAACGGGGAAAAAAGTCTTGTCAATCTCTGCTCGATTGGGTACCAAGTTGTGTTGGCAGTGTCGGCGGGGCAGAATTGGATTTATACTCATGTTACTGAAATACCTGGGTTTTGTAAACAAGATGGCTGGTGTGCGCAGCGAGCGGGGAGAAACACAAGGAGGACGGGGATCATTCAGACATTGGTCTGGATTATTCATGATGAGCTCAATGGCTGGGTACAAACACCTAACCAGTTACTGAGGGCTACCCAAACAGAAGGGACGCATATAATCAACAAAATACTGGGTTATTTAAGCCATTACAATATACACTGTACAACCGAAGGATTTCTGAGAGATCCTCTTTGCAAAACGTATTCTTTTAATGTAGGTGTTGGAGGGCTTTTTGGGCAAGAAGGCTTTTGTTTGGTTTTAAGGATAAAGAAGCCCAGATAACATCATATTACTAAATTACTGACACGTGTCTGGCATCAGTAATGCATGTCAACATCTCCTGAGCAAGGTAAATGCAACAGGTCTGAGCTGGTGATAAATGAATTCCAGGGCAAGGGCTATTGACGGCACACTGAAAGGACACCCCCCGCCCCCGCCCCTTGCCTTCTGCTCCCCGAGATCATTTCAAAGCCTGCAGGTAAGCAGTAACTCCAGCAATCTCAAATGATGCAACCGCGCATAAGGGAAAGGATGTATTTTATTATCATCCAACCAGCAAACCCCAGGAACTGAGTAACACATCCATATACCCACTCCTGCTGCAGAGGAGCCTGCAGAGCACCAACACTTCTTGCATATTTTGATTAGACTGTTTCCTCCACACAAAAATAAATACAGTTAAAGACAAACCTCAGGAAGAGGTAAAACTAAATATCACACCTGGCTTTGCAAACACCTTTCTTTGCCGGCTGCCTGGTTTAAATCATACCCTGTACAGTTACTACAACACCAGAAAGAAGAGGGTGCTAACGGTGTTTCTATTTTCACGGACACGAAGCTCACAATAAAGTTACCCTCTGAAAGCTGTACCACGCTCTCCCTTTTTTTTTTTTCCTGTGAGCTCAATTAAAGATGCGCTCAACCTGCCTCCATACAAAATTCAGCAGCCTGTAGGACTTTGAAATGCGTTATAACCTGGTGTGGAACAGCCACTGCATCATTAATCCTCTACTTCAATGTAAATGTTTAAAAAACTATGCAAGAATTGAAAATTAGATCCGCCTCCGCCAAGTTTGGTTTGTACACTGTACGAAGTTGCATCTTAAATGATTTCTAACTGCCACTGGCAACTAGACACGGCACGGTGCCACCTCGCCAACACCACCAGGGAGGTTGATGCACCAGCAATGAAACAGCAGAAAACCTCTGCTGAACCCAGAAGATCATCAGGCCCAGGGCAGGCTCTGGAACGAAATTCAGAGGGGAAGGTTTTTGATAAGAATAGAAAATTATTACTTTCCCACAAAAGCTTCTGTTGGAAACTAGCTTCCAGCCTTTAAATTCAGCTGCTTCTACTTGCTCTCTTCTGCAACGCTGATGGCTCCTCTCACACTAAGAGCTGACACATTCTCAACCGCAGAAAATACAAAGGACGCAGAGATCTTGTCCATCACCTGGAGATAAAACACAAGTCATCCTGAGCTCGCCTCCTCAGACTCTACCTCGCTGCAGCACGTAAACACACGCTTAAAGCGCTTGCTAAATAAATCACAAAATACCTACATCCAGAATGATTTTCCTGACTCCGAAGTTTTGGGAACAGGAAGATCCCATGCAGATAAAGCACTTCCAAAAACATTTTTCAAATAACAATTTATCCTTATGATATTCCTTTAACTTATGCCTGAATTGTTTACCTCTTTTTTTTTGCAGGTGAGAAGCTGTAAGGAAAGGCTAAGGAATATTCTTCTAGGAAGCCAATAACCCGCAACAAGGTGTTCAGGCACCTCCAAAACTCTAAGGGAGGGAGAAGAAAAAAAAGAATCGTAACTGGATTAAATTGTGGGAGTTCCTGTTGCACGTATCTGTAGGAGTGCCTAAAGACCAGGCAGTAACAAGATCCCACAGTGCAGAGTTAGACGCAAAAAGTACTTTGCAGTCCTTGTCAAAATGGCTTGGAGTCTAAAGAAGTATTAGGAGAGAAAAAAGGTGTTTCGCAAACTGAAACGGCACTTCCAGTGAGCTGGCCAGAAATGACCATCTATTCTTCTGAGTCTACTGATGGGCATAGCTGGGAAGGTGAGGGATGAGGAGAGAAAAATGAAGAAAATGAGGTACAAGGCAGAGAAAAAGAAGAAAAGACCTAGAGTGAAGATGAGGAGAAGAGCAAGAGGGATAACAGCTGTGATCCTAGCCACCTCCTCCCCATCACCCCAGAACAAAGCAACACCCGCTTTTTGCCTGCATCCCAGAACACCCCTTTTTTTCCCCCTTCTAAATCCGCATGGTCCATAAATTCCCAAAGTGCCCCGAGTACCCTCGGTACTTCCCTAAGGGTTGAGACAAGGACGCTGTCAGAGCCCGCAGGTCTGTGGCTGGCGGTCTCCCCGTTTGGGAAGCTGTCCGCCCCCGGAGCAACAGCCTTCCCCAGATCCGGGGGCAGGATGCCTGTGATGGATTAACCGTGGAAACGATGAATTCAAAACCCATTTCCTTCTTCCTCTCTTTATAAGGTAACTGCAGGTCTAAGAATATTTGGGGATTAACCGGGGCATCCCTATTCCTTTTTGGAGCGGTCTCCCCTCCTGCCCCAGTCTTGTTTTGAAGACCTGAACTGGGAGAGCCAAGGCAGCCGGTATCCGTGCTAATTCCGTAAGGACTGAGTGGAAGGAAACAACGGCGCATTTTTTAAAGGTCAAAGCCTGTGCAATCATACATTTTGCATGGGTGAAAGTCACTTCTGTGACAGAGCGAACAAAAGAGTGACAAGAAGGTAGAACAGCGGTGGTAACATTTCAGCATCCCAGGTCAAAAGGAAAATTGCTGCTCTCTGATTGGCATGTTTTTGGGAAGGCGGTTTCAAAAGCAACTTTTACATTTTCACAGATTAATACCTGATTTTCTTTTTAATACACTTTGTTTAGAAAAATCTGCCAAAAGCATATTCTAGATGTCCAATATTGTATCAGCAACAATGAAAAATAAAGGCTTAGGCAAAAATATATACTGAAAACATCACCTTTTTCAATTGGCTGAAGTCATTTACTCCAGTAACACCATCGTGCTGAGAAAATGATCTTTTGTCTATAACTGCTACATGGCCATTAAGCATTTTAGCATATAAGTATGATATTTTTCTTCTTTAGTGTGTGGCTCTGCTTAGGCAGAAATAAGATGAGGGGGGCGGGAATTAAAAATCAGCATTTGAGCTTGGAAAGGAAGTTCAAAAACCAGTCAACAATGAGACGGTGTTTACACTGCAGAGAGAGAGAGAGAGAGAATTTAAAAAAAGCATTTAAGTAGAAGCACAAATGGCTGCCCCATTACAAAAATCAATGATAATGCCACATCCACGGCACGTACCTTGGGTCACTCACTAAATAAAAAGCGCTGCTTCAGAAACAGGAAACAAGAATTTTCCCCAGCAATTCCATCCCTGGGGATGCTGATGAAGTAACAGGTATCAAAGCATGGATTTCTTCATTTGCAAATTGTCCTTATCGAGCAGAACAACCCTGTGCTTGTTTTTTTTCTTTAAAAAATAATTTTAAATACCTTGAAGAATCTGAACAAAAAGAAAGTTGGAGTGGACGCCCACAGCCGTGCTCAGCAGCCCGAGCAGGGAAGGGAGAAGGGAAGGGAGGAGGAGCAAGAGAGACATCCTTCCCTTTACTATTCTAAGGTGTAAAGACTTCTCCATCATGACAGATTTTTTTAAGAAGCTATCACACATTCATAACACTAATTGATTTTCATAGAGAAGAGAGCAGATGAGGTCTCTTTGGGAACTGCCTGCTACATTTCTGCTTGAAAGGAGATCACTGCTGGTGTGCCTCAGCTCCTTCATAAAAAATTTAATTAACAATATCTCCAAGAACGAACCCACGGTTAGGTCTCCAGCTATCATGTGACTGCCAGCGCGCCGATGCACCACGGCAAATTAAACCTAAGCAAACGATACCTGTCGCACGTCGAGCAGCCGGCAACCTTATGGGCTGGGCAGATTCTCGGGGAGGAGCAGGGACGCGACGGGAAGCGGGAGAGCACACAAAGGGACGGCGAGATGCCTGCATCCAGCCTGGCAGCGACAACTTGTTTTCCTAGCTGCCACTTTTGATGGCTACACATTCCTATCCGTGATCCGGCGGCGATGCCAGAAAGCAAAATGCTTCACAAACCATGATTCCAGCTGATGATCTTCACAAATCTACAATTTGGGGAAGAGCGGAAACCGCGCACACGTTAGCCCTTTTGCTCTCGGATACGGAGGGACAACCGTGTAAACGGAGAGACTGGCGTGTCCCGCGGGAGAAGGCACTGCACCGTCATCCCCGAACGGAGCCAGGAATAGAAAGGCACCATGTGCCGGTCTGGAAGTCCCATCTGGCACAGCAATGGAGGAGAGGAGACAAGACTGGCTTTCTCTTCTCTCCATCACCACCGCCACCCTCGACGCCTTACCCCGTAGGAGCTCTCATCCTCAGAGGATTCGTTCCTTCGACAAACTGAAAGCAGGGAGGGGGGGGAGGAAAGAGATCTGAAAATAGCAAGAGGCCCGACGCTATAAACAGATTACCAAAATCACTTCTTGTTTCTGCATATGGGCTCGGGGTTGAATGCAGCACAAGGAAGCGCATGTTTTCAAATTTTCCCAACTGCTCAGTAATTAGCGCTGATTTACAAGACGATGGGCAGCGGATACTGCCCGTGCCGTGTTTTTTAGCCCCTGTTTTGTTATCCTTTAAAAACATTTACCATTGCAGACACGATACCAATACGCTTGATTTATTATCTATAATGTCAAAATGGAAAAGGTTAATCACCATTATTAGTCAGTGAAAAGGAGGCAAGATTATCACTTGAACGCTGAAGCTGAGACCGGGAGCAGCGTAAGGGAGGAAGGGTTGGCACGCTGGGGCACCGTTGGCATTTGACCACCCCAAACCACGGGGTCCTGAGCCCACAGCCATCATCTGCAGGAAGGTTAGAGCGTGAAGAGTCTCCACCAAACAAAGATTATGCCAAAAACACAAAACAGGCTTTGAAAAAGCGCTACTTCATGCAGCCTTGTAAGAATTAGCAAGGTGCTCTGGAGTTATTTGTTATTCACAGAATGATGAATGATCCGGGGTTGGAAGGGACCTCTGGAGATCATCCAGCCCAACCCCCTGCCAAAGCAGGTCCTGCCAAAGCAGGTCGCACAGGAGCGTGTGCAGGTGGAGTCTGAATGTCTCCAGAGATGGAGACTCCACCACCGCTCTGGGCAGCCTCTTCCAGGGCTCTGCCACCCTCAAAGGAAAGAAGTTCCTCATGTTTAGACAGAACTTCCTATGTTCAAGTTTGTGCCCGTTACCTCTTGTCCTGTCACTGGGCACCACTGAGAAAAGACTGGGCCCATCCTCTTGACACTCACCCTTTAAGTATTTATAGGTGTTGATCAGACATCGGTATTAATTAACAATATTAATTGGCTTTAGTTTCGCACACCTGACAAAATCGAGTTGGCGATGCTGTGCCAAGGGCCACAGACCCAGCGGAGGTGGAGGGTTTGGTACAGAAGGACGGCGGAGCAGAGGTCCCTCACGCACCCTGCCACGCTTGCCGGACCTGGCCAAGCGACGTCCCGCCGGAGCATCCTCCCGTGTCCCCGCCACTTCCACCGCAATTACGCTCTTCAGCCTCCGTGCCGAACCGAGCTGCGGCAACCGCTTTGATTCACCTCAGAGGGAACCGCGTTTCAGTCTCGGGTAAATTTATCCTTAAGAATGAGCTGCAGACTCCGGCAACGCTAAAGCTCTTTTGAAAGGAAGGCCGGGGGAGGGAAGAGAACATTACAAATATACTAACTATCTACCTAGCTCTCGTCTCCACGACAGTTGGCAGCATTATCTTTTTCTTCGGTAGTTCAACCAAAAAAAAAAAAAAAAACAACCACCGAACCTCCACCACTAATGGGATGCAAGAAGGACTATTTTTATAAATGTTGCCTTAACATAAACACCCTGGCTTTATTCAAAAAGCCCTGTCAAACCAGCAATCTGGAAAAGAAGCTCCCGAGCGCCCTGCTGCGCTACTGCCTGTTCTGTAACCACCAGAAAAGGGGCAAAATCACGGTTAGAAAAGGCCAACACCATCTTTTTTCCAACAACAAGGACCGGACCCACGCATACCAGCAATATCTTTAGCTTGATGCTCCTGCCACAGGTTTGGATGTGAAAAATCCCGCAGGTTCCAACAGTTCTGGGGTATGAAAATATTATCTTGGAATAACAAACAGTGAAACACATTTGCAGAAATAAACAAAAGTGAGAAAAGACAAGAAGAAGTTATCAAATATTTAAAAATGAGAGGAAGACAAGTCAAAAACCACAATTAAACTACAGCATTTAATGGCTGTGACAGACGTACCATCAACAAGATACTCAACAACACTCCTTGCTGTATTTCCACACGATCACAAACTTGCTTATCCTTCTGGCGGAGATCTGTTCTAACACCAAACACTGCATCGAAAAACCAAAGCCCTGGATCTACTTTGGGATCTACTTCACATTACTTTCCAAAACAAACAGAAGTGTTAGTAATACCTAGGCTTTAAGGCTTACGTAAAAACAAAAATGAGATTACGCCTTGCAGTTGTAGACCACTGATCCCATACGTGTTGGTAGGCTGGGAGACAGTTTAAGAAGTCACTTGAAACAAAAAACCAAACCCAAGTGTTCATAAATATGTCTATCATTTCGAAAAACCTGTTTATTGTGCAGATTATATGCCATTTTATGCTCTTAAGAACAGGCTTTAATTTCACCATTTTAATGTAATCAACACTGTCTTGGTGATTTATTTTAAACAGATTTAAACTTGAAAAGACTTGTATTTACATTAGTCATTAAAATTTGAGGTCTGTATAACAAGCAACTGTAGCAACTCTTTTTCTGTCTTTTTATTTATTTAGTACAGCAGTCCGGTGGTAAGGAAGACATGCAAATATAACATGAAAAATGTATTCTCAGTGCAATACCTCCAAGACTAAAAAAAAAACAGAAATGAAACTTTGGTTTGAGGGGTAGAGGGAAGGTAGAGGTGAGCGACTAAAATACTGCTCAAAATCAGAGAGGTTGCAAATAGGGTAAAAAAAAATCCTCCTCCCACAGAAAGGTCAGAGTCTGGCCTGGGAGAGTCCCAAATTCATCATTTGAGAGGCTTGTCATTCCAAATGTGGGCAAAAGCTTAGCAAAGATAAAATAATGTCATTCCCAAAAGGCCACACGACCAATAATTAGAGGTAGTATCGAGTATTTTCCCTCTGTCTTGCTCTGGGAAAAAAAAAAAAAAAAGAACAAAACAAAACAACCAAACCCACAACAAAAAATCCAAACAAAAAACCCCCAACCACACACACAAAACAAAACAGAAAAAAAAAAAAATAACTGCAACATAAAAAACCAACCACAACACCGGGTGGGGGGTGAACCATATGCTTTCCTGCAATGCTCCGGGATGGAAATTCAGCGATTAAAGAGTTAAGAGATGCTCTAAAAGTATCTCACCCTGATATGCTGAGAATTTGCTGGGATCTCACGGAGAAACGGGTGATTCTTACATACCATATGTTCTGCAAACGCTTGCAACAACACAGAGGGGAGCTGGGGATGGAAATCCACCTTGGCTACCGAATTTTCCCGTCTTCTCTAATGCAGTGGAGTTCCAAAGGACAAAACCGGTATAAATCCAGCAAAGCTCACCCCATCGCAGCAGCCTCCGGGCACCCACCCCAGTTTTACTGGAGCTCCATCAGGAGCGAAGGCAGAGGTGGGAGGAGACTGGGGGGACCCAGGGCTCTCCCACAGGCTTTGCCACCACCCTAGCACCCCACTGCCAGAGCTGCACCGGCCTTGGTGTCACAGAATCAGAGAATTGTCTGGGTCGGAAGAGACCTTTCAGATCATCGAGTCCAACCATCAAGCCAACACTGACACAAACCATCACTAACCCACGTCCCTCAGCACCACGTCTGCCCGGCTTTTAAACACCTCCAGGGTTGGGGACTCCACCACTGCCCTGGGCAGCCCATTCCAAGGCTTGGCAACCATTTCGGTGAAGAAATTTTTCCTAATATCCATCCTAAACCTCCCCTGGCGCAACCTCCTCTTGTCCCATCACCTGTTCCTTGGGAGAAGAGACCGACCCCCCCCGGCTACACCCTCCTCTCAGGGAGTTGTAGAGCGCAGGAAGGTCTCTCCTCACCTCCTTTTCTCCAGACTGAACACCTGCCGCTCCTCACAAGACTTGTGCTCCAGACCCCTCATCAGCTCTGTAGCCCTTCTCTGGACATGCTCCAGCACCTCAGTGTCTTGGTTTCTCCATCTCATGGTGGCACAGGGTAATAGAGCTGTAAAAGCCTTGAGGAGCAACTGGAAACTGGCACACACAACACTTTGGTCTGCATGGAAGACTGCAGCACTCTCCTAGGATGCAAGACTGGACCGAGAGGTACCTCTGGAGATGGTCTGTTCTGGCTTGTTGCCTCTTCCCCAAGTGGTACCTAGTGTGTTGTAACCAACCTCAGATGAGATGCCAACAAAGGCAAGGCAGATGCACGTCATTAATCAAGGTAAGTATAGAAACCCCTATTGCTGCAAACCTCCACTGCCTGGCCATCTCTTGGATTTCCTTAATTAGCTCACCCTGGCAAGCTCATCACTCTACCCAGGCGTTCCTACAGGACAGTGAGGGGACAGAGTTCCTGCACCACTCCATGGAACGTGGCTGTCACCATGAAGTTACTTATTTTACAGCTACAAAGTTAAGTTTCTAGCTATGCGGTAGGCTTAACGCTACTTCTTGTCCACTGTTTTTTTTTCTCAAGGGAAAACTCACTATTACACTAATGTCACTATTGCACTGATAAAAGCAGACAAAAATATTCTGGAGCAAAAAAAAAAAAGAGAACAAAGGCACAACCCAGAATTAGTAAATACCACATCGCGGCATCGCAGTGTACATCTAAGCTATTGTGAACTTATCTCTTCAAGGGTTTCCACATCAACAATTGATTATTGATGACAAACACATAGAGGATATAATCATTTAACTTCACTGTTTATATTGCATGACAATAGCTGGACAAGATTAAAAAATAAAAGGCAAATCACCTTTTTAAATCTATTACAATTTACGAGACTTAGAAGTTAATTTACATACCTTGTCTGTCCCAATATTTTCTCCCAATATGAAACCTTTGTTCTCTACTGCAGCTATGTGAAAAATCTATACAAAATAGGAAAAACTCTTTGGATATACTTGTACCGATATCTTCACAAAAGTAGCCTGGAAAAATACTGGAACTCTGATGATCTTTTCTCAGTATCGCTTATTTTAAATGCTACTCGCAACACCGGGAGGTAAAAAAGCGTTCTTACAAACAACAAATTTTGAAGGTGATGACATCCCTTTGCAGACAGTAGCTGCTGCCAGCAAGTAGCCACAGGGTTTTGTTATTCCTCTTTACCATACCTACATTTTTAAGGAACGCTCCTTTTAATTGTAGTGAGAACACATGAAATAGGAGGCCCCAGGATTGCACCCTAAGAGCCACAAGCGCAGTAGAAAAATGGTGCGGTTTTGCTGATCAGAAAGCTCATTCTTTCATTGTCCAAAAAAACAACAAACCCAAACCCAAAAAAACCCACCCAAAACCAACCAAAAAACCAAACCCCAAATCCTTCTACAAGTTCTCCCCCAACATTCAGAAAGTAATGGGGATGAGGAAAGGAACACAATAAACTCCAGCTCCAAATTCAACCTCTACCTGCGCTTCTCAGCCAGAGTTACCCATGCTGAAATCATTAGCTGAGAATTAATTACCAGCATTTAAAACATTTTTGTGATAACTTGAGATAAAAAATTCTGTAATGCGTTTCTCACAGAGGTATATAGAAGTATGGAAAATGTGAAAGCAAACATCCACTTGAATGTCAAAACGTTCATTCCAGGGTGCTCAAAATGCTTTTCATGCTGAATTATCACATACAACTATAGGCAATATGACATTTTTTGAGGTGAAAGAGCTGGGGGGGGATGTTGGGGTTACTTACAAGTGGGCTTTTCTTCCCAAATTTGATGATTTTTAGAGTTAATATATCCTCTGAGATGAGTCTCTAAAGCTCATGTCTCAATATGCTGCAGATCCAGTACAAAATGAATTAAGAGACTACATGCTGAAGGTCATATAAATATCTACAAGGACTGGAAACAATTTTATAGTGGGAAAGAAAAAGCTTAAACCTAAAAGAAAATAAAAGGTGCCACTGGAATATTGCTGCCGAAGAGCAAACCAATGCCCTGCAAGAGCTCTGTTAGTTTTAGATACTGTGTCCTGCTAAATCCCCATCGCAGCCGGAACATCAGCATCCCCACCTGCAAATCAAGGTGACAAAAGGGTCCCTTTGCACTGTCACCTATGAACTACTCGCGTGTCCCCGCGCACACGGCAACATGGAAAAGTTGGGAAGTTAGAGCGGTTTCCGAGCAAAACCAGCTGGTTTTGGCTAACGCTTGGAAAACAGCCCTGGGAGGGGGAGGAGGAGGGCAGCCGGAGAATATCCCCCCCGCTCCCCGCACCGAAGCGCAGCCCTGGGCGGCTGCAGCATCTCGTGGAGACAAAGATAGTGGACGCTAAATGCCAGAACGCGGACCGTAAGCGAGAGATAATACATGCACACAGCATGCACTCCACACTCGAACTGTTTATCAGATTGTAACAGCACTGCGGCATCCAGGAGCGTGGATGTGCTGTTTTGTTCACATTTTAATGTGCCATCTTGCAGTAGATGCTTGCACAGCAGAGTAAATACAATCTCTATATATACCCTGCGTGGGCGTCAGGGGTTATTTCTGACTGTCTTCATTACACTTCATTGCCAATTTAAATGTAAAAAAAATAAAACCCTCAACAATTCCCAAAGTGATTTCAGTCTGATTTTTATAATTATTTCCAGAACCTTTTCATTATGCAATTTCAAATACTTATTGAAAGCTCTCGCTCTCTCTTACAAAGTTATCCTTGATGCAAGTCAAGCAAACCAACCAAGCTAACCCTTCTTTACTAATAAACACAGACGTGAATAACATTCACGATGTTTAGCCCCGAGAACAGTTTAATAATAATGCTGCATCTTGCTTTAGACGGAGGGAGCTGAAAAAGAAACTCAAAGGCTAATAGGTACAAATATTGTGCTTCAATTGCAACAAATAAATAGCGCTGAACTGTAGAAACGTAAGGGATAGCAGCAATCTGAAGGATGTGGGTTCTGGTAACCCTCAAGCTAAAGACGATTAGGTTTTGTTACATAGGTCCTTTGTGTATTTTTGTGCTGCTGTACCAGTTAAATTGACCTCTACAGGCATGTGTGTTGCTTTTATCGTTTAATGGCTTCACGTTTTAAACCTAACTTAGGCTCGCAAAAACAAATAAATAAATAAAATAAAAAAAAAAATCCCCCTGCAAGCTGGCACATGTGTTAAACCCACCTGTGAAAAGGGAGATCTCCGCACCTGAATTCCGCGCGCTAAAACCCAGGGAACGCCAGGCAGTTGGCACGATGGCAGGAGGACGGGCGAGCTGTCAGGCGGGGATGCTGGGGCTCAAAAATGGAATTACAGTAACAGACGCCGGACAGAAAACGCCAGGCCACAGCCCGTTCAGCCGGACGAGGCACGGGCTTTCTGCCTTCCCCACCCTCCAGCGGCCAGTAATGACTGTTTCAGAGGGGGAGACGGAATTTGCCAAGCACAACAACAACGTCACACAAAAGCTCAACGCAAGGCAAAATTTCTTCCCAGCGTTTCCTTATTTGTGACGATTGCCTGCCTGTGATGGGCTCTATTACAAATAAAAAAACCAGCCACTATAAATTAAGCCCTTTGTAAATCCAGCCACTTCGTTTTGATTCATCCATTCCAGCTCAGCGACCGAGCCCAGAGCTGGTCCCTCTTTCCTGTCCGCAGTGACACGGCGACCAGCCAGCCCGCTCTTTCGCTCCGTGTGATGATTTTTCAAAAAAGCAGAGACAATTTATTTATGACAAGTCACAGAATCACACAATGCTATGGGGTTGGAAGTGACCTCTGGAGATCATCTAGTCCAACCCCCCTGCCAAAGCAGGTCCTCCTGGACCAGGTTGCACAGGAACCTGTCCGGGTGGGTTTTGAACATCTCCAGAGATGGAGACTCCACCACCTCTCCGGGCAGCCTGTAGTCTTTTGCACTGGAGGATGCGAAGGAGCCCAACCAGCACAACCACACAAAACAAGCCCCCTCAGCTGGAAAAGGGGACGGATGCCACCAAAGACGGGCTCAAAAAAAGGAGACAGATGGGAAAACTTAGGTTGAAATTTTCTTACGTTGAGACACCTTTATTTGCCCACTTGGAACAGCCTGACCTTACGGAAACATCATTGAGTAGCTAAAGGGAAGTTTTAGCCAAGTTCTAAATATGTATATTTTTCTGGAGCCTCGAGGAACCAGAATTAGTCAATTTGGCTGCAGGCCATAAAATGAAATTACTTATGTGAAGTATATTTAAATATGTAACTCCAATTGCTAATAGGAGTGCCCAGCCCCATAAATACGCAGAGATTCAATGGGCTAGGAGCTCAGGCACAGGCAAAATGCTGGAGATGATTCCCAAAGGAATAAGCACCTCTTCAGAAAGAGAATTCAGAAATTAAAATCTAATTAATAGGTATACATGCTGAAACGCAGTCGGGCACCGATAAGGAAGGAGGGGGAAACGGTGCATTTTTAGACCATGTGGCTCATCAAGAAAAGGTAGTTTGGGCACGGTGAAAAGAAAAGCAGGAGGAATCTGTTCGCGGAGTAACAGCCCATCTCCTGCCTTCGGGAGACTCAGGTGTCAGTGGAAAAGGAACTTCTACGGGAAACACGAGAAAACCACAAGCCGAAACCACCAGAAAACTTCGCAGACTCCGTCGAGCAGTAAGAAACCTTCAAGATATTAAAATAAAAGAATGGTGCATTAAGCGATGTGGTAAATGCAATTTGTCATTTAGCACTGTGAATCTATGGATTCTAATGACAGGGTCTCATTTACATTTAACAATCAGTGTACCAGAACATTTCTTGGAAACTGGGGATATTTTCTTGTCTCAGTAGGAATATATAGAAATTTCTTCTTGATTAACAACAGAGTAAAGGAGTTCTGCCCTGAAATCTCAGTCCCTTGGTTTCTCTCTAGAGCTGGATGAATATCAACACACCAAACTGCAATCCTGATAAGAAAGCTCTCCAAGATTCAGCTGTTTGTAATAATTAGGTGTTTAACAATTCTTCCACAAGAATAACATTATAAAGCACCTTACATTTTATTGTTCATTTATACCACACATCTGCTTTAAAAAACATTAGCAGCATATCTTGTTCTTAATGATACATTTTGGATGTGACTTTCAAAAGCACTTACAGCAACTTAGGAGCACAAATCCCACTGATACTCAATGGTATTTGTGCCTTTAATGCCTGTAGCCATTACTGAAAATCTCATTCTTTTCCCGAGCTTTGGAGTTATTCCAGAGGTCGTACACGTAGAAAGAAATGGCAAGTGTCACAAGGTATTTTATATTTCACAGAAATGCTATGCAGCTTTAGGACAGACATCAAGAATACTGAATACATGTACTTAGAACCATAATGGGGAGTTTAGGAAGAAGGGAAAGGCTCGAGTCAAATTTAGCCAGTGAATTTGGGGATAAGGTTGATCTCTATTGCATCCGAGCTGGCAAAAGTGGGAATCTCATTCTTTTTCATTCCACCGGCTCATGGGGTGAGCTGCAGAGGAAGTACACATTTCCCAAAAATACCACTGACTGCTACATACCGAAAGGCCTTCTCCCACTTCGACAAGAATAATCAAAGCTTTAGGCCTTAGTTACAGCTAAATTAACTTGTTAAACAGTTTAACTAGGCCATTTGAAATGCATATGCTGGGGCAAGTCCTAATAGCTTTCATAAAGTAGAGGAAAACCCAGCCTTGATTAACAACCACCTGATTTACTCTGAGACACTCCTGCAACCCTCAGCTCCAGCACCAGCCGAGGATCCTTGGAGCTCTCCGTGGACATGTCGGTGTAGAGCAGGTTGGCCATGTCACCTACTGCCACCGAGCGCGACGGCAGATGGGAGAGCTACAAAGCTGCCAGGAGCCCCTGGCGAACATCAGCGGCTCAGAAGTTGGCATGAAACCACAGAAAATTTTAAGGAAGTTCCAAGCACACAACCAGTTTTAAATGGACCAGACAAACCAGTTTGCAGTGGCTCCTGTAGCCACCGCTGCTTCAGGTTTTCCCAGGTCATGGAAAGTACAATAAACCAAATCACTGCAATGCTAATTCATGGATCCACCACGTCCTACTCCAAGGACCGGGTTAATCTCTTGAGTATAGGGAACCTGGCTGAATTGTCTGATTCCGTATGAACACCTACAGCACCTTTACACAACTGGGCCATTAACTCCCTTCTCTTGTTTTACCTTCTGCGAAAAAAGGATTAAAAGATTTGCTAAAGAACATCACTACTACGTAACAGGGCCACGGCCGTTGCGTTTGCAGAGAAACTGGCTAAAATTGACAGGTACCGAGAGCATTTAGCACTTGTACCCAATTACACAGACAATCTGATGTTTCTGCGTTAAATTTCCACATATTGCAAAAAGAATTTTGATGAAGCAAAGTGCACGGGAGTTTGTTCGTAACAGACTTGGAAGCTGTAGTGTTATTTTGTCATTAACTGAGAAGCAAGAGTAAACTAGAAAGTTTCCAGAGAACACACAGAAAAACTTACGGTCTAAACATCTGCTTATAAATTGCTTACAATCAAGCTTTTTACAAAGCCTTATCTTTTTATTCCCCCCTCCCCCCTTCCATAGCATCACTTTTTGGCTTGCGAATTTAATTTCTTGAACATTTGGGCACACTTACCGGTTTGACTGCATTATTTGCTCAAACCAACGAAGAACTCCGGGTAGTTGTATAATGAAAGAGCCAGACCATAATGAATTTTACGGTACGCCAACATTACAGGCTACCGGATTCTGAAAAAGAGTATTGCAAGCAGTAAAAGAGTCCTGCAAGAGCTCTGTGAGAAGGACTTTGCTCGGCTCCTCAGCCCGGGTGGCTGCCAGCGCGTGGTCACTTCCAGCACCTCATGCGTCCCCGCTCCCTGTCACCATCTGGAGTTTGAGACACAGCCTCCGTGCCAGCAACGCAGAGGATACGAGGCAGGGGAAGCCAGGGAGACAAATCAAACAGCCAGGCAGTGTCCAGGCTTCCCTGCCAGGACCATTACAGGCCAGCGTGATCATCCAATCCCGAACAGAAAGCCACGCTCTTCCGGTAATGGGACGAATGTTTGAGCCGGACCTGTGTTTACGAAGCTGTGCAATGAGCCTTGGATAATCACAACCGCTACCGTCGCTTCTCCTTAAAAGCAGCACGGCCGGCTGTGTAACACTTGACTTGCCAGATGCCTACACCTCTACCATGGGACTCACGAGACACCATCGCCAAAGAGCATCCCAGAGTTTCATAGAATCACAGAACGGTTTGGGTTGGAAGGGACCTTAAAGACCATACAGTTCCAACCCCCTGCCCTGGGCAGGGACACCTCCCACCAGACCAGGTTGCTCAAAGCCCCATCCAGCCTGGCCTTGAACCCCTCCAGGGATGGGGCAGCCACAGCTTCTCCAAGAAACATGTTCCAGTGCCTCACCACCCTCACAGCAAAGAATTTCTTCCTGAGATCTAATCTAAACCTCCCCCCTTTCAGTTTAAAACCGTTACCCCTCGTTCTATCGCTCCACTCCCTCAAAGAGTCCCTCCCCAGCTTTCCTGTAGCCCCTTTAGATACTGGAAGGCTGCTATAAGGTCTCCCTGGAGCCTTCTCTTCTCCAGGCTGAACAGCCCTGACTCTCTCAGCCTGTTTTCATAGGAGAGGTGCTCCAGCATCTGAGGATCTTAATGGCCTCCCCTGGACCCGTTTGCTGGAGATGGCACCGTGATGTACGCTGCATCTCCAGCTCTCCCTTCAGGCACAGCGTATCATCCAGAAATTTCTTTGCTAGACCACCTTTCTGCCCAGGAGGGATGGAAAAAAGGAAGGAAGAGCTGCAGAAGGTGAGCAGTCATCCCTCCCAGCCCAACACAAACACCACCTCCAGCCTCACGGCCAGCCTTCGCGTCCCAGGGCTGCACTATCACCCACAAACCCAGCACGGGCTCCCAAACCCCAACGGTCTGGGTCAGACACACTCATCTGGTGAGAGACTTCCAACTCTTGATTAGAATTGCTGATCCGGTATTAAACGAGCTGTGTATCATTTCCATATGCCCTTGATTCCTTCCCTTACAGTCATGTTCCTGGACAACTTCAGATACGTTTCGAGACTCTCTCAAGAGAACGCACCTGAGCTGTCGAATCAAGACCTTGAATAGACTCGCTGTAAATACACTGTTCAACCCACTTAATCCTTAATTAGGGCTTCATTTTTTAATGTAAGGCTTCAATAATCAGCTCAGGAGAAACTGTAAAAGCAGATGGCAGGCCACCGAGGACTTTTTCCACGCGCATCCTCTACTGGTGCAGCTACACCATTACCACTCTGCTTTTGCAGTTACCTACACTCAGCGCGGCAGTGGCTGCACCAGTTTGACAGTGGTTACACAAATACAGCCTATTCTTGTGCAACTGGTAACAGTGAACCCCTGTAGCTGTTCATCACAACCAGAAGGGAGTGGAGGAGGAGCCACCCTTCATCAAAATACTTACCTACCATGAAACATGTATACAAAGCTGACTAGGAAAAGCTAACTGGTATCTGCTCTGAGCTAGAAAAATAATCACCACATCTCCTTAATATCTCATATTGTTACCCTGCAAATTTGGTATTTTTAGGTGGAAGAAAACGAAGAGCAACCTACGTCTTGGAGCGCTGCTGGAGACAAGAGGGGACTGCAGAAGGGCTCTCCCAGCTTTGCAGTAGGACCTACAAATGAGGTCTTTATTTTTTCCATAACATATATTGTTTACACACGCAGTTTCAGGTAACTCACCGGTAAGAGCTCATCTCCATAATTATTAATAGAGGTAGCTGGAAACCAGAGTAAGAATTAGAGAGAGGTTTCTTAACCCACCTAGTCAAAGGTGTCTTCAGCAGCCGTGACACCTCCCAGGTGCTGCTGGGGTCCTTGTCTGCAAAGCAGCTGCCACGAGGAAGGGCAAGCACTTTGCGTTTGGGCACTTCCAGTTTGTTCTCTGCCTGCACGTGGACTAAATATTCACTTGAGGGAACTGGCAAAGGTTTGAGTTTTAACTCAAAATCTGAGCTTTAAATAGTAATTTTAAAAAAAACCACTCTTACACAACATTTTGACTTAGTAAAAGCCAAAGATAAAACTTCTTAGATAAGAAACATGTACAACCACTAGGAACTACAGCTTAAAAAAAAACCCAAAACAAAACAAATCATGATTTAGGACTAAATCACAGAATCACAGAATGGTTTGGGTTGGAAGCGACCTTAAAAAACATCTAGTTCCAACTCCCCTGCCGTGGGGAGGGACACCTCCCACTAGACCAAGTTGTCTTAATTATGACTTCTTTAAGCTTATACCAGCTACTCAGCCTGCGAAGGAAAATTGGAAAACTTAAAACTGAACAACATCAGTTTCCATTCAATTCCAAGAGGAAGGCTGTTTTCTATTCTTGCAAAACAGAAACCAATATTGCATAGTCCTAGATATCTAAGGCCACCATGTTCTCTAGGTAAATTAAAAAATAATTAAATCCCAGGTTTTGAAAGGATCGCAAGAGTTGTACAGGCGATTTTGTTAACCCTGAATGAGACTCCTGAATAGGGGTATTGGAAACACACAGAAATAGTGAAAGAATGAGAAATCATAAGAAATCATGCACCTAGCAAACTTCAAATAGCTTCTCTTTCCTGCACACATTTCAGAAAAAACAAAGTTATCTTTATTAAAATGAACCTATTGCATCGCTGCAACAGCCGCAGCAGGGCATCCAAACACTGCACCTTCTGCTTTTTTATTCTTCGTAACCATAACCCTGTCCAAAAACAACCAACTCGGAAGGAATCTGCACAAACTACCAAAACCAAAATCTTTTTGTTCCACACAACTTATTCTGGGGCTCAGAAAATAAAAATTTATATTTAAATATATTTACACCAATATAGAAAATATTCTTTTTTTCCCCCTAGTGAGTGTAAAGTCAAGACCCCCTGTTAAACAGCATTACTCAAGCCAGTCGGATGACTTCTTTGGACCATAAGACACAGTCTTGCTGCTGTTTCTTCACCGAAACGCACTCAGTCCCATGCACCCCAAATCTATACAAAGGCTACTCCCACACATTCCAGCCTGATGGACATTTTTGTATTCGCTCACAGACTCACCCCCAGATTACAGTTGCCTCTGACGCTATTACTCTGGTACCGACTGTAATACGTTTAAATGATACACAGATCCACAGACATCCGGATTTGCTTTTTGATATATTTACAAGCAGGCTGGCAGTTTTGATGCACGCTTTCCAGAGGCATATTTTTCAAAATACAGGAATTACACCTTGTTCTTACTTAAAAGTTTCTAAAATATTTGGCTAGACAGATATCCAGCTCCAGACTCTAAACTGCCTGATACGCCTTGACAACAGGGTTGCCTTTTATGTGTCATCTTGTAATGCAATAAATTTCGCTTGAAACATCTTCACCTGTGCACCAGGATGGGTATGCTACCATACAGAAAGTCTGACACGAAAATAAAAAATACCTTTTAGAGAAAAGTAAATTTAATAAATTGGTTGCTCAGAGAAGAACTGTCTTACGACCTGTAAAACGCACTTCCTATGAGAGACCTGAGGAGATAACCTTATTTTAGTTTCCTGAAAGGTAATTTAAGTGAGGAATAATTATGAAGTGCAACTATCCAGGCAGCACATAGATTTAAGACCAGAGACAAAGGTAGGAGAGCTGATAGCCACAGCGCTCCAATTTCAAACTGGAAATGCAGTTAATAAAAAGCTGAGATTCTAACCCAAAGTTAATATTCTACCTCCAACGATGGCGGAGGAAGTTTTGAAGGTGTAACCTGAGCACCAAATAATCAGAAAACAAACAGAAGAACCTAACATTTCTTGCTAAAAAATGCAACCTTATAGTTGTTAACGTCTGTGCTTCTGCATGCTTGCTTTTTTGAATTCACACGGAGATTTGCTCCTCACAGAAAATTCTCCTTTTTTAAGCTAACATTATTTGCTAACCTCCCTTTTCATTTTTTAGCTTCATAATTTCCCCCCTTTCACTTATGCACTCCCTGCCGACCACGCTCATGAAAATCCTCTGAATTCTTACCCTTCTCCTCCCTTCCCACCCCTCCCCACACAGACATTTTTTCCTTAACATATGAACATATGAATCAACCCAAGGATTTGGCCACTTCCCATCAGGGAACATCACCAGCATCCAGAATAGATTTAAGAATACATTTTTAATTCGTGACTACCCCTCCGTCGGCAGTGCTTTCCTCACTCGGGCTCCTCGGCAGATGGACAGGTGCCCACACCTTGGAGCATGATCTGACATAGATAAAGCTGCCAATCCCAATTCCACGTCCCCTCCGCAGATGCTCACAGCCTACCAGCACATGCTCTATTCTTGGGAAAAGAAAACCAATGTTTTCAATAAAACACAGTCTCTCCTCGGCAGGATACAGCTCTCTGCATATATCTGCTAACAACATCGCAGTATTTCTCCACCCCCTCCCCATGCTTCTCCTTTTTGTCAAGCTCTCTAGCATTTGTTCTGGGATCTAATTAAGGTCCCTTATCACCATGGCAAGAGGGGGGCAAGGTCTAACAAAACAGCATTAATGAACTGATTGTTTTCATTGGGCACATACAGAGTTATAATCCCCAAGACTGGTACGTATCTACACTTGGAAAAAAAAATTAAATCTAAAGAAGCCTGTGTTGTTTACATTTTCACAAGAGTTTAACTAGAAGCCCATGGAAAACTGACATAATCCAACAGCACCTTAGAATTTATTTTTAATGGGAGATGTATTCCAATTAGGACAGGCAGCTTCAATTTTGTTTTCTCTTCTGAGCATCTGCAGAAGTCTTGCGCCTACCATCTGAATCTTCTTCAAGGAGATGAGCTTCCCGTAAACTTCATTAGTTAGATGCCATTTTATAGGTAATTCAGAACCTCTTCCCACCTTTCTGGGTTATTAAATCTATTAACATCCCAGGGTATGTAAGTTATGTAAGTACTGCTCATCTCCATTATGCAGCAGAATTAGAAGAGAGCTATTAGAACCAAGTTTGCCTTGTTTCATCTCATTTTCTGTGTGAACTCAGATACCAGAAGCAAGATCCCCTTCAGGGGATGCAGCTTTTGATACTGAAGAGAAAGACAAGTAAAGGAGAACGGAAGAAGTCCAGGAGGGGAAAGTAACACGGGCAATTTAGGTGAGTGTTGTACGGGAGAAGGTACGGTGCTTTCTTGCCCTGAAAAAGTAGATTCTTCGCTCCTCCCGATATTTATCACCTTGTTCTCTCCCTTCATCTTCAATCCAACTTCCATCCACATCCAAAGATTTCAATACCTCCTACAGTCAACCTAGATCAACGCTGGGAAGGATCACCTCCAGGAAATATCTAGTTTAAACGCAAGAGAAATTGTTCTTTTTATACTATACCCCCCTTCTCAGTTTAGGTTCAACTGGCTCCCCAGATGCTTCTTGAAGAAACTGCTAAAAGAGGTCATCTTTTGACAAGAACTCAGTCCTGGCCAAGAGTAATCTGCAGAATGATCTCTCCGCCTTTTACTGGAATAGAAATCTTCAAAAGAATACCACGAACCTTTTAATTAAGCACGACAGCTCCTCTATGTCATAGAAAAGGGAAGAAAGTTTTACAGGCCAAACTTTGAACGGTTGCCTTATTTTTTCAGCACTTCAGAGTATGCAATTTCAAACACGTGGGGTCGGTTTCACACGAGAGAGTCTAACACTTGGCTGGTCTAAACGGCTTCGACTGCATTTGCACTGGAGCTGTGGTCCTTAAAACAACATGCCTGCGGTCCCCACCTTAGAATCATAGAATTGTCTGGGTTGGAAGGGACCTTTAAGACCTTCAGCCCAACCATCAACCTAACTCTGATTAGAAAAAAAACAAAAAAACCCCCACATTACTAAACCATGTCTCTAAGCACTATATCAACCCATCTTGAATCCCTCCAGGGATGGTGCCTCAATCACCTCCCTGGGCAGCCCATTCCAATGCTTAATAACCCCTTCCATGTAAAAATTTTTCCTAATATCCAATCTGAACCTTCCCTGGTGCAACTTGAGGCCATTTTCTCTTGTCCTGTCGCCTGTGACTTGGGAGAAGAGACCAGTCCCCACCTCTCCACAACCTCCTTTCACCTTGTCTCGGCCCTGGAGACAAGGGCCATATTTCTCTCTCGAGATCTCACCTCGCATCCCCAGGTCCATCCCCCCGTAACTCGCGTTAGCCTCTCTGTTTCTCAGCTTTCTCTGAAGAGGCAGCTCACATTGTAAGAGCTGTAAGGATCCCTCCCGCTCTAAACACCTTCTTTAAATAGACGTGATGGAGCATCGTTGCAAATACGTGTCAATGCATACATGACCCACAGACACTGCTCCGCCGGGAAAGCGGCGACCACAAAGTTACATCAGCATAAGGCTTTTTGCCTCCTATTCACATTTCGTGTAATAACATACGTACTGAAAATCTGAATCTCAAATACAGGCTAAAATATAGTGTTTTACCAAAAAAGTACGTACACTGAAAGAGCCTCGGGATACGCAAACAAGCAACATCAAAAAAAAAAAAAAAAGTGAGGAGTAAACTCCAGCAGAAGAGGAAATATTTCTGCTAAAAGAAACAGAAAAGTGTTTTTAAGCAGTAGTTGTAATAATGATCAGCACTGAGAGACTTCTTCAACACACTTTTCAAACCTCAACTAATTTTCACAACACTCCTAGGAAGCAAACACACCTGTATTAATAATCCTATTAGAGAAGTGGGGTGAGGAGGACAGAAAAATGATGGCACTGCCCTACGGCTAGGAGAGGTCAACGTTGGTGCTAGGGCTGGAACTAGGGCTTGTTGGCTCGTGTGCTCAGACCACCGAGTGATACCTCCTGTGCATTTCACATGTAAAGCTACATCCCTTGTCAACGGTTCTACTGCCGTAACACATTCTGAAAAAATAAAAACTAATGCCAGAAAGGGAGATGGTAAACTAAGCCCACTGCCTCAGAGCATGGATTCAGGTCCCATCTACTTGTTAAATACTTGTCTGCCCAGCTCAGCCTGCTTGGTCATCTTCCCTTCTAGACAATACAGCATCTTCTAGCGTAAATGAGTTCTTCTGCTCGGAAGATCATTAAACAATGCAAATAATGCTCATCATACATTGTTTGTTCTCTCATCCTCTCTGCGGGAGAGAACCATGTGCAACGGTTGTGATGCTTTTTAATAAATTCGCGTTTGCAGCCGTTGTGGCACAACAGGACCATACCCCATGACTGATGAGAACACAAACAGCAGCGTACATGTTGCCACATGTTTATGCTAAGTGGCAAAGGCAAAGAAACACCCCTCACATCCAATCCAGCTTCTGTTTTCATAGCTCTCCCTTGTTCCGGCGTTCATGGTCCTACTGTCCTGAACAAGCACTTGTCCCAAGACACGGTTTTTTTCAACAGAATGGATTAAGACTAGAAAGTTTCGTTGTGCCAGGGAACCAATGCCACCAGCTGCAGTCTTGATCTTGAAGACTGGTTAGGTCTTCTAGCTTTCATATGCAGAAGGCACTCACTTCCCTGAAGATAAAGACATTGATCACCCAGAATTAGGCAAGAGGCTGACGAAAAAGGGAAAATCTTGGCCAGTTTTCAGTGGGCTACAGCATAGTGGGGTGTACTCCACCTTTCTCACCCCAGTCCTGCTGAAACACTGAAGACTTCACAACCTCGTGTACCACACTGCTGTTATGAGACCAAGGGGGATGGAAAAACTCAGAATAGGTCATCGTTCCCCACCACCAGACAGACTCCCAACTCCCCCAGCGTCAGCAGAAAGCATCACTCCAACGTACTGCGACGCTGGAGCCTGGCATCACCGCCTGAACCAGGAGAACTCCTCAGCCACGGATCAAACAAGGTCAGGACAAGAGTTAATGGGCACAAACTTGAACATAAGAAGTTCCATCTAAACATGAGGAGGAACTTCTTCACTTTGAGGGTGGCAGAGCCCTGGAAGAGGCTGCCCAGAGAGGTGGTAGAGTCCCTGTCTCTGGAGACGTTCCAAACCCACCTGGACACGTTCCTGTGCGACCTGCTATGGGTGGACCTGCTCTGGCAGGGGGTTGGATTAGATGATCTCCAGAGGTCCCTTCCAACCCCATACCATTCTGTGATTCTGTGAAATGGGCCAGAAGGGCACAGCCCTTCCACCAGAGACTTCACCACAACTGAAAAGCTCTCAAGGTTTTCCTCACCCCACCGGCAAAGCCCATGTCTAACTTGCTTTGGGTTTAAAACCTGGAGGCTGACTCTAATAATGTTTCTTGTACGAGAGTGCTCAACCTAATTTTATTTCAGGCACCACTGTACTACAACTACTTCCCATTACAGCACATAATTAGTGACTAAATTTCCAAAATAAAAATGGCTGTGAAATTCAGAATAAGGCTATTAATCTACAAAACAGCAATTTTTTTGGCTCAAGCTCTCCCCGAATGTAAATCAACTTAACGTTGACAAATGCCACAGAATTACAACTCTGGCCTATTGGCTTTATTTAGCCGATGTGATTCAAACTCCAGAAGTCCTGTGCTTACAGAGACACCCTACTCTGCACATACATTCAGAAAATAAATACAATATATAGATGTAGTAAACAGATTTGTAGTGAGTGTCACTTGCCCCTGTCAACTGTGCTGATGAATAACGCTGTTAGAACGGATCAGATCGCCCACCAGCTACAATCACACTCTTCCCATGTCCAAAAGCCACGTGCTTCTCCAATTAGTTGCTCAAAACTAATTGTCAGATGTAATTTTCAGTCAGCAGTTTCTCCTTCCTTCCTCCTCCTTAATCTATTCCTCTCGCACGCATTCCCCACAGCACCTGACTTGCTCAGCAATCTTTCCTCCCTTCCTCACACACTCATGCATTATGTCTTCGACCTAATCTCTCCTTACAGCTTTTGAGCAGAGCTCTTCCAGGCAGCTGACATTTAAATAAGCTCTGTATTGACTTTCCTCCGCTGTACCTCCAGTCCTCCTTGTTTTCCTGATGTTCATATTCTGATTCAGCTTCTGTGCAGCTCCTTCCGAGGGTAACGGAAGCGGAGCTCGACTGATAATCAATAAATACCTTTACCCCGCAATCCCTCAGACGTAAAGCCCAGGAGGAGATCCCCCTCTCTTTGCACACATATTCACTATTTTGGATAAACTTTAAAAGGCAGAAAAAGGTTTTTGCCAAGTCTGTGGCATGTTTCAGACAACGCTAAGCCTGTGAACTTCCCTTTAACTCGCATTAAACCGATACAACTTTTAATTAAAAAAGTAATTTTGAGAAATTGCTTGTGCGGTGCGTAAGGTGATGTTCAGACAGCATCACTGATCCCTGGAGTTCTGCAGCCTTGAGTTTAATAAACTGAATTTTCAAAAGTAAACACAGCTTGCATCAGCACAAACCTTCTATTTCAGACGAATATTTTTCATCCAGTTCTTTTTTAGCCAGAAGAGGAAGTTTTCAGAGAGCCACACGCTAAACGTTGCAGGGGTGACAGGGAGAAGATTTCCAGTCCCTGGAGGAGCTCTGCCCACCCGGCAGCCAAGGAAGCCGTGTCTCCGATGGAGGAGCGGGGCAGGTGAGGTGTCCTCTCTCCCATCCACCACGGCACCATCGACACCCGGCGCCAACACGGCTCTAAGGACAAAAGGCTACAAAATCCCAGCTGCGGGAGCCGTCACAGCCCAAGAAAAGGCCAGGCACAAAGACTGCCATAAAATTTACACCTGAGCCTGCACATAAACCTACACTCACCAAGCAGCTCCCACCTTCTACAACTAGAATTTAGGATTTATTTTGCCCAATTCATTATTTCCCGCGGTAGGTAATCCGGCAGGGGGGAAGGGGAAAGGGGAGAGCAAAAGCAAAATAAACATCAAACCAAAATATTTTGCCCGAGGCAGAAACAAAGTAACAAACACTCTGAGGTTTCCTTCTGTTTGTTTTTATAACTCTTCACCTGTTCTTTTAGGAAGTTCTTTTCAATGAATGATTTTATTATCTTTAACCCTAGAGTTCAAAAAGGCGCTCAATGACAGTAGGTGTCATTTCCCCCCTTTCCCTCCTCTTTCCCCCTTATCAATTTATCACAAACAATTATCCTATTACTCCCCACACAGGTACAAACGAGGCCTGGGAAATCAAGATTCTTGGGCCGGTTTCACGAATAAATTTCTAGCAGGTCATTAATTTCTCCACGAGCCGGTGAACTCCTCTAGACTGCGGGGAGAGGTGGGCTGTGCAGCTTTATCCAGCGTTTATAAAACAAATACTTCATGAATCAAGGCACCCTGTGCTGATCTGAAACACCAAGCATTTTATTATGATACATAAATAAATACAGCATTTACCATTTTTGTCTCTACTTATTTGCTTGTCTGCTGTTTTAAAAATTCTACTGTTAGAAATGCCAAAAGGAGACAACTTTATGTTCCCGTGCCTGTTCCACCAGGAAACGGCAGGCCTGAAAGTAATTTTTTCCTTCCGCTGAAACCCAGGGTATTTCTAACTGTATTTCCTCAGTCAAACCTTCATAAGAAAGCAGCTTTAAAGGTTTTGTTTTCAGCTGCAGTAATATAAAACCCTTAAAAATTCAGTACTACCCATGATGGGTGATGTGTTTCATCTTCACACCCCTTAAGCACCACTGCCGAGTACCCTGTGAAACTTTGCACAACACCTTATTTTATTAAATATACGTTCAGATTTGGTCTCAGTTCCCCAAAATATTTAAGCACATGCCTAGACATTAAGCGTGCAAGTACCGAGCCGAGTTCTGATTTTAGGCTATGTGGTAACACATACAACAAACTCCAGAAGATACAACACTCGCTCTTTATCTGAAGAGCTCCACTCCACAGATCAGCCTTTCAGAGATGTGCCAGCTTCGGCTCTAACAAGCTCTTCATACTTTTTTTTTTAAGACTAATGGGCTCCACATATTCATCTCCGAAGAGTATAAATTCCCTTCCTCCCTTTCGCTTTTTAAATATGTCAGGCAACATTACAAAAAATAACATCTGTGCCACAGTTACGCAATAAGCAGCGTGATAACCATTAAACTGCGCTTCGTAAAGAGTAGGCTGAATCAAAAATAAAATAAAATAAAATAAAAAGGCAGGGGAAAAAAAAGTTCACCTTTAAACCTTGAGATCAGGGAGGTTTTCAGTACTACCTCTCTTCCTTGCCTATTTCTGTATTCCCTGTTCTGCTGCTCCTCTTCACTGATGTTTCATGGCTATTAATGGGAAGCCGGAATACACACGCTACGAACAGCACAAACAGATTGAATCTGGCTGGAAAGGGCTTAAACATTCGGTAAGAAGATGAAGAATCCCAAAAGTGTTTTTAGTACATGTATACATTTCATCAGAGTATAGAAACAGCACTATATATTTTCTTGCAACAGTTAAGCAAGCCTTCTCTTTTCATAAATATAGGTCAACAGAGCTAAACTCTTGTTTTTGCCTCAACTCCCACTTTAAATGCATAAAGAATTAGATTTTTAGGGAGCAGAATGAAAGAAATGGTGTATTTCATGCTATTATATACCCAGCCAAGGATCCCAAAGGGTTTGTTTGGGCTTTAAAAACAAAACAAAAACCCTTGGCATTTGTCAGACTAAAACCATTTTTCTTTGGTCTTTGCACAACCATCCTTTCCAGATTTGAATAAATAACATCAAACGAATTGCTTTGACTTCCATTACCATGCAATGCACAGAAGTTGTTCAAGGAGAGACAGCGCAGTGCGCGAAAGCATTTGATAGCAAAGGACTATGTGGGGCACCCCCGTTCCAGGGCTCATTCCAACCCCTCCACTACCCTCTGGTAATTTAAAGCAGCCAATATTGCCCCAGAAAACAGCCACAACCAACCACAGAGATCAAGTTTAGGAGGTACCACCACAGGGTATTGCTTTACCCATAAACACATGGAGAGGGTTCTGAAGGTATTAACAAAATAACAAAAATACTGAAAACACATCAAGTTTTCACCTTGACTCTTCATTTACTGCCACTTGCAAATTTAGGTGTGATTTAACACAGCCTCTTCAGCAAATGCCCAGGCCAAACCAAATAGCAGAATATAATATTCTGTATGCTTAAACCCTCTTTTATTTCAACATCAGCCCACAGAACGCAGGGCAAGGACTCACAGATTATATTGTCATCTGCAGATTTTATGTATTTTATGTTTATTACAGGCTGCAATGAGGAAAATAACCCCTACGCTTTCACACGAAGTTTAAGGCACCACACAATTATTAAGCATTTCTGATACCGTGTTTGGACTCCACCATGCACAAACCTATCGATCGCAACGCAGATGAAGACTTTTCCATGCAACACTGGGCAAAGAGCTTCAAAGTACAATTTAAGCAGCATTTTCTTCTTCTGCCCATCACTGACACTGAAATGTCACACTTATTATGTTCCTCCAGCATCACCTAGGTGGTCAGCCAACCCTATGCCCTCCTAGGGGCCACCTTCCTCCATTCCTACTCTTGGCTCTTCCATTGACATTGAGAAGGTTGGGGTTGAACACCCCAAGGTGGAGCCTGCACTTGGGTTTTTGCTCACAGTATGAAGCTTCTCATTTTTGCAGAACTTCCCCTCCAAACCACCAACAGATTACCTCCGGTAGTTGAAAAGTTAATCCAAGATGCTTCTGAATTCATCCTCAACTAACCTTTAGAAAGTCTTGAACTCGTCCTGGTATTAGCATTGAGGGAATCCAGCACACATGCAGGCAGATTGTGCATATAGAGGTAAACGTCGTAAACAAGGGAGGAAAGGAGGAAAAAGACAACGGAGAGGGGGACTGGAATACCAGGGTTTGCTTAACACATGAATCAGAATTGGTCGTTCCATCCACCAGTAACTGTATAACAGCCAACGCACCAGTCACAAACCAACTCTACCTTCAGCTCTGCAACATAACCAACACCCTCATCTTTCCTCCAAAACCAGAAATGCTACAGAGCGGTAAAATCAGCACTAAACCCTGTTGATCATTAAGCACCAGGTCTCATAAAACCGTCTACAGAAGAAGGAGGAACCATAAGTAGCACGTGGCTCTTTGCTCAACACTGTATATGGACATAAAGTAGAACCTGACGGTAAATCCCGAATCACAACCGTGTGTTGCCTAATACAGCAATTAATTCTGAGATGGAGCGATCAAGCCAATCAAAAAATTCACCCTTTCAAACCAGAGAAATTCTTGGAAATACAGTGGATTGCCTGGCCTCCCATTCACCTTCCCAAAGGCTGGCAGTTGTGACAGCTGAGATGAGAGAGGCCCAGACCAAACCCAGAAAGAAGCAGGCAAGGAATTAGCACAAATTAAAGAAACAGGCACAATAAAACATAAGTGTTTTTACTGCAGTACAAACTCTCCACCCAAAGAGAAGCTAAGCAGACAAATAAGACAATCAAGTAAGTGAAGGTTACTGGGTTAGGACAAATCATTTTTTCTGCGGGAGGTTTCAGCTGACGGGTTTCTCCTCATTTGCCATGCCTGGCTGGGCTACCACCACGTGGCTCCTCTGCTTCAGATAAATTCCTGGGCACCGTGGGCTAGTAATGGTCCCAAATTCCAGCATTACACATTAGCCATGCCGCTTGTATCATCACCTGCTGTATTTCTGCACAAGTTGGCAATGTCTGCTCGGTGTACTTCAAAATTAATACATCGCACGCACAAAGAACCTAAGACAAGCCACTGCATGGACAGGTGATTTCGATATAGTGGATTTCCTTAGACACAGACATAAACAAACCATGGGAAATTATTGCGTGTTGCTCTCTACAGAGCCAGCAGTGTCAAGAAGATAGGGGTTTGCTTGTTTGCTTTAATATGAGCTGAAAAATCGTGGTCAGCAGCAGCAGACTTTCCCTTCTGAGCTTCCCGAAAATTCTACCCATCCTTCCAGGTTAAAGGCACAGCTATTGATGAAGTAAAACCCGTTCAGGTACTGTAAGTAAAACATTTTTTAAAAAAACCCAATAAACTACATCACAACTTTCTGTAGCTAAAATAATCCCACCCCCAGCAACCACCCTGAAAAAAGGCAATTTTCATTTTTACCCTCGAGGTTCAGAGAGGGCCAAGAGTACTAATTGCTCCATTCCCTGAAGCAATATGAAATAAGACCAAGCATCCACCTATATTGCCACTGAAATACCAGCACGAACCTTAAATTCATACTCAAGAGTATTAAAACATGACCTTACAGGGAAAAAGTGCTGGCCAAACAGCCACCAGATTCACTTGGTACTCGTTAAACTCCCACCCACAACCTTCGTTTCCATGAAGCAGTTAAGTATTTCTCTGAAGTTATTCAACAACTGTGAAGGTCAATTATGGTCCTAACTGGCCGGTTGCAAACAAACGCACCTTTCATGTCAGCATGTGCTTTAGCCTGCTCCCAGCCGCAGAGAAAAACCCTAATCAGAGGAGAAAAACAACACTAAATTGGTAGCAAAGGGTGCACACACCTGGGCTATAGAGGACAGTCGACGCTTGCAGAGGATCCAGCTGACCCAGCGAGAGACCTGAAAATTGGGGCCAACGCAATGGATGGGAAAGAACTATATTTTTTTGATGTATAAAACTTATAGTTTCAGCTAAAATACTAAAAATTAAAAGAAAAAAAAAGCTTCAGTGGCACTTCTGAAGAATAAAAAAAAGGCTTTGGAAGCTTTAGATTTGAAGCTTCACAAGCTTCTTATGAAAAATGCAAGCTTTGAAAAACTTCTGAAGATTTAATATTCTTACTTTGGGCTCTTCTACTGCCAACAGACTACGGATGCTGTAACTAATAAAAAATAATTAATGCCAATAAACAGGCCCTTCATAAGGCTTCAGCTTCTCTTCTCCATCAAAGACTCATTCACTGGGACATTGTACAGGAAACAAAATCCATCCACCGAGCCTGTCTTTTCTACATTTGGTTCTTCTGCGCTACAACTCACAATCTAAAACCTTCCAAGCACAAGGAAAGGAATTTGATTTTTTTATTTCTAAGTACACAGCTCCTGAGCACGGCAGAGACCTGACCTCAAACAGGACTGAGAAAGAGCTGGGAGTTTATGTGCTGGCCCTCCAAAGAGCCCAGGTCTCCCATAGGCAATGAAACAACCAGCTTCTCAGAGTGCTCCGTGGCGAGCAGTACCCTACAGTCCACCAAGCCACCTCCTGGCCCTCCTGAAAGTCTAGCCACATCCCACAAGATTCACAAGAGCCGGTTTTTCTGATAACCTCTACCTGCGAGTCCAAACGCCCTCAAAAATGCAAGTCTCGTAGCATCAGCCACCTTCTCACCAGTTTCGGCACACCAGGAAAAGTGCAGTGACAATGCTTGGGTTTTAGTACACGAGGAGCTCCTTTCCCCAAAAGAGAGGGGAGGCAGAAATTACCCCAACTATTTTATTTCATTTTAGAAATCCCGACACTCCCCTTTCAAACTGTCTCGGTGGAGAAGCGTGTACCAACTTCAGACACCACCACAAAGCAGTCAGGATGACCTGCACAACACGAATCGGCAACACGCGCATGAGGAGCCATTCTGCAAGGTGAAAAAACTGATAAACTGGCAAAAAAAAACCCCAACCAGTGTCTAGGCCAAGTGTATAACCTCTGCCGATCCTTCCAGTTTCAATGACACGCTGAAGACCGGCATCACAACGCCGCGCAAGGTGACATCCAGCAGTCCCACCTCAAGCTCTCGCAGACTCTTAGGACAGAGACGCTCTTGGTCTCATGCCTAGGGATAACAACAGCTATTTGCAGAGACAGTGATCACAGAAATGATAACGACAACTCAGAAAGGTGTTAAAACTGATTTGGTGAATGAATCAACAGCAGCAGCAATGCCGGCCCTTTTGGTCCAGCATACTATGGTCCTACCCTCCCAAGGGGCAACAGCAGTAAATCCAGACAAGAAGATCGATCAGAAACTTCTAGTGACGCATTCACCCATATTCTGAAGATACGGCACCAACACAACAAAACAAAAAAGAAATACAGGAAAAAAAGGGAACAATTAGCCAGCAGAATTCTCTATGATGGGAGACTATCGAGACAAGAGCTTGGATAAATTCAGCAAATCAGGCATCTTATAGCAAAAAGCGTTTCCAGACCTTTGTTAAAACCAAACAAGACTGCAAACACGAGCTCACATCGCTGGCCATAAATCACCTTCCGAATACTTAAGGGTCAGAAGAAAACTTTGCCCGGGGACAACACCCCCCCCCATGGCTGCCCGCTCCCAGGCGTCCCCGCGGTGTCCCCGACGCAGCCAGCACGGACCATTGCTGTGACTGGAGGGCACTGGTTTACATCCCTCCTCTGTTATTCGCGGGGCTGACGGTGCAATGCAGACACAGACCCAGCTCACACGCATCACCGTTTGGAGACTGCATAATCACCCGGCTCAGCCCCGGCGAAAGCAATACGAGAACACCTTCTGTACACAAGAAATTCTCGAGATTTAAAGTTTTAACACAAGCTAACAAACGCCAGGGATGAAAGAAATCCTGGGATGAAAGATCTCCATGACACCTGCTTTGAATAAAAAGACATTGCTACAAAAATATCAGAGACCTGCTGGTCTAGAGCCTTTGCTACATGTCATTCCCCAGACATCAATTTGCAATAGAGGCACACAAAAGCAGTATTACACAGATTACACGCTACTCCCCTGAACTGCAAACAAAATCTACCCAGCGCTACCGCCTCGCCGTCCAAAGCACTCCCGAACTAAAGCCACCTCCTCTTGCTGTTCCTAAGAGGACTTTGCGGAGGATAAGGCACGCAGCCGGGTTCAACGCCGATTTGCAGAACTGACAGCTCCTCCCGCAAACTTTGCTCCAGCTCAGCTTTACCAAATCCTCCCAGTTTTTCCTCCTGGCCGCGGGGAGGGAACCGATGGTACCAACCCTGTGGCACTGCCAGCGGGACGGCTTACCCTCAATTCCTGCATCCTTCAGGCAAAACCCACGCCCCAACGCCTGGATGCTTAAACCAGTTTATCATCTTCTGCACCTGTAACTTCACTGCTTTCTACACAAAACATGGTAATTATTTCATGTTTCCTTGTAACTGCACCCAGGAGCCCTAAAATCAAAGGGTTGAGATCCCACCAAGCCTCTCGTACCACACAGAGGTAACAAATCAGCCCCATGTCCCCTGTGCTAGGACAGCCCAGACCCTGGCAGAGGCGACACTCCAGGTGCCTGTGACCAACTCGGAGGAAGGAAGGGAGAGAAAGGCACCAACAAAACATCGTTTGCTAGGTTTTATGCCACATGGCTCATTTACTCACTGCTGGCAGCTTCCACAAAATCAGGCTCGTCAAGCACCTGACTGTATACATAGGTAATGATTATAAAGCCAACTCAAGCGGGGCTAAAAGTACACAAAGATCTAGCATAAAAATAAAAAAGTGCCATCTTCTCCCAGATGAAAATACAGGACTTTGAACGTAGCAGGTGGATCATAAAAAAATTATTTCGCTCCCAATTCTCAAAATATTTTTTTTTAAATTCCCTCACAGACCAAAAATCATCATTACCGAGAAGCAATCGCAATTTTGCTCTGTTTAACAGTCAAACTACCCGCCTCTCTCAGGGCCAAACGCAAACCCAACTACGGCAGCCTCTGCACAGTGCCCATGCGAGGACTCGGGCAAGGTCTGGGGTAGCCATGGGTCTCCTCCCTGCGTCCTGCCCAAGGGAAAGATCATTTCCTAACGTTGCTTTTTGTTTGCGACAGGGCATAAACTTTAAGGGGACGGTTCGCTGTTGTGCTTGGGGAAATCGGCACGGTTGGTTTGTCATTACTCTGTCTACGACGGAAAATCCTTATTATCCGGAAAGCGCTGCTGTACCTTGTGTCGGTGGTTGCGTCCTGCACCCGGGATGTCAACCTGAGCCGGACCCCTTTGTCTGGGGACGGTCTCTCCCCCAAGCCTCGCCTGTGTCCTCCTCAGGCCTGCGAGCACATTGAAGTCTTTTCACATGTTTCTTTCCAAAGACGGGAAAAAGACACGCAAGTGATCGATCACAAAAACATCCAGGAGGCATCACCACCTCAAAAGAGGAGGACACCACCAAAGCCCTGCCCCACGCAGACACGCTCCCTGTGCCTCTACCAGCCAGGAAGCTAAAATCCACCGGCCACAATCTTTTCCTTTTTTAATCCACAAGAGTCTCCTCATCATTCAAACCTCGACATTTCAGAGGGCAGCCGGAGCCTCGCCTCCAAAAGGCAACCGCAAACACAAAAAAGGAAAAAAACCACAAAAATCCCCCCTCCGCGCCCCCCAAAGCCGAATCGCCAGCTGAGGTACGGAGAGGGAAAGGGGGACAAGGCGCAGGGACAGGGAACCCGGCCGGTTGCTCCCCTTTTCTGCCTCCCTTTTATTTCTGCTGAGTGTAGTAACACTTGAACTGGCTTCTCTTTATTTGCAGCCGGATACGCGCTTTCAAAGATACTGTACTACTGTGTAGGCCAAGCAGGGACTCTCTTTCTTCCCTTACTTAGGGCTTTTGGGAAAATAATTATTCACCAGAACTGCCATCGTGAACAGAGAAAGCTAAATCAATGTAGCTTTGTATGGGCCATTGCCACCGCAAAGCAAATACTCCATCAAGACATGGATCAGTGAGAATTTTATGGCTAGGAATCCTTATGCACATCTTTGTGTATTTTTAATACCCATCTTATTACTTGGCGTGCCCCCCTCCCTCCCCACGCTCCCGTACCTCACCCTCCCCCCGGATTTGTTTTGTGTCCCTGGCAGCTACAGGGCTTGGCTTTAAGATCCACATGCTCAGTAGAAACATCTGAAATACACAGCCAGGTTTATTTCCTTTAAAATAAATAAATAAATAAAATTAAATAAATAAATAAATAATAAAGCATTGGTGCATAGCAGATTTATTCACTGAACAGGTTGATTTATTTAACAGACTTGACATACATCAAAACCTACTATGGGCTTACATAATTGTTATCCATTTAGCAGGTCTGCTTCTTTTGTCAAGTATTTGTTTTTTTTTTAAAAAGTGATCCACTAAAGACTGCTGCCTTATGCACGGCTCACATACCTTAACAAACAGAGTCTTGCACGGGGTATTAGCTGAAGTGACTTTAAATTGCATCCTACCTGCTTGAGCGCTGCCGTTATTTTATTATTATTATTATTATTATTATTTATTTTTTTTGTTAGTTTCTGTATTCTTCCCTCACCTAAACTAAAATAAAACCCCACCGAAGCCAGAGCGTGTGTACGGGCAGAGAGAGGATTCACTTTCCGGCAGACTCTTTGCTGTGGGCACAGTGGTTACCGCATTACCACGCCGCTCCGGCGAGAACAGCAGGTACCTCCAGCGCCGAGAAGGCACGGCTGAGTACCAGGATGTTGATGGTTGCACAGAGGTTTCGGGGAGGGGGGGGGAAAAAAAAGGAAAAAAAAGCAAAAAAAAAAAAAAAGCAAAAAAAAAAAAAAGCAAAAAAAAAAAAAAAAAAAAGAAAAACCTCAGGGAAGATTTCCCAACCACGCAGCCCTTTTTTTTTTTTGTTTTCCGGCGAGGGGCTCACCCAAGCTCCCCAGGCTGGCATCGCTCCCCCCCCCCGCGACACCCATCCGCCCCGTTCCCCACATACGCACCCATCCGAGCGGGAAGCATCGCCCGGAGATACGGCCCAACCTGGGCTTCCATCGCCGGTCCCGTTTACGCCTTGTTTGGGTTCATCTATCATCAACCCTACGGCTCGCCAGCGAACCGACGGGGTCGGTTGCGGAGAGGAAGATTCGGTGGGGTGTCCCCCACCCCACACACAGCCACAGACACCCCGTCTCCCCGCTTCGGCATCACCCAGGCAGGGCACATCTTACACTTAGTAAGCAAAACACATTGCCACCATCGCCGCCGCCGTGGCAGGGGCGCACCGGCGGTGCGGGAACCGGGGAGAGACCGGAATAAAAAAAAAAAAAAAAAAAAAAAAAAAAAATTAAAAAAATAAAATAAATAAATAAATAAAAAAACCCGCACGAACCCAATTCTCCGCCGCTCGCTAGACAGATGGTTAATTATATTCACAGCCGCATTTTTCGCTGGGATAGAGTTTCAGACAATGAGCCAGTTTTATTTGATTAGCCAGTTTGCCAGTTTAATACGCGGAATGACAGTTACTTCCAGGGCTGGGGGATTTTTTTATATTTTTTCTTTTAAAAAAAAAAAAACCATCCCCTCCCCCCCCCCCCCTTTATTTTTTTTTTGTTGTTGTTCTGGCCGAGGCTGAAGTAAGTGCACCCCCCCCCTCCCCGGTAAATAGACCCCGCCGGGGCCCGAGGGGAGGCGGAGGCGGCACCGGGGGGGGAGGAACGGAGGGAGGGACGCGCTCCCCCCGGGGCCCGGTGGGGCGGCGGCACCTGCCCGGGGTGGGGGGGGGCACAAACGGGGAAGGGGGGGGGGGAGGCGCCAACTTGCCGCCCCCCCCCCATATCACACACACACACACACACACACACACACACACACGCCCGCGCCGCTCCTTCCGCCACCGCGCAACTTCCCCGCAGGCCTCCGCACCGCCATCAGCATCCCCCCACCACCCCCCCCCAACCTCCCCTCACCCCGGCCTCCTCCCCGCGGTGTGAGGAGGGAGGGAAGGGGGGGGGGGCTTGGTGATGGTGGATGTGAAGCAGCGGCGGCGCCGCCACCACCACCACCACCACCACCACCACCACCGCCGCGGCGGGACTCACCTCAGCGCCGGGAGGGCGGCGGTGGAGGCTGCGGGGCCGGCGGGTTTTTCCCCCCCCCCCACCCCCCCGCCCGCCTCAGCGGTGGCGGCGGCGGCGGCTGCGGCGCTCAGCGCTGCTCCATGCGCCCGGGGCCCCGGCGCGCGCAGGTGGACGCGCCCGCCCCGCGCGCGCCGGCCCCCGCCCCCCGCGCGCCGGCCCCCGCCCCCCGCGCGCCGGCCCCCGCGCCCCTCCCCCCCACCCCCCCCCCCCCTTCTTTCCTCAGCCGCCGCCGCCGCCGCCGCAGGGCCCGTGGCGGAGCCAGCGCTCCCGGCCCCTCCGCCTTCACGGCCGGGCACACCCCCCCACCCCACCCCCCGCCTCACAGCCCGCCCGCCCCGGCCCCGCGATCCCCGCTGAGGGGGCGGCGGCGGCTCCCGCCTCGCCCCTCCGCCGCCGCCGCCTCCTCCTCCTCCGCCTCTCCCTCGCCGCCGCCTCCCCCACCCCGGCCGCCCGTGCCCGTTCAGGAGGTGCCGGGCAGCGCCGCTGCCATTGTTCCCTCAGCCGCGGGACCGGCGCCCGTTATTCCCCACTCTCCATCCATTCCCCCCCCCCCCCCGCTCCGTTCTCCCCGGCTGGGCGGGAGCGCGCGCCGCGCCGCCACCGGGCATAAAGGGCGCGTGGCCGCGGGGCCCGGGCCCCGGCGGGGCGGAGCGGGGCGGGGCGGCCTCGCCTCACCTCGCCTCAGCGGCCGGCTGGGCCCCGGGCAGGTACCACCGCCTCCGGGAGGGGCAGGACGGGGCAGCGGGACCCCTCTGGGCCTGCCCGCCCCGGCCGTGAGGGACAGCGGCTCCCCGGAGGCGGGGGGAGGGAACGGGGACAGCGCACCGGCGGTGCCGGTTATCAGGGTACGTGAGGGGAGGGAAGATGGTAGGCGCTTCGCCCGCAGCCCGTTCGGTGCCGGGAAGGGGAGGGAAGGCCCGTAGCGGCAGGTAGTTTACAATGGAAGCGGCTGCAGGGGCCGGGCCCCGGCGGCGCCGTCGGGATGGCAACACCGGGCCCCGGTACCGCTTCCTCAGACCACGGCCCGGAACCCCGCCGGGCCCGTCTAATTCCCTAAAGCGATAAATTCTCCAATAGATGCCAGAAGTGAACGGAGGAGAGGGGTGGGAAATCAGGGCAAGGGGCTTGCAACAGCTCTTGGGATTTATTTTCATTACCATGTTATTAATAAGGCTTCTACAACTGCTCTATGTTCCGTGAAAGGAGGCGGCTGGCCCAGCTCAAGATTGCTCAGGACTCGCTGAGGTTCCAGGCACCTGAAGGGGATGGCAGGGACTCGCCCGACACTGGCTTCTGCGGAACAGGAGGGTGAGAGAAACAGATAAGGCAGGAGCCTGCGAGCTTTGTAACGTACACCCGTTCTCACAGGACCCCCACAACCGCTTTTAGTATTGCAGCCCTATTTCTCTGTGACATCTGCAGCGCTGCTGGCCTCCCACGTGCACCATGGCCAGAGTTACTGCACCAGGGACTGGAGAAAAGTTTTGTTATTATTTCTCCTGAATCAACAGAATTGTTTAGCAAACAGAAAGCAAACCAGACATGAGTATTTTAACTGCAATTGAAGGAATGCAAGATGAGTATTAGCCTTCTGGTTTAATTTAATTCACTGTAATATTTAACAGAGGCTCCTATTCTTCAGTTACCACTTGAGCTCACACAAAATTCTGCTGCCTTTTCATCCTAGACAACACAACGCATACGGTCAAAAAAGTCGATTAGGTAATACTGTGACTAAAATTTTAAAATATCCATCACTTTAGTCCTTGTTCTCACGGCACCGGAGAGCCCCATGTGTATATGCAGTAATAAAACATGAGTAGCATATCGCAACATATGTAATGCGCTCTGAATTCAGAACACTTTACGCATCAACTTTCAGTACTGCAAAGTAAGCAACTAATCTCATTTGTTCTTCGTTAACGGCGGTACCCAGGGTTTGCTATACGTGCAAATAAACGATTCATTCCCACTGCAGCAGGGCACATCCTTGAAGTTTTATTACCCCCCCCCGATATAGAAACTGAGGCGAGCAGTAAGCGATTTGACTAAGGCCACAGAGCCAGTGACTGGCATGGCGGTAGCACCTCCCAGTCCTGTCCCCGGTTACGGTTTTCCTCTCCAGCGTCACCGTGTTGCTGTGGAAATCGCACAGTTCCATCCCTATAGCTGTGCACGTTTGCAATCTCTAATTAATATACTGCATTTAATGTTGTACCACCCCTCCGTTATTTTCTTGACAGAAAGATTCATGTAATATGAGTGATTAATCAGGGTCAGGTGAGACGGTGACAGCGCACCTGGCACTGCTCAGCAAAATAAACACACTTTTGGATGGTGTTCATCAACCGCTTCCAAAGTTTCATGAGGTTTTGCCCTTGGTCACTCTGCCACCAGCACAGGCTTCAAACGTGCCACCGAAGGCACACGAGGGACACTGGTGGCTCCTCTGCAGGAAATGTGTGACTGGAAGCACTGGGGCACTGACACCAAGTTTTTCATACGCACCTGACTCCTTCTGAGGTCTTTGGAGAGGAGACAGCAGCGTCCTGCGTGAAGGGAGGGCGTCGACTGCACCGATCAGCAGATTCTAATATAATCACATGGATGAGATTAGACGTAAGCGTGGGGAGAGCCGTGGCGGAGATGAAAAGATACATTCAATTAAATAAGCATCGCACCTTGATCCAGTTTGGGAGACGACAACCCAGGTGTTTATTTAAATGCTGACTTCTAGAGAGAACACAAACATAAGGCTCAAAGATTATCCTTGTAGCTGTGATACAATATAATGCCTTTACTTTCACTTATCCACACGCTACTCATTTAAGGCACTTCAATTACAGAACTACCACGATACTAATCGATCAGCAGCATAAAATTCTGCACAGCATCTCGGGCAATCTTAAAAATTAACAGTCTGTGCACTGTGATCTTTTTATGTACTGCCACAAACAGATGTAAGGAGCGCGCTGACATGATGGAAGTGCTCTACCTGCCTTGGATGGGTATTAATTTTCCAGACTGTCAAATAAAGAGACTCACAGGTGCGAGAACAAGGTGCTAAGAAAAACTGGTTTTGGCAGGAAGAGATCAACAAAAACCCTGGGCGAGGAGCGATTGCAATGCCAGCCAGCACCTCGCTCTGCCCTGCCGCGCACCCTCGCTGCTCTCCTGACCTCCCCAATACAGTGCAGCTGCAACGCGCATCGTAATCATTCGCTACAACCTGTAAGACGGAGCAGATCAGACATTTACATCTGTCCCATCCTCCCAGCTGTCTTCACACAAAATCCGTGTGCCCAGACACACAGAAACGCCAGGAGCCTGCGCTTGCTTGTCTGTCGAGGAAGCGGGAGTCAGAGGCTAAAATAGCAGAACCCGAATTATGGCAAGAGGGCGATGCCACGGTGGTTTCCAGTTCTCCAAACGCCTATTTCCTGATCATTCCGCCTTTTCCTGACATCCACTTTTCCCAACGCCTGGGAGCCTCTTACCCAATAAGAGTTAAATCCTTCCTGATTAATTTCTGCCGTACACAGGCCCTCAGCTAAACAGTGCCAGAGGGAAAGGCAGAGGTTCACAGGAGGATGCTGGTTTGCCCGTGGCACAAGTACAACACGAATGTGGTTTCCAAAGATCTCAAATCCTATGCTCTTGGGTAGGCCTGGAAAACCACGGTTCCAGCAGAAAGCTGCCCACATGTTCTGGATCTTAACCATCCAGAGCAAAAGGTAGCAGGATAACAGGAGACAGCACCCTCCCCATCGTGTCCTACCACAAAGAGCTGGAGAGAATTTCTGCCCCTACTCCGTCAGACTGTCAGGACCAACTTCTGAACAAGAAGGGTGTAATGCAGACCCCCAGCAGAATAGGAGGCACCCCATGTGGAACAGGGGAGATGTGATTCAGGTGGGTGAGGGACTCACCCTATCTCCTCCCTCCTTCCCACGTCCTGACGTGCGATTCAAAACTGACTGTGTGCTGTGGGAAATAATGCTGAGCCTGCAAACAGTGATTCATTCTTACTGAGGCTGAAGCAATTCCTGACGAAGAAACAAAGCTGGAATCATGAACTGCCACACACCGAATTTCTCCCTTCCTGTCTGTCACACCTGGCAAGCCTTAGAGCTTTGTCAAAAAACCATCAAAACCCTACCTGAAACAGTTGCTCATTATGAATCCTACTGGCTGCAGAAAGACTCCTTCAACGCTCCCATCTTTTTGCATCCTCCTTGCAGCATGCTGTCTAAGGGGAGCTGGAGAAACAGGACTGCTCTTTAGCCCAGACCTTTACTTTCCCTGACGGGTGACGTTCCAGAAACGCTCGGTAGAAACTCAAGGCTGTTAGTGACCTCCCTGGGCAGGACAAACGTCCCGTGTGCCTGGCAGAGCTAGAGAAGGAAGGTGAGGAGGTTCCCAGATTAGCTTTCCAGGCTTCTCCATTCCTTGGTATGTTCCTTGCTCCACCAGTCGGGTCAACCTCTTCCACCCAAAAAATCCAGCCCTCCCTTGCAACTCCTGCACAAGGCTAAAAAACCTCCTTATTCAAGCCAGAAGGTTCCAGCAGGTCAATAGCCTCTAAGGCTCCCATGGCCCAATGCAACATTAAACCTGGGCTGCTCGTGGGCCCTGACCCCCCACGTTAGTCCATATCTATTTCTCCATTTCCCCCCACCCTCCTCCCAACGTTTCAACTTCAAATTGCAAATCGTTTCAATTGTGCATTTGTCTTACCATGTTTCCACGGCCAAACACCTCATTATTGGTGGCTTCTGAACAGGAGGAAATAAAAGCTTACATTTGTGCCTTGGCCAAGACGAATGCTCTGCGGACAGAAGGCTCTGTGTTCTCTCGTTTCCTTGGCAGGACTAACAACCTTGGCCACTTTAGGGGAGGCTATTGGATTAGCAGGGGGGAGGGGGGAAAAAGGAAAAAAAAAAAAAAAAAAAAAAGAAAAGAAGAAAAACAACCAGAAACAAGAGAAAAAGCTCAAGAATGGTCTGGTGTATTTGCAGTAAGCCAGAGCACAGGTTAGAACAAAACCTGGAGAAGGCAAAAGGATCAGGATGTGTCCAAGTAGAAAGCTGAGATGAAGGCAAGAGGGACAATAAGCTGAAGGACAGCTTCTGAGACAACACAACCAATGGCAGCAGCAGAGCAGTTGACCCCTTTGGCTCTCGATAGCCCCCAGGCTGAAACTCCCAATGCTGTAACACTGTCAGGATCCCAGAGACCCTTCTGCACCCCAACCTCCTTTTGTCCACTGAGGAGACACAACCAGATGGATGAATATGAAATGGAACAGATGGATGGTGTTCTCTAGATGGTGCTGACTCCCTTGGTTGAAGGCTCCTGCGTTTCCGCACAGAATTTTCAGCCCCACGCAGCCTGTGCACACCTCAGTCACTGCTCAGGCGTTGATCCTTGGTCTGGCACACACATGGAAAAAGTCACATGCGCTGTGGATCCATTATAGACTTGATCTACTCACAGGCAGTAAATCTCATGACCCAGATGATGTTGGGTGCCTCTGCTCTGTGCACTGGACTAATGAACTGCAGAGACACAGTAGATGTTTCTGGCTATCCCATAGTCCAAACCCAGCTGCTGCTTTGGCCAAGCTGCCATCTAAAACTCCGGGATGAAGATGGCAGAGTCGGGAGAGCTGGTGAGGACTCTTGGTTAACAGGTGGAAACTCACGCTTTATTTAGCGTTGCCATCTTTCATGTCATGCCGCTGTCTCTGTTTGGGGCAGGCTGCACGAAAACAGAAGAAAGTCGAGTCCTGTTCATTGCTGATGGAGTTGTTCCTTGTAGTGTTCTCATAAGCTATTTCATTTCTTTAGGAAATATTAAGCTCCGTGTGCCTGGAGGCACTTTACGCTCTTCTTTCAAGTCTAGAGGATGCTCCAGGAGTGAACAGAGGTTACAGGGAGCAGAGCTGATGAAAACGGTTGGTTTTAATGCAGACAGGGCAGTGATGTAACGTGGCCACATGGGTCTCACCATCCTAATTGCTGCTTGGCCAATCTTCAAAAATAAATCCAACCTTAAGAGAAATACATAAATTCATCTTCCCAGCAAGAGCGTTCTCCAAAATGAATGCTCGTGACAATACTCACTTCCTTTGAACCTAAACATCCTGGAACTATTTTCCTGAAGCACTGAGAGCTCAGGAAGTTCCATGAGTTCGCCTGCAATTCACCTCCTCTTCAGCCTACAGCATCACTACACTTTAGCTCTCACCTCATTTAAGCCTCATCTAATTATGCAACTTAACTACAGCGAGCACAACAGTTTTGCTGAATATGCAACAGCCTCGTCATCCTATGTTGATGTGGGGAAACAGAAGGAAAAGGCTGTTTTGTTTAAAGTTCAAGCATTTCTATGGGCTTTGACTGATGTGGAAAAGCCAGAGCCCTCTCTGGTATGTCTGAAGTCAAATTCCTTTCTGTGGTCTGTCTTGGAGGTGCCCACATCTACCTGAACAGAAAGGTATAAATCTTGGCGGTTTTCCTACCCATTGTTCTTCGGGGCCGTAGTTCATTAACCACAAGAAATGCATTTTCATTAACATGCATTAACCAACGACTTCCCTATTACCACTGCTGTCTCCAATCAAAGAATCATTTATGGAAAACAAGGGCAGAGGGAACAACATGCTTTGGCAGCTTTAAGATTATACGCCCAAAGCTTTATACCCTCTGTCTTATATTTTTACGTTAAAGTATCATGAGATATTACCATATTTTTCATTATTATTTGTGGCACTAAATACTGCAGCACACTGTGCCAGATGGCTAATATTCAGAATAAAAATAATGCAAAGCCAATCTTAGAAAGACTCAATGAGAATGTAACAGCATGTATTCATCCTACTTTCCTAATGCACATAGTTAAAATATTAGCAGACTTAAAATCTGGTTTTCCAATTTAGAAGAACAGCACATTATAGAATTATATGCATGCATATATACGTGTATTTAAATATGTATATACAAAAATTTCAAATTCTTTCAATTTTAATTGCACGTTTCAAGGGTCTTAACATAATACATGGGTACATGATCTTTAACTCTTCAGAAGGTTATTTTGACCAGTAAAGAAAAGGAAATGGTTTCAAAATGCATAGGAACATAAGCAAAAACCTTTTCCCAGAAATTGTTATTGGTACAAAATACTTTTTTTTTTTTTTTAATATATAAACAGCTTGAGTCCTAAACTTAACCAGATGGAAACGTGCCTACAAAGAGTTGGATCTAATTCAGAAGAGACTGACAGCCAACAGATGAGCCAATTTAGACCATCCTATGCCAAAAATGGTCAATCATGTTATCTTATGTGTGACTCTACTCTGGCAGATGCCAACTCTATCCAAACAACTTCAAGCATCTTTTTGGAAGACAGGACTATTTTACACACTCTTTAAAAAAATCATAATAATGCTTGATTTTTCTGGAAACATTCCACCTAGTTTCAGCATTTTCACAAGAGATTTTTATCAATTTATTTTAAGGTTAAATCTTTTTTTTTAATAGCCTCCTAACAGAATAAATGCTTTCCGATCCAACAAAGACTGATTAAAAAAAATACTAAATTGCAGTTCAGTGACAGTCCCCCATTTATTTAAATATTAATAAAAGGAAAGCTTTACACCTGTGCAAACCAATTTAGCTTCTTTCTTAAGGCAAAAATGCTTACTTTGAAAACCACAAAGAAACACGGCAGTAAGTACAGATTAAATGTACTTCCTGCAATGCCTCATCACCTTTCCCCAAAATTAAGACTAAAGTTAAAATTAAAGGACGTTTTTATGGTAAGTGATTATAAGCAAAGCGTTTTTTTAATTTGTAATTTATAATCTCTCAGTGAATTTTTTTTTTTTTTTTTTTTTTTTTTTTTTACCTTCTAGAAGACACACTGACAGATACGCTGTTAATCTGCCTCAAACTGTCACAGGAAAGGACCTCCTCCCCTCCAGGGAACACCATGCTGGTAGGCTTACTTTTTTTTCCTTCTTGCCACTAATCTGAATAAGAATAGCCAAAAAGGGGAAAAACACTTATTCAGTTATTAGTTCATCCTAACAGCATAGGACCATTCAATTCACTCGCCAATGCACCACGTAACCTGTATTTAAACCCCGTATCTCCTGTCAGCTTGGTCTCTGTTTAAACTCAGCCTGAATTTTAGCTTCACGCTAAAGCCCTAGGAGGTCCCAGGTGATGAGATTTCTCTGTTAGACTGAAAGCTGCAGAAACCAGTGTAAACACTTGGTAGATCATCATCTTTCACAGGACACCTTGAAAGGCCACATTTAAAAAGATCAACGTCTTCCAATCTATTGTTTCCAGAGAGAATGCTGCAAGCTTTTCTTCCAAAGAAGAGGGCAGCAGTTCTGCTAGATAGCCTGTAGTTTGGGTGTCTTCTTGACAATCGCACACAAAGTTGCAATTTCATTTTCCATTTGTATAGGAGGTAATTGCACTGCCAGCGTGAAGCGACCTTACCTCACACAGCACAGGGGAGCCAGGCAATTATCCATAGGACTTTCAGCAAGGTCTCAATTTCCAACCTTTTTATAGTGTCTTTTGTGATGACAGTCTCAAGATTTTGAGACTGTCCCCACTCCCAATTAATCTAGACTGAAGTCTAGCCATTCGGAAGGTTTTAGAGATCTTCCTTATAGGACAAATAGATATTCCCAGTTGTGCCATCATTTCCTTACAGTGTTCCTGCTTCTCTGGAAAAAGATGGTGTCAAGATGTGTGTGACCAGAGAGCCTGACTGCAGATGTAGATGTGGCACTTGAGGCAACTCTCCCAGAAAGGGTCAGCCACATCGAAAAGATTCATATATGCACTCCCCGGGCGTACAACATCCAGGTTTTGGCTAATGAAAACACCAGGGTTTAGATGACCACATCTTGCTCACATCAAACTCTTCCCTGACTAGTCCTAGCTAGTTTGTAGATTGTATTGTTCTTGTACTTTGGCAGCACATTGGACTCCACTCTAGAACCATTCTAAGATGTTTCAGCTAATCCTTGCAGAGCTGGAGTAGCTTTGATACTTTCAGAAGCAGACCACATCAAAAGGTGCAATACAGTGTCATAAAATGGTTTGGGTTGGAAGGGACCTTAAAGATCATCCAGTTCCAACCCCCCTGCCCTGGGCAGGGACACCTCCCACCACACCAGGTTGCTCAAACCCCCGTCCTTGAACACCTCCAGGGATGGGGCAGCCACAGCTCCTCTGGGTAATCTGGGCCAGTGTCTCACTACCTTCACCACATTCTTTCTAATATCTAATCTAAATTTACCTTCTTTCAGTTTGAAGCCATTACCCCATATCCTATCACTACATGCCCTTGTAAAAAGTCCCTCCCCATCTTTCCTGTAGCCCCTTTAGTTACTGGAAGGGGCTCTAAGGTCTCCCTGGAGCCTTCTCGTCTCCAGGCTGAGCAGCCCCAACTCTCTCAGCCATATGCTGCAGACCGATCCACGAAGATCACTTTCCAGTCTGCACTGGGGATCAGCTTTGAGGTGACTCGTCAGTAGGATCAGAGATATTCTGTCCCAGTCTGACCCAAGGCCAGTGAGAAAGCGTGGAACCCTTGGAAAGAACCACAAGCTGCTGGAGAAGCTCTTGGAGAGAATCATAGAGTGGTTTGGATTGGAAAGGACCTTAAAAATCATCTTGTTCCAACCCCTTTTTGGAAAGCTAAATTTTATCACTTAGGTGGGTTTGGGGATTTTAAATAATTAGTTCATTTCCTCTGTTTATGAATAGCTAGTCATTGGGTAAAGAAACATATTAGTCAGCCACAACCAGGCCCTCACAGCTCTTCAGTTCTAGATAAACATCTGGCTGAACAGCACGAGGCAGCTTAGACAGTGCCAAGGGCTTCCCTTCACATATTTGTTACCATACTCATAGCTTTGCCCACCTCTCTTGTACAATCTGGGAGTCAAAAACTGCGTTGGCAATAGTTGGGTGATTCAACAAGTACATTTTTTTTTTTTCTCTATGGCCATGTTCTTTTTTGCACTTATTTTAAAGAGCACAGGTGGGGTCTAGGTGGCTGCGTTGCCATGACCTGGTAAATCAATGTCTTCTTCAGTTTCTGTGTGACGTTTCTAACAGGTCTTAAAGCAGGTTCAGTGATGAGAACTTTAGGACAAGTGCCTATTAAAACAAGTAGATGTCGCCTACAAAATGTATCATAGAGGAAACTGTTCCACTGCGAAAAACAGAATCACAGAATGATACGGGGTTGGAAGGGACCTCTGGAGATCATCTAGTCCAACCCCCTGCCAGAGCAGGTCCACCCAGAGCAGGTTGCACAGGAACGTGTCCAGGCGGGTTCTGCACATCTCCAGAGACAGAGCCTCCACCACCTCTCTAGGCAGCCTGTTCCAGGGCTCTGCCACCCTCAAAGTGAAGAAGTTCCTCCTCATGTTTAGATGGAACTTCTTATGTTCACGTTTGTGCCCATTTGAACCATATACTTCAGTCACGGGACACCACAAACTAATCTAGCAAGGGATCTCGTCCTGTAGACAGACACAGCTCTTCTACTTGATTGGTCACGCTCATGCACCTTGCGCGTTGAAGGCCTTCTATGCTTAGATGACACCCGTGCACCTTTGAGTTTACAGCTCTTCTAACACTGCCCATTTCATTTTAAATGGTCGTGGAGTTGCTTTGAACCATAAAGCCATTAGTCTGTGTTCACTTCCCATGTAGACAGCACTGGTCACGTCAAAGCACTCAACAGCAAGGACTTCACGAGGTTCCTCTCACCTTCTGTTCTGTTCCCTGCAAAGTTCAAAGGTTAACTATTTCCACTTCATTATCTCCTGCAGTCAGAAAGAAATCTGTTGAGTAACTTCTTTTTAACCTGCCTCAAGCGTTAAGAATGTGTTGTGGTCATTTATATAGAAATTCACCTGAATGGCGACTTGGGTCCTTGAGGAACACTTTTGGCTCCCACTTGGGAACACAACCACTCCATTTCCATGAAATACCACTCGCGTCTCGCTACAGTCAATAGGAATAAAAACAAGTGTGTTTAACAGATGTCACAGTTTCCAGATTGTCACAGCTTTCCAACGTTTTCTAGTTGATGGTTATTACAAGATTCCCGTAAGTCACCAGCAAGCAATGCAGCCTCTTCCTCTGCTCTTCACGTCCCGACTGATGACGTGAGCTGTCAGACTGTAAACTCAGAGTTGTCAAATAGCTATAATTTGCAGATTTAGGAAAAGAGCTTAACATTCCTTTGAGCAAAGTACTTAAGAGATGTATTCAGTGGAATTTACAGTCTGTGAAAGTCTGTACAGTTTTCTGTTGGAACAGGATCTCCATAGGAGAGCTCAAATGTCAGTAAAGCAGCTTGGGTCTAAATCAGAGACTGCCATTAGACATGAGCTTATATTCCCACTGAACGAATTTCCACAGAGACTTTAATATCCGAGTCTAAAAACATCGCCATTTGCAGCGTTTGCTTTTCTAGACACCTACTAGAATCACTTGGACGTTTATTTGCTAGAACTTGACTCCTTTCCGATAGACTAAATAACAGCTAGAAAGTTTGGAGCCTTAAATTAAAATAAAACAAAACCCACAAAAATAATAAACACAAAACACTTTTTGGCAGCTTCTGGAATGGATTGTACATTGAAGAGTAGTTTTCTGTATTTCCCTTTTGTTTTCACAAGTGTTATTTGCATTTTGGTTGCTGCCAATTACTCTTATGCTATTTATATCAGCTAATCTTTTCAGAATTGCAGTCCACCTTCAGTTGGCCCCTGTTCCTCCTCTCATTACCTGTGGGCTCTGTGTTTATCTGCAGCACATACGTACGCGCTCAGGGCTCGATGGGGTGACATGACGGCTTTATGGGTATGAATTGGGGGCTGGGAGCATTACCCACTTGTGAATTACATACACATCTCCTGCAAGAAGATGTGAAGTGTTTTAAACGCGCCACTCCGGTGCATTGTCCAACTTAAGGTCATTCATTTATTTTTACCCTAGAAACTTAGGGAGCGCTCTTTGCTCAGGCAAATGACATTTTCAGTAACATCCATTAAAGTCACTCTATGGTCACATCACACCCCACAGAAGGGTCATTGATTCCCTCCGCACCCTCAAAGACAAACTTCAGGTATTCCACGATACAATTTTTCAGGTTACTAATCCTTCCGAATTCCTCCCACTCTCCACTTTAAACAATTCTCAGATACGTGCACGCACTTTATACATGCACAGAAGTCTGGATTCAACCATTAAAAAGTCTAAAATCTGCCAAAAATCTTTCTCTCGTTAGTGCTGTGGGGTATTTGTGACACCTGCACAGTTGGTGGCAGAGCTAGCCAAGGCACTGGACATTCACCTGCTTCAGACACAAGCTCCCCCACGTTACTGGTAATGTATTAGTGCTTGCAAAAGTAGCAACTCCAGCCTAAAATACTTTTGCCTTGTGCTCTTCCCTCTCCCTTGTATCCCGCTGAATATCCCAGATTACTTAATCCCATAACAAGTAACAATACCAACAAGTGATGTCACTCATTACCTTTTATAAATACTGCAAACATTATTTTTCCCCAGAAAACACTCCCTGGTTTAAACTGTAAATAAGCCCAATCTTTTATCTGTGTTCGTCAAAAGCCAGGAAGTTTTTCAAAGCACTGAAGAAATAAAGATTTTTACACCCCTGTGTGAAAACAGATGAATGTGTAGTTCCATTTTTGAAAGCCGCAGAGCCCATTTCATAATCCAGGCATCAACTGTACTTGACACGTTCACTCCCGATTACAGACCGGCCTTCATATTCCATTTTCCCTAACTAGCATAAAATGGAAACTTTTCATCTTTTCAACCTCCAATTTTCTAAATATTTGTGGGTGTATGCACAAGGCCAGTAAAATCTTCAGGGGACATTTGCAGAGCACTTGACAACGCATTCAAAGGAGGCAGCACAAGCTGATGGACCCCGTTTCAACCTGTTTCCTCCTCTCCATAATGGAGGGGAAAAAACCTCCCTCCTTTTCCCTCTCTCCTCTCCACGATAAGGTTTTTAGCTTTGCAAGACACATTTTAAGTTGGTGTGACACAAGTACTTTACTCGAGAATTTTATAAAGGGCTACGAAGCCCTGAAAACTGGAAATGAAATGTGGGGGAGCTGAAATGTCACATTAGCCTTTCAACTTTGGGGACGCTATTTTAAATTCTGTCCTAAGGCACCTGTAAAAATGCATTTTTCCTTTTTTTTCTCCAAATTAACAAATCCACTGTGCAACTTAGAACAACCGACACTTCTCATCTGAGAGAGATCCTGCATCGAAACCCCATGGTGACTGTGGTCATGACGACACTGCAGCAGCAGGAAACCTGCACAGCACCTCTGTGAATTCATAGATTTAATTACACACACAACCCGTACTGCACCAGCCCTACTTTCACTAGTGCCCAGTGACTCAAAAGAAAGTTAATCATAATTTACTCTCGTGGGACATGCCTTAAAGGCGACTTAGGAAGCACCTGTTAGCCCAGCAGGCAGCTCGCCAGTATAACCAGTGATACTTCATGGGGATGCCCCATCCCTGGAGGTGTTCCAGGCCAGGTTGGATGGGGCTTTGAACAACCTGGTCTGGTGGGAGGTGTCCCTGCCCGGGGCAGGGGGTGGCACTGGATGTTCTTAAAGGTCTTTTCCAACCCAGACTATTCTATGACTCTATAGAGGATCCTATGGGGCTGACCAAATGTCCATCTAGATGAGCACTTTGAGATGGACACCACATCAGGTTTTTATGGTCTTTTCTTCAGCATCCACAGGACACCAGAATATTTAGCCCTCGTATATACAGCAATGCTTCTCGGCCTTTGGCCAGTGCTTCACAGGGCCAGCTGAAGCCTGGCTAGAGAACATTTCCAGAAGAATATCTCTTACTTCAGGTGCCACCGAGAGGCTCTGGCAGCGACCTGGTGCGACACAGGAGGCAGCTGGGGACCAGCACAACCTTTGCCTCTGCAGGACTGACCTCGTACAGTTTCTGGTGGTTTTCCAGGCCGCATAAAGCTCACGTCTGTTCCCTGAGTTTAGTCACAACATCTGCAGAAACTAATCAAAAGTTACATTAACAGGAGTTTAAAAGATATTTTTCAGGGACTAACCATTTCAGGATTTTCTTAAATTGGATTTATACACAAAAGCCAAGAAGTAGCTGAACTCGAGCATCCTGTAGAACAGATATTCTAAGGTATCTACAATTTACCTCCCTCACCATTCCACTGATAAGACCACTATAAATCACAGCACTGTCACATCACAACACTTTTTTAATAATATAATTATTTTTTTAAAAAAATGCCCCGGCTCCTTCCAAGCAAACAGGCAGATTCTCCAGCGTGCAGTTCAGCAAGTGTCCAGTTGCCATCGACTCTCCCGTCCCGTGCCCAGGCTGAAACCGTAAATTCCCCACCGGCACCAGGACTAAAGGTAGGAAGAGTGTTTTGATGCTCAACTAACCAAAATCAACATAATTGGAAGTTTTTCCCTGGGAAGCAGCAGATAATCGATAGAATACTAAATTATCACTTCTGCAACCATTGTTTGAACACAGATGGGATGTTAAATGAGCATGGTAACCTCAAAATGATTCCTAATTTATGTGAAGATTAGAAAATGCTGGATTTGTAATTACTGTTTTCCTTGATGCACACATGCAACTCAAATTAGCACTAATAGAAGTTATATGTATACATGAAGAAAAAAAAAACCAACATACTCCCATTACAGCTCTTTCCCCTTAAAAATTAATGACTTTTTTTTGTCAGTAAGCCTTTATGGAGTACTCCTGCACAGTACCATTACAAGATTTAAAGATATAGTAAATGAACGTTTGGGAAGAGCAGCTGGAAGTTCACCCCGTCATGTCTGGATGAGCCCAGCCTGTGCCAGGGTCCCACCTCCCTCTGTCCGTAGTGTCCTGTGCCAGAGCGTGCAGACAGCGGTGACAATTGCTGTGGGACAGTGACAGCAGGACCAGTGGCTGTTGGAGCTCAGATCAATATGGTGCAAGTGCATCAGAACTATCAAAATTACGTGTAAATAAATAAAAACCCCATTTCCTGCTTTCTTATTTGATAGTGAGAAACTGGAGTTAGAGCTGCACAAAGAGAAATCCAGGCAGTAGTTACATGCGGTGTCATCTCAAGGGCTCAAGCAAATTGTTAAAACAGATCTTCTATTGTTCACAAGAGTTTACGTTTACAAAAATACAGTATTTTATAGTAAGAAACAGCCAAGCTTTTAACAAGAATTTTTACTCTCATCAGCACGATGCATTCAACCAGTGCTCTTCCCATGTTTGTGCAGCTCCATACGCTGCAAGCTGGGGGGATATAAGGAGCAGAACTGGGGGGGCATTGTATCAACTGATCCTTCCCATCCATCACCGGGAATTTGGGTGCCTCACGCTAACGCACCCCCCCCAATTCGTTACCACCTTGGCATTACCAAGCGCTGCGAAGAGTTGCTTTTACCCAAAAGGTCAGTTCAAAGCTTCCGAGTGGAAGGGCCCTACTCCCATCGCTGTTATTAAAATCACCGCTATTCCTAATTCCACAGCAGCGAGGGAGCGTTTCCTCTGGAAACGGCTGCAAAGCTGGAAGAGCCATTCTGACAGGACACCCATTTCTATTCACAAAGATAAATCCTTTATTTAGTAATAATTATCTATACACAGCTGAACAACGGGAGGCAGGGTGAGAAGTCTTCCAGCAGAATGTTTACACAATATGATCTGAAACTAGCTTTTTGTTGCTGCTGTTCTTGAATATCTACCATCCGACTGTACAATGTACATTTTACATTTTCGTTCTGAAAAGAAATTTGAAGATAATTTAAAATCTCAATGTTAAGAGATTTGGGTAACTCCTAATCCACAGGACAGAACTGCTGAGAGCAAACAGAGGGACCAGCTGCAAGTGGCGAGTTATGAATTTCCATTTGTAAAAAGCAAAACAACCTCCCCAGCAACCACTAAGTTTTCCAACTTGGGGGTTGGAATAGCCAAAATTTTGTGTCGCGTCTTCACATCCTGGGCCTAATAAGCTTTTACATGGGAATTAAAATTAAATTCTCTAAGTTCACAGTTAATAGATGGCTATACGCTGCAAGAAGCCGCCTATTTTTAAGTCCGTTTTTCACACACATTTCCTTTAAAAACAGAGACTGAAAAGGGAGGGGGGGAATTAAATGGCTTTTTCCACTCTAAAACTGCAGACAGGGATCTGATAATGGTAGTAGATGACTTGAATTTTGAAAAACAACCAGCTAAAAGTCCAGAATACGAAAAGCTGCTGTTTAGAAAAGTGATGTTCCGGATTACTGATGAGCAGAATCACCGAGATCCACAGAGTCTGTCAAAGAGCTCCAAAATAAATCCATTTTCCGTAAGGAACTGTGAGGCTCGTTAGAGAGATGCCACAGGCTCTGCCGTACGAGTCGGGGCACTGCAGCGGGAGCCTCTCCGAAGCCCAGACCCTCCTGTGCTTCAAACGGTGACATTTGGAGTCATAGTATAGGAATAAAAATTAAAGTGAAAAAAATTGAGAGAGCACAAGTTTTACTTTCTAGCAGCCAAGAGAACCACCAAATACTGCAAGGAGCGCAGAGAGCATCCAGGCAAAGCCACAAACAAGCCAGGGATGTTTATCCAGCAGCTCCGTGACACGGAGAGCTTTCAGTCACCTCCAGAAACTCGCCGCAATTCTTTAAAACAAATATTCTGCCGTGGGATCGGCCTCCTCTTTTAGGAGACGCTGCTGTCAGGAGTCGCCTCCCGTCAGCCAGTTTGCTGCAGGTTGGACGAAGCTGCAGCCGATGGCCGAGACAGGAAACGCAGGTTTAAACAAACGTTGATATTTCTGGTATTTACCATCTGAAAACGGTCCCGGTTCCAAACCTGTAACGCCCGAGGCTCTCGGAGTGCTCCCAAACTCCATCCCCGGTGGAAGAGCCGTTCTGGCTTCGCACAATCACTTTTTCATCTGAAAACTCTTCACTAAGAGTGAAATTCGGCATTAAAATGGCTTTTGGTTTCAGAGGATGGAAAGCTCTGCGGACGGTTACTAGGAGCCCTAACCCTGCCCCAGGGACAACTGTTCACCGAGAAAAACCCTTCTCCTCATCGCTCAGAGCGGCGACATTTCTAACACTTGTGCCAAAGGAAAAAAAATAAAAATCTTGAGGATTGAAATATCCCTCTTTCCAGCCTTTGGACGTGACCCGCCGCATGCAACAGGGGACTAATTATTTAATTCCAAACCCCAGCTCTCGCGGGGCGGGGAGGGACTGGGCAGGGACTGGGCAGGGACGAGGCATTGTTTGGGGTTTTTATTAACCACGATCCAGGAAAGGGAAATGCCTCGTAAAAAGAGTTTTTAATAAACCTTTGCTAAAGTGTTTCTGGCAGTTCAGAGATAACGACACCTTTAGAGTCAACCTTTCTGCTGTCAGAAACTAAAAAAGGAGACAATTAGTGAAAATAAAAGGAAGATTGTAAGCTGGAAGAATTCTGAACCGCCGCTACGTTAACGAGCCTTCACTTCTGCACCCCAAGGATGAAAAGAAAAGTCCTTGCATTCGGGAGACTTTTAAAATAATTTCGAACTGGAGATTGATGCCATGTTGGGGTTTTTTTTCACCCATCATTTAAAAAAAAAAAAAAAAAAAAGAGAAAAGGAGTGACAAGCAGAAAAGACAGCAAAGGTTTCACTCCTTTATATAAAGGTATAACACAAAAAAATAAACACTATTTGCAACTAAATTTCCAGAAGCACCAAACTCTGGGCACTAGCAAAGTGCCCACACTGAGAAATCTTGCATCTAATTTACAAACGTAATTATATCAGTGTATAATTATACTGGTATGATTCCCCAGGAAAAAAATAAAACAACCAACCTATTTTTTTAGCATCCAAGGGAAAGATTTTTATTTTTAAATTCAACATGAAGAATTAGACCAGAATGACTAGTGATGAGTAGATCCGGTAGATCTGCCTGAAGAGATAAGGGATGAAAATTCAACCCTGTCGTGGTGGGATGACCCCAACTGGGCGCCTGGTGCCCACCAAAGCTGCTCCATCACCCGCTCCTCGGCTGGACAGGGGGGAAATACAAGGAAAGGCTCCAGGGCGGAGATAAGGACGGGGAGATCACTCAGCGATTGCCATCACGGGCAAAACAGACTCGACTTGGGGAAATTAATTTATTGCCAATCAAAAGTCAGAGTAGGGTAATGAGACCTTAAAACACCTTCTCCCCACCCCTCCCCTTCTTCCTCGGCTCAACTTCCCATTTCTCCACCTCCTCGCCCCGACAGCGCAGGAGGATAGGGAATGGGGGCTGTGGTCAGTTCATCACACCTTGTCTCTGCTGCTCCTTCCTCCTCCACACTCCTCCCCGGTTCCAGCGTGGGGTCCCCTCCCATGGGAGGCATCCCTCCAGGAACTTCTCCAACGTGGGTCATTCCTGTGGACTGCTGTTCTTCAGGAACTGCTCCAGCGTGAGGTCCCTTCCACGGGGTGCAGTCCTTCAGGAACAGACTGGACACCCCACGGGGTGACAGGTCCTGCCAGTCAATCTGCTCCAGTGTGGGCTCCTCTCTCCATGGGGCCACAGGTCCTGCCAGGAGCCTGCTCCAGCATGGGCTCTTTAGGGGGTCCATCAGGCATCCCCCTGCTCCAGCATGGGGTCCTCCCTGGGCTGCAGGTGGATCTCCGCTCCCCTGGGGACCTCCACGGGCTGCAAGTTCATCTCCGCTCCAGCTCCTGGAGTACCTCCTTCCCCTCCTTCTTCACTGTCCTTGGTGTCTGCAGTTGTTCCTCCCACATTCTCACTCCTCTTTCCCGGCTGCTGTCACCCAGCAGTTTTTCCCTCCCCTTCTTAAAAATGTCACCCCGGAGGCGCTACCACCATCACTGATGGGCTCAGCCTCGGCCAGCAGCGGGTCTGTCTTGGAGCTGGCTGACATTGGCTCCACCAGACCTGGGGGAAGCTTCCGACATCTTCTCACAGAAGTCACCCCTGCAGCCCCCCCGCTACCAACACCTGGCCACGCAAACCCAACGCACCTGAAACGTCCTGCAAATCCCAAAGACTGAGGTTTCTTGACACTGAAGAAGTTTTGACTATTGAAACGAGGAGATTTTTACAGCAACGCTTCCAACAGTATCCAGGTCATTTTCTCATACATTAATGACATAAGAGAAATTTATGGAAGTCTTTATTGAATCTTAATTGCTCCCTAAGACCATGAGTGACGTAGAAGTGACTGCATTCTGCTCTGACTACTAGAGCAGCTGCTGGGGATACAGAATCCTCAGCTCACATTTTGTTTTCGTTTAAGGGAAACTTGCGATTCTTCGTATTTACATACAACACTGTATGTTTTTCTGTGAAGTCACACAATATTTTGTCAATTCCAGATTTCTGCAAGCTCTTAAAAATACTGTCAAGTTTTCTTTTAGAATAATACCAATACATTTCCTGAGAGCCCAGTACGGAAGGTGTTTCTGAAGGGAGAGACGGATAATTCCAATATTTAGTTTGCTACAAGAAGCCTCTAATGTTCTGTTGAGGCTTTTCTTATTCTTTACAAGGAAGAACATTTTAAACCAGAACAGCGCTGAAGAGTTTAAATTGCATCTTCCTCACTAGCAAATGAGTCCAAATTAGCCCAATTACAATTAAAACATGACATATTTATCAATCATTAATGATGAGAAATAATGTAAATCAAGGACAAATCTGTTTACAATTTAATAATCCACCTCAAGTGACTACCGGGAGAACTTACCAATGCCTAAAAACTGCCATAAATTATACTCTTAGTCGAGAAGTTTAAAGTTTTTTGAAAAAGCCCAGCTCTTGCAGATGCCACTGAATAATAGAGATTTCTAAAGATGTAAAAATAGAACTCCTTTGGTTGAAATTACGTCCCTCTGAGAAACTGTAAAACCCCGAAACTGCAAAACCCAGGAAGTTTTTGAACGCTAAGAAACAAGAGCCGCCCGTCATTGGCATCTTGTGCATTTTTCACCTGTGAGAGAAGATTAATCCAGGCTCACGATCAGCATGAACAGTTCCCACAGCCCTTCACGCTATTGATAACCTCCTCTTCTAGTTTCTTCCTCTCCTCCTCTTTGGAGATCCGTTTATTCCTCTCCTCCCAATTGGGATTGTTGTGACTGTTCAGTACTTTGCTGCTCTGCGTGTGCCACATTTCGGAATAGAGGTTGTTAGGACTTGCCAGGAGCTCTGCGTGTCTCCCGCGCTCCACGACCCTACCCTGTAAAGGAAGGGGAATAAGTCAGGAATCAATATTACCGGATCTTTAGGAATATAAATACCGCCAACATACGTGCTGCGGTTTTACAGCACAGATTGCAGCCATTCTGAGCGAGAAGGAGCTTGGGACAGCAACGAGAGAATGAATTATGTGATGCGCTGATTTGTGTCCCACCGCAAGCTGAAACCAAGGAGCCTTGTTCTTCTCAGTCTCGCATCAATGGGAACGTCGATGCCTTTTGTCCACGGGGACAAAATTTACAGCCCACAAACATGGAAAATTTTATTACATAAACTGGAAGAGTTATTTAAAATAAACACAGACCTCTGTACGAGGAGCAAGGTGTTAAACTACTAGTGCAAAAGTCCCATGAACGTACCAAAACAAACATGTATTTGTCTTTGCGTGACAACAACCACACACTAAGAAGCTAAAAGGAAAGAGCACACACAGAGAGGGATTTGTACTAGAGCAAAAAGTGTTTAAAAATCAAATCCTAAAAACAATTAGTGTAAATTGTGCTTTTAGATGGGTGCTCAGTAACTTGTGTCACTGCCATTGCCGTCATGAAAATGGAGCGAGCTCAGTTCCTCTGCGCTATTCTCCAGAGCAGAGAGGATTTATTGACTCTCGGTGCGGAAAGGGGAAGGAGGAGCTGGAGAGAACTCCTCAAGCCCCACAGACGGTGAAACGCCACCACCCTCCAAAACCAGACTCATCTTCTCACCTCGAGATACACATTTACATTCACTGACTTCAAATTAAAATAATGTATTCCTTCTCCAGCTATTCTTTCTTTTGGGAAAAGTCAGCATTAGACGGACAACTACATGGATTTCATATTAGTTCTAAATTCTGATCTACAATTAAATCTACCTCCTCGTGACGGCGGCTGACGAACATGCTGGGAAAAAAAATTAGGTCTCGTCACTTCTATTACCAGTCGTGCTGGTGGAATCCGAACAAATACACACTTGACCAACATCACTGCAGAATTTATCTAAAAACTTCAAGTGGTTAATTTAGAGAGTTCACTGTAGGTAGAGACTAAGCTTTTGAATTATGGCCTTTTTAAAAAAAAAAAAAAAAAAAGTAACTCTTGAACAATCATCAAAAAAATCTAAGTTCTCTGTTCAGCTTCATGGCATCCAGATCAGTATCATTAATACGATGGGGTTTTTTACTCACTCAAGAATTATTCTGATTTTACTTAGGCAAAAGCGCTGAAATTGTGATGCCGCATTTCCATTGCTGAGCAAAACCAGTCACCGCCATCCCGTCCCATCCCCGCGACTCAGCCTTAGTTACCCTGTTGCTCTCCCGGAGCTCAGCAATCAAAGGGGGACGACGAGAGGCAATTTTCTGCCGAGCGAAAGGCAGCGACGCCTCCCGGGGCAACCGGGCACCCACGGCGCTGCCCCAACTCATTCACAATCCCCGTTACACCCCCCTCGTCGAGGGAAGCGAGCGCCCGAGCTGTTTTACAGCTTTAGGTTGTGCTTTTATTTTTAATGTAACAGTTACGCTGTAACACAAAACACGCTCTCAAGTAAGCTGTGAAAACTTGCATCGAAAACAAAAAGTCGCAGATTGCCTTTATCACGTTAAAACACATTTGCAAGATGTTTTAACATGCACTTACATAAAGGATACACCTTAGCAAATGATTTTTTTCCAGCAAAAGCTGACAAAACAAGCAGATCTAAACCAAATAAAATCTCCACAGAGCACTACGAGCGATTTATTCCACCACTTCGATCTGAGATTCATGTGCAGCTGAGATTGATATAGCAAAGGTGGATGTCACCGTTTCGTAAGATTTTGTTCTAATTCCCCATGAAATCATTTAAGGTACTGTAGGAATAATTTATGTTCTTTTAGAGAGGCGTATTTTAGTCACTAAATACACCTGTGATCACAAGCGTATAAATAGCGAGTGAAAAAGCGAATGCAGAGATAAGTTTAACATCTATTATCAGCAGATTAGAGCACTGCAGTTTCAGCATTATCAGTTAAAAGAGTAACTATGAAGTTATAATAAGGACATTTGTTGATTTTAAATCTATAGCCAGATCTGGCTAATAGGGAAGAAAGTGGACTTAGGCCAGACTGAAGATGAGGTAGGAGCCAAAGAGTGATATTAGTAAATCAAATGTTGAAACTTTTCTTCTTTTTCCTACGAGAAGCATAAAGAACAGGAACAATCACGCTTTTCTACAAGTACAGTAAAGAACGGCGTTCAGATTTATAACGTAATTATATTGAACGATCCTACAGCAGTTTTATCTGCACAGAAACAGAACACGCTGCCCTCTCTCCTGTTGAAAGGAAGAAACCAACGGACGTGTGCGAAAACCAGACACTCGGTAACGAGAATGAAGCATAAATTGGGGGAACACACTAGGAAACCTAAATCTGACAGAAGCATGTAATAAACCAGACTAAAAACATGCAATATTAAACCAGTCGCAGGGCATCAAGTGAAATTTGTCATAATCCCTAAAAAGAACATGTAATTAAATGAACTATGCAAATGAAGTAAAAATATAACATAAAGGAGAGTCACGCATGCAGGTTTCTGCAACTGATAAACTGTTAGTTGCGAAGAACAGAAATATATAAAATATATGCTTGGGTTAGAGTTTTCTAACGTGGTTCATTTCCGAAGGAAGAGCTCTCAGTAGCTCCTGGGAGTACAATATTTCAAAAGGAACACGGCGACTCTTTAAACCAAGCGCTGACATTCTGTGAAAATGACGCATCGCGGGGCGATGACCTCACCTGATCCAGCACGATGATCTCATCGGCGTCCACTACCGTTGACAAGCGGTGA